>NW_026526980.1:6543661-7751161 GCF_024362965.1 Panthera pardus | reverse complement strand
ATAAAGACCACATTGGGTGAACCAGTGTCACAAGCAGACCTACGAATGCCTTTTACTACAATGAAATCGTAAACGACGGTGCAGCAAATGCAGAAAAGATCCTTGACCATTTCAGTGGGCACTGCCTTTTAACCTCCTCCCTGCCGCCTGTACCTACTCTAGAGTTTCTCAGAAGCTCTTCTCCCTGTGATTCAGGATGATCAGAAACCACTAGCCCGTGGTGCATCCGACTGGGACTCAGCCCTTTTTGTCCTCTGTGTCTTGGTCCTTTGCTTACACGTTCATTGCTTTCCCGCTTCTGTGACTTAGAGGGGTGGCCTCTCGCCTTCAGGCCCCCCGCACCCCTCCCACTGTCTCAGAATGTCTCTGTAGCCGAGCGCCACCCATTTTACCCTGGTGGCACTCACTCTCAGAGACCGGGGAGTGCATTTGCAAGCTCCTTGTTGACCATCTCTTGCTTCTTTTTTCTTGCCCTGGCTCCATTGGTCCCCGGCAGAGATCTTCGTTCAGCTGCTGCTTCTTCTTCTTCTTCTTCTTCTTCTTCTTCTTCTTCTTTTTTTTAAATTAAAAAAAAAAAAAAATGGAAGTAGGGGCACCTGTGTGGCTTAGTAGGTTAAGCATCCAACTTTGGCTCAGGTCATGATCTCGTGGTTCGTGGGTTCAAACCCCACGCCAAGCTCTGTGCTGGCAGCTCGGAGCTTGGAGCCTGCTTCGGATTCTGTGTCTCCCTCCCTCTCTCTCTCTCTCTCTCTCTGCTCCTCCCCCACTCATGCTCCGTCTCTCTCTCAAAAAAATAAACATTAAAAAAAAATGGAAGTGTAGTTGCCATATGATATTATATTAGTCTCCAGTGTACAATACAGTGATTCAGTACATGACTGTATACATGACTCAGTGCTCATCATGATAAGTGTAGTCACCATACAGCGTTATTACAGTGCTGTTATCTGTATTCCCTTCGCTGTGCCTTACACCCCCGTGACTGGTTTGTAACTAGAAGATCGCACCCCTTAATCCCTTTCCCCTATTTCGCCCATTCCCCCCCCCCCCCCGCCCCCACACCCCTCTGGCAACCACTAGTTCCTTCCGTTCAGCTTTAACTGCTGCTGCTTCTCCTGGAGGAGATGCCGTTGTTTTCCTTCTTGTCTGCTTCTGGGTTCTGTACTTTAGGAACAGACGTGACGTCCAAATGACGTTTCTCCAGTTTGCATGTTCCCTTGGATAGACCTTACACTTCCTGAAAGGGCTCCTGAAGTTTTCTCGGGTAGCCACCTCGCAACCCTTCCTGTATTTGGGAAGGGCGGGTGTCGGCAGATTCAGTGTCGAGCCTGTGAGTTGGGTACGTTTGAGCAGAGATGTTTCCCGTGACACTTTTTAAACCATTGAAATGATAAACGCACATAATCTTTAAAGATTTGCCTAGGACAGGAGTATGTAAAATGCAAGAAGGGAGAATCTTTGCTCCTCCCTCCCCGCCTCTTCTTCCCAGTGCCTGCTACTCTTCATTTTCTTTCTTTCTCTTTTTTTAGTTTATTTCTTTTTTTTTTAATTTTTTTTTATAACATTTATTTATTTTTGAGAGAGAGACAGAGCATGAACGGGGGAGGGTCAGAGAGAGGGAGACACAGAATCCGAAACAGGCTCCAGGCTCTGAGCTGTCAGCACAGAGCCCAACGCAGGGCTCGAAGTCACAGCCCTCACGGACCGCGAGATCATGACCTGAGCCGAAGTCGGCCGCCCAACCGACTGAGCCACCCAGGCTCCCCTTTAGTTTATTTCTTTATTTTGAGAGAGAGAAAGAGAGAGCCAGCGTGGGGGAGGGGCATAGAGAGGGAGACAAAGAGAATCCCAAGCAGGCTTTGTACTGTCACCACTGAGCCTGACGCAGGGCTCCCATTCACGAACTGCAAGATCGTGACCTGAGCTGAGATCAAGAGTTGGACGCTTCACTGATGGAGCCATCCAGGTGCCCCTTTTCCCTTTTCTTTCGGTGGTTTCCGCTCCACCTCTCTTACCAACTTTGACCAATATACCTTGGTCAGTTCTATAAAAGACAAATTTAGCGCGTGCATATTACCTTCCATCTCTCTGCTTCTCTTGTCCCCAGGGTTCGTTATATTATTTATACTGTTCACTACTTTTTTGTGTCTCTACTTTTGTGCTCTTTTGAGAAGTGGATTTTAAGAGATGGCAACAGGCATACGTCCTGTTTATATTATGATTATGTAAATGCAATTCTCTGAAGGAAAAATGTTGCAGCAGGGCCCACGGGGAAGAAAGTGTATTGCTGTGTCATAAAACTTTGCTGCCCAACCAAGAATCTTCTAAATATCCCAGGCTTTTTTGTGTAGATCTTTTTGAGAGAAGCAATTTCCTTTTGCTTGAGTGATTTTGATTTTTTTTTTTTTTTTTTGCGTATATAGTGTATGGTTAGTAAACCCTATGAAAATGTGTCTGTTTCACCTTCATAATTGATAATGTTGCTGGATAGAGAATTCTAGATCATAAAATTTTATCCTCTCAGAACTATAAATACATTGCTCTTCCAACTGTAATCAATAATCTGCTTTCCTGTTTTCCTTCAAGGCAGGTGCCACATTTTCTGTGTCTTTATATCTCTCGCACCTACCCTAGAGTCTGACCCAGAGTTACATTCGTAGACGTTTTGTGAATTAATGGATGAATAAGTACTGGAGTGTCCGTTTCCTCAGTGTGGGCTCTGGGCTAGGTCATGTTTTCGCTCTTGTGATGCTCACAAGAAGCATCATGAGGGAGGTGAGGTCTGTCCCCTCTCCCAGAGGCTCAGGGAAATTAAACAGCTCTTGGCAAAGATGTGGGTTTGATACCAGGATTATCTACAGAGCCCTGTTCTTTCCACCATGTCCCTCCCCACCCCCCTACATCTTCCCAGGTCTGGTAGATCCAGGCCTGTCTTCAAGGGAAGAAAGGACTCAAATGATTGCCTCTAGGTACGTGCCACATAGGGGACAATTGTCTTTACTGTAGTCCCCACACCAGCAAAGAAAACATCTTAAGAGCTTGTATCTTTTCATTTAAAAGCAATATCCTGGGAAGCACAAGAGAGGCCCTTTTGGATTTCTGCTTAGAAGAATCCCGAAGCTTTCGTTACAGAAAAATTTCAAACATAAACAAAAGTAGTAAAAATAATATAAGAAAGTCTTAGCGTGCTATCACAGAGTGTCAACAGTTAGTGTGTGGACGGTCCTATTTTAATTAATACTCTTTCTCTCCTTCTCCCTTCTGGTCATTTGGAAACAAATCACAGACTATTGTTTCAGCCATAGGTCTATGTAAGCATGTATCTAAAAGACAGGCAGTCACTTAAAAACAAAACTACATTGCTAGTAACAACAAAAAAATTAACAATGACTCCCAAATATCAGAGAGCCGGTGTTCAAATTTCCTGCTCACTGATTATTTTATTTTTATTTTTTTAACTTTTAATTTTTTAATTTTTAAATTAAAAAAAATGTTTGATATTTATTTTTGAGAGACAGAGATACTGAGCATGAGCAGGGAAGGAGCTTAGAGAGAGGGAGACACAGACATCGAAGCAGGCTCTAGGCTCTGAGCTGTCAGCACAGAGCCGGAAGTGGGGCTCAAACTCATGAGTTGTGAGATCATGACCTGAGCCGAAGTCAGACACTTAACCAACTGAGCCACCCAAGTGCCCTACAGATTTTTTTTTAATAATTGTTTTGTTTGAGCTCTAGTTTCCAAATAATTTGTGTATTACATTTGGATGATATGTCTCATCTTCTCTTAATTTAGAATCCCCTCTGTGGATTCTCCCCCAACCCCCAGTGTGCTTAAGAAGGTAGGTTGTTAGCTCTGTAGAATTTCCCACATTCTGGTATATTCTTTTAAGTTTAACACATCCCCTGACTACTGTATTTGAAATGAACTGGTAGTGAGATTTACAAACTTGATCAGAGTCAGGACTGAACTCATGGCAAGAATATTTCACAGGTGGTGATGTACATTTCCTATAACATCACATTGGGTGGCACCAACTGTCTACTTGTCTGTCTTTTTGTGATAAGATTGATCAGGTGGCTTCAGATGTTGCCACCCTGGTCCATCCAGTGTAAAGTTCCCTATCAGCTTTTTACCTGATGGTTTTACTGACCATTAATGATCAAAGGCTACATTCATTATTTCATTAAGGATGCAAATGGTAATATTCTAGTTTACTTCATTTCTTATCCCAAATGCTCTTACTAAAGTAAAAAATTTCTGGGGTGCCTAGGTGGCTTAGTCCATTAAGCATCTGACTCTTGATTTCGGCTCAGGTCATGATCTCAGGGTTGTGGGATCAAGACCCTGCATTGGGCTCCGTGCTGCTCATGGAGCCTGCTTAAGATTCTCTCTCCCTCTGCCCCTCCCCTGCTCACTCTCTCTCTCTCTCTCTCTCTCTCTCTCTCTCTCAAAATAAAATAAAAGATTTCTTCTCATCATCTCTTTGGTTACCTGGACATATAGTTCATATAGGAAAAGCAGAATAAATTGTTTAATCTCTCCCCCCCCCCCCAAAACACCTTGTAAAAACCAATTTTCAGGATAATTATTTGGTTTCCTATCACCTTCTAACAGTGGGCAATGAGTTTTTGTTTTGTTTGTTTGAATCATGAGGTTTCTAAAATACATATGTTTTATGTATTTTAGTGCATTACAGTCGCTGTTTTTTTTTTTTTTTTATGTTTATTTAATTTTGAGAGAGAGAAAGAGAGAGTGAGCATGTAAGCAGGGGAGAGGCAGAAAGAGAGGAAGACAGAGAATCCCAAGCAGGCTTCTCGCTGTCAGCACGAGCCTGATGCAGGGCTCGAACTCAGGAACTGTGATATGACCTGAGCTGAAATCAAAAGTCAGAGGCTTAACCGACTGAGCCACCCAGGTGCCGCACTGTTGCTGTTCTTTTCGATGCTCTAATTATCTTGTTTCTGAGCACTGGAAACAATTTTGAGTCGTCTCTTGAGTCTTCTGGTACAATCCCAGTAGCCTTTAATAGCCTCTTTCACTGCTAGTATTTTTTATCCCAGGCTCTTCTGTGTATTTCCTACCTTATGTTTAGAATCAGCCATTTCTCCAAGGGGCCTGTTCCTTTTGATGGAAAATGGTATTTAGAAACCGTAATCTGGGTTCTCAGGGTGTTTATTGATATTGGATTCATTGTTGTTTATAGCCGTTTTGAATTAAAAGGGCTAACAAGGAAGTCTTCCTTCTTTCTTTCCTTTTTCTTTTTAAAATTATTTTATACTGTTATTTCCAATTCCAGTTAGACTCCAGGACTTCTTTAACTTTTTAAGATTTTGTTTCTTTTTTCTTTTTTAAATTTTATTTAAATCCAAGTTAGTTAACATAGAATGTAATAATGGTTTCAGGAGTTTCTTGGTTTTTTTTTTATGTTGACAGTTATGGTTCTCAGTGCTATTAAAGTAGTTTTTTTTATTTGCTTTATGCTACTATATATAATAATTTCAGAATAACTATAACAGTACCATTACAAGTAATATAATTACTGAAAATAATTTTTTTGCAGTAATTTTTCCCCCTAGAGTGTATCTGACTAGAAATGAACAAACCACCTTATTTTAAAGTCACTTGAGATAATTCCTTTGTGTGGTTAATCTGCCAACTCAATAAACATTTATGCCTGTTTCATTTCTAACTTTAGGGATTGCCTTTTTTCAAATCAGTTTTGCCTTATAAGCATGCAGAACATTTATGTGGTTCCAGAGTCAGATCTCCTCAGCTCTTCTCCCTGCCTTCCCCGGCTGGTTTTCTCCCTCCCTCGTGGCGACCAGTTTTGTTAGTTTTTACTATATTCTTCTATTTTACAAATGTATTAAGCAACTTCATATATAAACCCTCACCTTCTGCTAGGTAGACGGGAATGGACCGTATGGACTTTTCTCTACCTTCCGTTCTTTATTTAGCCATGTGTCTTGGAGGTCCGTGTTACTCTGCTTTAGGTGAAATGAGATTCTTTGCACTGCAGATGGCTTTAGTGTTCTTGAGCCTCTATAACAGAACATCCCACACAGCTAAGTCTGGTGTGTGTTCCTAGTTCATGGGATCAACCTCATGGTGAAATTCACGAAGATTGTGTGTCAGATGGTTAGTGAAAAATGAATCCATGACCTGTGCTCCTTTTGAGAGGCATCATTCTTCATTTCCCTTTTCTCACCTTCCCATCTCTTCCTCTGTCCCGTCAGTATGAAGGTGTAAAACTCACCGACACCCTGCCTGCTTTTGGAATATCTTTGGACCTAAGTGAAAAGCAAGAAAATGTTCATATATATTTGTTTTTTAAGCAGATTCTTCATTCCAGGCACTGTGCTAGATGCTTTACATCTTTTAAAAAAATCTGTTTAACAACTCAGTGAAACCCTTGGTGATATTTTTAATTTATGTGTGAGAAAGTTGAGCCTCAGAGAAGCTGAATAATTTAGCTGAAGTGACACACAATTCTTACTTACAGTGCATTACGTTGCCTCTTAGGAACATAGCACATCTACACCTGTGAGCCTACATGTTTGAGAGAGATATGGTCTCATTTTAATAAATTATGTTTTCTTCAGAAAATAAAACAAAACAAAAAAACCTGTGTTAAACCTCCGAATTTCAACCTTACTTCTTTGGGGAGTGGATTTAGATGTCTAGTCCTACGCATCATCAGTGTAAAATTGTTAGCTTAAAAATAATTTTTCTTGAGGCGCCTGGGTGGCTCATTCGGTTAAGCGTCCGACTTCAGCTCAGGTCACGATCTCATGGTCCGTGAGTTCGAGCCCTGTGTCAGGCTCTGGGCTGATGGCTCAGAGCCTGGAGCCTGCTTCCGATTCTGTGTCTCCCTCTCTCCCTCTGCCCCTCCCCAGTTCATGCTCTGTCTTTCTCTGTCCCAAAAATACATAAACGTTAAAAAAAAAAAAATTAAAAAAAAAAAATAATTTTTCTTAATTTTTTTTTTTTTTTTTTTTTTTTTTTTTTTGAGAGAGAGAGAGAGAGAGCATGCGATCATAGGCAGGGGAGAGGGAGAGAGAGAATCCCAGCAGCTCCATACTATGTGTGGCTCAAACTCACGAACTGTGAAATCATGACCTGAGCTAAAATCAAGAGCCAGTTGCTTGGGTCGCCCGGGTGGCTCAGTTGGTTAAACCTCCAACTTCAGCTCAGATCATGATCTCACGGTTCATGGGTTTGAACCCCTCGTCAGGCTCTGTGCTGACAGCTTGGAGCCTGGAGCCTGCTTTGGATTCTGTGTGTGTGTGTGTGTGTGTGTGTGTGTGTGTGTGTGTGTATGTCTCTGCCCCTGCCCAACTTGCGCACATGCGCACAAGTACACACTCTGTCTTTCTCTCTCAAGAAAGAAGAGTCAGACGCTTAACGGACTGAACCACCCACATGCCCCAGTTTTTAAAAAATTTTAAAAGAAATAGGAATGACCCTGTACAAGCCAATAAATATCAAAAATCCTGAAGTGTCATCCCCTGGTATGTTCAACACTTAGTAGAATCCAGTCTTGGGCTTCGATGGGTTGACGGGTTGATTTTAAGTAGAGGAACTACAGCGAGGCCGGAGGAACATGACTTGGCGGTGAGAAAGGACAGACACGCATGGTGTGTTCAGCCTGGGACAGCCACTGGAGGGAAGGGCAGGAGGAACCATGGTTGAGATCCTGAGGTGCCTACGAGAAGAGCAGTGATTTCTCTGTCCTCACCCAGGGCTGAGGAAGAACCTGGGGGAGACTCAGGTGGCATTATTAGGATGTGTCCTGCTTGCCTCCTAAGAAAACTCAGAGAGGGGACATGCCTTGTTCCAGATCCTGGAGCTGGTGCTGCCATAGACGGAGCTCTTTCTGCTGCCTTCCCCTCCTCTCTGCTGATTTTGGCCAGGCCTAATTGTCTTCTGCGGGCTGTGCTACTTTCAGACTGCAAAGCTGGTGGAGACCTTTAACATCTGTTCTGAATGATTTTTTTGTAATAACTGAGGAAAAATGACCACGGCCCTCCACTCAGCCTTCCCGCTTCTTCCTTTCCACATCTGAGCAGTTGGAAGAAAGGATCAGTCTGGTCTCAAGGGGGTATTTTAAGATATTGGAATTAAACACGGAGCATAAAACTAGAGTCTGGTTAATATAAAATACAGAGTTTTAAAGTACGTACTTACTAATAAAATGGAATGATTAACCATGCAAATTGGGTTTACCACAGAATGTCCCTAAGACATAAAACCTAGGAGGGGCGACTGGGTGGCTCATTCAGTTAAGGGTCCAACTCAGTTTCGGCTCAGGTCATGATCTCACCATTCGTGAGTTTGAGCCCTGTGTCGGGCTGTCTGCTGAAAGTACAGAGCCTGCTTGGGATTTTCTCTCCCTCTCTGCCCCTCCCCCACTCAAAATAAATAAATAAACTTAAAAAGCCATAAAACCTGAGAGATTTTAAAACAGGACATAGGAGCAACTCTTAAGAAATATCCCTTGTCCCATCCACTGGCCAGCATTAGGGAGAAAGGAACTGATTTAGCTCGTCTCTCCCCTTCAACTTCTCTTGGGCCAGTAGATCAGGACACCACTGCTTTCTCTCGGAGGAGATACGTCCGTAGGATTCCTGAGAATCATATAAAAAGAGGCACAAGGAGATTGGATAAACAGAATGGTTGATGCATACAGTGGAATATTAGTCAGCTTCACAGAGGAGGGGGAGTCTGACATGTGCCGCAGCATGGGTGAACCTTGAAGACCTAGTGTTCAGTGCAGGAAGTCCGTCTCGCAAAGACACATACTGTACGATTCCCCTCCGACGAGATACCTGGAGTTGTTGCGTTCATGGGCGTGAGGTGGAATAGTGGCCACCATGGTGGGGGCGCGGGGGGGGGGCAGAAGGAGTGAGGAGCTGGGTGTTAGCGGGTGTAGAATTTCTGTTATGCGAGATAGAAAGAGTGTTAAGAGGTCATTTGCACGGCATTGCGGGCATACCTAACGGTACCGGCCTGCACGTTTCAAACGGTTGAGGTGGTAAATTTTGTTATGTGTATTTTATTTTATTTTATTATTTTTTAATGTTTTATTTATTTTTGAGACAGAGAGACAGAGCATGAGCAGGGGAGGGGCAGAGAGAGAGGGAGACACAGAATCCGAAGCAGGCTCCAGGCTCTGAGCTGTCAGCACAGAGCCGGACGCGGGGCTTGAACTCACGGACTGTGAGGTTGTGACTTGAGCCGAAGTCGGATACTTAACCGACTGAGCCACCCAGGTGCCCCATGTTATGTGTATTTTAGAGCCTTTCTTTCTCGCGGTACCTGGGGAAGGGAGGACGCTGATGACAGACCTAGAATACTTTAAAAATTTGAATAGAAAATTATGAATTTGATAGAAAAAGAGGGGATGAAGTCGTCTTTTTCAGTTACTGCTCATCTGTTTTATACTTTATTTAAATGTGTTTGTAGATGAAAAATTGTCAAGATAAGACGAGAAGTTGTTGAATTTGGTTGGAATACGCTGCTGAGATCTGGCCTTTCTTTTCTCGTCTGTTGTATGGGCTGTCGTGTGGCTGGCACCCAGATGGGTTGATTTGTAGATGAAGGTCTCCCGTAACAGATCTAGAGTATGAAGCGTCAACGCTGCAAAAACTGACAAAAGCAAAAAATGGAAAAGGCTTCTTTTCCTTCACAGTTGAAAGCAGAATGTCCTGTCAAGATTTTATGTTAAAGAACACGGAAGCTCAGTTGAACAGCATCTTGCGCTCACACGACTTCTGATGACTGGAAACATGTTCATGTCTCATAATGGCAGTGGTGTTTGAGAATTGGTGTTTTCTTTCCATATGCTTGGTGTTATTTATTTGATCAACCATAATTAAAAGTAATTACCTGTGTTTCTAATAATGTGTTACATTCCTCATACTTATCTTCATGTAAGAGTATAATTTTTTTTTACATTTAAGTTTATTTTGAAAGAAAGAGAGAGAGACCATGAGTGGGGTGGGAGGCAGAGAGAGAGGGGGAGAGAGAATCCCAAGCAGGCTCCCCACTGTCAGCACAATGCAAGGCTCTAACTCCCCAACCCTGAGATCATGACCTGAACCGAAACCAAGAGTCGGATGCTTCATCAACTGAGCCATCCAGGTGCCCCGATTATAATTTTTTTTTAATGGTGCTAACAATTGAAATTGCCCTCGGCATGCTTAGATAGGGCAGGGAAGTACTTGTTTTTATATGTCTGTTAACTAAAGAAAAACACATTTCCTGTTTCATTTCCGCAGATCAGTGCAGTTAGGATTATTTCTGTATTTCTTGTAGTACTTATAGCTGAAATAAAATATGAAATGTGTAAATTGTGTAGATGAATTTCGAAGTGTAGACATTTTTCACGTTTTTCTGGCAGTTCTTATTTTGACACTGTATGCTTTTAAAAAATTCTGGGGGCGCCTGGGTGGCTCAGTCGGTTGAGCGACCGACTTCAGCTCAGGTCTTGATCTCACAGTTCGTGAGTTCGGACCCCACATCGGGCTCTGTGCTGACGGCTCGGAGCCCGGAGCCCGCTTCGGATTCTGTGTCTCCCTCTCTCTCGCTGCCCCTCCCCCGCTCGCACTCTGTCTCTCTCTGCCTCTCAAAAATAAAGAAAACTAATAAAAAAATTTTTTTTTTCAATTCTGCTAGTCCATCCTAAGTCAGCAGAAGCAACAGGAGGTTTGTGTTCACTTGGCGAAGGTCAGCTGTGAGGCCCAGCTATGGCTGCTGTGGCCCAGCACCACGTTGGTCTTCGTGCTCGTAGGCGCTTCCAGGTGTAAATGCCGTCCACAGATTTGAGGGGCTCCGCTTTGTCCGTTCAAGGATCCCCGAAGCACAGATTCCGTTTCGCTCAGTCGCGCTGCTGGTAGTGCAGACGGCACGTGGATGCTTGCCAGATGGGAGCGTTCACAGCCTCCCTTTTGTGCCCCTTTTCCCAAATGCAGAAGAACTAAAATTTGCTGTATATTTTCGCATCTTCAGTCCCAAAGTAGAACTGATTGTAGAGTCTGAGTGATGGCTAAATGGATGTTTACTGTGCGTTTCTTGAAACTTTTCTGTGCGTGTGAAGTTTTCATACTGCTGGGGAAAAAAACGGAACCGTGTCTTGTGGAAGCCTCGTGTACATTTCCAACAGGGTAGGGCGTTTGGGGAGGTTCTTGACGATCTGCAGGTTCCACGCATCCATGAGTCGACAGGTGGCAGTTGGCCGATGGCTTCGCGGCCGCCGGGGAGGCTGCTGGACACCTTCCTTCCTCCCCGCTGCGGCCCGTACGACCTGCACAGGCTGCTTGCGACTCCCTTCCACTCCCCCTTCTCTCTGTCTCTGTCTGTCCTCCTTTCCTGATGGGTTGCGAGGGTTTGGACCCCCGGCTCTGAAGACTCACATCAGCATCATCTCCAAAAACATGCCCACCCATGCCCACCACACGACAGGGAGGGGAAAGCGAAGGGACAGCGAAGGCACTGTTGTCCAGGTGTCTGCCACGTGCCAGGCACTGTAGCTTGGGCTCTTGTATTTCTTTTTCTTCCTTCGTCCTCGTCATAGCCTATTCCTTCACTGAAGAGACTGAGACTCACCAAAGTACGGGAATTTGTCCGGAGTCCCAAAACCAGTAAATGATGGAACCCGGATCCGGGCCCTCATCGCTCTCATCCCAGATCCCATTTGTGCTCTTTCCAGAGTGTCTGCCCCCTCCTCATACACCCTTTTGTGACCCTTCTCTGCTGCCAGAAATGCCTTCTGAGATGCCGTCCAGGCCACCTGGGATCCTCGGGAATTCTCCGCCTTGGGGAAAAGCTACTGTTTATTTATACTGCGTTCCAGGACCTAATGTATGCCTGGTGGTCACTCAAAGAAAGGTTTAAGTAACTGAATGGACAAGAGAATTCATAACACCCTGGGAACATACCTTCTTACCTAGCATCGTATTGGGGAAAGGTCCTGAAGACTACTTTTTCCGTTTTTTCTTTTTTTGAGGGAGAACATGCATGCCTGTATGTGCAGGGGTGGGAGGGGGAGGGGAAGTCGGAGAGGGAAAGCGAGTCTTAAGCACACTCCTTGCCCGGCACGGAGCCCAATGAGGGGCTCGATCTCACCACCATGAATCACGATCTGGGCCAAAATCAAGAATCGGCCGCTTACCTGACTGAGCCACCCAGACGCCCCTGCTTTTTCCTTTTTGAAAAATATAGATCATACTAGGAATGCTTTCTTTGCTAAAAACAAGGCTGAAAGGAATGACATTCTTTTATAATTATACCATAATCCACTTTATTTTATCGTCTTGTTGTTTAGACTGAAAGAGCCGTATTAAGGTGGGTGTAGATTGACTGGCTCCTTGGAATATCAGCTCTGCAGAAGACTGTTCACGTGTGCCTTATGATGATGTTTTAAGGGAACATAAAAGGCAGTTAATCTCATGCTACAGAAATCAGTGTTCAGGCCACCATTTTCTGAGTATCACATCATTTGTCCTCGATTTGGTAAAAGAATGAGGGAATTCTTGGGAACAACCATGAGGTCATCATCTTAGATGAATGGTTGTAAATTCTTGGAAGGGATTTGATTCTAGCGTGCTGCAGTCACAAATTACTCCAGAAGGGTCTTCAAAAACCGAACCAGGATGCAAGAAGCGTGTGGTTTCCTGATGTCAGAACAGCTTCTGGGAGGTCCTCTGTTCCGAAGGAGCAGAAATGGTGTTGTCTTGTCCTGGTAAAGCCATTATACCCTGTTGATTCATCACGTCAGATCGGTAGTGCTAATGAAGTCATCGCAGCATTAATTTGATTAAATATGTGATGTGAATGTCTGTTCAGAATGGCGGAATTGATGGCTGTAGTGAAACTACTAGACTTTAGAGTAGCATTTTCCATGTGGTCAGTAGCTCTCTCTCTCTCTCTCTTTTTTTACTATCTTTCGTCGCCAGTGTCTCCCTCTCAATTAGTTGAGACCATTTTGGCTGCAGTAAGCGTGAGTGCCCATCCAGGGAGGAAGAGTTGGATCCTTCATGAATATGCTATCCCACCTACCTACTTTCTTCTTCATCATTTGTGGAACAGTTTTCTTCCAAATTTGAGCCTGATGCTCACTTGACATGGGTTTTTTTTTTCCTTCTCAGGTTGGATTTGGTGGGTTTATAAGAAAAACTGGGGCACTGGGGTGGCTCTTTCAGTTAAGCGTCCAACTCTTGGTTTCTGCTCAGGTATGATTTCATGATTTGTGAGCTCGAGCCCCACGTCCACACAGAGCCTGCTTGGGATTCTCTCTTTCCCTCTCTCTCTTCCCCTCCCCTGCTCTCTCTCTCAAGATAAATAAACTTTAAAAAAGTCAAGAGAAAAAACACCAGTTTCCAAGGAGATGGGATGTCTTAAAAAATATATAGGATTAAGATCCTGATGCTTTGAATTTCATTGTTGTTTGGGTAACTGGTTTTAATTTTTTTCTTAAGAGTCGTTTCTACTTGCAAATGCTCATAACTATGCAATCCTGTGTTACCACACTAATTCTGACGGATGGAAGTGTAGACTGAAGACTAGTCTACATTGTAGGACATTTGCGAAGAAATGAGATAGATTCTTTGAAGGACTCGGTCGCACCTGTAACTGTGTGAGCAAAAGTTTTACTTGATCACGCTGTACGCTCGTGGAGCCGGAAGATGCTTGAAGGTGATCTCGTCCGCTCTCCCTGGAGTTAGAGAGCAGAACTGGAGGCTCCGAAAAGCGGTGTCTTACTCGAAGTCTCAAAGGCAGTGGGTGTAGGAGAGCTGAGCATGCCCGTTTAACATGGACAAGTAAGGACCTACTACTGGTATGAAGTTTTTTCACAACGCCAAGTGCATCTTTGGGAAGTCCTTGGCTTTTTTTTCTTTCCAAATGTTTTCAGCGAAATACACGAACATTGTTTTTTAAAGCCAAATAATAGAAAAATTTTATAATTAAAAGCAGCTGTCCCTGATGCCCTCCTCCTTTCCCTGAGGGCCAAGCACTCTCCACTCTTTTCTTTTGATACTTACTTTTTTCAAGTAATGCAATTATTGCTGTGTCTTAGTTTTTCTGTTTATCCCTTGACTTAGAAAAACAGTAGGCTTGTCCAGTCATTTTTATGGTCCTAATAGTATGTGGAAAGACTGCCCGTAGTGGTTAAAGTTTTCCCGCCTCCCTGCATTGTCTGTTTCCTCAGAGTTGATTCTCTCTTTATGCTGGTCTGCTCTGGGTTTTGACTCTTGTGTTGAAGATTTTCTTCAGATATCTGACTTCTTTGGTTTCTTTAAGAATAAACTGAAAAGACATAAGAAGCTGTGGGTGTGGAGGCTAATGTCATTGGTGTCTTTTCTCTGTGGAGCGATGAGGTGAGAAGCTGGCTTTGCAATTACATGTATTTTCCCCGAGGCTTCCGATTTTCTTTATGGCTTGTGCTTTTTGTGATCTACTTAAGCAACCCTTCCCCAAACCAGAGTCAGGAAGACTTTCTTATTTTTTTTCTGTAAATTTTACAGTTTTTGGTTTTATGTTTAGGTACGCCATCTATTTCGAGTTGATTTTTCTGTGTGGTGTAAGACACGGGCACAAGTTCGTTTTTTGCACATAGGTGTCCATTTGTCTTGGCAACACTGCCCTATGTTGAATTACTTTGACTTCTTTGTCAAAAGGTGTCTGTATGTCTATCCTTTTACCAGCACCACACTGTCTTGATTACGACAGGTTTACAGGGAGTCTTAAAATCAGATAGTAAATCCTTCATCCTTGTTCTTCACTTTTCCACATAAAGTTTAGGGTCATTTTGTTGACTTCTCCTAAAAGCCTGCTAGGTGGGGTGCCTGGGTGGCTCGTTTAGTTGAGCATCCCAACTCTTGACTTCGGCTCGGGTCACGATCTCATAGTTGGTGAGTTTGAGCCCCACGTCGGGCTCTGCACTGGACACTGTGGAGCCTGCTTGGGATGCTCTCTCTCCCTCCCTCTCTGCCTCTCCCCCACTTGCGAGCACGCGTGCTCGCTCTCTCTCTCTCTCTCTATCCCTCTCTCAAAAAATAAACTTAAAAAAAGCCTGCTAGAACTCTGATTGGGGTTATGTTGCATCTATAGATCATTTTAGAGAGAATTCACATCTTAACTGTATTGAGCCTTCCAACTCATGAACGTGGTATATCTTTTCACCTGTTGAGGTTTTCTTTGATTTTTCTCATCAGTTTATTATAGTTTTCACCATACAGATTTTACATATGCTTTATTACAGTTGTCCCTAAGTATTTTGCTTTTTGATGCTATTGTAAGTCATGTATTTTCAAGTTCTGATTCCATTCATTCATTTATAATATAAAGAAATACAGTTGATTTGTATATCTTGACCATGTATTGTTGAACCTCACTAAATTCACTTATTAGTTCTAATAACTTTTTTTTTTAGTTCTAATAACTTTTTATAGAGTATTTGATATTTTCTGTTTAGACAACCATATCTGTAAGTAAAGGCAACTGTATTTTTCCCTGCCCAATGGGCCATATACATTTCTCTTTAAAAAAAATTTTTTTTAATGTTTTTATTTATTTTTGAAGGAGAGACAGAGCGTGAGCAGAGGAGGAGCAGAGAGAGACAGAGGGAAACATAGAATTTGAAGCAGGCTCCAGGCTCTAAGCTGTCAGCATAGAGCCTGATGCAGGGCTCGAACTCACGAACTGTGAGATCATGACCTCAGCTGAAGTCAGACACTTAATTGACTGAGCCACCCAGGCACCCCTAAATTTTTCTTTTTTTAAAAAAATTTTTTAACGTTTTGTTTTAGTTTTTGGAGAGACAGAACAGAGCGTGAGCAGGGAAGGGGCAGAAAGAGAGGGAGACACAGAATCTGAAGCAGGCTCCAGGCTCAACGCTGTCAGCACAGAGACTGACACAGGGCTCAAACTCACCAACTGCAAGATCATGACTTGAGCCAGAGTTAGACACTCAACTGACTGAGCCACCCAGGCACCCCATATATAAATTTTATCTCTTTCTCTTGTCTTATTGCACTGGCTAGGGCCTCTAGCACACTGTTAAGTAGAAATAGTGACAGCCAGCCTTGGCGTCTTATCCCTGATCTTAGGACAAAAGCATTCAACATTGTGGCATTAGCTGTAAGGATTCAGGTATTTTTAGATGTTGATTTTCTGATTTGTACCTCGGGGGAAGTGAGCCTGACTGTTGGTGCCCTGAGTACTGATCGGCAGGAAGGAGCTGGGGGCCTCCCTTCTCAGGATGTGGGGGATGCTCCTTCCCCTGTTATTGCTCCTTATTGTCCTACTCAATCCCACTCTGCACTTCTGGGCTTTGTGCCTCTGGGAGAAAGCAAACCCCCTGTCCCACTCCTCTTGGCCTGGGGGTATGCTGGTCCCAGGCTTCCCTGGGACAGGGGCGGGGATCCTAGGACGCCCATTCCCATCTTGTCACCTCCTTGTTTTAGGAATCTGGTGCCTCTTATTTGCTGAGACTTCGCAGGGCTCTGTTGAGAGTGAATCAGCTTTTTATACAACACTTAGATTTCTGTTTCCTCCTCTGTGCAAAGTTCTTTGGCACTCTTCTTTCTCCTTGTCGTCTCCAAAGAGTGTCTCCAAAGTGAGCTGACATCCTGTCCTCTGATGCTGCCTCTCCTGTTCTCTGTGCCTTGGTCAAGTTATTTATATCTCTCTACAGATAAATATGTGTGTCCAACTGGTCGTGTTTAACTTCCTGGAAATTTTTAAAAAGCTGTTTATTTTCTGCAATAGTTGGACTTTTGGTATAGGGGGAGTTGTTTTGATTTGCTCACATTACTGATTTGATTAGTAAATCCATTCATCAGAGACAAAAGTAAACTTTAGTGCAAAAGTAAATTTCATCCCAGCCTCTGAAAATTTCACGTTTGTTCTGAATTTGGCTTCAACTAATTATGTGTTGAGTATAAATTCCTTATCTAGGAATTATTATTAATTTCTCTGTGTATCATCAGTTAATTTTTTCTGTGTTGAATTAAAGTGAGTTAGCAGTACGGAATTATTTAGCCAAGTTCAAACCACGTTGAATGCCATTGATTCTTTGCAACCAGAACCAATTTTTCACTTATTTAGGCCAGTCTCCTATTTAACTATGATCTTGATACCTAGGACTGAGCCACATACTCACACAATATATTCATATATTCTCTTTCTTTTCCCTGCTTCCCCCATGTGAGGGGGGAATAATGCTTCTCTCATTCCTTAAGAGATATCCCTTAATCCTGGGTAGCTAGCATACAGACCTATCTTATTTGATTTTAATTTTGCTTTTCAGACTCAAATTCTTTGTTAGAAATGAGAGTCACAGTTCATCAGCTGTGTCCAAGGGATTGCCTTCTGAATGGAGCGTAGCCTAGTAAACATCCTCCCCTGGCCACCCAGATCATGCCCACAAACACAGAGACACTCATGCTCGTGGAATTTGAATTCAGCATGAGAATTTGTGAGAACAATAAAAATGCATTTTCTAGCTCCCACTTCTGCAGATTTTTCCAGTTCATTTTGCTTTGTGAGGTAGTTTGCTCAGAGGGAGATTAGATTCCTCCTTTCCGTTAGGTATATCTCACAGGGAATGTGTTTTTATCCAGACAGATAGGGAAAGTTGACTATATACTGGAATGTAAACCATGTTAACATCATACATAATTGAGGATGAAATGAGCCATTTGTTGTTTGTCACTTGCCTTCTTGCTCTTAGAGGGGAAGCATTCACTTCATTTATTCCATCCCTTCAGCAAACCTTGACTGCAGAGGGCTGACTGATGGCCCTGACCCAGGTACTGAGAGGCCCCTGGCCATCAAGGATTGTGAGAACCTGTTCTCACGGAATTTACATGGTAGTGGCAGAGAGAGAGAATAAACAAGCAAAGAAATAAATGAGAAGCCCGGACAGAGATGAGTCTTCAGAGGCAAACAAAACAGGGGCAGGGGCCTCTCAGGCTCCGCAGGGTGTCCAGGGAAACTTTTTGGAGGGCCTCTTTTTTCACGTGGACCTACAGAAGGAGCACTAGCGCTGGGAACTTGGGACTGGGCAGGGCGGGTGGGTAGTGAAGCAGTTCGAAGGCCCTCTCGGACTGGGAGGACCATCTCAGATCTACCTAACCGGCTGCCCAACCAGGGGGAAGTCACTTACTCTGAAGGTGAGGTTTCTTGCCTGTAATAGGGGAATGGAAACACACATCCAGCTTAAAATGTTCATCTCCAAGTATCAAACGAGAGAATTTTGTAAACTGGGTAGCCCTTTAAAACGAAAAATGGCTATTTTATCCAGCAGCATGAACCTCCCAGCCAACTGAAGGACTTATCCTCCGTCTTTAAGACTTACTATAAAGCTACAGATATAATAACAGTGTGGTGCTGGCATACGGAATGACGAATAGATGATGAAACAGAATAGAGTGTCCAGAAACACAACCACACATTTATGGTCTGTTGAGTTCCAGCAGCATTTCCATGCAGGAATCTCTTCCTGACATTTCTAGGGACTTTTTTTTTTAATTTAAATTTAAATTTAATTTTAGAGAGAGAGTGTGCACAAGTGGGGGAGAGGGACAGTGGGAGAGAGGGGGATAGAGGGAGAGAGAGGGAGAGAGAGGGAGAGAGAGAGAATCTTAAGCAGTCTCCATGCTTAGCACAGAGCCCGATGTGGGGTTCAATACCATGATTAGAGGATCATGACCTAAGCTGAAATAAAGAGTTGGATGCTCAACCGACTGAGCTAACCAGGCACCCCTCTAGGGACATTTTATGTTACTCCAAGTTGTGAGAAAAATCAGTCAACTAATCAGGATAAAGGAAGAAAATCTGTGGGCCTTAAAGTTTAATGATCAACATAGGTATTCCTAGTTCAAAGGAATCCACTCACATGAAGTTGAAAGCAAGAGTGGAATCAGTGTCAAAGGTTAAGGTCAACATTTCAGAGACCAGCACAGGAGCGTACGGAGCAGAAGGGGCCACGGTCACTGCCACCATGTTGTAAGTATATGGTCGTAGCCTTGGCTGTTGCTAACAGTGAGTCATTTTTATAAATAAAAACATATTAATGAGTTTACTCACATTAGTACACTTTATAAAAATCCTGCAAATCTTGTTCCAAGAAATAATAAGTTTTGGAAGCAGTCTTTAAATTGGCAGTTCTGAAACATGTTTCTCTGTAGTAGCTCTATTGACCTTGCCAGGATACCCAAATGTTATGTCATCTTAATGGAATCCAGTGGTGTTCTAGTGTTTGAATATTTGCTGTAAGGCTACAGTTCTTTGTAATTACCTTTACGGAAGAAATGCAAAGGCAAGATGTAAATAGCATCGTGGAATACTTTGATGTGCAATCAGCTCATCCAAAATCTGAATTAGGCCAAGCAATATCAAAACCAAAATCAAGGCAAGCAGACAAAATGTTTTCATCCCTCAAAGAGGAAATGAGCTTACATGAAGCAATATGTAATCTTAACACCCAACTTGTATTTGCTTTGGACACACTCAGAACAATTTGACCAACTTCAGCACAACATGAAAGAAAC
Source organism: Panthera pardus (assembly GCF_024362965.1). NCBI lineage: Eukaryota > Metazoa > Chordata > Mammalia > Carnivora > Felidae > Panthera > Panthera pardus. Next base: position 7,731,605 of record NW_026526980.1, on the reverse strand, counting down.
TTTTCTGCATCTGGATTATTTGTCATAAGACAAATATTAGCAATTAGTAGTTATGTATTTTAAAATCTTATTTAAGAATAACTTTTAAATATTAAATATTTGTGACATTTTTTAGTTAAAAATTTTTTTTTAATGTTTATTTACTTTTGAGAGAGGGAGAGAGAGACACACACACAGAGCGTGAATGGGGGATGGGTAGAGAGAGAGGGAGACACAGAATCTGAAGCAGGCTCCAGGCTCAGAGCTGTCAGCACAGAGCCCGATGCGGGGTTCAAACCCGTGGACTATGAGATCATGACCTGAGCTGAAGTCAGATGCTTAACCGACTGAGCCACCCAGGCGCTCCATTTTTTAGTTTTTAAGTGGTGTTTATTGGGCATCCATTCAGTGCTAGTGTTTTATCCTTTTAATGTTTTCTGTTACCATATATCTATATCAGGTAGAGATTATTTTTACATGTTATGGAAATACATAATTTTGTCACACTATATAGTCTGTAATCATAATAACCATACATTTATTATTATATCTTATTTTACTGAACTGACCCCTGAAACTTTAAATATAACCCTGTCACAGAAAGGTGATTCATTATTTACGATTATAACTATTATTTAAAAACATGGGGGCGCCTGGGTGGCGCAGTCGGTTAAGCCTCCGACTTCAGCCAGGTCACGATCTCGCGGTCCGTGAGTTCGAGCCCCGCGTCGGGCTCTGGGCTGATGGCTCAGAGCCTGGAGCCTGTTTCCGATTCTGTGTCTCCCTCTCTCTCTGCCCCTCCCCCTTTCATGCTCTGTCTCTCTCTGTCCCAAAAATAAATAAAAAACATTGAAAAAAAAAATTTAAAAACATGTAGTAAAGTGCTATGAGAAATATAGAATAATTTATTATTCAGGAATTCTGACTTCTTGTTCTCAAACTCTCAAGATTAATAACTGTCAGGAAGTTGGAAAAATTTGACATTCCTGACAAAGGTGCTGATAATCCAGGAGGCAGAGTTAGGTTTGTCAACAAATAGTTGTGAAACAATTGTGTAGTGGTATGCAAAAATTGAACTTCTCTTAAATCACACCATATACATGGTTAACTTGAAATGCTCATAGACCTAAATTTAAGAATTTAAACTATAACACTTCTAGAAGAAAAGATGGAAAAAAGTATTAGTGACCTTGTGCTATTAGTCTGAATTGTGGCACCTGCACCCCCAAGTTCATGTGTTGAATGAACACATGAATGTGAACATGTGTTCACATGAATGAACATGAATGAACACCTAACTCCCAATGTGATGGTATTAGAAGATAGGGCCTTTGGAAGGTGGTTAAAGTTAGATAGGGTCATGAGGGTGGATCCTCATGGTGGAATTAGTGCCCTTGTAAGAAGAGGAAGATGGAGAGAGCTGGCTCTGTCTTCCCAACAACAAAACACTGCCAAAAGAAAGAAGATCTTCATAAATGAAAAGATACCCCATGTTCATGGATTGAAAACTTGATATTGTCAAGATGTCAGTACCAGCCAGACTGATCTGTGGATTCAGTGCAATCCCTATCAAAATCCCAATGACATTTTTTGCAGACATAGAAAAGTCCATCCTAAAATTTATATATATTCTCAAGGAATCCTAAGTAGCCAAAACAATCTTGAAAAAGAAGGACAAATTTGGAGGACTAACACTTTCTGATTTTAAGACTTACTGCACAACTACAATAACCAAAACAGTGTGGTATGGGCCTGAAGACAGACACAGAGACCAATGGAATAGAATAGAGAGCCCAGAAATAAACCTTCCCATATACAGTCAAATCATTTTTGATGTAATAATGCCAAGACCATTTTGTGCAGAAAGGACAGACTTTTCGGTAAATGGTGTTGGGTAAACTGGATATCCAAATGCAAAGAATGAAGTTGGACCCTTACCTTACACCATACACAGAATGAACTCCTATCTCCGATAATGGATCAATATCTAGCATTTACAGGGAACTAAAACTCAACAGAAACCAACCTGATTCAAAAACAGGCAAAGATCTTGCATAGATGTATCTCTAAAGAAGATATACAAATGGCCGATAAGCTCATGAAAAGATTCTCAACATCACTAATCATTAGGAAAATGTAAATGGAAACCACAGTGAGATACTACCTTATACCCATTAGGATCACTACCGTAAACAAACAAACAAACAAACAAACAAACAAAAACAACAAACCAGAAAAGAACAAGTGTTAAAGAAGATGTGGAGAATTTGGAGCCTTATGCACTCTTTGTGGGAATGTTGCTGTGAAAACAGTATGATGGTTCCTTCAAAACTAAAAACAAACTTAACTGTATGATCCAACAATTCCATGTCTTGGTATATGACCAAAGGAATTGAAAGCAAGGTCTTTGTACACCCTGGTTCAAATTAGTATTTTTCACAGCTAAAATATGGAAGCATCCCAGGTGTCCATTGACAAATGAATGGATAAGCCCACAATGGAATAGTATTCATCCTTAAAAGGAAAAGATGTTCTAACACCAGCTACAACGTGGATGAACATTGCCTGACATCATGCTAAGTGAAATAAGCCAGTCACAGAAGGACAAATACTACACAATTCCACTTATATGAGATACCTGTTAGAGTAGTCAAAATCAAAGGGGCAGAAAGAATGGTGGTTGCCAGGGGTTGGGAAGAAGGGAGAACAGGGAGTGACTGTTTCATGGGTACAGAGTTTTAGTTTTGCAAACTGAGAATACGGGAAATGGATGGTGATGGTGGTTTCACAACATTACAAATGTACTTAATAGCACTGAACTATACACTTAAAGTGGTTAACATGGTGAATTTAATGTTATGTGTATTTTACCATGACTTAAAAAAAAAATCCAGAAAAGCCTTTCCACAAGTGTTCACGGTATTATTATCTATAACAGCGAAATGTAGGAGGCAGCCCAAATGTCTGTCAGCTGGCACGCGAATTGTGGTATGGCCATACTGTGAAATAACGCTTGGTAATAGAAGGAATAAAATGCCAGTACTTGCAGCCGCGTGGCTGGTTCTCAGGGTATTGTGTTAAGTGAAAGAGTCAAACACAAAAGACCAAAGACTGTGTGATTTCACATATACCAACTTCTAGAAAAGGCGAAACTATAGGGATTGCAGGCAGATCAGAGAATTCGGGGCAGAGTGGCCCAAGGAATCTTTTTAGAGAAAGGGAACTCTTCTCTTTTTGTTGTCTTTGTCCTTACATAGTTGTACACACAGTTCCAAAAATTAACCAAACTGTACCCCTAAAACGAGTGAATTTCATTGCATGTAAATAATAGCACAGTTACCGACCTCAGGAATTTAACATTGATATAATATTTTAATATACTGTTCATATCCAAGTTGTATTATTTGATCTAGCATTATTTATATCACTTTCCCCCGTCTGTTAGAAGACCCAGTCTGTGAGAATGTCTAACATCTACTTTTCGGTGGCTCTCTGATCTCTTTTATGACAGTGACACTGTTGAGGAACACCAGCACCTCCCCTCAGAACCCTTTTTCAGTAAAATGGTTTTCATTTGGGTCTGTCTGATGTTTCATCACGGTTACATTTCTGTCACACAGTCCTGACCGGAATAGTACATAAGTGATGCTGTGCCTTTGTGATGGTATCACTGTGTTGGGAGACACTTTCAGACCGTGAAGATATCCTCCTCTTCATCAAAACATCTCCCCAGATGGGGCGCCTAGGTGGCTCGGTTGGTTAAGCGTCTCACTCTTATTTTCAGCTCAGGTCATGATTGGGGTTTGTGAATTTGAGCCCCGCGTTGCGCTCTGTGCAGACAGTGTGAAGCCTGCTTGGGTTGGGATCCTCTCCCTCTCTCCACTGCGCTCTCTCTCTCTCTCAAAATAAACTTAAAAAAATAATAATTAAAAAAAATCTCAGATGTAGCAGCTACCGATGATATTTGCCTCAACCATCCTTCGTGTGATGGTTGCAGAAGGGTCACCTGGGAACTCCATTTGTCTTCCGCCATTACCATTTCATAGTTACTACTCAACTAGAAGAGCTCTCCCTTCTCCCTCCCCCCTACCCCGTATTATATATTCTCTAAACCCATGGATTTCTATGTTTTCAACAGTTTAGAATTTGTTATTGCCTTTTAATTATTTTGATGCTTAAATGTCTGGCCAGTGAAAACCCTCTCCACCTGGTCCTTAGGTCCCGTGACATACACGCCTCATCATCTGTTGAGCAGTTTCCTCCTTTGTGGTAATATTGTGGGATGTTCCAGGCTCATTCTGTGCCTCCTTTAGGCCACCTGTGGAATGGGCCAGTTCTTCGAGAAGCCCTGGTTTTTTTTTTTCAGGTTATGGTATTAGAAGTTAAGATATGGACACTAGATGTGCTCCTTGCTCCTGGGGTTTCTTTGCTCCTAGGCCCTTTCAGTGGATAGCGCACGGATATACACACGTGCACACCCACATAGTGGTGCGCACACACGCACGTGTGTGGATGCACACATGTACACATACTTGTTTTAAAAACCGTTCCACTCCATCCCCATGGGGCTCTTCCTTGTCTTCCCCATTCTAGTATTTGTATGTCTGGCTTCCAGCAACATCAGCTCATTCAGATTCACTCAGTGCCGTAACGCATTTAAGTATTTTCGGAATGGTTTCACTCACTGAACAGCAGAAGATGCAAAACTGCTTAAGGGTTCTTCCCCACACCCCACTCCAGATGGGGAGTACCGGGTTCATAAATTGCGTTTTTTCACCTTCCTTACTAGAAATCCTTCCCTATCAGTTCTCTGAGATCTTCATTGTTTCTTACAACTGCTCTGAACTTCATTGATTATGTGTATACAGTTTACCAATTTCCCATGCTTAGACATCTATTTTGGCCGTATTTCCTAATTACAAATAAAGCTGCAGTGGGGCACCTGGGTGGCTCAGTTGGTTAAGCGCCTGACTTCAGCTCTGGTCATGATCTCAGGGTTCAAGGGTTTGAGCCCCACGTCGGGCTCTGGGCCGACAGCTCAGAGCCTAGAGCCTGCTTCAGATTCTGTGTCTCCCTCTTTCTCTGCCCCTCCCCTGCTCACATTCTGTCTCTTCTCTCAAAAATAAGTAAACATTTTTAGAAAGTTAAAAAAGCCCAAACAAACCGTAAGCTGCAACGAATCCCCTGTGCCTACATATTTTTGCAATGTTGGAGGTGTGCCTTCCAGATTCCTAGAAGTGGGATTGTGGGCTCAAAGAGTAAATGAATACATAGTTTTGTTAGATGTTGCCACCTTTCCCTCCATAACAGTGAATTCATAGCTTTGCCCATTTTTCTGTAGGATTTTTTATCCTTTTTTCTCTTCAGTTTGAGGGTTATTTGTGTATCAGGGACATTAACCTTTCATCTGTGATGTATGTCACAGATATTTTTTCTTGGTTCCTCATTTGCCTTTTGATTTTGTTCATCTCATTTATTGCCATCCAAAAGGTTTTTATGAGGTCAAACTTACACATTTTTTATTGCATCTGGATTGTGAGTCATAGTGAGAAAGCCTTTTTGTACACCCAGAATTCACCCATGTTTTGTTGTGGTACTAGAGAGTTTCTTTTTCTTTTTCTTTTTCTTTTTCTTTTTCTTTTTCTTTTTTTTTTTTTTTAACTTAGAGAGCAAGCAGGTGAGAGAGAGGGAGAGGGAGAGAGGGAGAGAGAATCAAGCAGGCCCCATGCTCAGTGCAGAACCTGATGCGGGGCTTGATCCCATGATCCTGGGATTGTGACCTGGGCCAAAATCAAGAGTCGGACACTCAGAGCACCTGGGTGGCTCAGTCACTTAAGCTTCCGACTTCAGCTCAGGTCATGATCTCACGGTTTATAAGTTCGAGCCCTGTATCAGGCTCTGTGCTGACAGCCAAGAACCTGGAGCCTGCTTCAGATTCTGTGTCTCCCTCTCTCTCTCCTCCTTCCCTGTTCATACTCTGTCTCTCTCTTTCTCTAAAAAATAACAAAAAAAAAAAAAAAAAAGAGTCGGACTCTCAACCAGCTGAGCCACCCAGGCGCCCCTAGATAATTTCATTTTTTACACTTAGATATCTGATCCATTTGGTATTTATTCTTTTGTACCAAGTGAAGAATGGGTCTGATGCATCCTTTTTCAGCTGTTCCAACCCTGGAAAAGTATTTAAATGTTCATCTTTGGCCCAGTAGTTTGAGATACCACCTTTATCATACTCTAGATTTCTATTATGCAGTTGGGGCTATTTCTAGACTTTGTATTTCTCAAAGTCCCAGCTGAGTTTTCATTAAACATTTACGTCTCAGAGGCTCCTAGGTTCCAGGATTTACAGTACAGAGGAATTTTTTGGCCCCTTCCCCTTTTGTAGTAGAAAAGCAGGTCCTTATTGTTTTTTAACACTTTTTGAATTTTCTGAATGTTCAGAAACCAGCCAAAATTATTTTTGTCTTTAAGAAAACTTTTTGTTTATTTATTTTTGAGAGAGAAAGAGAAAGAGAGTGAGCAGGGGAGGGGCAGAGAGAGAGAGGGAGACACAGAGTCCAAAGCAGGCTCTAGGCTCTGGACTGTTAGCACAGAGCCCGATGCAGGGCCTGAACTCATGAACTGCAAGATTATGACCTGAGCTGAAGTTGGATGCTTAACCTAAGACTGAGTCACCCATGTGCCCCTTTAAGAAAACTTTTAAAAGATATTATCAGGGTTTTTTTTAAGTTCATTTACTTTGGGGTGCCTGGGTGGCTCAGTCAGTTGAGCGTCCAACTTTGACTCAGGTCATGGTCTTGCGGTTCGTGGGTTCGAGCCCCACGTCAGGCTTTGTGCTGACAGCTCAGAGCCTGGAGACCGCTTCGGATTCTGTGTCTCCCTCTCTGCCTCTCCGCCTCCCCTGCTCATGCTCTGTCTCTCTCTGTCTCCCAAAAATAAATAAATGTTTAAAAAAACTTTTTTAAGTTCATTTATTTTGAGAGAGAGAGAGGGAGAGAGCAGGAGCAAGGGAGGGGCAGAGAGAAAGAGAGAGAATCTCAAGTAGGCTCCATGTTGTCAGCACAGAGCCCCACACGGGGTGTGAACTCACAAACCATGAGATCATGACCTGAGCTGAAATCAGGAGTCCGTCACTTAACTGACTGAGCCACCCAGGCGCCCCAAGGTATTATCGGTTTTTAAACCGTAAACTTTAGCATGAATTTTTAATAACCTCCCAAAATATTACCATTGGTATACCCCCTTAATATCCCTTCCATAAAAGAGGTGTTTCAGAAAAGTGCATATAACGTATGTGAAAAAGGGGCCAGCTAGTCTTTCGAGGCCGTGTGCTCTGAGCTCTGTTCTGCCTCGTGTGGCTTCTAAGAACCACCAGGGAAGCAGTTTATTCCTCTCCTTCACGTGAGTGAACGAGTATAAAGGACAGAGCAGCTGTGAGTGCAGGAGTAACATGGAAGAACTGGAATAATCGGCTGGCCAGTGTTGTTTTTGTATGCAGCGTTTTAAGTATTCACTTCCTAGAAAAGGCTTGAATAGGGGTATGTACGCATTTGCTCCCTGCCTTCCCGCCCCCTCCCTGTTCCCAAATGGCCTCCCTCAAGTGGAATGAGTTGATTCTTAAATGTTTCTCATAACTTGGGGGCTCTAATAAAAAAAAGATCTATTTATAAGACCCATTTAGAGGAGACAGGACTCACATCGGCCATGCGGTCTCTGTTTTTATCAAGTTATATTTCAGGGAACATATTTTCTCAAGGAGAAATCAGGACATGTAATTTGATTTAATTCAACATGTCACATCCTATAAAGCTTTAAAAGAGAAGCCAGGTTTAATTATAAATTTGACAAGTCACTGCTTTGGAATAGAAGAGAATTCTGTGAAGGTGGGCTATGCCCTGTAAGTGTATAGAGATGACGAGCAACGTGACAGCTGACACACTCAAGAAGTCCCCTGTTGTCCCGCGTGTCCGTGAGGCAGTCATGAAGGGAACAGGGCTGTCTTCCAATGTGGCGCCACGACGACTCTTATCTTGTTATCTCAGCTCTACTCTTCTGTCCTGCTCTTCTCCTGCCAAACAGAGACCAGGAACTTTCTTTAAAAAATGTTGTCCTTTGAAGCACTCAGAGCAGCTTAGATTCGTACACATAGGGACATAAGCGTAACGTAGAACGTGCTCCTGGATAACCTTGACTTGTCATGGGGAAACCTTTGGATTTCAGTTCGCATTAAGGTCTTTAACTCGTACTTGTAGGTGGCAGCCACCCATGTTGTTGACTGCTAGTGAAGTGGTAATGGACTTAAGAGTATTAAGACACGTTACAGGCTCGTCTTCCTGATAGTCTCCACACCTTTCATGTCGTCCCTCTGTGTGCCTTTCAGTCTTACCTCGACCAGCACGGTAGGAAAGAGAAATCTGAGCCCCAGCCCAGCAGAAGCTGACTTGGAGACCAGAATATCAGGGGAGATTTCTGACACTGAGCTGGAGCAGACAGAGTCCTGTGCAGAATCCCTCTCCGAGGGAAGGAAAAAGGCCAAGAAATTAAAAAGGATGAAGAAGGAGCTTTCGCCAGCAGGTTTGTATAAGGTCTTACTCAAGTTCTGGAGGTGTGTACTCTTTAACGCTCTAGAAACTCATATTTTGGGGGAGAAATGATAGCAGGGCTTCGGTCGGTGGCAAAGCCCGTGTGCAGTAGTCTCCCCTTGTCCACGATTCGCTTCCCGTGGCTTCAGTGACCCGCGGTCCACCAAGGTCCAGAAGCACATGATCCTTGTCAGAAGGTCAGATGTATCGTCCGAAGGTCCACGGTCGCCTAATGCTAGGTCACGGTGCCTACGTCACTCAGCTCACTTCCATCTCGTCACGAGGGCATTTTATCGTCTCACATCCTCACAAGAAGGGTGAATAAGCTATTTTATTTTATTTTACTTTATTATTTTTTAAAAATTTTTTTAATGTTTATTTTTGAGACAGAGAGAGACAGAGCATGAACAGGGGAGAGTCAGAGAGAGGGAGACACAGAATCTGAAACAGGCTCCACGCTCTGAGCTGTCAGCACAGAGCCCGACGCGGGGCTCGAACTCACGGACTGTGACATCATGACCTGAGCTGAAGTCGGCCGCTCAACCAACTTAGCCACCCAGGTGCCCCTGAATAAGCTATTTTAAGAGAGAGACCACTTCACAGAACTTTCATCATAGTACATTGTTCTAACTGTTCTCATTTGCTATTAGCCATTGTCGATCTCTTCCCGTGCCTCGTTTATAAATTAAACTTTATCCCGCATGTGTATGTGCAGGAAATCACGTGGTACCTAGAGAGGTTTCAGGCTTCCTCTGGGGGGTTTGGAATGTGTCCCCCGCAGATGAGGGGGGCTGCTGTAGTTTTCCATGGGACCAGCTGCTTTTAGGATCCATTTAATTTAATTTGAGGAATCCCTAAAAAGCCCTGTCTCTTGATAGAGGAAGGCTTGGCAGGGGCCTTCTTAGTTAAAGATGGTTAGTCCATTTTGGTAATCCTCTCTCTCTCCTCCACGGTTTAGAGGTTTTGCTGATGTGTGTAAGTAGCCTCAGTATTTTAAATGTGCATTTCAATTTGCACAGAGGCCTACTCCTACACATGTTATTTTCAGCGGCAGAATTTTCACTGTTCCCAGCAAAACGCCAGGCAGCCTGGATTTCTCTCATAAGCAGAATTACATAAGGAGCAGAGGAAACCGGAGGCCAACCCATGTTGAGAGCCTAGTATGTGCTAGGTGCTGTGGCAGGAGCACCAGGCCTGCCCGAAGCCGAATGCCACATTCTCTCCACCACCCGGATGCTGGGGGGGGGGGGGGGGGGGGGCTCGTGACCTAACCTAGCCTTCCGTGCACAGACCCTCTACGGCCCTGGACCGTGAGGTGAGGGACGGGCTTGCTGTCAGCGGGGCCAGTTCCCTGCCCGGGAGATCCAGCCATCACCTACCAGGTCCACCAGCTGTCACAGGGGCGACAGTTATGACCTCTGCTGACCCTTGCTTGCTAAGGGTCCAGCCTGGCATCTCATGCCCAGCAGAAGTGCTTGGCTCTAGTGTTCTGAGGTAGTCACCACGGTCCATTTTACAGTTCAGAGAATAGAGGACTTAAAGTTTAACATGACTTGCCCAAGGTCACGGAGCCCTTAAGTCTGCCCTGCAGGAAACCCAGGGCTTACAAGCACAGTTGCATATTTTCTGCTCCAGATGGGAGGGCGGGAGGGCCACTGACCGAGCCCCCGGGGTTCCCCCTCTGTCTCGGATCACCGAGGTCTCTGGGCAGCAGAACCTACAGTCAAACCAAAGGAAAGTGGTAAAGCCCTGGAACTTGGTTCATACGCAAACTAAAGAGTTCATCATGTTTCAAATCACTTCCTTCTTTTACATGTGGCCTGATCTGACCACAGAGAGTTTTCTGAATCTCCTTGATAATAATGAAATCAAAGAAGCAGCAGAAATGTTGCATATGTTTTTACACATTATGCTGAGGTTTAACTTCAACTAAAAACTGAACTCCTGTTTGAAGCCCAGATTGTTTATTTTTTAAAATGTTTTTTAACATTTATTTTTTGAGAGACAGAGCGTGAGCGGGGGAGGGGCAGAGAGAGAGGGAGTCACAGATTCCGAAGCAGGCTCCAGGCTCTGAGCTGTCAGCATGGAGCCAGACGCGGGGCTCGAACTCATGACCTGAGCCAGAGTCAGGTGCCCAACCGACTGAGCCACCCAGGTGCCCCATCAGATTGTTTATTTTAGCTGCCTCCTTGAATCCCGGGTTCTCCTTGACTTGCCACCCTTCCCTTCCCTAAATTGAGTTTTGGAGAAGTTTTTAATCTGTACCATACTTCGTCCTCGCCTGTGATACCTTCTTACCACTGGCACATTGTCCTTGCTCAGCGAATGTTCATATTAAATGTTGGCATGACTTTCAGAGATCACGAGCAGCATGCCGTGGGGCAGGGTCCCCTCTTGTATTCTTTTCCTTCTGACCTCATTCTCTTCTGAATTTTCAGCTTATCTGTTACTTCTCAGGGACAGGATGACAGGTGGTCTCCCCCCCTTCTGTCTCAGCATAATCTTAAAGGTATTAACATTAGAATACCTAACAATAGACCACATGAATAGATTAGCTCCTTTTTATAACTTTAATCTTGGGAAGTGAAAACTTTCTACAAGCTGTTTGGGGTCTCGAATGTGTAATGCCGTCATTAAAATAGGTTTTTATTCTCCTCCCATTGACAGTAAATCTGTCACTGCCTCAAAATTGGGGCTAAAAAAGAAAAAAAAATGATAAATTTTGTACTTCTTCACCAGTCCCACTAAAAGAGAAAAACATCTTGACAGCTTTTAATTGAACCAGAGACCTGGAGATAATTGGGCTTTCTGGAGCAGCATTCACTGAGTGAGACCTTCCAGCAGCGCAAAGCTGGGAGTTTAACGGGTCATTCTTAGCTGCTTTGTGGTTAAGCATTTAGTGCTAATGTTGTCAGCAGGATGTGGGTGGGGATATCAGGCTCTGAACCTGTGGAGTCAAACGACTTCGGTGACTTTCACGAGGTCCTGTATCGAGGGAGAATACAAAAGTCTTGAACCCACAAAGGGTCTGTGTTAAGCTCTGAAGGGTTCAGAGGATTCCAGGAGCTGTGAAGGTTGGGGTGTGTGCGGCTACCGGGTCGGACACTTTGGTGCAGCCTGGGGAGGTCTGTCTTGTCCAGGCAGCTCCCAGCTCTCCTCCTGGCGAGAGTGTCTTGACAGGACCTCAGGTGATTCACGAAGGTGTGTTGGGTGCCCAGCACTGTCAGCAAAGGCACACAAAGTGTAAAAGAAAGTGTTTCATCTGTTAGGGAGCTTGCTATTTTCCAAGGAGGAAGTTGCAAAAAGTAGGACCATAGAATATTGTCTAGAGTAGCAGTCCTGGGACAATTGGTGTTCAGTAAATCCCACACAAAATTGTCTTCTGTCTCAGTTATACATTTTAATATCTAAGATACACAGGAGTTCACTAGACCCCTTTCCAGCTAACAAAATGACTTAAATTGCAAAAGGAATGACTGTTTATTTATCACGTACCAAGCATTGTGCCAGGAGCATCCTTTACTGTCTGTTCCGTATAAGAAGCTTAAAAAGTATAGGTGTCATTATTTCCGATTTCTAGAGAGGAAACAGGCTCAAAGAATTACAAACTTGCAAAGCAAAATATAGCTGGAATTGGGGGCCGTGGGGAGGGCTCACACATTGGACCACTCTGCAGTATGTGAAATCTACCCAAACTTTTTAGTTATTTTGAGAGAGAGAGAGAGAAGGAGAGAGAGAGAGAGAATGAGCATGAGCAGGGGGAAGGGCAGAGAAGGAGAATCCCAAGCAGGCTCCACGCTGTCAGTGCAGGGCCTGACACAGGCCTTGAACTCACGAACCGTGAGAGCATGACCTGAGCCAAAATCAAGAGTTGGATGCTTTACCGGCTTAGCCACCCGGACGCCCCAAAATCTTACACATAATGTAGGTCCCTCCTTTCGGATTTTTAATGATTAGCGTAGATTGGTAGTGTTATCTACTTTTCCTTGGGAGAATTCCAGGTACATCCTCCATTGGCACATAAAGGAACCCAGTTCCGCGTGTCGTCTATGCTGGAATAAAGTATCCCTGGGAAATGTTCTCCGGGCAGTGCTTAATGGATGCGTTTCCACAGCACACTTGTTCTCGAGGATAAGTGAATAGTGTCCCCCACTGTCCTGATGCTGACAAGACTGGCCGTCCTCAAAATACTGATGGACCGGTACCCAGGGGTTCTCTCGGGTCCTGTGAGCGCACGGAGGAGTGCCCAGAGACACTCTCCCTGGTAATCCTTTTCATCATATGATAGGCCGCTACAAGTCTATGTTTATTTTTTTAAATTATTTTTAACGTTTTATTTATTTTTGAGAGAGAGAGAGAGAAAGAGACAGAGTGTGAACGTGGGAGGAGCAGAGACAGAGGGAGACCTAGAATCTGAAGCAAGCTCCAGGCTCTGGGCTCTCAGAACAGAGCCCCACTCGGGTCTTGAACTCACGAGCTGTGAGATCATGACCTGAGCCGAAGTCGGATGCTCAACCGACTGAGCCACCCAGACACCCCATTTCCTCCTTACATTTAAAACACAACACATTAGACCTTTAAATGTTTACCAAGAACCAGCAGTTTCACTGGGGTCTTGACTAATCTGTTGAACCTTTCATGCTTAGACCCATAAGGTTACAGCATGGAAAATGGAGGATCTACTTGGATGTCACTCAGTCTGCCTTTGCTGAGCACTCAGTCCAGGCTCAGGAGGTCCAGCCAAGGAGCTTTTTAATTCCTCAATGAAAATGTGGTTGACGGCCTCCGTGTGACCCATGAGGTGTGTGCTGCTCAGTCCCCATTCCTCATGGCAGCCCGCCAGGGCTCCCCGTAAGCCACCCGGGAACCCTGCCTTCTCGGGGGCGGGAAACCGCCCCCTCACCAGGCACTTTGGAACGTTTCCCGGTTAAAAATGTTTGTGTAACACCCCAAAGGATCTTTCTGTATACAGAATTCCACTCTGCAGAAAATGATATGATGGCACTTTTCCAGGGTACCATGTAGTTTTTTAGATTCTGTTCTGGATTCACCTGAGGGAAGAAATCTCTTACCTCTCAGAATTTCTCCCTGTCAGCTCTGTCAGGAGAAAGGTACACAAGCACCAACAGTCACCTGCTGTGTTGACCGCTTTTCATTTTCTGTTGTGGTCTTGTTAATAAAAATCGTGTGCTCACTACGAAAATCTGTAAAATGAAGAAAAACGGAAAGAAAATGAAGCCCCGTGGTTGCCTGATACTCTGTTCATAAGTGCTTTTAGTCTGCCTGGGATTTTTATATGTAGTTGGCATCATGCTTCTTAGGCAATTTAGTATCCAGTGTTTTTCCCCATTTAAAAACCTCTCAGTCAAATCATTTTAATTATTAGCATATTTTATTTTTACATTTTTTGGCTTTTTTTTTTTTTTTTTTTTTGAGAGAGAGAGGCACACACAGGGGAGGGGTAGAGGGAGAGGGGGAATCTTCAGCAGTCTTCAGCGTGGAGCTTGACATGGGGCTTGATCTCACAACCGTGAGATCATGACCTGAGCTGAAATCAAGAGTCGGACGCTTAACTGATTGAGCTACCGGGGCGCCCCAGTTTTTTTTTTTAGCTTTCTTTTTAAATGTTAATTTATTTATTTTGAGAGAGAGTGTGTGTGTTTGAGCGCACAAGCAGGGGAGGGGCAGAGAGGGAGGGAGAGAGAGAGCATCCCAGTCAGACCCCACACTGTCAGCACAGAGCCTGACATGGGTTTGATCTCATGAACCTTGAGTTCATGACCTGAGCCAAAATCAAGAGTCGGACGCTCAACTGACTGGGCCACTCGGGTGCCCCAGTTTTGTTGGATCTTGAAGCAACATTCCTAAGGGTCAGCTTTATTAAGATACAATTTATGAATAAACTGAGGGTTGATGGGGGGTGGGAGGGAGGGGAAAGTGGGTGATGGGCATTGAGGAGGGCACCTGTTGGGATGAGTACTGGGTGTTGTATGGAAACCAATTTGACAATAAATTTCATATTAAAAAAAAAAGATACAATTTATGTACGGTAAGTCCTCACTTCTAGGTGCACAATTTGAGGAATTTTAACACATGTGTACAGCCATCATTGTGATCAAGAGAGAGAATGGTTTTATCATTCCGGAAGATTCCCTCACGCCTCCATCCCTCCTCCCACCCCTAGATCCTGGCCCTGATCTGCTTCTTTCTCAACCAAATGCATTTGAGATACATTCATGCTATTACATCTACCAGTGGTTCCTTACTCCTTGCCGCTGAGTAGTGTTCTTTTTATGGACGTATCCCTGTCAATCCATTTTGCCAGTTGGCGTGTAGGTTGTTACCACTTTTAAGCAAGTAAAAAAAATGCTGTAACCATTTGCGAACAGGTTTTTGTTTGAACTAAGTTTTCATTTCTTTTGGGTAAATACCTAAGAGTGGAATTGCTGGGTCAGGTACTAAGTGCAGTGTTTTACTTTATAAGACACTGGCATGGCCTTTTCCAAAGTGGCTGCACCATCGTGCATTCCCGCTGTCAGCGTGTGAGGGCTCCAGTGGCTCTGCACGGTCACCAGTATTGGGATTGTCCTTTGTAGCCCATTTTAGTGGGTCTGTAGTGGTATCTCGTTATGGCTTTGACCTGAATTTCCTCTAATGACTAATGATGCTACGCATGTCTCTGTGCGGTTATTTACCATCCAGATCTCTTCTTGGGTGGAATGTCTTTTCAGATCTTTTGCCCATTTTTTCATGGGGTTGTTTGTTTTCTTCTCATTGAGTTTTGAGAGTTCTTTGTATATTCTGGATCCAAGTCCTCTTGGGTTTTGCTCATTCTTCCAGACTCTGCTTTTCTTTTCATCTTCTTAATGTTATCTTCCAAATAGTAGTTTTCAGTTTTACTGAAGTCCATTGTATCATGTCTGTTTCCTTGCATTATGCTTTTGGTGTCACAACTAAGAAGTCTTTGCCTGACTCTACATTACAAGGATTTTCTCCTGTGTTTTCTTCTAGAGGTTTTATGGTTTTAGGTTTTATATTTAGATGTGCAACCCATTTTGAGTTAATTTTCGTGTATGATGCAGGGTATGCATTGAGATCCATTCTAGCAGGAGGCAGATGTCCTAAAATACTCATTTAAAACGAATCGTTCCAGAGTAATTCTCTGCGCTTTAGTAAAACAGGCCTGTGAGAATGAGCTCCCCGGAACACTGACCCTGGCTCCTTATCCACTAGCTTTGAGACTCATCCCTCAGTCTACAGTGCTCCCTTTCCAGAAAGTGCTGGAAAGAACACCATCAGTGACCTCCAGCCCCCTCTGGTCTAGGTCTCCTTCAGATGGTTCTTAAAGTTCTGGTTCCTCTGGACACATCATTGTTGCTCAGCAGCTGTACGTTTTAGGCAGTGGAAACTAGGCCCTTCTTGACTGGAGGCTGTTGGCTTCCTGGGCAACGACCATGTTCAGTGTTGGGCTACCTTACTGATAAGAAGAAGGGACCTGACATGCATTAAACATGTTCATGTGTCAGGAACTCTGCCGTATCACAGCAGGCCAGTGTGGCATGAAAGTAGTCTTCAGTCCCGCTGATAGGTGAGGCTGTGAGAGTTGTTCAGAGCCATACAGCTAGTCACATGGCCAAGCCAGGCTGGCCTCATCCAGAGCTCCCGCTAATTCCATTCCTCCTCACCAGCTCTTGGGCGAGTCACTTCCTGTGTGTCTGCCGGCCTGCAGCCACGCCCACACCCAGTCCCATCCAGCCAGCAGCAGGTGCTCTTGTAAGGATGACTTATACTTTCAGCCATTTAGCTGTTTTATTTGTTTTCCTCACAGCTAGTTTTAATTTACTTCAGTCCCCCACATTGGGCAGTGTGGCTCTTGCCTTTAAAATGGCTCATTGGCGGGGTGCCTGGGTGGCTCAGTCGGTTGGGCATCCAACTTCGGCTCAGGTCATGATCTCACCGTTCGTGAGTTCGAGCCCCCCATCGGGCTCTGTGCTCACAGCTCAGATCCTGGAGCCCATTTCGGATTCTGTGTCTCCCTGTCTCTCTGCCCCTCCCTGACTCATGCTCTGTCTCTCAAAGAATTAAACATTAAAAAAAATT
This sequence comes from Panthera pardus, assembly GCF_024362965.1. Taxonomy (NCBI): domain Eukaryota; kingdom Metazoa; phylum Chordata; class Mammalia; order Carnivora; family Felidae; genus Panthera; species Panthera pardus. The sequence continues at coordinate 7,714,947 of NW_026526980.1, read as the reverse complement.
AAAAAGAAATCTTTAAAATGGCTCTTTGGCTGCTGTAATATTTCTTTTGGTATGTGAATCATACAAATGCCCTCATCGATGTTTCTTTTCCTCCTTCCAGTTAGGCATTGTATAAATGCATGATTGAGAAGGTCAGGCTGGCCAGGTCTCATCACAGCCCATCTGCAGTGTTTCCTTGTTCTGGGGAGGGGAGCCTCTCTGCGTTTCCTTCTCTGATCAACCTGGATCCCCAGAACATCTCCTGTCCCTTATCACTGCTCACCGGAGGGGCCTCACGGTCTTTACTGTGAGTTTCCCTGCCAGCCCTGCCTGAACCCCGGGGCCACCCCGCCGGTCTGTCCCACTTTCCATCGCAGACGCGCTCTTCCCTGACTTGATTCCCCTTCTCTCAGCCCCAGGCACGCCTGGTCCAGGCCCAGCCCAGCTGTGCCACTGCTGTTCCAGGGAGTGTCCTGAGTGGAGAAGAGCCTCCAGCTGCCTGGTGAAACTGTTTGCAACTGGAGAGGACCTTCAGGGCTTAGCCAGTGTTGCCAGACTCTGAAAAGGCTGTTTTTTGGGGTCTCTCTGAACCCCCATAGGTCAGCTTCTCTCCTCTGCAAAGCTGCCAGCCCCTCGGGTTTCTCATTTGGGTGCCGGTATGGCCCAGCACAGAGGAGCCTGGTGTCCTGGGACGCGACAGGGCTCTGCATGCCATGGGAGGAGCCAGTCCCATCTCAATTGCTCTCTGGCAGTGAGACTGGTCATCTTACTTAGCCTCTCTGAGCCTGCTCTTACATCTGTAAAATGGGGATATTGGCACCACCATGCTGGGCTTTTATGAAGATTAAATGAACGGAGGGGTGCCTGGCTGGCTCAGTAGAGCATGTGACTCTTGAACTTGGGGCCGTGAGATACAGCCCCATGTTGGGTGTAAACCTTGCTTAAAAAAAAAAAAAAAAAAAGGAGGGGCACCTGGGTGGCTTAGTCTGTTGGGCAGCTGACTTCAGCTCAGGTCATGATCTCACAGTTTAGGAGTTTGAGCCCCACATTGGGCGTATTGCTGCCAGCACAGAGCTCACTTCAGATCCTTCCTCTCCCTCTCTTTTTCTGCCCCTCCCCTGCTTACAAACCTCTCTCTCTCTCTCAAAATAAATAAGCATTAAAAAAAAAAAAAAGGATTAAATGAACCGAGTGCCCAGTGTGGTGACAAAGAATACAGTACGTGCTCCCCGAGAGATATGTGAGCGTCCTTGCTTTAACCCCCGTGAAGTTAACAGAGGCGTCCGTCCAGGGAGGCGCGTCCCTAATCCTACGTGCGAAGTTTCTGTGGGGTCGCCGCCGTCTGCTGGGCACTGCCGTCCGTGGGCAGGGCCTGTCTGTGAACCATCTCTGCCCAGCCCAGCCCCGTCTGCCTCGGCCTTTGTGGCTGGCAGTGGGCGCTGTGCTCCCAGCCGGTCGCTTGGTCCCCCAGGTGCTGTCCCTCTTCTTGTTCACCTTGTTTTGTCCTTCCCCCCGCAGGAGGCCTCCCGGGCAGCCCTGCCAAGCTCTTCGAGGTTCCCGACACGTGGTAACCGAGACCCGAAGGAAAACAAATCGCTGGTGCCGTGGCTGAGGAGGACCCAGCTGGCACATTCAGAAGCCATACTGTATTTAATTTCATGAAATGTGGTATGGGAGGGGTTTGAAGCCAAGTCTGTGTCCTGGCAGAAACCCAGTTTCTTTTATTTGTGTGGCTGTGTTTCTTTTCTTCCTTTTTAATGTAAACTGTCTGCTGACACTCAGCACGGTTGTAGGCCGTCTTGAATGTGCACATTATTAACCGGTTGATGATTTGTTGCTCACGTGAAACCCCTTTTCCAGTGTCGTGAATTTTAGCGCGTTTAAGAACCTACCTGGTGGGGATCGTCGGCTGTGAAATAAGCGAAGAGCCGACATTCTTGGGCGCCGGGATCGTGAGTTTTGGGGTTGAAGTCTTTACTGCTTCGAGAGGTTTCTTTTCGTGTTCCCGTGCGCAGATTTGGGGGCCTCCGCAGCACGCGGTTACAGTCTCCCCCGTGGAGAGACCCCTCGCGTCTGCCCACTTCCCGCCATAGCTGCCTGAAAATACTAAGCACTCCAGCTTGTTTTTCCAGTAGGAAAATGTCTAACGCCGTCCACCCATAAAGACGCTTACCATATGCCTTGGCCTTTGGGGCATTTTTATTTAGAGTCCTTCTTCCTAACTTGTGAGTTTCTCAAGGCGAACTGGACGAGTACAAAAAGTTCACTTCTGTTTTTACACGTAGTGCTGTGTTCCCTTTTCCGTACCTTAGCCTGCTCGCCGTCTCTGTTCGGGAGTGTGTCCGGGGGTAAGGTGGCATGTGTGTGTACACGTGCGTGTGTGTGTGCGTGTGTGTGTGTGAAATCACAGATTACAACGTGTACCAGCCCTCTCTCTGTTGAAACAGATCACAGCAGCGACAGGATTTCATGGATCTACTTCCGTAGGTCTGTTTCATGTAGATCATTGTTAGATATTTAACATTTTTTTTGTATCATGGAAAATAAAAATGAAAAATGTATTTCCAAGAGATGAAAATTAAAGAAATTTTCCTAGGATTCTGGTTTTCTCCTGTTTCTTTTTGGTAAGCGAATGACGTATTTGATCTTTACATAGATGTATTTCTCTCTAAAGATCACCCCTAAAAAGCTCTGGTAAGTCAGGAAGCCTGGTGTTCGTGGATTTTTTTTTTCTTTTTTTTAACCTCCAACTCCTTATACTTGCGTTAACGAATCAGATGCCGGTTGCTGGAGCCGAGCCCCGTGGAGAATGGCTGTGTAGGAGGGTCCGGGTGTCCTGCGTGGCGGGTGGAACCCTCTGCCATCAGTGGTGCTGTGTGAATTCACATCAGTGAGACACTCTCCCCAGTTGAGAGCCTCTTAGCGCTTCCCCTCCCTCCCCCACCCCGCCTTACCCAAGAGTTTGTGCGGAGTTACAAACCCAAACTTGTCTGGGAGGAGCTCCCACCCCTTCTAGAGCTTCGTCCCTGCTCACAGCCCAGCGGGGTGGTGCACAGGGAGGTGCAGATAAAGGCTGATGTCTACAGGAGGCTTACAGGGCACTGCCAGGGCTGTGCCGGGTCTCAGAAACTGACAGGTAGGAACAGGTAGTGCCCGATACTTGCTAACGTAGTAAACAAGAGGGAAAACCAACCACAGACTGTGATTGACGCACGTCGGAGAAGTACGTGTGGCCTGAGGAACTCACTTGCGTGGCACCCTGAGCCCGGTTCTCCCTGCTCAGAAAGCTTTACACACACACACACACACACACACACACACACACACACACACACGGCTGCTCCGGCTCCAGAGGAGGGCTTGGGGAGGGGGCGTGCTGGAAGGGGCCTGTGCTCTGGAGCCTTCTAGAGCTGGACTTGCACCCCAGCTCCAGCCGTGGGTTCTCGGACACATTGCCCTCTCCCCGCCTCTGTTTCCTCAGTGATAAAATCAGGGCGATAAACCTGCCTCGCAGGGTGGTTGCCAGGACTAAAGGAAATCACGTAAAAGGCCCAGCATACACAAGTGCGCGGTAAATGGCAGATTTGAAGATGACGCTTTTGATTTGAGACCCTGTGTCGTCGTCTGTCAACTGGAGCTGAGTCACCGGGGATTTGGCTCAGGATTAAATACATGGCGGAGCCCTCATCCGTGCTCAAACCCCTATTTTCTTCCCAACTGGACCCGTCACGTGGAACATTTGTCCTGGGTTGGCCCTCAACCCACTCCACACACACATACAGGCTTTCTCGATGTCTCTTGGGGCATCAGACCCTAGGGTGGTGCTCTGGCTTTCGATGCGGAGGCCCAGGGCCATATGATGATAATGGATCTGTGTTTCTGGCTTTGGTTAACGTGTGGAGCCAAAGCCGCAGGTGGGTGTGGAAGTGGGGACCTCCGTTTTTCCCTGCAGATAGTTCTGTGGTCCTTTGATTTCAGAGCTGGGGTGGAGACTGAATGCTGCGCTCTTGTCCTTTTCTATAGTTTTGAATTCATTCAGTACCTCCCCCCCCCCCCCCCCCGCCCCGCCACATTCTGTTGTCAAAAATTTCAAACATGCAGAGAAGTTGAAAGAATTATTCAGTGAACACCCATTTACTCATGTACCTCCTAGATGGTACAGCTACTATTTTGCTATCTTTGCATTATTACATAACCAGCTATCCCTTCTTCCATCGGTTCATCCTAGTTTTTGTCGTTGTTGTTTATTTATTTTGAGAGAGAGAGAGAGCAAGGGAGGGGCAAAGAAGGGAGGGAGAGAGATAGAGACAGAGAGAGAGAATCCCAAGCAGTCTCCATGCCATCCGCACAGAGCCCCACACAGGGCTCAAACTCAAAAACCGTGAGATCATGACCTGAGCCGAAGTCGGTCGCCCAACTGACTGAGCCACCCAGGCGCCCCTGAAATGCTCACATCTTAAGTGTACCAATTAAGAAGTTCTAGCAAATGCAACCATAACTACCAAGATACAGACATCCCCATCACCCCCAGAATATTCTCTTCTGCCTCTTCCCAGTCAACCCCAACACCGCTGCCACCCCCCAGAGGCACCCACCAGCCTGCTTTTTTTTCCACTACAGGTTAGTTTGACCTTTTCTGGAACTTCATGGGAATAGAATCATGAAGGGTGTGCTCTCCAGTGAGGCCTCTTTCAGCATGATGTTTTTGAGTCTCATTCATGCCATTGCTTGTGTCAGGAGTTCCTTTTTGTGGCCGAGTCTGTTTTTTAGAGAATTTTTTCAATATTTATTGTTGAGAAAGAGAGAACAGAGGAGGAGCAGAGAGAGAGAGGGGGACACAGAATCTGAAGCAAGCTCCAGGCTCTTAGCTGTCAGCACAGAGCCCAATGTGGGGCTCGAACTCCTGAACCGCGAGATCATGACCTGAGTCGAAGTCGGACGCCTAACCCACTGAGCCCCCCAGAAGCCCCATGTTTTTAACTGATGGACGCTTTGACTGTTCCCGGTTTGGGGCTTCTAGGAATAAAGCTGCTGGGAACATTCTAGAAACTCCCAGGTCTTTCTCCAAAGTGGTCGTAGCATTTACATTCTCACCCACAATGTATGAGTGTTCCAGTAGCTTTCGTCTTTGGCAACACTTGATGTTGTCAGTCTTCAGCCATCCTGGCAGATATATCACGCATCTCATTGCAGTTTTCCTTTGCATTTCCATGATGATGGCTGATGATGTGTTTATTGGCCATTTGTATGTGTTCCTCTGTGAAGTATCTGTTCAGTCCTCTTGCCTGTATTTTATCGGGTTGTGTCTCTGTTAGTAAGTTGTAGATGCTCATTATATATTATGGACATCAGTCCTTTGTCTGATAATTATTGTGTAAATGTTTAGTTCCAATTTATAGCTTGTTTCTTTTCCTTCTTTTTCTTCCAGCCTTACTGAGATACAATTGATACACAACACTGTGTAAGTTTAAATTTCTTTTAACGTTTATTTACTTTTGAGAGTGAGAGAGACAGTGTGAGTGGGCGAGGGGCAGAGAGAGAGGGAGACACAGAATCCGAAGCAGGCTCCAGGCTCTAAGCTGTCAGCACAGAGCCCGACACGGGGCTTGAACTCACGAACTGCAAGATCATGACCTGAGCCAAAGTCAGAGGCTTAATTGACTGAGCCACCCAGGTGCCCCAACATTGTGTAAGTTTAATGTGTTCAGCGTGCTGACCCAATACATTCCTACACTGCAAATAATAACCACCATAGTGCTAGCCAACATGATCACCTTTTTTTTTTTTTTTTTTTTTTTTTTAAATTGGTGGTGAGAACATTCAGGATCAACCTCCCAGAAGCCTGTTTATTTTCTTAACAGTATCTTTCACGGGGCAGAAGCTTCTGATTTTAATGAAATCTATTTCGTACATTTTTCTTCCTTCCTTCCTGGGACCCATCTGTGGGGATATCATGCCATATCTCTGCCCTTTCTCAGAAACCCCCAGGTTGTAAAGGTATCCTTTCATGTTTCTTCTGGAAGCTTTAGGGTTCCAGGGTTTACTATTACGTGTCCGATCCGTGTTGCGTTCATTTCTGTGTGTACGGCCTGAGGCGGGAGTTGAGGTCCCTTTGTTTGCATGTGGATATCTGGTTATTCCAGCCCCATTTGTAAAGAACACTCTTCCAATTGGATTGCTTTGGTGCCTTGCACAAAAATCTTGTGACCTACTAACAAAGGTGGGTCTTAGCATGTATGCTTTTATCTGGTTTTTTTATTAATTTATTTCACATTTATTGATTTATTTAGAGAGAGTGTGAGTGGCGGAAGGGCAGAGAGAGAAGCCCAAGCAGGCTCCGCACTGTCAGCGCAGTGCCCCACGCAGGGCCCAAACCCTCAAGCAGTGAGATGGTGACCTGAGCTGAAATCAAGAGTCGGACGCTCGACTGACTGAGCCACCCGGGTGCCCCATCCTGTGTGCTTTTAAAGGTGCTGTCACTCTGGCCAATCGGCAGCACAGAGAGGCTCTCATGTGTTTCTGCGTGTACATTTCCCACTCTGACATCTTAGGGCCGTTCACTTGACGCGGAGAGGAAAATGCTGTGATCCTTGGTTCCTGCTGAGGCCAGGCCACTCTCTCCTGACCTGGGAAACGAGTGAGTGTTAAAAATAGTCCAGTCTTTTTGGATGTTTTTTTGTTTTGTTTTGTTTTGAATCTCCTGACTTAAGTTTCATGACTTCGACTGAAATCTTTTTTTCCCCCCAAATGATTCATGGGGTAAATTGATGCGTCCAGTTTTGTCGAGGAGGGGAAATGGAATACCTGGAGGCCAGTTCGTGTTTCCCCTGGTTGTGAGCCACCCTGGCCTGCAAGTTGTCTGGTCCCTGGTGAGAGCAGTTCAGTCTGTTTTCTGCCGCTTGCCCGTCTCCGTCTCGGGCCCCCCTCGGTCTCAGCCAGGCCATGGCCCTGAACTTGAGTAAAAGCTCTTGGTGTGGCTGTCCCTGCTGAAAACATTCACGAAAGCTGAGAGGGTTAGACAATTTAAAATTGAAATGTGTTAGACAACTCTGTCATAAAAGAAAGGACAATTAGAAAGAGTCCCCCACTAGGGGCACCTGGGGGGCTCAGTCAGTTGAGCGTATGGCTTGAGCTCAGGTCACGATCTCGCAGTTCGTGGTTGGAGCCTCGAGTCGGGCTCTGTGCTGACAGCTCAGAGCCTGGAGCCTGCTTTGGATCCTGTGTGTGTCTCTCTCTCTGCCCCTCCTCCATTCACACTCTATGTGTCTCTCTGAAAATAAATAAATAAAACATTTAAAAAAGAATAATAAAATAGACAACCCCCGTTTTTTTTTTCTTTTTCTTTTTTTTTCTTTTTGAGGAAGGGAATGTGTTCAGAAAAGAGATAGAACCCTTAGGCCTGTTTCTTTTAAATGAGAACATAGGGAAATACTAGAACAGAGAGCTTGGAGCCAGAGAACCTCGCCTGTGTGTGTGATGCGTGTACACATGGGAACCCCGTGCGGAGGAAGCCAGTGTACCCAGACCTGTCTCGTGGGATCCATCTGTGGGGATGTAATTGCACATTACTGAGACCAGCCAGAGGACCAGGCGCCTGCGTCTTGACGCTTGCCTGCTGCAGCACAAGGACAGTGGAGACAGCAACCCTCTGTCCCGCCTCCCCAGCAGGTGGAATCTTCATTACTGGCAAATGGCCAGGCCTCCAAAAAACACTGACTGAAGGGGGTTCCCTCCCTCTTCCTACAGTGACGAGGAAAGTAAACTGTGTTCATATCTCCTCCCCTCTGTGCACTGCGGCCCGGTCGGCCTAGCCTCTTAATTCTCAACACCCAGAATCTGGGCACCCGACGTCATTCCTTGGACTCAGGAAGGGCTGATCTTACCCGGAAGCTTGCCCTTCATTTGTTGAAGGGGGCTCTGTGCCTACAAGCCGCCTTGATGAATGATCGTGGTCCGGGAGTGTAGCCTTGTGCCGCTTTTGGAGGCTGTATCTAAGTCGGGGAGGTGGAGAGTCCTTGGGTGTTTTCATTTTACAACCCCCATCATTACTCCATGGCGCAGCTGAATCCCTCTTCTGTGGAGTGTGAATTGGGCGCGCCCCACCTTATGGAGCCTCAGAGCCCTCATCGTCTCCCCTTTTCCGTCTGCCCACTGCCTCTTAAACTTGGAAGCCTTTCCACGGACACCCCGGCTTGAGAAACCGAATGGTCGAGGCAGCATCCTGTGAGGCCCAGCATCTGCAGTCGGGGATTGCCCAGATCTGAGCTCACGGCCAGGACCAGGACGCCAGCTCAAGTTCAGTCTCCTGTCCCTCCAGCCGGACCCCCGCCACCCCCTCCCAGATAATAGGTCTTTGTCCACTTGGCTGCTGTCATTCACTTACACTGGGAAAAACCCAAGAGTCTCCTCTTTGAAAACACATAACCCCTGTGCTCTGGAACTTTCCATTTCAAAGTAAACTCCTCCTCCAGTCTTCAGTCCTTGCTTTTTGAAAGTAAAATTTCTTGGGGCACCTGGGTGGCTCCGTCAGTTAAGCATCCGACTCTTGGTCTCAGCTCAGGTCATAACGTCACGGTTCGTGGGTTCGAGCCCCGAGTCGGGCTCTGTGTTGACAGCTCAGAGCCTGGAGCCTGCTTCTGATTCTGTGTCTCCTCCTCTCTGCCCCTCCCCTGCTTGTGTGTGAATTCTCTCTCTCTCTCTCTCTCTCTCTCTCTCTCTCTCTCTCTCTCTCTCCCTCTCTCTCAAAAATGAATAAACATTTAAAAAAAGAAAGTAAAATTTCTTGTCTACCCTACTGTGTGTTTTTCTGTAATCATACTGGGGAATGCATATAGAAGCATACTCTATTCTAAATGCTTTGTGATTTTTTGACATGTAGATATCTTACGCCCCACTGAAGATAAAACCGAGGCCCCGGGCAGTTAGGTGACTTGCCCTGGAGGTCACGGCCAGTGGCAGAGCCGGAATTCAAACCCCAGTGATGCCCATGTGCCTAATCAAGACTTGTCACTGCCTTATGTCCACATGAGGGGCATCACGTGGAACAGGAATAAAGAAGTGACAGCAGTATACGTCCTGAGGGAATCGGGGCCGCCGGCTCATGGGAGCACGTCCCGTGTGCGGCTGGAGTCCGTGCACTGGGCTGTGGCCAAGTTCCCCCTCTCTTCACACTCCCCCCTCCCCACCCTGTCCATCCCCAGACCTGCCACCTCCTCGTCCAAGCTACAGGTGATGATAAGGCTTTGTCTGCATCTTAGACAATTCCTTAAGGGACAGCTTCCCAGAGGAGGATTTACAGCATCAGGAAGCAGAGGCATCATAAAGGCTCTCGATATGCATGGCCAAATCGATCTCCGTTTTAGGATCCCACCAGAAGCCTCCACACTCTGAGCAGGAAGGTGTGGGAAAGGCCCACCTGCCCAGTGAGCCAGCCAGCCAGTCATTTCACCTACGAAGCCCTGGGGGGGATCCAGAGCTGGAAGGCACACCCTGGTCTTTGAAGCTTGTGTGTTCCCAGCAGCTGCGTCAGCATCACCTGAGAACTTGCTAGAAATGCAAATTCTTGGACCTCACTCCCAGTCCTACTGAGTCACAAACTCCAGGGGCGGGGCCCAGCTGTCTGGAAACAAGCCCTCTGGGTATTTCCAGTGTTTGCTCAGGTCTGGGAGCCACCGGTCTTGGGAAAGCTGCAAGGGTAATGCACACGCTTTATAAACCGACTCCGTGAGGGCCGGGAGCAAATCCAAGGGCAAGGTCACTTCCATCTCCAGCTCACGGTCAACATCATCACCTTAGCTGGTTTGCATCTTTAGGTGGATAATTAGAACCATGTGGAAAATGTTACTCGTTCATGTTAGGGATCTAGCTCTTCTAGGCAATTGTTATTTGTACTTAAGAGGTGTATTATGTGCCAGGCACATTATTATTATTTATTATTATTATTATTATTATTATTCCCTCTGGAAGGGAAAAGGAAGGCTTACAGCAGTTTAGCAACAGCCTAACATCACACAGCTTGTACGTGGCAGAACTCAAATTGGAACCCCGTCTGTCTGCCAGAAACTGTGCCCTTCCTGGCCACACCGCTTGAGAGCAGGAGTTTGACGCGGGCGCCTTTCAAATGATTGGGTTTGTTGTTGTTCTGAAATCTTCCACAGCTGTGTAGTAGCTTTCCCCCCGATTCCTGTAGCCTCGTACTTGGACAAACCCAAGCTGCTCTTGGACCCACCTAACTCTTGCCTGGTTGACCATGCCTAGCAGGTTAGCGAGGCGATCTTTTGTTTCCCTCCACGTGTTTCGTTTTGGCTCCTAAGGATTTCTTCTAGAGTTTCCGGACTGCCGACATCCCTTGGTAGGTGAGCGTCTCAGCTGTAGATCACTTGAGTTCTGTGACACTTCATGCAATGAGCTCTCAAGTCCTGTGTCAAGGGACAGGCGGGGGCCAGAGTCGCTCGGGAGCGCAGGGGTCTGAGGGGACGCTGAGAGTGGGCACCTGTGTTTTGTCTGTTATCACCTGCCCCGGGCGGGAGGGGGCGGGGCGGGCAGAGAGCCTACAGTTTGGGATCCACACTGGCCCTCTGGCTTCCCCTGGGGCTTCGTGGCCCAGCTTCCAGGGAGTGGCAGTGGGGATACCAGAGGCCAGACCGAAGAGCCTGAAGGCTTGCCACCACCCCAGAGGCATCCCCGCGGAGGGTCTCAAGAGGGCCTGCCATCAAAACAGAAGAGACTGCAAATATTCCCTTTTGGGGCCACGGAAGGGAAGCCAAATGAAATGTGAAGAGGTGTCTGAAAGCCGAGAGGAAACCAGGAAGCCCTTCCAGAAGTTCTATTTGTGGGAAGAAACTTTGGCACGGGGCAGCCGGCCCTGCTGCAAAAATAGACCGAGATGCTGAGAAATGGCTCCATTCTGGAAGCAAATGTCCCTCTGCGCGGAGCTTGAGCGGGGCCTTTGGAAGGCTCGGCCCCGCTCCTCTGCCTCCCTCTGGACCCCAGCACTGAGGAGCGAGAGCGAGAAAAGCCAAACATTTAAAAGCAGTCTTGCCTGTCACCGGGGCTCCACCGTCACCAGTGGGGCCGATGGAAACACAGGGCAAAAAGGAAGGTTTCAAGTCAGCGCCTGGAAACCCAGCAGGTCTGCGGGCCCGGCTCCCCTTTGCTGTGTTCGTTCTCGGCTCTGCCCCCCACCCCCCCACGGGTGACACGGCTAAGAAAACAGGGGACGGCGCGCAGCAGGAGAAAGTGTGGCTACACAGAAAACGCAGACTTCTAGAGATCGAGGGCGGTGCCCCTCAGCAAGGTGTCCTTTAACACACCAGCCTGACAGCCCAGCGGGGGTTGAGAGGTGGCTGTGAAAGAAGGAAAGGTGGCAGGACGGACCCCTGAGGTCCATCGTGGCTCCGGAAGGCTGCTCTCGCCCTCTCTCTGTTCCGTGCTCATCTGGCACTGTCTTAGGAGAGCGACCCTGGCCTGTCCGCAGCAGCGAGGGAGCGGCAGTGACCGCTGTCAGGGTCGGCCGACCTCCTGCCACCGCGGTGGGGCCAAGCCCGAGAGCCATCTGGGTGGTCCTCTGCCCTGGACTCCCGGCCACGCTACGTGCAGGGTCACGACACAGTCATGTTCCTTGGAAAGGAACATTTTAGTTTATGGCCCAAGTAGTTTGGAGGGGGAAAAAAAAAACACCCCATAAATGAGTTGCAGACCCCAGGTCACCTTGCGTAGAGCTGGGACACATCGAGCAAATCTGACCCTCTTGCCCCTTCCTACAGGAGCTGGATGGGGTCTCTAACTTTGCTCCTTGTGGCCAAGAACTGTCAACGCCGCTGTGGCTCTCTGAGGAGTTGCGGTAGGAGTTGAAAAGGTCCAGGGTCATCTGGAATTAGCAGCCCGGCTCACAGGCAGCTCTTCTGTCTTCAGAGGGCATGAGGGCAGCTGTTGGGAGGCTTAGGCGGGGACTGGAGCGGGGGTTCCCTCTCTGCCGGCGGAGAAAGCGCGTGCTCAGGGGGGACCGTCCTGCGGGGAGAATGGAGGGGTCTGCCCCCCAGGAACACCCCAGCTGGTGGTTAAGATCCCCCTGCAAACACAAGCAGGTGGGAAGGATGAGGGGAGACTGTCAGGAAGACAGAAAGCAGGGAAGAGGGAGAGAGGGAGGCGAGGGGGAGGGAGCCCCCTGCCCGGTTCAGGAGTGGCAGTGCCTTGAGAGCAAGCATCTGCAACAAGCTGGGGCGGTAGGGCACTTGGGTTTGCACAAAGCTGCATCCACGTATTTGCAATGTTGGACTGACGCAGAAATGGATTGTTTTTTTTTTTTTCTGGAAGCATCCCATTTCTTTGAACTCTCATGTGCTTCTGGCAGGACCTGCCTTTCACAGCTCCCCCTCCCTCCGAGCAGGGCACAGGAGGTGGGCACACGCCCCGGGCCCAGCGGGTCAGAGTGCCCCTGTCTCCCCGGGAGGGGCCAGTCACTCCCTGGGCAGTTTGGGGCGCTGCGCTGAAAGAAGGTGACCCGAGGCTACTGGGCAACCATTTCTCTGGTCTTGTGGAGAACCCACCCGCCATAGTCGAGGAGGCCACCCGCTTTGGGAAGGAATATAGACGGCATCCTGGTTTTCCCACTACTGGATCCCTCCACCCCGTCCCTTCCAGTGACGCCCATCAGTGTGTCACCTCCCTCTTCCCGCTTATCTCAATTTGAGTTACATTTCTGTCCCTTGCCACCATAGAAGCCCCGACCATGAGAGGGAATGTTTCGGCACAGGGGGGGCCTGCAGTCTGTGAAAACAGCTCGCCAGTATATAGACCGGCTGTAGACTAATGCACAGAGTCAAACAGGTGTGTATAGCTTAGCTTGAGAAAGTCCAGGCTTTTCAGGCCCTTGAGAAACTGTCACTGACCTACGGCAAATCCTTCTTCCCCATTCATCCAGGAAGCTTCGTTAATGGGGTGAGTGCATGGAAGGAGAAGAAAGTCCTTACCCACAAAGAGGCCATGCAGACCTCTGGTTGATGGAAGGCTGCTGTCTCTGGCAGGTTCTGGGGTTTGAAATGGAGTTCGCTGCTTGGGGGATGCCCCGTCTCAGCGAGAGCCTGCCCTCCTACTCGGGGGGGCCTGACGAGGCTCTTCTCCAGAGGGGACGGCCTTGTGCCTTGGAGCGTGTAAGTCGGTCTCTGCTCCGAGAGGGCGTTATTGCATATGGCCCATAGCCTCCAGCACTGGCTTCAAACACAGACCATCTGTTGTCCAGACTTCTTGCTCTTTGCAGCCTTCTCTATCACTTTTTCTGAAGCTGGGAACATTTCCCAAACCAACAACTGTCCGGTCCGCAGTGTTCCTTGCTGAGTGTCCCCACAAGAGAGATGGGGGACACGACGAATAAAGCCAGCCATCTTTGCTTCCCACTCTAGCAAAGGGACCGCTTTGCCGGGCTGCAATCATAGACCACTCCTGTCTTCCGCTTGCCTTCACGTGGTATAAACCATCTAGAAGATGGGGCAGGAACTTCAGATGATTTCCCCCCACAGATCCCTAGAAGCATTGGGAGAAGGATACATTTTGTCATGAGACAAATTAGAAGTCAAGACCAGGCTAGGGGGCACCTGGCAGTTTAGTCGTTGGAGCTTGTGATTCTTCATCTCAGAATTGTGACTTCAAGCCCCATGTTGGGCATGGAGCCTCCTTAAAAAAAAAAAAAAAGACCAAGTTCAACTACTTGCTTGCTTTGGACCTTGGATAAGTTTTGTGAACCTCAATTTTCTGCTCTGTACAATGGAGATAAGAATGCAATAGGGCTTGAGACTGGTTCAGCTGTGAGCAACAGGGGTCTGCTTATGGTGGCTTGAAACACTCGTAAAAGACATCCAAGGGTGATTGTTGCCAGGGTGTGGAGAGAGGGTGAATGCGGAGTTAGTGTCCAGTGGGTACAGAGGTTCAGATTTACGAGATGAGAAGTGTGCTGGGGGGGGATGGCAGGGGTTGCATAGCTGTGTGAATGTACTTAGTACCCCTGCATTGTAGGCTTAAATATGGCTACGATGGGACATATTATGTTATGTGTATTTTAACTCAAAATATAAAATCACAACTAAAAAAATTTAATTCAGAAAAAGGATATAAGGGCTCCCGGCTGGCTCAGTTGGTGGAGCATGTGACTCTTGATCTCAGGGTCATGGGTTCAAGCCCCACACTGGGCGTGAAGCCTACTTAAAAAAAGAAAAAACAAAAAACAAAAAGGATGTTTGCAAAAAACAAAGAAAAGACTTCCAAGGCAGGCAGTCAAGGCTTGTAGGATAGATCTGTGAAATCATGGACCCGGGCTCCTTCAGTCTTCCAGTGCTAGTTTCATTCTAAAGGTCTACTCATGGTCCAAGGTGGCTGCTAGAACTCCAGCCATTACATTCCAATCTGTAAGAATGAGGAGGTACATTCTGACTCACCTTTTAAAGAAGTTTTTATATATTCTTAAATTTTTATTTTTGAGAGAGAGAGAGAGAGAGAGAGAGAGAGAGAGAGAGAGAGAGTGTGTGTGTGTGTGTGTGTGTGTGTGTGTATGTGTGAAAGGGGGAGGGACAGAGAGAGGGGAAACAGAGGATCCAAAGTAGGCTCTGCGTTGACAGCAGCGAGCCCGATGCATGGCTCGAACTCATGAATTGTCAGATCATGACCTGAGCCAGAGTCGTACATGCACCCGACTGAGCCATCCAGGCACCCATGACTCACCTTTTTAGAAGCCGTCCCCGAAGTCCACCATAAAACTTCCACTTACGTTCCATTGGCTACTAGTGAGTCACGTGGTCATGTCTGGCTGCAAGAGAGTCTGGGGGAAAGGTAATTATGGGAGGTAGCCTCTAAATTGGCCCCAACAATCCCTGCCTCCTGCTGTTCACTCCCTTGTGCAATTCCCTCCCCTTGAGTGTGGGCAAGACCTAGTAGCTTCCTTCTAATCAATAGAATCTGGCAAAAATGTGGGGAGGTCACTTCTGAGATTAGGTTACAGAAAGATGGCGGCTTCTATATCGGGTGCCCTCTCTTGCTCCGAGGAAAGCCAGCTGACATGTGAGCTGCCCTATGGAGAGATCCATGTGGCAAGGGACTGGTGTCTCTGGCAACACGAGTGAGCCTGGAAGGACATCCTGCCTGTCCTTCCACAGCCCTGGTGGGCCATCTTGACTGCAGTTTCATTCGTTTTTAAATTTTTTAAGTTTATCGATATATTTTGAGAGAGACGGAGACAGCACGAACGGGGAGGGGGCAGAGAGAGAGGGAGAGAGAAAATTCCAAGCAGGCTCCACATTGCCAGCACCGAGCCCGGCACAGGCTCAAACTCATGAACCGTGAGATCGTGACCTGAGCCGAAACCAAGAGTTGGATGCTTAACCGACTGAGCCACCCAGGCGCCCCTGCAATTTTTTGAGACACCTGATCCAGAAAGCTCACAACACTGACCCACAGAAACAAAACATGTTGTTTTCAGCTGCTAAATTTTGGGCTCTTTTGTTACACGCGACAACCAACTGATACACTTTCCCAAGTGAACACATTCCCAGGGTTCTGTGAGTAAGGAGGAAGGGAAGATGGGCCTGGGAAGCAGCCAGTAGTCACTCCCGCCCCTGCCCTACCTGTTGTAAGGATGAAATGAGGGAAGTCTATAGAGTGCCCACCTACGGTGTACCTGCACCCAGAAAGGGCCCAGACCAAGGTGATTCGTGAAGGGCCACCGTCCAGACTCTACTTCCCAGGCTTCTTGCCAAACTCCCCCAGGAGATGCCGTTGTGCTATGACTTTTATTCCCTTCTCCCTTCCTCCCTCTCCCTTCCACAGCTCACACCCCCACCGACTCCACCAAATCCAGCCTGGAGAGTGACTACTCCTGCAAAACCAAAGGTCCACAAGCCGGCTGTTGGGCTCACAAAACGGTGAGACTTCAGAGGAAAGGGGGCTTAATCCAGCCCCCCTCTTACGCTCTGAACCCCTCTGGAGTGATATCCTTGCCTTCTCCTCTACCTTCTCTCTGCACTGCTCTTGCTGAGGCAGAGCCCAGGGTTTGGAGCACTTGTAAAGTTCCCTGGTTTTGTCTTTGTCTGTGTCTGTCTTTGTCTGTCTTTGTCTTTGTCTTTGTCTTTGTCTTTTTTGTTTTCTTTTTCTTTTCTGTTTCCTTTTTCTTTTCCTTTTTCTTTTTCTCTTTTAAAGAAATTGCATTAGTTGAACCCAATTTTCTCTCCCCAAGAGGAGTTGAAATCAGGTTTATGGGACATGAGGAGGTTTTTGAGTGAATAAGCATCGTATTTTCTCCTGGTTTCCCTTTGAGCTTTTGAGGACTTTTCCTCTTACCTGACCAGAAAGACCTAAGGTCTGTACAGTGTCTTGAGAGCCTATTCTCCATGTGTATAACTGGGAGAAAAATCGAGAGAATGCTCCCCTGGGTTCCACAGTAATGTGTGCACCTAACTAAGGCAAGAATTGAGTCTCCCTTTGTATTATAACCTCCAGGATGCAGGGATTTTTTTTTTTTTTTCACTGTGGAAGAAGGTGGACTCCCAAATCATTTCACATACAATGAAAATCTCAGTTGTTCAGAATGGGTTGATAACGACCAAGGCCTTTCAGTGAAAACAAATATTCCAGGGACAAACAAACAAACAAAAAAAGGA
Source organism: Panthera pardus (assembly GCF_024362965.1). NCBI lineage: Eukaryota > Metazoa > Chordata > Mammalia > Carnivora > Felidae > Panthera > Panthera pardus. The sequence goes on along the minus strand of NW_026526980.1, from coordinate 7,698,325 downwards.
CAAGTCCCAAGACTTTACTGATGAAAGATAAAATATGCCAATATTCTGGCTTGTTATTTTCATTAGTGAACTAGGATATACAAGGACTTACAGAAGAATGCTGTGTTAACACGCTTTCTTAAATTTGAAAAATTGACTTAAATACGTTTTTAGCACGACGTCGCAAACGCTTACCGGGTTCCTGCAGAGGAACTCTACCAGTATGAACGCTGTATGAGCAGAGAACTGTCTACTCATGTCTCCGTGGACACCTAATTTGAGAAGTCCGGTGTGCCCTGGGGAGGTAAGGCATGGAGAGGCCAAGCGCTCTGACTTTAGAAAGTTGTCACAACAAAATGACGCGTGGAGTGGTTTAACACCCTCTCCTCTGGGAAGGGAGAGCAGACTGAGCCGCGTGAGTGAGTGGGTGTGTGCTCACACACACGCATGTGCCCAGGGGGGCTTTGCGCGGGAGAGGAGGAAATTAACACTTCTGCTCCGATAAAGAACAGGAGCGTTTATAAAGCAGCAGGGAGGTGGGTATGTGCCTAGTTTGAGTCCTGGCGATGAGTAATTGATGGTCTTCAGCTTAGCGACAGAGTTATAGACCCGTACCCAGGTGATTGCTTTTCTCCACACTGAACTCTGCCATTATATTCTCTATTAGGAATTTGATACGCTGGAAAGACAGAGTGAGTTGGCTGTTGGCTAACAATGGGCCTCTTGTGTCATCCGTAGGAAACATTACCTTGCGTTTTTGTGACCCTGGCGTCAGTATTTAGCCAGCGGCAACTTCCTAGCCCTCACCTTTTCAGACCCTGGGGGGTGGCCTTGTAACCCCAGAGCTAAAGCTGTGGGTACAAAAGTCACTGGTCAAAGGGTGTCCGGGTGGGGACCCCGTGCGCACCAGGATTCATTTGGGATGGTTTCCCTCTCTCAGCCTGGTTTCCCCCACCCCATGCTCTGTGTGCACCCACTTCCCACTGTCGTGGGTGGTCGTGTGTTTGCAGCGAAGCAGGACTGTTCTCTCTTATGTTTCATCGTGGGAGCCAGCCTCAACTGGAAGGCAGCGGGGGTCTGGGTGCATGGCTGTCTTGGGCTGGACAGGGAATCCAGTGAGGAGAGAACATGGTGGCCTCACCCTGTTTGTGGGGTGGGTCCCAGAATCTTCTGCGTGAAGCTGGTGCAAAAACTGAGCCCTGAAGAGGTTTCTAAGGGAAGCACCAGCTTGGGAGGAAACAGGTAGCCACTGGCCATGGTTTCTAAAAACAGTGGCGCAGCAAGGGAGTAATGACCAGGTTAGGCTCTCCGTCAGGTCAGTGGCCCAAGGAGGGAGGCTGGTGAGGGGACGTTTCAGGGACTCACCGATGCATCTTTACTTTTTCCTCCTTAAAGATTTGGAAGAAAACTTGATTTTTTTCCCCCTCTGTCTAATATTCAGCACTCTAAGAGACTTTTGTCCCAGGAGGATGTCCAGGTGTTTTAGGACTTCTCACCTGAGGCTTGGAAAGTGCCAGACAGGGTCATAACAGTGATAATAAGGACAGGCATTTATGGGCCGTGCTGTGAGTCAGAGATTGCTCTAAGTGCTTTGTGTGTTTAACAGCTGACCCCTGGCTCAGAAGACGCGGATAGAGGGGCTAGAGGCTGGTGGGGGTTAGCAGTCAGTAGCCTTCTTGCTGGGATCTGCCATCATTAGTTAGATGAATGAATTTCACTCCACAAACGTCATGGTCCTTTTTTTTTTTTTTTTTTTAACTTGTGTGTATATATATATATATATATATATATATATATATATATATATATAAATTCAAGTCAGTTAATATACAGTGTAGTCTTGACTTCAGGGGTAGAACCCAGTGATTCATCTCTTACATGTGACACCCAGCGTTTATCCCAAGTGCCCTCCTCAATGCCCATCACCCATTCAGCCCATTCCCCCAACCCTCAATTTGTCCTCTGTATTTAAGAGTCTCTTATGGTTTGCCACCCTCTCTGTTTTTCTTATTTTTCCTTCCCTTCCTGTACATTCATCTGTTGAGTTTCTCAGATTCTACATATGAGTGAAATCGTGATATCTCTTTCTGTGACTTATTATCCATGTTTTTTGCAAATGGCAAGATTACATCCTTTTTCATTACCAAGTAATACTCCATTGTATATATACATTATATAGTCTTTATCCAGTCATCAGTCGATGAACATTTGGGCTCTTTCCATACTTTGGCTATTGCTGATAGCACTGCTATGAGCATTGGGGTGTGTGTGTCCCTTTGAAACAGCATTTTTGTATCATTTGGATAAATAGCCAGTAGTGCAATTGCTGGGTCGTAGGGCGGTTCTATTTTTAGTTTTTTGAGGAACCTCCATACTGTTTTCCAGAGTGGCCGCCCCAGTTTGCATTCCCACCAACAATGCAAAAGAGATCCTCTCTCTCCGCATCCTCGCCAACATCTGTTGTTGCCTGAGTTGTTAATGTGAGCCATTCTGCCAGGCGGTATCTCATTGTGGCTTTGATTTGCATTTCCCCGATGGTGAGTGACGTTGAGCATCCTTTCATGTGTCTGTTGGCCATCTGGATGTCTTCTTTGGAGAAGTGTCTGTTCATGTCTTCTGCCCATTTCTTCACTGGATTATTTGGTTTTTGGGTGTTGAGTTTGGTGAGTTCTTTATAGAGTTGGACTTTGGTTTACTTTGGATACTAACCGTTAATCAGATATGTCATTTGCAAATATCTCCTCCCATTCCATCGGTTGCCTTTTAGTTTTGTTGACTGTCTCCTTTGCCGTGCAAGGAATAGTTTTTACCTTCATGAGGTCCCAGTCGTTCATTTTTGCTTTTATTTCCCTTGCCTCCAGGGACACGTCTAGTTAAATGTTGCTGCAGCTGAAGTTAAATGTTGTTGCCTGTTTTCTCCTCTAGGATTTTGATGGCTTCCTGTCTCACATTTAGGCCTTTCATCCATTTTGAATTTACTTTTGTGTAGGGTGTAAGAAAGTGGTCCACTTTCATTTTCCTCTATGTCACTACCAAATTTTCCCAGCACAATTTGCTAAAGAGACTGTCTTTTTTCCAGGGGATATTCTCTCCTGCTTCGTTGAACATTAGTTGGCCACACAGTTGTAGGTCCGTGTCTGGGTTTTCTACTCTGTTCCATCGATCTCTGTGGCTGTGTTTGTGCCAGTGCCATACTGTCTTGGTCACTACAGCTTTATAATAATAACTTGAAATCTGGGATTGTGATGCCTCCCAGCTTTGGTTTTCTTTTTCAACATTGCTTTGGCTATTTGGGGTCTTTTCTGGTTCCATACCAATTTTACGATTGTTTGTTCTAGCCCTGTGAAAAACACTGGTGTTATTTTGGTAGAGATTGCATTGAATGTGTATATTGCTTTGAGTAGTATAGACATTTTAAGCATATTTGTTATTCCAGTCTATGTGCATGGGATGTTTTTCCGTTTTTTTTGGTCTTCTTCAGTTTCTTTCATAAGCTTTCTACAGTGTTCAATGTACAGACTCTCAAACTCTCAGCTATTCGCAGCTGACATGATACTCTGCATGGAAAACACAAAAGACTCCCCTGAAAAACTGCTAGAGCTGATATATCAATTCAGCAAAGTCAGAGGATATAAATCAACGTACAGAAACCGGTCGCATTTCTATGCACCAATAATGAAGCAGCAGACCAAGAAATCAAGGGATCCATCCCATTTACAATTGCACCCCAAACCATAAGATACCTAGGAAGAAACCTAACATCACAATCCTTTTAAAAACACTTGTTTATTCGAAAATTTTTCCAGCTCTATTGCAATAGAATTGACATATAACATTGTGTCAGTTTGAGGAATACAAAGTGTTGATTTGATATACTTACATGTTGCAAAATGATTACCACCATATCTTAGCTAATCCCCCGCATGGCATCCCGTGGTGTCACTTAATCATCTTTTCTTTTTCGTGGTGAGAGCATTTAAGATCTACTGTCTTAAATACTTCAAAGGGGGGGGGGCTGAGTCGGTTAAGCTACGGACTTCAGCTCAGGCCGTGATCTCACAGTTCATGGGTTCCAGCCCCAAGCTGGGCTCTCTGCTGTCAGCACAGATCCCGCTTCTGATCCTCTCCCCCACCCCACCCTGCCCTTCCCCAGCTCGTACTCTCTGTCTCTCCAAAATAAATAAAAACAAAAACAAAAACACCTGGAAAACAAACACTTTTAATCATTTGATACAGTGTTAGTAACTATAGTCATCATGCTATCCATTAGATCCCCAGAACTTATTTATCAAGATTTTTTTAGTTTTTCATATTTTTAAACAGAAGAGCACGAGTGGGGAGAGGGTCAGAGGAAGAGAGAGAATCTCAAGCAGGCTCCATACTTAGCGCAGAGCTTGACACAGGGCTCGATCCCATGACTCCGGGATCATGACCTGAGCCAAAATCAAGATTCAGACGCTTAACCAACTGAGCCACTCGGGTGCCCCTTATTGTGGTTTGGATTTGCATTTCTCTGATGATCCGTCGTGTTGAGCATCTGTATGTTTTCTGTAGGAAAATGTCTATTCAGTTCCTCTGCCCATTAAAAAAATTTTTTTTAATGTTTATTTATTTTTGAGAGAGAGACAGAGACAGAGACAGAGAGTGAGCAGGGAAGGCGCAGAAAGAGACAGAGACACAGAATCTGAAGCAGGCTTCAGGCTCTGAGCTGTCAGCACGGAGCCCGACATCGGGCTCGAACCCACAAACAGTGAGATCACGACCTGAGCTGAAGCGGGATGCTCAACCGACTGAGCCACCCAGGCGCCCCTCCTCTGCCCATTTTTAAACACGGATTGTTTTCTACTGAGTTGTAGGAGCTCTTTATATATTTTGGATATTAACTTCTTATCAGATGTATCATTTGCAAATATTCTCTTCCATCTCTGGTTGCCTTATCTTTTTGTGGATGGTTTCTTTGGCTCTGCAGAAGCTTTCTAGTCTGATGGAGTCCCGCTCGGTAATTTTTGCTTTTCTTGCTTGTGCTTTTGGTGGCATGTCCCAAAACTCATTGCCAAGACCATTGTCCAGGAGCATTTTTCTCTGTGTTTTCCTCTGGGAGCTTTATGGTTTCAGTTCTTATCTTTAAGTCTTGAATCCATTTTGAGTTCATTTTTGTGAGTGGTGTGTAATAGAATCTGTTGATGGCTTTGGGTGGCGTTGATGGCTTTTGGGTGGACAGGATGTCCGTCTTTAACTCCTCTCAGTCAAGGGGAATGTGTTTTGAGTCACTATCTGTTTATTGGTACCAGGGGCTCCCGCCCTCGCTCCTTACACTGGGGAGAGAGTCTCAGGACCGTATGGAGTCAGAACACGCATGGAAAGGCCTTCTCGTCTCGAATTCACACTGAGGCCACCCCGTGTTCTGACTATCAGTGCCTGGAGCCCTCCAAGGTGGTCGCTCCACTACTCCTGAGCCAAGGGTGGGGACCAGGCCCCTTCCCAGCAGCCACAAAGAACGTTCGTAGTCTTGAGAGCCCTCACTCTACCCTCTGTCTCCCCACAGGGGCCTCTGCCAAGCCCCAGGCTCCTCCCCAGTCTTGGGGAGCTGTTCCCAGCCCCCTCTTTAGCATGTCCACTTGAATCCCCCTACCCCACTCCATCCCTCTGCGATCTGGGACCATGCTTGAACTCCTCTGTTTGATTCTTACCTTCCTGGGTAGGCCTGGGGACTGAAATGCTCAAAGTGGCCTTGTCCCTTGACACTGTAATTGTTCCTTGCCTTCCACTAAGCAGGGACCAAACTTTGTCTAGCCCAGCACCTACTACAATACAGGTGTCAGAACAATAACCTTGGGAAAGTTGCCCAGCCCCCCCAGACCTCAGTTTCCATGTCAATACGTTGGTTCCAGGTGCTTTCACACCGTGTCCCACTTCTCTCCCACAGTGCAGGCGTAGATGGAGCTTCAGGAGCAGCTGGATCCAGGCCCTCAAACGGGGTATCAGGAATCCTTTGTACTGATTCTGGTTTTCTCCGGGGTGGTTTCACACAAATGCAGCTTCTGGCCTCATAGCAGCAAGATGGCTGCCAACTTGTCAGCTTCCCTAGGGTAAGTCGCAACAGAAGCCCAGGTCGAGTGTCCTTGGTGCTTATGGGGTCATCTCTCCAGGCCTGAGACAATTCCTGTGTCACATGGGTTGCACTGCTTTGATTGGCCAGGCCACACCTGAACTAGGCGTGCTATTCTCTGCCCAAACCTCTTGAACCGAGAGCGGGGAAGGGGCAAGTTCTCCAAAGAAAATTCGGCCTCGATGCCACAAAGAGGAGAAGAGATGCCAGTGAATCATCCATCACCATCAGCCCCCACCCTGGCCACTGGCACGCCTTGACCGACAGCGCCCTCTTCCTCCTGCCCAGGTTCCTCCACTGCCACGGCACAGACCAAGGCGGTGGATGGGGCCCAGCCCCTGACCCACCATCCGGGCCTGGTGCAGGTGGATCCCCTGTCCGGGGTGGGGGCGGAGCAGAGGGCTCTACAGGACTGAAGAGCATCCCTCAAATTCATGTCCACCTGGCACTTGTGAATGTGACCCAGAAAGAAGGCCTTGGCAGATGTAATCTGGTTCAGATGAGGTCACGCTGGATTAGGATGGGCCCTAAATCCAATGACCGGTGTCTTTATAAGAAGAGGAAAATTGGGACACAGACACGCACAGGGAGAAATGGCAGCTGACGACAGAGAGGGGACCGATGCCTCCATAAGCCAAGGAAGACAAGGGCTTTTGCATCCACCAGGAGCTGGACGAGGCCAGAAGCATTCTTCCCTAGAGTCTATAGAGGGAGCACAGTCTTGCCAGCACTTTGACTTCGGACTTGTAGCCTCCAAGGTCGTGAGAGCATAAGCCACCAGTCCGTCCGTGACACTTTGTTACAGCAGCCCTGGGAGTCCAACGTAGGGGCTTTCCTGAGCCACGGACTTCTTGTCCCGTCCCCTAGAGACTTTGAGTGGGACCCTGGGCCCCTTTCCGGGAGAAGAAATTCTCAGCCGACAAAAGGCTTTAGCAGAAAAGGCCACATTATGTTTGCAGCTGGGGCCACTTCAAAGGAGAGGCCGTATGGCATCTCCCTTGGGACATCATCCTCACTGCACCCCCCCCCCCCCACCAGCCCTCCCCGGCTTGTTCAAGCTCACAGAGAAGTCTCTGCTTCTTTGTGAGAATGCCTTGGGCAGCTAGGGCCTAGGGTGACCAACTCATCCCCGTGTGCCCAGGACTGTCCCTTTTTAGCATTGAAAGCTCTGCATCCTCGGAACCCCTTGGTTCTGGGCAAGCCAGAAAGGACAGCCCCCCTCATTAGGGCTGGGGTTTGTTATGGCTCCTTGGGAGCAGGTTGACAGGCTCGAATACTTTGTGTCCCATATGCCCATAGGCATTTTTTGAGCCTTTATCATGTGCCGATTTGTACCCGGTGCCTTATGAACTATCCAGTCTTCATAACACACCCATGAAGCAGGTGCCACATTGCCCCCACTTTATAAGCCGAGGCTCCAGGAGGTGAGCTGTGTAGACGACAGGGCGTACGCTCTGGCCACGTCGGCGGGGCCCAGACGGCTTCCTCACTCTGTGCCCTCGCCTCTGCGTTGGATTTGCCTTGGAGGGGGCGCTTCTGGGGAGGGCTGACTCCCAGACGCTTTCCCCACCTACCGGATCGGTGTCTCCCGCCCACGAGGGTAGCACGTTCCTTGCTTGGCCCCTGTGTGTGACCCCACGTGAGCCTCATGAGGGGCATCACCAAGCAGTGAGCAGCAAGGACCCGGGAAGCTCACCGCTTGGGTTTGCATTCCATGCCGGTCGTGTGACCTTGGGCACGTCACCGCTCTGTGTGTAAGAGATGGGGGCAAGGGGCTGCGTGGGTTACGGCTCCGGTGTTGGCATTATTGTTGAGGGGTTGTAAGGTGCAAGGTGCTGGCCTCAGTTTCTGGAGTCAGATGGAGCGGGAAGCAAATGGCAGTGACCCCCCAGGGCAGTTTACCCTGAACTGGAGCCTGCCACCTGTAAAATGGGGATAAGGCAGCATGTCTTCCTGGCGCTCCGGGCCAAGCACCCAGCAAACATTGCTCTGATTGACACAGGGGCTCAGGCCAAGTCTGTGAGTCGTTTCAACTGTGGGCAAACCTCCTAGAGTTGTTTTCCTTCTGATCCCGAGCTAGGCTGAATCCTCTGTGGTCACCATCTTGAAATTCCCGTTACTTTTTTTTTTTTTAATGTTTATTTATTTATTTTGAGAGACAGAGGGGAAGGGGGGCAAGGAGAGAGGAAGAGAGCGCAGAGCCTGATGCGGGGGGGGGGGTTCGAACCCACGAACCGCGAGATCATGACCTGAGCCAAAATCGAGAGTCGGACGCTCAACCGACCGAGCCACCCAGGCGCCCCTTCCTGTTGCTTTTTTAACAAGATGGCCTGAATTTTCATTTGCACTGGGCCCCACAGATTTCATAGCCAATCCTGCCTTTGACAGATATCTACAGACCACTGAAGGTGTGTGAAGCTGTGTGGCAGGTCCCGGGGATATACTGGTGGACGTAGGCTCTGTCCTCACGGAGTTGACAGTGGAGGAAGGCTGCAGTGGGCTGAACAGTGGCCCACTATGCACACTCACATCCCAGACCCAGGCAGCTGTGAACGCAGCCTTATTTGGAAATAGGATCTTTGCAGAAATCTAGATGAGGTCATTCTGGATTTAGGATGGGCCCTACGTCCACTGACGGCTGCTCACAGAAGAGAGCGGATCTGAGGCAGACACAGACACAGAGGAGAAACACAGAGGGAAGGAGACAGACAGAGGTCGGGACCGGGGTGATGTGTCTACAAGCTAACGAATGGCTGCTAACCATCAACGGCTGGGAGAGTCGTGGGATGGATTCTCGCCTGCAGCCTCCAGGGGGCGCTAGTCCTGCCGACTCCTTCATCCCGGACTTTTGGCCTCCAGAACTGTGAGGGAGAAATTCCTACTGTTTGAGGCCCCCAAGATTGTGGTCGTTTGCTACGGCAATGCTAGAAAACTGACGTGAGAACAGACAGACGTTGATAAAATCATCACGTGCGAAAATGTGAAATTGCTAGTGTGACAGGGGACGTGTGAGGTGCCTGTGCTGGGGAAGGGTTCTCTGGGACTTGAAGTCTGAGAAGGAGCTGATTAATGGGGGCAGGAAGAGCATTCCAGGCTGCGGGAACGGCATGGGCAAAGGGCCTGGGGTGGGAGTTCACAGTCTGTAAAATCGAGAGGAGACACCTGGCATCATTCAGGCTGATGTGTTCCCTTGGCCCCAGAGAGCTTTAAAAAGACACCAAACGGGAAAGCTGTCACCGCTGTGGCAATGACAGCAACTTGGCACCTGAGGCTTCCACCCCACCCATTCCACATGTTTATGTACCGGATTGACCCCCGAAGGGAATCTGTTTACCAGGCCCTGACCTGCTGCAGCATTTACCAGCATCCTCTGACCCGGGGGACCTGCTTCCTGGTTGCACAGGCCGGAAGTGCCTGTGTGTTTGCTGTTCCCACCCACCAAAGGAGAGGGTTGTCGGCTTCCTCCACCTGGCTCGAGGCCTGGCTCCAGGTGTGGCTGCGTGAAGGACCCCAGACCTGCTGTTTCCGGGAGCTGAATGTTGCGGGAGCCAGCACGCAGTCTTGTGGTGCTGGCTGCAGGGTTGGGAGCCCCCCGGGCTGCCGGGAAGGACACAGATGGGGCCAGAGTGAGGCCAGCGGCACGTCCTGGGACACCCCCTCTCTGCACCCTTTTTCCCGTCAATAAATCCAGACAAGATACTCTCATCAGCGTCTCCTCTGCAAGCCTGGCTACAAGAATGATGGCCTCGGTCAAGTAGCTGTGGGTGCAGATGAGAGGGTTGCACTTTCATTCATCAGAGACGTTTTCAGCAGCTGTTAGGTGCTCGGCGAACAAACACGAGACAGACATCTGTGCTCTCCTGGAGCCGACATTCCAGATCAGGGATCTGCCGACGACGGCCAGCAGGCCAGATCTGGCCAGTCTTCTGGCTTTGCGTGGATCAGAAGCAAAGAATGGCTTCGGCATTTTTATTTACTGATTTATTTTAATTTTAAAATATTTATTGATCTGGCGGAGAGCACAGTGGGGGAGGGCCAGAAAGAGGGGGACAGAGGGATCCAAAGGGGGCTCTGCACTGACAGGCTGACAGCAGAGAGCCCGGGGTGGGGCTCAAACTCACCGAGAGTTGAGACCATGACCTGAACCGAAGTCGGATGCTCAGCTGCTTGTTGACAAGTATCCAGGTGAAGCTGATCCTGTGGCCCAGAGGCCACACTTCTTGGACCACAACCTGCAATTTCACAAGATCCCCAGGGATCTCGTATGCCCTTAATTCGTTTGTTTGTTTGTTTATCTACCTACTTTGAGAGCGAGAGAGAGACAGAGAGAGAGAGAGAGAGTGAGCGAGCAGGGGACGGGGCAGAGAGAGAACCACAAGCAGGTTCCTCGTTATCAGCACAGAGCCCGATGAGGGACTGCAACTCAGGGGCCTTAAGATCATGACCTGAGCTGAAATCAAGAGTTGGACGCTCAGCCACCTGAGCCCCCCGGGTGCCCCTCTTGTGTGCCCTTTCAAGTGGGAAGTATATTATCTGCTGAGGTGCCTGTGACTCCCTCTAATTTCTGGCACCTGTGAATATGTTAATGTACCTGGTCAGAGGGGCGTTGCCGATGTGATGAAGGAACTTGAGATAAGGATGTGCTCCTGGATTATCCCCTGGGCGCGTGATGCCATCATGGGGGTCCTTCGAGGAGGAGGCAGGAGGATCAGAGGAGAGAAAGGAGATGTGCAGACAGAGCCAGGGGCTGGGAGAATGCGTTTTGAAAATGGAGCAAGACCTTGCTGCAAGCCACGCCATGCCGGAGCTTCTAGAAGCTGGCAAGACATGGAAGTAGCTTCTCCCTTGGAGCCCCCTGGAGGAGCGCAGCCCTGCCCACGCCTTGGTTGGAGACTCCTGAACCTTCAACACTGTAAGAGAATACATTTGTCTTATTTTAGGTGGTTGAGCTTGTGGTAACTGTTACAACAGTAGTAAGACACGAATATGGCCGCCATGATGCCGTGATCATCGCCGTTCCTCCCCCTGCTGTCTCCCCACTGAGTTGCTTCCACTGTTACCAAACCCCAGTCTCCTGCTCTGTAGAATGGAGACAATGATTTTTTCCTTCCTCGGGCAGTTTGGGGCTTAAGGGAGATGATGTATGTGAAGTGGTCGATGACCTTCCCTGAAGAGGCAGTGGCCAAGGCCTGGCTCTGGGTGACCTTGGGCCAGCTGTCTAACCTCTCTGTACCTGACTTTCCCCACCTCCACGTTGGGGGCCATTATGGCGCCTGCCTCCCGAGGTGGTTGTGCGGTAGAATGAGCTCCTTGAGCATAACCCTGGGCCGTGGGCCACCCTTGAGGAGAACGCAGCTGTGTTGGTGGCCAAACTGAGGAACGCGGACCCAGATCTGCGCCCTGGGTGCCCCCCACCCCCCCGGAGGTGTCCTGATTCAGGCCCTGAATGGCGGCCATGGCCTCTAGCTGGAGCAGACGCTTCTGTTCCCTCCGTTGCCGTGAGCTGCCCTTCGTTCTCCACTGTGGCTGCTGTAGACTGACCCTGGGGCTTCTGCCTCTCAGGGCCAGGGGCTCAGCCGGGCTCACTGAGGTGGAGGAAGGGGCTGCGGAGCCAGGGAGGGGCCCAGGACTCCCGAATCTGGATCCACGGTCTCGCCTGTGCTGAGGCCCCGGCCTCCTCGGGGCCTCGCTGGGAGTCGGCAGTCTGAGGCCTGCCCATGGTGCACGACTGACCAGGCTGGTGTGGGCCGGCTTTGCTGCTCGGGGTCCTGGGTTTGGTTCCTTCAGAGCGTTTGACTGGGTTGCAACTGTTGCGTCTCCGAAGGGGTTCCTTACAGGCAAGGACTGGTTAGATTCAGCACTTGAGTCCGGCACCCAGCCCAGGGCCTGCACGCGGGAAATATTTCTGCACCGTGGGACTGAGAGACCCCTGTGCAGACAAGAAGGGCACTCCTATTAGTGGATGCTTCCAGCTCCCAGGAAATGCTGGGTGACCAGGCATCCCCAGGAATCTGGGCGTCACCAGAGGGGACTTCCAGAGCCGAGGGTTGGAGGCGGCGTTTCCCGAGTGCCTACTGCGTGCCAGCATAGTCCAGGCCCCTCGACTACCCCAGGAGGGGCACCCTCCTTTCGCTGGGAGAGCACACCAGGCGGGTCTGGGGCCTGGGCCAGGTGGAGGGTGGCTGCCTGGCTGGGCCCTGGGAGGTGGTCCTGGGAAATGAGGGCCATTGAAGGCTTTGCACTTTTACTCTTTATTTTTCTATTTTCTTTTTTAAATAGTATTTTTTTAAGTTTATTTATTTCGAGAGGGAGAGAGAGTGCATGTACCCGCGTGAGAGCGGGGGAGGGGCGGAAAGAGAGAGGGAGAGAGAGAATCCCAAGCAGGGTCCACACTCATGGCAAAGCCTGATGCGGGGCTCAAACTCACGAACAGCGAGATCATGACCCGAGCCATAATCGAGAGTCAGACACCTAGCAAACTGGGCCACCCAGGCACCCCCCGCATCTTTGCTCTTTAAACATATTTTTTGTTTTGCTACTTTCTCCCCCAACATGTTGTTAGGAAAATTTTCAAACCACAACACGGACTCATGAGCATTTTCCTACACTCGGTTTCTCTCCTGTCCTTCCATTCTTGTCTCATGCATCTATCCATCCTATTTTGGTGCATTGTTTTTCCTTCTTGTTTGGGAGATTTTAGCCAGTCCCAAACAGGGAGGAGGCCGCAGTGAGCTCCCCCCTGCCCAACCCCCATCATCAACATCTTCCCCTTTCTCTTTCCTCCCTCTTCCCTGCCCCCATTTCCAACCCCCCTGGAGACTTGTAAGCAAATCCCAGACATTATATGCTTTCACTTGTAAATTTTTCACATAAAGGTTCACGGTCAAATCCTCTTTGGTTATCTCCAGGTAACTGGGCTCCCAGGGCCTGGCAAGAGTGGGCAGGTTGGCTGAGCCTCAGCAGGGAAGAAGAAATGGAGGGGCACCTGGCTGGTTCAGTCGGTGGAGTGTGGGACTCTTGATGGTGGGGGTTGTGAGTCTGAGTCCCATGTTGGGTGGACAGATTAGTTTAAAAACATAAAATCTTAGGGGCTCCTGGGTGGCTCCGTCAGTTAAGCATCTGATTTCAGCTCGGGTCATGATCTCACGGTTCGTGAGTTCAGGCCCCACATCGGGCTCTGTGCTGACAGCTGGGAGCCTGGAGCCTGCTTTGGATTCTGTATCTCCCTCTCTCTCTGACCTCCGCTCGTCACATGCTCACTCGCTCTCTCTGTCTCTCAAAAATAAACATAAAAAAAAGAGAAATATTTAAGAACATAAAATCTTAAAAACAAAAAAAAAGAAGAACAAATAAAATGGGGATATCTAGGCCAGAGCAGGGCAGGCTGTGACTGCCCCACCCTGAGGGACCGCCTTCTGCACCTGTCCTGTCAGCCCAGCCGTTGACCCCTGGACACAGGGCATGGTGCAGGTTAAATGTGGGGGTGGGGGTGGGGAACAAGAAGACTCCCATTCAGTCACTGTACCAGGGGCATGGGGGGATGGCCTCCTGACTGGCAGTTGCCTTCTAGGTCTCAGTATTATTAGTAAGGTGTGTGTGTGTGTGTGTGTAAATCACATAAAAACTAACCATTTGAAAGTGAGCAATCCCATGGCATTTAGTGAGTTCATAATGTGCAACCACAACCTCTGTCAAGTTCCAAGACCTTTCATCACCTCCCCCCACCAGAAAACCCTGTGCCCACTAAGCGGTCCCTCCTCTTTCCAGCGTACCCCCCCCCCCCCGCCCCCAACACCTGCCACTGCTAACCTACTTGCCGTCTCTCTGGATTTATTTTTCTTGGGTATTTCATGCAAATGGAATCATGCAACATGGGTTTACTTGTGTCTGGCTTCTTTCGCTTTGTATCATGATTTCCAGGTTCATCCGTGTCGTAGTGTAGGTCAGTATCCAATACCCAGGGGGCAACCCTTTGCACATCTCCTTGGGCAAATTGTTCTTCGTGTTCTTCCGGGGAAACTCCCAGAAGAGGGGTTGCTGGGACACAGACGTGCCTGCCTCTCCTGCCCTCCTGAATGTATCAGTTGACACTGAAAGGGTCGTTTCCGACTCGGAGGCCGATACTTGGTGCCGGCAGCCGCAGAGTAACAGGGGAGGGGAGGTAATGCAGCCGTCAGGAAGCTTCTGCACAAATCTCAGTTCTCACCAGTGGGGGAACCAAACACCCTGCTTTGCCCAGGACCGCCCTGGTTTTAGCACTAGAATTCCTATGTCCCGGGAAATCTTAGTCCCAGCAAAACAAGAGTGGTCACTTGCCCCAGAAAGTTCCTGCCGCCCCTGAACTTGGACCTTGGGGCTGAGAGAGGGACAGTAGCCCCGGGTGGGAGCCAGGGTGCTCCCTTTTTGCAACAGGTGGAAATGATGCTGGCCACAGGCATGTGCTGCCCATGCTGGAATCGTCTAGTGGAGATGTTTTGCACCCAGGTCCAGCTCATCCTGTCCCTGTGCTGACCTGCCTGGTTGGGGCCTGGCAGCTGAGATCGGTGTCTTGGGAACAGGGGCTCCCACCCACTCACCCCTTCCTGCTATCACCCAGCTCACGGAGCTTTTGGGAGACAGGCAACACGGTTTCTTGTTATATTCTGCGTCCATTCTAGGATGTCCCCTGCCTCTCCACCTGCACCTTAAATATCCCTCCCTCAGGACCTCCTTGCATGGGCAAAGTTGGCATCACTCATGGGGCAGCTGTTATAGAGTCAGAGGCTGGACCATCTAGAGAATTGGGGATGGGCCAGGCCCCTGCTGGAGGGTCCCTTGGTGACATCCCAGTGGAGAAGTAGAGGTGGGGTGAATGGGAGAGGCTGACTGCTTTGATCTGTCCCTTCCATCTGTCCTGTCGAGGACACATCGTTTCCCTGGTTCCACTGCTCTGAGACAGGCTCCCGAAGATAAGGTAGGAGGACTGGGCGATGTCTCTGCATCTGGGGGTCAGGTGGGTGTGGGGTGTGTGTGCCACCTATTGGCGCCCCATCACAAAACCCCCAAATCAGGCTTAGGAGAAGGGGAGGCGGAGGATTTGGGGGGCCAGCTGCTCTGTCAGGTTGCATGTCCCATCTTTGGAGTCGGGGCAGTGTCAGGACAAGGGCTGTGTCCTACTGTTCCCCACCCTCTCCCTCGTGCTTGTCCGGGGCTGGTCACGCTATACGTGCTCAGCAGATGATTTCTGGGCAGAGGGATAGAATGAATGGTGGGGTGCCTACGTGGCTCAGTCACTTAGGCGTCCCATTGCTGGTTTTGGCTCAGGTCATGACCTCACAGTTTCATGAGTTCGAGCCCCGTGTTAGGCTCTGCACTGACCGCACAGAGCCTGCTTGGGATTCTCTCTCTCCCCTTCTCTCTCTGCCCCTTCCCTACTCACACTGTCTCTGTCTCTTTCAAAATAAACAAACTGTAGGGGTGCCTGGGTTAACTCAGCCAGTTAAGCATCTGACTTCGGCTCAGGTCATGATCTCCTGGTTTGTGGGTTCAAGTCCCACATCGGGCTCCCTGCTGCCAGCTCAGAGCCTGGAACCTGCTTCAGATTCTGTGTCTCCCTCTCTCTCTGCCCCTCCCCTGCTCATGCTCTGTCTCTCTCTGTCTCAAAAATAAATAAACATTAAAAAAAAAAAAAACTAAAAAAAAGATTCATGGTGACTAGGGGCCCCTGGGTTGCTCAGTCGGTTAAGCATCTGACTTCGGCTCGGGTCATGATCTCCCGGTTTGTGGGTTCAAGCCCCACATCGGGATCTGTGCTGACAGTTCAGAGCCTGGAGCCTCCTTTGGTTTCTTTGTCTCCCTGTCTATCTGCCCCTCCCCCACTCACACCCTCTGTATCTGCGTCTCTGAAAAATGAATAAACGTTGAAAAGATTTTCTTAATGTAAAAAAAAAAAAACTTTAATAAAAGAGAAGAAGATGAACGGTACTAACTCATCATGTGACCTGGGGAGAGTCGCTTCTCCTCTCTGGTCTCCGTTTCCTCCTCTGTAGGATGGGCCGGGGAGTCCCCAAGGCTCCTCAAGGCTACCACTCCAGGCCCGGTCCATTTCTGGTCTTGGGCCATGCTCTCCCGTGGAATAGTTTGTGCCTGTGGAGGGCCACCTGGGTCAGCCCTGTGCTCCAGAGAAAGACCCTCTCCTGGGAGGGGAGGGGCTTGCGGATGGTGTAGGCCCCATTCGAAAACCCTTCGCCTGCTCCCCAGGATGGTTGGCATAATCCAAAATCCTGCCCGCGGCCCGGTCCCAGCCCTGAGGAACCTCCAGCACTTCCTGCAGTCATGTCGTGCCTCAGTTTCTCCGCGGTGCCGCTCGCCTGGCCGGTGCCCACCCCCCCTGCCCATTCATCCTCTGACTGTGCCCCGTTCAAGTCAGGCCTCTGCCCAGGTTTTGGCTTCTCACGGCCCTTCCCTGAGTCGCGTCTGAGGTAGACCTCTTGCCCTGGTTCCCCAGCCAAGCGCCTCCCTCTTCTTCTGGGACTGTCAGACTCCACGAGCCCGCCCTGAATCTCCTCATTAGAGGATTAGATTCTCTTAGCACCTAGGAAATGCCAAGGGTTTCCAGGGCTCCGGGGCAGGAACCAGGGTAGAGACCAATACATACTTTCTATTATCTCGCCGCATTATTTATTCATTTTCTGTTGGGGGCAGGCTTGGGTCTGTCTTGTTTCCCACTGTAGCCTTATGTGTGACACAGAATCGATGTTCACTAAGGATCTGTTGTATGAGCACCTAAATTAGGAGGATGCTACTGCCCCTCCCCGCATGCCACGTTTCCACATTTCTAACTTGCTGAAGGCTTTTTGTTTTTGGTCCCGGGCACTGTGCAAAGCCCTCTGAGGGAAGTACCCCTGATTCTTACACCTCACACCTATGGCAGCCGAGGCTCAGGGAGGTGAGGTGACAGGTCCCAGGTCACACGGCATTGAGCGGGGAAGCCAGGATCTGATTGAAGTTGCTCCCACATGAGACCCACACTCCACATCTCCACCCAGCCGTCCTGAGGTGGGTCCCCGTCCCGGGCCCTGCTCTCTACCCTGCCCTCTGCAGAAGTACGGGCTGGAGAATTCCAAGAGGCCCCAGATTCCCCACCTGGACAGTGGCCTGGCTCAGGATAGCTCTGCCTCCCAGGCTCCGGGTTATGTTCCGCTATTCCTCACTGCTGCCCAAATTAGTTCCACGTTCAGCCCAGGGCCTGCGGTTTTCACTTGTTTTCTGTAACCGGAGCTTTCCCAGCGCTTGGCACTGAGATCCGGGACTCAGTGTCGGCTCAGGTTCCTGATTTCCTTGGATGCTGAAATGATGTCAAATGATTTCATTGGCAGAGAAAAGTCTGGCTGGGGGTCATCGGGCGGGTCACTTCCCTCCCCATAATCAGGTATCGGCAGCGCCTGCTTTTCTTATCCCATCCCGGCAACACGGGATGAAACGTGAACTCAGAGAGGTTGGGTGGTTTGCCTTTGTCACACAGCAAATGAGTGGTAGCACAGAATGTGAACCCAGGACCCAAGGTATTCTTCCCAGATGCTAGACAGAGCCTGACCTTGGGGCCCCAGAGTGTCAAAAACCCAGGTCTTGCCTGCAAACGGCTCAAAAGTCAACAGAAAAAGACCAGATTGAGTGCAAACAGTGATCAAAGCGGTGCCCGCCAACATGAGACAATATGTATTTTTAGACAGAGAGTGAGTCAGTCCACGGTGATTCACAGGCTTGGCCGGGCTTGCAGGGCAGCCCCAGGCCACCGAGGGCAGGGCAGGAGATGAGCCACACCAGGGGACAGGCCGGCCGAGAAGGAGGTGAGGGCCGCACTGGGTGGGGGCCCCCTCCTTATTTCCCATTGTTCTATCAAGGGTTAGATACTTGCAGGATACTGACTCGTCTGGAAGATGTGATTTTGAATAGGTGCTTGGAAATCGCTCACGTTAACAGAGCTAGAAAGTGATGTTATTAGCAGCCTCCTGTCACGTCCGAAGCATCCACCCTGGGCTGGACACCACACCAGGTGCTGGAAAGATAGCAGACGACAGCACTAACCAAGCCCTAACCTCCTGTGCCTTCTGAAATGCTGAAACAGGGGCGGGCGTGCTGTGTCCATAAAGGGCCACGTAGTGAATACTTCAGGCTCTTGGAGCCATCTGGTCTCTAAAGGAGCGACTCAGCTCGGCTGTTGCCGCAGAAAAGCAGCCACGGGCATGATGTAAATGAACCGTGTTCCAATAAAACTTTACTTATAAACACAGGAGGTGGGCCAGGTTGGTCCTGGCGGCTGCAGCTTGCTGACCCCTGTTCTCAAAGAGGCCCTCACCGCCCACGTGCACCCACCCTCCTCTTCCTCGGCTGTCCCCGTCCCCCACCGTGACTCCTCAAACCGCCTCCTCCCAGGCGGCTTGCTAATCCTGCAGGCGAAAGGTGGTCTAACCCTCTACTTCCAGTGAAAAGCTGTTCTTGTTCGGCCTCACAAGCCCCCTACACACAGTGATTTATAGACCATATTGGACTGTGGCCTCCCGAGGCTCCGGCATCCACATATCACTCTGTCCAGCCCGGTGCTTGGGACATAGTAGGGGAGGGACGAGCCTTTGTGGGCTGTGCCCAGCCCCATCTGTTGTCTTCACTTTAGTTAGAAGCAGGCAAAGATAAAAGGGGTCGGGGGAGCTCTGTGACAGACTCAGGTCCCCTCTAGTCTTCCTCTCTGTCCTCCAAGGGGCCTTGGCATCCCCGGTGTCCCTTCCCCACCCTGTGTTCGCACTGGGAGCGATGTGATGAGTGTGATGAGAGCAAAAATGCTGTGTGTTGTGGGTCCGTGGCACTGAGCCTCCGCCTCCCCATCTGTGAAATGGATGGCGTTAAGGCCTGCTCCTGTCCCTGAGCTCGCTCAGAGGGGCACACGAATCACTGTGTTACTTAGCCTCTCAGATGCAAGGCGAAGTGTCCTGAGTGTGCCTCTCCACCCTTGAGAGAGGTGAAGTTAGCTCCACTTTTATAGACTTTAAAGGCATTAAAGAGCTAGCCTGAGGTCAGAGCCAGCCGGGGGAGAGCAGGGTTCAGACTCGGTCTCCTTGGGCCTTCCTTAACCCTTGGCCACCCTCCATGAGTCAGCCATATGTGACTGGCCACCCATGAGGCTCCCTTTGCAGCCACCTGCTTCTCCACCAATAGGCAGCTGCCCCCTAACCCTCATCGCCACCTGTTCAGGGACAGGCTGGGAAACAAGGCTCCGCACCGCTTCGTGGGTGTGCCAAGATGGAGGCAGCATCACGGTTGAGCAGCCGTGGGGAACCCCAGCCCTAAAGGTTCCAGGTGCCTGGGCTCTGGGAGAGGGGCTGCAGAACGGGCGTCTTCAGAGCCAGGTTTGAATCCCACGTCTGAGGACAGCTAGCCCTGTGACCTTGGAGAGGGGTTGCATCCTCCCAAGCCCGTCCTTCTCCTCTGCATAATCGGAATGGTAAATCATACACAGTGGGTTCTCGTTATTCACAGTATTTATATTCTACAGACTTACTGCAAACGCGGGATTAGCAAATCCCAAGCCATTGCTCTTAGGGGTTGTACAGGCTTAGCTCACGGTTTTATCGACTGACCGGTGTGTAAACTGGTTTTGTGTGTGTGTGTGTGGTTGGAGACCCCGTATTCACCTTAGTTAATACACGTTGTTGATTGATGGACATTGAAGTCACAGCCAGCAGCCCTGTAACTTGTGTCTGAATGAACTTGACCTAATGTGTGGTTTCTCTGTGAGGCTTATCCGAACCTGCTGGTACCTGGGGACACTAAGCAGCACTTTGGCACTACACTCGGGGGCCATGTAAAGTATTGAAAATCCCGGGGCGCCAGGGTGGCTCAGTCGTTTGAGCGTCTGACTTCAGCTTGGGTCGTGATCTCGCGGTTCGTGAGTTCAAGCCCTGCCCTGGGCTGTCTGCTGTCGGCATAGAACCTGCCTGGGGTCCTCCGTCTCCCTCTCTCTGCCCCTCCCCTGCTCACACTCTCTTTCTCTTCCTCTGTCTCAAAAATAAACAAACATTAAAAAAAAAAAGTTTTAAAATATTGAAATTGCCAACCAAACAGCACAAAAAAAATGCCGCCCAAAACCCCCCATGGGGCACTAAACAGATCTCGACAGGACGTTTGCTGACAGGATGAGAGCTGAGACAAGAAGGCAGAGGGTGTGGTTTTGTTCAGGGTCAGCTGGCCACGTGCGCGTTTCTTGCCATTCGGCGCGTGTCTGTGAATGACCACAAGAGCCCCACGAATATCGATGCTGGGGTTGTAAATAAATTCTCGCAAGTAGGCGGTTTTACACGCACAACGTCTGCTACTAAGTAATGAGGACTGATTGCATGTGTGTCCGTATATGTCCACAGGTCTGGAGGTAGACTCCTCACGTGTGTGTGTGTGTGTGTGTGTGTGTGTTTACTCCATGCCTCTTAGAAAGAGGCCTTAGGAGCCCTACCGTGGTCAGTCACTGGTCAGAATCGGCCTGTGGAAAGCCGACCTGTTCTTTCCACATCTGCAAACCTCTCACGTTGTTGAGAACTTGCTTTATGCCCTTCGCAGGCCTTACCCCCTTTCATCCTCAAGCAGCCCTGTGAGTTGGGTGCTATTGCTGTCAGCATGTTACAGATCGGGGCAGAGAGGTTGAGCAAATTCCCTGTGGTCACACAGCCAGAGGATGCAAACTTGGGCAGCCAGACCCCATGCACACACTGTCCCTCGCCCAGGGCTGACTTCAAGTGGTGGTCATAACAGCCGCCATGTTCTGACCAGGGGTTGGACCGAGGCCTCTCTAGATGCCAGGTGCACCGTACTGTGGGAGATGAATACATTATTATCCTCAAGAACAAAATTTCATTTTCCTATGCTTGAGGGTCATTTGAAGCAGCAGAGTCACCAACAAAACACCACAGAAATGTGAAAAGCGTGGCACTGCATAGACCACAGAAAGGACTTTTGCTTACAGTCGGAGAGCTGTAACAGGAAGGCAGAGTGCTGCCTCATTCAACCTCAGCTAGGAACACGCGTGTCTGATGGATGACTCAGCTTTCGTTAAGATTTCTCAAAAAAAAAATTTTTTTTTAATGTTTCTTTGATTTTGAGAGAGAGAGGCAGAGCATGAGTGGGGGAGGGACAGAGAGAGAGGCAGACGCAGAATCCGAAGCAGGCTCCAGGCTCCGAGCTGTCGGCACAGAGCCCGACCCGGGGCTCGAACCCACAGACCGTGAGATCATGACCTCAGTCGACATCAGACGCTTAACCGACTGAGCCATCCAGGCATCCCATTGACTCATTTTTGTACAACTCTGTGAGTGTCCAAGAATGACTGAAAGTACCATATTGATTTGGGGGTTACAAATAAATTTCAGTGAGCAGCTAAATTTGCAAAGACCGAATCTGTGAGTGAGGAGGCTCAGTGTGGACACAGGGCTTTTTATTTACCGAATATATTTACAGTTCGTTATGGCTACTATTCTTTCTGATGTTCAAAAGCCCCATTTTGGTTCTTCTTGTCTTTGATAGCTTTCTCGCTTTTTGACCTAAGATATCCTAAGCTCAGCTGGGATCCACCATTTCTCCCAAGAGCCTTAGTCCTCAGTGAAGAAGAGGTGGAATTCAGAAACCAAGACCAGAATAGCGGGTGTGTTCATTGTCCCTGGTGTGTCTGTTTTCCTTCAGCTTTGACAATGTGTAAAACTCTGTTGTTGTTTTCAATTTTTAATTATTTAATTATTTAATTATTTAGCGAGAGCATGAGTGGGGGAGAGGGACAGAGGGAGAGAGAGAAAGAATCTTAAGCAGACGCCATGCTCCGTTTAGAGCCCGACACAGGGCTTGATCCCACGACCTATGACCTGAGCTGAAATCGAGAGTTGGACGTTGACTGAGCCACCCAGGCACCGCCCCCCCTTTACAATGTGTCTCTTTAATGGACTATTGGTCATTGTTTCTAGGTGAAGTAGGAACTCACTTTGTTCAGTTTCCAAACTGGTTGATGGCATGATCAACCCTTTGCCGGCTGTTTGGAGAGGCCACCTCCCTGAAGACTAGATTCTGAGTCTCTTTCTGGGCTCTGTTCTCGTCTGTGGAAGTGTCGATTCACGTTATTACGGGTCCTGCCCACTCTTTGTCATACAGTCTCTAAATTCCCCCTGGCCTACAGAATTCGGACACTGGACCCACCTCGCGAGGGTCTAGTTCAAATCAAATCATGGGCCCGAGCCATTCAGATGATGTATTGAGGTGACACGATTTTCTAGGATGAAAAGAGAGGAGAGGTGAGGCAGGTTCCCCCAGGCCACCAAGGGTGATTGCTGTGGGCTTGGAGCTGAGTTTTAGTAACTGGATAAAATGATCTGGGCAAAACGGGGGGAAGGGCAGTTGGGAAAAGTGTCAAAGCAAGGAGGCCTCAGAGGATGGGGTGAGCGTGAGGCGGTGTCCCCCGTGCCAGGTGCTGGAAAGCCACTGAAGGCTTGACAACAGCAGAGTGGCCTGGTGGGTCTGGTTTGCTAAGACAGATCCAGGGCCGGGAAGTGGCTGCTTAAGAGGGGGTAGCGAAGGCCTATCTGACAGGTGTCCCCATTTTCCCCGGATCCCTCCGGGCTCTTCGACTCAGAGCCAAGGACAAGTCTGGTGGTCTGGTGGTCCAGAGGTCTGTCCCTCCCCTCCTGCTCCTGGGATGGGTTCACCCCATCTCCAGGTGCTTCCGGCGCTGGGGGAGCACACGGGAGCACAGTCCAGCCCCTGGGTGCCCCTGCTACTCCTCCTTGTGAGAGCCCCGCAGGTGCACTGGGCAGGGACAGGACTCAGGGGAGGTTGAGCACAAGGAGGGGACTGGCCTCAGGCCCCTGAGGGGGAGTGGACAGGAGAGGTGGGGGCTCCCAGGCCCACAGGCGAGTGGAGAGGGGTGAGAGACCCCAGGGGGTGGAGACGGCTGCTGGGGCTCTGCCTGGAGGCAGGGGCCCCTGGGACTCGCCATGGTGGCTCAGTAGAGAACATCCCCACCCCTCCCACCCCCCACGGCCTGGGGTGAGTGGCCCTTTCCCCTCCCCCAGCCTGGGACAGGGGCTCCTCCCATCTGCGGGACCTGGGATCCCACAGCTGCACTGCCCTGTGTCCTGCCTGCTCTGTGACCTTGGCCGGATGAGCCCCCTCACCCCTCGGAGCCTCTCTCAGTCTCTGTAAAATGAGGGGATTATTTGACAGGCCTGAGCCATCACCCACCTTCTCTGCACCATCAGGGGATCTGTCTATACCCGTCCCTCCTGCCCCTTCAGCTTGGCAGAAATGAAGGATCCTGGGATGCTTGAAGGATTAGAGTAGAGGCGGGGTACCTGCCTTCAACCAAGAGACACCCACCCTTCCTGTGTCCCCAGTGCTCCCCCCCCCCACCCCACTCAGGGGAATCACACACACCCCAGCAGGCTCCAGTGCCTGTGGGCAGATCTCTCCTTCTCCCCCTGCCTCAGTTTGCTCGTCTTGAGGGACAGAGTTGGGCCCAGTGGCCTTGAACATCCTTTGGAATCTGAACTCCAGAGAGAGGGACAGAGAGAGAATCGTGAACAGCACGGAGCCCAGTGCGGGGCTCGATCTCACGTACCATCGTGACATCATGACCTGAGCGAAAATCAAGAGTTAGATGCTCAACTGACTGAGCCACCCAGGCACCCCGGGATTTTTTTTTTTTTTTAAGACAATTTACTCGGATATAAGTCACATAGCATCCATTTTCGTCGCTTAAAGTAAAATTCATTGGTTCTTTGTGTGTTCACAGATAGGTGCAACCTATCACTATAATCAGAACATTTTCAACAGCTCCGTGAAAACAAACAACTAACTGGGTACCGGCTTAGCTATCACCCTCCTGCCCACTCCCCACCCGCCCACACAGCACAGCTTGGCTGGAGACAACCACTCACTTACTTGCTGTCTCACAGATTCCCCTATTTGGACTTTCATGTGAATCATGGAACCGGGGAACATGTGACCTTGTCTGTCCGGCTTCTGCGACGTCGTGTAAGGTTTTCAGGACACGTGCCTCCCCACGAGTTGAAACTGCCTGCTTTTTTGTGGCTGGAGGACAGTCCCTGCGTGGCTGTGTGGTTTTGTCGATCCGGTCATCTGCTGACGGACACGCAGCCCCTGGGAATAATGCTGCCGTGGACTTTTGTGCACAAGGTTTTGTGTGCACATAAGCCTTCTCAGGTGTATTCCGGAAGCGGGATTGGGAGGTCACAGGGCACCTCGATGTGTAACTGTCCCAGGAAGCGCCAGACTGCCTTACACGGCGGCTGCACCATTTTACACGAGGGGCCAGTTGTCCGTTGGGGGTGGGGGGGGGGAAGCAAAAAGCAAAAAGTAAAAAGCATCCCCTCTACCCGTCCCACCCCTGGGCCCTGCCATGCACCAGCTCCTACATCAGGAGGAGACCCAGTGAGGAGACGAGGATCCCAGAAAGTCCATCACCTTATTCCTTGCAGTGGCCCAACAGGTGGGCACTGTCACCTTATTATGGCCGTTTGGCGGCTAAAAAAGCGAGGCTCTGAGAGGTGACAAAATTTGCCGGGTGTCAAACCAGCTCATAGTGGCCACGCTGGCCTTTGAATGGCCATGCCTCCTACCCTGAGCTAGTGGGGGCTGGGATGACGCTCTGCCCTGTGGCATTTCAGGGGTGAGGGGCTCTCGTCTGCTCAGGGAGCCTGGGGGTAGGGGTTGAATGTGGCTGACGCCAGCCGTGGGGGAGAAAGGGCTAAGGGGGGCGGGGGGCCTGATGCCAGGGGTCCTGTTCCCAATGCACTGATTACCCAAGCGGTGGGGCTCCTTCCCTGCCTTGGCAGCCCTGGGGGCCTCATCCGCTGGAGGCCCTGGAGGAGGTGGGGTGGCTGCCACAGCAGGGAGGTCCCCTCCTCCTGCTTTACAGATGGGTAAGCACGGGAAGGCTGCTGGTGGCCTCATGCAGGGTCTGGCTGGGGGCGGGGGGGGGGGGGCCTGGGGGAGGGCGCGGTCTTCATATACCTCTGGAAGGCCGCCTGCTTATTTTTGTTTTTTTAAATTTTTTTATGTTTATTTTTGAGAGAGAGACAGTGTGAGCAGAGGAGGGGCAGAGAGAGAGAGGGAGACACAGAATCTGAACCTGCTCCAGGCTCTGAGCTGTCAGCACAGAGCCCGACGCGGGGCTCGAACTCACACACCGCGAGATCGTGACCGGAACGCCCACCCCCCTGAGCCACCCAGGTGCTCCCGGGAGGCCTTCTTTTTTAACAAGCTTGAGTGAAATCTACTTTATACGTCATAAAACGTGCCTCCCTCTGTGTTCGTAAATTCACAGAGCCGTGCGACCATCACCACGATGCAGTTGTGCGACACTTTCACCCCCTGCCCCCAAGTCCTGGTGCCCGTTTGCAGTCCTTCCTGTGGCTGAGCATCTTTCCATGTGCTCAGTGGACTTTTTTTTTTTTTTTTTTTTTTTTTGGAGAAATGGCTCTTCAGATATTTTGCTCATTTTTCATCGGGTTATTTGCCATCCTGTTTCTGAGGGGTTAGGGTGCTTTATATATTCTGGATACAAGTCGAAGGAAGGCATCTGTGGTCTGTTTCCAGTGCAGGCCCAGGCCGGAGGGTGGTGAGATCCCACAGTTAAGACTCTGCCTGGACCACCGGGCCAGCTGTCTGTGGAGCCTGAGGTCTGAGCCGGCTTGGCTGGGGAGGGCCTGGGGGGAAGCTCAGGGCCCTGGGGTGCCTCTGGGCTCCAGCTGGCCTGGGATTGCAGTCAGAGTGGAGAGGCCTGTTCTTCTGACATCTGCCTGGGAGCGTGGGGATACTCTGGCCCTTGACCCCTGACCCTTCTCCCTTGCAGTGAGGGAGTCTCCTGAACCCTGGTCTTGCCTACCTTAGGGCCTCCAAGCCTGACTTATTAGACCCCTGACTTAGACCCTAGCTCCTTCCAGAGGGCCTCAAAGTGGCCTTTGGGGTTCATGCCCCCCTACAGAACCCCAGGCTGGGGGCCACCAGCTTCCAGAACATTCTTTCCTCCTTTCTCCTCCTACCCCACCTCTTACCCCCAAGCGTTAGAGCTGCTGGCTTTGAAGACAGTAGTGTGAGCCCAGAGGCAACCAGACTCTGTTTTGTTCACCCAGCACAGACTCAGGGACTGGGTCTGTCCCCCAAGGGCCGATGAGGATTTCTCACCCAGCCCAGCCCTGGGGGCCCACACCCTCTCCTTGCTGGACTAGAATCCCAATGGAATTGTACCACCCCACTGTGGGATTTGCCGTCATGATTCTTCTATTCCTAAAAGGAACAGAATCTCATGGGAAGGAGACCAGGACAGGTCTCCTTCTAGGTCTGATGTCCCTCTCTGGGAGCCGCGGGCAACCTCAGGCTGGTGGCCCGCCTCCCTGTTCCTGTCCCACACTCTTTGGGTGTCACAGCATCATCCCGCTCTGTGTTTCCTGACCCATAAAGTTTAGGTTAGATACACATTAATCACTAGGAGTCACTGCCCTCCTGACGCCATACCCACCCCTGCAAGGTGAGGGACATTTACAAAGGGTAGTGCAGTGGCTCAGGCTATCCCCCTAGGAGCAGAATTACCTGGGTTTGAGTGCAGCTTGAATCACAGTTACCAAGTGACTCTGAACTCATTTCCTTTCCTGTCCTTGCTTTCTTGCGAATGTACAAAGAGGTAACATGATTAAAGCATTAGCGTGATGCCTGGTCCTCCAATGCTCAGTGAAGGAAAGTGAGCACCCCACAGGGCAATGGTGGAGGAGACCCAGCAAAGCCCTGCCCTCTGAGCCTTCCTCCTGGCTTCCTTTGTGCCCTGGCTGCCACCTTCCTCTATTGGTAGGAGGTAGCAGCCACAGCAAGAAGGCTTGCTTCCTGTTCAGTGTCCTGGCTAAGCATTGTCCTAAGCAGTGTTGCCAGATAAAATACACGACACTCAGTTATTCAGATGAAAAAATGAGTAAGTTTTTAGCATAAATATGTCACATGCAATCTTTGGGATATACTTACACTAAAGTGGGCTATACTTTGGGATATACTTATACTGAAAAAAAATTTATTGAACTGAGATTCAAATTTAATTGGGTGTCTTGTATTGTTATTTGTTAAACGTAGTCCTGATTGCAGGGCCTACCCTCCACCCCTGAGCCTTGTGTCAGCCCCAGACTGACTGATTTAGGTCTGGGCCGCTATGTGTAGGACTAGGATTGGTTTAAGCCAGTCAGGGTTCACTTTGGGCTTGTGGGTGATGTGGGGTCCACGTCTTCCACCAGGCTGAAGGGGGCGCTGGGGAAATCACCCCAGGTCCCCACAATTGGGATGGTGCTGGTTACCGTGTGTCCCTTCCCTTGCCCACCCAGAGAGACTTTGTCTAGAATGAAAAATCCACAAACCCAGGCAGTGTTTGAATTTCAGTCCCTTCTTGTCTCTGCTTCAGCAGGAGTCTTGTCTGTTTCACAGATGGAGAGACTGAGGCAGGGACCCCTGGAAGGGAGTGGCCATAGTGGTATCCTGACAGCAAGAGACCACTGAACATTACTGAGCAGTGCCTGCTGGCCTCTCTTACCCTGTTAGCATCAGGAATTTTTCCAGGGCTGGGATGGTTCTGTCCATGCCCCTCAGCTATGAGGGGCAAACACCTCCCCCTTTGATGTCGGAATGGAAGGGGCATTACTAGTCATTATTGTCCCTTACTGAGGGCTCAGGATAGGCTGGCAGCCATCCTGGGAGCTTTAGGGAGGTCAGATCCCCTTGGGAGGCCGATACCTGCTTGTAGTCATGGCCCAGACGAGGGGGAAGGATGGGCTACAGTCACATGGAGACTTAGCCACAGCCTGGGGCTCATACTCGGCCCCTGGCTTCTAATGCAGGTGGAATTCTTCTCAGCAGAAGAATTCTCACTGCCAGCTGGACTCAGGTTTCAAGGTCTCTCCCCGGGGAAGACATGGGGGCACTCCGGATTATAACCCCGCATCTCATGCCTGCTGCACAGAGGGCCAAAAGAATGTGCCAGAACTTCCACTGTTTTTAAGCTTACGTATTTTGAGAGAGAGAGAGAGTGAGAGAGAGCAAGAGCGTGGGTGCCAGCGCAGGGGAGGGACAGAGAGAGAGGGAGAGAGAATCCCAAGCAGGCTCCTCACTGTCAGCGCAGAGCCTGATGCAGGGGTTGATCCCACGACCATGAGATCATGACGTGAGCCAAAATCAAGAGTCACTTGCTTAACCAACTGAGCCACCCTGGTGCTCCCCTCATGTTTTTTTTTTTTTTTTTTAAGCCTAGAAAGGGGACCTCTTGGGTCTGGGGGTTGAGAAAGGAGTGACTAAGACCCTTTCCCAGAAGTTAGAATGGAACACTTGTACTCCTGATGAATGTATGATGGTCTTAGGGTACAGTGGTGAACCATGCTTTAAATTTTTTTTTTTAATGTTTATTTATTTTTGAGACAGAGAGAGACAGAGCATGAACGGGGGAGGGGCAGAGATAGGGAGACACAGAATTGGAAGCAGGCTCCAGGCTCTGAGCCATCAGCCCAGAGCCCGACGCGGGGCTCGAACTCACGGACCGTGAGATCGTGACCTGAGCTGAAGTTGGACGCTTAACCGACTGAGCCACCCAGGCGCCCCGAGCCATGCTTTATTCTTACAGTTACATGTTGTCCTTAAAGCCACGAGGGCGGGTATAAGTGGCCCCTTGGACTGGGAGTTCACCAGGTAGTGACAGAACATTTCCATCTCAAGTGCATAACGGATGTATTTTTTAAGGGCCTCTCTTGTTTTTTTTTTTTTTTTTTTATAAAATTTTTTTTTTCAACTTTTTTTTTAATTTATTTTTGGGACAGAGAGAGACAGAGCATGAACGGGGGAGGGGCAGAGAGAGAGGGAGACACAGAATCGGAAACAGGCTCCAGGCTTCGAGCCATCAGCCCAGAGCCTGACGCGGGGCTCGAACTCACGGACCGCAAGATCGTGACCTGGCTGAAGTCGGACGCTTAACCGACTGCGCCACCCAGGCGCCCCTAAGGGCCCCTCTTGTAAAGGGGATTAGGTAAGTGACCGTAGGGATAACACACACCAATGCAGCGACCTGAAGGGGCTGGGGAGACAGTGATGAAGTTTGGCAAATGCGATCTTGGTGGAAGCAGCTGGAAACAAAAGCCCATAGCCTCCTCTACCTTGGGCTTCCTGCTGCGGCCACAGCCAAGTTCTGCTGCCTGGGTTGGAAAGAGTGACTCCCAGCTGGCTTGCCTCGGAGGTCAGGGTGACCGTGAGCCGGGCCCCGTGCCCGCCACGCAGCCACACCCACCCAGCTTGGCCAGTAGCTCCCGTGGCCCTCGTGTGGGTGCAGGGCCCGGGGCTCCCCGTCCCTGGGCCCCGCAGAGCAGACTCCCCCTGCCGACATCTGGGGAGCCCCTCAGGGTGTGCATCAGCTCCCCTCGGGGTCTCCCCAGCGCTTGCACGGGCCTCGGCCTCGTGTCTCCTTGGCAGGACCCCAACGGCCAGGGGGTGCAAGCCGTTAAGCATTTGACCCCCGACCAACTGGTGTGTCTAAAGTAGGATAAAGTTTGGACCGCCGGGGTCCCAGCTCTGTGGCTCCTCGCCGTGTCTCTCCGAGGCCTCCTGCGGCTTAAACCACAAAATAGGAGGGTACTTCTGGCAGGGCTCGGCATACAGTAAGTGTCAGATAAGTGCGTGTTTGGAGGTTGCTGGACCCTCAACCCGCGGGTCTTCCTTCATTCATCATTCACACCCGTTTGGGAGTGTCTCTAGACATCAGGCATTTGCCCTTGGGTGTGAGCAGAGAGCCAGGTGCTACCCTCGGGGGACAGGCAGGGGACAGGATGGTGTTTCCAGCCACCCTCCGCTCTGCCTTTGCTGGGGCCCATGCTGAACGTTGGTGATGGAACGAGGCGTCTAGGAGACGGAGGGATGGGACAGAGGCCCTTTGGATCGAGGGCTGTCTTAGAGGAGGGTCAACCCTGGCCTGGTGACGGCTCAGCCTTCTTTGTCCTTCACTCTGAGGGTTGAGGTGCGTACTACAGGGGATGGGTCCCCAGATAAAGGCCAGGAAGAAGCGGGGGGCTCCCTGAGGCCCATCCCATGGGTTTGGTGTCGGCCAAGAGGCAACTCTTGGGGATTCATGAAGACCTGGCGTGCCACCCCCTGTCCTTCTGTCTTGGGAGTGTCTTCTTGATATTGAACATGCCCTTGACCCCTTCCAAGTATCAGGAGCATGGCCAAGGGGTGCAGATGTATGGACTGCTGAATGGGATCCCCCTTTAGAGGTGCTGTGATAGGAGTGACCCTGGGTACACAGGGGCTAGTTCTACCAGGGGAGGGGGGTAAAGAGGAGCTGGGGAAAGTTTCAGGAGGGAAATGTCCACAAAGCAGCTGGGACAAGGCAGAGAAGGTGTTCCAGGAGGAGAGCGCAGCCAGTGCAAAGGCCCTGGGGTATGAAAGAGCCACACCATCAGCTCAGTTGCATGGCCTGAAGCCCCTCACACTGTTGTTGTCTTACAGATGGGGTAGGTTTGGGGTCAGCTGAGAGATGGGCCGGCTGCCCTTCTGGGGCACGAGGCACCACGTATCTCCCCGATCCCACCCCAAGTCAGAGGATCACTGGTTTCTACAGAAAATGCCTCCGCAGCATTGTTGTGTGAGGTCTAAAGAGGAGAAGACTGAACCTGAGATGGGAGCTGGGCCAGAAGGGCAGCTCCTCCCCGGGCCTGGGGGCAAAGGCCATGTCCCCTAGAGGCTGGGCCCGCGAGCAGATCTGTCCATGTGCCAGGCCCCGCTGATTCACTGCCTGTGCATGTGGATGAAAACATTCCAGCAGGTTCTCCTCTGGGGCCACCCTGGCAGGGCCACAGGAAGCGGCTCCCCGGCCTGGGGCTGGGCCCGAAGCTGAGCTTTCTTGGCAGGCATTCCAGCTGATTCCTCCTGTCCCTACTTGAGCTTCCCCATGACAGCCCAAGGAGCAGACTGGGGAGTGGGGGTGGGGGGGCTCATCTTCAGCCTCCCGAGCCAGCCTCAGATCCCTCATCTGAAAAATAAGGATAATGCCACCTGCTGCCTGAGCCTCTTACAAGAGGTTGTGCTGGCCTGGCACTCGCAGAGCTGGTCCGTGCTTCATACTACGTATTCGTCCTCTGCGGAAGGAAGGGCCTGGAAAGTGGGGTCACAGCCTCGAGCCACCGAGATGCCGCCTGGGGCCAGGCACAGGGCGCCCAAGAGAAGACAGCACAGACATGTCCTTGTAGAGGGCAAGGGTGCCGAGGGGGTACCTACTTTAGACACGATACTTTCTTGCGTCTGAGATGTAGTTGTTTTCCCTCCGATGTGAATAATTTCCAAGATCTGAATGTCTTCCAAATAGCAAGCCTGTTGAAGAGGCCTTGACATAACGTGTTTATTGTTGCTCACTGACGGCTGGTTGCTTGCGGGGCCCTGGGGAGGCAGCAGGAAGGAGATCGATGAAAGCCCTGGCTCTGTGGCGTTCACATCCACCCGGGGAGACCAGGGAAAGGAACACATTAACAGGGTGATGTCAGGGAGCCGTGGGTTCCAGAAGGAAATAAAGCAATGCAAAGGGACGGGGAGTAACCAGCCAGGGGTCTCGGGGAGACCTGCCCTGGAGACGTTGGGAGGTAAAGCTTCTCAAAGGGGATGACCCCAGAACTGAGGCCTGAAGGGGAGAATTGATACAGGGTTCAAAGGGGTCAATCTTACGAGAGCGGAAGGAATGGAGTGGCAGGGGAGGTGGAAAGGGGAGGGAGGAAATGTCTGAGAAGGAGCTGGTCTTGGGACCAAGTGGGAACTGGCATCCTTGGCTACGGGGAACTGCCCGGGCCAAGGCCCTGAGGTATGAAATAATCTGTGATATCGGCCTGATTGGGTGGCTTGAAGCCAGTGAAGGGGTCACTTTACAAGGGAGTATGGTTGGGGACGGCCGGCAGATGTGTGTTCTCCCACCTATGCACACCCACCGGCTCAAGCCATCTCTAGATCTGCTGGGAAAGCGTTCCAGGCACAGAGAGTGGTGTGTGCAAAGGTCCTGAGGCAGGATGGAGTTTGACACATTCAGGGGCTGACAGATTAGTGAGGCTGTTAGAGAGTGAAATGGGGGAGGGGGTAACATTCAGAGAGGTTGCCAGGGGCCACATCATGTTGGATGTTAGGGATGAGTTGGGATTTGAACCAGTATATGTACATTTTTGGTCTCCTTAGATGCTTTTACCAGCTCAGCAGTGGGTTAGGGAGGAAAGCAGTTAATTGAATCCTGTGTGCTGCATGACTTTAAAAGGCTCTGGGGGCCCCAGGGAATGGGGTCCCCTCACCCCAGGGAGTTCAGGGATGCTTTTCTGTGAGATGAAACTCCAAGGGCGAGGGGTAGTGGAGGAAGCTGGGAACCACTGTCTGTGTCCGAACTGCAGCTCCTCTAGGATTCCCTGAGGGCAGGAGAAGGAGGAGAGGGGCCTGGGGAGGCGGCCAGAGGCTGGTCCACCAGGGTTCCCTCTGTCTGAGGCCGAGGGGCGGAGCCGGCTACAGTCCACAGCTTCGCGTGGCTTGTCCAGCCCCTAGATTCTATATATATTTTTGGAATTGTGGCGTTTATAAATCAGGATTAAAAAATAATCCAGGTGTCTGACTTGCTGGGACAACAGAAAACTCTGGCAGCCCTGGGCCCACATTCCTGCATGACAAGCACCGGTTGGAGCCGAGTGACTGCTGCCCAGCATTGGGGGCCTGGGAGCCCCCTTGTTCACAGCCCCCACCACGCCTGTCGTCTCCCACCTGCCTCCTGCACTCCTGGGTCCCTGGCCTCTCCCTGAGGGCCTGTGAGTCTGTGGTTCCAGCTGGGGGCAATGAGAGGCCTCGTTAGGGAGCGCCATGGGACTGGGGGATGGCTTGGAGGGGACAAAGTGTGCCAGGAGCCCGAGGTGTCATGGTCTCCCCACCTGCGGGAGCTGACAAGCCTTGACGGCAGGCAGTGGGTGTGGGATGGAAGGATGGCTCACTCTATCCTCTGGCCCAGACCGGTCTTTCTGGATTTCTCACGATGACAGCCCAGGGCTTTGTCACCTTCTCCCCGTTGCCCTCCGTCCCTGTCCCATCACGTCCTTCCAGCTGACCTCTGATCCCGCAAGGAACCTCTTCAAGTCTGGATCAGACCCTCCAGAAATTGCCCCATAAAGCTAGCCAGGAGGTGGTCATCGGCGATAAGTGAAGGCTTTCGGCCCCAGCCCGGGGCTCCCTGGGTGCGGAGCCTTGGTTCGGGGTGCCTGGCTGGTGGGAGGGCCTCTGCAGGGTCCCCAGGGCTCTGCTTGCATTTGCCCCGTGCCTGTGTGCACCCTTAGTCAGGAACCACTGACCAAGGTTCTCGATGACTCAGCACCCCATGCTGACAGTGCCTGTGGAAACCAGAGTTCCTCAGAGCTTTCCAGAAGGGGACCCTAGATAGACGTTTCTGGCCCAGGAGGGGGCAGAGCCGTGGGGCTTCCCCTGCGTGTGCGGGTCTCACCGAGCACAGACGGTCTTGTCCCCGCGGCCTTCGGGCTGGAGACATCGCTTCTAGCTGCTTCTAGCCGTTTGTCTCTCCCCTGCACACCAGCCATTCATTTTTGTGTGGTATGGCCTTCTTTTCCTCTCTGGGGGGAAGAAACGCTTCAGGAGGGAAGGAAAGTCACGGATGGCTGTGGACGTGTTAGGAGCACTGGCCACAGCTCAAAGTCCCTGGATAGTACTGGCCCCATTGCGCAGAGGGGGAAATAAAGGCTTGATGGCACAGTGATGAGGGAGGGGGGCATTGTTTCTGAGCTTGGCAGCCGGGAGGCTTGTCCTTCGCCTTCAAGCCCCTGCTGCAGCCCTCTGGCTCCTCTGTGACGGGTGATGTCGAGAAGGCCAGCCACTGGGGTGGCCGGGCTGGGGGCTCCCTCCCAGCTCCCCTCACCCCATTTGCCAAATCTGACTGGCTCTTTCTGGCAGGAGTTGTGGTCTTTGGCCTGGACTAGCCAGGCCCCTCCCGTCCCCACCTTCCCAGCTATGGCTAAGCGTGGGCAGGTGTTCAAATGGGAACAGAGAGACATTTTCCGTCTCCTTCCCAACACGGGCTTCAGCTGTGTGCACATGCTTTAAAACTTAAAATCACCCTCACACCTGGGGGGCTCAGTTGGTTAAGCGTCCGACTGCTGCTCAGGTCATGATCTCGCGGTTCGTGAGTTCGAGCCCCGCGTCGGGCTCTGTGCTGACAGCTCGGGGCCTAGAGACGGCTGCGGATTCTGTGTCTCCCTCTCTCTCTCTGCCCCGCCGCCACTTGCCTGCACTCTTTCTCTCCCTCAAAAATAAAAAAAATTTAAAAATTTAAAAAAAAAAGAGAAAACTTAAAATCACCTTCAACATAACGTTTTCTGAGGGCCTTAAACTTGGTGCTTTACCTGCACATTTGAATCACAGCTCTTCAACCTAATGCCTCCGTGACCTTGGGCAAGTTTCTTAAGCTCTCTGTGCCTTGCTTTCTGATCTGGCAGATGGGGGTGGTGATGGTGGTCTAATCTTGAAGGATCTGGTATGCACAGAGTCCTTAGTGCAGGGCCTGGCACCACGTGCGTTCAGGGCATGGGTGTGGCCACCTCACTCGGCCTCTGCAGCATTCATTCATGCCTCCACTGTACCCATTTTATAGTTGAGGAAACTGAGGTTCAGAGCAAGAAGTGACCCCCCCCCCCCAGGTCAAGACATCATTGTAAAATCTCTTGAAGTAATAATGACATTGAGGAGATGAGGTGGGGTGGACAGTCACGGCCACCCCCGTCCCCCAGGCACACTGAGAGACCAGATCCTCCTCCCCAGCAGTGACCAGCCCCTCCCCCACCCGAAGCCTCCCTTGCCTAGGAGCCAACTCCCCCCAGGTCTCCAGACTCTGCGGCCACCTGGGGACACTGCTGTGGATCTGACTCTTCTCGGGACTCTTCTCTTCTAACACCCCCCACCCCCGCCATTAGGAGCCATCTCCCACCCCCCATCACTCACCCTCTAACCCCAGTTCCCAGAAAGTTCTCTCTCTCTCTCCTGGAGTTCAAAACAGCCCTGTGGACCCCTTTTGGCCTGGCCCTGCCCTGCAGATGGCCCGACAGACGTGTGACCCGGCGTGGCCGGATTCCACAGCGGCGGTTAAGCGTTATTTATTTCCTTTGATGCGCGCGTATACACGCACAGCCGCCTGGCAGGATGCCCGGCTGCGGGCGGACAGGGAGTCAGGGCGCTGGGCTCCCGCGCGTGCGCGTGGCTGTCTGGGCGGACGCGGACCCGCCCCTGCATATCAGCGTTTTTAATTTAACGTCTTTACTTTGGAAAATTTCGAACATGCACGGAAGTCGGGAAGACCAGACGGTGATTCCGGCATCCCCACCCCGCCGCGTCACCCCTGGCAAGGTTTAGCAGTCTTGCTTCATCACCTCCTCATGGGCTCCCTCTCCTGCTTTTCCCCCATTTGGCTGGAGTATTTGAACGCAAACGGCAGACATCGGAGCATGCGTGTCATTTACAAAAAAAAATTTTTTTTTTTTTTAGTTATGAAATAATTTTAGAGCCGCAGGGAACTGAGAAGATAAAGCCACATGGTGCTGTGTTCCACCCTTCACCCGGTTTCCCCCAATGGTTACACCACACGTAATTATGCTACAATACCTAAGCCCCGAACGAGATTAGGAAGGTGTGTATGTGCCTGTGGTTCGACGGCATTCTGTCACGTGTGTGGATTCACTTTGCCACCACCACAGTAGAGAACAGCACTCCTGAATCACTGTGAAGATCTCCTACACCCACCGCCCTGTCCCCCCATCCGCGAGCCGCGGGCAACCACTGATCTGGACTCATCTGTATAGTTTTGTCGTTTGGGAAGGTTATATAAATGGAATTACATCGCACTTTCCCCTGGAGACTGGCCTTTTTCTCCCCGCCCCCCCGCACAGTGTAATGCCCCTGAAAGTCATGAGTTGTCTTGCTTTTTTTTTTTAATTGTTATTTTTTAATGTTTATTTAATTTTGAGAGAGAGACAGAGACAGAGCTCGAGTAGGGGAAGGGCAGAGAGAGAGAGGGAGTCACAGAATCCAAAGCAGGCTCCAGGCTCTGAGCCGTCAGGACAGAGTCCGACCCGGGGCTCGAACTCGTGAACCGCAACATCATGACCTGAGCCGAAGCCGGACACTTAACCGACCGAGCCACCCAGGCGCCCCTGAGTTGTCTTGCCTTTTAAGGCTGGGTAGCAATCCACCAAATGGACGAACCCCAGTCTGCTTAACGGGCCACCTCTCGAGGCGCCTCCAGGCTGCTTCCGGTTCCTGGCCACCGTGAGTAAAGCCGCTACAGATGTTTGTGTGGATAGAAGTTGTCGTTTCTCTGGGGTAAATGCCCACTCAGGAGTGGGGCTGCATAAATGTCTACATCGGCGTTGAGTATTTAAGAAGCAGACAAGCTCTTTTCCAGAGTGGCTGTACAGGCTTACCTTTTGGAGGAAAAGCTTTGGTAAACAGGAGCTCCGCGGGGCTGGCCCGGGGCGTCCTCAGCAGCCTGTCCATGCCCCACATCCACTGAACACCTTCTGTGTCCCGGGCTCCCCGTGAGGTCCCTTTCCCACAGGTGATGTGCAGCCCCGCTTTCCAGGAGAGGGTTCTCAAGCTCAGAGACAGCTTGCCTGAGGCCACAGCCAGCAAGTGGGGAGCACCGGGATTCAAATCCAGCCCCATCCGGCCCAGAGCCTGTGGGGTTGACACCCACCCTGGCTGGGTTGCAAAACGTGGTACTGAATGTTTGGGGGAGCAGGGAGCAGACCGGAGAAGGGGAGGACGTGGTGGGGAGCACAGACCTGGTGATAGGAGGGGAGACGGGGCCTGCCCAAGGCCTGGCTTCTCTCTCCTTGCTGGGCTGACTTTTGTAGTTACCCCACCCTCCCTCCATCACAGGTGGAGCTGGTCCTGTGTCCTTAGCCGGGTCTCCTTGGCCCCAGGAGGTGACCTTGCCTTCCCTGCCACCTTGGTCCCTGCACGGGTGGGCTCCCCACCAGCCCCATCTACACCCTGGAACTTCCTGTCCTCCCCTGTGAGCCTGAGGAGCCGTGGGTAACGCACAGAAAACCTGTCCTCTGCTCATCATTCTTCCCTGCCGCAACTTCTGAGCCTCTATGCTCTTTGCTGTGTCTGATGTCATGAAGATGCCCTTGGCGGTGAGAATAGCAATACCTACTGTTCACTGGATGCTGTGGCTGGTGCTCGGATATATGACTTCATGTGATCGCCGTGGCCATCCTGTAGGCAGCCCCGATTACCACCACTTTAGAGATAGGCGTTCAGAGGCTCACCCAGTTCACAAATGGTCTGGGTGACCCTGGAGGCACCCTAGAGATGAAGTTTCTGCCTGGCCCGAGGTGTTCCAGGCTGGTCCTTCTCTCCAGCCAGCCACTCCTTACCTCACACCTTGCCTTCCCAGCCGTGTGAGCCCAGGTGGGTGACTTGGGCTCTCTGAACCTTCTTGTCACCTCCCAGCAGGGGAATCAGGCTTTCCCAACCTGGCCTGACCATCAACAGACTGACAACCTGAAAAACACCCAGTGGTCAGAAGGCAGAGAGGGGCACTGGCAGGTGAGGGCCCTGTACCCCGGGCGTTGGTCCCAGTACTGGCTGTGACCCTGGGCAGGTCACTTTAGCTCAGGGCCCTGTCACACAGCAAAGATGATTTTTCGGACAGGATTTGCTGAGTTGACTCCTACGACAGCTCTCTGTGAACCCTGGTGCCCTATGTAAATATGAAGATGTTGTGTTCTATCGAACCGCAAGTTTGG
Organism: Panthera pardus; assembly: GCF_024362965.1. Taxonomy (NCBI): domain Eukaryota; kingdom Metazoa; phylum Chordata; class Mammalia; order Carnivora; family Felidae; genus Panthera; species Panthera pardus. The sequence goes on along the minus strand of NW_026526980.1, from coordinate 7,660,375 downwards.
ACCTCTGTAGTTTCCTTTCTGAGCCTGCTTCTCTTTCATGGCCCCGGTTTTGTTTTTTTAAGGTCGGGTTGGATAAGTGTATTTCTGATTAATTCCTGTTGTCTGTGTGGCGGGTGGCGGGGGGGGGGGGCGGCGGGGCACAGAATGCAGTCCTCTTTGTGCTTGGTTTGGTTCAGTGGTGATTTCTGAGCAGTACTGAGTGGCACGCTTAGCACTGGGGACAGAAAGGGGCGCTTGGTGTGTGCTTGACCCTTGAGGGACTCACAGCACACTGGGGAGTCAGGAGTGAACAGACCATCACCATACAGCGTGGTCTGGGAGCACCTGGGTTGCTCAGTTGGTTAAGCGTCCGACTCTTGATCTTGGCTCAGGTCATGATCTCCTCTCAGAATTCGTGGGATCGAGCCCTGCGTTGGTATCTGTGCTGACGGCATGGAACCTGCTTGAGACTCTGTCTCTCTATGCCCTCCCCTGCTTGCTCTCTCTCTAAAAGAGAGGAAGGAAGGAAGGAGGGAAGGAGGGAAGGAAGGAAGGAAGGAAGGAAGGAAGGAAGGGCACAAATCAAGGTCTGGAGGTGTACAAGTATAGTCACACACCCCTCCCCATTGCCATGTGTCCCAGAGGGTGTGAATTGCCCAAATCACTCTCCACAATGGCCTCCCTTCTGGGTGCTGAGATTTACCTTAAGACTGGGCAGTTTCTGTCACGCCCAGGGACATGACACTACAGCGTCTTCTCTCCCGTCCTTAAAGATTTAAAAGTGTCATCTCTGCTTCCATCTGTTTGTCCATCTGTCCATCATTCATCCATCTACCCATCCATTTATCTGTCTGTTCATCATCCATCCATCATCCATCCATCCATCCATCCATCAATCATCCATCAGTTCATCCCTCCATCCATGCATCTGCCTATCTGTCTGTCCATGCATCATCTATCTGTTACCCATCTATTCATCCATCCACCCATCTGCCCTCTGTCCAGCCACTCCTCCATCCAGCCATCCGTCAGTCCAGCCAGCCAGCCAGCCATACAACAGGTATTTATTGAGAGCTGATGGCGTGTCAGGCCCTGCTGGGCACAGCCTTCCGTGGAGAGGCACAGAGAGGGTGATGAGCAGACGTGGGCTGAGGTTTGCTTTACTCCACTGGGACCCTGCCCAAGATGTGCACAGACTTGCCCCCAGAGTCCCTCCCTATCTCGGGCTGCCTGATCTTGTTAGGAGGGAGGCGGCCCTTGCCTCTCAGCCTGGGAAACCATCCCTGACAATCTGCTTTTGAGAGAGTCACCTCCGCAGACAGAGGGTGAGGAAATCAACCCAGACCACAGACGGCTGCGTGCTCCTCAGGACGTGGGCTTCCCACCCGCCTCTGCTAACGACGCCACCCCTCGCTGCCTTTCTAGGGATGTGAGCCCTGGGTGCTCTTAGTCACTGCTGATGGTGTGTCCAGCTTTGTCTCCCCATCCCGGGCCTTTGAGCTTCTAGACAAAACTCCAAGTGTTCATGCTGCCCATGGAGCATTTTTATAGCCTGTTCCACCCGGTCCCAGAGCCTGACAGCGACCTTTTTCATTACATAATTTAAAGCAAGTCCCCACTGATGGTACTCGGGAAAACCAAAGCCCTAACCTCACTATGGACCCTCGAGTAAAGGAGTGGGACGTGTTTCACATGGAGCTCTCAGCTGAGGGTGGAGAGTAGATGGGGCAGAGACACCAATACAATGCCAAGAGGAGGCCATGGATAGTCAGGAGGGGTGAGATGTGGGAGATGTTTCGAAGGGGTGCCGGGGACCCATGGCCAGTGGTGGCTTGGGGAGGAGGTGTCCTCTCCGGGAGCTGGGGAAGCCGAGCCCCCTCCATAAGGAGAAGTCACAGATCACTGGGCTACAAGGGTACGTGATGTGGGCGGGGGTGGGGGCAGGAAAGAATTTAGATCTGAAGAAGGGCGATGAGCTACATCCATGTCAAGGGAGAATGGGGGCATCTGTGGCAGATGGCACAGCATGGACTAAGGCCCTGTGGCAGCAGAAACAAAAAGGAGAAGGGGCCAAAGGTGGCCCGCATGGCTGGACAGGAAGCAAGGTGTAAGATGAGGTTGGAAGGTGCAGGAGCCAGTCGTTTAAGCGTCTGACTTCGGCTCAGGTCATGATCTCACGGTTCGTGGGTTCGAGCCTTGCGTCGGGCTCTGTGCTGACGGCTCGGAGCCTGGAGCCTGCTTCGGATTCTGTGTCTCCCTCTCTCTCTGCCCCTCCCCGCTCACGCTCTGTCTGTCTCTCAAAAATGAATAAACGTTAAAAAAAATTGAAAAAAATGAAACTGTACACACCCTACGTATTAGTGTCCTCAGGCTGTCATTGCAAGTTGATAGCAAGAGCTTGGCTGAAAACAACAGAAGGGGGTTCTCACAGAGTTCTGCAGGCTCTAACTCTGAAATTAAGGAGTCGGCAGGGCTGTGCTCTGTCTGAAGGCTCTGGTTTCTCGTGGCTGTAACAATCCTTGGTGCTCCTGGTTCCATAGGCACATCACTCCATTGTCTGCCTCAGTTATTACATGGCTTCCTCACTTCTTTAGAAGGATCCCAGTTCCTGGATCAGGGCCTACCCTCATTCAGTCCGATCCTACCTTGACTTTGACTATATCAGTAAAGACCCTATTTCCAAATCAGGAACTTGGAGTTAGGACCTCAGTGTATCTCTTGCAGGGCGGGGGGCAGGGGCGGGGGGGAGAGGACATAAATCAAGCCACAACACAACAGGACCCTGATTTTGTTTAAAAAAATGCATTCGTGGTCACGTTCTGTTTCTTCATCTGGTTGCTCATTACGTGAGAGATTTCGCTGTGAAAATCCAGAAAGCTGTACGTTTCTGATCCGTGTTCTTTTCCACACATGTGTTACATTTCCATCAATGTATTGGCTGATAGGCACGTGCTGGAAACAGACTGGCAGCTGCTGTATCGTGATGCTAATGGAGGCTTCCCCTGGGTAGTGGGTTTATGGATCAATTTCATTTTCTCCCAGTATGTTCCAGATATGCTGCCCTAGGCATGCTTTACTTTCATCAAGTAATAAATCCATGCATATCCTAAGAGAAGAGCTGGGGTTGGAACCGTCGTCAGTCACCCATCCTTCCCTGTCCTCAAAGCGATTGGAACAGGAGGTGGGTGACTGGATGGGAATGTGGCCTGCCTGGAGAATCTGCTCCGAATAAACATTTTTAGCCCCATTACCCACCCCCTTCAAATGGCCTGCTCATGACTGTGGCCCTGATGATCCACACAGGCTTTCTGTGGAGCGGGGCTTGGCAGTTACCTCACCTGAGTCCTCTTTGGGAGGACGGAGAACCGGGGTAATAATAGAACTGACCTCACGGGCGGCTGGAGGCTTCACTGGGATAATGCACGTGAAACCCTGGGGCCCTGGCACGGGGACGAGCTGCCACGAATACCGTCCTGATGAGAAAATGCCCAGAGTACGCGGCAGGCAGCTCAGTCTTTGTTTAACGGTTCCGCTTGCCGGGGAGGGTCCACTAAATGACACCTCGCCCCGTTGCACGGCATCCCTGGGGGACACACAGGGTGGCGAAGCCTCCCCCCCCCACCCCGGCAAGTTTTCCCATTTTGCTCCTTTTTAACACACCTTGGCGCCCACCCCCGCTCACCGTGGCTGTGTGATGTTTCATCATGTGCCTTTAAGGCCATGTGCTGCCATGACAGCGAAGCCATCACGGGAAATTTTAGAGGAAGCAGGCGGGCTGAGATGCTGGGATGCTTGTGTCGCCCTCCAGGCCCCGCCCCTGCCCTGGCCCCACCCAGACCACGCCCCCAAGAGGCGGTACTTCACCAGGTCTCGTGCCCCACCCAGGGTTTGGCTCCCCAGGGTTTTGGGGATGGGAGCCCACTGTGTTTGGGGCTCGGTCTCCTTTGGCAATGTCTGTCCTAGTGGCAAATGCAGAAACCCTCTGCCCCAGCTGGGCTGCAGCCCAGCAGCAATCCTGCAGATAAACTTAGGCTCGTGGGACGTGATTTATGTACAAGGTTATCCTTTGCAACATTGTTTATAAAAGTGAAAGGTTGAAAACAGCCTAAACCCACATCAGTAAGGAGCTGATTAAAGAAACTGGCAGAATCCACATCACGGGATACTGTACTCGGCCGCTGTAAAGAACAGTGAAGAACCATCTCTAAGCTTTATTAGGCGAGTAAAGCAAGGTTCAAACAGCATACAGCATATACACGCCTCTTTGCATTAAAAGGGAAAGATGGGTCTATATTTGTATTAGCTTCTATTTACATAAAGAAACTGCAGCTACCCACTGAATGACTAAGTGTTACTTACAGAGGTGGGGGGTGAAACATGGGGACTTGGGGAGGAGAGGGGACAGAGATTTGTTTGAGGCCTTCTTTCTTTTTTGGACCCATGTGAATTTCCTACTTTTCAAAATTCCAAATTGAGGGAAAATGTAGCCTCTGTAAAACAAAGGCTGTCTTAAAGCAGCAGCTTTGGCGTGAGTGTCACTCTGAATGTCATTTCAGGCCCTCAGAGCAGTGTGACCTTGGGCAAGTAACTCAACCTCTCTGTTTCAGTTCCTCCATCAGTGAAACAGGGGTCATAACAGCTCCAACTTTGGGCCGTTGAGAGAATTGAATGAGATCAACTGTGTCCAGCGCCTGGCGCGAAGTAGGCAAGCAGCAAGAGTGAGCGTCCGTGGTCTTCCTGAAAGTGTGGCCATCTGGACTGGGACCCAGGTGGCAGGATGTGAATCCCGGGGCCGCTGTGAGCCTTCTTCTGTCAGTCTGGTGGCTGTCTGTCCTCCATTGCGGGGGCCCTGGCCTCGTGGGAGCTGCTCATTAAGCAACAGTGGGGTCTCTCCCCGCCCTCCCCCTTCCATCCCCACGCAGGCAGCAAGGGGGGGAGGGCTCTGGTAGGCTTGAGTCCTCAGCGTGCATCCGCTGGGGACCTGGGGGGAAGAGGGTTGATGTAAAATGTGTGAGCCTCAGATTGCTGGCGCTGTGCATGAGGACACGGAATGGGGAGTCCCCCTTGGGGCCAGCTCCGGCCTCCTGCGCTGCCTGAACCTCTGGCTCCACTTTCTGGAAACCCTAAGAATGAGGAACCCCAAGTGTAGTCCACAGCACCAGCCGAGAGGGACGCCACCTCCCCCAAGTCAAGCAGTTGCCTACGAAGCATCCAGACTCGAGCAGTTTGCGGGCTCTCCCACTTCCCAGGGAGAGCTTTTTTCTAGAAGGTTCAATAGAACCATGGCTTTAGGGGGTGGTTTCACTGAATAAACAGCCCCTGTGCCTCCCTTTGTTCACCTGTGAAATGGGGATGATAACCTTCCCGCCTCCTCCTGGTGAGCTGAGGCTGGCGGTTGCTCCGGAGGGACCAGGGGATCTCGTTTGTGTGTGTGTTGTGTGTCGGTCGGCCTTTACTCAGTGGAGACATTCCTGAAATATGAGTCAACGTGACTTCTGTCACAATTGCTTTTTTTTCTTTTTTTAATGTTTATTATTTTGAGAGAGAGAGAGGGCGTGCACAAAAGCAGGGGAGGGACAGAGAGAGGGGGAGACACACAATTCGAAGCAGGCTCCAGGCCCTGAGCTGTCAGCACAGAGCCCAGCGTGGGACTTGAACTCATGAACCGTGAGATCATGACCTGAGCCCAAGTCAGACGCTTAACCGACTGAGCCACCCAGGCGCTCACAATTGCTCTTTCGATAAGGTGAACTTGGGTGGCTGTGTAGGACACAGCTCCGGACTCAGATATGTTGGAACTCAGATTTTCTGTAAATTCGTTTCATTTCTGTTTAAGCCTCCATCTGGTCAGGCTGGTGGAGATGTTCCACTTGGCTTTTTCAGGACTAACCTGCCTTGCAGAGTTGACGCTGTGGTCCAAAGGCCCTGACAGAAACAGGTGATGTGTGGGGATATCAGGAACCCCTTGAGGTTCCGGAATTTGGGACTGCTCGGGACAGGACCCTGTGTTCAGGGTCCTCTTTTTTCCCCTCTAGAAGTCTAACACTCAAGAATCAGAATGGTGTTCCCTTCCTCCCTTCTTTCCCTCCTCAGTGTAATCTTTACCCTATTGGCTTCCAGCATGTTCTTGGCGCAAGGGTGGTACCCTGGCCTCAATTCGCCGAAGCCCCTGAGGGCTAGGACAGGAGTTGGCAAAGCATCCATAAAGTGCCAGAGAGTAAATATTTCAAGCTTTGCAGGCTGTCTGGTCGCTGTAGCAATGACTCCACTCTGCCGCTGTAGGTCAAAAGCAGCCACAGAGAGGATGTCAAGCAAATGGCCGTGACTGTGTTCCAATACAACTTTATTTGCATCGCTGCAAAAAAGAAATGGTAAATACTCGACGTGAGAAAGATGTTAACTGATGCCACGGTAGTACTCATGTTGCAATATCTAAATGTATTAACGTATGGTACACCTTAACCTTACACGACGTTCAGTCCCTTACATGACGTTCCATCCCTTCTATTTCAAAAAATGTTTCTGATCTAAAAAATATTTGAAAGCTTTGTTTCTTTGGCTGCGCTAGTCTTGAAAATAATCAACAGACTGGACAGGCAGCCTAGGGAGCAGGAGAAAGTAGCTGCACGCCACATACTGATCAGGGTTGACATCCAAAATATATGAGGAAAAATTCCTGTAGCTCAAGAGCAAAGCAACCAACCACCCAGTCAGAAAATGGGCAGTGGACTCGAATAGACCTTTCTCCAGAGAAGTCACAGCTGGCCAACAGGTGCATGAAAACATGTTCGACATCCCTCATCGTCAGGGAAGTGCAAATCAAAACCAGTGAGGTATCACCTTGCACCCATTAGGATGGCTATTATAAAAAAAACAAAAACAAAAAAAAACTAACCCAACGAAAGCAAACCAAACCAAAACAAGTGTTGGGGAGGAAACGGAGAAATTGTGACCCTTGTACACCTGCTGGTGGGAATGTAAAATGGTGTGCCTGCTCTCGAAATGCTGTGGAGTCTCCTCAAAATATTAAAAATAGAACTACGCCTGGGTGGCCCAGTCAGTTGAGCGACCGACTTCGGCTCAGGTCGTGATCTTGCGGTCCGTGAGTTCGAGCCCCGTGTTGGGCTCTGTGCTGACGGCTCAGGGCCTGGAGCCTGCATAGGATTCTGTGTGTCTCTCTCTCTGCTCCTCCCCTGCTCGTGCTCTGTCTCTCTCTCAAAAATAAATAAACCTTAAAAAAAAAAAAAAAGAACTACCAGATGATCCAGTAATGCCACTTCTGGGCTGGAAAGCAGGCACCAGGCACAGCAGCCAGGATGTGGAAACGCCCTAAGTGACAGAGGGATAGATCAAGACAATGTGGTCGAGACCTGCAAATGGGATACTATGCAGCCTTACAAAAAGAAGGAAGTTCGGCCACACGTGGCCTGAATGCGCCTGGAAGGCAGTAGGCAAAGCAGCACAAGCCGGTCACAGAAAGACAAACACCGTGTGATGGTACTTCCCTGAGGCATCAAAAGTAGTCCAGCTCCCAGATGCAGAGAGTCAGAGGGTGGTTGCCAGGGCCTGGGGGCAGCGGGAATGGGGAGTTCTTCTTCAACGGGTATATAAAGTTTCGGTCATGCCAGTTGAGAACGTTCTGGAGATCTCTACGACACTGTGCCTGGAGTTAACAGTAGCGTCTTGTGCACTGAGAGATTTGTCGGAGAGGGTAGATTTCATGTTATATGAAATGTTACCACGCTGAAAGAAAGAAAGAAAGAAAGAAAGAAAGAAAGAAAGAAAGAGAAAGAGACAAAGAGAGAAAGAAAGAAAGAGACAAAGAGAGAAAGAAAAGAAAGAAAGAAGGAAGGAAAGAAAGAAAGAGACAAAGAAAGAAAGAGATGAAAGAAAGAAAGAAAGAAAGAAAGAAAGAAAGAAAGAAAGAAAGAAAGAAAGAAAGAAAAGTACAGTGTGCTGTAATTGGCCCCACCCTGGCCTAAGCCTTTGGAACCCAAAGCCGCACAGGTCCAGAAAGTGCTCGTGTTTTGAAAAGCCACGCAGATATTCACCCTCAAACGCCAGCTCATGCTTGAAAACCTTTGTCAAGTCAGATATCACTCCCTAATTGACCTTTGGGAAGGAAGATATATTTTCTGGCCCTGGTTTGCCCACAGTTCCCTGTGCTTCAGGCTGCCGGGGTCATCTGACTCTTGGCATCTCTTTCTTGAATGTCCTGGGTTTTTGTACGTCCCAAGAGCACCAGATGGGCGGCTAAGGCCTCTTGCTCGGGGGTCGGGGGCCAGGGGGGTCCAGCTGGTCTGGGGTGGAGTCCTGGTCGCACCACTTTCTTTCTTCCCTTGGGCAGCATACCCATCATCTCTGACCTTCGGTCGCCCAGTCTGTTAACTGGGAAAGCACCTCTGCTCAGGGTTGTCCCAAGGCTCACATGCCACAGTGTCAGCTACCTGGCCCTGGGCCTGGAGGAGGTGGGTGTTTAACCCAGCAACTCACTCCACTTATGCTGGCAGGAGACTTGAGGCACCTGATTAGAGAGAGGGTTCGAAGGTAGAAAGGGCAGGACGTGGCACGTAGAATCAATCAAATCTCTTCACTCCTGTGTGTCCGTAGGTAGCTCCGTAACCTTTCTGAGCCTCACTTTCCTCGCCTGTAAAACAGCGCTGATAAACAGGACCGACTCGGTGAGACAGCACGCAGTGTCTGGTATGCAGTAGGCGCTTAATAAGTGCGGCTATTGAGTGTTTACTTCTGCCGGGTCCCGTCCTCAGTGCCATGTGCTTTGTGGACTCGCCTAGGTTTACTGGCCAGGTTTCTGTTGAGCACAGAGTCTGATCGGGGTGGGAGCAGGGAGGGTCCTCTATCCCCGGGTCACTCAGCAGGGGATGTTCCTTGCTGAGGTTTCAGTTGTCCAGAGCAGTCATCCCATCTGCTGGGATATATAATATCGCTTCCATTCTTCTTTTTTTTTTTTTTCTTAATTTGTTTATTTTGAGAGAGAGACACAGCATGAGCAGGGGAGGGGCAGAGAGAGGGAGACAGAGAATCCCAAGCAGAGTCTCCTGTGTCAGCACAGAGCCCGACGCAGGGCTCGAACTCATGAACTGTGAGATCGTGACCTTAGCCAAAATCAAGAGTCAGTTGCTTAACTGACTGAGCCACCCGGGTGCCCCACATCGCTTCCTCTTGATCGTCTCTGCTTGCACAGTTATCTTCTACTTACGGCCAGTAGTTGCTTTCTGCAGTGATAGATGTGTGGCAAACACTTTCAGAATGTTACTTGGTTTCTGGGACGCCTGGGTGGCTCAGTCAGTTGAGCGTCTGACTTTGGCTCAGGTCATGATCTCCCAGTTTGTGAGTTTGAGCCCCTTGTTGGGCTCACTGCTGCCAGTCTGTCAGCACACAGGCGCTTCAGATCCTCTGTCCCCTTCCCTCTCTGTCCCTCTCCCACTCGCACTCTCTCAAAAAAACAAACATTAAAAAAAAAAAAGAATGTCATTTGGTTTTTATTTTCTATTTTTTTAATGTTTCTTTTTTAATGTTTCTTTTTTCTTTTTCTTTTTCTTTTTCCTTTCTTTTCTTTTCTTTTTTCTTTTTTTTTTTTTTTTTTTTTTTTTTTTGAGAGAGGAAGGGGCTGAGAGAGAGGGAGAGAGAATCCCAAGCAGGCTCCATGCTGTCAGCACAGAGCCCAACACAGGGCTCAAACTCACTGATTGTGAGATCATGACCTGAGACCTGAGCCCAAACAAAAAGCCAGACACTTAACCCATGGAGTCACCCAGGTGTCCCTGTCGTTTGGTGTTTAAAAAGTAAGTTGGCTTTAAAAAAAAAAAATGCAAAGAAAGTATAGGAGGGAAAAACGCGACTCGAATTTGGGAAGCTCTGGACTAGGGCAGGGGCATGGTAGGTAACATGGTCGGGGTTTGAGATGGTGAGATAGCAACCAGATTCGGTGGGAGTGCCCGAGGCCGTCTCCTTCCTTAACATCAACCTCAGTTCCCCCATCTGCAAGACGGGGGCGGCGATAATTATGACAATTCACGGAGGCCGAGAATATGAAATGCTAGGGACAGGGGCTGGCACGTCATAACACCGAGGTACTAATTTTTAGGGTAGGGGTGGGGAGCCAAATGCCATGTGGCGCCCCGGATTGGGTCCTGCAAGAGAAAAAAGACATTGGTGCGAAAAACGGGAAGTCTGGATAAAGTCTGGGGTGTAGTTAATAGTCACGTACTAATGTCGATATCTTAGTTTTGACAAAAGTACCGTGGTTCTGCCAGCCGTTAGGTTCGGGGAGGCTGGGCGAAGGCCTGGCAGTTGTGTCTTTGCAGTTCCTCCGTCGATCCAAAATTCTTCCGTAAGAAAGTGTGTTTACAGGCATTAACATTGACGGGGGGGCAAAATACTCTAGTTAATCAGGGACGCGAGGTGCTGAGTCGAGGGAGTCAAGGATAGGTGTCCTGAACGGGGGTGGGTGGAGGGGAAATGTCGAGTCCTGGAGGAGAAAAGGTGTTCCTCACGGAGGGAGCTGCTGTCTCTGGGTGAAGAAGCATGGAACCAGACCCTTCCCCACCCCCTGGCCTTTGCCCCTGCTGTTCCCCTACCTGGAACACTCGTACTCACCACCTCACAGAGGTCTCGGGGCCCCATCCACTGTCACACACTCTCAGGGACCCCTGTCCTTTTGCCTCTTGGCCTGAGCCCACCATGTCATGCATTAGTTCTTTGTGGGATTCAGGGTGGTCTGTGCCACCCACCGGGCCTCGCTCAGAAGGGCCCCAGCCTTGGCCGAATGCTCTGCTGGCGCCATTTTGAAATGCTTACTGAGTCTCAAACCGGGGCCCGCGTTGTCTTCTGCACCGAGCCCCCTGCAAATCGCGTAGCTGGTCCTAGTAGGATCCACGAGCTGAGCACCTCCCTCTGCTAGACCCCTGCCTTCGCTCCCTCTGGCCTTTGTAACAAATTACCACAGATGAGGGAGTTCAAACGATGCCATTTGTAGTACCCTTGCCGTTGTGGAGGTCTGAAGTCTAACCTGGGGCCTCGGGGCTGTGTTCTTCCTGTGTCCGTTTGCCTGCCTTTTCCAGGCTCTAGAGGCAGCTGCACCCCTTGGCTTGCGGCCCCTTCCTGCATCTCTGAGGCCAGCACTGTAAGCATCTTCTCTCCCCTCTGACCTCTGCTTCTGTCCTCACATCTCTTGGCCTCCGGCCCTCCTGCCTCCCGCCTACAAGAACTTGTGAGTGGGCGGGGCCCACCCACATAACCCAGCTGACTCTCCCCATCTCAAGATCTCGAATTTCGCCACACCTGCCACGTCCCCACTTCTGGTGAGGTTACAGGCACCCGTTCTGGGGATTAGGGTGTGGCCATGCTGGGGAAGCCATTATTCGGTCTCCCACAACCATGGTGGCTGGGATCCCGGGCCTCCTCTGCTCACCACCGCATCCCCCTGCCGCGGTGTCGCACACGGCTGACATCAGACAGTCAATGAACAACCGATGATCGCATGGGTGGGTGACAGGAGCAGCCATGTGCAGGCCGGGAGGGCAGGCGACTGGCTTGAGCCAGGACGGCCTGGTCAGTCACTCGGCTGTGGGTCGGGCAGCAGCCACCGAGAAGCTGGCCGGAGGTGCCTGGAGCCGCAGAAGGTGGCCACTTCCTATCACAGGCCAGCTGGGGTGGTCTTCAGCCTTTCCACGATGGCCCGGTGACCCTGATGGCCTTGATTGTCCTTGGCTGCCTGGGAAAGGGGCACGTGTGGCTCTTTTCTAGCGCCCCTCACCTTTTCTTCACCAGGGTCACCCCTCCTCTGCTTTCTGGGGAGGAGGCTGCTGGGTGATAGCGGGAATGGTGAGGTCACTGGGATATCCCAGCACCTGGCAAAGGGGTTGTCGTTGTGGCAGGGACACTGCGACCTAGTGACCTGGAGGTCATGCCCTAAGCCCCTGGCCCCCTCTTCAAATGGGCTGTGGGGTGGCCTTTCTTTCGGTGACCGTAACTGCCAGCATGGGCTGCATGCCAGCTACTGTGCCAAGTTCAGGGACGGTACAGTGGGAAGGCCCAGAGAGTCTCTGTGCTCCCGGGGGACGCTCTGCAAGGTCCATCTCGTGGCTTAGAGGAACACGTGAGGACGCACTTCACGGTCGTTTCAGAGAGAGCAACACGCTGTGAAAATGGCACAGTGGGTGACGGGTGAGGGGCCAGCCTGAGGTCGGTCCCCCCAGACCTCTCTGAGCAGGTCCCGCCTGAGCCCAGCCCAGAAGGACAGAAGCACCAGCCCCGTGGAGAGCCCGGGACACAGCTGCAGGCAGAGCCAAGGGCAGAGGTCAAGGTTGGAGCTGGGGTCTGCGAGGAGGGGTGGGCGGGAGCACCTATATATCTGTACTATCTGTCGGGTGGCGAGGCTGGCCTGCACACGGAAGGAACGGGGTGGCCGTTGGTGTTTGACTGAGGCCTCCCTGCTCCACTTAGCCTCGGTCAGCATTCATGCGGCCAGGAGGAGAGAAGCCACAATGCACAACACCCTCCTTCCCTTGCCCTTGCTCCAGAGAAGAGCTTTCAGATGCCGGTGTGGGTCTGGGAGGCAGGACGTCCCTCTCTCCCTGCCCCCACCCCACCATGGGATCCCAGGGTCCACAGTCTGGCCACGGAGGGCCATGCCCACAGGTGACAGCCCCAGGTGAAGCAGTGAGGTGGGCTCAGCCCTGGTGGTGGTGGTGGTCGGGTTCCGTTTCTCTCCAGAGCCTCGGCAAATGGTGTCGAACGTTTATGGCACCAAGAGGGCTGGGTCGCGTAGATGAGCCAGGCCAACGTGCTCACCGCTGGGTGAGCTTAATTAGAACTTGGCTGATATAAAGAATGGTTGGAAATGTCTAGCTGTGGATAGAAAGCATATGGGGAGATGATGAGGTATTTTGTCACTGCTCTGGGCAGTGACACGTGGCCCTCAACCAGTGATTGGAGAGATCTGGTGTATAAATACCCCAGCTCCCTCACCTCCCAGGTGTATGTTCAACACCATCTCCCCAGGTTCCTCGGTGGGATTGAGCCCTGGTTGCTCAAGCAGCAGTAACTTGCTTTGTGACATGTCCCTGCTGGCTTCCTCTCTTGTCTCACATCACCCCCTCCCATGACCTCTCCTTGATGTATTGTCTCCCCAACAGAAGTATTTAGTAAAATTGAAATAAAATCATGTTCCTCTTCTGCTCAAAACTTGCTATTTCTCCCAGCACATGTGGAGAAATTTCCTTTTTTTTCCCCCTATAGCCTCTGCTATAGCCTGAATGTGTCCCCTGAAAATTTGTATGTTGAATCCTAACCCCCAATGTCATACTATTAGGAGGTGGGCTCTTCAGGAGGTGACTAGGTACAAGGGTAGAGCCCTCGTGAAGGGACTGTGCCCTGAGAAAAGAGGCCCCAGACAGTTCCCTTGTCCCTTTACCATGTGAGGACACAGCGAGAAGATGGCCATCTGTGAACCAGGAAGCTGGCCCTCACCAGACATCAAAATGGCCAGCACCTTGATCTTGGACTTCGCAGCCTCCAGAATTGTGAGAAATAGATTAAATTGTTGATAAGCCTCCAAGTTTGTGGTGTTTGGGTTATAGCAGCCCAAATGCGCTAAGCCAGCCTCCGAGGCCTCGTGAGCCGGTCTGGCCCGCCCTCTGTCTGTGTCTCCATCAATCCTCCTCACCCTGCTCCCTCTGTCCTAGAAATCCTCGGCTCTGCTCTAACTCAGGGCCTCTGCTCATACACTTCCTTTGACCCGGATTATTTCCCCTGTAACTCTTTGTATGTCTCTGTCATTTTGGCGGGCTCAGCTTCCGCACGCCATCTTGAAAGACTCTTTCCTGACCCGCTCCTCTGAATGACCCAGTAGGGTCTTCCTTGGAGCGCCCCTTCCCCGAGCTTTTCACACTCAGGGGTGTGTCCCCTTCAGTTCTGTGGCCACAGTCCCTGCTCTGAGAGGCCCAGATTCTGGACATGGGAGACCTGGGGTCGAATCCTATCTTGGCTTCTTAGAACATGTCTCAGTGGGCCTTCCTGAGTGACACCCCCTGAAACACAGCCACTTAAAACAGCGATTCGTTATTTCTCGTGAGGCTGTGGGTTAGCTGGGGAGGTCCTCCGCTGGCCACGCCTGGGCTCACTCAGGGCGTCAGCCGGACGGGAAGGTGCAGATGGCCTGCACCGTGTGTGTGGCTGGTGTTGGCTGTTGCCTTCAACAGCCTCCATTCTCCTTCCTGAGGCCTTTCATCTCCTGGGAGGTGAGACCAGCTTCCTCATGTAGAGGCCTCAGGTCGCCCTTCCACGTCAGCGAAGACGGAAGCTGCCAGGCTTCTTGAGGCCTGGGCGAGGGGCTTGCACTCACGCACTCTATTACTGAAAGCGAGTCACGAGGCCAGCCTGGGGGGCGGGTCCAGAAATACAGTCCACGTCTTGGCGGGGGAGCAACAGGGGATGTCTGACCACGTTTAATCTCACGCAGTGGGCTGTGAGGTCTTCGGCCAGTGACCTCACCTCTCTGTGCCTCACTTTTCCCCACTGTGAAATGGGTCTGTTGGCATCTCTTGTATAGAACTGTTTATGGGGCTCCAACAGATGACGCGTGCGAAGTGCTTAGCACCCGGCGTATCTGTCGCAAGGTGCCCAGTGAGAAGCAACGATTATTATTGTCGCTGTTAGTAACAACATTACAGTAACGAGAGTGGGGGACTGGCAAATGATGGGTGGATGGATGGATGAAAGAACAAATGGCTTTTGACGTTCAAACAGCCTACAGTCCCTACGACCCATCTGGGGATAAGTCCTCTCATTTCATGGAGTTGACAACAAACAGCACCTGGCAAAGACCAGGGAGTTCAAACACTCTGATTTCTTGCTTTTTTAATTTTTTTAATTTTTTTGGTAATGTTTATTTATTTTTGAGAGTCAGAGAGAGACAGAGCATGCGTGGGGAAGGAGCAGAGAGGGAGGGAGACACAGAATCCGAAGCAGGCTCCAGGCTCTGAGCCATCAGCACAGAGCCCGACGCGAGGCTCGAACTCACGAACCGCGAGATCATGACCTGAGCCGAAGTCAGACGCTTAACTGACAGAGCCACCCCGGCGCCCCCAAACACTCTGATTTCTAAAGACACCTGATCTCTTGCTCAGTTTACTTTTTCGTCATCCGGATTTGGGAAGGGGGGAGGTCAGATAATTCTGCATGCTTTGTGCACAGAAGATTATATACAGCGCTCTCTGTCTCTCTCTCTCTCAAAGACACCCCCCATCTCCAGGGCCTCGGTTAAATGTAACCAAACACTACCAACTGTGACAAACTCAGTCAGGCTTCCCACTGGAAGGCTAAGCAGCAAACCACATGTGGCCGGAGCCCCAGGGAGTTTGTTGGCACACAATCCCCAATGGGGGCCCGGCTGGGGTGCATCCCAGGTGGGCAGCTGTGAGGGACTCACCAGCTGCTGTTCCAGAGCATAGCACACCTTCTGGGTCCTGCTGTGGAGACCCTGCCGTAGCCCCTGGAGCGGGAGGCTGCCCGTGGGGCTGTGTGGACAGAAGGGAGCTGATCTTCCTGGGAAGGCTGGCCCTTTAGGAGCATTTTGGCTCTGAGGCCGTCTAGGTGAATTGTCAGGGATTGGGGAATGTTGCCACCTGCTAGTGACACTGGCCCTGCCCCAGCCTGACACTGGGTGCGGGAGGGGCCAGGAGAGGGAAGAGGGAACAGGAGCTACCTTCGTTTCCTAGGTCTGCTGCAGCAGCTCTGAAAACCTGGCGGTAGAAAACCATAGAAATTCGCACTCTCACGGTTCTAGAGGCCGGAAGTCCCAAATCAGGGTGTTGGCAGGACACTGTCCTCAAAGGCGCTAGGGAAGAATCCTTCTTGCCTCTTCCTAGCTTCTGGTAGCTTTCCGTAATCCTTGGTGCCCCTTGGTTTGTAGCCATATCCCTTCAGTCTCTGCCTCTCTTATCACATGGCCTTCTCCCTGTGTGTGTCTGTGTGTCCTCTCCTGCTTTTATTTTATATTTTTTAATGTTTATTTTTGAGAGAGAGAGAGTGAGAAAGAGAGAGAGACAGAGTGCTAATGGGGGAGGTGCAGAGAGAGAGACACAGAATCTGAAGCACGTTCCAGGCTCCGAGCTGTCAGCATAGAGCCTGACGCGGGGCTCGAACTCACAAACCATGAGATCGTGATCTGAGCCGAGGAAAAACTGTCCTCCCCTCTTCTTACAAGGACCCCAGTCATTGGATTTAGGGCCCACCCCAATCTAGTAGGACCCCAGCTTATCTTGATTGCATCTGCAAAGACCCTTCAAATAGTGTCAAATTCTGACGTTCCAGGTGGACGTGAATGTGGTGTGTGTGTGGGGGGGGGGGGGGTGGATACCGTTCAACCCAGTATGGGAACTAAGGCAGAGGCGGTCAAAGGACGGATGGTCAGGGTACAGATGCCAGGGGTTCTGCATATGAACCGGAAGCCCACGAGCAACCCTGCGGGAGACTCAGGCGAGGGTGGCCGCGGGATTTGGACGGGGCTCCCACCGGTCCTTCTCCAGTCAGGCCCTCCCCCACGAGGCAAGTAGCCATGGAGCCGGGGGCATGTGCCCACCTGGTGCCCACACAGTCACCACTTCTGGACCACGTCCTGGGGATCCAGGACTCCAGAATTCCTGCCCCAGCAGCCCTGAGCCATTTCCAAAGCCCGTTCTGGTGTTTCTCTCAGTCTGCCCTGCTGATGGTACACGAGCCTCCCAGTGTGTGCACCCCTAACCTGAAGGGGGGCTCAGCGACAGCCGTATGTGGGGGTCAGAGCAGAACTCGCACTTTCAGGCTGGGGTGTCATTTCAGGTGCACAGGACCCCTCAAGGTGCAGAACGGAGAAGGGTGGGGAGGGAAACGGGGTGCTCTGTGGAAGTCAAGAAATCTGGGAGAATTCTGAATTCAGTCCTGACCTTCCAGATGATAGTGAGGGTGTGTTTGTTGAAGAGAGAGGACAGCACATATTTTATTTACATGATTTATAACTTTTAAACCTGTAGACATACAGTACCTGGGCCCCCATTTCTCTTCTTGCCCCGGGTCCGGCAGGTGTTATAGGCTACAAGTTGAAGCAAAGAATGTGGAAGGTTCAGCATCCAAGAATCACCCTTGGTCTCATCACTCTCTAAATTATGTTGTATATGTCGTGTGAGTGTGTGTGTGCATAACTTGATTTTGTCGGTCTTTCTCACTAGCATATAAGCTTCGTGAGACCAAGGACCTCTTTGTTCCCATCTGTTAAATGGGATTTGTAATACCATTGGTTGGTGTGCCTGGGTGGCTCAGTCCGTCAAGTGTCCGACTTCGGCTCAGGTCATGATCTTGTGGTTCGTGAGTTCGAGCCCCGCGCCGGGCTCTGTGCTGACAGCTCGGAGCCTGGAGCCTGCTTCGGATTCTGTGTCTCCCTCTCTCTCTGCCGGTCTCTCACTCATGCTCTGTCTCTCTCAAAAATAAATAAACATTGAAAAAACGTTTGTTAAATAAAGAAATAGCCACTGCTCTACAGGGCTGCTGGAGGAGTGAGCAAGTTAGTGGTCATGAAGCCCAGAGTACGGGGCCTGGCCCATGGCGAGAGGTCTGTGAGATTCACATGAGTTGCTGTTGAGTCACCTCTGGAGCCCCAGAACAGCGAACGGCGCCTGCCGAGTGCCAGCAACTATGGGTGGGATGAATGACGGAATGGCTGAGTCAGTCAAATCCGTGCCATCTGGTCATCAGACCCAGTGTCCCCCAGCAAGGCAATGTGATCACACGGGCGTTTTGAGACAACTCCTCCGGATGCCAAAGGCAGCCATCCTGGAAGAGTGAGGCAAGAATGAGCCCCAGAGCACCAGATGGGAGGCAATTCTTGAGGCCAAGGTTTCAAGAAATGAGATTGCGGAGAAGGTGGACAGGTGGACAGGGAAAGGCGTAAATGCTCAGATTCAGTTTCGGACAAGTTGGATTTGAAGGGCCCTCAAGACATCCAGGAATTAGCCAAGGCTTGAGTCCCGGAGTCCATACTGGCAACATTATCTGAGCAAGGCTCCCTCACCACTCTGAGCCTTGGTTTCCCCATCTGCAAAATGAAATACCTCACTGGGTAATCGTTAGGACCCCCTGTGGGAATATATGCACATCGCCCGACCCACAGCCAGGCACCCCGAGGAGAAAGCTCGTGTCTGTATTACACTGTCACTTAGAAGCAGCAGACACACCGGGCGCCTGGGTGGCTCAGCAGGTTAAGCGTCCGACTTCAGCTCAGGTCATGATCTCTCGGTCTGTGAATTCAAGCCCTGTGTCCGGCTCTGTGCTGGCAGCTCGGAGCCTGCTTCCGATTCTGTGTCTCCCTCTCTCTCTGCCCTTCCCTTGTTCATGCTCTGTCACTCTCTCTCTCAAAAATAAATAAATATTTTAAAAATTAAAAAAATAATAAAGTTTTTAGCACACAGAAGGGATTGCGCTCCTGGTGGTGGCTTCTTGCGTTAGGATTCTGACCAGAATGGCCCTTGCCCACGTACGTGTTCCAAAGTCCTTGACAAATGTGGCCTCCACATTCAATGAGTCCACTTTTCCTCGTCCTTCTCCAGGAATTCACCAAGAGGTCAGTCCAGGGGGGCTTGAGGCATCCCTCGGTCTGCGTCACGGCTTCACGCTGTCATCCACGGTCAGCCACACATGGGCTCTAGGCATCCCTGTCGCTGACCCCCACCTGGCCACGGGGGGACTCTCTCTCTCTACTCCGGCGAAATTCCGGGACTTGGGGCACCACCACCTCCTCCCCCAAAGCCTGAGCTCTGGAGAGAGGCAGACAAGATCAAGAGAACAGGTTTTGCAGAGTTAGACAAAAAACCTTTGCGGTTCATAACGTCAGCGAGAAAATTCCAAAACCCCGGGGCGAGCTGTGATGTGGATGCTGCTATCAGAGGCCGGCCTCTGATTGGAGCCGCCCGGGGCCTCCCTGCCAATCAGCGCGCGCGCTGCGAAGCCTGGAACTTGAGAGCTTAGCAACGAGAAATCCGGAGGAACTCTGGAATTAATTTCAGGAAAGGGGCAGGAAAAAAGGAGAAGGGAATTAGTAGGCAGATAATCAGGCAGCGCAGTTTTATGATTACCTTTCGGCCAAGGCAAGTCACGAACATTTGCAGCATTAATTACAAGCCCAGAGGGAACCAGCCAGCTATCTTGTCTCAAACGCTGGGGCTCGTGTTTTGTTTATATTTTGTTTTGGTTTTTCTTCCCCCCTGAACTGGTGCCGATGTGAGCTGGTGCTGATGTGTTCAGATGTGAACAGGGCCAACAGGGCCAAGAAAGAACAGGTCCAATAATTAAAGAAAACGCTCCCTCCCTCCCGGATCCTGGCTGCCACAGCTCCTTCCAGGAGCCTCTTGGCCAACCTTTTCCTGGGATCATCTTCTGTCATGTGACATCACGGATGCCAGCCTGTCTGAAATGGGAACTGGAGGTCGGGGTGGCTGTAAGTGGTTTCTGTGATTTCAGACGGAGGCCCAGGCGAGGTGATGGCGGCATTGGTTGGGCCATTCGATGACTGTTCAGTAACTGCCTTCACCACCGAGACGGGGGCTGTAAGACAGAAGTGAACATCTCCTAACAGTCCCTGCTTCTGCGGCCTGACAGTCCAGCCGGGGGCGGGGGAGACTAGGTATTCCTAATGACTTAATCACGCAACCAGCCGTGTGATTACAACCGGGCTGATTCTGTGCAGGGACGGGTGGGTGCTAGGAAAGGGGCGTGTGGGTCGGGGCCCCTGCAATTAGAAGGGCCCTGACTATCTTGGTCCTGCTTCAAGTAGGGTAGCGGTCACGTGGGTTCTGGAGGGAGGCTGGACGGCCCAGCTGGGCCAGGCAAACCCAGCGCAGGGGGCCTCTGGGCCGGCAGAGTTAAGAGTTTGTCCTAAAGCAACGGGAAAAATGAGAAACCATTTAGGTTTATAAACTGGGACGTGGGGTAATTAGATTTATAGCTGAGGTACAACACTCTGTTGGAGGAGAAGAGATCAGAGTCGGCAAGGAAGGGAGCGGGGTGATGATGTGTAGGTGGTACCCCCCCGGGGACCGCGAGCAGGACCCCATGATTCCATGGGGGCCTTGTGGATGGTTGTCCTCAGCCAGCTCCGTCCCAGGGCCCCGGGTCCTCGAAAACACCCCTTTAGGTGCCTTGCTCTGCGATATAGCGTGACCGACTCATCCTGATTGCCTATGACCTGCTTGGTGTCAGCCTGTAAAGATCCCGTTCCCCAGGAACCCCAGGATTGTTGGTCCCCCTCCTCTGGGACGGGATTAAGTGGGTCAGAAGAGCCAGCTTCGCTCACCACGTGGGGGCTTCCTTGCATCTTCTCCCCAAGCAACCTAAACTACAGGCTTAGCAAGCTGACTTGCTGTGTGGTCTGGAGCAAGTTACTTGGCGTCTCTGGGCCACTATTTCCTCATTTGCAAAACGGAGTTTGACCTGGGGAGAGCCTGTCGGTCTCCTTGAAGCCCTGATTTCCTAACTCGGCTGCTGCATTTTCAAAGCTCGATCACAGCAGAGGACCGAGCAGAGAGGACAGGGCCATATACCCACGGTGCAGCCTTAAGCAAGGTAGCTCGCCTCTCTTTCCCTAGTCGCTTCTTGCATAAAATGAGAATAATAGTACTTATCTCATGGAAATGCGAGCACTAAGTTAAATAAAATTATTCTGTGTCTGGCATAGTTGGATCCTCTGGTTAACCAAAAATAAGCTGGAGACTTAGGATTTTCCTAAGTAGTGACTTATTTACCGCACTTCTACTCTTTTTAAGACTGCCTTTTACCTCTGTCTGGTTCCATGAGGTGGAGCCAGGGTCCTTTTTGCCACTGTCTCCCCATAATAAAGGTTTGTTGAGCTAGTCGAAGTCACATTCCGCCCATTTTACGAGTGAGAAGACTGAGGCTCAGGGAGGCTAAAGGTCCTGCCATTAAGTGATGAAAGCAGAATTTAAGTCTGGATCTGATTCAGGGTCCTGTTCTTTTTTTAAAATGGTTGTTTATTTTTGAGAGGGCACAGCGGGGGAGGGGCGAGAGAGGGGGACAGAGGATCTGAAGCGGGCTCTAGGCTGACAGCAGCGAGCCCGACATGAGGCTCGAACTCGTAAACTGCGAGATCACGGCCTGAGCCGAAGTCGGAAGCTCAGCCGGCTGAGTGTGCCCCCGGGACGCCCCCGGGTCCTGTTCTGTCTGCGAACTGGCCTCTGCTCCCTCGGGGGGGGGGGGCGGGGAAGGAGGGACAAAAGTGATAGGGCAGGGGTGCGAGCAGGCAGATGTGGGGAGGGCGCCCCCTGTGAAGATGAGTGAGTGGCAATTCTCTGAAGGGAGCAGCTCCAGTGGCATGGCATGACAGGAGCAGCCTGACCTGATCCTCATGTGGACAGGAGCATATGGGAGGCTGTTTGCTCCCATCGCTGGTTGCTGTGGAAATGGATGTGCGTGTGTGTGTGTGTGTGTGTGTGCATGTGTGTGTACGTGCTGAGATGGACCTCAAGTCTGCGACCCAGGCTTGCCCCAGCGCTGCCAGCAGTGGGTGAGCAGACCAAGCCAATACCCTTGAGAGGAGGGAGGGAAAAAGGGGGCGCTCTCATTTTTATCATGAAAATCTTGGTACACAGGCGTGGGGTATACGGTACAGTAACCCCCAGCTACCCACCACCCACCTCCAGCAATCCCACCTCTTGGCTGATCTCATTCTGTCTCTCCTCCCTTCCCTTCCGCCCTCATCCCAGATACTTTGAAGCACATTCCAGACATCAACCGTTTCTTTTGCAAATATTTTAGTATATGACTCAAAAAAAAAAGGGATTTTTTTAACCACCGTCACCCCTACGAAAACAAACAGTAATGCTTTCATATCGGCAAATATCCGGTGTTCGGATTCCTCTGGTTGTCTCATGAATGTTTTTGTCACAGTTGGTTTAAATCAGGACCCATATAAGGTCCATACGCTGTGGATATGTCTCTTAGGTCTCTCTTAATCTGTAGGTACTCTCTTCCTCCCTTTTTCTTCTCTGGCAATTTATCTGTTGAAACAACTAGGTTGGTTGTCCTGTGGCGCCACTTACGGAATGAGTTTTGCTCGTTGCGTCCCCGTATTGTTATTATATGCGTTCTTCTCCCCGCTATCTTTCTTTCTCTCCCTCCCTCCCTTCCTTTCTCTTCTCTTCTCTTCTCTTCTCTTCTCTTCTCTTCCTTTCTTTTCTTTTTTCTTTTCCTTTTCTCTTTTCTTTTCTTTTTTTTTCTTTTCTTCCTCTCTCTCTTCTTTCCCTCCCTCCCTTCCTTAGCAAGCTCCTGGAGTCACGACACGAGCCACAATCAAGAGTCGGACGCTTAACCAGCTGAGCCACTCCGGCCTCCCTCCCAGCTGTATTTCTGATAAATCCCTCGTTAGAGCTAGAAGCTCACTTAGATTCATGTTCCGTTTGGCGTGTGTGTTTGTATGACTACTCTTCAGTGGCTGTTTAGTATTTCCCTTTGAAGGCACATAACGTCTGGCTGCCCCTCTTCGTGGTGTTAGCAGTCATTGGTGATGACGGTCCGGGTCGACTGGACCTTATAAGATGGTGGCATACCAGTTCTGTCCTTTTGTCTTCGCCTATTAGCTGGAACACTTCCATAAAGAGAAACTTGCCCTTATCTACCGTCTGGTTACTGCCAGGTAGATATCGTTCGTACCAGAAACGACAAGTGTTTGCTTCTTTCCCTTCACTTGACAGTTTTCAAAATAATGAGTTAGTTCCTCAGTTTCCTCCAACGATGACAAAGGAGTTGCTGTTTTTCTAGGTATCTTTGTGAACCCATAGATTTCGATGCAAATGGCATGTTTTAACCCGTTGGAGTTACTATTCCTATTGATATCAAATGGTCCCATCTGTGGCCAGTGGGAGCCTCTTCACACTGTCCCCTGCATCCTTTCTGATGCGACCCCAGAAGTCTCTGACAGCTCCACACGATCTGGGTGACAGGATGTTTCCAGGCTCATTGCGCACATTTCCTGCCTCACACCTGCAGTCGGCCATATTTCCACAGAGCCCTGATCTCCAGTGAGAAGTGGTGTTTAGAGACCATAATGTGGGTGCCAGGAGTGCTGATAGCTACTGAACTGGTCGTTATTTAAAAAAAAAATTTTTTAATGTTTATTTTGAGAGAGAAAGGGAGAGAGGGAGGGAGGGAGGGAGGGAGAAAGCACACAAGTTGGGGAGGGGCAGAGAGAGAGGCAGAGGCAGAGAAGCCCAAGCCCAGTGCAGGGCTCGAACCCACAAAACCACGAGATTGTGACCTGAGCTGAAACCAAGGGTCAGACGCTTAACTGACTAAGCCCCCCAGGCGCCCCCATACCGACACTTCCAATTCAAATCTGGGGCTACGGGAGTTTTACTCTGTCTCTCTGATCTTACATTCACCACTCCTTTCTTTCATGACAGTGTGACAGAGCCTGCTTCTAAAAGCGGAGATCTCTGTTGTGTCTCCCCTTGAGCAGGACGCTGAAATCTTTCCCCTCAGACATGAACCCGAGCTCTCTTTGAGGAGGGTGTTTAGAGGTGGTTCGGGGGAGCCCACGTCCAAGTCCACCAGGGGCCACGTTCTCACGGGAGATGAACCAGCTCCGTCCACCATCCCTTTATGGATCCCCTCACCTAGCTGCTTTCAGTCCTGCCTGCACACTTGAATCGCTTGGAGACTTACAAAAACCCCTCCCGGTCACATTTAAGTCGGAATACCTGGGGCTGGAAACCTCTGATCCATAAACCAGTCCAGGTAATTAAAAAAATAATATATTTTTTTATTTTTTAGAAAGAGAGCAGGGGAGGGGCAGAGAGAGAGAGAGAGAGAGAGAGAGAGAGGAAGAATCCCACTCAGGATCCACACTCAGCTTGGAGCCCGACACGGGGCTCGATCTCACGATCCTGGAATCATGACCCGCGCCAAAATCAAGAGTCAGACGCTCAAACACCTAGCCACCCCTAGTGCAGGTAATCTTAACGTGCAGCCAAGATTCAAATCACTGCTTTAGCTCACCCTCCTTGGCCAAAGGAAGAGAAGGAGGAAGTCAGGGGCAATGATGGAATAGTGTTGCCTTCGAAGATCATTAGCTTGGGTCTGAACCGTGGCACTCCCAGCTTCTGCCCTTGGAATCTTGGGAAGAACACCCACCACTAGAGCTTTCTGCAGTACTCAGAATGGTCTCTATCGATGCTGTCCAATGTGGCAGCCGCAAGCCACATTGAACTAATTGCTGATGCAACCCAGGCTGGGAATGTGTACATTTTTAAACTTAAAAAAAAAAATGTTTATTTATTTTGAGAGAGCGCGCGTGCGCACGCAAGCGAGCAGGGGAGGGGTAGAGAGAAGGAGGGAGAATCTCAAGCAGGCTCCACACTGTCAGCGCAGAGCCCGACACGGGGCTCAATTTCACAAAACATGAGATCATGACCTCAGCCGAAATCAGGAGTCAGACGCTTAACCGACTAAGCCACCCAGGCGCCCCTAGAGATCACGTATATTAAGCTCACGGTGCACACAAGGCATTCAGTAAAGTGCCCGTTTATTTTCCTTGTTAACATCGGCCTGTCGCTCTTTAAAAAAACAAAACGAAACAAACTTGCCGTGAAAGTGAGCGCTCAGCAGCACCCCGCCACCGAGACGAAAAGTTCTAAGCGGTTCCACAGGACCTCATGGAAAATATTCCTTAATTGTAGAAGTTCAATTGCAGCAGGACGTTATCAGTTGCAAGGGCTGTATTTCATTACAGATCTAGCCGCAGCTCAATAAATTAAGCAATCACTCAAAATAACATGTTGCTTTAATCCCCTCTTGGAACAATTTCAAGTTGTTTGGTTTCATATTAGCACAGCGCTTGAAAGGAGACTCACGTTGGCCTCGTTTCTTGTTCCTCAATTCATCAGCCCTTCTCCGGATAGGTCTTTGTGCGACTAGCAGGAGGGAGCTGAGCCAGAACTGCTTTTTTATCAAAACCCGGAGCGTTTCCATCCTCTGGCCTTTATGTGTGCCACGGCTCATTCGCTAAAATTACTGGCAGGCTTATCTGCAGCGAACACAGAAAGAGACACCTCTCAGCAGCCAGTTCTGGACGTGAAAAGCAAACTTGCAGGGGCTTTTCTGTTCCCATCTTCTCCCAAGTGGTTGGTTTATAATCTCACAGCAGAATTTCATTTCTCCTAGAAACTTGGCACCGGAGGTGTCAGCCAGGGAACATATTTGT
The DNA here is from genome assembly GCF_024362965.1 of Panthera pardus. NCBI lineage: Eukaryota > Metazoa > Chordata > Mammalia > Carnivora > Felidae > Panthera > Panthera pardus. The sequence continues at coordinate 7,635,129 of NW_026526980.1, read as the reverse complement.
TTGTGTAAATTAAAAGAAGAATATGTTTTGACCATATTTAAGTTCTAACTGCACTAAAGAAATAAATACTGAGCTGCACAACGCTTCTCCCTGCACGGTTCTGGCTCCCCTCCCCAGACTCTGCCTTTGTTTATAAAACCCAAGCTGATGAGAACTCTGAACAGGTTATCATCCCGGAAAGCTCAGGGGCCACGTCCACCTCACCCGGGGCCACGTGGGAAGCCCGCGTACCTCACTTGGGACTTGCTTCCCCTAACGGACTGTGCCCTTGATGGGGCGGGTGAGGGTGCGGAAACAGGCACCCCGCGCATGCGCTGTGGATGGGCACCGGACAGCGGCTGTCGGAATTAGAAATGCACATATGCTCTGGACTGAGAAATCCCGCTTCTAGCAATGTATCCTAGGAGTGTACTTAGACCCGTGCCAAAGAGAGTGTATGTTATAATGGCAAAATCCTGCCGTTAAGTGAAATGCTGGCCGGTAGGGGACAGGTTACGTATGGTGCAATGCTAGAAGTCATTAGAAAGAATGGGGTGGGTCTGGGCTGTCACGTCTTCAAGATACATTGGAACGCCCCCGGCTCTCTCGACGTTATGAGCAAAAAAAAAAAAAAAAAAAAAAAAGTGCACTTGAACCTGCCTTGAAAATGTATGGAGATTATGCAAACTGCATACAGTGGCTACTTTTTAGAAAGGGAAATTAAAGGGAAATGGCCAAGGGGGTCCTTCATTTCCCACATTTTTCTCTTCTGTACTATTTTTCTTGCCATGAGCATGGTATTATTTTTACAATTTGGGGCAATGACATAACATAGTGTATTTAAAACGATGTCCAGGGGCGCCTGGGTGGCTCAGTTAAGCGTCAGGCTTCCGCTCAGGTCATGATCTCGCAGTTTGTGAGTTCGAGCCCCACGTCGGGCTCTGCGCGGACAGCTCAGAGCGGGGAGCCTGCTTCGAATTCTGCATCTACCTCTCTCGCTGCCCCTCCGCTGCTTACCCTCTTTCTCTCTCTCAAAAATAAACAAACATTAAACAACTGAATAAGATGAAGTCCACACTCAGGAACAATATAAAAGGGTAATACTCTTTCCTTACGTTTCTGGCAGGCCAATGGAGTAGTGGTGGGGATCCTTGCTTCTCCGGCTTCTTAATGCAAATAATCTGTGGTGGGCTGCATGGTGGGTCCCAGAGAGATACCGGATACGTCTACCCTCCCAGTCACCGGAACCTATGAACATTACCTTGTGTGGCAAAAGAGGTGTTTAAGTCAAGGATCTGGAGATGAGTTTATGCTGGATTATCCAGATGAGTACTATGTGCCTCCTTAAAGAAAGAAGCGGAGACAGACACAGAGTTAGAAAGCCTGAAGACAGAGGCAGAGATTGGAATGATGGGGCCATCGGCCGAGGACGATGGGAGCCACCAGAAGCTGGGAGAGGCAAGGTACAGATTTTCCCCTGAAGCTCTGGGGCGGGGGGGGGGGGGGGGGGGGGTGGGGTGGGGATATGTGACCCTGCCAGACTTTGGACTCCTAGCCTCCAGGACTGTGAAAGACTCCATTTCTATCATTTTAAGCCTCTTGGTTTGTGGTCATTTGTTACGGCAGCCCTAGGGAACTAACACCACGCCTGCTTTTCTAACGCCTCTAAAATGCATGAAGGAAGCACAGAGGTATTTTAAGAAACAAGTTTGGGGGCGCCTGGGTGGCTCAGTAGGTTAAGTGTCTGACTCTTGATTTCGGCTCTGGTCATGCTTTCAGGGTTCATGGGTTCGAGCCCTGCGTCGGGCTCTGTGCTGGCCGTGTAGAGCCTGCTTGGGATTCTCTCTCTCTCTGCCTCCCCTGTTCATGTTCTCTCTCTCTCTCTCTCTCTCTCTCTCTCTCTCTCAAAATACATAAATAAACTTTAAAGAAAGAAAGAAAGAAAGAAAGAAAGAAAGAAAGAAAGAAACAAAGAAAGAAAGAAAGACTGGCTGGCCTGTGTGTTTGGGGGGAACACAAAAGATTCGTTCATTCACAGCACGGGTATTTCTTGAGCATGTCCTTGGTGACAGGCCCGGGTCTAGGTGCTGAGGGGACAGCGGAGAACAAAGATGCCTGACCTCCTGGAGCCAGTACACATCCCTGAGGTGGGAGGGATAGTATGTAAGATAAATGGAACATAGAGAAAGACCCGTGGTGGTGGAGGGGGCCAAGGAGAACAAGAAAACATGGAAGGAAGACAAGCGTCCAGAAGGGGGCTGGGGCACGGGGAGGTGACACTGGAGTAGAGCCCTGAAGGCGATGTGGGCAGGAGCTGTGTGTCCACCTGAAGGGAGAGTATCCAGCAGAGGAAAGGAGCACAGAACTTGGCCCCGCCTGTGACCCAGTGGTTGGACCACAACGAATAGGAATGAACTGCCCTTTCTCCCCTCAAGTTTCCTTCCCCACCTCCCTTCCTCCCACGCTTGCTGCCTGCCTACTGTGTGCCCGCAGCTGGGGGCCCAAAGATGTCCAGGGTCCCCAGGCTCAAGAGGTGGGGGGAGGGGACAGCCCTAAACAGATCACCACAAACAACATGGCAGGCATCGGAGCTTGGCCAGGATAAGCTGCCTGCCCGGCCCATGGCGGAGAGCAGGGCAGGGTGGGGAGGAGAAGTGGGTGTGTGTTGGAGGTGAGGTTGGGGAGACCCAGGCGAGCAGGAAAAGGGTGTGACTTCAAGTCCAAGGACGTAGCTCTGATCCAGTGGGAAACTAACGGTGCGTTGCCGCGGTGCCTCGAGACGTGCCTGGGGGTTGTCGTATTCTCAAGTACAGCAGGCACACCTGGGGGGGGGGGGGGAATGAGTTCCGAGGATAACCCACCCCTGTCGGTTTCACACAATCCACCAAGGGAACAGTCCCCACGTCCTGAGTGGGGATGCTCTGGGCCGCACAAACACCGGAACTGATCTGAGGTACAATCAGAGATTCGCTACTCTGGCAGCTGCGATGGAAAAAGGGCAACGCTGAGCTGCTCCCGGATCCGGGACCCGTCAGGCTCTGGGGTCAGAAATTAGCGCCGGCCTCTTTCCGTCCTCCCCACCCCACCCCCTTGCTCATGTCTCCCTCTTGCAGCTTATTAACTTCAGTCTCTGCGATCGCGGGTATCTCTGGACGCCAGAGAGTGGGGATGAGGCAACTTTCCCTCCAGGTCCAGGTAGGACGAGCCTTGTCTGGCCTTGCTTGGGTCCCATGACCCCACGCGGACCGCTTGTGGTCAGGCACAGAAGTGGGCCGCCGTGATTGGCCATATTTGGTCACGTGCCCATGTTTGGCCCAATTACTACAGTTGAAGGATGGGTGACGGCCACCTTCGGCCATATTTGCACATGGCGTCCGGTCTGTTGGCAGAAGGCGGGAAGCAGGTGCTTGCAAAAAACAAAAAATAAAAAACAAACAAACAAAAAACCCCAAGAAACACAAGACCCACAAATAACAACAACAACAAAAAAACCCCCCCAGAGGCACCCAACCCCTCCGGAGACATCTGCTGGCTGTGCTGCTTCTACCTTGACTCTGCCGAGAATTGCCTCAATCCTGGGTCAGACGCTTTGAGATCCACTCCTCTGTCCCCCAGCCCCAAAGCTGCCTGCGGGGTTTACTCAGACCTGTCGTAGTTCTTTTTGGCTACTGCCATTATATTACTCTGATCAAATTAAAAAAAAATTTTTTTTTTTTCACCTTTGGTTTGCGATGGCCTCTCCTGCCCCTATAGGAGCCGCCCGAGCGTTGAGCGGGGCATCGCTTGACCCACAGGTGAAGGTGTAGGTGGAGAACGGAGTGCGTGGGTGAACGTTCACTTACTGCACATGCCGCCGGAGGAGGTGCAAGGTCCTTACCTGTTCTTTCCTCAAGGAGTCCCTCTCTCGTCCCCTGGCCCCCCTTCCCAGCCGTGTCGTATGCCCTCCGTGACAGGGCCCTGGTGGCATGAGGGCCTCGCTGGGCATCATCCAAACACACACTTGGGGGCTTCGGATCTCTCGCGGTCTTGAGTAAAGCTGATACGTTCCTGGGTTGAGATGCGAGCGCTGGAAATCCGGTTCATTTGGTCGGTGGAGCTCTTTGGAGCTGAGAGGGTTTGGGGTGCCATGATTAGTTGCCAGTGTCTGCCATGGCCACCTACCTCGAAAGGGCATCCCGGGTCCTGCCGCTGCGCTGGACTGTTTGCTAACCAGGGGGCCTCTGTTCTTCAGCCTGAAGCCCCGGGACCCGCTGTGAGATCAGGGGACACTCAGGGTCCAGGACAAAATGGCGTGGCTTAAATAAAACAACTGCAGGCTCTTAGGGAGGAAGGCTTAAGGCCAATGGCTAATTCTTTTTTTTTAAGTACTTATAACCCACAAGTCAACTGGGGTCATCTTATTTTTGGAGATTCCAATGGAATAGGCTTGAACTCTGTCCCACATGCCACTGTCTCCCACATGGGAGACCCAGCTTTCCTTGGAAACGTCCCAAGCCATGGAGGTGAGGGGTGCTTAGGTCTCTCCTAGGCACCAAGGCTCTGATGAACTCGTTCTGCCTGGGCACCCTTTCGCTGGCCTCCTGGGGACGTGACACGGACGGTTGCACAAGGCCTATGTTTGCTTTAATGCTCCGATGTTGTCATCTTGAACTTCTTAATACTTTGTGAACCAAGGGCTCCACATTTTCCCTGTGCCAACGATGTAGCCAGTCCTGCTCTTCTCAGGAGCTGCTTCCTTTCCACCCCACGTCGACCCACTCGGGACCGTGCCCCAGTCCGCCCATTCTCCCCACTTCCGTCCACACAAGGATGTGGGTGTAGGAGGCTCTGTTGGTCTGGGACAAAAGACAAGCGCCGACCTCTCAGCCAAGGGAGCAACCTCAAGTCCGCGCTTGAATTGGCTTTGGAACTCTTCAGAGAGTCACGGGGCGGGGGGGGGGGGGGGGGGGGGTGGGGGGCAGGACGGGAGGCAGATGAATCAGAACTGGCGAAGGTTGGTACTGGGTGGCCCTGGATGGTGGGCCCGGGGTGCTCCTTACAGCATTTTCCTTCCTTCGAGTATATACTCCTTAAAAGGCTAACCACGCATCTTCCACATAACCCGGAAAATGCCACCTGTAGGTATAACGCGGAAGAGAAGTGACCGTGACAGGGCCCACCCACGCACGTGTGGAAAGCTGCGTTATCCCTAACAGCCAAAACGTATGAACGATCCAGATGCCCGTCAGCTGGCAGGTGGGTGAATAAAACGTGGATAGCACTGGGCCGCAAAAAGGAATGAAGTGCTGCCGCGTGGACGGACCTTGAGAGCGCGATGCTAAACGAAAGAAGCCAGTCGCAAAGCGTCACGCCGCGTGTGATTGATAGGAAATGTCCAGAACAGGCCATCGACAGAGAAGAAAGTACATGAGTGATTGCTCAGGATGCTGGGGGTGGGGCGGCGGGGGGGGGGGGGGGTGGCGGTGGCAGATGCTAAATTTTTGGGTGATAAGAAGGAACTCTCTCTCTCCTGCACCCTCTCCCTGTGCACGCGCAAGTGGCCGTCTTCCTTTCAGTCACCTTCTCGTGCCTTAAGATGTTTTTCATTCTATTTCCCAGTCGTACAGACTTCAGAAAACGATCTTCTTTGAGGAGAAGTTCCTTCCACAGCCACAGTGCCCCGCTGAGGTGTCTTTCTAAAACTCTAACACTTTCCTCTTCAAAAGTTACTCAGTCACAGCTATTAAAATCACAATTTTAAAAGCCACCCCCCCCCCCCCCGGTGTTCTGTTATGGCAGTCACTAATAATTCCTAGCAGTTGTAAATTCCAAGAGCTTTGTGATTCCCTCAAGAAACGAGAGGCCGACTCAGTCTCTCCAGAGCCAGGGGTCTCTGACCGAAAACGTAACTCTTAGCAGCCGCACAGGTAGGGAGAGAGGGTGGGAAAGAAACGTTGCCAGGGCCGAACCCGAAGGCAGGTTTCGAGTCTGAAACAGAGACGGGCCGATCGCAGCCTGTGGACCAAGTTCAGCTCATGTCTGTTTTTGTAAATAAAGTTTTATTGGAACACCCAGGCATGTCTGTTCTGTATCGTCCATGTCTGGTTTTTTTGTCCTAATGGCTGAGTGGACACAGACCACGAGGTCTGCAAAGCTGAAAATATTTAGTGTCTGGCCCTTTAGAGACAAAGTTTGCGGGTCCCGGGATGGGAGAGCCAGGCTTGAACCCCAGCTCATCACCTGCTGGGTGTGTGACCTTGGACAGGTCAGTTCCTCTAAGCATTTCCTCATCGGCAAGCTGCGGACAGTTGTGCCTCCTTTTCATGTTGCTTGGGCAACTAAAATGACTTCATATGTGTAAAGTGCCTCGTATATATAAAGCCCATATACATGGGTGGTTATGTTATTTAGAAAAGGAAGCTGCTAACTCCTCCTTTACAGGGTTATCTGCAGCAATGGAGATAATGCCTGTGAAAACAGTTGGCGAAAACATATGTTTATCATTGTCATAAATATCTTAAAGGCTTTTGAGATGTGCCTGGGTGGCTCCGTCGGTTAAGCGTCAGACTTGGGCTCAGGTTGTGATCTCATGGTTGGTGAGTTTGAGCCTGGCGTCGGGCTCTGTGCTGACAGCTCGGAGCCCAGAGCCTGCTTCGGATTCTGTGTCTCCCTCTCTGACCCTCCCCTGATCGCTTGCTCGCTCTCTCTCTCAAAGATAAATAAATATTAAAAAAAAAAATTTTTTTTAAAGGCTTTTGAGATGATTCCTTGCTTCTTAGTAATATTTATAATTTGAGCTTTGAGGGTATAAAAGACCTGTAATAACAGAGGAAAAAGGACCTTTAATCCACACATCCAAACCCTCTCATTTAACAATCCAGGAAACAGTGCCCCCTGGTCCCCAGCTGGGACTTGAACCTGCCCAGAACTAGAACCCGAGTATTTTTTTCAACTGAACTCTGCGTCTTCCCCAGTAACAGATGCTCAGGAACCCAGGCCCCCCACGTCTCTAAATATTTGTGCCGTGGCTGAGCTCCCCGCCAGAAGCTGTTGAAGGTGCTCTGCTACAGAGCGTTGGCACACGGGTTTGGAACGGGGAGGGGAGCAACCAGAAGCACATCCGCACCCCCTTCAGGGGCCGTCAGGGCTGGCCCCGCACCACCCACGACCTGCTTTCCTGGAAGGTGTCATTTAAATAGGTTTGGATCAGGGGCACCTGGGTGGCTCAGGCGGTCAATTTTCTGACTTCGGTTCGGGTCATAATCTTGCTTTTGTGTCCCAGGACACATTACTGACACACACATTACTGACACACACACATCGGAGTACACACGCGTGTATGCACGCCCCTTCTCTCAGATGCTGACGCCACGCACACAGTGCAAAACGTCCCCCCCCCCCCCATATGGGATAATTTCTTTGCTTACTCTCCCACCTGTGCCTCCCAACTCAGCTGGGAGCCCCATGGGGACAGGGGCTGTCGGGCTCCCGGCTGTGCCTCTGGGACCCAGCACAGTGCTTAGCACACAGTAGGCCCTCAACAGACACGTGCCCAGCGACAGGAGGCAGGAAGCCGGTGTCCAGCCGGGGCGCTCTGATCCAGAATGAGCAGCTGCAGTTCTCAGAACCTCGAGACTGAGTGGCTCAAGAACTTGTTTGGGGGAAGTCCCTAGCTAAAGGCACTCCTGGCTTTTCTCACCTGGGGGTCTCCCCCCTGAGCAGGAGAGAGGCACAGAAGGGGTGCCTGCGGGCCCAGCCCCCATCCTGGCAGCCTGCAGGGCAGGGGCGTGGGCCGTGCTCTGGCAGCTGGGCCGGCAGCTGGCCGCCAGGCTCTCGGTGCCTGCCCCAGCTGGCCAGCTGGGCCCCGATGCCACCCCCCACCCCATGACACAGCAGAAAGTGAAACCAGAGTCCGCCCCTGCCTGCTGGGGCCGAGCGCCCGCTGTTTCCCTGTAAAGCCACCAGTCCGGGGTGTGTGTGTGTGGGGGGGGGGGGGGAGGCAGGGAGCTGGCGCCCAGGCCTGGCATGGGGTGGCCTGTTGAAGGAGTGTCCCTCCAGGCTGAAGGCACTGCTGTGGCCCCTGCCTGTCTCATGGGGCTATTGGTGAACCATGGTAGCTGCCCCATGGAGCCCTGTGAACTCCTCGATCTGGGACAGAGGGTTCATTATTGTCCCCATGTCGCCGAGAAACTGAGGCCGACAGGTTGCCTGGTGAGGTCATGGGTCGTCACGACCCCAAGATGAGAGACACATCAGAGCTCTGCGTGGGTGTAGGGGCGGAGGTCTCTGTGTTGGCGAGCAGGGAAGGGGTTGGGCACCCCCGAGAAGGGAAGACATGTGACATCCAGGCTGTCACAGGTGGACCCCTCACCAGATTTGAATTGGGAACCCACCCCGCTCCACCTTGACTTCTGCCCCAGGCTCAGTCAACCGTGTACCACAAAGGGCCCTTCTCCCCGTGCCCCAAATTGCAAACCAACTGCTTAGTGTAAATAGAAATGAGCTGTACAAAGAAATACCTATGAGAGAAACGTACATCCTTAGCCGGGTGCCGCTTAAAATTATTGAGTAGATCTGTGCATCAGACTCGGGAGATCGCTATTCCGAGGGGTGGGTTTCACGTGGGAGGAAATGGCAGTGCGAGAGGTTGAGTCATTTGCCTGGGGGAGGGGGGGCACAGCAGGGGTCACAAAGTGCAGGCAGGCTGATTCCAGAAACCTGTGCTCACTGTTGGGCTGTGGTCTCTCCTCCATGTCTGGGTCGTCTCAGCATATAAGGCGTGTGTTCAGTAAATATTAGTACTAACACCTTCCATGGTTAATGCCTCAACTCCCCCATTTTCAAAGCACCTTCGGGACTTGTACTGCACTTGAGCGCATAGCACTGGGTACAACCAAGAACCCCTTGAGGCCAGATCCTGGGGTGTTGCCCTCCCTTGGCAGATGGGGAAACCGAGGCAGAGAGTGGGAAAGTGACGTGTCTTGGGGAGCTGGGGAGAAAGCCAGGACCGGCCAGGGCCCCGTGCCAAGGTGAAGATCCCAGAGGCCCAGGGCCAGGCTGAACGTGAAATTTTCGCCTCATTCGCCTGGTCAAACAGGTAATGCCTGTTTCTTTTCCACTTTCCCCACCTCCCCGCCAGGAACCCCCAGAGCAAAGGCCAAGGCCCACAGTCCCCACGGCTGCCCTGTTTCCCGGGTCTGACTTCCAGCCCTCTGCCCGTGGAGACAAAAAGCATGTTTAGCAACCAATGTCTGTGCGTGGCGCCTTTTTCTCGCTCGTGGCAGTGACCAGTTCTGAGCGCTGTGAGTGGAGAAGGAGGTGTCTGGGGAGAATTGGGGGGGGGGTGTCTTTCTCTCTTCCTTTGGGTGCTGGAGGAACTCAGAGCTGCCGTCTTCCCAGCCGGCCCAGGGGCCCCGAGGAATACTGCAAGAGCAATAAGGATTTTTAGGGGCATTATGATAGTGGAATAGAAACACATCTGCCCCCAAAAGTCCCTCATTTTCCCTGCGGTAACGAACCAGCTGGGCAGGAAGTGGTGGCTCCCGGAGCACCAAGAGCCAAAACTAAAAAGGAAGAAACGTACAAAGTTAGAGCAAATTTTAAACAAGCCAAAGCTTTCACGGTATGCGGCGGCTCCACCCAGGCTCCCCCAAAGGCTGACGATTATTGGCTGGTAATTGGCTAAATGTGTCTGTGTGCGGCGGCTTCGAGACCGACGCGCCTCCTCTGTGCCCGGAAAACCAAGATCTGGAATCCCAGCGCGGGTCATGAGGCTCGTCCCCTGACACCAGGTGACTCCCACGACTCGCCCGTGACGTCTCTCCAAGACCCCGAATGGTTGATTACTCCCCACTCTCGTTACTGATCTAAGGAAACCACGGATCTGTCAATACCTCCTCGCGGGGACTGTGGGAAAGGTGGTCAGCTTGGGAACCTGCAAGGAAACATGCGGGAAGGGAGCAGCTGTTTCCAACCAACTGCAGGTTGAAGGCTTGGGGAGGGGAGCCTGCTGGTCAACACTGATGGGGCACAAGGCGGGGAGAATGCCTGCTAAGATCCGGGATGCCACCTCTCAGGTCTGGCCGCTAGTGAGTGAGGACTGGGAAGTCCAGGGCAGTGGCTCCCCTGGGGCCTGTGGCCTTCAAGGTCTCTGCAGGTGGGCCACCCAACCCGACCCCCCCTCCCCCGCCAGCCAGCACTCCTGGCTGAAAGGGTTAACCCTGAAAGGGTTAAGCTCTCCACAGTGGCTGACACCCAAGGAGGAGAAGGCTGCTCTCGCAGGCTGGCATATCACACTGGGCCATCTAGACAAGAGAGGGGCTGAAAACAGCCTCTGGGAGCTCTGTCAATGGAGGCCACCTTATCACCATCAGAATGAAAACGGGACGCAAAGCCTTCCTGACACAGAACCAGCTCCCTGGGCGCTCGCTGTCTCCTTGGCACCTGCCGTGTGGCCCCGGAGCCCTGGCGGGGACCCTGGGCATCTGTGCTGGTGAGCACCCAGCCGTCTGGGCCAGGCCTGCAAGGGCGCGATTCTACACTCGCCATGTGACAGCTGGCAACCCGGCCGGATCTCTTCTTTCAAGCAGCACCTAAAATATTCTCTGGGTGAACCCGAGGCTAAATATGGCCTGGCCTACAAGTGCCTGGTCTGGACCTTTTAATGCCATCCCAAGAGACAATCAGGAGCCCACGAGGCCTTCTGGTGGACTGGAGTCCGGTTGCTGGGGCCAAATGGGAGTCCCGTGGGACTGGTGACTCAGGGCTGGGTGCACCTTGCCTGAGCGGGCTTCCTTTCGGCGCGTTCTCCCTGGGGATGCCCACCCAGTTCTCTCTGGGCTGCTGGCCCCGCGCCGTGCCCCCCGGGCCCATCCCAAGTGGAGAGTGGAGAAGACTTCCTGCTGGCCTGCAGAAGCACAGCTCTGCCCCTGAACCTTCTAGACTCACGTCCGCTCTCTCCGCTCTCGCCCAGGCGGATTTGCCCCAAGCCCATAGGGCGGCCTCCTCTATTTCCCTTTGAGCATCTGGGAGGCCGGGCTTAGCGAAGTGAGGTACTGCCCTCAGCACGGACCACGTGGCAACGGCTGGTGAGCCCTGAGAGTCTCTGGGGAGTCCCTCAGGAGCCACACACCCCTCTTGTAGCCAAGAAATGCTGCCGGCTGGGTCCTGGGAGCAGAGACCCCCGGACACCTGTCTTGGGGCTCGTGTGGGCTCCAGCGGTGCCTCTAGGGCCACGTTCAGGCCTGAGCTGGCAGCGGTCCACGCTGTCTTGGGCAGAGATGCCAACAGGCCTGAGCACTGATCTCACGCACGATTCCAACAAGAAAGCCTAGTTTTCCACACGCCTCTGAGAACACCGCGCTGCCCGGCTGGCTGAAGACTGAAGGTAGACGCCGACTCCCTTCCCTGCGGAGGCCAGATCCCAGAGAAAAGGCTCAGTTTGCCCCCCTCCCCCCCCCGCCCCCCTCTTCCCGTGGCTTTTTTCCCCCGTGGCTTTCTTGTGACAGCGACGTACACGTTTTGTAGGTCTGTCTCCCTTTTGTGGAGTGGCGTGGCCATTCAGGGACACAAACTGGCCTTGTGGTTCCTTAAATGCAGATGTGTTATAAAAGGAAGATGATGTAAAATCAGAAACCTGAGGGTTCTGTAAACACTGACGTGCCCCCTATAACTGAAGATGCGAGGTAAGGCTGCTCTGAAGAGAGCCCCAGGGGGTGCTCAGGGTAACGGGAGGGCCCCCAAACTTCAGTCCTTCCAAACTCTCCACCACATCCACCCTCTTGCTTGTAAAAGCCCGCGCGGCTACGGGGCCCGAAGAGTCTCTGGTTGTTTAGCTCACGTTTGCGTCGTGTTTCAGGGTTTCTTTGCACCCCGTTCCATGCACAAGCCGCAAAGAAGCCTTTTACTTCATCCTGATGCCGGGCAAGAGAGAAAATTCCGGCTTACGTGAATTCTGATCAACACCATTTTCTTTTGTTGGCGTAGGCACCTCGGGGCTGGCAAACGAGTCTAAGGACCTGAGTTTGCCTCAACTTTCATCAGGCTCATTTTTATCCTCATGCCCCTAAGAGCTGTATTTATTCTCCTATCCCAATGAAAAGAGGGTGCACCGATCCGCTTCTAGAAAGCCATACCTTTAGCTGGCAAGATTCTTCTTTCTGTTCTTAATATAAAGAGTGTGTGTGTGTGTGTGCGCGCGTGCACGCGTGTGTTTTTGGGGAGCAGTACTGGGGTACTGGGAAGGGAGAAATAGAGGGAGTGGTCCCTCACAGGGACTGGTTGGCATCACAAACACTTTCATTCTTAAGGAAATATTCGTCACACTACCCCCTCTAAATACCTCACCCCTAGCTAGCTACACATTTCCACCCCCTTCGAAAACTTTTTGTCCCTAGGCGATGGGCTCTGCTTGTATATTGCGAAGAACTAATTTCAAAGTTGCTATTTTTTTTCCCTTCTAAACCCACACTTCTTGGTGGGGTGGGGGGGGGGGGGATAGCAGCCGCTTCATGAAATTTCACACAGACGGGCCAAAGGAGAAAAGCCAAAATGCATTCAGCATATTCAGTGGTTACACGTTCCTTTTTTTTTTTTTTTTTTTTTTCTTATTGCTGCAGGGAGGGCAGGGAGAGGGGAGGGTGGTGGGAATATGAAAATAAGCTGTGATTCTCTGCCGAATCACTGAGGACCTCTCACTGCAAAGTCCTGATTTATAATCTCTCCACCATACTACTTTGCCTGTTTCCAGACTCGGTGGGGGGGTGGGGGGGGCAGAGTTCGCTAAATGTATTCGGCGTTACAGGCTCGGTTTCAGAGGGCTTCGTGGAAGCAAGGGCTGTGCTCTCTCTCGCAAGTGCTCGCCTGACAGCCGACCAGCTCCACACGCAGCTCGCAAGTCCGCCTGGTTCCCCGCACTTCGCAATCCAGCAGTGGTAACATACGGCTTCCCCGCCCAGTTCAGTGGCTCGGTATCTTGGGGCCACGTTCCCGATTCCGGCCTCGTTAATTCACGTAAAACACCCTATTTGTGGAAGTATCATTAAAGGCTAATTTGGCGAGAGATCCTTATTTAGCAAAGCAAATAGGATCTGACAGCTCTCTGGTGCGGCCAGGGCGGTGACAATTCAGCAAAGCACAAACACAATTTATGTCACAACGTGACAACTGCCCATCATTGAGCCGCGCTGCAATTCTGGGCTCCTGGATTTTGTGCTGTTTCATCGTGTCCCATAACAAAGAGAAAGAGCCCGGGGAGTAAAGGACAGTTTTTGCCAAGGCCCCCAGCAGCGCAAATGTCATCTGTGTGTACATGTGTCGTGTCTATTAAACACAGGATCCTCTAGCAAGAACCTTGTGTTCCAAAGTTCTTCAGGAACAGCTCACTTGGCTATTCTGTGCGGTGGACACCTGATTGAAATCCAGGTTTGCAAGTAAATAAACTTAAGGTATGTGGGTGTCTGTATAGGTCACGGCTGGAGGGCAGGGCTGTGTGTGTAAATTAATACGACGTAATAAGGTCAGCGTTCTGGGAAGGGTATGGGTGCCCCCACCTCCCCCCACCTGCCCCCGCCTTGCAGAGCTCCTGGGAACCCAGTGTCCTGAGTTTCTTATAAAATGGCTTAGAGCGAGGTGGCAAAGAAATCCTGTGACTGCCGGTGGGAGCAAGCAGAAGGTTGCTCCTTTGACAAATTTGAAGACAAATCTAATGTAATTACCATTCCCAGTGTGATTCTGGGGTGTCAAACAAACACTTTGACATGACGGGAATGCCACTCAGTCCCTTCAAATCCTACGACATCTCACTAAACCACAGGGGGGGAAAAAAAACAACAACTGTACAATTCCCTTATCTCTCTGGCCTCCCAAGGCAAGAGGCCCTTAAAAACATAGCAGGTTCAACAAACTGAGAACACACACACGCACACACAGAATATTCAACCCACCCCCACGTACAGCCTTTCACTTTTACCAAAAGTAGCAAACCTCCCCCCTTTTCTCCAATCAGCTTTTAGACGTGCAGCTTGGAGGTGTTAGCTCTTGGCTGGCTCTCTCCACGGGCTGCTGGGCCCGAATCCCTCGATGTTTAGAATGACCCCAAAAGCGGGACTTTGTGGGCCAGTTGGATAAAACATAAACTCATCTCGCCCTCAAAACCCCGATTCTGGGACCACAGCCTCCGAAACGGTTCCAAAGAAATGTGTTCCCCTCCACAGCTCACAGCACTGGGGCAGGCTGCCTCTGAGGCAGGATTTTGGAGAATCCTGGATAATTAAAGGAATCCTGGGTTTTCCTGCAGGGATGACAGTTGATCTCATGGAAAAGCCAGCACCGTGGTGGGAGGGATGGGGGAGGGTATCTGCCTGCCCCTTGGGGGTATCTTCTCCTTCTTCTGCTTCCCAGCCCCACTGTAAGGCCTGAAAGCTTCCCAGGAAAGACGCTGGGCGCCCAAAATGTCCCTCAGCGAAGCACAAGTGCCCCTGGTGCCGCATACGGTCCCCACCCCATCCCCCATATCCAGCTAAAGTTTAGTTATTTATGCTCCTAATTGTCCTTCATTAAAGTCAAATTTGCTGCTTGCCCGGATCGGGGGAAATGATTTCCACCTTAATAGCTCAATTAGCCTCCGGGTTCTGACAAGGCCACCCCCCCACCTTTTCTCCCCACTTGCACCCCCCTCCTTTTTCACAACTTCTCCTAAAAATAAATTATAAATATGGATGTGTCCTCAGAGGATCTGAGCGGCACATTCCAACGCTCCCCACGGTGGGGATTGGAAGCGAGATAAAGCAGAAAGGCCACTCCCCCCCATCCCCAAATCAAAATGCCTTTTTTCCCCCCTAACTTTTGCCAGAGCAACACGGTGTGGTCTCGGGCCCTGGCACCCGGATCTGCACCCCGGAACCTAGTTTTCCCCTAACCCTCCCCCCCCCCCCCCTTGCGCCTGCCCATCAGAAGCTAAGCCAACGTGCTATGGCCGCCTGCTCCTCGGAAGGAAGGGGGGAGCCGCCAACTTTACTTCGGGGAGGTGGTAACTCTCTGGGGACTGTCCTTCCTGCTTCTCCGTTGGTCCCCAGGGCCCGGCCCGAGCCCGCGCGGCCCGGGGCGCACGTGGAGTGGCAGGGCGCGGCGGGCGCGGACCGGCGGGCGGGCGGCCTGCTCTCCGCGCGGCATTGATATCGGGGTCACGCAGCGAGTCAGTTTCCCGCACGGGCTTTCCGGGGTGGGGGCGGGGTGGCCGCCTCTGCAAACGCCCATTAATTTCCCAGCCCCGGCATCAGGGGAGCGGGGGGCTGCCTCGCCCCATCCCACCTTCTCTCCTAACACGCCCCTCTCGGGAGCCGGGGAGGGGGCTGGGGGAGGTGGCCCAGCCCCGCCGCCTCGGGGGGCGGCAGCGGCGGCGGATCGCAGCCCAGACGAGCGTCTAGCGCCGGGTCCCCGGAGAGCCCGGCGCTGCCCCCGCCACCACCTCCCGGCTCGCGTCCCCCCTCCGCACCCCCCCCCCCACCGCCAGGCGGCCGCCCCGCACCCCTCCGGCCCGGGAGCCTGGGCACCCACCTGCCGCGGCCCCTGCCCTGGCGCGGGGGAGGGTGCCGTGCAGGCAAGAGGGTAGACTCACCGCCGCTACCTCCTCCGGGGGCGCAGGGGGCCCCCCCGGGGCTGCGCCTTCCTGGGCTCCCGAGAGGCGTGCGCGGGGCGGGGGGGCGCCCGCGGGCCCTGCAGCCTCCGCCTCGATTGGAGCCCAGCCTCAAATCCTTCACCGCGGGGGGTGGGGGGGGGAGACTTCCAGAAAAAGATCCCACCCCTCCCCAGACAAGATCCAAGTGATGGGCGGGGGGCGTAGAAAATCCTTTTCTGCCGAGAGCACGGAGCCGACGGGGCTGCACCCGGCCTCCACGGTCCGCTGCCGCCACAAAGCCGCGCCCCCGCCCCCCCCCCCCGGCCCGGCCCCCCCTCCCCCGCTCCCCCCCCCCCCACGCCCTATGGCCGGCCCGGGGCGGGGGGCTGGGCCGGCCCGGGGTTGGCGGCGCTGGGGAGGCGGCGGCGGCCCAGGCGGGGCGGCTCCTCCCCGGCCCGGGAGAGAGGGCGAGAGCCTGGAAGCGGCGCGCGCCCGCCTGCCCGGGTGGGGGCTGGGGCGGGGGCCGGGGTGGTGGTTGGGGGGTGCCTTCCTAGAAACCCTCGCCAAATATAGTCAGCGGATAGGGGCATTCCTAGAAATGCGGCGGCGACGTCAACCTCGACCTGTGGGGGCAGAGCCTGGGGTTCTCCAAACTGGGGGGGGGGGTGGGCTCGGGGGAGGGGGAGATCCCCACTTCCAACACCCCGTGGGCCGGAGGAGGGAGCCTGGGCTGGGCCTCCCTCCTGGGGGCGGGCAGGCGTCCTCCACATGCGCTCCAGGGATCCCTCAGCTGGGGTGCAGGGTGCCTGAATGGGGACACATCTACTTGAGATTCAGACTCGCCCCCAGATCTGCTAGCCTCTTTTGGGAACACTCAGTGACAGCGCCAGCAGGAGCTTTTAGCCGGTCCTCCCAATTTTCTTCATCCCCCCCCACCCCCACCCCCCATGCACAAACTGCACAAGTAGGAGCAGCGTCCAGACTGGTTCCCAGCCCTGGTGGCCACCTCTTGGTGGCCCCGAACCTGCTTGGGGATGACCGGAGTCCCTTGGAAGCCCCAGGTTTGAAACTGGACAGACAAGCTCTGTTCCCAAGAACTCCCCAAATACCAACCCACTTTCTGGCCAAAAAATAAAGTTGTGTTTTCCGCCCTCCCTGTTCCAATGCACTCTGTTGCTGTTTTCACAGCCGCTGGCCACCGGCTCTGGGAGATGTTCTGGAAATTGGAGGTGGGGCATTGAGGGTCCCCTCTCCACCCGGCAAAGATCTGGCCCCTGGGGTGACACCCCACTCCATAAGCTACATAAGGTTCCAGCCGTAAGGGGGACCCTCCCCTACAGCTCAGCCCCTCCTGAAATGTTCCCCACCTGCAGCCCTTGTCCAGGAACCCCCTGATCATCATGCAAGTGTCCCCTCTCGCCCAGACAGGATCCAAATAACTGAGACATGACTTGTCCCCTTCCACTGCCCAGCCTCTTTTTCGAGTAACTGTGACGGGATCGAGAGCCTCCCAGGATCATAAAAAATGTATTTGCTGTCCTCTGTTGGCCGACGTGTGTCACACTCAGAAAATATATCACCCAACCCAGTGGGCCCTCCTCATGCCATCAAGGGGGTCCCAGGGACCCCAGCCAGAGGGAGTGAGCCAGGCAGAATCCTCTATTCCTTGTCTCCCGGGTGCACCCCTATCTCCTGCCCCCACTTTGCAGGGAGGAAGGGAGGAGGGGGTCCTCATTTGCAGCCACTGCACAGGACTTTGACTCACTGGTGTGTGACTCAAGTCCCTTCTCCCTCACTGGGCTCTAATTCCAGAAGCCTGGAGGACAGTGCTCAAGAAGAGGCCAGGAAGGCTGTGTGTGTGTGTGTGTGT
This sequence comes from Panthera pardus, assembly GCF_024362965.1. Classification (NCBI taxonomy): domain Eukaryota; kingdom Metazoa; phylum Chordata; class Mammalia; order Carnivora; family Felidae; genus Panthera; species Panthera pardus. The sequence goes on along the minus strand of NW_026526980.1, from coordinate 7,617,685 downwards.
GTGTGTGTGTGTGTGTTGGCGTAGGGGTTCTCTGGGTTTTACTCTGGGCTGAGGGACCCCTAGGGGATAGTATTTCTCATAGCAACTTGGAGGGGAATGTGACAGAAGAGGATAGGTCAAATGCCTCTTAAGGCAAAGGGCTGATCACTGATAATCATCAGTCCCCATTTCCTCCTGAGGCCCTACTGTGTGCCAAGCATGTGACATATACTAACTTACTGAGCTCTTCCCATTTTCCAGAGGAAAACACTGAGGCTTTGAGGTCAGTTGTTCCTTGATCTAAAGCTTGCTTGCCCTCTTTGTGCTAGGCCCAGAGCTGACACTGGAGCCCCTGTGGCCAACAGGTTGGGTCCCTGTCCCCAAGGAAGGCATCGTCTCCGGGAGAGACCTGAGTCAGCAGCCAGTTACCATGCTGACCCCTGTGGTCCCGGGCACGAGCTCTGGAGCCCAGCTGCCTTGGGTCAGGACACCATGAGAGACCAAAGCTGGGCTGGGGGTGTCCACTGGGACCCCCCACCCCGGTCCCACTGGCGTGTGTCTCCATGACTGGATACTGCCATGGGGTAGGACACGGGAGAGGCTGGACTCTCCCTGCTGGTGCTTCTCATCAGCTAGGTGACTCTGCCTGGGCCTCAGCTTCCTCATCTGCAAAGTGGGAGTTATTATTATTTTTTAAAGTTTATTTACTTAGAGAGAGAAAACACAAGCTGGGGAGGGGCAGAGAGAGACTCCCACGCGGGCTCCACATTGCCAGCACGGAGCCTGACAAGGGGCTCGAACTCACGAACTGTGAGATCATGACCTGAGCGGAAATGCAGAGTCAGATGCTTAACTGACTGAGCCGCCCAGGTGCCCCTGTCAAGGGGGAGTTATAGAACGTGTCTTCTAGGACTTTCACAGGGATTCAGTGAGACAAGTACCCTGGTAGGGGTAGTTGGCTTTTTTTTTTTTTTTTCATTTCTTCTTCTAAGTTTCTTCTTTTTATTTATTTTGTGTTTAAAAGTTGCAGGGTGAAGTACCACTAACAGAAAATCCGTCACAAAAACCTCCTAACAAGTGGAAAAAATAATAATCAGAAATGCCGCAAAAGTTGGCCCCGTTCACGTATTTTCAGACTTTTACTGAGTATTTCCTCCGCTGCAAATTGGTTCTGTGACATTTATACAAGCATTTCCGGATGGCGCTGCGCGCCCCAGTTCATCACGGTCTCTCACCCAAAGCTGAGAGTCCCCGGCTTCTGAAGGCGATACCTGCGAGCTCGGGAGACGGTCCATCTGAGGCGCTGCGGACGTTGCTCTGTTCCTTCACCTAAAGATCTTTCCAGGGAGGCGGTGTTCTTGCGTTTCCCCCTTCTCTTTGCTCTCACCTCCCCACAGCGTCAGAACGAGGTTTTGGAAATCCGAAACAGATTTCCTCTGTTTTTGCGCTCATTCTTAGGGGCAGGGAACCCGCTTGCCAAGTTCATAGGTAGCTCCACACTGAGAATGGGGTTTCGCCCAGGATTTTAGCAACATTTGACCAAAGAAGGGCCTCTGAGTGAGTCTGCGAGATGGTTGGTTGTGCGTGGGATTATTACCTGGAGGAGGCGATGTTGGAGGAAAGAGGAAAGAGCTGGGGGCGGGGGGGGGGGGGGGGGGGGGTGGGCGTGGAGTCTGGGCAGCAGGTATGGCCTGTGCGAAGGCCAGACCGCTGGGGAGTGGAAATAGCTTCCTGGTGCCACAGTGGCACAGGCTCAGGGGCCTGGAGGGGCTGACCCCCACCCACGTCTGTGCACGGGGCCACAGGAGTCTGGAAGCTAACTCATCACCCCCGGTCCAGGCCCTCGGAGCTGGGTGCAGAAAGAAAATGCACGCTGTGTTGGGACCAGCAGGGCCTGGGGGCAAGACCCCCCCCCCCCGAAGGCAACCAGGGCCCTGCCTTTACCTTGGACTTTAAAAGCCCCCTAAAAGATGTCCCCCAATCCCTTTGAGGCCTGCTCTTGCCTGTTCTGGCTCAGCTGCCTGGGACTCACGCTGGTGGCCAAGCTGAAATGCAGTTCAGCTCTGGAAGAGCCGCCAGACTCCGGAAAACACCCCACTCTCCAGCCGGAAGCCCCAGGGGCCCGCTCCGGCCCTTCTCCCAGGAAGGAGCCCCACCCGCACCCGGGTTTCTGGCCCGGAGCAGATGCCAAGGCCCAGGCCGGAAGTGCAAGGTGGCCACACCAGGCAGTGGGAGCCTCAGGGAAAAGGCCTGGATTCCTGCTACCCTGCCCTGTCTAGCCCCCACGGTAGGTGGGGTGAAATCAAGTTTTGTTAGAGAATGAATTAAAGAAAGAATGAAAAGTACTGGAAAGGAAGCAGCCGGGCTGGGACCATAGTGACGTCCCATCTGTGAAAATGTTGAGGCTCCCAAGAGGGGGAGAACAACAGGCCCTGTGTAGACCGAAAGATAAGCTGCCATTTGGTGAGACCGAGGGGTCTGCGGTTCCTGGTCTGCTGGCGACAAGCCCCTCGCCTGCTAGAGGCATCATGACACTGGTGTGTGAGAAAGGCCGGTTAAGAAAGCCTTTGCAGGGTGCCCGGGTGGCTCAGTGGGTTAAGCGGCTGACTTCGGCTCAGGTCATGATCTCACGGTTCGTGAGTTCGAGCCGCACATCGGGCTCTCGGCTGTCAGCGTACAGCCCGCTTGGGAGCCTCTGTCCCCCCTCTCTCCGCCCCTCCCCTGCCTCTGTCTCAAAAATAAATAAACATTTGCAACGGAGAGAAAGCCAGAGATCAATTGGGCTGTGACCTGGGACAAGTCCTTGGCCCTCTGGAGTTGAGTTTCAGTTAGTTTCCTGATTGCCAACAATGGGGATGTTAAAAGGATTAAATCGCCTGATTCACAAAGTGCTTGTTGGGGTCTGGTGAAGTGAGCGCAAATCGCCTGATTCACAAAGTGCTTGTTGGGGTCTGGTGAAGTGAGCGCTCAATAAATTGTAGCAACGATCAGTCGCTATTAAATGGGCTAGGAATAGATTCAAACGCCTGAGGGTTTCTCCCTTGTCTACTCTAAGTTGTGGTTGACGTCCCAGGCACCAGGGACTGGGGTGGGTGAGTCAGCCTGGCCCACGTGGGACCTGGTCCCCTAGAAATGCAGAGTCGGCTCCTTGGAATTTCAGCAGAGTGGCCAAGCTGTGTCAAGAAACTGGAAGATGAAGGAGTGGAGGGGGCGCCTGCGTCCGCATAGACCCGTCTGGAACCCGCGTGATAACGGACCTCGCGACGCCTCTCGGGCCGGCACCAACTTAAAAAGAAATGCTGTTGGATTTGAAGTATTTGACCAGAGGTGGTGACGGGCAGCCCACAGGCCAAGTGGAGCCCGCGGATGTGTTTCGTTTGGCCCGCAGACCATTTAAAATAATAATAATAAATTTGACTTGGTGGCCAACATTTTTAAATCAGGAAGTTTCATATTTAAAAAATCCAGATTTCTGGATTCTCTTTGAAAAAAAAAAAAAAGGGGGCGCCTGGGTGGCTCAGTCGGTTAAGCATCCGACTTCAGCTCAGGTCACGATCTCACGGTCCGTGAGTTCGAGCCCCGCGTCGGGCTCTGGGCTGATGGCTCAGAGCCTGGAGCCTGCTTCCGATTCTGTGTCTCTCTCTCTCTCTGCCCCTCCCCCGTTCATGCTCTGTCTCTCTCTGTCCCAAAAATAAATAAACGTTAAAAAAAAATTAAAAAAAAAAATCAGATGATCAAAAGACTGGGCAATGCGGGGCCGCATTCCCACAGGGCAACAGTCGGCTGGAGCAGGACAGTGGGACCCAGTATCAGTCAGGGGAGGCTAGCTGTGTGACGAGCCCGAACTTTCGGTGGCTGACCACAATACAGTTTCTTTTCTTGGTCATATTATCACAGCCCAAGGAGTGGGGAGCACGGGGGTCCACAAGTTCTTGAGGAACCGGGGCACCTTTTCTTTCATGGCTCTCGTATCTTCTAGGACTTCCTTCTTTCTCCGTGAACTGGGAAGACGGTGAAGGAGCCTCCAGGGAAAGCAAACCAACTAAGTGCATCGGCTAGGAAGTGTCCCACGCCGGTGGGAACCAATCATGAGGCCCAGCAGGCACCTAAGGGGGCTGTGAGTTGTGGTGCCTGGCTCAGAGACCAGGAGGAAGAGGTGGCTTATGAACGCCAGCATCTCTGTTTCAGGTGACCGTCCCCGATGCTTCCTCAGCTCAGTCAGGGACGTTCTCTTCTCATTGTCTTTCCTCAACCCTCTGCCGCTCAGCTCTTTGGCTCAGGAAACGACCAGTCTTTGGTCAGAGAATAATCATGTGATACAATCCCCACCAATGAGACAAGATGGATTTGGATGTGATGCCTGGAACTGCAGCAGCCATTTTGGGCCAGCGTTGGGGTGAAACCAACATGCTGCTGGCAGAGAAGAGAGATGGTGGAAGGGACCTGTGTCCCGAGTGGCCGCATGTCGTTGCTCAAGAAATCAGCTGAGAAACCCACCCTACTTCTTGTAGTGGTACCCCCTGGTAAATGCATAATAAATTTCCTTATTTTTAAAGGCAGTTTCAGCCAGGGGAGCTGCTGTTCCTTGCAGAAAAAAGTACGCAAAGTGCTAAGGCCATATAGTTTTTGCCTGACTGGATTCACTTAGGTCAGCTGCCTGGCCATATAGATATTTGGGTTTTGACCCCTTGACTTAAAATTCTTTCTTTTTTAATGCAAAGCTTGGCCAGCCCCAAACTTTATGGCCTGAAATAGAAATTTCTGAGTGTCTACCACGGGAGAATGCGATGTGCAACTTTCAGTGCTGCCTGGGACAACAGGGTCCCATCCAGGGCCTGAATCTCCACCTGCAGCCTTGGGAGTAAGGCCTTGATATGCCCGTCAGGGTAATGGGTGAGGGGATCGGGGAACCTAGACAGGGGAGGGATACATTAGAAAGGGACAGAGAGTCTGAGAAAGAGAACAGATCGTGTAGGTGACAAGGGGAGAGCTGGTCAGAGGAGAGTCACCCCAGCTGGGTTGGGACAGCGTCTGGGGAGAGGCCAGAGGCAGCTTCCTATGAGATGGGCCAGCAAAGAGGAAGTAGAATTCTTAAAGCCATGGAGTTGGGTTGTTGGAGTCTCTCCCCACTCATGCTGGCTCTGGTATCTTCTGGAGGCCCACAGGGGGCTTTAAAGGGCTGTTCAGTCCCTCTGGAGTGTGACCTTGGAATGCCACATTCTGCAAATGTCTGCATAAATCTGAGTCAGAGAAGGCTGGTTCTGGAAAAGGCCCAGGGATGGGCCATTTCTGCCTCTGCCCACGTGTCTCTAACCCTACCCCATGCCATTCCATCCTCTGGACCTTTGGGACAGTACCTCCTCTCTCTTCTTCTTCTCAACTATGCCATCTGTAAAGTGCAAGTCATATTTTCCTCATCATTTATGTGCCAGGCTCTGAGCCAGGTGGCCTGATGTGGGTTAGACCACACTAGACCCACTTTTTTTTTTTTTTTAAATGTTTATTTATTTTTGAGAGAGACAGACACAGAATGTGAGTGGGTTAGGGGCAGAGAGAGAGGGAGACACAGAATCAGAAGCAGGCTCCAGGCTCTGAGCTGTCAGCACAGAGCCCGTCGCGGGGCTCGAGCTCAGGAGCTGTGAGATCATGACCTGAGCCGAAGTCGGATGCTCAACCGACTGAGCCACCCAGGCGCCCGCCCACCTTTTTTTTTTTTTTTTTTTTTGCCTGTAATTGGGAGGTATTTCAGGCTGACCCAAAACAATAGAGAATAAGTTTTTTAAGTTTATTTATTTGAGAAAAAGAGAGAGAGAGAGCAGGGGAGGGGCAGAGAGGGAGAGAGAGAGAATCCCAAACAGGCTCCATACCAGCAGTGCTGAGCCAGACGCGGGGCTCGAACTCATGACCCATGAGATCATGACCAAAACCAAGAGTCTGATGCTTAACCGACTGAGCCACCCGGGTGCCCCAAAACAATAGAGGATAAGTTAATAGATGCCCATAGACTACCACCTATGGTGGCTTAATTAATACGTAAGTCAAATAAAGCAAATTGAGATTCACTCAATACCCCTCGTGTGCCCTTTCTCCCTCTCGGCCACCTCGGACATCCCCACAGACAACGCCGTCCTGAATGTAGACGTCATCACATGCAGGCCTGTCTGTATGCTTTTACCGCCTGTGTAGCCAGAAACAACTACAAGATGTTTGCTCTGTACAACTTGCAAGATGTTTGCTCTGTATAATGGTATCGAGATGCCTCCTCGTTCCCTGCCTGCCTTGTGTTTTGCTCCACGTTTTGTGTGCCTAATCCACGGAGTTGGATGGAGTTAGGGTTTATTTATTTGAACTGGCTGAGCTTAATTCTCTTCTGTGCGCACTCCACAGTTTGCTTTTCTCTTTTCCTGGACGGACACTTCGCCCTTCCCAGCAACGCTGCTATGAACAGCCTAGTGTAGACGAATTTCCGCACGGTTTACGGGCCAGAGCGGAGAGGCTGGATCTCACTGAACACGAGATTTTCGGAAACGTGGTGGCTCTTAGCCCGGCGTGGCCTCTCGGAGTCCTTGTTGTCTTAGACCCAGAAGGTCTCACACATTCACACACCCTGTCTGGCTCCCCTGGGCATCCGAGCTTTCGACCTCTGGTCTCGTGGGAAATGCATTGGGCATGCAAGGCGGTAATTGTAATGATTCGTGCTAGGTGCTGTGAAAGCAAGAGACCCCAGGCACTGGTGCTGCATTGAGGAAATAGCAACTCCAACTGACGAGTTCAGGAATGATTCAAAATCACAGTTAAGTTAGGCGAAGTTTTGTGGTATGAGTAGGAGTTTTCCAGGAAGCTGGAGGTGGAGAAAGGCCATGATAGGTAGAGGGAACAGCCTAAGTGCAGGCCCAGAGGACTGAGGAACAAGTCGAATTGAAGGAATAAGAGAGGCTGCTGTAAAACACCGAAGAGCACGGGGGAGATCGGTAGGACACTTGGGGCCCAGAATGCCATGCTAAGGAGGTAGGATTTATCCTGGTGGTGGTGGGCATATGGTGAAGGATGGAACGGTAAGGGTGGCACGTTCACTGCTGTTTTCGAGAGAGGTCAGGTGACAGTGGAAGAAGCGTGGAAGAGAAACAAGACTGAAAGCAAAGGAAACCAGGCGGGAGTCTATTGCAATGGTCCAAGCACCAGTCATCAAAGAAGAAATGGAACCATGAAGGTCTAAAGCAACACACAGGAGGTGACTGGCGAGAGTTTAGGCGCTGACCAACTGGATGAGCAGGGGAGGAAGGAGGGGTGAGTCAAGGGTTGGGGTAGGCAGAATAATGGTCTCCCAAATATGCCCACGCTTTAATGCCTAGAACCTATGAACGTGTTGTGTTTTGTGGCATAAAGGACTTTGAGGATGTAATTAATGTCATAGATTTTATTTAATGTTTATTTATTTTTGAGATAGAGAGAGACAGAGCATGAGCAGGGGAGGGGCAGAGAGAGAGGGAGACACAGAATCTGAAGCAGGCTCCAGGCTCTGATTTGTCAGCACAGAGCCAGACGCGGGGCTTGAACTCGCAGACCGCGAGATCATGACCTGAGCTGAAGTCAGATACTTAAGAGACTGAGCCACCCAGGCGCCCCCTAGAGTCATAGACGTTTAAATAGGAGGATTAGACTGGATTATCTATTGAGATTGAGGCGGGCCCAGTCTCAGTCCAGGAGCCCCTTCCAAGCAGAGAACTTTCTTTGGCTTGCATGAGAAAGAGGCAGAAGGCCAAGTAAGATGTGAAATGTGCGGATGTCAGGACACACACGTGCAGGGACTGGAGAGGGGCCTCGAGGCGCCACGGAAACAGAGCCCCGTCCTACCCACGCGAGGAACTGAATGTGGCCACCAAGCTGAGTAAGCATGGAAGCAGATTCATCCGGAGCCTCCTGATAATAGCCCAGCCGGGCAGCACCTTGACTTTAGACTTGTGGGAGACCCAGAACCAACCTGGGCTTCGGACCCGCAGAAACGGAAAGATTAGCAAACGGGGCGGTTTTAGGTCGCTAGGGTTGCGGTAAGGTGGTACAGAGGCGGGAGGAAAGGGTCGCGAGTATGGGTTCTGGGTTTGTCGCTGGGCTGCGGGCAGCTGTCCCCATGGACCTTGTGGGGACTTGGATGGAAACTAGATCTCCGTGTTCCTCATCAGACTCTTCCTGTGTTAATTATCTGTTCCTGCAGCAGCAAGATTACCAGGAACTTGGCAACTTGAGGCCGCAGGCATTTATTGTCTCCCAGTCTGCGCGCGGCTCCGCTGGGTCCTCTGCGAGGCTGCAGTCCAGGCTGGGCTCTCTTCTCGGTGCTCAGCCGGCGGCTTCCTCGGTTTGGGCTGCTGTAACAGGAGACCACAGACCGGGGGCAGGGGGTGCTTAAACAGCCCACTTTTATCTCTCACACTTCTGGCCGGGAAGTCCAAGATCAGGGTGCTGGGAGATTCGGTGTCCGGTGAGGGCTCATTTCCTGGCTTGCCGACGGCCTTCTTGTCCTCACAGGGTGGAGAGAGACCGAGCTCTCATGCCCCGTCCTTTTTTTTTTTTTTTAATAAGGCATTAATTCCACCGCAAGGGCCTCAACCTCAAGACCTCATCCTGCCCCAATTACCCCCCAAAAGGCCTAACTCTTAGGAGTAATACCATCACACTGGGGATTAGGGCTTCGACATACGGACTGGGGGAGGCGGGGAAAAAAGGGAAGGTGTGAGCTACAAACCTTCAAGCCCAGAGCAACCGGAAGGACTCATTTTCTTCCCTTTTTTTTAAGTTTTATTTATTTATATATTAAAAAAAACATTGTTTTAATGTTTATTTTTTGAGAGAGAAAGAGAGAGACAAAGCATGAGTTGGGGAGGAGCAGAGAGAGAGGGAGACACAGAATCGGAAGCAGGCTCCAGGCTCTGAGCTGTCAGCCCAGAGCCCGACTCGGGGCTCGAACTCACAAACCGTGAGATTATGACCTGAGCCGAAGTCGGACACTTAACCTACTGAGACACCCAGGCGCCCATATGTATGTATGTATGTATGTATGTATGTATGTGTTTATTTGTTCATGTATTTATTTTTCAGAGAGAGAGCCCAAGCAGGGGAGGGGCACAGGGAGAGAGAGGGGACACAGGATCCAAAGCCGGCTCTGCACAGACAGCAGAGGGCCCGGCGCGGGGCCCGAACCCACGAACCGTGAGATCATGACCTGAGCCAAAGGCAGATGCTTCACCGACTGAGCCACCCAGGCGCTCCAGGACTCCCTTCCGAGTCCCCACGGCTGCTGACAATTCAGTCCCTCGTGGCCTGTTGGACTGAGGGCTTCGATTTCTTGCCGTGTTGTTGGCTGGCTTCCGTTCCTTGCCGTGTGGGCCTCCCCAGCACGGCCGCGCGTGTCCTTGAAGCAGCCAGAGAGCGTCTGCTATCCAGATGGGTGCTGCCGTCTTATGCAACATAATCAGAGAAGTGACATCACGTCACCTGTGCCGTATCCCGCAGGGCACTGTCGTCCCACTTAAGAAGAAGGGAAGACACGGGGTGTGAACAGCAGAAGGCAAGAATCGCTCAGGATATTGTCAGAGTCTGTCCGCCAACGCTTCTCAAAGGAAGGTACGGGGTTTCTTTTCTGGGGGTGTTTCAAGAATTGTGAGGGATTTTGCAGCCCGCCCGGCCTGGAGTTCAAGGGTTCTTTTTTTTTTACCCACGGTAAGCCAAAACCCAGGTCTGCTCACCTGGGTTCGAAGGGCCGGGCGGGGACGGGAGGGAACAGACTCACGGGCAGCGTTCTTTGTGGGCCGGCCTGGTGGTTTGCTAAGCAAAACTCAAGTTGATATGACATAAACAACGTCTGCTGCCTCCAGGGGCCTGCCACAATATTTTCTTTTAAGTGCTACTCGTGCCTGAAATACGCTTCTGGTTTTGAAATGTGGTTCTCCACTCATGCACGGCTACAAATCACTGACTCTCTTATTAAGAGCGCCGTTTTTTATTCTTTACTGGAAGTTTGCAAAGCACATGACGTCATTCCAGATGGGAGACACGCCAGGGCAGTGGGCTGGAGGCCTCTCCTTGGAGGGGGTCAGTTTGGAAGACAAGAGTGAGCTTTTTCTTGTTTTTATGTTATTTATTTTACAGAGGGAAAGACAGAACACGAGTGGGGGGAGGGGCAGAGAGCGAGGGAAGCACAGAATCCCAAGCAGGCTCCAGGCTCTGAGCCGTCAGCACAGAGCCCGACGCGGGGATTGAACCCACAACCCGTGAGATCATGACCTGAGCCGAAGTCAGAAGCTCAATCGACTGAGCCACCCAGGTGCCCCAAGAGGGAGCTTTTTCCCTGCAAACTTGGCATCTCATCCATGCAGGGCCGGCCCTGCGTGAACGCCTGTGCTCTCCAGAGCCCTGGCATCTGTTTACTCTTTATATTTTCTCTTTTTTTCCCCCCTGTTGTTAAGTTTGTAAGTTTTTGCTGCCAAAACAGTGCATTCGGAAGTAACACAGCTTCCCTTCCTGAGGCCATGATAATAGGAAAAAAAAAATTGGTCCTTTGCTCTGTAATCCCTCTGTACCCCTCACCCCACCTGCACGTCTCCATGATCAACAGCAGGACATGGAGCCTTCTGCATGGGATGTGGATGTTCTGGAACATTCTGAGAAGCCAACATAAAAATCTCTGTGTATGGGGCGCCTGGGCGGCTCAGTGGGTTAAGCGTCTGACTTGGGCTCAGGTCATGATCTCACGGCCCGTGAGTTCGAGCCCCGCGTCGGGCTCTGTGCTGATGGCTCAGAGCCTGGAGCCTGCTTTGGATTCTGTGTCTCCCGCTCTCTCTCTCTCTCTGCCCCTCCCCCGCTCACTCTCTGTCTCAAAAATAAACATTAAAAAAATTTTTTTTAAATCTATGTGTATGGATAAATATGCTTATTTATAAGCATATCGGCTAACGTTACAGCTATACAAGATGGACAAATTCTAGAGATCTGTACAACCTAGCGCCTATTGTTAACAACTCTCTCAAGGGGCCAGATCTCACGTTGTGTTCTCAGACACACAAAAGAACAAAAGGGCACAGGGAACTTGGAAGTGATGGTATGTCTCTCACCTTGAATGTGCTGATGGTTTCCCAGGTGTGTGCCTATGTCCAAACTCATCAAATTCTATACATTTCAATATGCGCGGGGGTTTATTTGGTTATCAGTTATACCTGAATAAAGCTGTAAAACCACCTCCCTCAAACGGGGCACAGCTTTTCTTACTAAATGAATCTCCAGATCCATAAATCAATCCTTCCTTTTCATGGCGGCCCATGACGCCAGGGGATGGATGGATTGCCCTTTCACGTCCTGGTTGGTGGATGTTTACAATGTTGTCTCAGAAAGCCTCCGTCGCATGAGAACCAAGTGAGTGTGTGCCAGTCCAATTATAGAATGGGAGAAACTGAGGCCCACAGAGATTAAGTGGAGGGTCCATGGCTCCCCCCCCCCCCAGGTTCTGGTAGATTCCCCCAGCGGAGAGAAACCATGGCGGCCCTGCTATTGCACGCTGCTGCCACACAGTGTCACTGTTGAAGCTTGCTCCCCGTGCAGCCTCTGCTAACCAACAGCCCCTCCTAGCTACCACCCAGGAACCTGGGCTCCCTCTTTGCCTTCAGAATTCTTATTTCACCTTCTCTGTCACTGACCATCGTGATCTCTCCTTACAGAGCTCCCTGTGCAAACCCACCTTTTCCCCAGTGGTCAAGTTGTCACTGAACAAACACAGCAGACTTCAAGCTGACTTTCAGAAATTCACAGACAAGTTACGGGAACCCAAACATGGCTTTACAGATTCAGGAGCGCAAGTGGTTCAAACCAACATACAATGGCTTGCTTATTCAGACACACCATCAGCTTTACCCACTTCCGTGAAAAGAGGACCCAAACTCAGAATTTGGCTCACTAGTGTCTGATTCGACAGCCTGCACCAAGCTGGTTTCACAGCTCCGTGGTATCCCCAGATTTCCAGCAGAGATGATGACTTTGAGATTCATGTGTAGTCTTCCAGGCTTAAAAACAAAAAACCGGGGCACCTGGGTGGCTCAGTCAGTTAAGGGTCGGACTCCTGATCTCAGCTCAGGTCATGATCTCACCTTTCATGAGTTCGAGCCCCACATTGGGCTCTGTGCTGACGGTGGGGAGCCTGCTTGGGATTCTCTCTTTTTCCTTCTCTCTCTGTCCCTCCCCTACTTGTGCGTGCCCTCTCTCTCAAAATAAATAAATAAACTTAAAAACAAACAAAAAACAGCAAGCACTTCCCCACACATAAATATATACCCTTAGACATTTTGTGCAATTTTTTTTTTTTTTTTTTTGGAAAAATGGTACCTACAGCACATTATGTAACTTGCCTTTTCCTGAAGCCCGTTCAACATGTGGGGCAAAGGAGGGTGGGCATGGTAGGGACAGTTTTGGGGGGTGGTGAGAATGGGTGTTTTCCTAGGATGATGGCACTGAGTGAGGCTTTACTCTTTGGAGAGAAGGACAGGAAATATGTGTGGACTAACGTCCTCCCACCGATACTGGCCTAACTGAGTGGGGGGGGGGGGGGGAGTGTGGTTTTTGTTGTTGTTTAATGGAAGGAACCTAAGTGTTCCTTTGTGACACTTTTTTTTTTTGGAGAAAGAGACAGAATGCAGGGGAGGCGCAGAGTGAAAGGGAGACACAGAATCTGAAGTAGGCTCCAGGCTCTGAGCAGTCAGCACCGAGCCTGACTCAGGGCTGGAACCCACGAACCACAAGATCATGACTTGAGCAGAAGTTAGATGCTTAACCCACTGAGCCATCCAGACACCCCTGTGGCGCTTCTTTAAAAAGAAATGAATGCTCCAGGGGAGAGAAGACAACACTCAATCATTATCTGTCTTAATTCTGGATCATTCTAACTCGCCTGCCTCCTAATAGGTTATCTTTGGGTTTGTGGGCTCTGGAGAGATTCTGGAAAAAAAAAAAATTCTGCACGTGATACAGTCATCTATTAAATCTAAACAATGTGAAAGTTTTCAGGATAAGAAGTGAAGGAATCCTTTGCACAGATCTCCGACTGGCCAGCTGTTAATTTGATGTGGATCCTTCTACCCTCTGCCCAGTCAGGGAGGGCGGGGCCCAGCCACACGAGCGTCACCCAGCCGCAAGTTAGAAATGCAGGGTCTCGGCGCCACTGAAGAACGAGCACCTGTCTTTTAAGGCGACCCCCGGGGCGAAGAGAGCTTCTCGGTGTGGTCTGGCAGCATCAGGGCCACGTGGGGGGTAGTCAGGCCGCATCTCGGATTTACCGAATATGCAGAAGCCCCGAGGTGGGGCCCAGCGATAGGTGCTTAACAAGCCAGGGGATGCTGAGGAAGGCTGACGACTGTGACAGCCGCTGCTGTGGAGTCGGGGACTCTTAGCCCCTGGCCGCTGCAGCTAGGCTCCTGGCTCCCCATCGCATCCCCCAGGCGCCCTCCCTCCAATCCGAGAGAGCCCGCCCCGATGTGGCTCGGTCACCGAGGTGCCCCCGGAGTCCAGCTCCACCACGTATCCACCAGGAGCTCCGTTAACGCTCCCTTCGATTAGGAATCTCGGGCCGATCCGGGTTTCCCCGAGGAGGTCAAGCTGGTTTTCAGAGGGCGCAAAACCCCCGCGGGTCGAGGCCACTGCACGCGTGGTTAAATGCATTCGAGCAGCCCCGCGGTGCATCCTTTCGTGATGCGAAGAAAACAGGTTCCCTGTGACCCCAGCTCCGTTTCCCGGGGCCGCTTCCACGGCCAGTCCGTCTGGCAGCACGCAAACGCCTACAGCTGGCCAGGCGTCCATTTCACAGAAGGGCAAACGGAGGCTCAGGCGGGTCTAGGTCTGGGCAGGATTTCCTCTCTTCATGCAGTGCCTGCAACGGATTTCTTTTTAAAAATAGCAAGCCAGCCAGCAGCTGCCTCTGGGTGTGGGCCCGGCATCAGGCAACGGCAGTCCTCTCATTAGAGAGGATAAAATTGGGCTTTCAAGTTCAGGGGAAAAGCTTAGCGGCTCTCGAGTCGAGTGCCAGCAGCTGTGGGGTTTTTGCCAGGGGCCACGGTTTCTGGGGGCCCCTCCGCTTCCCGCGGGGGGCGGCAGGGGGCGCCGTCCGCGGGGGGCGCCGCCCGGAGCGGGCAGAGTTTGCGCACTCGCCGAGGCCGGACCACCCAGACGCTCACCTCCTGCGAGGGCAGGAGCAGAGCTTGGAGCCACACGAGGTGAAAACAGTTGGCCGGCTCCGCACCCATCTGCACCCAGGGGCGAGGCTCTCGGCGCGGCAGGCGGGCGGGGGCCTCTCGGGAGGCCAGCTCTTGAAAAGTGGTCCCAACCCTAAAAAGTCTCGCCACTAGAGAGGCTCACGCCAGGCACGGACGGGGTTCGAACCCGTGATCTTCGGTTTACGAGACCGACGCCTTACCACTTGGCCACCGCGCCTGCGTTAGAATGGCGGCTCCGCGAGCCTCTATCCTGGCGTCGCTCCCGTGAGCTCGCCCCGCGGGCACGAGCGCGAGCGCGCCCGCTCGGCCCCCGCGGGGCCCCGCCCCCTCCCTGCGGCGGGAGGGGCGGGGCTCCAGCGGGCGCGCGCCGGACGCTCTCCGCAGACTCCCGGCGGCCGACCCGCTGGGCTTGGAGGGTAACCCGGTCCCCGCGTGTGGTGGGGTGGCGGCCCCGGAGTCCCCGCGGCCACGGCAGGAGGCGTGTCTGGAGCTCCGGAGTCGGCGGAGCAGTTGTCGGGTACTCAGTGCCTAGTGTTCGAATCCCAGCTCCTCCAGAGACGGTCTGAGACCTTGGAGGGCGCTCCTCGGAGCCTCAGTTTCCCCTCTGGGGCGAAGCAGCCCGGAAGCGGGAGAAGGGATGGCAGTGCTCGTTGCCAGCCGGATTCCCCGGGCGGTCCCCGGCTGCCCTGCGCGGAGCACACGCTCGGCGACGGTTGTTGAATGAATGAGTAAGTGTTTAAGAAATAAGCTCAAAGCTCCTTTACCCCGATTGCCGCGGTTAAGCCCAGGGTGTCTGCCTCGTCCCGGAGCAGCGCCATCACCTGGGAGCTTGCCGCCCTGCGACTTGGCGGTTTCACCGGCACCTGCCAAATCACACCCGATGGTGGAGCCAGGCAACGTGAGCTTTCACTAGCCCTCCAGGCGATGCTGATGCGCCGGAAAGGCTGAGCCCGGCTGCGCCAGACAACTGATAGACACATTCATATTTATATACTCAAATGTATGTACGTATTCAAACTTATTTTTATACACATGGACCGACTCTGCAGTTCTCTTGGATTTTTCATGAATGGATGTATGATGTATTAATACAGCGGCTTGTAGTCATAGAAAATAATCACAAGTGACAGTGGATTATTTAACAAACACTAATCTGTGTTTCGTTAATATTATGCATAACCCAATATTGTAAATTATATATACTACAGTATATACGGTAATATGACCATTCTACAAGGATGGGTTACCTTATTCTCTTTAATAGCTATTAGTGATTAATTAGCTAATAGTGGTTTCCTTTTGAGTGGCTCTATCGCAGTTGATTTAATCAATTTCTGGGAAGTAGCTTTATGTTGTCCGCAGCTCTTTTGCTGCACAGAACGTTCTGCTATATGCATCTTTCCCGTCTGGTACCAGTGATGCTTGTAGGGCATATGAAGACATACATTAGGAAACTACTCAACTGTATAGGCAAATAGGAAACTTAAATACCGGGAAGTTGTGTTCACCAAGTTGCTTTAAATGTCATGGTTTGGGACGGTGAGTGGAAAAGGCACCAACACTTACCCTCAGACACTGGGACAGGAACCCTGAGACACTGCACCCAGTGTGTGAGATCTTTCTGCAAACCTCACCGCAGCTCCCTAATTAAAAAAAAAATTGGGGCACCTGGGTGGGTCAGTTGGTAAACGTCCAAGTTTGGCTCAGGTCATGATCTCAAGGTTAGTGGGATGGAGCCCTGTGCTGGGATTCTCTATCTCTCTCTCTCTCTCTGCCCCTCCCCTGCTTATTCTCTCTCTCTCCCTCCCTCCCTCTCTCTCTTTCCCCCTCTCCCTCCCCCCCTCTGTCTCAAAATAAATAAAAATTATCAAATTTGGGGCACTTGAGTGACTCAGTCGGTTAAATGTTTGACTTCGGCTTAGGTCATGATCTCAAGGTTTGTGATCTCAGCCCCACGTCGGGCTCTGTGCTGACAGCTCGGAGCCTGGAGCCTGCTTCGGATTCTGTGTCTCCCTATCTCTCTGCCCCTCCCCTGCTCGTGCTCTGTCTCTCAACAATGAATACACGTCCAAAAAATTAATAATAATTTCCAAAATTTTATAAACATTTTTAAATAGAAAACTCAAGAACATTTTCAGAATTAAAACATTTCTTACTGAGCAATGCCTCTGACTAGTTGAGGATAAAATTGGTGCCAGTGTCTCCCTCCTTTTTTGGGTTGAGCAGTTGGGATGATTGTGCAGAAGTGGCAGAGGCTTAGCCAAAGTTAAAAGAAATTAGCAAATGAAGGAAATTCACATGGGAGCAGAGCCCAGAACTAACCCGGCAGGTGGAGCAGGAATCAGTCTCTTAACAGGTGCTGTTTTTCAGTTTTGTCTTGTGAGGGAAGGGAGGGAGCAGAATAATAGAGGAGCATCTGTAGCTTGTTGGGCAGGTGGGATGCCCCAGGTGTCCAGGATCGGAGGGGCCCTGAGAGAGGCTGGCCCTCCCACCTTCTGTGAGCTGGGTGGTCTGACTTGACTTAATCTGCCAGGCAGAAGACGCGCAAGAGGCCACAGAGCTTGTACACGTGGACGGAGGGTCTGTCCTGGTTCCAGTGTCCCAGAGCGGTACCTGCACAAGGTAGGTCCTCAAAACGTATTATGGAAGGAATTAACATTCAGGGTTTATTTCAGCGCGGTCCTCCTCGTGGTTCTGGGGAACCTCCTTGGCCAGTGCCCTCCAACCACAGTTCCAGGATTGTCCTGACACTGAACTTGTCTGGACTCCTTTTCAGAGGAAGGAGAAACTTTGAATTCCTTGGTGATGGGAGTTGTTCATTGTTCACTCTTGCAGAAAGAGCTTAAATCCAGTGAACATTTCCTCTTTTCTGCGTCCTAACAAAGGCCCTGGGGCAGATGATGGCACAGAATCAATGTGACCCCAACCCCAGGCCTCCCGCATGCATGCGGGGTGAGAAACCAGGGTCTGCTGATCTGGTGACCAAGCCAGGGGATAGGATGGAATACTTTTGATCTTTTTGTTCTGTCTGTATATTCAAGTCACCTGGATCTGAATAATTCATGAGCATTTGCATTTCTTTTGTGTTGAAATGTCACTTTTTTTTTTCCATTTTAGAAAAAAATATCTAGTTTTAAATCTTTCTCTTTTTTTCCTGTACTTTTTTTTGTTTCTCTGTGCCCGTCCCCCAGGTTGATGTGGCTTGAAAAACTCAAGTTCTCTCTGGGACCCTCTCTCCTTGCAGGCCAAACTCCTGATACAGCCCATGCCTGGGTCCTGGCTGCCCTGACTCATGTGTGCTGCCCCCATTTTAGCGGCATTTGATAGTCCGGGAGGGCCTCCACCCACACTGTTTAACGGGAGCCTTCATTGCAACCTTAGCCGCACATCTCACTGGGACCCCCACATCTTGGGAAGGACGCAGACCCATATGGGGACCGTGGGGCAGCCTTTCCGACAAACTCCCATGTTATGCTGATGCTGCCGGTCCTGGCCCTCACTTTGAGAACCCCTCCTTTAAAGGATCTTGGGGGCGTCTGGGTGCCTCATTCGGTTGAGCGTCCGACTTCAGCTCAGGTCACAATCTCATGGTTCCCGACTTTGAGCCCCACGTTGGGCTCACTGCTGGCAGTGCAGAGCCTGCTTTGGGTCCTCAGTCCCCCTCTCTTTCTCTGCCCCTCCCCAGCTTGCTGTCTCTCAAAAAAAAAAAAAGATCTTGGAGACATTCATTTGCATGAAGAAGATGGCAGGGAAACACTTAAGCTTGGATACTTAGGTCACCTGAGTTAATGACATCAGGTTTTTACTGATAACCTAAATCGAGCCTAAACAAAAGCTTCCTCAGCTCCTCCCAGCCTGCCAGCGACCGCGCTGTTAGTCTTGGTGGGTTAGAGCCCAAGGCTGGAGCCAGAGAACACAGCCTGCCTTCATTACTTTCTGGGAGAAAGTCCATGTTTCCCAGCGGGCTGAGCACCTCAAATACTAGGTAGGGGCCAGGCTGTGAACGGAGCAGACATAGGGCACCCCGAGTAAGGGACCTGGGCTTTTTAATTTTAGCTCTTCTGGTGGGTACGTGGTTGTATCTCATTGTGATGTGCATTTCCCTGGTAAGCGCCTCTTCCTGGGCCCATTAGCCGCTGCGTACATCTTCTGTGAAGTGGCTGCTCAAATCTTCTGCCTGTTTTTATAGCTCGTTTGTCTTTCTCTTACGGAATCCCTAGAGTCGGTTGTATAATCTGGATACAAGTCTTTTGTCAGATGCCTAGGTTGTGACTATTTTCACCAAGTCTGGGGCTTGCCTTGTCAAGTCTTGAAGATGTCTTTCAAAGGGCAGGAACTTTTAGTTTCAATGTAGTCCGCTTTATCCTTCTTTTTTTTTTTCCTTTTATGTTTCATGCTTGTTACGTCCTTTCTAAGAAAGGACTCCCCAGGTCATGTCGAGGTAGGTCATGTGTACCTAGGTCACCAAGGTTTTCTGGAATTTTTATCGTTTGACGTTTTACATTTAGGCCTGTGATCCGTTTTGAGTCCATTTATCTGTATGGTGTGAGGTATGGTTTGATGTTCATGCTTTTCCCAGATGGCTATCAAATTGTTACAGCACCATTGGTTGAAATGATTATTCTCTCCCCATGGAATTGTGGCAGTACCTGTGTTAAAATTCAGTTTCCTGTGTATTTGTGGTCTGTTTCTGGAGTGTGTGCTGTGTTTTGTTGATGAGAATGCTTATTTGCAGGCCAGTTACCCCCCAGTCCTGATGCTTGTGTTTTCCGGTGAGTGCTGAAATCAAATGTTATAAACCCTCCATCTTCATTCTTCTTTTCCAGAATTGTTTCTTGCATTCTAGTCCTTTGCATTTCCGTATGATTAGTAGAAACCGCTCATCAGTTTCGACACATGCCTGCTGGGATTTTAATGGGGAGTGCATGGAATCTGTAGGTCAGTATGGAGGAAGTTGAATATTTCATTTCACAGTTGCTTCTTGCTGGTGCCTCTGGGTCTTGGAGTCTAAATTCATTTCCTTTGCATTTCATTATGTGAATTTCCTGTGATTTTCAGTGGAGGAGTAGGTGGGATGCTTGTGGTAACTGTGTTCACCTCCTTTTGGCCTGCCATCCATGTGAAGGAATGGTGGGGGTCCCCGCAGGACACATCTGGAGGAGGGTTGAAGGAGGATGTGTTGTCAGTGTAATCTCGGTGACAACTTTCAGAAGAAGCAATGGTCTCCTGGTTCAGAAAGGGGATCATTGCTTCAACACCCTTCCACAAATAATGCCAACCGTACACCAAAGGTTACAAAGATGTAAATTAAAATTTTCTGCAGAGACATTAGAGTTGTACAGAATGCCCTGGTATCATCTCATCAGATCAATCTTAGAACCTCTAACCTCGGGAGGTCATGTTTCAGTAGGTTCATTCCAGAACTAGAATAAGCTCGAGTTGGCAGCTGTGAATAATAAGTTTTGCTCTTTTTCTTTTTTGCTTTTTCGGATAAGCTCTAAAAAGGTCAGATTATCTGAGGTACAGACATTAGCATGTAGCATTGATGGTGCTTTTATGTATATGTAAAAAAGGCAGAAAGTAATGGAGAAGAAAATTGCTATTTCTCTTATTATTTGTTCTTTGTGTAGCAGGGGGCCCTACGCTTCCAGCTCTCCCTTCCCCTGCTTCCCCTCATCTTATTAGGAGTTTATTTTGGGTCATTCTGTATCTTTTTGTTTTGTGTTGATGTGTATTTATACATGGGAAGTATAGTGTTCGGGGTGGGATTTATCTTCCCTCCAGTGATACATGTTATGTATCCCTCCTGTTGTACATGTTATGTAGCTCGTCTTTTTAAAAGCTCCACAAGGCATCAGATGTCCAGCGGTATCATTCCCTATGGCTCTAATTCCTTTTAACTGCCGTGCTCGAGTGTGCTGGGTGACTGTAGCGGTTTTATTAATTCCCATCTGGCTGGGGTTGTTTTGAATTTTTCTTCATTACACACAGTGCTGCCCTTGTATCTTTGCTTGGGCCTCCTTATGCATGTGTGTGGAGGGTTCTTTAGCAGAGATGGCAGGGTCATTGCTTTCCTAACATAACTTTTCTGTTGCTTTTTAGCAGCCTTGAGCAAACATCCGTTTGGTGGTGAGTGAGCTGCTGTCTGTGCTACCAGGCTACAGGAACAATACTGGCTCTGTTTGAGGCTCTCATTAAAAAAATTTTTTTAGCAGTGCCTGGATGGCTCAGCTGGTTAAGCGTCTGACTTCGGCTCAGGTCATGATCTCACATTTTGTGGGTTTGAGCTCCATGTCGGGCTCTGTGCTGACAGCTCAGAGCCTGGAGCCTGCTTCAGATTCTGTGTCTCCTTCTCTCTGCCCTTCCCCTGCTCATGCTCGCACACTCTCTCTCTCAAAAACAAATAAACATTAAAAAGAAAAAAAGAAAAAAATAATGTATTTTTAAAAATTATCTAATTATTGTTTTGAGAGGGACAGAGAGAACGCGCCATGGAGGGGCAGAGAGAGAGGGAGACAGAATCCTAAGCAGGCCCCGTGTTGCCAGCAGCAGAGCCCGATGTGAGGCTTGAACCCACAAATGGTGAGATTGTGACCTGAGCTGAAACAAAGAGTCAGATGCTCAGCCACCTGAGCCACCCAGGTGCCCCTTGAGTCTCTGATTTTTAAAGTCTTTTTTTTTTTTTTTAATGTTTATTTATTTTTGAGAGAGAGAGACAGACAGACAGAGTGTGAGCCAGGGAGGGGCAGAGAGACAAGGAGACACAGAATCCGAAGCAGGCTCCAGGCTCTGAGCTGTCAGCACAGAGCCTGATGCAGGACTCGAACCCACGAATCACGAGATCATGACCTGAGCTGAAGTGGACGTTTAACCGACTGAGCCACCCAGGCACCCTGAGTCTCTCATGTTTAAGTTTGTGTGGAGTTGGTTGTGAAGAAGCAGAGACAATCAGTCACAAGCTCTGTGTGCCGCATGGCCGAGGTCCTCTCAGCTGGTTGAGACCTGCGTTTTGGGTACGGGTGTGTTGGTGCAAAGTGAACAAACATCTTTGGTTCTTTTCAGTATTATAAGCTTGTGAGAGACAATATGTGAATGTCCCAAACTGGTTCTTTTGCAAATACTGCACTTTGTGTAAAGTAGTACCAACATCTCCTGTGAATGATACATGGGGTGTGTTTGTCAATGCAGCAAAGAATTTATTTTCCCTTAGCTTTATTAATATTATATGGGTTTTTAAAAACTCACATCTTGATTCATATTAACCATGAAGTCATTTTGATTGATAGAGACCATTTTCTGGGCCTTGTGTTTGAAGATGACTGTTACATAAATGACACTTGATCCCCTGGGTTGCAATTTTTTTTTTTTTTTTTAACCAATACAGAGTTTTGGTGAATTTATGCTTGTAATTGGGCCACCTTCCATATACACCCCCTTCCCTTAAATGTAGGAGCAGAAGCAGTGTTTACATGCTTAAAGATTACATGTATGTTATGAAGTTCAAAGTGACTTTAAAAATGTCATCTCCTGTCATCCGACGCCAATTATCATATCCCCAGATTTGGGTGTGGGAGGTGATTATTCCCAGGGCTGTTCTTGGCAACTGGAAAAGATAAACGGGCGGAAGGAAATGAGAACAAATGTGAAGAGACATCTACTTACAGAGCAGAACATACCTTTTGCGTTTTCCCCTGGTGGTTTTATTTTCGTGCTGTGAAAACATAAATACGTATGTAAAACTTGGGGGCAAAGATGTCGAATGTGAAACGTGACTTTCCCCCCATTCCATTATGGACATGTGCGAATTTCTCCTAGGGAAACGTTGAATAAGATTTTACGGGAAACCTTTTAGGGTTGCTCTTTCTCATGGTTCTGTCCCTCACCGTTCTTAAAAAGCTGTCACTGTGTTTTCTTGTGATGCTTTGAGTCCGTAGCTGCTTTCTGGGCACTTCGGTGCTGGAAGTGTGAATGGTTGCTCTGGTGTTTGCCTCTGTGTTTTGCTGGTTGTCATGGTATATTAGTGAGTGCTGTGTAATCTTCTGCTCTCTCTAAAAATAACACAGGGGCAAATATTTGGAGAAAGTACAAACACTACATCCAGACCTCAGCTTATCTCAAATAGAAGCCACTAGTTCCATTCAGGTAAAAACACCTGTAGAAATCGAGAGTGGCTTCTTTCTTTTGAGTTGGGCTGTTTGTTTTTTTTGGGATTGGTTGTTACTGTCATCTTAGAATCTTTTTCTCCCATCTTTCAACAACTACTATTCTGCTTTCTGTCTCTATGTTAGTTTCCACATCCTAGAGTTTTACATAAATGGAATCAAACAGCATGTATTTTTTTTTCTCCTGGTTTCTTTCACTCAACATACTTATTTTAAGATTCATCCATATCATACACGATTTCATGTGCAAGAATCCATTCCTTGTTACTGCTGAGTGGCATGGATATTTACGTTGTTTCCAGTTGAGAGCGATTACAGATAACGCTACCATGAACCCATGAACATTTCATGTACAGGCTTTTGAAAGGACATTGAAAGGCTTTCATGCATCTTGGGTAAATACAAAGGAGTGAGATGGCTGGATCGTGTGTTTATCTTTTTTTTTTTTTTTTCTTTTTAAGAAGGCGTCATGCCCAGTGTAGACTCCAGTGCAAGGCTTGAACTCACAACCCTGAGATCAAGACCTGAGCTGAGATCATGAGTCATTCATTTAGCCTACTGAGCCACCCAGGCGCCCCTGTATGCTTATCTTTTTAAAAAATTGGTAAACTGTTTCCCAAGGTGGTTGTGCCTTTCACATTCCCCCCACCAGCTGGGTAAGAAAGTTCCAGTTCTCACCAGTGCTTGGTAGAGTCAGTCTTTTAAATTTAGCCATCCTAACAGGTGTGGGATGGAATCTCATGGTGGTTTTAATCTGTGTTTCTCTAGTGACTAATGATGTTGAGCATTTCTTCATGTGTTACTACTCATTGGTCTTTGGAGAAGTGTCTGTTCAAATCTCTTCTGCCCTGGGGTGTCTGGGTGTCTCGGTCCGTTGAGCGTCTGATTCTTGATTTCAGCCCAGGTTATGATTGCACCATTCATGAATTTGAGCCCCGAGTCAGGCTCTGCACTGACAGCAAGGAGCCTGCTTGGGATTCTCTTACTCTCCCTCTCTCTGCCTCTCCCCTGCTTGTTTTCTCCCCCTCCCTCCCTCCCCCCGCCCCAAAACAAATAATTATAAAAAGAAAAGGCATGCTCCTGCCAGGACATTTAAAAAAAAAATCCCTTCTGCATTGTTTTATTGGGTGGTTTCTTTTCTTATCAAATTGAGCAAGTTCTTGATCTATTCTGGATACCATTACTTCATCAGAAATTTGATTTTCAATATTTTCTCCTGTGGCTCTTTTCATTCCCTTAACAGTGTCCTTTTAGGAGAAGTTTTAACTTTTGATGACATCCACTGTGTGTTCTTATGCTCATCATTCTTTTTTGTTGTTGTTGTTTATTTCTTTTTGAGAGAGAGAATGAGCACAAGCAGGAAAGGGGCAGAGAGAGGGGGACAGAGGATCCGAAACAGGCCCTGTGCTGACAGCAGTGAGCCCAATGTGGGGCTTGAACTCCTGTGCTGAAGTCGGAAGTTCAACCGACAGAACCACCCAGGTGCCCCACACATCATTCTTTTCTTGATGTATATATAAAAGAAATCTTTGCCCAACTCAAAAGCACAAAATATTTTCCTATAGAAAGTTTTGTAATTTAAAGTTTGGCAAAAATGATCCCTTTAGAGTTAATCTGGTATATGATGTAAATTATGAACTGAAGTTCACTTTTTTGTATATAGAGATAAAATCGTTCCGGTATCTTTTGTTGTAAATCCTGTCTTTTCTCCACTGATTTCCTTTGTACCTGTGTTGAAAATAAGTTGTTCATATGCCTACTTCTGGGCTCTATTTTGTTCCCTTGATCTCTTTGTCTGTTTTTACACCAATTCCACACTGTCTTAATTACCATAGCTTTGTAAGTCTTGCAATCAGGGTAGTGTTGGTATCCCAACTTTGTTCTTCTTTTTGATTATTTTAGTTCCTTTGCATTTTCTTGTGGATCTGGGAACCCGGTAACAGTTTCTCCAAAGAGCCTGCTGGGATTCCATTGAAACTGTAGGTCATTCTGGAGAAAACTGACATGTTGTCAGTACTGAGTTTCCCAGTTCATGAACATGATACATCTCTTGTTTTTTGTTGGTGTTCTTTAATGTGAACAGTGTTTTGTAGTTTTCAGTGTCCACATCTGTTACATCTTTTGTCAGATTTATCCATATGTAGTTCATATTTTTGATGCTATTATAAATGATATTATTTTAAAAATTTCAGTTCCTGATTGTTCATTACTGGTAGCTAGAAATACACTTAAGTTTCTTGCATCAACCTGACATTCTGCCATCTTGTCAAACTCACGTGTTAGTTGTATTGTGGTACATTCCTCCAGATTTCTACACAGAGAGTCATGTCATCTGTGAATCCTGCATTTTATGTCTTCCTTTTTAATATTTATTTTTCTTTATTGGCTAAAACTTTCAGTACAATGTTGAGTAGAAGTGGTGAGAGACAGGCTTGGCTAATTTCTGATGTTGAAGAGAAACCATTCTGTGTTTCAATTTTAAGTGTGATGTTAGCTGCTGTGGGTTTGCCCTTTATTAGGCGGAGAAAGTTTCCTTCTTTTGCCACTTTGTTGGGTGATTTTTTAAAAAAAATCAGGAATGAATGTCAGATTTCATCATGTTTTCTTCTGCCTATTGAGATGACCATGGCTTTAAGTTTTTTTTAGTTTCTTAATATGCTGAATTACATGTTTTTCAAATGTTCAACCATCCCCACATTCCTCAGGTAAACTCCATTTATCTCATGATGCATTATGTTTTTATATATTGTTGCATCCAATTTCCTAAAAATTTGTTTAGAAATTGTGCATGTTCATAAAGATACTGGTCAGTAATTGACTTTTCTAGTAATGTCTCTTTCAAGTTTTGGTGTCAGGGTGATACTGACATGAAGAATAAAGAAGTATTCTTACAGTAAAGGAAGTATTCCCTCCTTTTCAATTTTCTAGGAGAGTTTGTATGGAACTGGTATTATTTCTTCCATAAACGACTGGTAGAATTCACCAGGAAAGGCCTCTGGGCCTGGGGTTTCCCTTGTGAAAAGGTTTTTCACTCACTATTAATTTCATTTCTTTCTTAGATACCGGTCTAATCAGGTTATCTATTTCTTTTTCTTCTTCTTCTCCTTCTTTTTTTTTTTTTTTAAACCCTAACCCCAATTGTATCTATACTTGGAATCAGGGCCCTTTTTTTTTTTTTTTTTTAATACTGTTTTTATTTTATTTTTGAGAGTGCGTGCGAGACAGTGCAAGCAGAGGAAGGGCAGAGAGAGAAGGAGACAGAACCTTAAGCAGCCTCCAGGCTCTGAGCTGTCAGCACAGAGCCCGATGCGGGGCTTGAACCCACGAACCATGAGATCATGACCTGAGCCAAAGTTGGATGCTTAACCGGCTGAGCCTTCCAGGTGCCCCTTAGTTGTTATATATTTATTCTTAAGTTAGCTTTTGCAGTTGGCATCTTTCAAGGAAATTGTTCCATCTAAGTTGTTGAAATACCAACATAAAGTTTTTCATGATAATGCCTTATTATCCACTTCCTGTTTGTGGAATCGGTCTGATGTCACCTCCCTCATTCCTGATATCGGTAATTTGGTAGAGGTTTATCCATTTTATTGATCTTCTCCAGGGACCAGCTTCTACTTCCATTTTCTTTGCTATTGCTTTCCTGTGTTTCTATTTTGTGTATTTTGGTTTTGACCTTTATTATTTACTTTCTTCTACTTAATTTAGGTTTAATCTGCTTTTATTTTTCCAGTTTTTTAAGATGGACACTGAAGCCATTGATTTGAGACCCTTCTTTTTTTTTATTTAAAAAAAATTTAATTTTTTTTTTTTTTTTAATTTACATTCAAGTTACTTAGCATATAGTCCAACAATGATTTCAGGAGTAGATACTTTAGTGCCACTTACCCATTAGCCCATCGCCCCTCCCACAACCCCTCCAGCAACCCTCAGTTTGTTCTCCGTATTTAAGAGTCTCCTATGTTTTGTCCCCCTTCCTGTTTTTATATTATTTTTGCTTCCCTTCCCTTATGTTCATCTGTTTTGTCTCTTAAAGTCCTCATATGAGTGAAGTCATACGATATTTGTCTTTCTCTGACTAATTTGACTTAGCATAATACCCTCCAGTTCCATCCACGTAGTTGCAAATAGCAAGATTTCATTCTTTTTGATTGCCGAGTAATACTCCATTGCATATATATCTTCTTTATCCATTCATCCATCGATGGACATTTGGGCTCTTTCCATACTTTGGCTGTTGTTGATAGTGCTGCTATAAACATTGGGGTGCATGTGCCCTTTTGAAACAGCACACCTGTGTTCCTTGGATAAACACCTAATAGTGCAATTGCTGGGTTGTAAGGTGTTCTATTTTTAGTTTTTTGAGGAACCTCCACACTGTTTTCCAGAGTGGCTGCACCAGTTTGCATTCCCACCAGCAATGCAAAAGAAATCCTCTCTCTCTGCATCATTGCCAACATCTGTTGTTGCCTGAGTTGTTCATTTTAGCCATTCTGACTGGTGTGAGGTGGTATCTCATTATGGTTTTAATACGTATTTCCTGGATGATGAGTGATATGTGGAGCATTTTTTCATGTGTCGGTTGGCCATCTGGATGTCTTCTTTGGAGAAGTGTCTATTCATGTCTTTTGCCCTTTTCTTCACTGGATTGTTTTTTTGGATGTTGAGTTGGGAAGTTCTTTATAGATTTTGGATATTAACTCTTTATCTGATAAGTCGTTTGCAAATACTTGCTCCCATTCTGTCGGTTGCTTTTTAGTTTTGCTGATTGTTTCCTTCGCTGTGCAGAAGCTTTTTATTTTGATGAGATCCCAATAGTTCATTTTTGCTTTTGTTTCCCTTGCCTCCGGAGTCATGTTGAGTAAGAAGTTGGTGTGGCCGAGGTCAAAGAGGTTTTTGCCTGCTTTCTCCTCGAGGATTTTGATGGCTTCCTGTCTTTCGTTTAGGTCTTTCATCCATTTTGAGTTTTTGTGTATGGTGTAAGAAAGTGGTCCATGTTCATTTTTCTGCATGTCAGTGTCCAGTTTTCCCAGAACCACTTGCTGATTGTTTATTCTTTCCTGCTTTGTCAAAGATTAGTTGGCCATACGTTCGTGGGTCCATTTCTGGGTTCTCTATTCTGTTGCACTGATCTGAGTGTCTGTTTTTGTTCCAGTACCATACTGTCTTGATGATTACAGCTTTGTAATACAGCTTGAAGTCTGGGATTGTGATGCGTCCTGCTTTGGGTTTCTTTTTCAAAGTTGCTTTGGCTATTTGGGGTCTTTTCTGGTTCCATACAAATTTTAGGATTGTTTGTTGTAGCTCTGTGAGGAATGCTGGTGTTATTTTGATAGGGATTGCATTGAATATGTAGATTGCTCTGGGTAGTATTGATATTTTAACAATATTTGTTCTTCCTATCCAGGACCATGAAATATTTTTCCATTTTTTTGTGTGTGTCTTCTTCAGTTTCTTTCATAAGCTTTCTATAGTTTTCAGTGTATAGATTTTTCACCTCTTTGGTTAGATTTATTCCTGGGTATTTTATGGGTTTTGGGGCAATTGTAAATGGGATTGATTCCTTGTTTTTCTGTTGCTTCATTATTGGTGTATAGGAATGCAACCAATTTCTGTGCATTGATTTTGTATGCTGCAACTTTGCTGAATTCACCGATCAGTTCTAGCAGTTTTTTGGTGGAACCTTTTGGGTATTCCATATAGAGTATCATGTCATCTGCGAAGAGTGAAAGTTTGACTTCCTCCTGGATGATTTGAATGCCTTTTATTTCTTTGTGTTATCTGATTGCTGAGGCTAAGACTTCCAATACTATGTTGAATAACAGTGGCAAGGGTGGACATCCCTGTCTTGTTCCTGACCTTAGCGGGGAAAGCTCTCCACTTTTCCCCATTGAGGATGATACTAGCATTCGGTTTTTCATATATGGCTTTTATGATCTCGAGGTATGATCCTTCTAGCCCTACTTTGAGGGTATTTATCAAGAAAGGATGCTGTATTTTGTCTAATGCTTTCTCTCCATCTATTGAAAGGATCATGTGGTTCTTGTCCTTTCTTTTATTGATGTGATGAATCACATTGATTGTTTTGCAGATATTGAACCAGCCCCACATCCCAGGTGTAAATCCCACTTGGTTGTGGTGAATAATTTTTTTCATGTATTGTTGTATCTGGTTGGCTAATATTTTTTTGAGGATTTTTGCATCTATGTTCATCAGGGAAATTGGTCTATAGTTCTCCTTTTTAATGGGATCTTTGCCTGGTTTTGGAATCAAGGTAATGCTGGCTTCATAGAAAGAGTTTGGAAGTTTTCTTTCCATTTCTATTTTTTGGAACAGCTTCAAGAGAATAGATGTTAACTCTTCCTTAAATGTTTGGTAGAATTCCCCTGGAAAGTCATCTGGCCCTGGACTCTTGTTTTTTGGCAGCTTTTTGATTACTAATTCGATTTCTTTACTGGTTATGGGTCTGTTCAAATTTTCTGTTTCTTCCTGTTTCAGTTTTGGTAGTGTATATGTTTCTAGGCATTTGTCCATTTCTTCCAGATTGCCCATTTTATTGGTGTATAATTGCTCATATATTTTCTTACTATTGTTTGTATTTCTGCAGTGTTGGTTGTGATCTCTCCTCTTTCCTTCTTGATTTTATTTATTTGGGTCCTTTCCTTTTTCTTTTTGATCCAACTGGCTAGAGGTTTATCATTTTTGTTAGTTCTTTCAAAGAACCATCTTCTGGTTTCATTGATCTGTTCTACTGTTTTGTTTTTTGTTTGTTTATGTTTGTCTGTTTTGATAGCATTGATTTGTGCTCTAATCATTATTTTTCCTGTCATCTGCTGGTTTTGGGTTTTATTTGCTGTTCTTTTTCCAGCTCTTTAAGGTGTATCGTTAGGTTGTGTACCTGAGACCTTTCTTCCTTCTTTAGGAAGGTCTGGATTGCTTTATACTTCCCTCTGATGACCACCTTGGCTGTGTCCTGGAGGTTTTGATGTTACCATTTTCATTGGCTTCCATGTACTTTTTAATTTCCTCTTTAACTTCTTGGTTAGCCCATTCATTCTTTAGTAGGATGTTCTTTAGTCTCCAAGTATTGGTTATCTTTCCATTTTTTTTCTTGTGGTTGATTTTGAGTTTCATAGTGTTGTGGTCTGAAAATATGTACTGTATGATCTCTACCTTTTTGTACTTCTTGAGAGCTGATTTGTGTCCCAGTATGTGATCTATTCTGGAGAATGTTCCATGTGCACTGGAAAAGAATGTATATTCCACTGCTGTAGGATAAAATGTTGTGAATATATCTGTTAAGTCCATCTGGTCCAGTGTGTCATTCAAAGCCATTGTATCCTTGTTGAATTTCTGATTATATGATCTCTCTATTGCTGTAAGTGGGGTGTTGAAGTCCCCTTCTATTATGGTATTATTATCAATGAGTTTCTTTATGTTTGTGATTAATTGATTTATATATTTGGGTGCTTTCACATTTGGAGCATAAATGTTTACAATTGTTAGGTCTTCTTGGTGGATAGACCCCTTAATTTTATGATATAATGCCCTTCTTCATCTGTTACAGTCTGTATTTTAAAGTCTAGATTGTCTGATATAAGTATGGCTACTCTGGCTTTCTTTTGTTGACCATTAGCATGATAGATGGTTCTCCATCCCTTATTTTCAATGAAGGTTGTCTTTAGGTCTAAAGTGGGTCTCTTGTAAATAGCATATAGATGGATCTTGTTTTATTATCCATTCTGTTACCTTATGTCTTTTGATTGGAGCATTTAGTCCATTGATGTTTAGAGTGAGTACTGAAAGACACGAATTTATTGTCATTATGTTGCTTGTAGAGTTGGAGTTTCTGGTGGTGTTCTCTGGTCCTTTCTAGTCTTAGTTGCTTTTGGTCTTGTTTATATATATACATATATACATACACACACACACACACGTGTGTGTGTGTGTGTGTGTGTGTGTGTGTGTGTGTGTGTGTATGTATATGTATTTTGTCTTTTCTCCACTCAGAGAGTCCCCCTTAAAATTTCTTGCAGGGCTGGTTTGGTGGTCACGAACTCCTTTAATTTTTGTTTGGGAAACTTTTGATCTCTCCTTCTATTTTGAATGACAGCCTTGCTAGACAAAGAATTTTTGGCTGCATATTTTTCCAATTCAACACATTGAATATATCCTGCCACTCCTTTCTGGCCTGCGAGACCCTTCTTTTTTATTAAAGGCTTTTATTACCATTCATTTCCCTTCATGTACTGCTTTAGCAGCATATCATACCCTTTGATATATTGTTTTTATTTTCTTTCAGTTAAAAATACTTATTTTCTCTTTGACTTATTTTTTTGACCCACAGTTTATAGTTTCCAAATATTTGGGGATTTTCAAAAGGATCTTCCTTTTATCGATTCCTTATTTAATTCTATTGTGGGAGGGGAAGATGTGCCTTTGTAAAAAACGCATATTCTGTTGTTGGGTAAAATGTTTCATATGTATCAAATTGGTGGGTAGAATTTTAAAATCTTAAAAAAATCCCTACTCAATTTCTTTTGACTTGTTCTATCAGTTGCTGAGAGGATATTAAAATCTCTATAATTGTGGGTTTGCCTGTATCTCTTTGAAATTCTGTAATTTTTTGTTTCATGTTGTATCAATCTGTTAAGTACATAAACAGAATTGTTTTGACTTTTGATGAATTTATCATTATGATATGATCTTGTTTATCTGTGGTCCTGTTCTTTGCTCTGAAAATCTTTGAAATTTTGTCTTATAAAAATACAGCCATTTCAAAAAAAATAAACATAGCCATTTCAATAATTGAGTAGTATTATCATAGTGTACCTTTTTCTATATGTTTACTTTTAAGCTATATCTGTGTCTTTATAATTGAAGAGTATTTCTTGTAGGCAGCATAGAGTTAGGTTTGGCTTTTTTAGCCATTCTGAAAATCGCTGCCTTTTAATTGGATTATTTAGACCATTTACATTTAATAAGACAGTCGATATGGATATGTTGATCATATTCCTGTTTGTTTTCTATTCCAGTTAATGATCCTTCAGGAGATTTAAATACTAAGAAAAGTTGTGATATACTTGTATAGTTACTGTTTCTGGTGTGCTTCATTTCTTTGTGTAGATCCAGAGATGCATCTGGAATCATTTTCCTTTGTTCTGAAGAACTTCCTTTAATATTTCTTGTTGTAAGAATCTGTAGGTGATGAATTGTTCCAGCTTTTGCATGTCTGAGGAAGTCTTGCCTTCATTTTTGAAAGATAGTTTTGCAGGTAATAGAACCATAGGCTAACAGCTTTCTTTTCTTCCAGTATTTTAAAGATGGTACTCCATTACCTTCTAGCTTATATTATTTGCAACAAGAAATCTGCCATAATCCATATCTTTGCTCCATTATAAATAATGTGTACCCCCTCCCCCCGGCTGCTTAAACAATGTTTAAATAGTGGTAAAACACACATAACATAAATTTTACCATCTTAGATGTATAGGTCAGTAGTCTTAAGTACATTCAGTTGTGTCACCATAATTATTGTCCATCTCCAGAAATGTTTTCATCTTGTAAAACTGTAGCTCTGTACCCACAAAACAATAAGTCTCCATTGTCCCCTATGACAACCCCTGCTGAGTACCATTCTGCTGTCTAGCTGTGGATGTGAATTGTCTTTCTTTGAACTTTTAAGGCTGAATAATATTCCCTTGTATGTATATACCATATTTTGTTTATCCCTTCATTCATCAATGGAAATGCGTTTCTTTTACCTTTTTTTGGCTACTATGAATAATTCTCTTATGGACAAGGGTGTATGCAAATATCTCTTTAAGATCCTGCTTTCCTGAGTATATATGCAGAATAGAATTGCTGGATCATATGGTAATTCTGTTAATTTTTTTGAGGGAACAGTCAGGTTGTTTTCCATAGTGGCTACACCATTTTACAATCTTATCAACTACACAAGGGTTCCAATGTCTCCAAATCTGCACCCACCAGTAACTGTTATTTTCTCCCTCCCTCCCTTTCTTCTTTCTTTCTCACTCTCTTTCTCTCCGTCTCTTTCTTTCTTTCTTTCTTTCTTTCTTTCTTTCTTTCTTTCTTTCTTTCTTTCTTTCTTTCTTTCTCCCTTCCTCTCTCCCTCCTTTCCTTTCTTTCTTTTTAGTATTTATCCTAATGGGTGTGAGAGTATACCTCATGGGATTTTGATTTGCATTTCCCTAATGATTATTAATGCTGAACATCTTGTCATGTGCTTATTGACCATTATATACTTTCTTTGGAGAAAAGTCTATTCAAGTTGCTTGTTTATCTTAAAATTGGTGGCTTTTTTTGATTGTTGATGAATTATAGGAGTTATCGGTATATTCTGTCAATGTTTGCTTTATATATTTCAGATCTGTGATGTGTGCATATGTGTATAGTCATTATATACTTGTGAATTGACCCCTTTATAATTATTTAGTGTCCTTCTTTATCACTTGTAAAAGTTTTTCATTTAAAGTCTATTTTGTTTGATAATAGTGTAGCTGTTCCTGTTCTCTTTTGGGTTTACTATTGGCATGGAATAAGTTTTTCCATCCTTGCACTTTCGGTCTATGCATGGTCTTGCGTCTGTGGTGAGTCCCTTACAGACAGCATATAACTGGGTCAGTCCTGTTTTTTTAATCCATTCTGTCAAGTTGTGATTTTTAAATGAGGAGTTTCATCCATTTGCAGTTAATTACTGACAGGGGAGCACTTAATATTGCCATTTTATTTATTTTCTGTACTTCCTGTGGCTTCTTTATCCTTCATTTCTATCCTTCCTTCCTGCCTTTGTCTTCAGATCATTTTTTTCCAGTCATGACTAGTTTTGAGTCCCTTCTCATTTCCTTCTATGTATATTCTGTATATATTTTCTTTGTGGTTACAATGAGGATTACATATAACATCCTAAAGTTATAACAATGTATCTAAATTGATTACTTCACTTCACTTACATGTAAAAATCCTGTATCTTTACCTCACTTCCCCCCCTTAGATTATTGATGTCACAGGTTCCATCATATGTTATGAACGCACTAATGTAGATGTAGAATTACTTGTACGATTTTGTCCTTGATATCCTATGGAGGAGTAAAAAGTGAAGATAAGAACCAAAATGACAACATTACAATTTTTTATTTGTCATATATATACCTTTGCTGGAGAATTTTGTATTTTCACATGACTTTGGGTTATTACGGTCTGTTCTTCCATTTCAACTTGAAGGACTCCCTTTAGCATTTCTTGAAGGGCAGGACTAGTGATGTAGTCCTTCAGCTTTTGCTAATCTGGGGCTGTCTTAATTTCTCCCTCAGTTCTGAAGGACAGTTTGTTGTATAATAAAATACTCGGTTGTGTTTTTTTTAAGGCTTATTTATTTTGAGAGTGCGTGAGCATGAGTGGAGGAGGGGAAGAGGGGGAGAGAGAATCCCAAGCAGGCTTCTGTGTCATTAGCTCGGGGCCTGATGCGGGGCTGTAACTCATGAGCCTTGAGATCAGGACCTGAGCCGAAATCAAGAGTCAGAGGCCTAACTGACTGAGCACCCAGGCGCCCCTCAGTTGTTTTTTTTCTTTCATCATTTAAATCCACCCCGCCAGCTTAATTGAGGTATTGTGGATAAATTAAAATCATGTATATTTAAAGGTATACATTGTGATGATTTGATATATTGTGAAATGATTAGCACAATCAAGCTAATTAACAGACTCATTACCTCACAACGTTCCCATATTTGTGTGTATGTGGTGAGAAAACTAAGACCTACTAAAAAAAAATTTGACTCTTTTAGCAAATTTCAGGTACATAATACAGTATGATTAAACACAGTCACCGTGTTGTACATTAGATCCCCATAAGCTATTCATCTTATGCCTGAAAGTTCGTACCCTTGACCAACATCTCCCTGTTTCTCCTCCCTTGCTGCCCCTGGCAACCATTATTCTACTCTCCTTCTGTGAGTTTGGCTTTTTTACATTCCACATGTACATGAGCTCGTGTGGATTTGTCAGTGTCTGGCTTATTTCACTTAGCTTAATGTCCTCCCGTTCATGTATGTTTTTGCAAATGTCAGGATTTCCTTCTTTTTAAAGGTTGAATCCTATTCCATTGTGTATACACACCACATTTGCTTTTTCCATTCATCTGTCGATGGACACATAGGTTGTTTCCTTATCTTAGCTACTGTGAATAATAATGCAATGAACACTGGAGTGCAGGTCTCTTTTTTGAGTAGTGATTTTAATTCTTCTGGATGTTTTCCTACAGTGGGATTGCTGGACCTATTGGTAGTTCTAATACATAGTTGTATTTTTAGTGTTTTGAGAAAACTTGATGCTCTTTTCCATAATTGTACCAATTTACGTTCCCAGTGTATAAGGGTTCTGATTTCTCTACATCGTTGCCGATAGCTGTTATCTTTTGACTTTGTGATAATAGTCCTTCCAACAGGTATGAGGGGGTATCTCATTATGGTTTTGATTTGCGTTTCCCTGATGATTAGTGATTGGAACAATTTTCCACAAAAACTTATTCACACAAAAACTTGCACACAGCTATTTACAGCATCTTTATTCACGCTTGCCAGAGCTTGGGAACCGCCCACCAGGAGATGAATTGATTAATAAACTGGTACATCCAGACAGTAGAATGTTATTCAGTGCTGAAAGGAGACGAGCTGTCAAGCCCCGAGAAGACATGGAAGAACCTTAAATGCATATTCTGAAGTGAAAGCAGTCAATCCAAGAAAGGCCTCATATTGTGTGTTCTCAACTATGTGACACTTTCGAAAAGGGAAACCATGGAGACAGTAAAAAAAAAAAAAAAAAAAAAAAAAAAAAATCAGTGGTTGCCAGAGGTTGGGTTGTGGGGAGAGATGAATAGGAAGGCACAGGGGATATTTAGGGCAGTGAAAATACTCCATATGATAGCATGGTGATCAATACATGTCGGTACTTATTTCCAAACCCATAGAATGTACACCACCAAGAGTGAACCCTAGTGTAAACTATGAACTTTGGGTGATAATGGTGTGTCAGTGTAGGGTCATCAACTGTAACAAATGTACCACTCCAGTGGGGATGTTGATAATGGTGCAGAGGGTGTATAGAACTCTCTATACCTCCCTCAATTTTGCTGTAAGTCTAAAACTGCTCTAAGAGAATAATTTTTTTTAAATTGGTCATAAATATGAGAGTTTATTTCTGGACTCTCAATCCTGTTCCATTGATTTATATGTCTATCCTTTTTGTTTTTAATGTTTGTTCATTTTTGAGAGAGAGAGAGAGAGCATGCAAGCATGTGCAGGGGAGGGGCAGAGAGAGAGAGGGAGACACAGAATCCGAAGCAGGCTCCAGGCTCTGAGCTGTCAGCACAGAGCCTGATGCGGGGCTTGAACCCATGAGCCGTGAGATCATGACCTGAGCACAAGTCAGATGCTTAACCACCTGAGCCATCCAGGTGTCCCATACATAACTATCCTTATGCTCATACCAAAGTTTGGATTAATGTAGCTTTGTAGTAAGTTTTAAAGTCAGGAAGTGTGAGTCCTCCAACTTTGTTTTTCTTTCTCAATATCGTTTTGGCTATTCTGGATACCTTGAATTTCCATATGAATTTTATGATCAGCTCATACATTCCAGCAAAGAGTCAGCTGGGCTTTTGGTAGGGAGTATATTTAATCTGGAGATCAATTTTTGGAATATTGCCATTGTAAAGATACTAAATCTTCTGATTCATGAACATGGGGTGTTTTTTCATTTATTTGTGTCTCCTTCAGCTGTTTTCTGCACCGTTTTGTAGTTTTCAGAGTATGTCTTGCACTTACGTTATTAAATTTACTCATAAGTATTTTACTCTTTTTGATGCTAATGTAAGTGGAATTGCTTTCTTCATTTTTGGTTTGTTCACTGTTACTGTTTAGAAATACAACAGGGGCACCTGGATGGCTCAGGTGGTTAAGCGTCTGACTTCGGCTCAGGTCATGACCTCATGGTTCGTGAGTTGGAGCCCCACGTCAGGCTCTGTGCTGACAGCCTGGAGCCTGCTTCAGATTCTTTGTGTGACCCTCTCTCTCTGCCCCTTCCCCACTCACACTCTGTCTCTCTGTCCCTCTCTCTCAAAAAATAAACATTTAAAAAAATTTGAAAAAAGAAATGTTAGATTTTTAGTGGATTCCTTAGGATCGTTTATATACAAGATCATATCATCTAGTATAAATTAACATAGTTTTACTTCTTCCTTTCCAGTCTGATGAGTTTTCTTCTCTTTCTTGCACAATTGTCCTGGTTAGAACATCTGGCACAGTTTCAAACAGAGGTGGTCAAAGTGGTCATCCTTGTTTTTTCCGTGATCCCTGGGGACAAGTATCCAGTCTTTCACAGTTAAGCATCATGTTAGCTGTGGGTTTCGTTTAGATGACCTTTATCAGTTTGAGAAAATTCACTTCTAGTCCTAGTTCATTATGTATTTTTATCATGAGGGGATATTGAATTTTGTCAGATGCTTTTTTCATCTGGTATGATTATATAGCTTTTGTACCTTATTCTGTTGATACTGAGCATTATGTTAATCATTTTCAGATGTTAGACCAACTTTAGATTCCTGAGATATGCCCCACTGGGTCCTGGTGTATAATACTTTTTATATGTTGTTGGACTTGGTTTGCTAGTCTTTTTTTTTTTTTTTTTTCTGGTTGTTTGTGTGTATACTCCTAAGCAGTACTGGTCTGTTTCTTTTCTTTTCTGGTGACGTCTTTATTTGGTATTGGTGTCAGGGTGATACCTAATAGAAGGAGTTATTTTTTTCAAAGATGTTTGTGAAAAGTCGGTATTCTTTGAATTTCTGGTAGAATTTACCACTGTGAAGCCAACTCATTAGTAGTTTTTAAAAATTAATTCACGAGCGCCTGGATGGCTCAGTTTAAGCGTCCGACTTCGGCCCAGGTCATGATCTCCCGGTTCGTGAGTTGGAGCCCCAAGTCGGGCTCTGTTCTGACAGCTCAGAGCCTGGAGCCTGCTTTGGATTCTCTGTCTCCCTGTCTCTCTGCCCCTCCCCCACTCACAATATGTTTCTCTCTCAAAAATAAATAATAAACATTAAAAAATTAAAAAAAATAATTAATTTTCTGTATTTGTTATAGTCGATTCGTATTTCTGATTTCTTAATTTTTGATAGTTGTGTCTTTCTAGGAATTTGTCTGTTTTATCTAAGTTAATTTATTGGCATACAATTGTATATAGTATTCCCTAATAACTCTCTTTATTTTAAACCTTTTTTTACATAAAATATTTCCAATTCACAGAAAAGAATGGGGGAGAATAAAGAAATCAACTGCCAGTAAGCAAATGTTAATGGTTTTCTATATGGCTATAGAATTCTTAAAAAAAACAGTGAAGAAATAAAATATTCAGTGTTAATTGAAACTTACTTTATACCTACTACTACCTAATTCCTTTTCTTTCTAGATGTATCCTGAATGTTGAAATTGATCTTAGAAATTGAAAAATTGAAACCTTGAATCTTTACCAGCCATGTTTTTATACTTAGTATCTTTGTATACAGAAAACTGCACACAGCATTCTTGTTTTAAAATGTTACTTGCAGGTGCCTGCATGGCTCAGTCAGTTAAGTGTCTGATTCTTCATTTTGGCTCGGGTCATGATCTCACAGTTCGTGGGCTCGAGCCCCACACAGAGCCTGCTTAGGATTCTCTGTCCCCTCGCCCCCCAAATAAATAAACATAAAAAAATGTTACTTGACGGGCACCTGGGTGGCTTGGTTGGGCGTGTGACTCTTGATTTTGGCTCAGGTCATGATCTCATGGTTGTGAGATCAAGCCCCATGCCAGGCTCTGTGCTGGGAGTGGAACCTGCTTAAGATTCTCTCTCCCCCTGTCCCTTTGCCCCTCTCCCCTGCAAAAAACAACAAAAAATGTTACTTAGGCCTGCTTCATCCTGCACTTTTTTCTCCTAAGCATTTTGAGATTCTCTTACACGGACACATTTGATGTAGTTCATTTATGTAAACTGCTTTGTTTAAAAGTTCTCCAACTGAAAGGCATATGGGTTGTTTTTCTCATTGGCTCTGTAAACGATGCTTTAGTGTTGATTCTGGCACCTGTCTGGGGGCATGGGTGTTTCTCAAGGAGGTAGACCAACAAAGTTAAGTCACAGAGTTTGTATCTCCAACTTGACTAGGTGTTGTAAAATTGTTCTGAAACTCTTGGGCTTTGGGACGTGCTTTAAGTGGCTACAGAAGTCCCAGCTGTGATAGGCAGTGTTGGACAGGGAGTCACTCATTGCGTGTGGCTTGGCCAGCAGGTTCATTTACCACGCCCCGGTCGTGTAATCCAGGTTGTAGCTGGCTGGCCAGGTAAAAGCTGTGCCGTGAATGCCACACACTATTCCTAGGAGTAGCTACTTCATAAAATGTGTGAGACTGAGACTTGAGAGACAGCCAGGTGGGGTGAACCCTTTGACGTAAATGAAGTCAGCTGTGATCAACTGAATCTGTAATATATCGTAATGGAGATGAAGCGTTGTGGGCACCAAGTCTGCAGAAATAGTCTGGGTTCTGGGGTATCAGAAGCGTAGTCTCAAATCCACGCTTTGCTTTCTTTGTAATTTTGGGAAAGTCATTCCCCTCTCAGTCCTCAGTTGCCACATCTGTAAAATGGGGGTAATCACAGTTCGAAGCTCACAGACTTGTGGCTAAATGAGGTAATACGCACGAAGTGTTTGGCACCGGGTCTGGGATCTTGCAGCATTGACTCGGTTTCTGTCCATGGTTGCATTCCCATTCATCAGTGCTGTGTACGAGGAGCGTGCACAGAAGGGTTAAGCAGCTTTCCGTCGTAGTACCTTTTTTTGGTCTGCCCATTGTGGCTTCTGTATCTCCAGTGAATGTGATGTCCTGGTCAGCCTTCCAAGTTGCTTGGCAGACATAATTTAAATAAAGCACATAAAGCTACTATGTCTCAACAGCTCCGCAGACCTTTTCTAGTGCTTTTTTGTTGTAACAAAACCACTGTAACTGCACTCTTGGTCTGGAGAACCTCACCGGCAGACAGCTTTGTTGGCCGTTCTGTTTAGCGTGACTTGACTTCCTTGCAGCCTTGAGACAAGGAGCACAGCAAAACCTTCGAAGGCCTATACTGGAGTGTCTGATGGGAATTGCTTTAAATTCTTGTGTGTGTGTGTGTGTTTTAAGTTTATTTTTGAGAGACAGAATGAACATGAGAGGGGCAGAGAGAGACAGAGACAGAGAATCCCAAGCAGGTTCCACGCTGTCAGCCCCGAGCCTCACCTGGGGCTCGATCCAAGTCATGGATTGGGAGATCATGACCTGAGCTGAAATTGAGTTAGATGCTTAACCCACTGAGCCACCCAGGTGCCCCAGAAGCACTTTAAATTCTTAACTATCAACCTGAATAAAGGCCCCTCCTCCTCATCAGTTAAATTTCAGCTTTGGACACG
This sequence comes from Panthera pardus, assembly GCF_024362965.1. Classification (NCBI taxonomy): domain Eukaryota; kingdom Metazoa; phylum Chordata; class Mammalia; order Carnivora; family Felidae; genus Panthera; species Panthera pardus. Next base: position 7,577,805 of record NW_026526980.1, on the reverse strand, counting down.
ACACTGGCATTTGCTTCCTTTGGGTTTTAGATGCTTTTGAGTCTACTACGTGTAGCATAGGGTGAGTCCACTGGGGTGACCGCCTGCTGGGCCATCTCCCGTGGTCCCTTCATGGAATGATCTGTGACACAGTCCTGCCCAACAAGAGGGTATTCAGAAAGGTGATGAGCATCTTTTGTTTTTTGTCTCATGACACAGTATGTGTATGATTTCAGTAACTTGCCATAAAAACTAGCAGAAAAGATGGCCAGGATATCAAAGTGAGGTTTCTTTTTGGAAGCTGAATTTGGTTCAAATTAACAGCCATCAGACTCCTCAGAAGCTAAGCTACGTGTGGGAAGAGCAGTGGGGGAATGGTCATTAGGTGACGAGAAACGCTGGAGAGGATCGTGTGGCCACACGAAAGGGTCGGTGGCATGAAGCTGACATCTGTCACCAAGTTGGGCTTGCCTTGGCTCAGTGTGGCTCAGTGCACTTCCAGCCATCGCTAAGCCTGTGTGTCTGTGCTGAGAGATTTGGTACTCACCTCGATTCTAGAGCAAATGTGCATACAGCATTTGAAAGATGCTCAGGGAGGGCCGTGTCCAGGATCTGAACAGCTTTCCAAGGCCCTGTAGGATCCATCCCGACAGAGTGGTCCGCAGAAGATGCTGAAGCCCCTCAAGGCCTGGGACCCTGGAGGGCACAGCTGCCTCCTACCTTTCCAGTAGCCCAAAAGTCTTGTTTCTCAGACTTTCTGTGTGGAGTGTGTCCTGCAGCCAGACTCCAGCATCTAGCCTGTGGCCGGGTGCAGAGGAGGGTCTCAGCCCAAATCGCTTGTTAACCCTGACCTCACCCAGCCTGCGCTCTCTGCCTGGAGTGTCCTTTCCGTGTGTAAACACTGTGTCTTGTGTGTACCTAAAGCTCCCTGCTCTGTCCCGTGGCCTCTCCTCAAAGGCCGAGGCACTTTTGCATGCTTTCATACCGCGTTGTCTCTCCACGCAGTGTGGGGGGCTGGGGGGACCTTGGCTGGTAACATGGGAAGTAACAAAGTTTTAACCCCTTGGAAGCATCGTGTACTTACTGATCTGTTGAGGCGGCTGTCTTGGTCCCTCACCGTCACAGTTAATGACCATCTTGTTGCATTGAGGGAATCAGTGATCTTGTTTTTTCCCTTTTGTGGCTATTGACACGGGGCCTATTTCATAATCAGGTATCAAAATGGACGTTACGGTTTCCATCACATTTGCTCATCACCATTTTATTTCCAAAGCAAGGAGGAAAATATAATGCTGTTTTCCTCAAAACTTGATTTTAACCATGGGCTTTTGGGTTAAAACTTAAATGCCATCTTACTAAAAGAATACCTAATCCTAAAGACATTTTGTATGGTCTATAAAAACACCTTGTAGTGTTTTGTTTTGTTTTGTTTTAAACTTGGTTAAATTGAAGGATTATCTGGGTCTTTCAGGAATTTTGTTGGTACATTTCCTGCGATCAAAGTGTGCGCGTTTTCACTGTCCACGGATGTCCACATCAACCTCCCTGGGGGGAACCAGGTACTTGATCCTATCTTCCCGTCAGTGTTTCCTTAGAAGAATGAACATGACTTTGGTGTAAATCTTGCCATGTTCAGGTTTGGCCAGTCCTGATTTCTGTCTTTTCTCCCATGTTCCTGGACTTGGGGGAGGGTGGCCCACTTGGCCTGTGAGCTAGAGTTCACCTCGGTGAGGCTACTGGTTTCGTCTGCGGCCAGGTGTTGTGAGGTGTGTGTTTGAAGGTGGGGTCTCCTCCAAACTCCGTGCCCAGCTCTGCAGTGGCTCTCCCGACCCGTAGGGTGTGGCCCTCCCTCTGCACAGCAAGAACCACAGTACATCAAAATGTTTTTTATTTGAGACACAAAAAATGCAAAATTGCTGAGATATCAAACGTTTCCCGATCGGCTACAATACTGCCACTATGTACAAAAGATCTGACGATCAGTGTGCACACATATAAAAATACAGTATGCGTTGCCTATGTACAGGACATGTGCAAAATGTATGGCGTTCAGACATGATACGGAATTGATTTCAGGGGTGCAAACAGCAAATACAAAGGCATCATGGTTTTTCTTTTAAAAAACAACATAAAGGCAGTACATGAATGGACCCCCCGATTGCCATAATTTTTTTATTAGGCTAGTGCTTTAGTAAGCGGGGCTCTGTAGATGGGTATCTTTCTCCTTGTTTTCATAAAGTGAGATGCTAAGACATGATGTGACAATGAAAATAAGAAGAGAAACACCTATCACGCTGTGTTTCTACTGCAAGCAAGAAAAAAAGGAAACTAACCTGTACTTAGGAAGAAACTCTGTATTACTACTAAATATGCATTCTTCTGAAACCAACAAAACAAATCTATACTATTTTACATGAAAACAACAGAGAAATATCTACATCTTTGTGAAAACTATAACCTTAAATGGATAATACCTTTTTGGGACTGATTCTTGAGAGCTCGTTAGTCTCAAATTTTAAATAAAAAGTGCCTCCTTTTGGCAAATACTTGGCAATGCCTTTGGTTCCTTTAAAGCGAGTTTGCATTACTACTGGTTACTTGAGGTTAAGTACTTTTGGTAGATACTAAACCCTTCCCTAAATGCTCCCTCTTCCTACCAAGTTAGCAAGTCTCCTTACAGCATCATGTAGAGAGGTAACTGTTACAAGTCTCGGTGATTCTGTGAACTGGGTTAAAGCTTTGTCTTAGTAGTTGGCACAAAGCTCTGTTCAACACAACAGCTGTGCTGATAATCGCCAGTGGCCTGTTTTGATTCCAGACAGCACCTTTGGTCTGAGACCGCCATCCTCGTGTCACAGAATTGTGACCTTTCTGGCTGGTGACTAGCAGAGCAGTGTGTAGTGGGGGGGTGGGGTGGGGTGGGGGGCGATGAGCACTCTGTAAACGTGCAGCTTTATGAAGCGCGGGCTTCAGATCAGCTCTGCAGGCAGGTTGGCCAGGGGGAGTGGGGAAGACACAGACCCCTCTTGGGTGTCATGCGGGCAGTCACTTCACACATGAGAAAGGCAGCCCGGACGGACGGCGAGTGAGCGAGGGTGGGGACCAGGACAGAGAATTACTGCTTCTGGTGATTTTCCAGTTTTGACTGAAACCACTCAGAGGATGAGCTGATGCGCAGGTAGGATGCTCTCCCAATCCGCACCTCTGCACTTGTAAGCTGTGCTCCCTGATAAACCTGACCTTCCGCTTAATGTTCTTTGACGGTGTGGGCTGCGTGGCCTCCAGGGTGGTGGACAGTTTGTGTGGTAGCCCGCTCTGGCGCCAGGAGCCAGCCTGCACACGTCGGCAGGGCCGGATGGCGGAAAATGGAGGGTTACTTGTGGATCTGGATAAACGGCCTGTGTCGCTCTGTTGGTAGACACTGGACAGCTGTTCTCCCCGAACTTCTCTAACAAGTCCCTGGTGGTGCCACAGGCTCCCCCCCCCCCCCTCCCCCTGCCCCACTGCCACTGCAGGCAGGAGCCCGATGAGGCCAGGCGGGCCCACTGCCTTCACCGCGTCTCTGTGGCCCAGTCTGTTGGCAGACTAGAGGGACTGTCCCATCACTTGCGGGGACGGCTGCTTGGCCAGCTCCTGTGGCTGCTTTCGGCCTAGGAATTCTGAAAGGGCTCTGAAGAGAGCCGTGTGGCCTGGAATGATTGGGGTTGAAAGGGCAGAGGAAGCCTGAGTCAACTTTGGTGACAGGATGGGCACCACGCCGCCGATATGCTGACTGCACAGTTCCGTGGCGCTATCTTATTACCATGACTTTGCTTTCAGGAGGCGGCAGCTGGGAGGCAACACCAGGCTACCTTCGCCCCCGTTCCAAAACCGCACCTCCTGCAGCCTCAGTTACGTGGGTCACAGAACCGTGCAGTTTAGAAAGGGAACTGAAATGAGATCTCTCTAGTGCTATAAAAATAGTCCTATGAAACACAAAGCATCCGAGCAAGAAATCCCACGAATTGAGACCGTGCCTTTGTCCAAATAGGTGGCAAATACTGTACAGTAGATTGCACGATTCAGGAGAATGCTAGAACGTGAACCACCAATGACCGGCCTGCAGCGGCTCCCTAGACGCGCTTTGCGAAGATGGACAAGGTGCCCACGTACCCCCGGGGCTTCCAAAGGCTGGAGACGCTTCGGTGTCACTTTCTGTTCGTCCGGCCGCCCAGTGACGTGACCAAGAAAGAACTGCGTACACTCGAAAGGCAAGCTTGGTTCTGTCGTGTTTCAGGAACATTTAGGGAAGGAAGCGTGGATGTGAGGAAACGCGTACGTCCCGGAGCCGGCCGTTTCCTTGGCCAATGGCAGTCTGCAAGACGACGCATGACGCACGACGCTACGCACGTCTGCGCTACAGGCGTTCACACCGAACGTCCACCGCCACCCTGCGCTGGGTTTCGACGGCCGTGAGACCCCTCTCGGACAGTAACAGTAGGCCTCTGGACTGCACAGCCTTCCCGTCGCGCTTTGCATCGCGTCCACAGACTCAGGTCAGGGGCCTCGTTTCCGTGTCCTCTTTGGTCTCGTCACACGCCGCCCACGCTCCGTGTCCTCCCTCTGACCTAGAACGTGAAGCGGGGACCCCGGGCGGCCGCCCCCACGGCACGGACGCCGGGCTCGCCGCCCCGGCCGGGCCCCGAAGGAATGGTGCGAGCGGGAGGCCGGCGGAGCCCCGAACGGGAGCCTCCTCGCCTTCCCTTCCGAGGAAGCCCTGCACGTGACGGCGAGAACGCACGTGTGAAGCGGGCACCTTCGCGGCGCGTGGCGGGCAGAGAGCAGGCTGGGGAGACGGCCTTCTCCGCGCCGCGGCTGTATTTCGGAGAGCGGCCTTCCTGGGGCGTGTTTCAAACCCTGTTTGACGAGAGCGAAGCGGGCTGCTGAGGGCTGGGACACCCCGTGTGCGCGCGGCTCAGGGTGACGGAAGCGGGGGGGGGGGGGGGGGGGGCGGGGCCGGGGCACGAGGCGGCGCCACCGTCCCCTGCAGTCCCACGATGTCGGGTGCCAACCTCGTAAGCCTCGTTTCAATCTGAGTGAAGCCGCGGGCCTCGACCTCCCCTGAGAGGAGGAAGGGCCTGCCCGAGCGAACGGGCCCCTCCGTCCCCAGAGGGCGGCTGGCGCCCTCGCCCTTGCTCACGGGTACATCCTGCTTCGAAGTTTCTAGATTGCATGCGCCGGCCTACCAGTTCCTCGCCATCTCAACTCACTCAGACCACACTGAGCGTAACCGCTTCTGCCTCGAACCACTTAGAAGGGCTTCCAACTTGGGAAGTGCCACCTCACAGAGGGCTGCAGTGTGCGGGGCGACCGGATACGGGAAAAACAAACTTTCCTTGCATGTAGTAGGATCTAGAAACCAAAATAAAAATCTGAAAGGAGGTGGGCTCTGCGGCAGAACGCAAAGCCGGCAGTGATTCCCCAGTTCTTTCCAGACAGTGGGTCAGGCTGGCTCTTCCCACGTCACTGTGGGGATATCACCACCTCACGACCCAGAGAGATCGACCTGACCCTCGGGTTCACACAAAGCGAGGCGTAGAGCATGACAATGGTATGTAACAAACACCTTCACGCTTTTTGGTAGATTGCAGGGTTTTTCTTCAGTTATTTACATTTTATCGTATACTTAAATGACTAGCTTGACCTAATTTTGGAAGTCCTGTGATAGTTGGCATTTTAGAAAACTCTTCAGAAACTACTCAACAAACGTGACAACTTCTATGTAAAAAAAACTACTAAAACCTCCAGTTTTTCAATCTTCGGCCTGATAATATAGCGAGAACTCGGGTGTGACATCCAGTTACAAGCCTATAAAATGACAGGGAAAAGCGACAGGAGAGGCGGCCAGAGCTGGGGGCTGGCGGCCAGCCTGGCGAGAGTCTGACTCCGAGCCGCTGCAGGAATGTCCCGGCTGACGACAGCCTTCTCCCCTGCCCTCTCTTTGCAACTCACCAGCTCAGGAGGACCGTTCACACTGGAGCCTCCTGGGTTCTTTGAGATGGGTCTGGTTACCTGAAATCAGTCAGCTTTTCTTTAAATACAGAAATACACATGGCTCAAGTACTCTAGAAATATTCGAGTTATTAAAACAAGTAGAACCGCTGGCTACCCAATCCCTTACCCCAGTGTAGGCTGTACATACCACATGTGAGAGTGTACAGACAAGTGTCTAATATACACATGAAAATCAATCTAGTCAACCCTGAGGGTTGCTAATAGAATTTTCAGTGTTCTCATTCATTATATGTGGACTTTGTACAGTGGTTTATGACCGTATTTTTTTTTCTTTTTTACATTGTCTGGTGATGGTGAAAGATCATCCATTTGAATTGAAATTTGGGAATCTAAAGTAAGATTCCCCAAACCACAAAATAAACTACGACACACAAAAAATTATGTTGGTTTCTGAATGGAACCGAAAATCTTCAGCTGGAAGCTGTCCCGGAACTGGCTGGCGCGCTCTCTCCACTGCCTGTGCTGCCTGACCAGGCTCAGGCCATTTCTAGGAAACACCACGTGCAGGGACCTCTCCCCTCCCTCAACTGGCATCCTCTTGTGAGTGGAGCCGTCTGCCTTCTATTTGGGGTCTTAAAGCGACCACAGAGGTTTAAATGTAGTTGACGGAGAACCCTCATGTAGTTATCCTGCACACGTCACTCTCTGTCATGTCTTTATCTAAAGGTACTCTTGCATTCTTTACTGAAGTCTGGAAAAACGAATGAGTCTTCTTTGACCAGTGATTTTTTTCAGAAGGCCCCGTGCTATGTTACATTGTAGAAATTCACCGCCGGATGCAATGACATGTTTTCACACTTGGTTTCCAGGCTGTGACCATCTAGCCACCCTTTCTATGACAACATATTTTAAGTGCAACAACGCCGCTATGGATCTGTCTCTAAAAACTGCCCTCTTCAGAACGATCTTCATCTTCTTAGATGTCAGGAACTCGGACGAGAAATCTGTGATGTTAGTCCCATGGCAACGGCAGGTCTTGTGGATCTAGAAAGTCAGTGGAGAACATGCTGGGAGCGGTGGCGCTGAGGGGAGTGAGTCCCGACGTGTTGGGCATGGTAATGTCCAGCCACTCCATGTTGTCTAAGTTTGAGTCAGAGAGGTCAAGTGACAGACAGGGGGTACTTGCAGCAAACTGGGCTTCAGCAGTCTCCATGGGTGAGTGTGAATGGTCCAGCACACTTGAGTGACTCAGCAAGTCATTCTGGAGGTCCTCGATCAGAGAGAAGGGCTCTCTGTCTTCACTGCTGCTTTGCAGGGGAACAATTTCGTTGGCCGAAGGTAAAGTTCCATCCAAGAAAGCTTCTAGCTGGTTCTCTAAGCTGGCAGATAAACTGCTCAGGGGTTCTAAGGAGACGGGTGGTGCCATTTGGACTTGGGGCGGGGGCCGGGACACCACCGTGTTGACTGGCATTGTGGTGATGCTGGCTGTCACTGGTCTCATTTTGGAAATGGGAGAAGGCTCTTCTTTTATAGGGAGGGAAATCTCTGTGTAAAATAATTGAAGTGATTAGTAAGTAAGGACGTGATACTGTTTAAACATTTTTATGAATTAGGACAGTTCTTTTGCTATTTTGTGAGGACTTCTACACAGTCCGTCTTAGGGGTAGGAAGAGAATGCTATTGGTCAGAGTCCTTGATCGCCTGTAGGATGATGGCTCTTTTTAGCTGAATAAACATTTTCAGGTTATAACATTCTGATATGCTTTCTAGTCTTGTTACTTAAGAGCAGTAAGCATGACAAGCAGTGATATGGCACCAGGGAGGAGCTGATGGTTACGTTTATTTGATAATTTGATCTTTGGGTCCTGGTTCCCAGGTACTTCAGGCTCCAGACAGGGTTCATGTCTTGTCCGATACCATGGATCTGCCGTCACAGCAGCAACCACCCTTAAAGTGAACCTTAATGTCACAACTGTGTTCCCAGTTTGTGCAGCCATGAAGTACATTATTAATATCCTGAAAGCTCTAACTATATTCTTTTTCCTACTATCATTATAGTTGAACTTTATACGTTCTGTATAAAGTTCGAAAGAGATGCAATGCCCACCATCTTTTATTTCTGAATTATAGCTAACACACGGCTCCTTTGACCCTCTTCTTTAAGATGGGTCACCTTATTTTTCTGCCTTTTTTGTCTTGTTTTCTGAATGTATACAAAATCTTGACGATCTGGCAAATGTCTTAATAAGCACTAAATATGTGTTATTCCTTGCTGGATCAAGTAGAAAATTAACACCATTTGCATTAGATTGCAGTGTTGCTATAGATACATTTACTTGAATAAAGTATCTTTTTTTACTTTCTTAGGGTATCTGATTGGTTTCGTTCCTATGCAGACACGCCAGGAAGGGTGGATTTAGTAACAGCTGTGACAGCTCAAAGGCCGGGATGCTTAATAAGGGAAAGAACCTACAGGCTGACTCCTGCTTGGGGACTGTCAACCATGTGTGCTGACTGTGCTTCTGTTCCCGGGGTGCAACTCTAGGACGGTCTGTGGTTTCTCACTTCCTGTAGTCGTCCCTAGAATTGTTCTGAAAGCTGACAGCGCGATCTCAGTAACCAGGCTTAATCAACTATTTAAATCTCTGTTCTCATGATTACTGGCCGTGGTTTACAACAGGATAAAATAACATACTCACTGGATACTTTGCCATTTAAAAAAAAAAAAAAATCATGCCTTGTGGGAAATAACTCATTTGATGACTTTGTTACATCTTAATTTCCAAATTTAGGCTGTAAAAATTATTCTTTCTAATCATATAAAAAAAATCTTTATTTTCACCAGATCTGGCAAAAAAACCCCCAAACCATTAAAAATATCCTAAAATCAGGCCATGAAATGTCTATTTCTTTTACCTCCATGGTGTAGATATACTATGAGTTTAAATTACTTTGTGATGCCAGTATAGTTGTTAGGAAAAGAAAAAATCTATTTGCACAAGTAGAGCTATAGTCAAACATCAAGAATTTCCTGTGTCCTCAAAACCAAATACTTATGCTATTTAGGGATATAAGCTGCTATGAATGGGGAAATTTTGATCCTTGTTTAAAAAAGTGATTAAAACTCCTTTCATCAAGGTAATTTAAGAATATTTTATTCCCAAACAGTATTTGTTGAATTTTTAAAATACTGTTTTTTAGATTTGTTTTGAAAGATAGGTTTGCGGAGGTTGAGATACCCTTGATTTCTTTTTTGTGTGGTTAATATCCCTTGTCTCTTTAAAAAAAAATTTTTTTTTTAAGTTTATTTTGAGAGAGAGAGACACAGCATGAGTGGGGGAGGGGGAGGGGGAGAGAGAGAGAGAGATGCCAAGCAGGCTCGGAGCTGTCAGCGCAGAGCCTGATGCAGGGCTCAAACTCACAAACTGTGAGATCACAACCTAAGCCGAAGCCAAGAGTTGGACGCTTAACCAACTGGGCCACCTAGATGGCCCCCCTTATCTCCTTTTAAGATGATACACTATAAAGTCTAAGATTTTCAATTATCTGTAGAAAGTGCTTCAAAATTGCCTTTGAATTCTAATAAAGTCACTACAGTCTGAGCTAGGTAACCCGTGGTTGTTACAGAATTCATGTGTGAAGTAAGTAGAGCACTTTTATCCCATCACAGTGACATACATAGGGAACATGTTTTAAAGTTTTTCAGTGTGGAATTTAAATTTGGCTCTCTTTTGCTATTTTTGAGATGGTCTGTTATTTTCAAAAGGCAGAGATCTACGGATAAAACTAACATTACGTTATTGTTTTAAGCTGAAACAATGGTTTTCCTCCATTTTATAAGTTGTTTTAGTGTCCTCATTTAGCAGATTTAAAACAGTAAATATAGTTGGAATTAGAAAAATATGTTTCTCGCTACTCAAAGATATGCCATGAGCTCTAAAGGAAAATATTCAAAACCTTGTCATAAAAGGTGACTCTGGCGGGTTCTGATGTGACTTGTAACCTACCTCCACTCTTGATAAGGATATCAAAGAGGTCGTCCATCTGCTGACTGTGTGCACTGGAAATCTACAACAAAGAATATAAATTAGCTTTCTTTCATGTGGACCCAGAAGCATTAACAGTTGGGAGCATTAAGGGACCCCTTTCCCCCACTCAGGCTTTCTCTCTCAAAAATATAGATTAAAAAAAAAAAAAAGCTTCTGCACAGCTAAGGAAACAATCAACAAAACTAAAAGGCAATAGAATGGGAAAAGATATTTGCAAATGACATACTGGACAAAGGGTTATTATCAAAAATCTATAAAGAACTTACCAAACTCAACACCCGAAAAACAATCCAGTGAAGAAATGGGCAGAAGACACGAATAGACACTTTTCCAAAGAAGACGTCCACATGGCCAACAGACACATGAAAGGATGCTCAACATCACTCATCATCAGGAAAGTACAAATCAAAACCACACTGAGATGTCATTCCACACCAGTGAGAGTGGCTAACAGTAACAACTCAGGAAACAACGGATGTTGGCGAGGATGCGGAAAAAGGGGAACCCTCTCGCACTACTGGTGGAAATGCAAACTGGTGCTGCCACTCTGGAAAACAGTGTGGAAGTTCCTCAACAAATTAAAAATAGCATTACTCTGTGACCCAGCAATAGCACCACTAGGAATTTATCCAAAGGATACGGGAGTGCTGACTCACAGGGGCACATGTACCCCAATGTTGAAAGGTGTACTATCAACAATAGCTCAATTATGGAAAAAATGCAAATGTCCATCAGCTGACGAATGGATCAAGAAGATGTGGTATATATTTACAATGGAATACCGCTCAGCGTTCAAAAAGAATGAACTCCTGCCATTTGCAACAACGTGGATGGAACTTGAGGGGGTACTATGCTAAGTGAAATAAGTTAGAGAAAGAAAAATACCCTATGTTTTCACTCCTAGGTGGAATTTGAGAAACTTAACAGAAGACCATAGGGGAAGGGAAGGAAAAATAAGAAAAACAGACAGGGTGGCAAACCATAAGAGACTCTTAAATACAGAGAAGAAACTGAGGGTTGATGGGGGTGGGGAGTTGGGGAAGGTGGGGAAAATGGATGATAGGCATTGAGGAGGGCACTTGTTGGGATAAGCACTGGGTGTTGTATGTAAGTGATGAATCATGGGAATCTACTCCTGAGGCCAACCTACACTGTAACATACACTGTTACCCTGTAAGTTAGCTAAAGTGATATTAAAAAAAAAAAAAGTATGCCTCTTCACACCAAGAAACAGACTCTTAACTATAGAAAACAAAACTGATAGTTACCAGAAGAGAGGTGGGTGGATGATGGATTAAATAGGTGATGGGGATGAAGGAGGGCACTTGTGATGAGCACAGGGTAATGTATGAAGTGCTGAATTACTATACTGTACACCTGAAACTATATTTCACTGTATGTTAACTGGAACTTATATATTTTTTTTAATGTTGATTTGTTTCTGAGAGAGAGACAGGGAGACAGTCTGAAGCAGGCTCTGCAGTGCCAGGATGTGGGGCTCAAACTCATGAACCGTGAGATCATGACCTGAGCAGAAGTCAGTGACTTAACCAACTGAGCCACCACCCAGGTGCCCAGCTAACTGGAATTTAAACAAAAACTAAGAAATTTTAGTTACTATCTTATTTTTATCAACCAAAAAAAAAAAAGTATGCCTCTTACTGATGTATACATTAGTTACGCATTGCTGTATTACACATTCTTCCAAGTTTACTGGCTTCAGATGCTATAGAGTTGTTATCTCCCATTTTCTGTGGGTCAGGAATTTAGGAATAGTTGAGGTGGGCAGTTCTGGTGGGGGGCACCTCCATGGGCGTGCAGTCAACATGCTGGCCAGGCTACAGCCATCTTCCAGCTTGGCTGGAGAGTCCTATTGTAAAGATGGCTCACTATATGACTAGCAGGTTGGTGCTGGTTGTTGACGGGCGGGGGGCGGGGGGCTCAGTTTCCCATCGCACGGGCCTCTCCAGAATGCTGCAGGACTGTCCACATGACAGCTGGCTTTCCCCACAGTCAGCATCCAAGAGAGAGCAGGCAAGGCAGGAGGAGGATGCCTTTTATGAACTCGTATCAGAAGTCACCATGGCTTCCGCCACTTGTATTAGAAGTGAGTCACTTATGGAGAAATGTCAAAAAAAAAAAAAAAACAAACCCACAAAAATCTCTTGAAACCACTGCAGGGCGTTTGGTTAGGCTGGGTCTGTTTTTTAGTCACTCTGATAATTTCTGCATTTTAATTGTCTTGTTTACTCCATTTCTGTGTCTTGCATAATCAGTGATAGGATTAAGTGTGGGTTTACCATTTTGTTTTGATTTGCCCTGTTTTTCTTGGTGGTGTTGGTGTTCCTACTTTCTTGTGTTTTAAAAATACATATTCATTTATTTTTGGAATTCTAACTAAATTTTTCTATTTTGTAAAAGCTGTACTTTTTTTTTTTTTTTTAAAGCTGTACTTCTTTATTTGTATGGGCATGCAATATACAGCCTTCATGTTTTGTAGGTTACTTAATGTTGTAGCATCGTACACAAGATATAAAGCCCCGGTCAACATCTAGATCCACTTCCACCATCCGTTATTGATATTTTTAAGTGTTAAATCTATATATTTTAAAACTCCTTTACAATGTTATTTTTTATAGTGCAGGTTTTCTGGTGATGAATTCTTAATTTTTATCTGAAAATATCTTTAGTTCACTTTTATTCTTAAAGAGTATTTCTATTTGATACAGAATTCTAGTTTGACAGTCCCTCTCTCCCTCCTGTTCCCCACTAAGAACTTTAAAGACATTTCTTGGGTATTTTCTTACTTCAGCAGTTTCTGATGAAAACTCGATCATAAAACAAATAGTTGTTACAGTTGTTACCCTGTGTGCATTGTACTGCTTTTTTTTTTGGCACTTTCAAGATTTGCTCTTTAACTCTGGCTTTCAGTAATTTGACTATGATATGATGAGGCCTTCTACTTACCCTGCTTGATGTTCAGTTAGCATCTGAAAGTTACAAACTTGTCTTTCATCATATTTGTGAAAAATTAGATTTCTTTTTTTAAAAAAAATTTTTTTATATTTATTTTTGATAGGGAGAGAGAGTGTGAGCAGGGGAGGGGCAGAGACAGAGGAAGACACAGAATCTGAAGCAGGCTCCAGGCTCCGAGCTGTCAGCACAGAGCCTGACGCGGGGCTTGAACCCATGAACCATGAGATCATGACCTGAGTCGAAGTTGGATGCTCACTGGACTGAACCACCCAGGTGCCCCTATATATTTATTTTGAGAGAGAGACTGGGGGAGAGACAGAGAGAGAGAGAATTGCAAACAGGCTCCACACTGTTAGTGCAGAGCCCAACTCAGGGCTCAAACTCAGGAACCTTGAGATCATGACCTGAACCAAAGACACTTAAGCGACTGAGCCACCCAGGTGCCCCTTGACTATTATTTCTTAGAATATTTGGCCTGCTTCATTTTCTTCTCGGAATCCTATAATACCCATCTCAGACTGTCTGATATTAAACAACAGGTCTCTGAGGTTCTGTTCGCCTTAAAAATAAAATCTTTTCTCTCTTACTCACATTTGGATAAATTCTATTCATCTGTCTTCAAGTTCACTGTCTTTTTACCTGTCATCTCCATTCTGTTAAGGCCATCTCTAACTTTTTTCACTTTATTATTTTTTCAGTGTTTATTTTGTGAAAGGGAGATCATGTGCAGAAGCAGGGAGAGGGGCACAGAGAGAGGAGGAGAATCCCAAGCAGGCTCTGTGCTGTCAGCTCAATCTGACAAACTGAGATCATGACCTGAGCAAAAATCAAGAGTCGGACACTTAACTGACTGAGACACTCAGGCACCTCTTTCATTCTAGATCATGTATTTTTTAGTTTTATTTATTTTTAAGATGTTTATTTTTGAGAGAGAGAGTGAGAGAAGGAGTGGGGAAGGGACAAAGAGAGAGATCCACCATGGGCTCTGTACTCACAGCAGAGAGCCTGATGCAGGGCTCAAACTCATAATCTGCTAGATGGTGAGCTGAGCTGAAGTCAGAAGATTAACTGAGCTACCCAGGTGCCCCATATTTTTTAGTTTTATTATTTCCATTTCATTAAAAAAATCGTTTCTGTATTTCCTATTTTTTCATTCATTGCAAGTACATTTTCCTTTACATCACTGATAGTTATAATAGCTATTTTAACACCCTTATCTGCAAATTCTAATACTTGGATTAGCTGGAGTTGCTCTTAATTCACTGCCTTTTGCCCTTCAGAAAGGGTTGCATTTTCTTCCTCATTTCTATACTGCATGTGGTGAATGGCTATGAATATCACATAGTGGTGACTCTATTCTGTTACTTTTCTCAGATGAGTGGTTTCTTTTGTTTTAGCATGCAGTCAACTTGGCTAGACTTGGAACTTCTGCCCAAGAAACATTTGGAAGGTCAATCACAGCTCACATCTTATCTTCAGCTCCGTTCCCATGACGACCCAATGTCTATGTGGCTTAGGAGTCAGCTCGAGATACAGACAGAATTTGGGGATCTTCCCCACTTATTCCTTTCCTTTTAGGTTGCTCTCAACTCAGCCATCAGACTTCCCAGGGCATAAAGGCTATGGTTTTTCGACCGGTAACCTCACCACTTAGCTTGATCCCAGAGTAAAAGCAGCAAAAAGAGGGAATTCGTGCCTTTTATCTCCCTTCCTGCGAGTCTGGACTCCTCACCAGAATATGCTGCATCGATTCACTCTTCAATGCCCTCATGTTAGTGCTCTTTGTATTAAGACCAGGCTTTACAGCTGTTATCTGTGGAAGACTTGCTTAGCCAATAGTGAAATTGGAAGGCTGAGTGAAGGTATTTTAAAAACCTCAGCATGCCTGGAGTTCGGTTCTTAACGGTGTATAAAGAACACCAGACAGTGATGTAGAGCTGAGCTCCCTTAGCCTGTAAACAATAACCAGAGACAAACATGGCAGGGATTCCGGTCAGCTGTCTTTGGTTAAAGGGAGGTGAGGTTCCTTCGCTGCTGTGGCATGCATCAAGTGAGCAGCACATATGAACCTACACATGAGAACCGGGTTTGGAAGGATGCGTCCTACCTATTAATTTTCTCACCAATTGCAGTTAAGCTCTTTGCCTTTCATTTCATCTCTGCTCTCCTGTGGAGAGAACAGGTGTCACTCCTTACGGACTAATGGGGAGGACAATCTAGTGTAGCACCATGTGTTCCCATTCTTTTTGTAAATGTTTAAAACTATTTCTGAAATTTGGTTTTCCCCTCACAGATAAGGGCCCCTGCTGACCATGGAACTGAAGAAAACCTTTTCAACGACAGGGACTGTGTTCCTTTGGCACTAAGCAGTCAGAAGCACATGGTAATTGCACTTCCCGGGAGGCAGGCCACCCTGGGAGCATGCCGAACTGTATGCTGCGGCCTGGGACCGAGCAATTTCTGCAGCTGTCCGCTGAGGCGGCTGGGTAGGTCATGGTGACTGCTCACTGCCTGGTTGAGGGGACGGGCTTGTTCGGTGCTTGCTACACAAAGTGTGGATCCTCTGTGAGGCAGGGGTTCTTTCTCGAAACTTACCTTTTAGTTTAGAGGGGGAGGGAGACCAGGAAAAAGTTTAGGGGAAGGTATGACAAGGTTGTTGTTGGGCACCCACTGCGGGCCGGACGCCTTTACCAACGGGAACTCTCTTCCCATGGCTTGCAATAGGGAGCAATGAGGAAGGCTCGGCGGACAGGGGGATGCCTGGCGCACCGTGCCTAAGAGCACCTGGTTGGTCTGCGGATCAGCGCCCAGTGAAGTGAGGAGGACATCGGTTTCCTCCAGAGTGCTCTTGCTCAAAACACTAGCAAAATGGTTTGCACAAGCTGGCCGACTGGAGCAGAGGGTTCTGGGGACGCGTGGAAGATGAAGCAGGGTAAGGTAGGGGCTGGGCAGTCCCGATGGCCAGCCAGGTGGAAGACCGTCAGCTGAATGCCCCTGATGAATGGCAGCTTTAGGAAAGAGGGCCCCATAGAGGACTTCTGGGAGGATGGTGGAGTCCAGGACCCTCGGCTCACCTGATCCCACGGACAAAGCCAGATGACAGCCACATGGGTACAAGAGTGACATAGCAGACTTTGCATGGGTAATGGTAGGAGAATACATGGAAAAGAGGGGGGGTGGGCAGAGACGCAGTAGGGAATCAAGTTCCTGGTGAGACAAACCACAAAGGAGAGGGATACCACAAGCACAGAGAAGGGAGGGGAGCAGACCCCACCCACATCAGGCACCCCAAACATCGGGGACCTGAACTGGGAAACGTTGAAAACCAATGGGCCTTAACTCTGGGTCCTTTAACAATCAGTGGGCTTAGCTCTGGGAGAGCGGGATGGCAATGGGAAACCGAGTCCCCACCCTTTGACCCAGCATAACGAACAACCCCACTGAGATGCAGCAGTTTGAAAAGCGCCTGGGGTATAAGGGAAGCAGATTAATTTTGTATTTACAAATCTCAGAACATGTGCTGGAGAGGCAGGGATCTTTGGCAGACTTCTGCAAGAGCCAAAGAGCTGGTGGGCACCATACTTCCCCCGACTGCCAAGTTTAGACACCCGACACTTGTAGGAACCAGTGCAAATACTCTCCACCTGCCTTGGTAACCCCACATACTGATTGTCATTCTCTCGGGGACTCACACCATCCAACCTGCCCTAGGCAGACGGGAAGATAACCGCACACACGAAGGCTTGGGGCAGACAGGTGCTCTTATTAGTGGGCAGGGCCGGCAGTCAAAGGCTCTCAGGGACAAAGCAGGGAGAGTGCCCTGCAGGCTGGTATAACCATAGCCCTGTCAACTTGGGCTGAAGGCAGGGATCTGGTCTGATCCAACTACAAGCCCAAGGCAGCCCCAGACTGGCCCTTTAACAGCACAAAGACAAAATCCTGCCATGGTAGGCAAAGTGGGTCACTGCAGCCAACTGGACTAAAGGCAAATGTGGCTCAGCCACAACAGTGGGGTGCATGCAACACACGTAAGAGACTCCCTGAAGCAACTACTTCTGGTGAGCGAGGCACATGGCACTACAGGGTACGACAGGACCTCTTCTTCATGAGGACCCTACTTTCAAAAGCAGGAGACATAGCTGATTTTCCTAGTACAAAGAAACAGGTTTAGACAAAATAAAGAGACAGTGGACTGTATCCCAAAATATAAAAAAGAACCAGAGATTAAGAACTCAATAACTGAAATTGATTCCCTCTTGTGTATTTTTAATCACAGAGGAAGCAGAATAATGGATCAGTCACCTGAAAGACAGAGTAATGGAAAGCAACCAAGCTGAACAACAACAAAATAAAAAATGAGAATAGGTTAAGGGAATCAGCAACACAACAAACCATAACAATATTCAAATTATTGTGATCCCAGAAGGAGAAGAGAAAGGGGGATACAAAATTTATCGGAAAAATTAATAGCCAAAAACTTCTCTAATCTGGAAAAGGAAACAGACAACCAGATCTAGGAGGCATAGTGCGCCCTAAGAAGGTGACCCAAGAAGGTAAACACTGAGACACATTTCAAATGGCAAAAAGTAGTGGCAAAGAATTATAAAAGCAGCAAAGGAAAATGGTTACGTACAAAGGAAACCCCATATAGCTATTGGCTCATTGTCCAGCATAAACCTTGCAGGCCAGAAGGGAGTGGGATGATATATTCAAAGGGTGGAAAGCAAAAAAACCTCCAAGAATACTCTACCCAGCAAAGGGTATCATTCAGAATAGGAGATGAAGAGTTTGCCAAACAAAATTTAGAGGACTTCATCACCACCAAAACAGCCTTACAAGAAATGTTCAAGGGGATTCTTTGGAAAGAAAAGGCCAGGTTCAGGAATAAGAAAATTAGGAAAGGAAAAAATTTCACAGGTAAATGCAAACATAAGAAAAGTCATAGATTAGTCACTTATAAAAACCCAATTCGGAGGTTAAAGCACGAAAGCAGTGGAATCAATTATATCTACAAAAATCAGTCAAGGTAATTCACAAAATAAAAGGATGTAAAGTATGACAGCATATACATAAAACATGCAGAGGCAAAGAGTAAAAATTTAGTGCTTTTAGATTGGGTGCACACTTAACTATCAACTTAATATATGCCTATGCCATATGCATAGGATGTTACATATCAACCTAATGGTAACCACAAATCAAAAACCGGTAATAGATACGCAAAAAGTAAAGTGAAAGGAATCCAAGCATATCATTCAAGAAAGACACCAAACCACAAGGGAAGACAGCAAAAGGGGAAAAGAACAGAGAAGAACTAGAAAACGAACCATAAAACAAAAAACAAAATGGCAATAAGCAGATATACCCATCAATAATTACTTGAATGTAAATGGATTAAATGTTCCAATCAAAACACATAGGGTGACAGAATGGATAAGAAAGTAACATCCATCTATATGCTGCCTACCAGAGACTGACTGTAGACTAAAGACACATACATTTTGAAAGTACAGGGATAGAAAAATAATTATTATGCAAATGGAAGCAAAAAGCAAGCTGACACAGCAATACTTACATCAGATAAAACAGACTTTAAAACAAAAGACCCTACAGAATGAAATGGGAACAGTCCAATAAGAGGATATAACAATTACATATAGTTACGTACCCATCATGGAAGAATCTAAATACATAAAGCATCTATTAATAGACATAAAGGAAGAAACTGACAGTAGTACCTAAGGGTAGGGGACTTTAACACCCCACTTACATCAATGGATAGATCATCCAGACAAAAAACATGGAAACAGTGGCTTTGAATAACACATTGGACCAGATGGACCTAACATATATTCAGACCATTTCATTCAAAACCCAAAAGAATACACATTCTTTTCAAGTACATATGGAACACTCTCCAGAACAGATCACATATTAGACAAAACAAGTCTCAATAAATTAAAAAAGACTGAAATCCTATCATGCATCTTTTCCAACCACAATGGTATAAAACTAAAAATTACAAGAAAAAAAATATGGAAAGAACAAAAATACATGGAAAGAACATGCTACTTAATGAATGGGTCAACCAACAAAGCAAAGAAGAAATCAAAAAGGAAACAAAATATAAATGGAGACAAATGAAAATGAAAACATAATGGTCCAAAATCTCTGGGATGCAGCAAAAGCTGTTCTAAGAGGGAAGATCATAGCAATACAGGCCTACCTCAAGAAGTAGGAAAAATCTCAAAACAACCTAGTCTTAAACCTAAAGGAGCTAGAAAAAAAACAAAGCCCCAGGCCAGTATAAGGAAGGAAATAATAAACATTAGAGCAGAAATCAATGAAATAGACTAAACAAACAAAACAAACACCCCCCCCCCCTAAAAGAACAGATGGAGCAATGAAGCCAGGAGCTGGTTCTTTGAAAAGACCAACAAAATTGATCAACTTTTAGCCAAACTCCTCAAAAAAGAAACAATAAGACTCAATAAAATCAGAAATGAAGGAGAAATAACCAACACCACAGAGACACAAAAGAATATAAGAAATACTATGAAAGATTATATGCCAACAAATTGGACAACCTAGAAGAAATGGATGAATTTCTAGAAACATACCATTTTCCCAAAGCGAATCAGAAAGAAATAGAAAATTGGAACAGACTGATTACTAGTAAAGAAATTGAATCAGTAATCTAAACACTCCCAACAAACAGAAGTCCAAGACCAGATGGCTTCACAAGTGAATTCTACCAAACATTTAAAGAAGAGTTAATATCTATTCTTCTCAAACTAATCCAAAATAGAAGAGGAAGGAAAGCTTCAAAATTCATTCTATAAGTCCAGCATTACCCTGATACCAAAGCCAGATAAAGACACTACAAAAAAAGAAAATAAAACTATAAATTAGTATGATGTCTGATAAACATAGATGCAAAAATCCTCACCAAAATATTAGCAAACCTAATTCAACAATACATTAAAAAGATCATTCACCATGATCAAGTGGTTTTTATTCCTGAGATGCAAAGGTGGTTCAATACTTCTGAATCAATCAAGAATGATACATCACATTAACAAGATAAAGAATAAAAACCATATGATCTTCTCAATAGATGGAGGAAAAGCATTTGATGAAGTGTCACATCCATTTAGGATAAAACCTCTCAACAAAGTAAGTTTAGAGGGAACGTACATCAACATCATAATGGCCGTATATGGGAAAAACCCACAGGTAACCTCATACTTGATAGTGAGAAACAGCTTTTCCTCTAAGATCAGGAGCAAGTGAAGGATGTCCACTCTCTCCGTGTTTATTCAACACAGTACTGGATGTGAATACACAGCAATCAGATAAGAAAAAGAAGTAAAAGGGTCCAAAGTGGCAAGGAAGAAGTAAAACTTCTACTATTTGCAGAGAGCATGATACTATATAAAGAAAATGATATATAAAGAACTGATAATGAATTCAGTGCAGTCACAAGACACAAAGTTAATATATAGAAATCTATTGCATTTCTATATATTAATAATGAAGTAACAGAAAAAGACATTAAGAAAACAATCCCATTTACAACTGTATCAAAAAGAATAGAATGCTCAGGAATAAACTTAACCAAGGAGGTGAAAGACCTGTGGTCTAGAAACTATGAAACACTGATGAAAGAAACTGAAAATGACATAAACAAATGGAAAGACATCCCGTGCCCATGGATTGGAAGAACGAGTATTGTGAAAATGTTCACACTACCCAAAGCAATCTACATATTTCATGCAATCTCTATCAAAATACCAACATTTCCCACAGAACTAGAACAAACAATCCTACAAGCTGTATGGAACCACAAAAGACCCTAAATAGCCAAAGCAATCTGGAAGAGGAAGAACAAAGTTGGAGGTAGCACAATCCCAGTTTTCAAGATACAAAACTATAGTAATCAGAACAGTACTGTACTGGCAGAAAAACAGACACATAGATCAATGGAACAGAACAGTCCAGAAATAAACATGCCTTTATGGCCAATTAATCTAGAACAAAGGAAGAGAGAATATACAAAGAAGAAAACATAGTCTCTTCAACAGACGGTGTTGGGAAAACTGGACAGCTACATGCAAAAGAGTGAAACTGGAGCACTTTTTTTACACCAGGCACAAAAATAAACTCAAAATTGATTAGTGACTTAAATGTGAGACCTGAAACCATCAAAGTCCTATAAGAAAACTTAGGTAATAATTTCTTGGGATATCAGCCACAGAAACATTTTTGTATATATGTCTCCTCTGCCAAGAGAAACAAAAGCAAAATTAAGCTCTTGGTACTACACCAAGATAAAAAGCTTTTGCACAGTAAAGGAAACCATTAACAAAACAAAAAGGCAGCCTACTGAATGAGAGATGTTTGCAAATGATCTAATTGACAAGGGGTTAATATCCAAAATATATAAAGAACTTCTATAATTCAACACCAAGAAAAACCCAATCCAGTTAAAAATGGGCAGAAGACATGAACAGACTTTTTCCAAAGAAAACATACAGACAGGACAGACACATACAAAGATGCTCAACATCCCTCATCATCAGGGAAATGCAAATCAAAACCACAATGAGCCACCACTTTACACCTGTGAGATGGCTGAAATCAAAAACACAAGACAACAAGTGTTGACAACGATGGGAAGAAAAAGCAACCCTTGTGCACTGTTGATGGGAATGCAAACTGGTACAGCAACTGTGGAAAACAGTATGGAAGTTCCTTAAAAAATTAAAAATAGAATTACCATATGATCCAGTAATCTCAGCACTGGGTATTTACCCAAAGAAAACAAAACACTAACTTGAAAAGAGATAGGCGCCCCTATGTTTACTGCAGTATTAATTACAACAGCCAAATGATGGAAGCAATCTAAGTGTCCAGTGATAGATGAATGGATAAAGAAGATGTAGTATATTATACACAATGGAATATTACTCAGCCACACACAAAAAAAGAATGAGACCTTGCCATTTACAACATGGATGGATTTGGCAGGCATAATGCTAAGTGAAGTAAGTCCGTCAGAGACAGACAAATACCAAATAATTTCAATCATATGTGGAATTTAAGAAATAAAACAAACAAAGGAAAAAGAGACAATAAAAACCAGCCTCTTGAACTACTGGGACCTCATGAAGATAAAAAGCTTCTGCATGGTGAAAGAAACAATCAGCAAAACCAAAAGGCAAGCAATGGAATGTGAGAAGATATTTCTAAATGACATATCAGATAAAGAGTTAGTATCCAAAATCTATAAAGAACTTATCAAATTCAACACCAAAAAACAAAGAATCCAGTGAAGAAAGGGCAAAAGACACGAATAGACGCTTTTCCAAAGAAGACATCGAGATGGCCAACCTACACAAGAAAAAAATGTTCCACATCACTCATCATCAAGGAAATACAAATCAAAACCACAATGAGATACCGCCTCACACCTGTCAGAAAGGCTAACACTAACAACTCAGGCAACAACAGATGTTGCCGTGGATGGAGAAAAAGGAACCCTCTTGCACTGCTGGTAGGAATGCAAACTGGTGCAGCCATTCAGGAAAACAGTATGGAGGTTCCTCAAAAAATTAAAAATCAAACTACCTTATGACCCAGCAATTGCACTATTACGTATTTATCTAAAGGATACAGGTGTGCTGTTTCGAAGGGGCACGTGCACCCCCATGTTTATAGCAGCACTATCAAAAATAGCCCAAGTATGCAAAGAGCCCAAATGTCCATTGACGGATGAACGGATAAAGAAGATGTGGTATATATATACAATGGAGTATTACTAGGCAATCAAAAAGAAAGAAATCTTGCCATTTGCAACAACATGGATGCAACTAGAGGGTATTATGCTAAGCAAAATTAGTCATTCAGAGAAAGACAAACATCATATGACGTAACTCATATAGATGAACATAACAGAAGGGAAGTAAAAATAATGTAAAAACAGGGAGGGGAACAAAACATAATACTCCTAAATACAGAGAACAAACTGAGGGTTGCTGGAGGTGTTGGGGGGGATGGGCTAAATGAGCAAGGGACATTAAGGAGGACACTTGCTGGGATGAGCACTGGGTGTTAACATGTAGGGGATAAATCATTGGATTCTACTCGTGAAATCATTATTGCACCATATGCTAACTGGATGTAAATGTAACTTGGATGTAAATTAAAAAAGAAAAACACAACAACTAGACTCGCAAATTGCACTATAAGCTAACTAACATGGATGTAAATTTTTAAAAAAAGCAACCAGAGAACCTGGTTTACTGGATCACTATATTGTACACCTATATGTTAATTATACTTGGCTTTAAAAAAATTAGAAGAGAAGAAAAGAGAAACGTGTATAAAATACATGCCCTGGCTACCATCACATCTATCCTTAACATGACCCACCCCCCAAGGAGAAGTTAAAAGACAAACCCTGAATTTGTGAGTAAGTAGGAATTGCAGGTTACACAGCTGCCGAAATTGTTTGGCAGTCTTCACAGTGAGTGGTATTTTGATTTAAAGTAGCATTTAAAGGAGAAGCATGGGAAATGGCAGAGTAGGTGGATCCTGAGCTCACTTCCCATGGACACATGAAGTGTGTAACTAAATATAGTGAAATTCCTTCTGAAAATGACCTGAAGACTAACAGAACCTCTCCCACAGCTAAAGATAAAAAGAAAGCCACATGGAGAAGGGAAGGAGGGGTGGGATGTGGTCAGAAACCAAATCCCAGGCACCGTGATCCCTATCACCCATAAGTGGGAGTGAGATCAAGCCCCACAGTGGGCACCCCCAACCTTGGGGATCTCCAATGGGGACATGAACCCCCATAATCTTTGGCTTTGAAAATCAGTGGGGCAGGAGCCAGAAGGCTATAGGGAACTGAGATTCTGCTTTTAAAGGGCCAGTGCATTATATCACTTAGTCTAAGACCCAGCACAGAAGTAGCAGTTTGGAAAGCGTCTGGGTTATATGCGAAGGAGATTTACTTTTTAGGGCATGTGCTGGAAGAGCATAGATCTGTGGGATATTTGTCTATGAATGTAAATACTGGTGGGAGCCAGCTCTGACACTGTCCATCAGTCTTGCTAACGATCCTTGCCCTGCCCCACCAAGTGGGCAGCTTGTTCTGTAGAAGGGTGGGGCCGGCCCTGCCCACCAGCGTACCCACAGAAGTCTTGGCCCAGTCACAACAGCCCACACAGACATCACCCTCGAGTGCATGGTTCTGGTGAGCATCACCTGATTGGATTGCGTCACTGGGCCATAAGGGACGCCTTCTACACAAAGCCACCACTTTTAAGACCAGGAGATGGAGCCAAGCTACCTAATACATAGAAACAAACACAGAGTCAGACAAAATGAGGAGACAGAGTAATATGTTCCAAATGAAAGAACAACATAAAACCTCAGAAAAAGGACTACATGAAACAGAGATAAGCAATCTATCTGATAAAGAATTCAAAGTAATGGTCATAAAAGATGTTCACTGGATCTGAGAGAAGAATGGATGAACTCAGAACTTCAACAAAGAGACAGAAAATATAAAAAAAAGAACCAGTCAAAGTTGAAGAACAAAATAACAGAACTGAAAAATACACAAGAAGGAATCAACAGCAGATGAGGACGCAGAAGAACAGGTGAGTTATCTGGAAGACAGTGCTGTGGAAATCATCCAAACTGAATAGCAAAAAGAAAGAAGAACAGACAAAAAAAAATGAGGTTAGGTTAAGAGACCTCTGGGTCAACAACTATACTGACGTTTGCATTATAAGTTCCTTGAAGGAGAAGAGAGAAAAAAAAGGGCCAGAAAACTTTTTTGAAGAAATAATAGGTGAAAACTTCTCTAACCTGGAGAAGGAAACAGGTAGCCAGGTACAGGAAGGTGGAGAGTTCCAAACAAGATGAACCTAAGGAAGTCCACATAATAACTAAAATGTCAAAACTTAGGGGTGCCTGCATGGCTCAGTCGTTCAGTGTAGGACCTCAGCTCAGGTCATGATCTCATGGTTTGTGGGTTCAATCCCCGCATCAGGCTCTGTGCTGACAGCTCAGAGCCTGGAGCCCGTTTCAGATTCTGTCCCTCCCCTGCTCTCACTCTATCTCTCTCTCTCAAAAGTAAGTACACATTTAAAACATGTCAAAAATTAAAGATACAGAGAAAGGCAACTAACTACATATAAAGGAAACACCATGAAGCTATACGCTGATTTCTCAGGAGAAACCTTCACAGAAGGTAGCAGCGTAATATATACAAAGTGGTGAAAGGAAAAAAAAAATCTACAACGAAGAACACTCTACTCAGCATTCAGAATTGAGGGAAATTTATAAAGAGTTGCCCAGGCCAAAAAAAGTCAAAGGAGTGCATCACCACTGAACTGGCCTTACAAGAAATGTTAAAGGAACTTCCTGAAGCAGGAAAGAAAAGGCCTTAACTAGAAGTAAGAAAATTATGAAAGGAAGAAGTTTCACTGGTAAAACAGTTAAAGATAGTAGATCATTCACTTATAAAACTAGTATGAGGGTTGAAAGACAAAGCAGTAAAATCAACTGTATCTACAATAACTACTTAAGGGATTCACAAAATTAAAAAAATGTAAACTATGACATTATATACATAAAAGGGGGGATAAAAATGTAGTACTTTCAGAATGTGTTGGACTTAAGCAAACTGCCAACTTAGAATACTATATACCTAGGATGTTATTTATGAACCTCAAGATAACCACAAATCAAAAAACCTGTAAAAGACACACAACAAATAAAGAGAAAGGAATCCAAGCACACTATCAAAGAAAGTCATCTAATCACAAAGAAAGCAAGAGAAGAGCTATGAGAGGAACTCTGAAAACAACCAGAAAACAAAAAACACCAATAAGTACATACCTTTCATTTTAAATATAAACAGACTAAATGGTCCAGTCAAAAGACACAGGGTTACCTAATGGATACAAAAAACCCCAAGAGCTATCTATGTGCTGCCTATAAGAGACTCACTTCAGACCTAAAGACATATACAGACTTAAAGTGAAGGGATAGGAGAAGATATTCTATACAAATGGGAGCAAAAAAGCCAAGGTAGCAAATATTTAAAAATTTACAACAGACAAAAACAGACTTTAAAGTAAAGGCTGTAATGAGACAAAGAAGGGCACTGCATAACGTTAAAGGGATCAATCCAAAAAGAGGACAGAACAACTGCAAATACCCATGCACCCAACACAAGAGCCCCTATATTTTGCAGATACAGAAAATATTAATGGACTAAAGGGGGAAAATTGTCAGTAATACAATAATAGTAGGGAACTTTAACACCTCACTAACATCCATGAATAGATCATCCAGGCAGAAAATCAGTAAGGAAATCGTGGCTCTGAATGATGCATCAGACCAGACAGACTTAATAGATATATACAGAACATTCCATCCCTCCACCCCCAAATAGCAGAATACACATTTTTCCAAAGAAGACATCCAGATGGCCAACATAGAAAAGAGTCATCAGGGAAATGCAAATCAAAACCACGAGATAACAACTTACACCAGTTCAGGATGGCCACTCTCAAAAAGACAAGAAGTAACAAGTGTTGGTAAGAATGTGGAGAAAAGGGGACCCTCTTTCACTACTGGTGGGAATGCAAACTGGTGCAGCCACTGTGAAAAACAGTATGGAGATTCCTCAAAAAATTAAAAAATAGAACTACCCTATGATGCAGCAAT
Organism: Panthera pardus; assembly: GCF_024362965.1. NCBI lineage: Eukaryota > Metazoa > Chordata > Mammalia > Carnivora > Felidae > Panthera > Panthera pardus. The sequence goes on along the minus strand of NW_026526980.1, from coordinate 7,551,058 downwards.
TCCACTTCTGGGTATTTTTCCAAAGAAAGCAAAAACCATTAATTTGAAAAGATATCTGTACCCTTATGTTTATTGCAGCATGACTTACACTAGCCAAATATGGAAGCAACCTAAGTGTCCACGGATAGATGACTGGGTAAAGAAGATGTGACACACACACACAAACACAGGATTATTACTCAGCTATAAAAAAAGAGTATTTTTCCGGGGCGCCTGGGTGGCTCAGTCTGTTAAGTGTCCAACTTTGGCTCAGGCCATGATCTCATAGCTTGTGAGTTCAAGCCCCACATCGGGCTCTGTGCTGACAGCTCAGAGCCGGGAACCTGCTTCCGATTCTGTCTCTCTCTCTCTCTCTCTCTCTCTTGGCCTCTCCCCTGCTCATGCTCAGTCTCTCTCTGTCTCTCAAAAATAAAACATTAAAAACAAACTACAGAAAGTATTTTTCCTATTTGTGACAGTAGGGATGGACTACGAGGGGTTTATGTGAAGTGAAAGAAGTTGGACAGAGAAAAGCAGATACCAAATGATTTCACTTCTCTGTGGAATCTAAAGGGCAGAATAAATGAACAAACAAAACAGAAACCGACTCATCCGACTCATAAATCCAAACACACTGGTGGCTGCCAGAGGGGAGATGGGGCGGGGGATGGGTACAGTAAGTGGAGGTTATTAACAGTACAAATCTCCAGGTACAGAACAAGTCACAGGGATGTACAGTATAGCACAGGGGACACAGTCCGTGATCTCGTAATAACACTGTATGGTGACAGATGGTAACTGCACTTACCTGGGGAACATTTCATAACATATAGAAGTGCCAAATGACTGTCGAACACCTGAAGCCACTATAATATTGTATGTCAAGTATACTTCAATTAAAAAAAAATAGCATTTCGAATGCAAATGAGGTTCTTGGCTCTGAAATTTGTGTTCGTACAGCGGCAAGCGCGTTTTAGACAAGGGATTCAGTGTGAGGACGACACCCCAGATACAAGCCCACAGACCGTGGCCGCTGGTCTCGCTTACTTACCTCTGGAAGGGAGGACGGGGCGCCACGTGTCTGCTTGATGGCCTCCTCGTAGCGGGGAGGGTCTTTTGTCTTGGGGACCGGGCTCCCAAACAGGGAGTGCTGGACGACGCACTGCTGGGGTGGAGGGGGCGAACTAGGCTGAGGCAAAAAGAGGAGGGCACATGTCAGGTCTGGGCAGTGAGCTCAGAGGGCGGCCGAGTCACGGCGCTCCTGAACTCAAGAGCCTTCTCACCTCCAGCCTGTGTGGCCGATGGCGCCGGGGCGCCATCCCGTGAGGGAAGGGTCATCTGTTCCGCGATAACAGCCAAGCTGCCCCTTAACAACCGTCACCACGGTCTTTGGCTATTTTGTCCCATTAATATTGATACTCAGTCCCTTCACGCCCGAAGCACTGGGTTCTGCAATGCTTTAGGGCCCCATGAGCAAGCACTGTTACTGCTGCCCCATCTGCACAGCACTACCTTGTTGGAAGCGGTAGGTCCATTCTGCAGGGAGGCAAGTGGTGCGCTTCTGGACTGAAGAACACTGGTGGAGGTCTTGTTCACAAAGGGCTGCTGGACCGCTGGAGCAGGTGGTCTCTCATATGGAAGAACCGAATTTGATGCCGAGTTCGTGAAAACCTGTAACGGACAAATACTTTCCATTCAATCTGTTCTTTGGCTCTTCCTACCGAAGCAAACCATGTTTTAGGACGAGGCTTGGCAGACTTGCCCTGTAAGGAGCCACCACGTGTGCAGTTTAGGGTCTGCAGGCCACGGGGTGTCTGTTGGAACTGTTCACCTCTGCCACTCTGGCCCAGAAGCAGTTTGGACAACGCATAAATCAATGGGTGGGGCTGGCTTCCAATAACTTTATCTACAGCAACAGGTGGGGCGCTGGAGGTGGCCCTCAGGCCGTGGTCTGCCGACCCTGATTTTCCAGCATCCGTGGTCCCTTTACTCAGTGGCCTGTCTTTGATGGTGGTGTGGACTGTACCTTCTGGGAAATCAGCGCTTGCTCAGTATGATTTCTGTCTTAAGCGATAGCTGAATCTCTCATATTCCTCACCAGGGTGGTCTCATCTATACTTTCACAGCTTTCATGTCCACGATTAAGCTAATAATCCCCAAACCCACCTCTTTTCCACTCTTGCTTCCAAGTGCCAAAGCCACATTTATAACCTTTATTTACAAACATAAATTCAGGACATCTCAAATGCAATATATTCCAAACGAAACTTTCCCCTTCCACCACCACCAGCCTCGGAGGAAAAGTAATTCTTGGTTTTCCCTTCATTTATTTTTAAAACTTTGGTAAACGGAGACATCAGTCCTCTGCTGTCTCCCTTCAGTGCTCACACGCCTTACGAATGCCTCCTGAATCAGGCCTCTGTCCTCCGCTGTCCTAATCCAGGTCCTTGCTCCTGATCACGGGAGTACCGTGGCATCCTCTTCACTGTGCCTCCCTCCCCGTCGACCCTCCGCTACAGTTACAGCCTCAGCACACACCTGATGGAGCCCCCACACTCCCTGGCTCCTCTGTCCTTACGGTAAAACCCTCCTCTCTGGCTGGCACAAAAAGCTTCCACCACCCGGCCCCATTTCTGTCCGACCGGAAAGGCCACACAGGCTGCGGCCACACTCAGGTTTTCAGTTTGTTGAAAGTATCTCCAAATCCTTGCAGGGCCCCATTTAAAATCTGTCCCCTTCTGAGAAGCTGGCCTCCGCTCTGTCAGGGAGCAGTGAGGACTCCCTCCTGTGGAACTAACAAGTGTCTGTTTAGCCCCCATCACGAGCCAAAGGTCTTATGGCCTTTTACAAATGTATGGTCACTGGGTGATTTTGTGATTGTATTTCACAGAGCTGATTTACTCATAAAAGTATTTTATGTACTTTATACCACTAGTATTCTGAAAGAGAAAAACTTACCTCTGCGTTTCTATTGTAAACATACATATGTATTTCTTAAGTGGGCAAGTGTGTGTGTCTGTGTGTGTGTGTGTGTACACACCCCTTCAAAAGGTACAGCTGCTCTGGGTGAGGAGTTCTGGAAGCATACTCCTCTTTGAAAAAGCTGGAATTAATGATCCCTAATTCTAGTATTGAGACTTAGTGAATAAACCCTTATTTCTCCTGTCTATATCCTGTTTTTCTCTCTCTTCTCTTAAAGAAAACTGTCTTAACATTGGAACGTTCACTGAGGCGATCACCACCCTAGAATGTTATTGTGAGCCCAAAGTCAGTAATATGCTGCTGTAACTCACTGCATTTCCCAGAGGAGATTCCAGAAGAGAGCACATGATAATGTGACTACTGATGACCTCAGGCGTCAATTTCTGTCTGCTGCTCAAGTGGTCTTAGCCCAGACGGTTCATGCTACCTTGGGGCATGTCTACAGGTACACCTAATTATCCAAGTTCTTTTATGCTGAAGATTAACATCCTGGGACTAATAATTCTCAAGGTTAAAAATAATAAGACCTATTTTTGAGGCCTTAAGAGTTTTCTGTCAAGGAGATGTGCACACAGCTCCACCTGCTGGGTAAGAGGGAATTTTTGTAACTTCTGGGCTATTCAACATCACAATTTTTTGGTAGGAACACATGGAGGGGTTACTGAGTCCTAGACCAACACGGTCATCTGAAAGATGAGGAAAATGACACTCAGAGGAAGTAAGTGAATTTTGCATAAGGCCAAACCTGTAGGAAGTGGGGAACCAGAATCCGCACACCTGGGCCCTCTGGCTCTTAGTCCGCAAGATGGCAAACTCTTAAATATATAAAGATCTTATTCAAGGTAGACACTGAAAAAGTATCTTTTTCGACTTCAAATATTTCTTCCCAGGGAACAGCACTTCCCCCTCCCCCACAAGATGATTAATCTGAAAAGAAATTTATTTTAAAACTCAAAAAATCCTACATGAGGATTAAAAACAAACTTTTGAAACTTTTACTTGGAAAAGGGCTTTAACTGTTAAGATGACCCGTCTTTCAGCAAAAAAGAACCTTTTTTCCTTAATAACTGCATAATCTGCAGCCGGATGGCAGGTGGCCTGAGGCCCATCCAGTGGGAGGTGCGTGATACAAAAGAACAAACAGGTGCTTCCCACGGAAGAGACCGCTACGAGGACACTTGCAGAATGGCTGAGCAGATGACAGTCACCATCGGTGACGGCCTGTCACTTGTTAGCATTCACCAACCTTTCTAACTTGCTGAGGCTGACTGAGCACATGTGGCGTGAAAGCTTCTTGCTTCTGAGGTACGGTCTGGGCTAAGCCTGAGGACAGGGTGGTGGCTGCTGTCTGCGGCTGAGTCTGAGTCTGGATTCCTGCTTGTGGTGGAGTCTAGGAAGCAAACAAAATATTGATTTAATTATCAAAATCAAACTCGGAATCAAGAGTATAGGTGTGGGGGCACCTGGATGGTTCGGTCAGAAGAGCATGGGACTCTGGACCTCGGGGTTGTGAGTGGGAGCCGCAAAGTTTGGGTTGAGTTTGGGCGTAGAGGTTACTTAAAAAATACATACATAAACTGAAAAAAAAAAAAAAGAGTTTAGATGTGCAACATGCGATCATGTGGGGAACATATCTGAAATGAAGTGATAAAATACTTACGGATAGATACACACTTCATCGACAACACAGTTTGAACCTTAATTCTAAACCAGAGACCTAACACCAGACCAGTTTTTTTCACGCTCTTATTATTTCTTAAGTGGCTAAGATTTTCACTGGGAAATTTTGAGAAAACGGAAAACTGAAATAAAAACCTATAGTGGCTCTACACACAACAGGCCAGGTGTGACAATTTTAATAGCAGCAAGAAAATCTGAGGCCTAACTGCCCAAACAGTATGTGCTCCCTCTGGAGACAGTCAGCTATGTGCTCGGGCGCACATGGGCCCAGAATGGAGAATGTCAACTCTAATGGAAGATTTGGATGGAAAAATACATGTTTAGAAAAGCTGTGTCACAGAGTAGACTTTGAATTTCACAGACAGTCTAAAGATCAAACAGGAGAATTAGAATGCTGGCACATGCCAAGGACCTCTGGGTCATGCTTCCTAACCTCAGGGGCACAACCCACTGGTCTCTGCCATGAAGAGTATGTGGGTGGGGGGGGGGTGGTCAAAGCTGAGGAGCACTGTCCCAGGTGGTTTCTGTTCACCTGTCGCCCACCCACTGTGTAAAAACCTACCAAATGCACTGCATAAAAACAAGGTCAATACACAGGTTATGGAGGAGGCATAAAAGGAGGTTTCATGCTTACCAGTGTTTTATCAACTCCCTCAACACCTTCACTCCTAAGTTTGTGGTCACATTTTCCTCAGATGCCCCACATGCCTTAGGCATCTTGACTTCAATGGTGTCTTTTGAGAATCGCGTTTAGGAGGCAGAACACACGAGTGGGCGTAAAAGTAAAGGCCGGGCAGTTAGAAAACCCGGCTCTGTCCTAGAGCAACTTACCCAACGTTTCAAGGCCTCAGTTTCTCTACCTCAAAATGGGTGCCATCACTTAGATCTTCTGGGGGGAAGGGAGAGCTGAAGGGAGTGAGCCATTTAAAATACACGGAGGAGCATGTGACTCTCGATCTCGGGGCCGTGAGTTGGAGCCCCATGCTGGGTGTAGAGAGGACTTAAATAAATAAGAAAATAAAGTACGTGATCCTGTGCCTTGCACACAAAAAGGACTCAGCGACACCAGCTATTCTCACGATACTGAAACCGGTATCTCAAAATGTCTGCATGTTCGCTAACGATACCGTGTTCACTAAAGATAAAAGCGATCAAAAGCAGGAAAGCACCGCTTGCTTGTTTTAACTATGTGGAGACAATGCTAGCTATTAACATTTCTGAATTAAATTCCAGGCCCCCGCCCCCCACGCACACATTTTCTGCACCTCTGAGGCCCGGTTGGGGTGCATGTATGAGAAGGCTGGGGCGCTCGCCATAAGGCAAGTTTCCGTTCCATGCAGGCTGTAAAGGCAAAGGAGTTAGAAGACACACTTCACACCTGGAGTCTGAGGCTGCCTACTGGGAGTTGCACTGAGGTGACATTGGAGCCCTGGATGGACAGCGGCAGCAGCAGCTGAGCGGTTTGTGTGGTCAGTAAAGCCTGAGGCTGAGCGACAACGGCAGGCGGCGGCTGTCCCTGGGAACTCACGTAAAACTGCGGGACGACGCTCTGCTGCTCGGCCTGGGCCACGGGGACCTCCTGCTTGATCACTACGGCCTTTTTGGCAACCAGGGTCTGGCCGCCCGCCGAGACGGGCTGGCCCACGGGATGGCTGGCCAGCGGGCCAGGCCGCCTGGGGCTGGAGCAGTCGGGCAGCGCGGTCTCGTCCTTGACGGGGGAGCCCACGCCGCCATGCTTCGGATCTAACTTGCCGGCCGAGCTGGCCGCGGCGCCGGGCTGGGGTTCCAGCGGCTGCTGCTGCCGCTGCCCTCGCTTTTCAACCTCAAGCTGCATTTTCAGAACTTCCACGAGCTTCTGCTCCTGTTCCAGTTTCCTCTTTAGCTCCTCGATCTGCTTCTCTTTCTCCTGCAGCTTGCGGTCCTTCTCGGCCGCGTCCAGTTCCAGACTCGACAGCGTGCTGCTGGCGGGACTCGGGCTGTCCTCGCTGCCCGTCACTCTCAGCGGCGACGAGCACAGGAACTGCGCGGGAGACATCATGGTCATGATCTCGGTGAACGTGTCTGCCATGCTTGTGTCCTCGGTCCCGAGACTGGACTGCTCAGAGGGGGAAGGCGAGATGGGCAGGGGGGAGCTGACGCTCTCGGCGTGGGCGACGTTGCTGCTTCCGGCAGGCGGCAGCTCTGCCTTGAAAGAGGGGCCCGAGCTCGTCACGGAGTTGTGCAGCGTTGTCACCGGCAGCGCCACGGTGACTTCTGGGTTGCTGGCGACGATGGCAGACGCTGGCACCGCCAGGACGCCGCCGGCAGCAACAGCGCTGCTGTTCACTTCCTGGTAGGGCTTCAGGCGTTCGATGAGGTCCGGTTTGGTGCCCGACACCGGAAGACCCCGTAACTTCAGCTCCGTCTTCAGTTCCGACACCTGCAAGTACAAACAAATCACGTCTCTTCTCTCGGTACCGCAACTCCCGACAGATCTACAGGACGCTCAGACGGAAAAGGTGCCTCCCGCCTGTCAGCTCCACGTTACCACGTATGGGCAAAGGGGACGGCTTCTCTTCCCGACACACACACGCACACACAGCTACGGACCTGTGGCACTGGGAAGGCTGCAGGTAAAGCAAGGGCTTTTAGAGGGTAACTCCTGCTCTGTCCGAGGATTTACAATCAGAAATCGTGACGAGGACAGTCACATTCACTGAGTAATTACCATGTGCCACACACTGATGGAAGTGCTTTATACTTTGTCTTTTCTCTTCTTTTCTTTGTAAAAAAATTTTTTTTTTTTAACGTTTATTTTTGAGACAGAGAGAGACAGAGCATGAACAGGGGAGGGGCAGAGAGAGAGGGAGACACTGAATCTGAAACAGGCTCCAGGCTCTGAGCAGTCAGCACAGAGCCTGACACGGGGCTCGAACCCACGGACCATGAGATCGTGACCTGAGCCGAAGTCGGACGCCCAACCGACCGAGCCACCCAGGCGCCTCTCTTTTCTTTTTTTTAAAAGCAGACTCCATGCCCAGCGCAGAGGGGCTCGAACTCACGACCCTAAGATCAAGACCTGAGGGGAGATCCAGAGCTGAACGCTTAAGTGACTGAGCCACTCAGATGCCCCTATTCTTACAATTAATCTTCACATGAGGTGTGGGTGTTATTATTGTTATTCCTAGTGCACAGATGAGGAGATTGGGGCAGTGAAAGGCGGACCCTTATGTCCAACCTACCATGGATAACCAGAAGCTGAGCTGAGGGGGGAAGCCTATGCAGTCTGGCCTCGGAGAGGAGATTCTTGACTGTTAACATTTTCCTGCTTCTCCCCAACTCGGCAAGGAGCAGGGAAGAAGAAAATCTCCCTCTGCGGTCACAAGTGTTCTGGTGCCCACACATGGTCTATGCTCAACAAATCAGTTATTACTGATCGTCTTCAAAGAAACTTAATGGACGTAAACAGACAGTACCCCTGAGAAGGTTATCTTACTGTTGGTAAAGCTGAAGGTCTATTGAAAACTTACCTACACCTCAGACAAATGTGGCCAATCATTTCTGTTTTTGTGGTAATTACGGGTGAATGAACTCTACTTTGAAGTATTACCTTTAAGTCATCCAGGCTAGAAGGCAGGGGCCCCGGCTTTCTCACGGAAGCAGATGGATTCTGTCTTGGTGTATTAGGCGTGGTGCTGTTCAGAGCTGAATTCCCACTGTTGTTATTTTTGTCATTGAGTGGCCTTCAAAAGGAAAAGAAAATTAGACTTGATAATAAAATCATGTCTGAATTTGATCCTGCTCTGCTAACGACTTGACTGTTAATGTGTGAAGAGAAAATCATCATGGTCGTGGATTGGAAGACTCAATAGTATACAGATATCAATCAAATGAGACCCCCCTGCAAGTTTTGCTTGCTTGCTCGGTAGAAATTCTGAAGGTGATTCTGAGCTACATATGGAAACACAAAGGACCAAGAATGGCCATGGCATCACTGAAGGAAATCAAAGCTGGAAGAGCCATACCACTTATCAAAACTCATTATAAAGCCAGTTATTAAGATGGTGTGGTGCTGGTACAAGGGCAGAACAACAAATGGAAGAGAACAGAGAATCCAGAAACAGACCCTCACATATAGAGCCTCTTGAGTTATCGCCAAGATGGCACTGAAGTGCACTAGCAAGAGGGTGGTCCTTACAATAAATGGTGCTGGGCCACCCTGGATATTCACACAGATAAAAATAAGGCCCTTAACTGACCCCTATCTCACACCATCTCAGAAACCTAAACGTGAATTATGAAAGCAATAAACTTTTAGAAAACTTAGGGTAATATTTCAGGGTGCCTGGGTGGCTTGGTTGGTCGAATGTCTGACTTCAGCTCAGGTTGTGATCTGGTGGTTCGTGGGTTTGAGCCATGCGTCAGGCTCTGCACTGGCTCGCTCTCTCCCTCTCTCTCTGCCTCTCCCTGACTTGTGCTCTTTTTCTCTCAAAAAAAAAAAAAAAAAAAGAAAACTTAGGATAATATCTTCATGGCCTTTGGGTAGGGAAAGATTTCTTAAACAGGACACAAAACACACTAAGGGAGACAGCTTTAAGAGTGAAAAGTGAAATCATAGGAGAAGATACTTGTAATACATATTTCTTTTTTAATTTTATTTAACTTTTCAGTATTTATTTACTTTTGGGAGAGACAGAGTGTGAGCAGGAAAGGAGCAGAAAGAGAAGGAGACACAGAATCTGAAGCAGGCTCCAGGCTCTGAGCTGTTAGCACAGAGCCTGATGTGGGGCTCAAACCCACAAACCGCAAGATCATGACCTGGGCCGAACTTGGACACTCAACTGACCGAGCCACCCAGGCGCCCCTCTAATACGTATTTCTGACAAGGCATCATATCTAGAATATACAAAAAAAAGTCTCACAAATCAGTAAGAAAAAGACAAAACGCAATGGGAAAATCCTGAACAAGCATATCACAAGAAAATCTATCCCAATGGTCCTTAAACGTGTGAACAAGGGCTTAACACCTCATCAGACATGAGGAAAATGGAAAAAGGCACAACAAAACAGCACCGCACATCCAGCAGAACTGCTGCTATAACGAGTAAGACGCCAATACGAAGCACTCGGAACATCGAGAGCGCCCAATCACGGCTGGGAGAAGTGTGAATTGGTACAACCGCTTCGGAGAAGTGTTTTATGTTATCTACTAAAGACAAACCTGTGCCTATCCTCTGACCCAATTCCATTCCTCGAGGGACACCTGACAAAAATCTACATACATGAACCAAAACACACAGGTCAGAATGCTTAGTATGGCATTATTCATAACAGTCCCAACCGGAAACAACCCAACTGTCCACCAACAGGATGATGGGTGGATAAATGATAAAATACTAGACAGGAATAAAAATTAACTACTTCTCTCTGCACCAGTAAAGATGCATCTCACGAACACAATGTTGAGCAGAAGAACTCACGTGCGTATGTATACCGTAAGACTGCATTTATATAATGTTCAAAAAAAGGCAAAACTAATCAATGGGAGAGAAGTCAGGTAGTCACTGAGGGGGGATGCCAGGGGGCTTTTTGGGGTACTGATATTCTATTTCTGGATTTAGGTGGTGGTTATGGAGGTGTGTTTACTTAGCATTGATTTTCAGTTATGATTTATGGACTTCTCTATCACTTAACACTTCATTTAAAAAGGTGATTTAAAAAATGTGTTTTATTTCTGTACTCATCTTGCCAGCAGAACCAGGTCCCCATCTAGCTTCTTCCCCCTAGGATACTCTTGGCAACAATGACATTTCCTCCTCTGGGTGGTTGACACTGTACAGCCAATTCCATTAGAGCCTCACACTTTATCCTTATATGAGTCTTGGTGCTGAAGCATGGAGACTCTGACTTCCATGTTCTGAAACAGGGACCTGATGTTGCTTATGGGGAGAGGCTCCTGCTTAGATGAGCTTTGTCCAGTGGGTTTTTGGAAGATTGTGTTTGAAGCCATTTCTGGCCCTGTGAACAGCTAACTCTTGACATTCATCTGGGGTCTTTGAAAACCTGCCTAAATTTTATGTAAGTGAAATACTTTAAGTGTTTGCAATGAAGTTTCTTGAAATTTGGGTGGAATGACAAATATTTTATGTATCATTTATTTCCTTTCTAAAAGTTCAGTTTTAAAATCTTCTATTAGAATTATGAAAACATTTTATGTAAATCAGAACTTCTCAACCTTACTTATTTTCATTACTGTCTCCACAAGGAGACTTTCTATGAATTTTTTTTCCCTAATCGACCTCCCAGTGAAATCTTAATACCCTCAGGGATGTACTGTGTAATCACCTACGTACCGTATGTGTGTCTGTGCTCTCTTCAATCACAAGTGCAACACTCCCCCCAACCAATGTCCGCTCTCTTGTGAACAATAAATTATTCTATTGGTGCGTTTGGTTGAGATTCTATAATGCTTTACTTGTTACTACGATTAACAACAGTTCAGGGCTTGCTTCAGCCTTCGAAATAACGAGAGTAAGTTGGACCTAGGTTTTTTTTGTCCAGATCCACAAAGACAGAAAACATGCTGTGGGGGGACCCTGACAAACGTGATGTCTGTGTGGATGAGAAACCTGAAGTCCAGACACCTGAAAGGACCCTCCAGGAGCCCCCGTCAGTGTGTGGCTACAGCCCCATCTCCCAAGGTACCAGGGGCTGTGTTATCAGGTCAAATCTCACTGCTGTGGAGCTACAGACTTCTGCATTCAGCTTCCTGTACCGGAATTTTGGTGAAAAGAAACACTGTTTTAGAAAACAACACCTCCACTGTCAGGACCCGGAAATCAAACAGAAGTGACGTTCAGTCTTTGCGTGGTGCAATAATACACAAAAGTAAGTGACCTTTCCCCCTCTGTGTCCCCGGATCTTTGTGTGTGATGCTCTCCGGGGCTGGGTGGCGTGGCTGCTATGGTGGTGGGGGTGTTTGTGGAGGACAGGGGACCGGCAGCCTTAGTGGAAAGACAAAGAACCATTAGAGACCAGATACTCAGCTCCTCAGATGTACTCTTCCCATCTACAAACTGGCCCCACACAGTCAATTTCTTTCATTACAGAAAAGACTGTTTCATAGATACTACAAAAATCCTTTTATGGGATTTTCAGTTGTCCGGGTTTCCTCACCCGGGAGCGCGGTCAGTAACGTCACCTCCTCCTGGAGTTACGGTGAGGGGCACAGGGATGTCAACGTCGAGCACACTGCCGGGTGCATCGTAAGGGGTGCGCACAGGGGAGCCAGTCACCGCTCGTGTCCCTGCTGCCCGATGCCAGAGGAGGGAGGCGGCAGGGGAGGACACCTCCCTCGGGCCCGGACGGAGCTGCAGAGCGGCGGTGGTCTGCGTCTGATGCGCTTCCAATCCTCTTTGCTCTTCCCTGGTTCCCTTCCAATGTCAACATCTCACTCAGGCCTGCTTGCTCTTAAAGTAATAACATGCTACAAAAATTCTTTCTTTCTTCATCTCTGTGCCCTGATGTTTTAGATTTACGTACTTCACAGTAAGGTCCAAATGACTAATAGGTCTAATCTTCCTCGAGATATCAGGATCTTAAAAGAAAAAAGTGCATTGATAATCACTAGCATATGAGGAGACGGTTCTTAACAGAGGAGCTTTTTAGCAGGTCTCACTCCTTGTCTGCTCCTAGGAAACAGGGCTCCCTGTGGTGGAATGCTCAGCATACGTGGAGAATATCCGAGTCGAATTTCCACACCCACATGGATCATGAATTGAGTGGCCTGCTCACTGAGAAAAACTTTCAACTCGAATAAACTTTGCACCTTTTTGTACAGTTTGTCTTGTGAGGTCAATGTAAATGTCCCTTTCTCCTGATAACTGAGGGAAATGAGAGACGAGGTATTTTCATTTTTACCCATGTTTCCTGGAAAATGCATACTCAGGATGGAGATCTAGAAATTTCCTTCTGTACATAATTAAAGTTCACTACGGATGTCTTGCTGTGGATTCAGTCTCAGAAGCTGTCAGAAGTCACTTCCTTCTGTCTCTCTCAACTGGGCTCAGACTTTGGAAACGTGTTCCTTCTCCACAGTTGTTGGTCACCAAGACCTTTAACTGTCTTGGAAACATCTCTCATCTGTTCTTTCCTTCCCCTTATCAATGCCCTCATCTTCTCACATCTCCTTTATTGTGAAATGTCTGTCTTGCCTACTGCCAGACTCCCCTCCGTGACCAGCATCTCACTGTCCTTTGGTGCACTGTGGCGTCACCACAACAGCCCTCTGAATCATCTACCACGTCAAGATGCAAGGCTGCCCGGCTTCAGATTCCTCTGGACAGCGGCTCTACTCAGTTTTGTCTCTACTTTTCATCCCATTCCTTATTCAGGCTATTTTCCCTGTCATCCCATCAACAGGCATGGCCCGCTCCTTCCTCTGTTCTCGCACGGGGGCGGGGGGGGGTGCGGGTCACTCTCCTTTGCGTGAAAGGGCCCCGCCCAAGTTTTGGGCTCTTTCTCACAGAGGTATCCTGCCTGCTTTCATAAAGCTTTCCTTGACCACTCCGGCTTCTACACTCATCCCCCCGCACCCTGCCTTTTTTAAGCTGTTTATAACAAGACTCTCGCTCCTTACACTTTTCTCGCGGTGCCTAATACTACATGGCAAACAACAGGCAGACCTCTCCTGGGCGAGTAACTGTGACGAGGCACCGCTACCGTGAAAGGTCAAGGTTCGGAACCTATCTCGGAGGACAAACCCTGGAGTCACTGGCACGAGGGCAAGACGCCGCGGGACGGGCTTCGGGGACCAGGCAGTGAGACCGATCGCTGAGCGCAAGCGCCCCACGACATCCACCCCCTAGGAACCAGGGACGTGGCCCGCGCCGCCCCCGGCCCCGTACTTGAGCGGCGCGGGCAGGATGGTCTGGTAGTTGTAGTGCTGCTGCTGCTGGCTCAGGATCTGGAGCTGCAGGAACAGCTGCTGCTGCTGGAGGAGGCGGGCGTAGTTGGAGTCCATCTGGGGCTCGCTCTTCTCCCCCTTCTGGTCGGGCGGGATGTACTGGTGGTACTTGAGTTTCTTCACCCGCGGCTTGGGATCTTTGCACTTCTTGCCCCGGTGTTTGTCGTTAGGGTTCTTGGGATGGCTTTGCTGTTTTCAAGAGAAAGACAGGAGCATTTTAAGAGGCGCCATCACACGCGGCCTGTTCTACCGTGTGCCTGAATGCTCTGACGGTGACGTCAAAGAGCAAGGTGCCTCAGAAATTGGCGTAGCCGCTTCGGAAAGCAGTCCGCCGAATACGTTGCCAGAGCCACGAAAGCGTGGGTCTACCTCCCTGGACCGAGCAATCTGGCGCTTGGGGCTCAGCCGGCTGAGCTTCCGACTCTTGATTTCGCCCCAGGTCATGATCTCACGGTTTGTGGGTTCGAGCCCCACGTCAGACGCTGAGCGGACAGCGCGGGGCCTGTTTGGGACTCTCTGCCTCTCCCTTGCTCACACCTTCTCTCTCAGAATAAATAAACTTAAAAAAAAAAAAAAATCTGGCTCCTAAGAACTTACTTTCTCCTGTTCCTTGTTTTCTTACAGTAGGGAAAGGATATACTCCACTGAGCATTATCTATTCAAGTTCAACAAAGTTACTTTGGGTTTCTTGTTTAGACACACTTGTATCTATTGTCTCCTAGTGAAAAAGAGGCTGTACGCCAAATATACAAATGGGAAAGGATTAGGTATGCTTCCCCCTGTGTCCTGCCTTCAGTCATTAAAAATATACTCTTTAGAGACTATGTAAAAACAGAAGAGTGCTTCTAATGGAACAAAGCAGACTATAAAGTTGTGTATTTCTAAGGAAAACACAAACACACACACAAAATACTGCAGTCTCACAATATTCATCAATTCACCGTCATCTGCTTATCGTGTTATCGACAACAGATTTTACTTCTGGTCGTTTCAAAGTGATTGAAACAATGAACGGAGTGTGAGTTAAGGAGGCTGGACTCTAACTGTTACGTAATGATACAAGTGACTCAGCCAATCAGGAAGGCACCTGTTGGTAAGGGAGGGGGGCAGGCACGTAAGGACCACTGTTCCTCAGACGAAATCTGCTCTTATTTCTCCACTGGCACATTCTCTCAGGAAGGGAGGGCGGGAAACAGCTTTCCTCACAAAAACCCAAAGAACTGTGGTCTGTTTCCCAGTACGTACCTGTCTTCTCCTCTACTAGCAGAGTCCTAGGATCGCCTACCCAGCCTCTGAATGTCACATTCTTAAAGGATGCCTTTTGCCCCAGAATCAAAGCCCTCCTTAAAGAGGCACTCACTAGTGAAGAGGAGAAATTCAGAGGAGAGGAGAAGCAGAGACCTCTTAGGATCCACAGGGAAAGACGCACTGGCAAACAGTCTTTGTGCCATCAGTGGTACGTGTTTGCGGATGTGGGCAGAGGGGTGCGAGCGGGCATTAGCTCAGCTGCCGCTTGCCACACTCTGGAATTTCGGGCTCCAAGAAGAAGTGATGGAAGATGCTGAAATGCACTGATCTGTGCCCTGAAGCCACAAACGCTGGGCCACCCTGACAAAGAGAGGCTGGAATAGAAACAGAGCCTTCTCTGCAGGAGAGCTGAGGACCAGGAGAGCGCCAGAGGGTAGCCGGAAGAAGCCAGGAATCCGCCCCAGGTACCTCCCCTGGGAGAGCGCAGCCCTGTGTTCACCCGGAGGCAGAAAGAAGGCTCTCCAACCCTTCAGGGGGCCTGGGTCCTTCCTGGCCTTGTGACTTCTTTGGGCCTCACTTCCTCATCTGGTAGGTGCAGAGAGGGTCAGCTAGCTCTCTGATGTCCTTTTTTAGTTCTAAAAGTTTGAGATCAGGGTTCTGCTGCTTTTGGCAAAAGCTGTATCGGAACTGTTTAGACTATTCCTCTGTTTATCCCCCCCCTTTATTTAGCAGTTCTAAATGGACTTAAAAAAATCTTTTTAAGCCTACTATATATTAAAATTTTTAATCTTCCTTGGGGCCTATTCTAACTGAATTGTTTCACCAAGTAAAATTTAGGGAACAGTGCCACCAACGTGCAGCTTCTCGGAAGAACAAAACGAGCTTCAGCGGGCCAAATCTGCTAAAGCAAAAAACGCAGCCGCCTGTCTGAAGCCTCTGACCTGTCATGTGATACATGTGGAGTACCAGTGAGCTTGACCTTGTGTATAAACTCCAAAATTATGTTGCCATTAAAGACGTCTGTTCGTGAGGGGCGTGACTCCCCAGTGCTGTGCTGAAGTGAGTCTATCCTACTCTCCTCCCAGTGTGTCTTTCATGTCAGCAGCCTGGATGGAAGCAGGATTGGGAACCGCCGACAAAATGTACCCTCAAGCCTTTCCGCGTGGCTCTGGGAGTTTTCTAGAGACCAAATTTTGTGCAGTTCTTTGGTGACTACAGAACAACAGGGCATCTGCTGAAGGTGGTGGTTTCCAATATATTTTTTTTTTCTTAATTTTTTTTTTTAAACGTTTATTTATTTTTGAGAGAGAGAGACAGAGCATGAATGGGGGAGGGTCAGAGAGAGAGGGAGACAGAATCTGAAACAGGCTCCAGGCTCTGAGCAGTCAGCACAGAGCCCGACGCGGGGCTTGAACTCATGGACCGCAAGATTGTGACCTGAGCCGAAGTCGGACGCTTAACTGACTGAGCCACCCAGGCGCCCCGGTAGTTTCCAATATTAAGGCCTGACCTAGCAAGTCTGCCCGTGGGTTTTGTCTTCAAGGCTTCAATCAGGCTGAAAGGCGGGCTAGGAGGTGCAGAAACTTGCCTTTGTGTTCCCCGCATGGGCCACAGACGCGCCACGAGTAAACCAACCTCACACCGGCGCGTGCCGGGAACCCACCTTCACCAGCGACGGGCCAGGCTTTGCTGAGGACACGGTGTTTGTGGAGAGCACAGGAGCGGGGGACCTGGTCGGGGGCTGATCCGGAGCAGGAGTTTTCAAGAATTCAGGAACTGCTGGGGACACTGAAGTAAACTGCTGGAAAAGGCGGAAAGAGAACAAGCATGTGAACTCGATGGCATAAAATTAGAAAAACCAGAATTATAAGGGAATGACCTCATTTTCTGAACGTCCCCTAGGAAAGAAACAAAAGAAAAATATACTATTGTGTCTGAGACCCAGATGGCAGAATAACAGGCTTTACGTCAACGGACCCAAGTATTTAGTCTTTGCCCCAATGGCAATGAAAAGCAAAAGCTAAATAAGGTAATTCGATTGACTACACCCTAGTAGTGTTTTCTCAGAAATACGGTCAGAACCGCCCTTTTTTGGCAGAAGCGAAGTCCAAGACTCTTGCAGAAATGATGAGAACGGTACGTGATACTTGTGAGGTTTTCTTGCTGTATAGATCACAGTAATGCCGGCTGATTTAAACGTGGCATTTACTTTCGCTTACGGGCCCGATCAGTCCTCTCCAGCATACCCCAGATCCACGGCCTGGCAGCATTCAGTAAGCAAGCTGCCACTCCCTGGAGGCCCCTCCACACACATGTGCTTTACAGCTTATGTCCCACGGTCCGAGCCCGACTAGCACTCTCTTTAACCATTTCCCCCATTTCCCACAACAGTTGGGCATCTGAACAATGTATTATTCTAAGACGGCCTTGTTTGACTGAGGGCACTCTCACACCCAAAGCAAGAAGCTAATTTACTACCGAGGTCAAACAAGTAACCACTAAACCTGGGTGTGGTGTCGTATACTAACAGAGGAAGCTACCAAAGGCTTTCATAGCTTTTATCAACAGCCTAACAGCCTATTTCTGCTGACACTCTACTTTAAGTAGATTTTAAGTATTCACTTACGAGGAAGAGATATTGATTACTATTCTCACAAATCAGTTAAATGTTGCACAGCAATTACTACATGGACTTAACTATTACCAGCCTTAATTTAAGAAAAAAAATCTCTTCCTTTATCACTCTGCTGCCCCGCCCACAACTCTCAAATTCATTACAAGAATCAAAATCAGTTCTTTTGCTGATGTACTTGGGTTTAAGAATAGCAGACTGTATTTTCCTTCCTTAAAATAAATGACCTGAGAACTCAGAGGCTATTCGGCAGCAAGAAATATGAAGCTTGGCACATACTAGTTATTCAATAAATATTTGTTTAATGGGTGAATGGAAATTCCTTGTGGCTTTACTCATGCTGGGTCACACTCTCAAGGCCGGCTGAGACCGTGAGGATGTGTGTGAGTGTGCAGTGAACTGTGCGTGCCCACGACGGCTCTCTCCCTAAGCATGGTTTTCCTTTCACCACTGATTTCCACTTGTAAATAATTATTACTGACAGTGAGGGTTGACAATAAAAAGACGTGACTTTTGAAAGATGGCTCTACGGTAACCCCCTTACCCACGGTTTATCTTTCTGCAGTTTCAGTGACCCATGGGCAACTGTGGTCCTGAAGGAGATGATCCGCCTCTGACATAGGGTCACAAGGTCAATGACAGCTTAACCCTACATTGCAGGCCTTTGTCATTCACCTCACTTCATCTTCTCATGGAGGCATTTTTATCATCTCACATCATCATCAGAAGAAGGGAGTGTACAATCATGAGATATTTTGAGAGTGGAAGCCCACATTCACATAACTTTTATTACACTTATAACTGTCCTATTTTTACAGTCGTTAATCTCTTACTGTGCCTCCTTTATAAATTAAACTTTGCACTGGTATGTACATATAGGAAAAAACCAGGGTATACAGGGTTCTGTGCTCTCAGCGGTTTCAGACACCCCCTGGGCTCTGGGAATGCATCCCCTGTGGGTAAGGGGAGAACACTGCACTTGATTTCATTCAAAGAGAAGTGAAAGAAACGAACTTCTCCAGGAGTCTCGACACCTGTACTCCAGGCTGACTTCTGCCCCCAAATGGCCCTGAGACAGCCGCTTCCTTAACGAACCTCTGACATGAAGGGAAGCTGATGGCCAGCTAAGTCACTGCTTTAAGGATATGGTTTTAAATTATTTGTTTTCCTCTCACTTTGCACATTTTTTGGAAGTGAGGATATTTATCTCTGGGTCAATTTTCCCATAGGGAAAAACATTCCTTGGCTGTTAAATAATTGGCATATGAAGTAGAATCACATATTTGTGTGTGTGTGTGTGTGTATAATATATATGTGTGTGTGTATATATATATATATATATATATATATATATAGTATATTTAAAAATTGTATATACAAAGGTGTGTATATTCATACGGGTGTGTGTGTGTTTTGTTCCTTGCAGATAAATTCTACTAACCTGGCAAGCTGTTTTACCCCTCCAGCCCCACAATGACTAATGCGATTGCAGTGATGCATTTGACAGCTGTCAGTGTTGATAATCTGGAAAATAATCCAGTAGCATAATGTGCTATCAATTATAATATTTATGAAAATGTTTCTCCTGTATTTCTAAGACCTTGTCTAACTGACTTCAGCCTTGATTACGGAAACTCTCATCTTACTAGCTCTTTTCAGTGTGACTCTGCTACTCAGAAAGCCAGAGGCCCCCCCACCCCCCACCCCAGCATTAACACAAGAATGACCCAACTGAGATACGGTGATTATTCACATTACCTTATCTGATGATAAATTCCGGTTAAAATGGGAGAAACGTCTAAACTCTTCTTTACATTTGCCAGTCTTTGTTATGTGCCTTAGAAATGACCCCTTAAATAACCTTACATCCTAGCTAGACGTTAGGATCCTAGTGACTAGAGTTACCCCAAAATCGAGGTATCAGTACTTCTGAAACGACAGTATTCCAAAAAAGATGAAAACAATATACAAGCCATAAAAGGACACCACACTTATGTTACCCCATCATAAAGCAAGCAGTATATTAAAATCTTAAAAGAATACTTCAAATGTTTAAATTTCCACTGACACCTAAGGTCACCTTTTGTACTTTCAAAATTTAATCTCAAATGATCCGGAGTCTTTTCTCCAAGGAAACAAAAGAGCGGCAAGCTTTGCTCTGTTTTCTTCGATCTGAGTGCTGTTCCCAAGCTACAGGTCTCACGACCGCCAATTCTTCAACTGTCATCATGACACTGTGACAGACAATGTCAGGAAAACACTGCTGTCTAATGAGGGATACTTAGGCTTTAAACAAAACCGAAAAAGAGAGCACTCTGAATCTTCAAGACTGACTTTTCTCTTCTTAGAAATTGCTAAGGGTAAGTTCTGCTACCAAAGAAAAAAATAAGTCAAGGTAAATGTTTAAGCTGATTAAAATTTTATAATGTATCAGGTGTCTGCACTGGTTCCTTCTGAAAAGATGATACACTTGTCAAGGACCAATCACTGTTCTCTGGTAAGTTCCTTTTTTATTAGATTTCTTTATGCAATCCAGAGGGGCAGAAACTAGATATTTAAAAACAAAGTTTTTTTGGACTGGAGATTTTAAGTCTAAAATACATGTGTTTTTAATTTAGGATACAGCACAGATCTTAATTAAGATGGGAATATGCAAATAAGAAATTCAAAATGCAATTATTCTTTAAATATTGTTTCCATACTCTGATCCCCAGACAAATAAAACAAATGCTAGTCAATGAATGGGCTGAATACAAATCAAAAACACATGCTCTGTATATTTAATAGATGGATATTTAATGTAAATTCTAGTTTTGCTAAAATATATCACTTAGCACTGACCACTTTATGTAATACACAGTTACGAGTTAAGATATTTCATTTTTTAAGTTTTTATTTATTTGTTTTGAGAGAAAGAGAGAGCGTGAACTGGGGAAGGGCAGAGAGAATCCCAAGAGGGTTCTGTGCTGTCAGCACAGAGCCCGACTTGGGGCTCAATCTCATGAACAGTGAGATCATGACATGGGCCAAAATTAAGAGTCGGACGCATAACTGACTGAGCCACCCGGGTGCCCCAGGCCTTTTCTTTTTAGAACAAGGAGTTGAACATTAATATTTTGGCACAATATCTACTGAACATTTGGTTGGTACATTTGACCTGGTTAGTAAAGAGGATCTGCATGTATCCCTCATTTAAAAAATCTATTATTTAAAAAGATTGTGGTAAAATACATATAAGTTACCATTTAGGGGCACCTGGGTGGCTCAGTCGGTTAAGCTTCCAACTTCAGCCCCAGTAATGATCATGCAGTTTGTGAGTTCCAGCTCTGCATTGGACTCTGTGCTGACAGCTTGGAGCCTGGAGCCTGCTTTGGATTCTGTGTCTCTCTCTCTCTGCCCCTCTCCAGCTCGCACTCTCTCTCTCAAAAATGAACATTAAAAAAAAAATTTTTTAAGTTACCATTTAAACCATCTGATGTATTAAAAATTTTTTTTTAATGTTTATTTTTGAGAGAGAGAGCATGTGCAGGGGAGGGGCAGAGAGAGAGAGAGGGAGACACAGAATCTGACGCAGGCTCCAGGCACCGAGCTGTCAGCACAGAGCCCGACGTGGGGCTCGAAGGCACAAACGGCGAGATCATTACTGGAGCTGAAGTTGGATGCCTAACTGACTGAGCCACCCAGGTGCCCCTAAAGCATTTTAAAGTGTATAGTCCTATGGCATTAAGTATATTCACACTGTTCTGTAACCATCACTACCATCCACCTCCAGAAAAATGGAAACTCTCTTTCCATCGAACGACTCCCCGTTCTCCCCTTCCACCAGCCTCTGACAACCACCATCTACTTAATGTCTATATGAATTTGACTATTCTAGCTCTTAATAAAGTGGAATCATACAGCATTTTTCCTTTTGTGATCGGCTTATTTCGTTTAGCATAATGTCCTGAAGGTTCATCCGTGTTATAGCGTGGGTCGCTCAGAATCTCCCTTCTCTTTTAAGCCTCAACAACATTCTACTGCATATACACACTGCATTCATTTGTCAGTGGCCACAAGGGTTGCTTCTGCCTCTGGCTATTGTCCACAGTGCTATGAACACGGCTATACAAATACCTGCTCAAGTCCCTGCTTTCAACCCTTTTAGGCATTTACCCAGAAATGGAATTTCTGGATCATACGGTAATTCTATTTTTAGCTTTTTGAGAGAACTGCCGTACCATTTTCTGTAGTGACTGTACCATTTCACAATCCCACCCAGAGGGCACAGGGATTCCAATTTCTCCAAATCCCTACCGACGCCTGTTAATTTATCTTCTTTGGATAGCAGCCATTCTAGTGGTGTGAGGTGATAGCTCATGGTGGTTTTGATTTGCATTTCTCTAGTGATTGGTGATGTTGAGCATCTTTTCATGTGTTTATTCACCATTTGTTGATCATCTTTAGAGAAATCCCTATTCTGGTCCTTTGCACATTTTATTTTTTTAGTGTTTATTTTTGAGAGAGAGACAGAGTGCGAACAGGGGAAGGGCAGAGAAAGAGGGAGACACAGAATCCGAAGCAGGCTCCAGGCTCTGAGCTGTCAGCACAGAGCCCAACGCGGGGCTCAAACCCACGAAGCACGAGATCATGACCTGAGCTGAAGTCGGATGCTCAACCGACTGAGCCACCCAGGTGCCCCTGTATTTCTTAAGTAACACAAAGAACAGCTGTCATTATGCGTTATAACAGGGTGACACGGGACGATGTGCTGGAAAAGGGTCTTAAGTAGAATCTCAAACCGATGGCATAATGAGAACAAAGTCATTACTTTAAATCCTGTGCAGGTCAGACAGATGCTGTCTTAATGACACCTGTAATACACGTAATGTAAGTAGCTCAGCGCCTGGCCCAAAAAAGTGCCCAGCAAATGTTGGCCATTCTTTTTTATCCTCATCTCAATTATATTTGATAAACCCTGACTGATTTATGAATACAGAGGAAAGGCCTATTCTGTAGAAAGTATACTTTCCTATTGGTCACAGGAGAACAGAGTTAGGAGCTGGGTTGGAACACAACTTCACAGTTAATGCTGGAAACCAGCTCCAAATCTAAGTCCTCTCGACATGTAAGTTACATACAATGAGATTGGAAGGGTAACAATAGAAATTACCACCAATATCTTTGATGCCCTAATTTAGGCCTTTATTGATAAGCATTTGTAATAAAAGTTAGTCTTGTTGTAATTATTTAATGTATGTGTACATGACCTTGCTCATTTTGTGAGCTTAAACCTAAGGTGTCTATATTATGTGGGAAAGGTCGTCTAGCTAAAAGTTGCTTGATACAATGGGAAAAAAACGTACCAAGCTCCTCTAATCCCGTCTTCATGAAAGTACACAGAGGATCTGACCCACGAGGTTCCTTCTCAGCCCTACTTCCAATTCAGCACAGGAGTTGTCCCCGCAGCACAGACTTGGAAAATGTCAGGTCACACGTACAGTTAAGCATGTGGGTGCTTATAATAAACGATTAATTAAATGGCTTAAGAAATCGCTGAGGGAGTAAAGGTCTTCAGATTAAAAGCACCAGTGTAACAGCTCCTGGTGCTCACATGTAACTAGCTGTTCTTAATTTTCTACAGCTTTCCATTGTTCAAAAATTTCTTAGGCATAAAATAAATTGAGCTCCACCAATGTGTGATGTCTGCTCCATTAATGTTGTGGCAAGTTCCTTTCCATCTGTACTTTGATCGGAATTGAAAAGAAAAGAGAATCATCCAAGGAAGGGCAGTGCTAGTCTCTTACAGACCACACAGAATTACATATTTCAAAGAAGAATTTTTTTTGGTGGAATGTACATTTTGAAGGAAGGATATGCTGGATATTATGTGTTTTATTATTTTTGTTTTGTAAGGAATCTATCTTTTATCTGAATATTTTCCTGTAGGACTCAATCCTCTGGTATCTCTCCGTATGTTTTGAGAAAGAAGTTAGGAGACAAATGTCGTAACACATTTTGGAGTTAAGCAAGCCATAAAACAATATTAAGCCTAATTTCCTCTAAAGTAATTATCTGTAAATATAACTTTTAAAGAACCAGAAAGAAATTCCCTACACTGGCCCTGAGATTTATATTAGGCCAAATTAAAAAAAAAAAATTGAATAGGAAAATTAGAAAAATGTGTTTTAATCACGTGATTAAATGTGTAGCGCGAAGTGATGACTAATTAACATATAAAAAACCCTGGTTCCGGCAAACAAGAAGAAAGCGAAATCTGTGACAGTTACTCTAAGTGGGGTCTATGGACTTTTGTTACCTGCCTGCTACAAGTACGGGAAGTCCCACAGAAATCTGGTGCTACCCTACTACTTTCACTGTGTTGTGCAAGAAGACTGGCCCACAATGATCTGGAAAACAAGCTATGTAAAAAACACATACTAGTCTTTCACTCCAGGCAATCTGAGGACCACTGGTCTATAGTAACAAAATTCACCAACCAAACTCCTGCCCTGAGTTTCCATTTTAAAGACTGAAAACTAAGACACCCAAGTTATAAGCGTTCTATGTTGTTTTGTTGTCCTGTCTTTATACGGACTGTTTCCATAACAGGGAGGACACTGACTTTGGGGAAGTACAGTGATAATTCTAAAGCAGGAAAAAAGAAATTACAGAGATAATCTCCCAAGTTTTTCATTCATTCAAGCAATAAGCACTTGCTGTGTGCTGGACCCTGCATGTTCAGGATGACATCACCAAGATAGAATGAGGGGACATCCCAGCCCTTTGGAAACTCGATGTCTAATGAGAAGCAGTGTTTTCAGGTACTTTTCCCTTGCGCTACAGATGCGAAAGTAATCATGTTTAGGGAAACAAATATATTTTATATATATATGAAGTGAGATGCCTGGACAAATTCATAAACCAACACTAGAGAACAGTGAAAACAATTAAAGTACAAAATGTGCCAAAACAGACCCTAATTATCATTTCTAGATGACACAAAAATCCCGAGGACGTTATAGGCATCACAAAGTTGCCTGTGCAGTTGATTGAAAAACAAACCCCCCAAACCTACAACATACTTAGAATCCTCCTCAAGGATTATTTTTCTTCAACATCAGTAGAGTACAGTTAACAGGGAGATGCTTCTTTAATCGAGTGAATCAAGGTGTGATATAATAATGAGAATCTTTGTCAGAGTCTTTCCTTATAAATACTAACACACTTACTACAAGGGAATTTTATGAAGGACATGCCACGTAAGAAGGTCTCAAGGTATGTGGTGCAGAAATTATGTGACAGGTAAAGGTGCGGCAGGCCAGCCTGAGGTTCTAGGTTCTTCTACTTGGATGTCTATGCAGGCAGCATACCCCTCTCTGAAGTGGGGCTTCCGGTGCAGGCCGAGCCGACAGATAAAAAGCAGACTGTTAAGGGTCTGCACGTAGCAGGCAGAGCTGGGGCTGCAGCAACATCAGTGTTCTAAAAGCCAGTGTTTAAGTTCCCGATGACCCCAGGGCTTCATGTGTATTGCACTGGCAATAAACTGACCAGACTGATTCTTCAGGAAACACTGCTATTCCTTTTTTCCTTCAAGGAATTCAGGAATGTCAGCCCACTGGGCAGGACTCTCTCTGGTTAAAGGTTCTCACTTAGAAACTTAGCTGGAGACCAAGTTTCAAGAGCAAAGTAAAAGACTTAATACAAGCAATGCAGAGACAGGAAAACGCTAATCTCCTACAACACAGGGGGGCTGTCATGAGGCCATCACCAGGCAGATGGCTGACAGGACAAAAATTCCATGTCACTAAAGCCAAGCCCACTCTGATAGCTGTCTGATATCCTGACCTAAGCAGAGAACAACCAAGATGGGTAAGTAGAACTGTTTTTTAATGGTATTGACTTGCATACCTGACATTCTTTTTAGCCCTATTTTTAAAGCTCAAACCCAGGGCGCAGCAAATATGTGAGAATACAGTAGGGGCTGGGCTCCCTTGGTCTCCCTGTCTGCCTGCTCAGACCTCAGGCCGTGGGTCTGGTCGCTGACCCCACCTCCTTCCAGACCAGGCTCTAGCCAAGCAGAGAGGCCAGTGACTCTCACCCTGAAACTCTGATAGGACAATCTGAACCCAGCTGCCTGCACTACCTCAGATGAATCCGAGCTGGAAAGGCTCTGCTCTCAAACAGAACACAAACACTGACTGCTTCTACAAGCCTGGCATCAGTCAGCGCTTGTGCTGAATTCAGTTCAACATTCACTGAGCGTGTCTTCTGTACCAGGCCCGGTGCTGGACGTTGCAGACGCACAGACACACCACACACAGACACATACACAGACAGACACGCGCACACACACACACACACGCGCGCGCGCGCACACACACACACACACACACTAAAGTAGCTCTCGTTCCTCTCTGAGAGTCAAAGTCCCTCTCCTCAAGGGCTTACAGTTTAGTTGGAGGCATCGACACAATATGCAAATGCATGAATGTATTTCAGATCATGGTGATAAGGTCAATAAGGAAAATCCTGCTGGAAGACCTAGTCCCTAACAAACAGACATTCAGGAATGAGAAGAAATGCTGAAAGAAAATACGCAAACATTTTTAATCACCAAATTTCCATACCCCTCTGAACCCACGCCTCCCCTGGTGTAAGGGTTAAGGCAGGTAATTGCTAAATTCCTTCCCAACTCAAAAATGCTATGATACTTGGCTTTAACAAGAACATTTTCTACTGAACTTAACCAGTTCCATTAAGTAGTTCAATAGCTCTGGCTTAAAGATAACTAAATAGCATTAAAATTTCAGTAAAGCAAAAAAAGGCTATAAGGAGATGAACAACTAACTTATGTGCAGCATAAGACTTCTTACATAACCAAACGAAACATGAACACCCATTGGAAAGTAAGAAATGGGAATTTCCAATGCAATTATTAAAAACTATTTGTTAGATTCCTTTGCATGCACTAGATTTTCAGTTCCCAAAACAATCTGACACATAATACGTGCTCAGTAAATATTTGTCGAACAAAGAAGTTCAATCTAACCCAAATTAAGAAGCCAGTTACAACACTGAACTCTCCAAACAGTGTGCGAGGTTTACAGTGAAGGCATTACCTACCTGTGGTAAAGACACAATGACTGTGGGAACCGTATTACCTTCTTGGAAGGCAGTTGAAATGCCCATCTTTTACCTAAAAAGGTCCAAATCCATTTCAAAACCTGGTAACTATCCAAAGAAATAATCAGACAAGTGTCCAACAATGTATGCATAAAAAACTATGGAGGGGGCGCCCGGGTGGCTCAGTCGGTTGGGCGTCCGACTTTGGCTCAGGTCATGATCTCGTGGTCCGTGAGTTCGAGGCCCGCGTCGGGCTCTGCGCGGACAGCTCAGAGCCTGGAACCTGCTTTGGATTCTGTGTCTTCCTCTCTCTGCCCCTCCCCTGTTCGTGCTCTCTCTCTCAAAAATAAATAAACGTTAAAAAAAAAAACCTTCTGTGCATCAAAGGACACTATCAGCAAAAGGTGAGGACCAACACAAAGAATGGGAGAAAATATTTGCTAATCGTATATCTGATAAGGGGTTAATATACAAAGAACCCCTACAATTTAATAGCAGAAAAACAAATAATCTGATTAAAAATGGACAAAGGACTCAAACAGACATATCTCCAAAGATGACATATAAATGGCCAACAAACATATGAAAAGATGCTTAACAGCACTAGTCATTAGAGAAAGGCAAATCAAAACCACAGTGAGATACCACTTCATAACACTAGAATGGCTACTATCAAAAGAGCATAAACTAGTAAGTGTTGGTGAGGACGTGGAGAAACTGAAACCCGTGCATGCGGGAGTGTGAAACGGTACAACCACTATGGAGAACGGCACGGAGGTGCCTTAATAAACTAAACATAGAATTACCATGTGGTCCATCAATCCCACTTTTGGGTATATGCCCCAAGGAAGTGAAAGCAGGGTCTCAAAGAGATATTTCCAAACTCATGTACCTAGGGCCGTTATTCACAATAGCCAGAGATGGAAGTCAATGACTGCCGATGAGTGGACACACAGAGTATGGCATATATCCATACAATGGACTGTCGTTCAGCCTTAAAAATGAAGGAGATTCTGTCACATGCTACAACATCAACAAACCTTGAAGGTATTACGTTAAGTGACATAAAAAGGCAAATATTGCATGATTCCATTTATATGAGGCATCTAAAGGAGTCAAATTCATATGTACGTATGTACATATTTACTTAAATTCCAGTATAGTTAACACACGTCATATTAGTTTCAGGTGTACAATATAATGATTCAACAATTCTATACATTACTCCGTGCTCATCATGGTAAGTGTACTCTTAACAGCCTTCACCTATTTCACCCATCCCCCACCCTAAAGGAGTCAGATTCTTAGAGACAGAAATGCAACGATGGGCGATCATCAGGGTCTGGAAGGAAGGGGGATGGGGCGTTACTGTTTAATGGCCACAGTTTCAGTTTTTGAAGACAAAAAGTTCTGGGTATTTGTTGCACAACACAAGTGTACTTAACACTACTGAGCTGCAGATTTTAAAATGGTTAAGATGGCAAAAAAAAGGGGGGGTGGGAAGGGTTATATTTTATAGTGTGCGAATTATACCCCCAACAAAAGTTATGTGAAACATTTTAAAAAGCAAGTTACACAACCATTTGTAAAATAAAAGCGTGTGTATAGAACAGAAATGAAATGTAAGAATCTACTGAAAAATGTTAACAGTGTTTGTATTACAGTGAAAAAGAAGTCTGTAGTTTCCCACACTTTCAGACTTTTCTTCTGGAGAAAATGTAATTACCTTGATATACAAAAAACAGGGCGTGGTCTCTATTAAGGGGCAGAAACAAGAAAGCTGATACCTGGGCTGGAGTGCTTGTAGTCACGGGAGACGGCGATTCACTAACTTTTGCCTCAGTCGGGGAAGCGGCGGACCCCTGCGAGTCCTGGCTGGCTGGCTGGTCTGGAGACAGAGCATCACTGCTGTCTTCGTCAAATGAGAAATCGCCCTGAGTTTGAGGATAGTCCTCCTTCCCAACGCCTAAAGAAAGAAATGATTTTCAACTTAACTTGACCTTGGAACACCAAGCTTACAATGATAAAGAAGGAGAAACAATGTTTAGTACAAGAACTTAAGAAGCTGGTTTAAAAAAAAAAAATTGATGGGGCTCCTGGGTGGCTCAGTCGGTTGAGCGTCCGACTTCGGCTCAGGTCATGATCTCACTGCTCGGGAGTTCGAGCCCTGCACTGGGCTCTGTGCTCACAGCTCAGAGCCTGGCGCCTGCCTCGGATTCTGTGTTTCCCTCTCTCTCTGCCCCTCCCTGACTCATGCTCTTTCTCTCCCTCTCTCAAAAATAAACAGTAAAACATTAAAAAAAATCGAACATAATGTACTTCCCAGAGGAAGGACACACCAGTCACTACCTATGATGAATACTTGGGGAAGAAAGTCAGATCAGATCAGTCTGAATCAGATCAAGCCTTTGGATCCAACTACCAGTTTCAGGAAATACAGAAGACAAAAAAAGTTTTTAATGACACTGGGAATGCTAATGCATTCAGTAAAATCCAGTATGTGGGCATGGCTAGAGAACAGAAGGCTTTTTCACCAACGAAGTAAGAAAAGTTAGAAGACCCACCCAGGAGATTAAGATTTAAGAGCTGTATCAGCAAAGACAAGGTGTGAACCTCGCTTGGACCCTGATGTGGAACACGAGTGTTAAAAAACATTAAGAGGCATGGGAGAAAACGGAGCTATGGTTCGGTATCTGTGGATGAGTCCCATTCCATGGAGAGGCCCAGTTACGCTGATGCCTTGCCTTTTGGGGCCCATTTCTTTGGGATTGAATGGAATCATCATTGAATGTACTACTTAGAATTACTGACTACAAATTGCCTGAGATTTAAACCCATACTCAGGCAAAATATGAAGTCCCCAGAGTAATGGAAACAAGACTAGTTTTTACAGCAGGATATTAACTTTTCAAAATTGCTTGCTGAACAAGCGGTATTATTATTATTATTTTTTCTGCTAAAACTTGTGCCAGAATATAAAGTATGCGTGGTGAGGAAACATTAGTAACTATGATAAGATCAGGATAAAATGGACAAATTTTACCATTCTTAATAAATACATCTGTCCTCATGTGCTACTTACGTTGTTGAACTAACACTGAACAAGATATTCATCTTTCCTAGAAGTACACAGAATTAAGTAATGAAAAATCTGTAAGGATCTTAAACAACACAACAGAAATTAAATAGTATAATGAGTAAGTTGAATTAAGAAAACGTCAGAATGAGGGGCGCATGGGTGGCTCAGTCGGTTGAGTGTCCAACTTCAGCTCAGGTCATGATCTCACGGTCCGTGAGTTCAAGCCCACGTCGGGCTCTGTGCTGACAGCTCAGAGCCTGGAGCCCCTTGGGATTCTGTGTCTCCCTCTCTCTCTGCCCCTCCCCACCTGTGCTCTGTCTCTGCTGAAAATGAATAAACATTTAAAAAAAAAAAAAAAGATGTCAGAATGAAATTGGAACTTAAGGACAGAAACCTCAGACGTGACAAGAGGAACTTCTGTGTTAACTGGTAAGAGATGCTTCATCTACCTTATTACATAAAAAACAAACAAAAAATCCCAAGAATAACGGGAATTGGTGCAAGTATTAATCGACTTCTAATTCACCCAGAAAACAATACTCATGATCGGTGCTGGCTTTTTTATTTTAATGTTTTTTTTATTTTAAGAGAGCGAGAGAGAGCATGTGCACGAGAGGGGGAGGGGCAGAGAGAGAGGGGGAAAGAGAGAGAGAGAGAGAGAATCCCAAGCCGACTCCACACCGACAGCACAGAGCCTGACGTGGGGTTCGATCTCATGAACCAGGAGATCATTACCTGAGCCAAAATCAAGAGTCGGACTCTTAAGTGACTGAGCCACCCAGGTGCCCCTGGTGCTGGCTTTTTAAATTAAATTTGTTTGAAACTTCCAAGTTTCTCTTTCTCCCAGAAATAGTAAATTTTTAGAGTCTTGCCTATAATTGCTTCCTTAACACTGGAGTCTACAGGAAGGATGTTTTTCTCTACCAGCTCCATAGGACCAGGTCTTTGAGCAATCTTTTCATTCAGATCATCCGCTAGTCGAGCTCTTTTCAACTTCATCTGAGTAGCCTGCAGGGATGGTTCTGCAAATGTTTCTAAAAGAGGAAACATAGTTTTAACCATTACTTGAATTACTCGGTTCCATAACGTTCCTTCTGGCCAACTGAATCTAATTTAATTTAAACTGGGTTAAACATATTTATGTGTTCTCAACACACCGATGGAAAGAGAAGTAGGCTGTTGAAGAATGCTGTAGTGTACACTGTATATTTTTAGTCCTGGATACTTTATACTGTCCATATAATGCCCTTAGACGCAAATTAACATGAACTCGAGCCAAAAATGTGGTACTGCTCTTGTTCATTTACGGTGAGAGGATCACAGTCACATTTGTTAGGGATTGGGAGGTCTGGAGGATGAACACGAGGGATGTGGTCCATCCGTGGCCCAAGAAGTGTCCAGGTGTGATCTGGCTTCACTGCAAAGTCAACTGCGAGACGTGGCACTGTTCTCTTACTTAGTTAGGTCCTAAAGCTTCTCTGCAGGAGCCAAAGGAAGAGCCAGAATCAAATTCTTGGGTTGATCCTTGTGTGTCTCAGTCAATCATCCTCACTAAGAATCTGGGTTTATTTCTGGGTATATAACCTTGGAACATTCAATTACATAGTCCTATGTCATAAAGATAGATGTCAATGGTCATAGAGAAGGCTCGGCTCATCTACTTGCAAACAGGAAGTTGTGCAACAAATGCAAAAGTAACGTAAGTATCCTAGCTCATTCATCTGGGTAACTGTGTCAATGACTTGGCTTCTGGTACCTCTCATTAACATTTTATTACATTGTTCTAAATAATGTTTAGAAGTGATTAAAAACATGGTGAGATGTTAACCCCAAATTCTGAGTTGACAGTTGCCTGCCAGTTAAATTATATAGCAGAAGGTCTTTTAATGAAAATCCCCATAAATAATCTCAGGATTAACTGATGTTCTCTTTTTAGTGGGTACAATGTCCTGGCTGAAGCCCAAAGCACACCAAAAGCCCACGGCCCGTGAATTACTCCCCAGCACATCCGAGTGCTTCTCCTTCCACCAGCTGAATTACATGCTTACCAAAACTCAACCTTGATGGTCCACAAAACAGTTCATATCATTTCATATCTGCTGTCAACACATAATTTAACTACATCTTACAGGAAAATGATAAACTTCAAAAATAAGACTATTTCTTGGGAACCTAAGTTAAAGCCTTTGGAATGATTTGATAAAGGTGGGTTATTACAGAATAAGTCACTGTCAAATTACGGCAATTAACAACTAAAATATTTGGGAAAAATTATAAAATCTAGGATTTTCCAACTCAGATTGCTTTTCAAGTGTCTTTATGTTGTTTTTTCCACCCTAAATGGAAATTGTAGATGACGTATGATAGCTGTGCTTCATGCAAGAAAGATGATGTGAACTCCATTCACTTCCCTAATGAGGGCCCTGGTCTTAAATCAGAGTATTGGTAATAAATGCACATTTCTGTAAGTGAAGATAACATGTGTGACCTCTCATTTTTAACATTTTCCTGTATAACCTTAGGCTGTGGCCCCCATCTTATTACATAAACCACTTCTAACCACACAGGAAGATGACAGGTAGAGAGAATGAGACCATGCAAATCACTCTTAGGGTGATTTTAAATGCTGTTGTTAAGATCTAGGTAGGACAGTCTTCTGCCTTTCTCCTTTCTCCCATCAACATTTCCATATCAGGAATATGTCTGGAATGAAAATATCCCGAAAGTAAATAATTAGACGCTGGGATTTTGGTATGTTTCTGTTTTTGGTCTTGTGATCTCCTCATCTCCACGATGCTGAGGTTAGATTTTAGCTGAACTTCAGAAAAATAATTTAGACTTTTGCCTGCCAAACATCCAATTCAATCAAAATTGGGGTAATGTTAAGATAAGTTGGGGGGTTTGAAGTTATTTTTTAAAATTACAAATGATATATATTCTTTCTTTAAAAATCCCAACTTGAGAACAGATACTAAAAAAACATCACTTACGGGACGCTCATGCACATAGTTGGGTTTTTAACCATTGGGTAATCTTTTCTTCTTCTTCTTCTTCTTCTTTTTTTAAAGCAAATATGATTCTTTTTGATAGTTAAATGTATTTGCTTTGGTTTTAATTATATTAATAAAGCCTGTTACAATTAGAAGGCAAGGTGAAACAGACAGCATTGTTCCTTCAAAAATGTCCTTTATAGGTCAAGGTATTTTTAGGTGCAGAAGGAGCCCCGTCCCCAGTTACTTACCACCACAATTGCTTCCTGAAGATTCACTTAACCCTGACATTTTTTGGTAGCTGTTTCTACCCTACCACTTGAGTTCTGGAAAAGCTTTTTTAGCCCAATGGACTTCTGAGAACACACTAAGAGTAGTGGAAGGCATATACCCGTCACTTCCCACCCCAGATATGGAGATAGTCACATAATCATAGATTCTTTGGATTAGAAGAGACCCTACTTGGGGATGCAGATACCAACTTGCTACTTGGAATTTGTTTACAACATCCTACTCTGGTGTCATCCTGTGCTTCGTCCCCACCACAACAGCCTGTTTACTGCCATCGAGCCCTTTTCACAATCTGTAATTCATTTGTTTTGCCTGTTTATTATCTGTCCCTGCTACTAGATTGTAAACTTCATGAAAGCAGGCACCGATCTGGCTCATTTGCTGGGTCTCTGGGGTCTAGTTCACTGGCCAATGAATGACCACCTCAAATGAGCATAACCGTATTGCTTCTGGAAGAGTTTTAAACATGTCTGACCTTCAGGATATTACTCCTTATGATGAGCGACAATCTAATACTTTATAATATCAACCTAATTCTAATACTAACTCTATCATTAGACCAGAGGAGTAAGTATAATATTCCTACTTGAGAAGGGTCTCTGAATCTTTGTGAGAAATTTCCAGATTCTTTCTGTATCATCTCAGGGTTTAACACACTCAAGACTATCACGGGGTCAAGCTCCTAGTCCTTGCTTAATAAATCAGTCTGAGGAACAAAACAATGAAAGAAAACGTACTCAGGAGCTTATGCGGGGCGGGGGGGGGGGGGGGGGATACTTTCAAGAATGCTCTGTCTTTAGACAGAAAAACATTCTGGTATGAGTCATGTGTCTCACTAGAGACAGAACAGAACTGTCCCTACCAGCTTCACAAGTGATGAAGCTAGACCACTGAGGAAATCCGGTGGGCTAAGTGGAGAGTATTTATATTAATGGTCAGATCAAGCTGGACTGTTGTGGGTACGTAACGACAAACAAAAGATGTTAGGTGTGGGCAGTGCACCAGGTAGATATAACAGGGTCCATCCAGATAGGTGAAAATCTAGGGTTACACTTGTGGCCACTGTACCCTTTATGACTTAATGGGAAAATATTCCTCACTGATGAAGAAATCCTCTGGACCAAAAATGTTTTTCCAGAACAGATGGTAGAGACATCTACAGCACCAGTTGGTGGGGCAGAGTCAGTTCATCAATTGGTTATTTGGAGAATCAAGCCTTCCCCATGTATCTAACATAACATTTTAGCTTTGGGTCTTCATGTTGGCTATCCAATTTGGAGGATGTCAGCCTGTGGGGTAAAAAGTTATTAGATGGGAATAAACAGCAATGGTGGAATTCTCACTTCTTTTCTTGAGAAAATGCAGCAAAATAAGCAGAAATAAACATTTTTACCTTCTAAAATGTGCATCCTGACAAGTTCAGAACGATCTGGTCGGCTCCGAATCTTATGCTTCAAAAAGTTTTCAGTCTTGAGAGAGAGAGAGAGAGAGAGAGAGAGAGAGAGAGAAAGAGAGAGAAGAGAAGAGAAGAGAAGAGAGTGAGTCTTACTATAAATTGTTTATGACTTATTGTGGTTTTGCATTTTTCTCTCAAGGTACTCCATTTAAGTAAATTGTATACTCTTCGGTCATGATTTTGAGAAGAAAAGAGTAGCAATTAGTACTTTGAAGAGCTATTATCCAATACATAATTTAAACTGCAGCCTTCAAAACTGCACAGGCACTTGAAATGCATGCTGGCATAAAGTAAGCACTTTACAGACTTTTATTTTAAAACTTGGAAAAGGCAAAAGGCTCATAATTTGCACAGACATAGGATTTTGATCATTTAAATATCTAATAGCTACACTTCAGGTCAAGTAAAAATCCACCTAAATAACAAATTTCTTTAAAATCCTAATGTGTTTTCATTGATGAATTCATATCCTTGATCATACTTTCTTACTCAGAAAGGTTCTCAACTGAAACAATAAGGCTTTCAAATGGGTTTTATATTTTATAAGATTCTAAGAGATCATTATCGCCTTCTGGGAAAATTCCTACGGAATTTTTGGAACATGCTTATTTTCATATTGCATGATAGAAGTATTCCCTAAAGCAAAAAGAATGAATGTGCATAATGGTACTTTTAAACAAAAGTAATGAACATGAATTCGATGTGCAAATGGCATGGAAAACTCTCAAAGAATAGAGCGGAGTTGAAACACAGCAACTTCTTTAATTCAGCCAGATTCTCCTGCCCTTGGTCAAACGTACAGCTGACGCAGACCCAGTAAGGAAACCACCTAAAGATGTGTGGTTGTCGGGACACCACTTGGGCTGTCGGTCTGCTGGGGTAACAGGCGGCAGAAATACTCCATGGTTATTCTAAAACCTGTTGGTATGCCCCAGCACTGAAATGAAGAAATGCGATTTGTCCTTTATGTACAAAACCAGTTACTGGTTTTAAAAGAACAAAATTTGAACATCATGCTTTTTCTACAAACTTCCAAGATTCAACTACCCCAGAATATATAACTCTGGAAGCCACCTGTCCTGAAAATACACTGCATTTTCTCTATGGATATATTTAGGAGTACGATTGCTACTTGCCCACAGGTACTTTAAAATACAAGAGAGAAGCAGAGAAGCAGAACCTCTGAAACTGAAATTTCTTACTCTGGCTCGTTCCAAGCTTTTTATCTGCTCATGGAATGCAGCTGGGCTCTTCAAAGCTGTGAGAAGAATAAGAACCATGTAGACAGACGAGTTAATATTTCAGCCAAACGTTAGGGTACATTATGTTGATGTTCCTTCTTAATCTTACTAGTTTGCATCTACAGTTCCATTTATTACTAGTTCCTTTAGGAGATCTGCAAAATTTGAAACCTTAGACGTTTCAGAATTAAAATCATATATTCACAAATAAAACAAGTGAACATTGAGGATAGAGTTGTACACATAATGACAATACAAGTACCAGGTCAGACTAGTTGGAGCCAACAGTTGGGCCAAATTACCATCACCAAGGGAACCGCGTGATGACTCCTTGATGGGTCTTTGCTCTGAGTGGCCATAAAAGATACCAGAAAAAGCCCAAATGTCCAGAGGACGTTTAGCCTAGGAGTGGTCTAACCTTGAACACGAGGACATGCTACACTTTCTGTCTAGCAGAGCTGAGTTACCATTCACTGAGACCCCACAATGGACATAGTCCTTCGCCCTGTGGTCAATCACAGTTATATCGTGGCTGATCGTCACCACCTCGCAAGGTAGGTATCAGGCCAAGTACAGACAAAAGGCTCAAAGTGGTTACCCAAATTCTCGAAGCCATATAGCTAAATTGTGATCAAAGTGCAATCTAAGTCTAGCATTGTGAATTAGAAGGTGTCATGATCTTTCTATTGGACCACGGTGCAACTCACCCTAAAGACCTAATGATTCTTTAATATGTTAACTACTAGTACTTTAAATATTCCAAAATCCCAGAGGGAGGATAAGCAGTGTTTTACTAAAACATCATTTACTACAGTATTTCTATCAATTATCTTTGCAAAATCTTTTGTGTGTATGTCCACCTGTAAGAACTACAGGCAGTCAGACGCTGTGCATAGGATTTGGGCTAGGTTTACATGGGCCGTCACCTCTAAAACTTGACTCTCTGGGTAGGATTATTTTCAGCTCTGGTACCTGAAGCACTGCAAAGATTCCCAGGAGACAAGCCCATACAGGTTTCTGTCTAGGGAGCAGCTCCCAAAATCAGACTAGAGCTGGCTTGGCAGTGGTGTTTTAAATATCACTGATACTATTTAATTGATTGGTTCATCATTGGGAATGTGGTAGAGAAATCTGGCAGATCCTCAAACCACCTTTTGAGTCTATCATAATACTAGATTCAAAATATTTAGATACTCAATTAATAGTAGTCCAGAAAAGTTTTATTGGGAAAAAAGTCTACTGCAGAGAACTGTTCTCATAAGCCAAAAAAAGGTAGGGAAGCATAAATTCATTTTGTAATTTCTTCTTAGTCTTTTAAAGCCATATAAATTACTTCTTCGAGAGATCAATTTTTAGACAAATATCCATATAAATAATCATAACACCAAAGCAACCACTCTTCCACCTCTAAAACAGGAAATTACCTCCAAACTTGGTGAGCAAAGGTAAGAAGGCAACAGGCAAATATTCTAGAATTAATCAACTCTAAAAAATGAAGGCCTCGAAATACCTCCAAATTATCTACTTGGGCAAGAAAGATTTTATTAATTATAAATAGAATGTGTATTAGTCCTGTAACCGAGATGCACTTAATTACAGACCAGACTGTACTGTATCAAGGATAATTAACTTGAATTAAATAAAGTAGAACAAGTTTTAAAATTAATTTTATCACGTTACTTTTGCAAGTCAAAGTAACACTGGACCTGTTAGGCAGAGAGGAGTCTGATGATTTCAAAACTAACACGAGGGCTCATGTTGGAAGTGAGAACTGATTTCAACCTAACTACCCCGTTTTCAAGGTGTTCTTTGTGTAATACAGAATTAATTCAAGCCCATCTTTTACAGTGCATCTGGTTTTCAAAATGTTCTTTGAGAGGATTCTCTTAGGTTGGCAGCGCTGATGCCCGATTTTCCGTATCAGCTCACGTGGACGCCGTATACTGACTACGTGGACACAACTGAAAGCAGAGTGCGGTCCAGGTTCTTCCCGGACGGGTGCGCTTTGTTACATCACACTGGAGGCGACAGTGACACTGAAATCTTACGTGGCATGATGCCCTGGTCCACCAGCTGTTCTCTCGTCCTCCTCTGTTGGAGCCTCAGCTGGAGCACTGTGAAAAGGAAAGGATCACCACTGAGTTTATCGGCAACTGCAGGTGCCAACTAGCGGATCCCGGAGGAGATACAACTACGCTTTATTAAACCCCTTCTACTTCATAAGCGAGTGAGGATAATACCTGGCACCGTCCAACTTGTAAAAAGAAAACCGATTTGTAGTTTCTGCCAGTTTGGTGAGCTCGGAAGTTCCCTTGGCTTCTTTTTTGTTTAGTTAGTTCATAATCTTAATTTGATGAATATAGCTAAGTATTTGTTGTTTAAATACAATGACAACATACTCTGCAAATAAACAAAAATAGTTGGCTTATACCTAAGTTAAGACTTGGGAATAAAAAATTTTAACTTGTAGAAATAGAAATATGAGATTCCTTGACATTAATTGGCTTTTTTTTTTTTTTTAAAGCAACAAAAATTTATTTTAAGATTGACTTATTCGGAGAGATTTGCTCCATCTGGAACGAGTTTTAAATAGCTTTAATGAAGGCCAAGTATATAACAAAAATTAGACCTGTGAGGTATTACTAATGACCCAAAGGAAAATTTCTAAATTAAGAACTTAAAGTTTAATAATCTTTGCACAAACATCACACCATGTCTCACTCTACAAGTTCTAAAAAAAGCCAAAATCAATCGATATCTTATCTTTTTAATGAAGAGAAGAAAGAATAAATCATTAGAATTTGTAGAGAATGAAGTATACGTCACAAAATGTGAAAATCCAGTTTGCCACATTTAATTAAAAAAAAAGTTTCCCCTGTATTTCTCCAGCAGCTTCCTTTCCTAGCATCTATTTTTGTCTGGAAAACGAGCCGATCTTCACAAAAGAATTACGTGAAGTAACTTTGAAAAATACTTTCCTTGGTTTACCTTATGTTCAATTTTAAGTTTCTATTTTGATTTTTGTGGTTTCATCTATGGATGAAAACCAAGGTTAGGATTATTAAGGGTCTGAGTAAGGTTTGCCAATATGCTAAAAAAAAAATTACCTCTATGTACTTCTGGAAGAAAGAGAGAGAATTTTCTAGCAAGGGGGTGATGGCTGGCCCGAGAGGCTAGCTCAGGCCAGTCACGCACCCAGGCTCAAACAATATGCAAATGATGGCTCCTAGTTGTAACGACCCCCTGAGATCCAAAGGCACAGGGCCCAGGGCCCTTATATCCTTTGCTTTTTGCTTGCCCTTGTGCTGGGTGCACAGCACAGTCCTAGAGACAGTTCCAAAACAGTCTAGACTGCAAAATGGCTTGTAAACACATTTTCTTATTCAATGCTAGATATGAATGTCATCCTTTACTAAATGCTGAAAAATTTTTTTTGCTTCTTTTGGGGGCCGTAGGGATCACAAAGCATCAATGACCTCCCATTTAGAACCGAAGCAACTGACCTAAGATTCTATCACATAAAGCCAAAGAAAAATTTGATGAGTCAAAAAAATACAGGCACATGTTTCTCCCAGTAAAATGGCTTGTGATACTTTGAATCAATTATGCTCTAACACAAAGATCGTTTCCCTGATAACTTACAGTTTCCTGAGGACAGTATGTTCCCACCAAGGTACTTCACTAGGAACAAAAACAGCCAAAGAGATGACCTATGAACAGGATAGCACCCAAACGGCTGCATCCTCTAACATTCTTCTGTGAATGCTAAAGCTAACACTTGTCTGAACTTGAGACGGTCATTTCAAGAGGCCGAGTCCCAAGAAGAGGAATACTGAGGGGAGAAAAGGGTCAGAACCATCTCCAGTTCAAAGGCTGACACTTCTGGAACACGGTGGTCCATGTCTGCTGATGGATCTCTAGCAGTGGCAGCCTTCCCTTCTCACAAGGGGGTCCTCAAAGAAAGGTGTAAAATAGAAAGAGTAATGAAAACATCAACAGCCCCCTTCTTTGGTTTAAAACAAACAAGCAAAGCACCGTACTTGTGAGACATTGTGAGACACACGTATCAAACACGATACAGATCTTTAGGGTGCGTGGCATCTCGGGATGATGGACACATTTGCAACAGCTTCATCTGCAAACCACAGTGACAACAGTAAGCCACAGTAAGCCGTAAGCGTCTCCTGACTGCACGCGGGTCAGCAGCCCTCATGCACTTTGCTGGCAGCCCTGCCCGCCATCAGGTCTTTGACTAGACATCACATTCTCATGCTGACATGCAAAGTGCGTGTGCTACCAGGAGGGTACCACACAACGTGGACGCACGTCACCGACGGTGAAGACGAAGCAAACACCAAACACAAACCACGTGTGTTTTCCATCCAGGTTCCTACGTGGCAAAACAAAGCACCTTTCTTATGCCATACTGCTTGCAGGGAGGGGAATCATCTTGCCCATCGATTCCCTTCTCATTGCCTCTGTAACCTTCCCAAGAAGCAACATCATCGTGCTACAGCACTACTCAAAGCAGGGGAGGCGGGCAGCCTTCGTCTCCTAAGAGCCACGTACTGAGTGTCCGCTCGTGACTGCACGGAACACGTGTGGGATGCACGGCCAAGGGCGGCAGGAGCAGCAACGGCCAGGAATGGAGGGTGTGTGTCGAAGCAAAGACGTGAGGAAGAACATGAATGGAAGAGGCGGAGGTACAGATGACAGTCAGGGTGTAAGCCTGATGACCCAGTCTGGCTTAGTTTTCACCTCTAACAGAAGGGGGGCGGCCCTGGACACACTGCACCGACTGTCAGGCACAACGCCCCGTGGAGAGCCTCGGGTACGTTGCCACTTTGGGTCAGTGTTAAAACACAATTACAGTATTTGCCCACATTAAATATAACCAGTCACTCACAACCTGATGGAAGCTCTTCTGAGAATTTATAAAAAGTACAAATAGGTACAGGCTCATGATTCTGGGAAACAGCAAACCTCCTTTGGGTACTTCCCACTCAGCCCGTCAGTAAAAAAGTTCACGTATCATAAGCGACAACCAGTCCGCACCCCAAAGGCAGAACGTCCAGCCCAGGAGAGGCGAGGATGGAATGATGCACACAGTGTGGCTGTTCCACGGCACTGGAAAACCGGAGCTGGCAGAACCGGAAGCTGAGCCAGAGCAGCGAAGGCGCGAGGGGTCCTGAAGACAGAGGACCTGACTCTGTTAGTAATCAGAGCGCCACTTGTAGTTGTGGGATCAAGATGCTTTCTCGACTTTCTCTGGGGCCCTTATGAATCCGGCCCGGAGACCATTTTCCTCCCTTGTAGGCTCCACACTCGTGCTCCCGTGGACACAGGGAAGGCCCGGCCCGCTGACCTCTGCCGGGCCTGCCGCACGGTTGTCGTTCTTAAGACAAAGGAGTAAACTGCTATCCCGGATGGTCTCTGGAAAAGTGACACACTCTGCGTGTGTCGGTAAGACTGCACTTCTGTAGCCACGAAGGCAAGACTAGAGGCTGGTCCGGCAGGTGCTTTCTTGGGGTGGCGGCGGGTGGCCGAACAGTTGCCTAAGAAGCCAACGTCCCGGACAATGGCCTTGCGTCTGAAAAATGAACCTCAGAGTGTCCTCCCTGGTGCCGAGATGGGCGGATCCACTGAGCTACTGGGCTGACACCACAGCCTCCATCCTATTAGGAGATTAACTAAAACTGAGGGTTCTCCATGGGCACTTTGCAAATACTACACGCAAGAGAAGAAAACATGTAAATCTAGAGAATTCTGAGGGAGAAAAAACCATAGTTCCAAACAGTCAGCGAGCGGCTACATCGTTTCAGAAAACGAAGGACACGGTAATAACAGAGCAAAGAGAATTCACGTTACCATTGCTCTTATTTGAACATTTTCAAAGAATGCCTTTGTCTTTGAAAAATGTAGAAATGAAAACAATCCAACACATGATCCTGATAAGTCCTTCAGTTTAAAATTGTTGAGTTTAAACTCCTTTGATTTTCTCAACAACGGGGGGGGGGGTTAGATATAAAAGATACGTATCTCATTATACAGCTAGCACTGTACTCTCTGTGTAAAAGCAAATACCTCAAGTTGAGAATTCTACGACAGCTCTGTTTCCTGATGACAAGACTCACAAGAGGTGCTCAAAGGACCTCCATCAACGAAGGGAGAGGAAGTGACAGAGCCATTTGCATACTGTATGTGGCACATCTTTCTTAATTAGCCGAGTCCAAGTCTTTTATTTTTTATTAGAAGACAAACTTTTCATCTAAGAGTCAGATATGTTCATTACACAGGCTAAGGAAATATACCAAAGGAGGAGGAAGAAACTAAGCAACAAAATCCCTGAGTATATCACCCAGACACACCACTACTGCAACCATACTGGGGTATTTCCTCTGTCTCTTATCTAGGCCTAAGTTTGGACCCTCTGCTTCCACACATCATACCGTACATGTCATGAAAAACACTCTTATTTTAACGACTACACATTCTTTGGCGCTCACACTCCATGGCCTACTAAATATCTGCCTGCCATTTAGCACGGGGGTCGTTCCCAATTTATGCAACTATATACAATGATGCTACGGTGGAATTTTTGTGTATAAAGTTTGTTCCTTACTTCTAGGTATTTCCCTAATTCCTAGAAGGAGTAATACCTCTAGTGGTCCATAGAAGGTATGGCCGTGAAGTAGTGAGATGCATTTCTTCGGGGGCAAACCAGCATCTTTGGAAATTATAGCAGATGGGGGAGGGCGTGAATACAGACTACTTTACATCTACTTCATGTAGAGAAAAAAAATTCTTAATTATTGAATTTTCCCAAGGTGGACAGGTCTTAATACTTTTTACGGCTAACCTTCAGGGCTTACTCTTATATTTCAGCAGAGAGGAAAAAGCACAAGCAATTTAAAAAATTCTATTTTGTGCTATTCTTTACTACAACAGATGAAAACAATAAATGTGTCAAGGGAAGTGCTGGAGGCTTGTTCTTTTTTTTTTTTTTTAAAGAAATGTAAAACTTGGATTTTTAAGCACCGTTCCAAAAAATGAAAGGGAGCTTATTCAATGTTAAAGAGGAAATGTCTCTGTTATACGGCATCACAGATACTCTACACATTGAAGAGTATTTTCTTTTAGTTCCTTTCCCCTGCTTTTTGTTAAATGGATTAAAATGCTTTTGGAACAAAATTTCCAGGTTAGTTTCTAATAGAAAAAAAAAAAGAAACATAATATGCAATAATGTTGTTCACGTAATACTTACACCCCACTTCAAAATTTTCAGCCGCTTTATGAACCAAGGCGATTTGTCTGTTCTTTTTTTTCTGTAAGTAGAACGTTTGAAGTGCTTCTATAATATGACATAAAGTGCTTTTTCACTCTAAAGGAAAAAAGCCCCATATTATGCAGCATTTTAATAACATACGACAGTTGAGCATGAACTGGATAAGCCAGAGCAACGTGCAGTTTTGGCGCAAAGGGCTTGCGAGGGGACATCTGAGGACTGTATACTACAAAAACAGGGCAGAAATGACCCTTTCTGGGAAGCGGTGTGGCAGTGGGCCATGATCTTGGAAATTCTCAATAAATAGCCAGTTTCACTTATGGGGTACGAAGGAGGGTGGAACAAGAAGGGGAGGGGACATAAGCAGCTGTCGGTGCGTCAGAGAACCTGACTGCGGGACATCGGGCAGGATAAACCGCAGAATCACGGGGAATGAAAACCCAAAATCCTGAGCAGTCAAGGGAAGGCCGGCTAACCAGAGGCCAAAGCAAAGATGGAAAACCAAAGAATACTCTGGAATTGATGATGTATCGACTCTGAAGTCAATACCAGGCAAATACCAGTCAAAACCAGGCCCTGGTTTCAGTTTTTCAATTTAATTTTATTTTTTCAAACAGATGTTTGAGGAAAGGGAATAAAGTGATTGGGGTTTGGCAAAAATCTATTACGGACCGTTTAAACTACATTAACTTAGGGGCCTGGGGTGCCTGGGTGGCTCAGTCTGTTAGGCGTCCAACTACGGCTCAGGTCATGACCTCACAGTTGGCGGCTCTGAGCCCTGCGTTGGGCACACTGCTGTC
Source organism: Panthera pardus (assembly GCF_024362965.1). Classification (NCBI taxonomy): domain Eukaryota; kingdom Metazoa; phylum Chordata; class Mammalia; order Carnivora; family Felidae; genus Panthera; species Panthera pardus. The sequence goes on along the minus strand of NW_026526980.1, from coordinate 7,507,346 downwards.
AGCAGCCCACTTTGTATCCCCAGGGTCCCTCTCTCTCTGCCCTTCCCCCACTAGCACTCTCTCTCAAAAATAAATTAACATTTAAAATAAATTAGGGGCCTGATGCTATGAAAACAAGACAATGTTATCATCATAACATCTTTTCAACAGATATGGGAGGGAGTGACGGGCCCCTAAGTCACATCTTAGGACAGTGAAGCCTGAGGGCCCCATTCAGTCCTGGATGCAGTGGTTTATTAAAGTGGCAGTTGAGTGGTAAAATGTACAACTACATTTGCTTACAGGTAAGGCCGAAAATTTGAAGTCTTGGAAAAATGTGATATTGAAATAGCAAAAGATTGATGAACTTTTCCTTGTCCTTAAAAATAAATGTTTAAAAAGGTGGTAGTTATTAATACTGTACTATGACCACTATTACTCCAGATGCTTGGGAAAAATTACCATTTTTTGCCCCAAATATAAAACCATAAGGATTGTTAAAAAGACTTTATTATTTTTTAAAGCAGTTTTAGATTTACAACAAAACTGAGAGGGAAGGACAGATTTCCCACATACCCCTGCCCCCACACATACAGTCTCCCCCATTATCAGCAAGGTTTTAAAAAATTTAATCCCACCAAGATTCGCATGTTCTTGGTGTGGACGGGTACTCTGTAGTCAGAAGGTAAGCAGTCATATCCTGAGAATTCCATCTGGGCCCGGGTCTCAGAAATACACCACTATATGTACCACCAATGCCTCTATTCAAAATCCATGTTTTAGGGAGAATCTTTTCTATTTATTTGTTGAAATAAAAGTGACACACACACATAAAAAAGGCATTAAAAAGAACAGTGAATGTTGGTCCATCCCGCTCCCCACCTCTAGTCCTCCACCATAAAGGAAAGCACTGGGAAGCTTCCATGGCTCCAGAGGTGTTCTGTGAATATTCCCAGAATATTAAATATAAAATATGCAAAGGAGATGTATGGGGTGGGATCTTACTATTCATGTAGTTTGGTGATGTGCTTTAAAACACCCCACGAAATCTAGCTCATTCTTACCAGCTGTGTTAACGGCTGTATCTAATGTGTGGAGGTCTCAATTGTATACACATTAAGTCTCTAGGTTTTTTGCTATTATAAACCAGGCTGCGGTGATTGTCCTCATTCATTTTTTTGGTATCCTTTCATGATGATGATGATTATATAAAATGTATGATAACAGAATATGCACTTCAAATTCTGATAGGGGTGCTTTTCAATCCAAACGGTTTCAGCACTCTGTAGTCCCACTTACGACGTAAGAGAGGACACTTCTGTTCGTCCCTTCCCCAGTATGTGCACCATCGTGTCTTAAGTTTAAATTCAGAAACAAAGATCACTTCCACTCACCCCAGACCACTGGCAAATATCATGCCAAAAATGATAGTAAAATTTGATATAACTAATAAGGAGTAAGGGACCAAAAGACATCAAAAGAATTAGGGAGGGTGATGGGGCAGGTTTTTGACTGAATGTGGAGACATTTACGGTTGTCAGAAGCTCTAGTTAAGCTTTCTGTTGCAAACCTCGTATTTATTCATAAACCTGGAAGAATTTTCTGATGTTCCTGGGTAGAAACCTCAAGCACAAGACATCTCATTTTTTCCCCCTTCAACACAGCTGAGAGATGTACTAGACAGATTTAAGATATATTTAGAATAAAATCAACCAGTATGTGGTAAGAGACTGGATGCTGGGCCTGAAGGGGGAAGACACAACCAAGATGGCTCCTGGGTTTCGGGCTTAAGCACCTGGGTAGACCGGTGATTGAGACGAACAACGCAAGTTGGCCATTTGGGAGCTCGGTCTCGGACGTGTGTGAATTATAAGTGCAGATGTCAAAGTGACGATGGCTCTGGGGGTCCAGATTTCAGAAGGCAGGTCTTGGAAGCAGACTGAAATTTGAAAGTCGTCACTTATGTGGCATTTAAAGCCCTGAGAGTCCGCCGAGCTGGAGAATACGGAAAGAGAAGGCAAAGGAAGCCCGGGACTCAGCAACGAGGAACAAGGAACGTTAACAATTAAAAGCCCACTTATGGGTCAGCAAGGGGATGAAGAAGACCCAGCAAAGGAAGTCGAGGAAGCCGTCTGTGAAGGAAGAGGAGCCTGGAGAGTGGTGTAAAAGTATTTTCTATAAGGGGGTCATGAGGAGCTACTACTCGGAGGGATGGATGTAAGTCAGACCAGAGGAGGCATATGGAGTAAAGGAGGGGCAAGGGTGTGAATGACGTCAACGGAAGCAAGGCTTTCAAGATGGTGCCCATGAAGGCAGGAGAGAAGGCGCAAAGCTTCAAGCCGGAACATACTGGAGCAAGTCTATAACAGATGAAGAGCAAGAGAGAGGAATGGGGAGGGGAGGGGAGGGAAAGGGGAGAACGGGCTGAATGAACAGGAAGTTAGAATGAACAGGAGAGTAGGAGGCGGCAGGTCCCTTGAAGGGAAGGGCGTCGGAGCACACAGAGACAGCTTCTGCTAAGAGCTCCTTCTTCTGGTGCAACAGGAGGGCAAACAGAACGGGGCAGAGCTGCAGGTAGGTATACAGATCTGGATTGGGCTGTCCAGAGACTTGCCAATGACGCCTTCTATTTCCTCGAAGGAGGAGGAAGCCAGGCGACGCGCTGAAAGTGAGGCGAGGGAGGAAAAGGTCAGTCTGAGGCCAATGCAGGAGGTGCGAAACAGTCGCTGCAGACGCTGAAGAGCAGGGTGAAAAGAGAAACAGGTTATTTGTTCCCGAGATGCTCCGACTAATGGTGGCAACAGCTTGGGGGACAGAAGTCACTCAGGAAACTGGCAGGTCGCTCGTCAGCTCTGAACGTTATCACTGTGATCAGAGAAAGAGACCACGAGATACAAAATCACGACGTCTGGCAGTTCTCCCTAAAGCTCAGCAAACCAAGTTTTCGTCACGAGCAGTTGGAGCCCAGCAATTCCCCGTCTGGGTGAACCAGAAAGAATGGACGGCGGGGGCTCAGACACACGGGTGCATCCGTGTGTGCGGCGGCACCGCTGACAGTCCGCAGAAGTTGGGGACGGTCCCCAAGTCAGCAGCGCATCAATGGATGAACGCGCTGCGGTCCGTCCACACAACGGAACAGAATCCAGCCATAAAAAGGAATGTAGCACGGACAGGTGCTGCCACACGGACGAACCTGGAAAACACGATGCTCAGTGAAAGACGCCAGACACAAAGGCCACCTGGTGGACCTGAGACAGAGTTCAGAGTGGTGACTGCTATGAACTGGGGTGGGGGGTGGGAGGTGGGAGGGGGGCGTGGGAGCAACTGTTTAACAGCTGCGAGGTTTTCTTTGGGGTGATGAAATGTTTTGGAACCAGAGGTGTGTCTGAGCAACCTGGTGAATACTACTAAATGCCTCTGAATCGTTCACTCTAAAATGGTTAAGTTTTTGTTGTATGAATTTTAGCTCAATTAAAAAAAAAAAACACGTCAGCAGAACAAGAGACCTTAAGACACGAATAACTCAATAACCAAATTTCTCATTTCTCACCCACTCCTAGCTAGCCCTCACCACAACTCCATTAACCACTAACGCTGACTCCATCTTTTAATAATGTGATAATATAGTCACAGCTACATTTTACACTCGCTGTCACACTGAATTCTAGGTTGTGCTGGGGCTGTTCTGGCCCCTATTTCCCCTTCTAGACCACACCCCTATATTCTAGCATCTTCTGTAATGCTCACAGTATGTAAGTTTCAATCAACACGTTTTACTTAACTTTGCACGGTAGATTTACAGTATGTAACGGAGTTGAAGTTTCTAAGGAAAGAAAGCTCTGCCAATTTTTTTTTTTAATACTAGGCCAAATTTAAGAAGAGATCAACAGAAGAATTTTCGAGAGGCAAGGGCTTATCATGGGCAGAACCAAGATTATTTCAGTTTGTTGTAGGAATCTGAGGCTGGGGTATTTTTGAATTACTGTGGGTGGTAGAACAGAAAATAAAATTTAATACAGGACGACTAATAAGGGAAGGTGAAGGCAAAGGAGTCAAGAAAACCATGAAAACCTGGCAGATACCAGTTTGTTTTCATCTCCACTTACAATTACTGTAAAATTCATGATGCATTAAGGAAGAGAAAAAGCACTCAAGGACTCTCACACATGACAAAAGGGAGCAACCAAAGATCACAGACCTCTGGCTTTATTTTCAGGGCTCTAACTTGCCAATTACAAAGTAAGCCTCTTCTTTAAGTGATGCTACAAACTAGAAAGCACAAAGAGGCCCCAAATAAAGTGGTGGCTTGTCTTCTAAGAGCCACGCCATCTGCACTGACGCGCAGGCTTCCCGGACCACGGCTTCCTTTCTGGAGCAACGCAGTTACGTACGGAGTGTACGTAAATCGACACTCCGACATGACGAAGGGGCAAGCAGCACTGTGATCAGGAATTTTTATATTATGATTATTTTCCACTGAAGAAAGGGAGACAACATCAAATTAGCTAAAAAAAAAACAAAAAAAAAAACTGCACAGGGGTGCCTGGGTGGCTCAGTTGGTTAAGCGACTGACTCCGGCTCAGCTCATGATCTTGCGGTCTGTGAGTTCGAGCCCCACGTCAGGCTCTGGGCTCTGTGCTGGAAGCTCAGAGCCCGGCACCGGTTTCGGATTCTGTGTCTACCCCTCTCTCTGCCCTTCCTCCACTCGCACTGTGTCTCTCTCTGTCTCTCAAAAATAAATAAACTTTAAAAAATTAAACAAAAACTGCACATATTAGTGTTTGAAAAAGTTCTTAGACGACAGAGGAAATATTGCCTTTCTTTCCAATGTCAGAAAGCCTACTGTAGCCTATGAACTCCCCGGGGGTGGGGGATGTGGGAAGGGGCAGGTGAGACAAACTTTGGAATTCTAAACTTGCTGGTAAGGAGGTCGCAGTCTAAAATGCACCATTTAGCCTCTATTAGGAATTAAAAGCAAAAATGAAGTAGAAACGAAAATGCGAACAGTCCAGGCTAACATGCGATAGGTTTCCTGAATTATTCTGCAGCATGAGGTCAGGAAGACCATGTTTTCAACATGCAGCTTTGGAAATTTACAGGCACTTTGATAACTCCGTGGTTGGCTGCTGCTTCTGTTACCATGGAAACAGACTGCTAAAAATGGGGCATGTTTCTTTAAACTGATCATACCTTCACACAAATTCCCTTCTCCTTTTTGTCAAAAGTTGGAATGAATTTAAAGTATGCCTCTCGTGGTATGACAACGTGATGTCAAGCTGGGGGGCCTGGTACAGAACAGCAGGGGTAACATCAGTCTGTGGCACGCATACAGAAGGATATTACACATATATGCGTTTTAAAACATCTCATTTGGTTAAAGAGCGGTGGAAATAAAGTACCTAGTGGCATAAAAGGAAGTATAACGCAAATATCAGGCACTTTGAAAGCAACATCATCCACTTAACTGCCTCATCACCAGCAACGTAAAGAGGTTAAAACAATACTTGATTTCTTTCTTGTTGATAACGGATTTTTAATCTGTAGGACCCTACTGGCTCTATCCCTGAACTTCCACATTTCTTACCCTACATGGTTCCCAGAGAAGATAATATTTTTCTTATTTTGGGGGCAATCAGAACTTCTCTATTCCACCACCACCACATCAGAATTCCAGTGGGCAGCTCTCGCTAGAGGTGCCGTTGAGTAAAAGCATCTTCCTAACTGCTCTAAGCTGGGAAGATGTACGCGGCATAAAACATTCTGCAATGTCTTAACGTAAATGCCTGAGGCAGGTTCTCTGAGTAAAAGGACAAGTGACAATGAAACAGGAAAACTTTGGCATATTAGGTACCTCCGATTTTTCCCAGACTAGAAAGCACATGCCACTCTTTTGAGGTCACTTGATCCTGGCTCAATGGCTTGGTTTTTCTGCCTACTTTGTGGATTTAGAAGTGGGCCGCACACACACACACACATGCCAATCTGCCCAGGAAAACAAGAGAACTGAGAAGTGGGCTAACCTGTGTGCTCTCCTAGCACCCCAGCGACTGTATGTGATGGTGCAGACGAAGGGGTGAGCTGCGGCCCGTCAGGCCAATAGAGTAGGGTGGGGTGGGGAGGAGAGGCATTCTGGGAGAAAAGAGTGATGGAGGGACAGAAAAATGTGACCCGCTTCTGGACACAGGGGAGGGCCCTCACTTGATGGAGAGGCCCGAGTGGGTGGGGCGAGATGAGGAGGCAGCTTTTGGTCTACTAGAGTCAAGACCCCTATAAAGACTGTATTTGAGGAAGGGGACCTCGACGACAAGGGTGTGGCTGTGGTGCAATAATGCTGTGGATAGGAGAAAGAAATACTGTTGAGGTAGAAGTGACAGATCTGGTGACAGGACTCGGTGACAGGTTATGAGGAGGAGGTCAGGGATCAGCCCTATTCAGGTGTCCGTCATGAGTCAACAGGTGGACAGAGGTGCCCTCAACTGCGACAGGACACTGGAGGAGTGGGTCTCATGGGAAGGAGAAGCCGGCTGGTGTCGCCAGGTCGAGGACTGCACAGGCCTGGAACCCGCGAGAGAGGCGTGACCATCCCTCACTGGACCAAAGTACACATGGGTTTCTTCTTTATCTTTTACACATGTGTGCTCATTTTTACTCCTATATTATCATTTACTTTCTCACTTTTTGGGCTGTGAGCTCCTTGCATGCTGGCATAATGCTATGCATGCTCAAATTTCTGCAAAACGGAATTATTTCTAATAAAAAAATTAAATAATTTCATCTCAAAAAGAGCACGCACCCATTTTCTTTTTAAAAACACTGACTCATGTCTGGGAAGAGGGACCTTTTACCTTTTCCATCACACCTGTATGTTATTTCAATTTCTGAAAAGGACCATATCCTACTCTTTGAAATTACTTTTTTAATGTTAACTTAGTGATATCTCACTGTACGACACTTTGAATTTTGTAGAACACTGACAGAAAACAAAGAAAGGAGACATTCCCAGAGAAATCAAAATAGTTGTAAAACTCAAGTGCTTTTACTGTAAAGCTTTGTAGCATTCTTTATTTCAACTGCCTATTTGTCTCTCCCACCATGGCTCAATAAATGTATTTTAGTTAGGTCAACAACAGAATCAAGATTGCACTATTACATTTTGTTAATTTTTGCTTACTTTGAAGGAGCTTAGACAAAGCCTATCTGAAAAGGGAGAGCGGCCAGATTTTGGCAAAAATCAAACCATAAATAACAATGCTAGCAATCTAGTGATGGTCCAGGGATCGCTCTGTATATCTCCACAGTGCCTTAAGGAACCAATGCATTCCATTTGGGGGTTATTAGTTTATAGATAATTATAAATTATATCTGATGGGAATAGTTCAAATGGTATTCTGCTTAAGAAGGCAGGGAGGTAGATAATACTCTTTAAATCCTTGTTGCATAATAATGTGTCTGTGAGATAGATGCAGGACACTGGGGGTGAGGTATGAAAATGATCCAAATAAGGATTCTATCCCCCCAAATCATTACGGCCTAACAGTGAAGATAATAAAGATACAATAGCAAAAGGTAAGGGGTGCATGGGTGGCTCAGCCAGTTAAGCATCTGACTTCGGCTCAGGTCATGATCTCACAGTTCGTGGGTTCGAACCCTGCATCGGGCTCTGTGCTGCCAGCTCGGAGCCTGGAGCCTGCTTCTGATTCTGTGTCCCTCTCTCACTCTGCCCCTCCCCCGCTCATGCTCACTGCTCGCTCTCTCTTGCCCTCAAGAATAAACATTAAAAAAAAATTAAAAACAAAAACCCAGCAAGACGTAAAATGCCATAGACAGACGCAGATCAAGTTATCGGGAACATACAGAGGGAGGAAATTATTCTTAGCTGATAGGGTCAAGTGACTTTCTTTAGGAAATGACATCGGGATTGGGTTTTCCCAGACTCAGCCTGCAGAGCTGAGGTGAGAGGAACATGGTGAGCAGGGGCGTGGAGTGAGGGGAGAGCAACACCATCTTTCACAGAACTTTCGACACCGGAGGCAATCTTTTATCATCTGCGCCGCTCAATACGGCTGGCTCTAACCACCTGTGCCTAATGTGATGAAGGAGCTGGATTTTAAACAAAGTGTTTCATTTTAATTACTTTAAATTTAAAGAGCCACACACAGCTAATGGGCAGCGCAGGTACAGCACGTATGAGATGATTTCCAACATTTAGAAAAGTTCTGGCGTTTAGGGAAAGGTATTTGTTTCATCTCTCCTCCCCAGCATGGCCTGCTTAGAGGATTTCAGACAAAGGTGCACTATCTTCTTACACAGCCACAGCCCAGCACACCGCGTCGATCCCCCCACGGTTTCCTATGCCACCTACCATGAACTTTCACACCCTTTATCTCTACTGGGATTCACCGGCCTGTGACAGAAGTGGGAACGGGGCCCCCCAGTCTGGAAGCCTTCCCCCCGCCCACACCCACGGGCTGGACAACGCGACAGGAGCCCAGATCCCCCAGTCACCGAGAGGAGAGCTGACCAGGGTGGCAGTCTGATCCACCTTGCGCAGTGCTGAGCGAGAAATGCACTTTGGTTCAAACGTTGAGTCTTGGGGCTGTCAGAGCAGTCCGTTTTGGTGAAAGGAAATTAATAGACAGCCCCGTTTTCTTTCTGTGGTTTTTATTCTCACCATGAGAGAGCTCTGGAAACTGGACATCCATTTTCCTGTTTAATTGTAACTAGCTGGTAGCACCGGTATTATGATTTGTTATCTTAATAATGACTCCGATTAAACCACTCAATTGGATTAAATCATCTCAACTTATTTGATTTTTCTTCAAAATCTGTAATTATTAATTCTTCAGTTGTCAAGTCAGTGATTTGTAATATCCTTTAGTTCTAGAACCAGAAATGAAATTTAAATCTCATCCATTTTGCACACAAACAAAATGTTCAAAGCCTTCTGTGGACAAGTCAAAGGCCGAGGCTCCCTGCTGCTGCTTTGACAAAACAAACTAGTCTAAGGAGAGTGTTCTGTTTTGAATTTCACCAGGAGAATCCGCGATGCTTACGGCTAGCCTCACCTAAAGCAACTGATAATGAAATTCCCCACTACGCACACGGACTGGTATTTACCAGGAACTTTATATAAGCATTCACAAAGCTGCGAGGTCATAGGCTTCGTTATCCCAACAGTTCTTTGGTTTGTGATGACGACTCCTCGTAGGCTGACGGTACTTGGAACATCTTCCTCTTAACTTTTCAGTAGGTATTACTACCTTTTCTTGTTCAGGAGCTGCAGAGACTCCCTGAAGCCCGACACTATTTGCTAGTACGTCTGCTTTTCCCCCTAATAATAATTCTGGCTAACCAGCACTGTCAACAGTAACAGGAATTCTGCGATATCCTAATGTAAGTAAGAAACAGGGCAACACTGGACTCCCAAGCCCTTACAGTCGGCACACGTCAGAAACACCACAGAGACCGAGCAGTGTCCATGCCATTAGAACTAAATGGACCAAAATCCATCGTTCCTCATTACCTGGAAACTCGCGGTCTCGAAAGAAAAAAAAAAAAAAAAATCCCAGCAGCCGTTCTTTCAAATAAACCAACTTTGCCAAAAAGGAGTGGAAAATGAAACGCTACTGATGTGAAATATCCTAAGTATTTTTAGTGCCCTTCACACGTGAGGCAGAAACCTTCAGACACTAATAGTCACTTGTCTATGTGTCTCTTTTGACAGAACGGCGTAGGATCTAATGAGACTCCAGGGCATTTTCGTGTTTCCACAACTGCTGCTGTGTCAATCAACTTTCACGGATCAATACAACTAACATATGGTCCGAGGCCGAAAAGCAGAAGAAACTCAGTAAAGGGTTGTCCCAACGTCGTCCTCTAGAGTCCGATGAGCTGACCACCGGTACTCATCGGCGGGCAGGGACCGTGACACCGTGAATTCCAGGAGTTCGATCTTGCACAGGAACGTTATTTTCATACTACTCCAAACAAAAAGGGCTCTCTGCAAAATTTCTCCTGTTTTTTCCTGTTCTAATTAAACCCAGGTCTAATCTCTCTTTCACTGTCACTAACTTGGAGGTAACAGATTATCCTTGATATCTATGGGTTTGCTTGTCCCTCCCCCCCCCCCACCCCCCGCCACCACCCAGCCCTATCTCTGGCAGAAAACGAGTAGAAATGCAATCTCTTGAGGTATAAAGAAAACCCTGTTCAATGCAGCTGTGATGAGAGACTAATTTGATCCAAACACATCTATGGAGTGTTTTAAAATATGAAAGTTCTCTCCCTTTACCTCTTTATACCTATGAGCTTATATGACAGTAATATTTCTCTATGTGGTAAATATATACCTATATCTATATCTATATACGGAATTTTAAAAACTAAAACTTAAATAGAAGGAAAAAGTAACAAAGGGCTGAAAAAAAGACAAGAGGGATGACAGAATGGCATCAAACTGGACACCTCATAAAAACAGTATCAGGTACGTACTGCTTTTCCTCCTTGTACAAATGAGGACAGAAATTAAGGCTCAGAGCAGTGAACTTGTCCAGGGTCACAAAGCTAGAAAATGGTGTGCCTGGGACCTGATCCCAAGTATATCTCACTTGAGAGTCCATGTTCTTGCTCATGTGACATTACGCTGTCACACAAGTTTAAATGGAAGGCACGGTCACAATCGTTAGGGAAACAACCTGTACCTTATGTAATCATGTCAACTCTGCTTTGCTGTGCTTGTTGGTAATTCTACCCGGTTTTTATATTTTTAATCCTTGCTTCCAGGCTCCTTTATCAAGCTCTGCGGTTGGGACATCTCCATTTTCCTCCATTTCCTCAGTTTTCAAGTAGCACAAAAATTGTTTTTAAATTTAAGATATTAATAGGAGCCTAACACACGAACTTGACTTAAATGATACACACACAGCTAATTCTTAACTTTTTTTTAAGTTACAATTTAAAAACCTTAAGTTCCCTCAGGGAATCTCTAGAATGTGTCCTAAAAACCCCACTGGTATCGATTTTAGAAGAATCCACAGTAAGGCTTGCTGCGCACAAGCAGAGTCGACCCCATTGTTTGATTCCTGGTAACAGCTATTTATACATGATTGTGTTTGTTTTGATCGAAAGGTTTTTTTCTACCTGTACTTAAAAGTAGTTCAACTTTAAAAAGTCCCACTGTTGTTTCTTCTTACTATCTTTCAATTCCGTAACAATCCCTACCATCACATTCTCATATTCTAAGTGAGCAAAAAAGGGGGCAATATGCTTTTGGAAGAAGCTCAGACTCCTGCTCAGGCAGGTAAGTCTACATTTACTCTCTGGGTCTAGGAGGTGAGCAAGAGCGAGTGGAGAGGTGAGGGGGTGGCTGATGGCCGGAGCGGAAAGCAGATAAAACGAAAAGAGGATATTGTGGGGTTTTTTTTTCTCCCAAAGAACACTAGAAAATCAAACTTCAAAGTCAACAAGCATGGCGAGGGGTGGCCGTCAGGATCCCAAATTCAGGAAAAACTTCATGTCAGTAGGTCCTCTATTTCCTGAACCATGGCCCTTGCTCTCCAGCTGCTGCAGTGGAGCACAGATGGCACCAGTCTTGCCACACTTCAGTATATGCCGGGACGGGGGACAGCAATGCTCACATCTTTGGCCATCTTCTCACGTCAGTCACTGAGGTGCTGTGCAGTGGCCATCAACAGTGATCGCCGGCATTCACAAGCTTATTTTATGCCTTGTTAAAAACCCCCACGAAACTAAGCAATGCGTTTTTTAAAAACAAAACAAAACAAAATGATGCACTGAGCATTACAACCAAACAAACCAATCATTTAAAGACATGCTTAAGAAAGCAGCAGCTACCTTCCTGGCTTTAAACAATAAAAACCATGAACGTGTCAACTGGAAAAAAATAATTTTCCTGGACTTATGTGTTTAAGCCTAAAGCAAATAGTGTGCTAAAGACTATCGAAAGGGAAATGGCCTCTCCTAAAGGGGTGAGGGCGGGGGGCATGAGAAAATGCACGAAATGGACCTGGCAGGATTTCACTGAAATCAGGGCTGGCCTGCTAAAGTCCCCTTCCTGCGTGAAACCCTGCAACACGCCTGGAGGTCTGTGAGCTAGGGAATGGTTGCAGAGAGCCACCGAGGACAGCACTGCGCTTTCATTTCCAGGAACTCGGAGCGTGTGAGGTACAGGAGTGAGCACAGAGAGCAGACACACCGCACGGTAGGCAGACGGGCACACGGACGTGCACAGCCTGGCCTACGGGCAACAGAGACCGGGCACTTGTGCCCCCGGCCACAGACACACTGACCTTCCTTGAGACTTTTCTGGTTGCTCCCCTCAAGGCATTCCTTCTCTTTGACCGGTTCGAAATCCCCAGCAGTTAAAATCTCCGGGAAGCCCTGTTGCTGCTTCTTGGAGCTATCGATCATGGTGAGAGGCTCCTGGCGACGGGCAGCATCAAGAGGGAGAAAAGCGCAAGGTGCAGAGCACGCTCCGGTCCGCTCCCCGGGTCCCGGGTCCCTCCTCGCAACGCCCCAGGCACCGGCTGATCAGGCACCGGCTGATCAGGTCTCTAAGCAGCCGGAGGCAGCCATTCCCCTCTAGCTCCCGGCCCGACCCGCGCGCGCACACACACACACCCGCGCTGCGCGGCAGGAAGCCCTCAACTCTCTCCACCTCCCACCAGAGACACCCGCAGGCACGATGCTGAAATCCCACCCCTTTTCCCAGCCAGCCCCCTCTCCCCTGCCATTCCGGCTGCCCCCTCCCCCCGCCTCCCCCGCGCGCCGGGTCCTTCCATCTGCAGTTCGATGGTCCGAATCATCTGACAAACACTGAGTCAAGCGGTTAAAAATAAATCCTGTAGTTGTTAGAAGAGAAGACTTTGCTGATACCTAAGAAGACAAAGTGTTGCCTGCGGTCTCTCCCCGGCTCTCTCAACACACCCGCAGGCTGGGGAAACACTTTCTATCGGCCAGACAGGCACATTCATTACTCATTAAGTTCTCCAGCTAGACAAACGGCGGTCTAGGGCATCAGAAGGAAGCGGGTCTTATCTCAGCGCAGGCACCACACTCCAGAAACGCGGTACCAGCATAACCGGCTACCAGCGCACACATCCCGCTCCCAGGGGTCTTTGGCCGGGGGCTTTGCCCCGAGTCCCGCTCTTCCTGGCAGAGCCCGGGCTCTCGGTATCGGGGAAAGGCGCTGGAACTGCAGCTCTCGGCCGTTACCAACTCAGACCCGGGCAGCACTTTCCCTTTGTGCCACTAGTCGGCCGAGAGAGTTAACATCGCCATGATTGTGCGAAGGGAAGGTCTCCTCCCATGGATGAGAAGCAGACGCAGCGGGAGAGCTTGTCTCCTACGGAGCGGAGCAGATTCCGCCGGCCAGCGGCCGAATTTAATCTCACGTGAGTCATTTAATCTCACGGGCACCCCTCCCATGAGTCACAGACTGCTGGCCGTGGGTGCCGCTTGGAGGGAACCACTAGGTATGGCACTTCCAGGCAAACGTGGAGAGGAGCCTGTTTTCATACGTATCAAATACATATCTACCCACAGCTACAGCCAAACCAATCTGATTTTTTTTTTTTTACAGGTTCAAAGTATGCTCCTTTGCAAAGGGTTCCCATAAAACCCATGAGAGGCTGTAAGAGCAGTGGATGGGATCCTCTTCCATGAGGGCTATATTTTGCTCACTTTTTTTTATAACCAACATCCAGCAAACTGCCTTAACTATTAGTTTTCAATAAAACTTGTTGCATGATTGAGGGAACGAATGAAAGCCGAAGAAGCTCCAACAGGAAAACTTGTTTTGATAACACTCAAAATTCTAAATCAGTCCTAGATCAATGACTATTAGTCACTGATTTGAGATGAAATGTTCTCTAAAAGCAGCACATTCTCTTTAGAAGAAAATATACACATACATTTTGAATGTGCATCTAACATGATCCTTCTGCGGGATAAAGAAAGGATTACGTTTTTGAAGCCAGAAAAATCGCTATCGTCTTCACCACTGAAACATAAATGGGGACTGGATGAGGATTCTGTCCTTTGTCCCTGGGTCCAGGGCTGGCATGCACTAAACCCCGTGGTGTTCTAGAAAGATAGTGATCTACTCTCCTCCAGCGTCTCTCGAGAATGGGATTACACAACACATGACATGCTTCTTGTCAAGTCAAATTCCTTCTGAAGCACCGTAAGCCCGGTGCTGGGAGTCTAAACCCCCACAGCACAGACAACACTGAGCTTATCACACACAGTTCCCAAAAATGTGCTCAAAGGCTCCACTACTATTTCCGATTCTGAGGCCTCTGTTCATCTACGTTGACTGTGTCTGCATCTTTAAAGGAGCAAGAAAAGTAACCATAATTTTTTGAGGACATTCTTTAGGTCAGTCGCCTTTTTAGCAGTTTGGTGAAGTTTATCTCATCTAACCCCCCAAAGCCCTTTCTGACCACTATGATTTTTGGTTCATTGCAGACATTTTCCAGACCCAGCCCCAAGTTACAAAGCTTCTAAGGGGCAGGTCGGAAATTTAACCAATCTTAGCTCTCCGAAGCCTGAGTCTTTGATCTTGAGACAGGTTTTAACAGTAGAGGCCATAACTTTTATGGCGTCCTAGCAATTCTACTCCTGGTGAGGGAGAAGGAAGTCGACATAACCATATCAGAATGTTTTCGTGAAAGCATTTCAACTTTCCTGAAATTACTATTTCCTGAAATAATAAGAGCAGTAGCCAAGTCTGTTTAGTGCTTACGGTGTGCCCCAGTCCAAGTGCTTTCCATACGTCATCTCATCTGTCCTGCTGCCAGCCTGGGAGTTCAACATTATCGCAACTTACAGATGAGGAAACTGGGGCCTAGAAAAAATTGACTATTTTGTCGGAGCTCGCATGTCTTCTACGTGGTGGCCGGGATCTGAGACAGGTTGCTTGGTTGCAGAGACTGTATTCTTAATTACTTTGCTAAAAAGAACAACAACAATAGGTCCTAATATTCTCTTTCTCATAAAGCTGCTTTTGAAATCCTGCTCAACCGTGTTCAGGCCATAAGTTTAGAAATCTGAGTAGATACGGAGCTCAATCAGCCACGTCAAAATTCTTTACTGGCTGTGTGTGCCTGCCTATGTGTGCTGAGTGGGTTAAAAACTGAAACAGTTCTCTTTTAAGGATCTTCTCTAAACTTATTATTTTTGTATCTGATAAAGATAAAAAAATCTCAATAAGGGAACACATTGTCCTGCTGTAGGTTTCTATCTCAAGTCTTGCTTCTGTAGTTTTGAGAGAAAATAATAATTTCCTTAGTGGTAAATATGCCTGAAAGAACATTTATTTTGTTATTTTTAAAAATCTGAAATAATTTCAAATTCACAGAGCATTTTTTTCCTGAACCATCTGTGACAAGGCTCTGACGTGATGCCTCTTTACCCTAAGCACTATGGTGTGTAATTCCTACAACAAGGACATTTTCCTAGAAAGCCCCAATATTACCATCAATATCAGAAAATTAACACTGGTTTATCACCATCTAATCCACAGACTCAGTTCCACTAATTGTCCCAACAAAAGGATCCCAACGAGGATCACGTGTGGCCCTGAGTTATTTCAAGTCTCTTTAGCATTCTTCCATTGTGAATAGTTCCTCAGTCTCTCTTAACTCTTCTTTCCTTAAATTTTGAAGATTACAGACCAGTTATTTTGTAGAATCACCCTCGGTTTGGGTTATCCGGTGTGTCTTCATCATCAGACTCACGATCAGGCTATGGCAGGAGTATCTTGGGCAGGAACATCACGGAAGCAGTGATGCGTTCTCTGCATCCTGTCAAGTGGTACGCAAATTCAATTTGCCTCATAACTGGTAAGAGTTATTTTGATGAACTGAGTAAGACGGTACCGGGCATGTTTCTTCATGGTAAAGTTAGTTTTTCTCTTTGTAACAAATGATTGTGTGCGGCTGAATTATTTATTACTATGATGGTCGCCAAATGGTGATTTTGAAAAGTCTATCATTCCTTCTACGTTTATTAAGCAGCACATCCTACTGTAAGAATAAGAATTCCCTGTATCTCGTTTACGTTACCTGTTTCTATCACCATGGACTCCTGGGCTCCTATTTTATTTAGTGGGGGAGAGCATGTTCCTTTCATTTATTCTGATGCTCAGATTCTTGCAGTTTCAGCCAGCGGGGGCTCCTTCAGGCTGGCTTCAGTTCCTGGCTGCCATGGCCCATCCTCTGCGTACTTTATTACTTCCCGGTACAAGGCATCCCGGATTCTTTTACTTGTCCCACCCCGCTGAGAAAGCAAGGGCTGTGTACCAGGTGTGCTCGTTGCTTTTGGGGTGACAGTGTTCTCAGGCCTCCTTTGGAGGAAGTTAGGGAATATGTCTGTGAGATTATGCGTGTGAATGTACACACACACACACTTACTTCTCTCTATATTTAAGTATGTATGTCTGTATTTATTTATATATGTTGAAAACCACGAGTTTGCCCTGATGCCTCCAATTCCGATCCAATGCCAAAGGTTCTTTCTCAATTTCTCTCTTTTATACATTTGTAACCCCCTTCTCTGACAGCGAGGCTCTGGTCTCCCACGGTCTGTGCACCCCGTTCGCAGATATCCCGGTCACCTCCTTACTATCAATGCTGACCAGACCCGACGCAGGTGTCTCCTCACCCCATGTGGGCTCGAAAGCCCTACCCTGCACTGCTGCCCCCACGTAGCTCAGCCCCACAAAATGTCTTTTGGATTCAATCAGGGACAAAGGGACGAAGGATGCTTGCATTCTCTCTGAGTAAAAGAAGCCCACAGTTATCAAGTGAACTGCTCTCAGTAGGTCTGTCCTTGTTCCTTACTACATGTACTACATCATCTTCAGTGTCATTTGGCTCTACTGTCGTGGGGGGGCATTTAACTTCAAATGACAGGTGATTAGAGTCACTTTGGTTGTGATAAATCTGCTTCCAGAGTGTTTGTGTGTACACACACATAAAAGAGAGCTGTTTCAGTACGAAAGACGGTACCGTAAATCAAGTCATTTTCCCACTACTCCAAGCATAGATATTTAATAAGCGTGAGAAAAACTGTGTGGCTTGGAGACCAGGAATAATCCAGGAAAGGCTTCAGGGACTCGAAACAGAAACAAATGCGGCTCAAGGGACCTCCACAAAAAATTGGCAGAGTCAACGTATGCTCATAAAGCTGCTGATAAAAAAGAGATCGCTGTGGAAGACACTGCGCTTCGATAAAGACAGACTGGACGGTACTGCCGATCGGGCAACTCTTCCGCAACCTAAGAGGCCGAGGGTGATGAACGCTGTAATCAGAAGCAGAATGGAAACGGGTTGCTAAATACTGTGTCGTGCTTCTCCTGTAGCCTTTCTGACAACAGACTAAGAGAAGATGCCTTTCCTTTTCACCTCCAGCATCCTGGGACTTTGAAACAGGGCCTCAAGGAGCCTGTCACTGGAGCAAATGAAGGTGCATCCTGGGGCTGGCCTCCACAAGGCCTGAGCCATGGTGTGGCACAGGTCAGGCACATGTGGGCAACTAGACTGGATGCATGTAGGGGGAAAAATGGCAGTCTAGGTTATGCCTAATTTTTTCCCCAAGGGTACCGTATTTTTAGTAAAATACAGATATGATCCTTAATTTTCCCTCTTTTAAAATTATAAGACCAATATAAAAATATTGTATCTTTTAAGGGTGCCTGGGTGGCTCAGCTGGATGAGCACCTGACTCTTGATTCCGGCTCCGGTAATGATCCCAGGTTCATGGGATCAAGCCCACATCAGGCTCCATGCTGAGTGTGAAGCCTGCTTAGGATGCTCTCTCTCTGTCTCTCTGTCCCTCTCCCCAGCTCATACTCTAAAAAAAAAAAAGAAAAAAATATATAGTATCTTTAGATACATAACTAAATGGTTATGATAAATTCTAATAATTTTATAATTATTAAACCCAATTTAATGATCCTGGTAATTAAAATGATATATTTTTGTTAAAAAAAAAAGGACAGAATGCCATCTCTGAAATCAGAGGACATATCCCAAAAGTCCTTCTTTTTTACATTTTAAATACACGGATATCAAATGTGTAGTACTTCAGATATAAAGAGATTAACAAATAAGCCCTATGGAAACCACTATTTTATAAGGAGGGACAAGTTTTCCTGTTATTTCTCAGACGAAGGACCGTCAACAGTCTGAACAATTAAGCACGGGTGTAAATGAATACTACTATCGGGTAAAAGAGCCTGATAACTTGGCTTGTAAAGTATGTTCACGCTCCTGAGGACAGGAACCTCGGCAAGAGTGTTCGGGACTGGAATGTGACCATCTCACCATCGGTGACCACTGATTAACCTCCGCTTACGGGAGAGGCAGGAACTTCACCAGGGATGGGTGAATGGCAGGGGAGGCCGAGGAATGCGATTTCTAGCTCCTTCTCAGTCCCCGTTACGTAATGATGGCAGTGGTCAAGAGCAGTGTTGGGTGCACACAAGTGACCGATGCCACGGGTCTCCTCCTGCCCAAAGCTGCAGTATGGATGATGAAGAGATGACAGAATACACTTTATCAGCTTTAAAAAAAGTCATCCAAATCCCTGCTCTATTTCTTTTTAATTTTTTTTAAACATTTATTTATTATTGGGAGACAGAGAAACACAGAGCGTGAGCAGGGGGAGGGGCAGAGAGAGGAAGACACAGAATCCGAAGCAGGCTCCAGGCTCTGAGCTGTCAGCAAAAAGCCTGACGCGGGACTCAAACTCACAAATCGCAAGATCATGACCTGAGTCAAAGTTGGTCGCCTAACCAACTGAGCCACGCAGGCACACCCCCCCTTCCCCCGTTCTGTCTCTAAGCTGGACCATTACTTATGAACATGTGAAGATTTACAACAAAGCTTTCCTTAGACATCTATCTTCAGAGTAGTGTTCCATGAATTCGGAGTTACAGAATAGAAGGGAGAATGAAACGGCCGCACCTTCGAAGGTTTGGCACAGACAGAAGGGAGGAGGGAAAAGTGAGAGGGTCAAAGCCCAGCAAAGGCGGGAAGACGCATCATCAAGCTACGAGCAGCGTGATGCTGAGGTCAGCACTTGTAATAAGAACACTGTCTACAGGAGTGTCTCTTCACCTTTTTAGCATCATTGTCCCCATTGCCTGGTCCTAATCATTTTCCATGGAATTTTAATACCACAGATTTACTACGTATCTGTTTACGTACTTTATGTGTATCTGTGCCTTACACATAAGAGAAGTGATTTTTTTTTTTCCGCCCATCCCTCAAGAACCAATCTGTGCCCCTGTTGGGAACGCTCAACCCACAAGAGGGAAAAACCAATGTCCCCTGTTCTGCTGAGGGAAAAAATAGTAAGAAAATAAGAGTGAGCTCTATGTAGGAAACCCTCAACGGGAAAATAACAAATGTCCTCCACCCGTGATAATGATTTTTAGGTCACAAGTAAATTTAACATACCTTTGAGGGTCTTAAAGATCTTTCGATCCTTAGCAGCTCTGAGGTAGGGGACCCACGCACTGACATTTGTTTTACAAAACAAAGAAAAGAAACTGCAGTTCAGCTATGAAATACTGTGTTTTAAAGCTGGCCTGCTGGTGAACGCCTGTCTTTAATCCTGGTTTTCTGACTCCAACATTATTTTCACCAAAAGCAAACACCTGTATGGGTTTTTTTTTTTTCTTTTAGCTAAATCTACATATGATTTTCAAAGGCATGTAATTAAGGAAAGTGGGTAATTTAATTTCAGGGGGTGACAACATCCCAGATGGATTTATGAAGGGTACAGGCAGGATGGCTTTGTGGAAAGAACATGACTTCAGAGGTGAACACAACTGGGCTCTGAGGGCTCGGAGACCCTGGAAAAGCGCCACCATCTCTGTGCCACGGCCACCTCGTCTACAGAAAGGCAGTGACGACAAGGACGACAATGGATGTTTTCCGTGGTTATGAAAATCAGGGGGAAAATGCATATAAAGTACCCAGCAGAAGCATTACGGGCACTCCCCCAACAGCGCAGTCCGTGAGGACCCCTTTCTGGCATGATCCCCCTCGTCGGCTATCCTCCACGGCTGCACGTTCGCTAGGTTAGGGGTTTCTCTAGCAGGAGGCGCACACAGACGTCCGTGGGGAGCAGCACGCTAACCACACACGTGTTCTCCGGGTCCCACCACATCCGATGGAGCTGCCCCTGGGTCTGGGGAAAGTTCACAGGGTTTTGATTTGGCGCTTAATATCTTCTGGTGTCTTCCTACCACTTTAGATTTCATTTATTAGATTAAATTTGAAATTTTTATACATGCGGAAAACCCTGCCGATTCTTCTTCACTTCATTGGAATAACAAAATAGAAAAAACGCCCCAGGTGACTGACCATGGTCACGCCGTGAGCCATAGGGTCTGAGAACTGAGTAGAACAAACACTCAGACATGGTCTCAGGAATCCAAGGATGTATTCTCCGGTGAGCTCTTCATGGAAATTTTTAAATTCTGTGGTTTTGTTTTGTTAGCCTTGAAAAAACGATCCTGAGTCGCCATGTAAGAGTGAAGAGTAAAGAGAGCTGGACATCGTGGTGACAACACACGCAGAAGCCCACAGAAGGCAAAACGGTGCTGGGCCAGCAGCGGTCCGAACAGAGCACAGGTGGCGGGGAAGCGCGCCGACAGCGCGCCAGGCAGCCCAGGCTCGGAGCCACAGGACGGCAGCGGGCACCGAGGTCGGGTCCAGCAGCAGCCACTCTGGGGCAAACACGCATCGTGTCACAGCCAACTGACAATGATGCGAATTTCGCGAGCTTCACAGATTTTACAAATAATATGCAAAAGTGTTTCTGTTTTGTGGTTGTGTTAAGTGCTACTAAACCTAAGTGTATACTTTTCTGTATGCTTTTATACATTTATGGTTGTACACAATTTAGCAACATGAGACTAGTAAAAATTAATTCTAGTAATTGTTTTTATTTTTCTTTATTTTTTAAACATTTGTTTGTTTGTTGGTTTGTTTAGAGAGAATGTGAGCAGGGAGGGGGCAGAGAGAGGGAGACAGAGAATCCCAAGCAGGCGCCACGCTGTCAGTGCAGGGCCCGACACGGGGCTCAAACTCACAGATCTCGAGATCATGACCTGAGCTGAAATCAAGAGGTGGATGCTTGACTGACTGAGTCACCCAGTCGCCCCTCTAGTAATTGTTTTTAAAGGGTCAGTACCTTTCTTGAGTTTGTGAAATACTGCTTCACCATACAACTCAAACGGGGAGAGGGGACCCATTTACTTTGCTGCTTGGCTTCCACACAGTTACCCTGAGGAATTAAAGATTTGCCTTTACACAATCTGCCTGGATATCCAACCTGGCCATCTCGGGGGTCCTGACACAGGTGGAGGTAGAAGAGTTCTAGAAGAGTGTCCAAATCTAACGTGAAACCATGTCACGCCGTCACATGTGTTCCAAAACGTTTCCTGGGTCTCTTCTCAAGTCTATTTTGAGTTAACTGTGCCACTGTTTCAAATCATTTCCATTTTCTTCAAGACCACACTACATCACCACCCTCACACCCTTCTCAGCAAGTAGCGTGGCCCCTAGATTTCCTAATACTGAGGTCTTCACACACAAGCCCCACTCCGCCTTCCCACTCCCGTTCTGTCACCTGTCTTTATGGAGAAGTTTTTTTTTTTTCTTAAGTTTATTTATTTTGAGAGAGAGCGAGCGAGCGAACAAGCTAGAAAGGGGCAGAGAAAGAGACAGACAGAGACAGACAGAATCCCAAGCAGGTTCTGCGCTGATGTGGGGCTCAAACTCACAAACGCCGAGATCATGACCTGAGCGGAATTTGATGAAGAAATAACCTTTCTTCTTGCCCAGGGGAATCCAGACACTTTGTTTAGGGCTGTAGTTCCTTCCCACCTACTTACCAAACTGTGATCAAGAAATTATACTTCTCCACCAGGATCCTTCGTACTTACCAAGATACCTGCATTTCCCCCTTTTCCCCGCATTTCCTAAGATTTTGACTATTTCTGAATGTTCTCCCTTAGCAATCTTATCCTTTGCACTGGTACCAACCATTAACTCCAAACATCCACCAAGACACACATCAAGACAAACCCTGCCTCCGGATCAGCATGCACTGACTTTCTAAATGGCAGTTTCTAAATGAGTTTTCCTTCCGCAGTTAAGGTATCCTTGATTTTAGGATTATATGCTATGTACTGAGGACAACATCATCTATAATTTTATAACATAGTCTTTGCCTGACTTTGTATTTTTTTAAAGCTTGTTTATTTTGAAAGAAACAGAGACAGAGCGAGCGTGGAGGGGCAGAGAGCATAGGGGAATCCCATGCAGGCTCCCCACTGTCAGCACAGAGCCCGAAGTGGGGCTCGAGCCCACCAAACAGTGAGATCATGCCCTGAGCCAAAACCAAGAGCCAGACGCTTAACTGACTGAGCCGTCCAAGCGCCCCTCTGTGCTCGACTTTAATGGAGAAACAAAGATTAATGTTGCCTGAATGAATAAGTCAATGCCACTGGACCAAAACTCCTTCGGGCCTCTCTACCCACCTGATTCTGCTCACATTTGTTGGCTTGGCATTAAAACCACCAGTGTTTTGTCTCCTGATTTCCTGAGCAGCATTACCAACCCTGACAACGGTCCTTACGCTTCAGCTAAATCAAACTGCTTCATATCCCCGAAGACGCTCTGAGTTTTCCTGGTCTTTATTCAAGCTTTTTCTTCTGCTTGAAACTCTCCATCTCTGCTGGAAACAGCACTCAGACACTCTTCAAGAACCATGTGCCGCATCAGTCACTTTCAGAAACTTTCCAGGATGTGTCTCAATGCTCCCAAGGAGTCCGGTCTCTTTCCTCTGCTCACTGTGACCACTCCTGGTACGGGCCACGGGAGGACTTAGCATTCTGGGAACGATGATGAGGTGATGCCGACTCTGGTCACTAACAGGGATCTGTTGCTTACTGTGTCCTGAGCACAGACGTCACGCATGGTGACGTCATGTCAACAACCCTCACAATAACACCATCTCCGTTTCACCGCAAGGCACCAGGAGGTGAAATAACCTGTCCAGTGACACAGCTTTTAAGGAGCAGAAGAGAGACTTTTGATGTAGGTGGCAGGCTTCTGGCCACTAGCTTTTCTCCATGGGTTCTGGGAAAGAATTAAGCCCTAATGCCCAAAAGCATCCACTGTATTAACTTCTCTCCTATGTATCGAAAATGACACTAGCTAGGTCTTCCTTGGGGTAAGTGAGAAGACTAAGCACATTGGTAGGACTCCATTTTGCACCGAAACTTGGCTGAGAAAGACAGGATGCTTTTAGCTACTGCATGGTTTTTCTCAATGCCTGTCTAGATAGTTTGCACATTCCTGATACCCCTTCACCATTTTAGTAAATTTTACGGTCTTCAAAAGCTGGAACTTCACCTCATTCACCTTCTTATTTCCTGTGAGATCTGTTCCAGTATTTTAATCATGTTCACAGGGTCAATTTCTCCTTAACTGACTCAGTTCTTACATTTAGTAGTCCAGGCTGGACGGTAAGTATCTTCCTTAAACTAAAACTACCTGCTAGTTTGTATTTTTTTTTTTTTTTGGTTGTATCTGACAGACACTTAAAAAATCACTATTACTAAGGTATAAAGACCATCAGATACATCAGTTTAAAGTGTATATGTGTGGCAAGTTTTGATGGAGGTATACGGCTATGAAGTCACGGTCATGTTTGAGATACAGAACATTTTTGACATTCCTACAAGTTTCTTCTTGCCCCTCTATAATCCATCCTTCTGCCACATGTAGCCCCAGGTAATCACTGATCTGCTTTCTATCACTAGAGATCAGTTTGCCTGTTCTAGAATTTCAAGTAAATGGTACCATATAATGCACAGGCCTTTGTGTTTGAATCCTTTCACTAAGATAGGACTCTGAGATCCATCCATGCTGCATGTATCAGCAGGTGGTTCCTTTCTACTCCAAAGTAGGAATCTAGTGTATGAGACACCACATTTTGTTCATCCATTCACCTGCTGATGGACATGTGCGTAGTTTCCAGTTTTGAGCTACTATGGATAAATCTGTTACGAACATTTATGGTATAAATCTTTGTGTAGATGTTTATCTTCTTTTGTATAAAGGCTTGGTCAGATAGTAGGTGGATGCTTAGCTTTTGAAGAAACTTTATTGGCAGCTTTATTTTTAAAAGCCCAAAACTACAAACAACCCATCCATACGCAGGTGACTGAACAAGTAAATTGTGGTATATCCACAATGAAGTACTATGCGACGGTAAAAAAGAATAACATACAACAATATGGGTAAATATCAAAATAATTATGCTGAATGGAAGAGGCCAAACAAAAAGGAACACATGTATATATGACTCTATTTTTGAAAAATGCTAGAAAACGCAAACTAATCTATAGTGACAGAAAGCAGATCACTGTTTGCTTGGAGACTGGTGGAGAGAGGAATGGTTTACAAAGGGGCATGAGGAAATTGTTACGGGTGATGAACATGTCATCTTGATTGTGGTGCGGTCAAAATTCCTCAAGGTGAATACTTAAAATACGTGCAGTTTATTGTATGTCAATTATATTTTGATAAAGTAAAAAAAAAAAAACCCACAATGGTACTTATGGGAACAGAGAAATTCCTTTATGTAATATGATAATTGTGAAACAGTCTATTTACAAAACTTGAATACAACTGAGGATTTACGTGGGTGTCTAAACTCTAAAACAACTGAGCCAAGATTGCTCTAGAGAATCTTAAAAACAACAACAACAACAACAACAACAAACCCACTCAAACAGACAAACCCATTCATCCATTAAAATAAGTAAAATAAAATGAATCCCACGTGGGATATGATAACTGAATGAGGTTTCACACGCCTGCCGGAAGTGCAGCCTGGCGCGCTGTGACTAACGGGCACGTGTGAGTCTGGTGAACCGGCACGTGTAACAGACCAGGATGTGGAGAGGCAGTGATCCTGAACACAAAACACAGAATTCAAGTTAGAAACACTGCATGTGACAAAGAGGACACCTCTTAATGTGAAAAGCCATAATCAACAACAAGACTGTAACAAAACAACGTAACTACTCTCATACAATATAAAGCCCAGGAGGCACAACGGGACGCTGACAGAAATGCACAAAGAATAGGAGACGTTAATCTGTCTGTCTCAATACAAGACAGATGAAGTAGACAGGATAAGAAAGGATATACAAAGCCAAACCAGCATAACCAATAAGGAGATCTTATCACTATGCAGTGAACTTTATACCTTGATGACATAGAAGACACATTCTCAACTACACATGGAATATTAAAAAAAAAAAAAAACAAAAAACAAAAAAAAAAACACCTATTAGGGCACAAAGAAAACCCAAGGAAGTTTCATAAAATAAAGAATATAAAGAACACTCCAATCTCAATGCAGTACTAGAAATTATTAATAAAATAGAAAAAAAACTTTTTAGTAGCCTGCCTACCCAGAAATTAATAACATCTCCTATTAACTCGTAGAGAAGAGGAAAAGCCCAGACTGAAATGAAGGAACTTCTCGCCAGAATCTATGGCATTTGTACAAAGCAGTGATCAGAAAAACATTTAAAAATGTCTATAAAAATAAAACCATCAAAATCCTAGGAGAAAACAGGCAACAACCTCTTTGACCTCAGCTGCAGCAACTTCTTACTAGACATGTCCCCAAAGGCAAGGGAAATAAAAGCAAAAATGAACTACTGGGACCTCAACAAGATAAAAAGCTTCTGCACAGCGGAGGAAACAATCAACAAAACTAAAAGGCAACCGATGGAATGGGAGGAGATATTTGCAAATAACATATCTGGTAAAGGGTTAGTATCCAACATCTATAAAGAACTTCTCAAACTCAACACCTAAAAACCAAATAATCCACTGAAGAAATGGGCAGAAGACATGAATAGACACTCTTCTAAAGAAGACATCCAGATGGCTAACAGCACATGAGAAGATGCTCAACATCACTCATCAGCAGAGAAATACATATCAAAACCATGATAAGATACCACTTCACACCTGTCAGAATGGCTAAAATGAACAACTCAGGCAACGACAGATATTGGCGAGGATGCGGAGAAAGGGGAAAACTTTTGCACTATTGGTGGGACCGCAAACTGGTACATCTACTCTGGAAAACAATATAGAGGTTCCTCTACAACCCCGAAATTACACTACTAGGAATTTATCCAAAGGATACAAAAATGGTGATTCGAAGGGGCATATGCACCCCAATGTTTATAGCAGCACTATCAACAATAAGCCAAATTATGGAAAGAACCTAAATGTCCATCAACTGACAAGTGGATAAAGAATAAGTGGTACATACAGGGATGCCTGGGGGGCTCAGTCAGCTAGGTGTCCAACTTCCGCTCAGGGCATGATCTCATGGTTTGGGAGTTCGAGCCCCACGTCAGGCTCTGTGCTGACAGCTCAGAGCCTGGAGCCTGCTTCACATTCTTTGTCTCCCCCTCTCTCTGCCTCTCTGCTGCTCATGGTCTCTCTCTCTCTCTCTTTCTCAAAAATAAACAAACATTAAAAAAAAAAGACGTGGTATACACACACACACACACACACACACACACACACACACAATCGAATACTACTCAGCGATCAAAAAGAATGAAATCTTGCCATTTGCAACAACGTGGAAGGAACTAGAGTGTGTTATGCTGAGCGAATAAGTCAGTCAGAGAAAGACAAATATCATTTGATTTCACTCATGTGGAATTTAAGAAACACAACAGATGAACACAGGGGGAGGGAAGGAAAAATAAGATAAAAACAGAAAGGGAGGCAAATCATAAGAGACTATTACAGACAACAAACTGAGGGTTGCTGGCGGAGAGGTAGGTGAAGGGTGGGCTAAAGAGATGATGGGCACTAAGGAGGGCACTTGTTGGGATGAGCACTGGGTGTTGTATGTAAGGGATGAATCACCAGGTTCTACTCCTGACCCCAATACCACACTGCGCGTTCACTACCTTGAATTTAAATAAACAAAAACAATTTAAAAAATATAAAAATGAATGCAAATAAACTATGTGCCTCAGAGAAAAACAGATTCAAAAGACAAAGAACAGAGCCACCATGGCACACGGATGAGATCAGAGAGTCTACCTTATGAGCAACGTGAGTTCCAGGAGGAGGGTGGCGAGAGAGTAAGCCACGAAACACACCTGCAAAGATAATGCCTGAAAATTCCCCAAATTTGATCAAATACATAAATTTACATATTCAAGAAACCTAGAAAACTGCCAGCAGCATACATTCAAACACATACAGTCTTCAGATACACAAAAAATAAGCTAGAGAATATAAATGTAGACAAAAACCCACCAATAATAGCAACAAAGAAGGTAAAAATAGGAGTAAATTAAAGAAATGTGTAAAACTCCTGAAAAACCTGAAAGTCGGCTTGAACAAATAGAAAGACAGTCCTTGTTCCTGGATAGGATAACATCACATCATAAAAATGCCATTTTACACATTTAATGCAATGTCAATAAAAACAGCAACGAGCTTTCACTTTAATGGGGCTAAAGACAAGTTGATATGTAAGCTCATTTGGAAAAAAATGAAAACACCCAAGGCAAACTGAGAAAACAGAGAAACACAGAGAAAACAAAGCACCATGTAGGGGAGCCTTATTAGATTAAAACAGACTCAAAGTAGATCCGAGATAAGCAGTTAAACAAAAACATCCAACCATATGAGTACTTCACGTAAACACTGATGGGACCCTTCTGTAACTAGGATATAGGGAAAAGCTTTCTAATTGTGACCCCAAATCCAAAAGCAGTAAAAGGAAAGACTGATAAATTTTGGCCACATTAAAAGAAAACAATACAAACACACTGAAGAGGAGGGGCTGATCTCTCTGACACATAAATTAGTTATTTAAAAATGAGACTGAGAAATGAGCAGATAATTTACACTCTCCTCCAAAAATGATTCTGAAATAGTGCTTACAGATATCAAAGGATGTTCAACCTTACTCATAGTTAGAGAAAGGCAATTAAAATTACATCAGAATACCTGATGGCAAAAATATATAACATGTTCTGTTGTGAGGCTAAAATAAACATTCTCATACAGTGATGATCAGAATGCAAACCGGTACAGCCCTCTGGGAAAAGAATTCGGCAATATGTAACAAAACTACAAACGCATTCACGTTTATTTATTTCTTGAGAGAGAGAGAGAGAGAGAGAGAGAGAGAGAGAGTGCGCACTAGCAAGCATGAGAGCAGGGGAGGGGCAGAGAAAGAGGGGGAAAGAGAATCTCAAGCAAGCTCTGAGCTGTTAGCACAGAGCCTGACACAGAGCTCGAACCCACAAACCGTGAGATCATGACCTGAGCTGAAACCAAGAGCTCGATGCTTAACTGACTGAGCCACCCAGGCACCCCACATTCACCTTCTGACCCAGCAATCCTCTCTCTATCTAGGAATGTACCTGTAGGATAAGCCTCCAACATTATAAAATGGTATGGGTCCAAGGTATTTACTGCAGCACCATTTGTAACCGCAAAATGCTGTAGACAACTTAAATGCCTTTCCCTTCCAAACAGGATTGGTTGAATAAATCATGGTGCAGACACGCCATGAAATACTACACAGTTGTGAAAAGGAGGACCATCTCTTATAAACTGGGATGAAGCAGTCTTCAGAAAATATTAAATGAAAAAAGCAGACTACAAAACTGTAACAACATTACCTCTTGTGTAAGAAAGAAGGGGAAGCAAGACAATATATTTACAGCTGCTTATATGAGGGGGAAAAAAATGAAAGGAAGGAGAAACCAGAAACTATGGATGGAGGCTGATTACCTTCAGTGGGTGGGGAATCAGGGTGGAATGGATGGGGGATGGGAAAGGGACAGGCAAGAGGGGCAGGTAGTGACACTTACCCAAGGACATCTTTTTTTAAATATAATTTTAACTTTGAGAAACTGGTTAATACATCACATTCCCAAAACTATATTAATAAAATCGGCAAAGATGGAGGAACATCCAAATTTGAATACAAACACAGTAAATGAACCGAACTGTATTTCAAATAAATAACATGAATACGCTAAACAGGAGACAGAACCAATCTCGGGAACCTCTGAATATAATATTTTCACTGTACACCTTTGGGCTAAAGACAAAAAGAAGGTAAAGAAATATTCAACTCCAGTTAGCAAATTTTTTTTTAATGTTTATTCGTTTTTTTTTGGTGGGGGGGAGGGGCAGAGAGAGAGAGGGACATATAATCCGAAGCAGGCTCCAGGCCCTGAGCTGTCAGCATAGAGCCTGACGTGGGGCTTGAACTCACGAACCGTGAGATCATGACCCAAGCTAAGTGAAGTCAGACGCTTAACCAACTGAGCCACCCAGGCGTCCCAGTAAATATTTTTTAAACAGGTTTACTGAAATATAACTTAGAAACCGTAAGGTTTGCCTGTTTCTGATGTAGCGGATTTACTTTCTCCCAGTGGCATGGGTTAGCAATTTTGGTACTATGTGTATTCTGGAATTAAACACAGAAGAAAATTCTATGTGTACCATGGGAGCAGGATGGGAGTAGTCCCCCCTGCACCCGGGTCAGATGAGGGGGTTACAAATATGGGAAGGGGGAGGCAGTGGATAAAAGCAGAGGTGTCAGTAAAGATGCCTGATTTTCAATATACGTAGTGATGCAGGTAGACAAGAATAGATACACAGGTGTGTGTGTGTGTGTGTGTGTGTGAATAAAAACATGCATTTCATATTGAATTCCTTCTCTCCTGAGAAGATCAAGAAGCAATGAACAAACAGTAGCGATGGACACCCCCGGCTCCCAGGTCTTGGTCTATAAATACTGCAGTGAAATCAACCAGACTTCCTAAGAGAAATGGCTGACGCCAGGGCAAGATGAGCAAAAGCTGAGCCGGCAGCACACTGCTGTATGTACTCAAAGACGATGGGAACCTGTCAAAAGGACAAGGAAGCCAGCTTGAGGGAGCACCACCTGGCCAAACCTAAGACAATCTGAGCATCAAAATTAATAATAAGAGAATTATTAATAAATAGCATGATTTGCTAATAAACAGACTAAGACTCCATGATTCCATGCTGATATAAATTCATAAATAAAGGGGGCACAAAGGAAAGCTTGTCTTCAAAGCAGAATGTCATCAAATAAATGTAAGGAATGATGGAATTAGAAAATCACTGCTTAGCAATTACCAGCATAATAGTTCTAGGCAAGAATTACCAATGGGTACTAAAACAATTCAGTATAGGTGAGAGTTTGAAAGGGGCAAGATTTTCATATAATGGCAAAGCATTTCCTCACAATATACTTATTACTTACAAAATTACAAAAAGAAAAACAGTAACTTTGCCTTGGAGGAACCTGGAAGATAGATACTACCTTAACCATATGCCCAAAATTAACACCACCAGTAACAGGTCAAAATGATATCCTTTGCCACCGAGAAGCCACAACACCACTTTTGTGCTCTTCCTGCCCAAGGGGCCCGGCCTAATCTAATCATGAGGAGCCAAGAGACGAACCCAAGTTACTGACTGTCATTCCACAAAATGTGATAAAAGACTTAAAAAAAAAAAAAAAAAAAAGAAAAAAAAAGAAAAGAAAAAGAAAGGAATAAGCCTACAGAACTGTTCCATTCTAAAGAAGACGGAGAAACCTGACAAATGTAACCTGTGATCTGGGACTGGAACATGAAACATGGAAAACATATTTTTATTTCTTTTGCTACAAAGGATATTATTAGTGGGACAACTGGCATAATTTGAATAAGGTCTGGGGTTAGTATTGTATTGATGTTAATTACTGATTTAAATACTTATACTGTGGTTACATAAGACTGTCGTTATTTTTAGGAAACACACAACCAAGTGTTTAAAAACATTTTTTTAATGTTTATTTATTTTTGAGAGAGAGACAGACAGAACACGAGCAGGGGAAGGGCAGAGAGAGAGGGAGACACAGAATCCGAAGCAGACTCCAGGCTCTGAGCTATCAGCACAGAGCCCCATGTGGGGCTCGAACCCACAAACCGTGAGATTGTGACCTGAGCCAAAGTCGGGCTCTCAACCGACTGAGCCACCCAGGCAAGTGTTTAGGGGTAAAAAAAAGGCATCCTGTCTGCAACTTACTCTCAAATAGTTCTGGGAAAAAACATTATGTATAGAAATGGAAAGAGCAGGGTAAAGCAAGTGTGATGAAGACATTATCATCTGGGGAATCTGGATATAGGCTATACGGGAATTCTTGGTACTATTTTTGCAACTTTCCTGGAAGTCAGAAATTATTTCAAAATAAAGTTTCAGAAAATGAATCAAACTGGACATGATGGCTCTGTGTGCATTACAGTGAATGTAAAGTATCACTCAACCTTTAAAAATTTTAGTAACAAAAATTCTTCAAGTAGGTAAGAATGCTGTGAATACACTGCCAATAAATGCATAAAGTGGTATATTTTAGAAAGCCACTGGAACTATGCTAAAGAATGCAGAAAGAGGTCTGAGATGTTTGAGCCTGTAATTCATTTTGAGCCTTTCATTCTAAAGAAATATTCTGGAATACACACACACACACACACACACACACAAATATAGATATATCTGTATGAACAAAACCATGTGTGTGCGGTGCTATTCATCCCAGTACTAAACACAGTGGTAAAGACACGATCCAACTGTTAATCAACAAGGGAGTACATAAATTGGGACATATATATAATGACATCTTGTACAGCCACTGAAGTGATGGCTTCAAAACTGGAAAATAATTACTGGGTGCTCACAATGAGCCAAAGAAGTAAGAGGGATTTCTTTTTTCCACAGGAATATTTAACAACGTGGAAAATATTGGGGCGCCTGGGTGGCTCAGTCGGTTAAGCGTCTGGCTTCAGCTCAGGTCATGATCTCGCGGTTTGTGAGTTCGAGCCCCATGTCGGTCTCTGCGCTGACAGCTCAGACCCGGGAGCCTGCTTTGGATTCTGTGTCTCCCTCTCTCTCTGCCCCTTCCCTGCTCATGCTCTGTCTCTCAAAAATGAATAAACGTTAAAAAAAAAATTTTTTTTAAAAAGAACATGGAAAATATTTACTGTAAGATGAAAGGAGAAAAGGCTGCCATAAAAATGCATGCTCAGTATAGTCTCCATTTTCTTTCTAAAAATTATATGAATGGAGAAAAGATCAGGACAAAATACTGTGAATGATAGGACTTACAGTTTACTTACATGCTTTTGCTATTTATCTTTCCAAATGTTAAAAATTATCTAAATAGAGCATACATTGTATTTATGATGGAAAAAAATGCTAAACCTTAATAAAATATTTTCTGTAGTAAAATATCCTGAATTGACAATCCAAACTATCTTGTCACAGTAATAGCGTATACGTCATTCATTTAAACAAATTCTAAGCTATTAGAATTCTAGATAAGCAAATACATAACTCCACGAAAAGAAGCAAGACAGCCATTTGAGAAAGCAATTAACAGTTTTAAAGCATTTCTACAAATTTAAAATTGAGAATAAATGAGTAATTTATTTCATCAGAACTGTCAGCAAATCATTATATTCTGACACTTTGCAAAATAAATATTTCCTTATCTTATGATTCTGATACTGTTCTAGGAAATGACTCTGACATATTACACACTATTGTCATTCTTTGTTTATTATTTGTATTAAGTAAGTTGTGCCTGACATTTCTTTTAAAACATTAGGAGTGAAGTCACCTGAAAAGAACTAACAAAATTAAAAAAAAACAAAAAACAAAAAACTTTTTGGGGCGCCTGGGTGGCTCAGTCAGTAGAGAGTCTGACTTCGGCTCAGATCATGATCTCGTGGCTGGTGAGTTTGAGCCTCATATCAGGCTCTGAGCTGTCAGCATGGAGCCTGCCTCGGGATCCTCTGTGGCCTTCTCTCTCTGCCCCTCCCCTGCTTGTTCTCTCTCTCCCTCTCTCCCTCTCTCTCGGTCTCTGTCTCTCGCTCAAAAACAAATAAACATCAAATAAAAAACCTTTTCTACCTAACAAACATCCCATCTAGTTTGAACGTCTGCGGAACAGATGACATAACATGCTCCCAGCCTCAAAGCCACATTCTGGTAGAGCAACCTCATAACGCTAATGAGACAAGACCATTTTCATGAAGAGTTTATGGCGTACGAGTAACAACCATTCCAGAATTTCAAACTATAAAATTCATTTATAATAATTCTGCCATCTCACAAACTGGCATTCTCTCATTTACCCCGTACACATATTTCCATGAAGCACACAAAAAGGGGGGATGGCATTTTAGGTACAATATAGAAATGAGAATTACATTTTAACTCTTCGAATCCAATAAAACACAACCAATTCAATAACAATCACTATAGCTATTTACTGAGCACTCACTGTGTCTAAGACACTGCTAAGAACTTTGTTTGTCTCGTTCCATTTACCTCCCTCAACCACCCTAACGACAGGCACAGTTACTGTACTTTTATCCCAGGTCCCCGATGAAGAAACCAAAAGGGTGGTAAGGTAACTGGCTGCGATTCGGAAACTCAGAACTAGCTGTCCATAGAGTCCAAAGTCCATGCTCTTAGCCAGGAGACATCTTAAGACTACATGAGCTAACTAAATAAGAGACACTTTAACAAATGGAATTAAAATGTATCTGAATAGTCACAAAAATGGTAGTGTATTTTAAAGAAAGATTTTAGTCTATGGGAAAATAAATACATAGCTAAAAACGATCTAAGTGTCCAAGAGTAAAGATTTGGTTAAACTATACCTGATGTACTCACTTGAGGCAGTATGCAATAATTAAACTGTTGCTTATAAAGCAAAAAATTTTTAAAAACTACAAAAAAGTATATTAAATTGGAAACAAAACAAAACAATACAACTCAGGAAACAACTCTACATAAGTGACGTTTTAAAACCAAAGCGGACTGCACCTAAGAAAGATTAAGACAGTACTACACAATTTAACTGTGGTTACCTGAGAAGTGGGAAAATGTATTAACCTTTTTGTCTTTCCTTTTCTTCTTTCTCATCAATTTGCCATTAGTATATGTTACTGCCATTTTTAGGACAGTCCAGCTATCTTCAAAAGCGCTAATAGGCTAAGTGTCTAAGCAGCACAAAAAGACCAAAGAAAACACAAAAACAAGCATGAAGAGTGTCAACAATGACTTACAATAAAAACACTTCTCATACAAACTGGTATCGGCTATTTATTTACGTATGATCACAATGCTTTCTTTTCCAGGCTACTGTGTTTGCTGGAGTTTCAATTTTCCCCTAAACATTATTTTTGGAAACATGAAGATCTTCTTTAAACCTCGGAGAACAGTGCTAACATGTTAGCTTACGAGGAGTTAGGAAGCGTCAAAGGGGAGGGTGAGAACGCCTCACCAGGAAGAGAAACAGGAAAGAAAATAGGAAGCAGAAAGGTGAATTTATCTCAAGCGTTGTCAAGGAGAAACCTTTTCTTAGTCATAACACTAGAGACGATACACAGAAAACAAATGTGAATGAAAGAAATCCAGAAAGAAAATGAGAAGTGGGATATCTGTTGTATTCAGATTTAATACATAACACATTTTCGTAAGTAAAATTTATTAAGGAAGGACACCAAACCTTGGGAAGTAACACGACAACGCACATCTCTGCTGTATCTATGAGATGACAATTTCGAGTGAACCAAGAAAAAAAAGGCTGGGAAACCAGAATATTCTAGGAATAGTCTTAAAATAACAGGCAAATTCTTGGACACAGAGATCTGTAAAGCACGAAACTGCATATAGCTAAATTAAATGCAGCTGACAATAACATCGGCGTCACCAGCAACCATCAATTCCTTTCAAGGTCAGGTTTATTACCGCTGCAGAACATTCTGTCATAGCATGGAACTTCATGAGCACCAGAGAGCCTAAAAAATGGATGGGCCCTCTCGGCCCTAAGCAGGGTCTCGTAATTTGCAGAGGCTGGTGCTGGTACTATAAATCAGAGGGGGCAAAAAAGGAGATTTCCTCAAGTATGTGCCAGTTGAGCGACAGTAGCTTTCAGTCACAAAGGGCAGGGCTGCTGGGAGAAGATGCTCACTTACGGTACACTGGGTCACACATACGCAATGGAACAAGTTAAAGAAAACAGTATAATGTCAGCAATCACATAGAAGCCCCATGTTTTAAAAATCTAGATTCGAGTTAGTTAACATACACCGTAGTCTTGGTTTCTAGAGTAGAACTCAGTGATTCATCACTTCCGTACAGCACCCCAGGCTCGTCCCAACAAGTGCCCTCCTCAGTGCCCATCGACCATTTAGTGCACTCCCTGCCCAACACCCTGCCTGCAGCCCTCAGTCTGTTCTCTGTATTTAAGAGTCTCTTGTGGTTTGTCTTTCTGGTTTTGTATTATTTTCGCTTCCCTAGAAGCCCTATTTTTTTCAGGTAAGGAATATTTTCAAAAACATGGGTTTTTCTTGGGTTTCCTTAAATCTGGCTGCTCTGTTTCTATAGTAAATACAACACCAATAAACACTCATCAGTGACTGTGGAATGAGCTGAACTTCTGGATTATTCCCTGAGAGAAGAGACTGAGGCTCCCCCTGTACAGCCCTAGCATTTGGCACAGAGTCCAACACTTAACAAAAACACACTGCATCAATAAACAATGATCACAAAACCTGTGAGGTCACAATGCATCCATCAACAATGGCAACATTACCTCCACCTATTGTCGCTTTCTTTAAAATACACATGTGTGCACACATACTTACACAAGACCCTAATGTAACATACACAAATAAACTCACTCGGGGGCGTTTCTAGCAGTTTTGGCATAAATAAATCCTTATCTGAATTGTTGCAGAATGAAATGACTTTTTTTTTTTCTTAACTTCTAAATGTTTATTTTTGAGAGAGACAGGGTGTGAACGGAGGAGGGGCAGAGGGAGAGGGAGACACAAAATCTGAAGCAAGCTCCAGGGTCTGAGCTGTCAGTACAGAGCCTGACGTGGGACTAGAACTCAAGAACTGCGAGATCATGACCTGAGCCGAAGTCGGATGCTCAACCAATTGAGCCACCCGGGCGTCCCCAGAATGAAACGTCTTTTAAAGGGATTTTCACCTCAAATTTCAGAGAAACAGATTAGTATGTAACAATTAGCAAAGGGTTATTAAAAGTCTACCAAGTTATCAACAAAGCAGAGCAGAAAGCTATGTTTAGGTCATGAAATCAGAGTATGTAAAATGAGATTTAAAAATCAATTTTATTTACAACACTGTCAAAAATAGATGTATGTACAAGATTTCTATACGAAAAACTAGAAAGCACTGCTGAGAGAAATTAAGGAAGACCCATATAAATGGAGAGAGATCATACTGACCAGCTGGAATTTAGATGTCAGTTTACCCCAAAGTGATCTATAGATTCAGCACAGTCCTAATCATATTCCATCTAGTTTTTTTGTTTTTTTTTTTTTTTTTTCAGAATATGACTCTAAAATAGACATGGAAATGCAATGGATCTAGAATATCCAGAGCATTCTTACAAAAGGAGAACGCAATTGGAGGGCTTATCCTACTCGATTTCAAGAGTGACTATAAAACTGCAGTAATCGAGACTATATAGTACTGGCATAAGAATTAAGAAACAGATGGATGGAACAGAATGAGAGGCAGACACACATCCACACTTAAATGGTCTTTGGATTTCAGACAAAGGTGCCAAAGCAATCCAATGGGGAAAGGGAGACTTTAACAAATGGTGCTGAAAACAATCAGAAATCTGTATGGAAGATGAGCTTCAACCCCTACCTCACACCAGACATAAAAGCTAATCTGAAATATACCACAGACATACATGTAAAATCAAAAACTAAAAAAGCCTTTAGAAGAACATAAAGGAGAATACTTTCATGGCACGGGGGTAGGCAAAGGTTTCTTGGCGGGGGGGGGAGGGGTGGGAAGCAAAAATCATAAAAAATTGATAAATTAGACTTGACCAAAAACGAGACCTTTCCTCATCAAAAGACACTTTGCGAAAATGAATAAGGAAGCTGTGCACTATGAGAACATGCATGAAACGCTTACTTGACAAGTATCAAGGGTATATAAAGAACTGCAACCATTTCATAATAAGAAAGCTGGCTTAAAATTAGGCCAAAGTGTCTTAGTACTATTACAAGAAATTTTCTGAATGGGACCTGAGAGAGACTGTCATCTCAGAGAGCACCTGGGCAGAAGCACAGGCGAGGGACTGGGGTGGAGAAACTTAAGAAGGAGAGCGCAGGTGACGTGCTCTCAAAATAGGCTCGTTTTATAGAAATACTGAACCCTGATGATACACACGTTGACATCTGCAGGGAAACGTGCACAGATGCTTTTTCAATCACCAAAAAAAAAAAAAAAAAAAGACAGACTGATGATTGGAGGGAGGGCGATGGTTACGCCTGAGATCAAACAAGCACGAAGAAGTAATAACGGGAGAGCGGAGGTGGGAGGGGGAACAGATGAGACGTCATCTTCCTGTGGTTTCTCAGGTAATGTTTATATTACTTTAAAAATTATTATTTTTTAATTTTTTAACTTCTAATTTTAACATACATACTAACAAGCCACATGTCCTAAGTGTAGTACTCGCTGGATGTTCACGAACTGGACACGCTCACACAACCGGCAGAAGGGAACCCAGCATCTCCTGTACCCTAAGAGCTCTTGCGCTGTGCTTCCTTTGCAGTCACTTCTCTCCTGATAGGGGTGGCTGCTGTCCTGGTTTCTAACACCACGGCATAGTGTCACCTGGTTTGGGGCTTCGTCAGCAGAATCGTAGCATATACAGTCTTTTGTGACTAGCTGCCTTTACTCCGTGTCATTTTTGCGAGAGTCACACATATTGTCACATGTAGGTGCGGTGTACGCATCCCCAGCGCTCTACGCCACTGTGGGGTACGTCACTAATGAACCGGCTTCTGCGGGTAGGCATCTGGCAGCCTCCAGGCCTTCCCTTTAACAGGCAGCGCGGCGGTGAGCATCCCCGTAGACTGAACCGCGTGAAATGGCTCAGAGAACCTACAGAAGATGACACCTCCACATCACTCAGATCAATACATCAGCTTCTGATGAACACAGCTAGAGATGTCCCCTGAGTAAAATCAAGGAGTGGACTTGCTGATACTTAGAATTATGCACAGGTTCCCTATTCAAACTTCCTTCTGTCGTTTAGATTTTATTTTTTAAAGTTTATTTACGTACTTTGAGAGAAAGGGGGAGGGACAGAAAGAGCAGGCGTGGAGGCGGGCCAGAGAGAGGGAGAGAATCCCAAGCAGGCTCTGTGCTGTCAGTGGCAAGCCTGACACAGGGCTCGATCCCACAAACCACGAGATCATGACCTGAGCCGAAATCGAGAGTTGGACACTTAACTGACTAAGCCATCCAGGCGCCCCACATGCAGAAGTTTTCTAAAATAGTTACCCCAGTTTACACATCCACCACCTGTTCTGTACACCATGCTCCTTGGTACGCCTAGTGTGTTCCTCTCCCTTTTTGCTGTCCTAGTAGGCATGTGGTAATGCCTCACTGAGATTTGCACCCGTCCTGCTTTTTTTCTTTTTTCTTTTTTTTTTTTATTATTTTTATTTTTGGGACAGAGAGAGACAGAGCATGAACGGGGGAGGGTCAGAGAGAGAGGGAGACACAGAATCGGAAGCAGGCTCCAGGCTCCGAGCCATCAGCCCAGAGCCTGACGCGGGGCTCGAACTCACAGACCGTGAGATCGTGACCTGGCTGAAGTCGGACGCTTAACCGACTGCGCCACCCAGGCGCCCCCACCCGTCCTGCTTTGATGACCCATGGACACACATCTATATATATATGCACACCGTTTGACTCCCTCTTTTGTGACGTGTGCGTCAAGGCTTTTGTCTGGTTCTTTATATTGGCTTGTAGGAGTCCTTTTTATGTTCTGGAAACGAATCTTTTGTTAACCACATCCATTAAAAATGCTCTCTTCCCACTCTTCTGGGTTGCTGTTTCTCTCTCAATGATGCCTTTGGTGCACAAGAGTTATTAATTTAAATATAATGCAATCAATCACGTTTTTCTTTTATGAGTAATGCTTTCTGTATGCTGTTTAAGAAATTTTTGTTCATTTCAAGGTTATGGAGATGTTTTTCCCTAAGAGCTTTCTTGCTTTACCTCTCAGAGTTGGATTTTTTTGCATGTATGTATGATTTAAATATCCAATGAATATTTAATCCAGAACCACTTATTTAAAAAGACCACCCTTTCCCACTGCATGTACGCGTTACCTTTGTAGTGAGTTAAGTGACTAAATACTATCTATTTCTGATTTCTCTATTCTATTCCACTACTCAGACTGTTTATCTGTCTAGACTAGTGTTATAGCAGGTCTTGATATGTGGAAATGTAAATCCTCTGGTTTCATTCATATTCTTCAGACTGCATGGCTTCTCCAGCTGTAACTAATGATTAAAAGAAAAAAAAAATGTGCTAGCTCCGTCCACTGAAAAGGCTAAGAAGCAATGACACCCAAGTAACAATGAATGTGCTTAGCTCTCAGATCTTGGTTTCTAAAAACTATACCTTAATAAAAGGAACCAGGGATCCTTAGAGAAAGGGCTAATTTCAGGACTGGGGCATGAAAGTATAAGGAGATCCTGAAATATTCTTTGCCAGGAAGTAGGTAAGGGCTCAAAAATTAAGGGGGATGGGTCAAAGGGACACAAAAGCCCCACGAACAAGGCTCTCATTGGCCAAATTTGGGACAATGTGTGTATCAGAAATGATGACAGAAATGGATAATACCTTTCCAAATATAAAAAATAATCTATGAGTCCATAGTGATACTTCCCTTAGAAAAGAAGGTTCTAGAAGAATGCCAGCTAATAGAAAAGGAATGTCAGAATGAGAAAATCATCAAGTACCTTTATAATAATTTATTTAAACAAAAACTGTCATTAAAAGCATGGGTGAAAGATGCTTGTGAAAGAGAACAGAAAGTCTCAAGGTACTATCTCACATACTACTTTATAACTAATCATACTGTAACTGATAATATTTACAAAAAGGAAACAGGGCATTTACATAGGAGAAGTAGAAGGTGAACACTACCTTAAACAAGTGATCAAAATGAGCATCACAGTAATGGAACAAATGTCATGTATCTTCTGATGTGATTCACTGAGGACATAATGTCACCTATGTAATATTCCCACTGAAATGTGTAACTTGAACTGATTAGAAGGACCTCAACAGACAAATTCAACCTGAGGGTCATTCTGCAAAATAAATGGCCTCAACTTTTAAAAAATGCCAAGTCTGTGAAACATTAAAAAAAACAAAAAGTGGTCATGAATGCAAAATGGTGTAGCCACTTTGGAAAATAGTTTGGTGGCTTCTTATGAACCTAAATATACTCTTACCATACAATCCAGCAATTATGCTCTTTGGTTTTTACCCTGAGGAACTGAAAACTTACGTTTACACAAAAACCTGCACACAAATGTTTACAGCAGCCTTCTCCATAAATGCCAAAATTTGGAAGCAACTGAGATGTCCTTCAGTAGGTCAACTACTGAACGGATAAACAAAGTGAGGTATACCCAGACAACGGAATATTACTCAGCACTAAAAGGAAATGAGCTATCGAGCCATGGAAAGACACGGAGGAACCTTTAAATACATATTAAGTGAAAGAAGCCAGTCTGAAAATGCTACCTATTGTATGATTCTAATTATATGGCATTATGGGAAAGGCAAACTATGGAGATAATAAAAAGATCAGTGGTTGCAAGGTTGGGGGTGGGGCGGGCATGAAGACATGAATAGACAGAGCACAGAGGACATTCAGGGCTGTGAAAATACTGTGTGTGATATTATAAGGTGAATGCATGGCATGATACTTTTGTCCAAACCCAGGAAATATACAGTAAGAATCAACCGTAAGGTAATCGATGGACGTTTGGTGATTATGCTGTGTCCATGGAGGGTCAGCCTTGGTAAAATCCTTCTGGTGAGTGACGTTCGTCATGGGGGAGGCTATGCATGTGTGGGGCGTATGGGAAATCACTGTAC
This sequence comes from Panthera pardus, assembly GCF_024362965.1. Classification (NCBI taxonomy): domain Eukaryota; kingdom Metazoa; phylum Chordata; class Mammalia; order Carnivora; family Felidae; genus Panthera; species Panthera pardus. The sequence goes on along the minus strand of NW_026526980.1, from coordinate 7,466,193 downwards.
CTTCCTCTCACTTCTGTTGTGAACCTCAAACTGCTCTGAAAAAATTAAGTCTTAAAAAAAGTAGAGAAAGTGTTCTAGATTAGGGGGGGTTAAGGGGTTATGACAGCTAAATGCACAAAATGATACAAGATTAGATCCTGGTTAAAAAAAACAATAAAGGACGTTCATTACTGGGAGAAATGGAGAAATATGAATACGGGGAATATATTAAGTATACGCTGTATCGATGTTAAGTTTTTGAGGGTAGTAACAAATGCGGTACACAAGAGAAAATACGTATTGTTAGAAGATGCACGTCATACTGACACGTTCGGGCATGCCTGCAACTTACTATACACTGTTCTTAAATAAAGAGTTGATAAACTGCTCTAAGTTTAGAAGTTAAAAAGAACATGTAGAAAGATTATTATCCTACTATAGGAAATCAGAAAAATGTCCCTTTATATTTTTCCACAGCCAAGATACAATTGATTTACAGAATGAGTAAAAGGAGATTTTTATTCTAGTCTTTAAATGTCATACAGTTTAATATGACATAAATTGCCACCAACAGCACACTCTATTATTAGGCTCTCAATCTTAGTGGTAAATCCGAAAATACATTTGTTTAGAAGGTTAAAAACAACAAAATGACTAGTTGGGCATCTACCACTAGAGGAATCTTGAACATTTCTTCATTCATTCAGCTGAGTACCTTCAAAAGCACGAGGCAGGAATGAAGAGACACACACAAAACTGCCCGAGGTCTCTGCTCCGGGTGACCATGGTGCCCGGTTGTGTGGCTGGCTCCTAGCACGCAAGCGTCTGACAAGAGGGTGCGGTGAGCTGTGATGTGGAAGAGGGGGCTGACCACGTCCCGGGGCCCCTATTTGTGGGAGGGACCGCGGGCACAAACTCCCCCCACACCCATCACTCGTGGTGGGTAAACTCCAACGGGGCTGTCCGGCACACGCCGAGAGGGTGACGGCGACTGCACAAGGACTTAATCTCCAACAGGCTTTTAAAGGGCACTATTCCGCTCAAGTAAAATCCTAATTAGAATTTTAGCTTTATATGTGATTATATTTATACCTTTGCAACTATTTTCTGTATATAAAAGTTGAAATAGTCTACTTTAGAAATACATTTTATTTGGAAGAAAGAGAGTCAAAATAAAGGTATCTTTCCTGTTCTAACAGTACCCTTTATAACTGGAGAGGTAGCCTTAGAACCAACTGTATCTTTAAAACTTCACTCTGTTCCTTTTTAGCTGCTTGTCCTTGCATTATTTAATCTCTCTTTCAGTTTATAGTCCTATAAAATGAAAACACCTGAAACCCACCTCATAAGGTAAAATGCCTTGACCTATTTCAGGAAGAAACCCTCTCTCTACTGGTAGAATTTAGTATTTTAATTTGGCTATTTGCCAGGTTGGGTTCCAGGCCTATGGTACAGACAACAGGGAAGAATGTAATAATAGGCAGAAACACACGGACAAACCTAACACGGTGCCTTATTTGCAGGTGGATTTTAAAAAACATACATTGATTCATCATAGCATAGAAGGAAGTAAGAAATGAACTGTTTTGTTTTTGTGAGAAGACAGTAGCTAAGAAGGTCAGAATATAAGTGTTATGTATTTAATTTACATGATTATAATACTTAAAAAAGCAAAGGCAGGGAACAGCACCTTATAAAAAGCACAGAGCTTAAAAATAAAAATTCTATTGGAAAAGATTATGCATTCGCGTACTGAGACCACTCACACATAATTCGAATATGCTTTCAAACATTTGGGCTAATCAAATGGAATTGTATATATGAAACTTATTTGACAAAAAACAAATATATTCTAAAATGCACAGTTTGAGTATATATTGATGATTCTAATTTTCAGAAATAGTCTTTTCACTTTTCATTTATTCAATGGTGTCTTATTTTTTGGGTTTCCACATCTTATTGTTTATGTATCACCTGGACGAAACAAGACTGAGAACCAGTCCTGATGGCCACTTAGTGGAGCTGCAGACCTGCCCCGGGCTCTGTTCTTCTGGGTCTCGGGGGCCAGCTCTGACACACAAGCCTCCTTCACCCCGCCCATGACTAGTGACACCCCGGGTATCTGTTCTTTCTCTCCTAACCCACTTGGGCTTCTCAGCAACTGTAAGACAACCACATGAGGGCACACAGGGACAGCCAAGGTGGCCGTGTGAACCAAGGTGGCAGCTTTTGACCTCTGGGCCTCAGGGTGAAGCAGGAGTATAGACCATGGGACCCAGATTACGGAGACTGATCAAATCGCATTTCTGTGATCCTCCGGTGACCCCAGTAATATTCGACTTCACTTCTACTATAGCACGCACAACTCTTTATCAACATAAATTCTCCTTTAAAGCTCTGTCCACAAAGGATGAGAATCTGTGATGTGCTGTGAACATTCAACCCAGCTCTGAGCAGAATCTGATTCTAAGTAGAATCTGATTTTTTTTTTAAATTTTTTTTTGATGTTTATTTATTTTTGAGAGAGACAGAGACAGAATGCGAGTGGGCTGGGGCAGAGAGAGAGGGAGGCGCAGAATCTGAAGCAGACTGCAGGCTCTGAGCTGGCAGCACAGAGCCCGACGCGGGGCTCAAACTCACAGACCGTGAGATCATGACCTGAGCCAAAGTCGGACGCTTAACCGACTGAGCCACCCAGGCACCCCAGAGTAGAATCTGATTCTAAGGAGGACCCCCCCCAATACCATAATATAATCATGAGCTACAAATTACTCTAATATTTCCCATTACGTAATGTGGCATATTTTTTAAAAAAGGTTTTCTCCTTCCTTGACATCCAAGCAGCACACGTGCATTACGAAAAATGCACACCACAGAAAAGCAAGCAGGTGACAGTAGTGTGTGTAGATAACTGGATATAATTCTCTGCAGGGTGTTTTCCCTCTGCACGGGCTCTCTTTTCTGGAGGGCGGGACGTGTTGGTGGGACAAATGAAGAGGAGGGTGAGCTGCATTCATGGTGAATTACCATGAGGACCACTTAATTCTGTGCTTTGCCATTCGATATAACCTAGACGTTCTTGAGGAGAAAATTCCCATTAAATCACACATAAGAAGAAAAATGTCATCTTTAGTTATATTTTCTAAATCTTCTATAGGCTGACTCTTTTGCCAAACTGAGTCAAATTCAAATACTGATACAAGGAGACGTTTTCTTAACTTCAACATCCCTGTTCAGAGAAAGTAGTATGTAATCATGTCTTTATTAACGAAGGATGGCTTCTGCCAACCCGCGAATCCTTCCCTCCTCGCGGTCGAAGCCCGATGGCCCCATGAAACCCCGAGTACCTATGCCGCTGGCTCTGAGCGAGCCAAGAAGGCCTAGCATGGCACCTTTCCCCATAATCTGGCTCGCCATTCTGCGCCCACAGCAAAAGCTGGAAAGCTGGTTGGCGTGGGAACCCCACTAACAATCAGCCTCGGCCTTTAACCCACAATTTGGTTTCCTTCATTCAGCGACCCACAAGAGGGGAGCAGCCCATGTGCCCAGCACCGTCTGAGTGTCTGGGGGGGCTCCCAATGCAGAGCGGCACGGCTGCAGCCCTGTCAGAAGGCCAAGGTGCAGGCGTTCGGAGAGGAACATGTCTTCGTGGAAAAGCATGGGCCTTGTGCCGCGTCCCCAGGTCCAGACTCCGGTTTGCAGCTGTGCTGGAAGAACACGCACTGCCCTTCACCTGTCACCGCAGGAAACCACACAACTGGACAGAACTCTCTCCTACACTGGGACACAGGCCGTAGAGAACTCCTCCTATGGTAAAGGCAACGACGGCAGTGAGTCTTACAGCCGCCCGAGCTTTCGGCCTGCAGGTAACTTCCAGACTGGGGGCACAGCCCTCAAACAGAGCTGGTCAGGCTTGTGGAATCGATGAGCCAGAGAGGAGAGCTGAAGGGGAAGTTGAGACAGCTGGGAGCCGCCATGCAGATTTCCGAACTGGAGGGACCCATGCCGAACAACAGCTCCAGAGAGCAAGCTGCACAGGAGCGCCCTGAGTCTTGGCTGAGGCCTGAGCTGGATGAGCAGGGCACACAGCTACACAGGGCCGGGCAAGCAACGACCGGGAGCCGTATGCTCAACATGTGTCAAAGTGCACACAAGGTTGGGGTGTTCAAGCTCAAAACGAGCCTGAGCGACATGATCTCCCTGGGGCATTTACGGGGGCATTTGGCAGATATCCCAAAGGGGGTCAAGGCCTGATAGTTAACGCACCATCCCTGGTGGGAATGCTACCTTACATCTTTCCTAACAATGCTTTAAAAAGGCCTTGAGAGTGACCCGAAAGCTCAGCACTCTTACCAGAGCAAAGTCCCAGCACTTAAGGAAGACAACGCAAAATGCAGCCACTCAGCAGTGTAGCACTCACAACGTTCCACCCAATGAAAGAATTACCGGACTCTGTGCTAACAGGTAGGAAAATGTCTCTTTAACAGGAGAGAAATTTCTCAGTAAAAACAGACTCAAAAATTACTGAAAAAATAGAATTAACAGCCATAACTATGTACAAGTATTTAAAATCTTTAAATTTCTTTATTTCGACAGAGACAGTGCGAGTGGGGGAGGGGCAGAGGGGCAGAGGGGCAGAGAGAGAGAGAGAGAGAGAGAGAATGAGAATGAATATGAATTCCAAACAGGCTTCGTCCTGCCAGTGCAGAGCCCCATTAGGGGCATGAACTCATGAAACTGTCAGATCATGACCTGAGCCGAAACTAAAAGTCAGACGCTTAACCGACTGAGCCACCCAGGTGCCCCACTATGTACAAGTATTTAAAGGAAAACATGAATATAATGATGAGAGAAAAAGACAATGTAAAAAAGAACAAAATGGAACTTCCAGAGATAAAAATAAATTAAGATTAATGTTTTATTGGATAGGATTAGCAGCATATTAGACCTTCATTCGAAAAGATCAGTGAACATTTGAAAAAAAAGTAAAGCTAATAGGATGTTGTAAAAATAATAATACACAAAATACTAAAAAAATTTTTTTTAAAAGGCAAAAGAAAAAAAAGGAATAAAGGAAGAGTGAACTGACTAGACAAATACAATATATAGCAAAATAACAGATTTTAAATTCAATTGTGGCAGGTGGCCTCTAATGATCCCTGCCTTCTGGTATTTATGGTCTTATATAATCCTTTCCCCTTGAGTAATTTGCTTCTAAACAATAGAATAGGACAATGTTGAGGAAATGTTGGGGGAAGAAAAAAAGATCACTTTGGTCTTGCTAGCACACATCTCTCTTACTGGCTTTGAGAAAGTACGATGCCATACTGGAGAGGCCCATGTGGCAAAGAACAAGGCTCCAGCCAGCATCCAGCATCCAGAGAGGAACTGAGGCCCTTGGTCCAACAGTCCTCAATGGACTGAATCTTGCCAACAACAATATAACTAAGGTTACAAGCAGATCCTTCACCAGTTGAACCTTCAGATGAAACCCCAGCCTTGGCTGACACCTGACTGCAGGCTTATGAGAGACAGAGGTGTCCAGCTAAACTGTGCCTGAATTCCTGACCTAAACAAACTAGGAGACAATAAATGCGTCTTGTGTTAAGTTGCTAAGGTATGAAGTACTTTGTTACACAGCTATAGATAACTAATATGCCACATAAATCAATAATGACCTTAAATGTAATCTATCTAAACAGTGCAACTGAAAGACAGAGACTGTCAGACTAGACTAAAAAAAGAAAGATCCAGCTCTATGCTACCTGAAAGAAATCTACTTTAAATCTAAAGGTGCAGATGACTTAAAGGTAAAAGCTGGGTAAGGATGTATCGTGCAATCCGTAAGAAACTCAGGGGGCCTATATTAGTACCAGACAAAGTAGACTTTGGGAAAAGGATCATTACTAAGGATGCAGGTATTTCATAATGTAAAGGGATCAATCCAACAAGAACACATAATAGACCCTCAAAATATGAAAAGGAAAAAAATTACTGAAAGGAAAAATAAACAATTCCACAATATTAGTTGGGGTTTTCAACATACCTCTCTGGGCAATTGACAGAACAAGAGGTAAGAAAATCAGTAAGGATATAGGACTTGAACAATCTTATAAACCAACAGGACCTGACATTTACAGAACATTTCACCCTCAAGGATACATGAAACATTCCTGGTCACTTAAGAGATGTATACATTTTTATGACAGAGTACATGTTACATAGTTTCAATGTAATAGAACAAAAACCAAATTATGTCTAAACCCACTGGATTCTGAAATTCACAGTTTAGGACTAAGTTCTTGGATTTCTTTAAATTTCAATTTTTTTCAATCCTTGCTCAATCTGCTTGGTTTAAGTGTAAATTCTTTTATCTGGAAAATCCTCCAAATTACACTTGGGTGTCCAAATAAGATCTTCAAATTCTTGAAGGTTGTAAACTTTGTTTCTGTTGAGGGTTCAAAAAGCATTCAGCAAGCAATCAAGCAGCTACTCTAACTCTACACACAAGAAAACAAGCACACAATTATACAGGCAGAAATTTCACTAGTTTATCAGCAAGTTATTGAATCAAGTTCCATTGTTTTGAAAGATGAAGAGACTACCTAACTGAAACTGACAGAGACAGAAACATCCATGTTAGAAAAATATATTAGAAAAGTACTACTTTGTCATATTAAGAGTATGTCTAGTTAAATATCACTTTGTTATTCTCGGCTTGAGAAAAACAGTAATATAAGCACATAGATCTTTTTCATCATATACATTTTATACAACAGTCAAGAGCCACAAAATACTTTAGTACATTCAGTAACTACCTGTGACCAGTTACTAAGCACCTTGTTACGTCACTGTTGTTTCCATTTTCTTTTACCAAGGAGACCTCTAAAATATGCTGGGTTTCTAAAAGCTTCCTAGAATGTGATAAAAATGAGGTTTATTTGTACCACTAATATTAAGAGGCTTGGTTGAAATCATATACCAATTATTTCCTGCATCCCATTTTAAAATTTGTTTAAAACATATTACAATCCTACACCATAATCAGATATCAAATTACAACAAAGTTCTCATTGTGTAGGATTCATTTGTTAAATACTGAAAACTCTGTACTTTCACACAAAGGATTAACTCATTAGAAAGAAACATGCAAAGAAGGAAACAAACCACACAACCCCCGACCCCCACCACCTCCAACAAACCTGACCCTTCAAATGCAGAACACTGTTCTGCCCTGGAATTTCATACATGCTCCAGATTGGAGAACCATGAGGCTGGTAGCATTTAAGGCCAACTGTAAACCAAATAAATCCCAATTACCCATTTCCTTAGGTTGCTCAGACTCTAAATCTCTTGGCTTCTGGCCCTCTCATTTATTTTTTGCACTACGTTGCTTTTTTTAAGAAGTGTATAATACTACACAATAGAATATTTTAAGAGAATTCAGATTAGTTGAAAAACTTCTAGACCCGCCCCCCTTCTAAATGACCTTAAAGCATCATCTAAACAACTGCCATCACACCAAGATTTCACAGAAGAATATTCTACAACACTAAAACTGTTTGTTCTCACATATGCCAAAGGTCATTATGAAACATGTCATTGTATACATACGTGTTTATTTTTTAAAAGGTCATTCCCGAATTTAGTCAATTTCTTTGCTAAATAATTGGGTTCTTAATGAAAAAAAAAATTAGTTGCGAGATGTGATTACGACATAGATTTCCAGGAATCAAAAGGAAAAAGAAAAAATTTAAAAGTCAACTCAGAGCAAGAAATCTCTTTAAACAAATGACTGTTTTACTACCTCAAAATACCACAAGTCTTCTGTGTAATACTTATCATATACATCAAATGCCTTAAAAGCGTCTGAGCAACCATATCTACTATGCTAATCTCTTCAGAGTAAGTACATAAGAAGGAGAAAGATCTATAAATCAGTCCTTGATGACAGAGGGTTTGTTTAGGAGTTTACCAACTGGAATGGTCCTGCTGGAATTCCTTCAAGCAGCCTGTGAAAATGTCAGAACGGAGTCTGTTTTGGAGGTCATGGTCCCTAGAGAGCTCTGAGTTTTGGCCTGTTTGTCTTTTCACATGCTTTAATATTTGAAAATCATTCCTTGCAGACACTGACTGATGCCCAGGGAATGCTAGGATTGTGGGAACTGGCAGTACCAACAAGACAGACAAACTCCATGGGAAATCAGTGCCTACTGCACTCGCCCTCTGAGCTCTCATCAGATAAGCTGCTCTTCAAGTGTTGTGAAGGTACATGGAGAGACATTAAGAAACTGCATGTCATTTTGGTATCTTTAAAAAGAAATACTTGTGGAAAACGGGCGCAGAAATGACTGGGACTATTGAAAGAGACACTAAAAGCTATAAAAAAAAAAAACAAAAAAAAACACACAAAAAACCCAAACCCATGGTGGCATCCTGAAAACTATATTCACTTAATATGAAGTGGAATACAGCACGGCAGTTGAAAATTCACAAATAACGTTCGACTCCCCCAAAACTTAAGTGCCTACCGTTGACCTAAGACATCAACAGGTAACACACATTCATATGTTGTATGTGTTACATGCCGTACTCTTACAATAAATCCAGAGGAAAAAATGTGATTGAGAAAATCACGAAGAGGAGAAAATACACTTACGGCACTATACTAGCTATCAGAAACCACCTGCCTATGTGGGGACCCGTGCAGTTCAAACCCATGTTGTTGAAGGACCAACTGTACTACATTCTCAAAACATATGTAACAATAACAAACAGTTGTAAGGTGCTACTTACTTGCCCTTGTTGTTCTAAACACTTCACTTACGTGAACTCATTTAATCTTCCTAGCAACTCTGTGAAGCAGGTCATAGTAGGGTGCCCATTTTGCAAATGAGGAGACCGAGGCAAGGGGAGGATAACTAATTTGTCTAAGTTCAGTGGTGGTGTGGCCAGGATCTAGACTCAGACCACCACAGCCAGTGGTGGTGCGGCCAGGATCTAGGCTCAGACAGGCTGGCTCCAGAGTTGGTGCTCTTAACCACTGTCCATACCGCCTCTTTCGTGGTATTTTTACGTCAGGCAGGCAGTGCTGGGTACCTATACCATGTACTGTATTTTATGATGTACCATGTGCACGCCAGTTTGTACAAGAGCTCTAGTATTTTAAGCCTCTCAGCGATTTATGAGGTACATCTAACATGATTCCTATTCACGGATAAAAGACACAGACTTTGTGTCTGACACCACACAGCTAGTACAAGAGAGCAGGCTCTATGCTTGGCTCCACAGCCCTCTTTACTTTTTATTTTATTTTTTCACAGCCCTCTTCCTTAAAACTAGGTTCTTCTTCCTCTCTGTTATCTGCAAGAATCGTCTCCGAGTTACTTTTCTGTATATAGTTGAAGATTCGGCTTTCAAAGATCTACGTGTCCAACAGTTTTATGAGAATACACTACACTACACTGTGAACTGCCAACGTTGTACTAGAGGATTAAAATCTAAGAACTATTCTAGGGTAGGAGACACAGTGATCATTCAGTAAATGTTTTCTAATAGTAAAAGAGTCCCTACTTCCACTCCTGAAATGCTGATTTTTAGGCTATTTTGGAGAGCTGAGTATTCCATATGGCAAACTTTCCCTTGTATATACTGCATGCTGGTGCTTTCGTCAAACGGTTCAGTCAACACACTTCCTCACTGCTATGTTGGGATCATGGCTTCTGTCAAAGAGGTTTCTTATCTTGAAGCTATGAACCTCAAATCTTCAGACAGTACTGACAAATTCTAGTATGTTACTTTTTTAACTAGCCCACAAGAACCAAAGGCAAGTTGTTGATCAGACTTTCTGCTTTTCTTGTTATATCTTCATTAAAAATAGAGATCATGTATCAAAAATTTAAGTTTTGTGAAACAGACACCCAACTATTAGCATTTCCTTGATGCAAACAACCACAAAGATGACCAGAATAGAACATGAATAATTTGGACTTTAAACAAAGCTAAAAAATTGTCTTTGGATAGTCTGATGCTTACTATAAAAATGTTAACACATACCTGCCAACCCTTAAATACCATGAATAGGAAGATACTGCATGTCCTAAATTAGATTAAAAAAAATTTTTTTTAGGACAACACAATTGAGTCAATTTGTCTTTCTTTTTAAATATGGGGGAAAGTCTGACTTATTGGGCGAGCTGGCATGTATGCTTAATAATACACCTTGAGGAATGGGATACACAGCGACATCATTAACTTGTATCTATGGAAAATTCCACCTGCTGAGATGGAAGTCATCTTCCATTCTTCCTGGTTCTGCTGCCCAATGAACAGCACGGGCAAGGGTGACAATGAGATATAAGAGCACATGATGCCATGAGGAAGGGCAGCCAGAGAAGGACACACGGGCTGAAAGCTACCACACAGGTACTACAACGGGCACACTGGGACACAGAGCGCTTCTGAGACTTACCCATGCTCACAGACTGAGTCAGCAGAGGACACTGGAGTCCTGACTCCCAAAAGACTACACTTCCTGTTAATAACAGTGAGGGCAGCAGGTGAGGGTAGCCAACAGCAGGGGTTAATTTTAAGGAGTTAGAAAAACACTGGGTATGGTATTTGCTAATTAGTCAGGGTGATAATTAACTAAAACCCAAAGAGAAAATTCCAATATGTCTGGTATTCCAACATATTTGTCTTGCTGGTTTCTGTCTCAAAAGTGCTTTATTACTGATATCTTAAAATAAAATAACAAAGGCTGAAAAAAAATCACGACCACTTTTCCCCACTCTATTCCCTATACTTAACAGCTCTTTCAAAAGAGTCACAGTAGACAGCAGGTATCCAGTATCTATCCTCTCTCTTCCTTTTTAGCTAAAAGAGGTCACACTGTAGTTGGCTTAGGGGGAGCACCCAGGCACAAAGAGCCCCTACTTAATTTTAATGAAGTCTTTTGGCCTCGCACAGGGTCTGATTATAAACCAACTATTTAATTCCAAGTACCTTGAAAGGTCTAAGTAACTAGGGTACTGTAGTTGAGTAATCTTTATTAACTAATCATTTACATTGTATAGGTAATTAAAATTACCCTCTGACGGACAGGAAAGCCTGTTTCTTAATAAATTGTGTCAGTTTATTTGCTGATCCAGGGCTTAATGTAAGTCATATGGTAGACTCTAGTTTTATGAAAATTATCTCAAATAATCTATATATGAAATAATGCACTTTTAGGACTCTCGTAACTTTAGAAAATCCTTATAAAAATTTCAGGCAAACATTTTAATAATTTTAAGATAATGCTAGATTGAACTGATAATTACTATTAAGTTCTAAATCTTACTTTTAATAAATACATTAACTGTCAACACTCGAAGGGCATGTTTGCAAGAGGACACAATATAAAGACTGGATAAATAACTCAAAATGGGGCTTCGCTCGTGCTGAACTGGGGCCTGCCATCTTGCTGATGCACTTCTAAAACTGTAAGCTTCATCCACCCGGTCAGCAATGACTCAGTAGGCCTCTGCTAGTGCTCTGACCCTGCCAGCTGCAGATGGGCGTGTGTGAGATTAAGGCCCAGCCCCCTCCCTCCACCCGCACACTGCTTGGGTGTGTTAGGCAATGCGCTAAAGCCAGCTAAGTCCTCAGTAACAAGAAGCCCAGAGTAGGAAAAAAGGTGATGGACAGGGTTATAGCTGCTCATTTACACTGTGAAACAAAGCATGCTGTTTAATAGGAGACTTTGTAAAGAGCGTTGCGAAAGAGAGTACCTCACCTTTAAGCTACTTATATGACTTTGTTTTCATGGTGAAAGGTTCAAGAGATTGTCATAGACAAAACATACGAAAACCACCTTAATTAATCAAGAATTTCTTTTACGGTGGCCAGGGGGCTCAGAATTGGCTTTTAAACTTTATAACTGTGTTAAGTATTTACCTGTAAAGGCTAATCTCAGAAATCTATTAGAAACTAAGGAAAATTAATTAAGGAAATTATACCTATTTCTGTTCTCAGTCTAAATACTCTTAAGTAACATCCAAAGCAGAAAAGGAAATTATCTAAATGTATCAGACTGTTTATTAATATCACTGAGAATTTTAAATATTTAAGGTCCTAAAGATGTTAACAGTAAAGCCAAGGACAAGAGAATTTTACAGAATCGTACTTGTTTCGATTACCTCCAGTTAAAGAAAGGGAAAGCAAGAATCCTAGAGTTACATGTTTTGGTTATTTAGCATCTATTTATTTCCTTCCCACTTACGACACTCTGAGAATCTTATGTCTGGCTGTCTGCTCCAGAGAAAAATAGAAATATTCTCCCTTTTCCTCACCAATCTCCAGATGGCCACCCCATCTCATGTATACTCTTAAGGAACAGGGTTCTGGTCCAGAGAAATGCTCACCACCTTTGTGCATTTCCAAACACCTAGAGTGACAGTAAACCTAACAGGTTAAAGAGGAATGAGGAAATGTTGCATGAAGAAAAGATCAGCTTTGAACAAATACCATTTATTTTCTATAGTACAAGGCAAGCAATTTTCTTTAGCCGAGTTCCACGGCAAGGCAAAGTTATCTGTGTGCAAATGTATTGATACCTGTATTGAATCTAATGCAAAGAACTACCTTGTGTTCCCTCGTGTGCAACAAACTTTTGAATGAACTATTTTCTCTTTAGTATAATCATTCAAGAGCAGAACAAGAGATGGTCTAAAACTGTCCATTGTGATAAATTTAATGGACGGAAAATCTTAGGGAAAAAAACTCAAAACGGGACCATGAAATCAAAAACCCAACGAGTGCGGTAACTAGAAGCGTCAAAGTTTAAAATAAGAATGACAAAGTCTCCTCTTCACTGAGGCCTAAAACACGCTGTTCCCAAGTAAATACAGTTTCAAAAAGTCTGCTAATAAACGGAAGAGAAAGTAGCAGACACTATTTTTCCACCTACTCCATACTACTGACAGCCGGCCTGGGGCGTTACCTGTGGCCATGTGAACACGACTGAACTGTGCCTCATTTTCAGAGCTGTCCCAAGTGTTAAAATACCAAACTGTTGTGCAAAAGGGAAATCTATGTCAACTTATCTGCTTTATTGTCAATGCTGGGAGTGACTCAAAAGCTTACATTCACCAACCAGCACACTTCTCGGTCTTGCAAATGACCTCGGGAACCAAAGCCTTCCTGCTGTGATCTCCCCTAGTCCGGGGCACAACGCAGAGGGCTGGAGCTCTTGGAGGCATGTCGATTCCATCTACTTCGCCTTTCCCTGCCTTTACGAAGCTGTATTCAACTTACAGCATCTGAACTTTTCCCACGTGAACAATAAAAAACAACTAACTGTCCCTCGGACTGATTTCCCCTTTACTGCCAGTGTTTACCATCTGAAGGAACGTTAATACTGTGTAAAACATCAAAACAAAGCTCAAGTTCTCTGTGTGTGCGCTGTTTCAGTAAAAGTCTGTCATTTATGTGTTCTGTATATCCACATTTCTTTTAGGAAAAACTCACTTCTTGGGAAGAATTAATGGCCTAATTGGTGGCCTTACTTTGGAGGTGCCACCGGCCACACGTTCAGGGGTAAAGAACAGCCCCAGCTTATCTTTCACATGTGCTACAGTAGTAGGAATGTTCTGCTATGCCACTACATTGCCAACATAAGTATCAGTCAAAACTAAGGGAGGATCCTGGAGTCATTACTTAGATGTCAACTTCTCTCTCATTAAGTTTATTTATAAACTATTTGGTGACATGATCCTTCTACACACTGATCCAAATTGAAGTGTCTTCATTTTGCCCCCAACTAGAAAGGGAAATAATTCAAACAAGTGAAATTCAAATGCTTAGGGCTAACAATGAAACACAATCACAAGAAAATACCTAAATCGGACTATTTCATAATACTCTGAAGAGTTTTTTGTATTAATTAATTTCGAGGCTAAGATTCACATTTTGTATATGATATAATCTAAACAGGGCACTAAGAAGACTTAAAAATGAAGCACAAACATGAAAAAATCAGTAGGGTAAGAAAGTTATGCTTTTTCTAATTCCATAATTGCTTGATGTGATTCCACTTGACTCATATAACTATCAAAAATGTAGATTTCTGATAGCTATACAAAGGATTCCATGTATGCCTTGGAATATATATGTAAATCAAGCTAATATATCATAAGCCTGACATCAGAGTATATGCCTGAATATAAGGTAAGCTTTTTAACTGCCTGAAGTCACTTATTAAAAAAGAAGAGATTGGGGGGTGGGAGGGAGGGGAAAGTGGGTAATGGGCACTGAGGAGGGCACCTGTTGGGATGAGCACTGGGTTTTGTATGGAAACCAATCTGACAATAAATTTCATATTAAAAAAAAAAAGAAGAGACTGTCTGCTATTTGAGTCTTTACATAGCATTTCATAAGATATTCTTTCATTTACTCAATATTGAACAAAAAAAGTACTTGAGGAAAACATTTGCTTAAAAATTAACTTCATTTAAAGCTAGTTTTAGGATGTTTATAAAAATATCTTAGTAGAATCATAAACGGGGGGGAGGGGGCGGAGAAGGCCAACACATTAATTATTTCTAGGTTATAACCTTAAAATCGGAAGTACTAAGTGTCGTTGCAAAGAACAGTTTCAAAAACTCATTTTAAAAAAGTAGTCAAATACAATTCTGTCAGAAAGGATACAAATGATAATAGTGAACTCCAGGAAAGGAATCATGTGGCTCAGGGGAAAGACTGGGAAGTGACTTTCTTTTCACTGTGTACCCATTGGTACCCTGTACATTTTAAGCCAGTGAATACGTTACGTACTCACAGAAAACAGATAATTACATTCTAAAACAGGAACTGAAGCCCCATAAAATGTTATAACCAATCACAAGTCACAAGAGTGATTATGCTATAGAGATTATGAGTATATGACAATACACCACACACACACACACACCATTTTGTCGATGGTACTTGTGGTTTAGACAGAAAATCTGTGGTATCAGGTCATACATATACTCAAAAGCTGCTGTAACTCAGACGAAAGAGACAGTAGTGAAGACGCACCGTGGATTTTAGCACTAGGTGCATGATGCCAAGGGGTTCTGTTGATGATGAGGAAAAAAAAAAAAGCATTTCCCCCAAAGATTCACGGATAGAGTCTGAGCCAGATGGTTCTATGAAATATTAGTGTGAATGAAGGAATCCGTCTATATTATCGCACTGCATCATAAAAATGTGATTTTAATTATGGACACGTAGCTAAATTAAAAAATTAAAATTCTTACCATTTACTCCACTTCCCAAAAGTTTCTAAGGGGAGGCTACTTAATATTTGGGCTTAGCTTACATTCAGGCATACATATTCAAGGCAACATTCTTGCAAGAGAACATGGTGCGCTGTGTCAAGCCGATCACGAAGTACAGGTTTGCCCGATACATTTCCCTACCATTTTCCTGACTAATTGTGTGTTATTGCAATTTCATACCAGTGCAACTCATTTTTTGAGGATAAGAATCTGAACACTATCCAGGCCCAAATGTGCAGTGTGAACCTGATCGCATTTGGTCATGCTTCAGTAAATGTGGTCATACTCTCCAAGCCACTAAGAAAAATGGAAGATTCTAAAGCCACTGCTCAACGACAGCCTCCTGAAGGGCCTGACAGCACCTGAGCCAGAATGCTGCTTTTCACCACTCACAGCGGACAAGGGTTATGCCCGAGAACAAGTACCAGAAGCCTTATTTGAATGGAGAACAAATACACTCCAAACACATGTACTAAAGAACTAAGAATCATAACATACATCTTTTCTCCACTTTCCTGAAGAAGGTGAGGCCAATAATGAAAAGGCCTGGTTAGGACTCAGAACCCAGAAAAACAGTAACCAGGTACAAAAGGAAGTGTTTTACAAGGGAATGGTTTTATCTCCTCAGGCTTTTAAATCTACAATTTTTAAAAACTATTATTTGTAAATGTAAAACTCATCAGAACGGTGGAAAGCCTAAGAAATTCAGCTGTAATTCTTAATGTGGCCCTTTTAATATAAGTGCTTGATGTGTTTATAAATTTTAACATTTTGTTAGTTTTTATGTTTTAAGTATTAAAAATAAGTGTCTATCGTCTATCCTTACTCATTTACATTAAAAATGGACAGTATGATGTTTTCCAGAGAGGATGGGAAGCCTTTGTGATCAATGAAAATTTCCTGAACAGATACCAAATGGATAGAAAATATTCATTTTGTATACAACGATAGGCAGAGAATGACAACATGGTCATATCCTGTAACGATTAATAGAAAAACACTCAAACAAAAAATTCTTCTTTTCTTAGTAATCATTAGGATAGCTTAAATTTTATCAATCTTGAAATTAAGGTGCAACACACTGGAGACGGGAAAAATGGGAGGAGAATCTAGTCAAATCCACAGTCAACCTTCCCCAGGATCAGTGCAGGAAGCTACCTTCCAGTATCTTCTAGCATGAAATCTGCTGGTACTAAAATGGTTGCATCTAAAGCTTGTTTCCAAGGAGAATACTGCTACCAGACACTTATTGGGGAAATAAATGAAAGAACTGGATGGAAAGTGAAATTCTGCCTGTTACTCAAAACCAGCCAATAACCCACAAGGCTCTCCCCGCCATGACAGCCTGCCCAGGGTAACTGACAAAAAAAAAAAAAAAAAAAAAGAAAGAAAAAAGAAAAATTACTACCAAACAGGAATCAATTGGACTCATGAAGGGGTGAGTCTTTAAATCCAGCTCCCACCACACATGCTGAAGAGCTCACCGTTCTTCCTCTCGTTCAGCGGGGGCAGGTGCTGGCTGGGCTGCAGGGACAGCTCCTGGAATTCATGGGCAACAGCTTCGCTTTGAGGACTTGGGGCAAGATGGGCTAACGGCCCCACTTCATCCTCCGCGTCCAGTGCCCCTGGGGGATCCATCGTGCTCCAGCCACCGGCAAAAGGTGTACGAGACCTCTCTTAAATGCGGCCTGCTGAAGAGACTGTCAAATTAAAAACGTGTAAGTAGATAGTACATTTATTTTGCTCCAATTTACACAAAAATATTAAAATGGAAACCCTGGGTTCTAGTTCAGCTTCACTGCTGTGTAGCAAGTGCCAATTCGTTTACTCTCTCTGGATCTTGGTTCTTTGTCCCAACGCACAGGAATAAAAGACTAAAAATAGCATTTACCAGGTAAATACAAGTTGAAAAGTATTTTAATTTTTTGTGCTGTGGATTAAAAGTTACAGTTACTGATGTCATTAAAGATTTTAATGCACCCTACAATAAGATAAAAGTCAACTAATGATGATGGGACAAAAAAGCAGTCTAGCTTGAAAATCTGTCTTAACTCCTACGAATCAAAACTTTACATTAAGTCAACATTCACAGCAACCAGCAATGTCTCGGAGGAGGGCTCCTCCCTCGACAGGGAATAGAACTCTTAGCTGCACCAAAATGGACATGCAGTTCACGACAAAGAAACCAACCTTTACTTCAAGCCACTGGGATTTAGGACTATTTATTATCACAGCATAACTGGTCCATTCTGATTGAAACAGAAATCAGCAAGAGAAATACCAAAGACATAACCAAACCATAAATACGTGACACGGGCTTAGGAGCTGAACAGTGGGCAGCAAGAAAACGGTTACAGAAAGCCAAAAGCTAAAAGGCTGGCGGTCCACATTGGGCAGGGGAGAAACATTTCATAAGACTGCTATCTGCTTAGCAACATTCTGGACCACAGTTCATTGAACAGCCTTCGCCTACTGATGGACATCTGAGTTGTTTCCAGTTTCTGTCAGAAATAAAAATGCTATGAACATTCTTGTCCAAGTATATATAGGAATATAAGCTTTCACTTCTCTTGGGTAAATACCTAGGAGTAAGTGGACCATAAGGCAACAAAGGCGTGTTTAAATTTTAAAGAAACGAACAAAGGATTTTCCAAAGTGGTTCCACCATTCTTATTAGCAGTGAATGAGAATTCCAATTGTTCTACAACCTCACCAACACTTATGGTCAATCTTTTTCATTTTAATTATTTTAGTGGGTGTGAAATGGTAACTTAGTGTGGTCTCACTTAGTTATTTTATTAAATTATACTTGAGATATTATATTATATTAGTTTCAGGTGAATAAGAGTGATTTGATATTTTAATTTTATTTTTTTATGTTTATTTATTCTGAGAGAAGAGAGAGAGAGGAAGAGTGAGTGCGGGAGGCGCAGAGATAGAGGCGGAGAGAAGATCCGGAGCAGCTTCCCCACTGTCAGCACAGAGCCCAATGCAGGGATCAATCTCACAAACCATGAGATCATGACCTGAGCTGAAATCAGAGTCAGATGCTTAACCGACTGAGGCATCCAAGTGCTCCGGTCCTTTTTTAATAAACAGGGCCCAACACAGGGCTCAAACCCACCAACTGTGAGATCACGACCTGAGCCAAAGTCAAGAGTCAGACTGAGCCACACAGGTGCCCTGATATTTTTACATATCGCAAAACGATCACCATAATAGGTCTAGATACCATCTGTCACCATACAAAATCATTACGATATTAATGACTATATCTCCTGTGCTGTATACAACATGAGACTTATTTTATAATTCTTTACCTCTTAATTCCCTTCACCTATTTTGTCGGTTCCCTCTCCCAACCACCAGTTTGTTCTTTTTATCTATGAGTCTGTTTCTGTTTTGTTTGTTCATTTTGGTTTTTTTAGATTTCCCATATAAGTCAAATCATACAGTGTTTGCTTTTCTCTGACTTATTTCACTTAGCATGATATCCTTGAAGTCCAACCATGTTGTCACAAATGGCAAGATTTCATTCTTTTTGTAGCTGAGTAATATTAGTGTGTGTAATATTCCAGTAATATTTCACTGTGTACACACACACACACACACACACACACACACACACACACCCGCCACAGCTTCTCTGTCCATTTATTATCTATTGATGAACACTTGGGTTACATCTATGTCCTGGCTATTGTAAATAAGCATAAAGGTAGTACAGCTTTTTGAACTGTTCTTTTCGTTTTCTTCAAATACCCAGAAGTGGAATTCCTAGATCACATAGTAATTCTATTTATAATTTTTTGAGGAACCTCCAAATTGTTTCCATAGTGGCTGCACTAATTTACATTCCCACCAAGAGCGCACAAGGGTTTCCTTTTCCTCACATCCTCAGCAACACATGTTATTTCTTGTCTTTTTGATAATAGCCATTCTGATTGGTATGAGGTAGCACCTCACTGCTTTTGATTTACATATCTGTGATGATTAGTGATGTTCAGCATGTTTTCATGTGCTTGTCGGCCATCTGTATGCTGTCTTTGGAAAAATATCTATTCAAGTCCTCTGTCGGTTTTTTAATTGGGTTGTTTTGCTGTTGTTGTTATGATTTGTGACATATGGTTGTTGATGTATTTTGGATATCAACTCCTTATCAGATATATGGTTTGCAATCATCTTCTTGCATTCAGTAGGCTGCCTTTTCATTTTGTTAATGGTTTCCTTCACCCTGCAAAAGCTTTTTAGCTGATGTGGTTCCAGTTGTTTATTTCTGGTTTTGATACCCGTGCTTGAGGAGACGTATCCCAAAAAACATTGCTAAGAATGATGTCTTACTGCCTTTGCTTTGTCTAGGAGTTTTAAGGTTTCAGGTCTTAATCCATTTCGAGTTTATTTTTGTGCATGGTGTAAGAAAGCAGTCCACAATTTCATTCTTTTGCATGTAGCCGTCCAATTTTCCTAACACCACTTATTGAAAAGATGGTCGTCTCCCCATTGTATGTTCTTGCCTCATTTGTCATAAGTTACTTGACCTCATAGGTGTGGGTTTATTTCTGGGCTCTCCATTCTGTTCCACTGATCTATGTGTCTGTTTTCGCGCAAGTACCATATTGTTTTGATTACTATAGCTTTTCAGTACAGTTTCAAATTTCAGAACATGATACCTCAAACTTTGTTCTTCTTTCCCAAGCCTGCTTTGGCTATTTTGGGTCTTTTGTGGTTCTGTGCAAATTTTAGGATTTGTTCCACTTCTGTGAAAAAACATTAACTCTACCAACCCAAAAGCACAGCATATCTTTTCATTTATTTATGTTATCTTCAATTTCTTTCATCAGTGTTTTATAGTTTTCAGAGTATAGGTCTTTCACTTCCTTGGTTAAATTTATTTCTAGATATTTTATTGTTTTTGATGCAAGTGTAATTGAGATTGTCTTAATTTCTCTTTCCAACAATTCATTATTAGTATGCAGAAATGCAACAAATTTCTGTGTATTAATTTTGTATCCTGTAACTTTACTGAATTCATTTATTAGCTCTAATAGGTTTTTGGTGGACTCTAAGGTTTTCTGTATATGGTATCATGTTGCCTGCAAATAGTAACAGCTTTACTTCTTCTTTTCCAATTTGGATGTTTTTATTTCTTTTTCTTGTCTGATGGCTGTGGCTAGGATTTTGAATACTACGTTGGATAAAACTGCCAAGAGTGGGAATCCTTGTCTCGTTTCTGATCTTAGAGAAAAAACTTTGCATCTTTTCATCCACTGAGTATGTTAGCTGTTTGTCTGTCATAAATGACCTTTATTGAGTACAGGCCCTCCCTACCCACTAGAGAGTTTTTATCATAAATGGATATTGAATTTTGTCAAATATTTTTGCTGTACCTATTGAGATGATAATATACATTTTTAATGTTTATTTTATTTATTCTGAGAGAGAGAGAGAGAGAGTGCTAGCACAAGCAGGGGAAGAGCAGAAAGAGAAACCCAAGCAAGGTCTGTGCTGTGAGTGCAGAGCACAATGTGAGGCTCACTCCCACGAATCATGAGATCATGACCTGAGCCGAAATCAAGAGGTGGACGTTTAACTGACTGAGCCATCCAGGCGCCCTGAGATTATATAATTTTTATTCTTCATTTTATTAATGTGTTGTATCATGTTGATTGATTTGCAGATGTTAAACCATCTTTATATCCCTGGAATGAATTCCATTTGATTCCAGTGTATGATCTCTTTCGATGTTTTGATGAGTTCAGTTTGCTAATATTTTGCTGATAATTTTGGCATCTGTGTTTATTAGGGGTGTTGGCCTGTAATTTTCTTTTTTATAATGGTGTCTTTGTCTGGTTTTGGTATCAGAGTAATGCTGGCCTTGTAAAATAAATTTGGAAGTATTTCTTCATCTTCAATTTTTCATTATAATTTCTGGGATAGTTTAAATGTTTGGTAGAATTCACCTGTGAAGCCATCTGCACTTGGACTTTTATTTGTTTGTAGTGTTTTGATTACTGATTCAAATTTCATCTTAATAATTGGTCTATTCAGATTTTCTGTATCTTCATGATTCAATCTTAGAAGACTCCATGTTTCCAGGAATTTATCCATTTCTTCTAGACTAATCTGTCAGCATATAACTGTACACAGTATTTACTTATGATCCCTAGTATTTCTGTGGTATAGGTTGCAATTTCTTCTTTTTCATTTCTGATTTTATTTATTTGGGCCATCTATTTTTTCTTGAGGAGTCTGGCTAAAGGTTTGTTGATTTTGTTTATCTTTTCAAAGAACTAGCTCTTAGTTTCATTAAACTTTTCTCGCGCATGTGGATGTAGTTCATTCCCCCACTATCACTCTGATCGGTATTATCTCCTTCCTTCTATTAACTTTGGGCTTCTTTTTCTAGTTCCTTTAAATGTAAAGTTAGATTGTTTATTTGATATTTTTCTTGTTTCTTTAAAAAAAAATTTTTTTTAACATTTATTTATTTTTGAGACAGAGAGAGACAGAGCATGAACGGGGGAGGGTCAGAGAGAGAGGGAGACACAGAATCGGAAGCAGGCTCCAGGCTCTGGGCCATCAGCCCAGAGCCCGACGCGGGGCTCGAACTCACGGACCGCAAGATCGTGACCTGAGCTGAAGTCGGACGTTCAACCGACTGAGCCACCCAGGCGCCCCTTTCTTGTTTCTTGAGGTAGGCTTGTATCAGTATACAAGTCCCTCTTAGAACTGTTTTTGCTGCACCCCAAAGAGTTTGGAATACTGTGTTCCCATTTTCATTTGTCTACAGGTATTTTTTTGATTTCCTCATTGACCTATTGGTTATTTAACAGCATGTTGTTTAGTCTCCATGTGTTTGTGGTTTTTTTCCAGTTTTCTTCACATAACTGACTTCTAGTTTCATGCCACTGTGGTTGGAAAAGATACTTGATAGGATTTCA
The DNA here is from genome assembly GCF_024362965.1 of Panthera pardus. Classification (NCBI taxonomy): domain Eukaryota; kingdom Metazoa; phylum Chordata; class Mammalia; order Carnivora; family Felidae; genus Panthera; species Panthera pardus. Next base: position 7,443,971 of record NW_026526980.1, on the reverse strand, counting down.
ATCTTCTTAACTTTACTGAGACTTGTTTTGTAGCTTAACATGTGATCTATCCTGGAGAATGTTCCGTGTGCACTTCAAAAGAATGTGTATTTAGGTTTTGGAAGGAATGTTTTGCATGTATCTATTAAGCCCATCTGGTCTAATGCGTCACTTAGGGCCACTTTTTCGTTAATGCTTTTCTGTCTGGATGATCTATCCACTGATAAAAGAGGTATTAAAGACCCCTACTACTGATTACAGAATGCATTTGTGATGAGCACTGAGTGATGTATGGAACTGCTGCGTCACCTGAACTAATACAACCCTGCATTTGAACTACAAATAAAATAAAAAATTAAAAAGAAAAAAATAAAGTTCTCTACTATTACTGTATTGCTATTTCTTCTTTTATTTCTGTTAATATTTGATTTATATATTTAGGTCCTCCTATATTGGGTCCATACATTTTTACAAATGTAATATCCTCTTGTTGGATTTACTTCTTTATCACTATGTGATACCCTTCTTTGTCTTTTCTTACAGTCTTTGTTTTAAAGTCTATTTTGTCTGATATAACTATAGCTACTCCATCTCATTTCCATTTGCATGGTGTGTATCTTTTTCTAACCCTTTATTTTCAGTCTGTGTATGTCTTTACATTTGAAGTGGGTCTCCTATTGGCAATATATAGAAAATTCCTGTTCTTTCTTATCCATTCAGCCACCCTATGTCTTTTGACTGGTGCATTTAGACCACTTACATTTAAAGCAATTATTACTAAGTATGTTCTTACTGTCATTTGGTTCATTGTTTTCTGGTTGTTTCTGAAGTTCCTCTCTGTTCTTTTTTTCTTCTCTCCCTCCTCCCTGTGCTTTATTTTCTTTATGTGGTTTTATTCCTTTATCCTTTTGTGTATTTATGTTTCTTCTTTGTGGTTACAAGATTTACACACATCTTATGTATACACAGTCTCTCTTAAGTTGATAATAACTTTAATTGCATTCCAAAGCTTTGTAATTTTAGTTCCCACTCCATGTTTTATATATTTGATATCACATTTTACATTTTTATTTTACATATTCCTTAACTAATTATTGTAATTTTAATTAAACTACTGTTGTCTTTTACCTTTCATACTTGCTTTTCTAAGTGGCTGATCTACTACCTTTATTATTTATTTACCTTTTCTGGTAGGATTTTTACTTTTATACATTTTCTTATTATTAATTAGTGACTTTGCTTCAGAATTTAGAGAAGTCCCTTTAACATTTCCTACAAGCTTGGTTTAGTGGTGATGAATTCCTTTAGGTTTCCCTTTTCTGCAACACTCCCAATCGCTCCTTCTTGGTTGGCAGTTTTTTCTTTTCAGTACTTTGAACGTCTCATGTCACTCGCTTAGGGCCTGTAAAGTTTCTGGTGAAAAATCTGCTGATAGCCTTATGGGGTTTCCCTTGGATGTAAGATGTTGCTTTTTCTCTTGCTGTCTTTAAGATTCTCTCTATCCTTAACTTTCACCACGTTAATTATAATGTGCGCCAGTTATTTTTCTTTTTGGTTTCATCTTATCTGGAACTCTGTGGAATTCCTGGACCTAACTATTTGTTTCCATCCCCAGATTAAGGACGTTTTCACCCATTATTTCTTCAAATAATTTGTTTAGTCTTTTCTCTTTCTTCTCCTTCTAGAACCCTTATAGTGTGAGTGTTAGTAGGCATGAGGTTGTCTCAGAGATCCATTAAGGTATCCTCACTTTTTAAAATTCTTTTCTTAATTTTGCTGCTCTGTCTGGATGTTTTCCAACGCTTTGTCTTCCAGTTCACACAGTCGTACTTCTATTTCATCTACTCTGGTGTTGAACAACTCTGGTATATTTTTTCAGTTCTACTATAACTTCTGTTTGGTAGTTTCTCGTATTTTCTATTTATTTGTTGACGTTTTCTCTGTGTTCATACCCTCTTATGAGATCAGTGAGCATCTCTATGACCATTACTTTGAACTCTTTCTCAGGCAGGTTACTTATCTCTATCTCTGTTCTATTAAGGTCTCTTTCTGGGGATTTGCCTTGTTCTTTGGTTTGGAACATATCCCTCTGTTTCCTTATTTTGCCTGTCTCTCTGTCTATATGCATTAAGCAAAACAGTTACCTTCCTGAGTACTCAAAGATTGGTCTTGTGCAGGAGCTTTCCTGTGTGGCCCAGATGCACAATCTCCCCTGGCTACCAGAATCAGGCACTCTGTGTGTGTCTCTTGCATGGGTTGTGAGTGCCTGCCATTGTTTTAGGGATGTGGCTGCTGTGTGTGAAGGGTGGGGCTCAGGGCACTCACCCGGCCTGGTTGCCCTGGTTGTCCCAATTGTGGTTCTAGCACTGCACAGGGAAAGAGGGGTTTGAGTTGCTTGTTCTTCCTGGTTGTGGCTTTGGTCACTGTGTGAGGTGGGTGGGGGCTCAGGGAGCTCACCCAATCCTGTTGCTGCTAAGATGCTGAGCAGGGTGGGTGGGGCATGGGGCACTTGCCCAGGCCAGTTACAACATGGGGTGGCGAAGAGCATACCCTCTGGTGCTAGGAAGCTAGAGAGAGGGCACCAAAAATAGCACCAGTCAGCTCAGTCACCACCAAGTTAGGATGAGATTACAAAAATGGCATCTACCAGTACTTCTGTCCCCAGATAAAGTTCCTGCAAATTCCTGCCTCTCCAACAGCTGCTTTTAAATTAGTAAAGGGGTGTCCCTCATTTAAGGTCTAGATGCTTTTCAACCTGTTGCTTTTGTGCTGGATCTCAGAGTGAATGGGTTTGTATACAAGCCCTTTAAGAAAGGGATCTCCATTCCCTAAAATTCTATGATTCTCCTGGTCTTAATTCCCATTGATTTTCAAACACAGACATTTTGGGGGCTCATCTTTCTGGTACTAGTTCCCAGGGTTGGCATATCCAGTGTGAGGCACAATCCTTCAATTCTTTGAGGGAGTATTCCATATTTGAGGAAATCCCTCCTGCTGTGAGGTCACCCTGTCTGACTGCCTCTCCTACCCTGGTTGATGCGTCTCTTTTACCTTTTGTTGTGGAGGCCACTGTCTATCTTATTCTCAGGTCCTTTTCAGAGGAAAATTACTCCACATGTAGCTGTAAATCTGTTGTGTCTGTGCGAAGAGGGAAGTTTAGAATCTTCCTATGCTACCATCTTGAACCCTCTTTATCAGTGTGGTTTTCATTTATATTTCCCTAGTAATGTTGAGCATCTTTTAATGTGTTTATTTGCCATCTGCATATCTTCTTTGGTTAAGTATCTGATTAAATATTTTGTTCATTAAAAAAAAAACCTTATTTATATATTTTGAGAGAGAGAGAGAGAGAGAGAGAGAGAGAGAGAGAGAGAGAGAGAGAACACACAGGGAAGGGACAGAGAGAATCACAAGCAGGCTCTGTACTGTCAACATGGAGCCCAATGGGGGACTTGAACTCACAAATCATAAGACCATGACCTGACCTAAAATCAAGAGTTGGACACTTAACTGAATGAGCCACCCAGGTGCCCCATCTTTTGTTCATTTTTAAAATGAGGTGGCTTATTTTCTTATTATTGTTTTGAGAGCTCTTTATATATTCTGGACAAAAGTCTTTTATTGGATATGTGATTTGCAAATATTTTCTCCCAGTCTACAGCTTACTGTTTTATTTTCTTAACAGTGCTTTGTAAAAAGCAATTTTTTTTTTAATTTGATTAAGTCTGACCTATCATTTTTTTCTTTTCTGAATCATGTTTTAGTGTTTTAGTGTTGTTGCCAAGAAACCTATGATTAATCCAAGGTTACAAAGATTATCTCCTATATTTTCTTATAGACTTTTCATAGTTTTCTGTTTTAAAGTCTACAATTCATTCTGAATTAATTTTTGTATATGCTATGAGATATGAATCAAAGTTTTTTGTTCTTGGCATAAAGATACATGACTTTTCAAATACCATTTGTTGAAAAGGTTATCTTTTCTCCACTAAATTGCCTTTGCACCTTTATTGCAAATCAACTGACCATGTATATGTGGATCTACTTCTTGACTCTGTATTTAGTTCCCCAAAAAGAAAGAGCCTCAAAAGAGAAGTCCCTAAATCCTGTATATAAACTCTGCTCAAGTCTCTGGGTGACCCCTAAATGATACACATGCAGACAGACTCCCAAAAGTCCAGCTAAGGAAAAAAACAAATAAAAAACAAACAAACAACAGAATTGAGATTTCAGTTGCTGCTCACCACAGGAAAGGGAGTTTGCAAAAATAAGTTCACCAAAGTTAATTGCTGAAATAAAACAATATTGTGAAGATGGAACCTCACAGAATCCAGAGTCTACAACTGTCCACCCAGAATTCCGTATCCAACAAAAATATCCTTTAATAATAAAGGCAAAATTGTCAGCAGACACACACTACAAGAAATGCTAAGAATTTCTTCAGGCCTTCAGGCCTTCTTCAGCCCTTCAGGCCATCAGGAAGTGATGCCAGATAGAAACTTGGATCTGAGGAATGAAAAGCATTAGAAATAGTAAACATGTAGATAAAAACCAAAGACTAGTTTTTCCTCTTGCTTTCTTAACTATTACTAATCAAAGTAGCATTTATATAACACTATGTTATGGGAACTATAATGTATGTATTTGTACCATACAGTAAAACCTTGGTTTGCAAGCATAATTTGTTTTGGAAACATGTAATCCAAAGCACTCATATATCAAAGCATATTTCAAGAACCATTGGCCCAGTTGTGATCATGTGATGTTCAGCATCATATACGACTCGAAATGCAAGACACTGTTGTTTATCAAGTTAAAATTTATTATGTTTGCTCATCTTGCACAACACTCTCAGAACAAGTTACTTGTAATCCAAGGTTTTACTGTATATGACAATGATAGCACAAAAGATGGGGAAGGGTAACTATGACAACATTATTACATTTCTATACATTATAAGAAAGAGGTACAATTTTAACTTGAAGTAACCTGAGAAGTTAAGGTTATTTATGGTAATTCCCAGAGCAACCATAAAAATATGCGAATTGGGAAATTAAAAAGGAATTCCCAAAATACTCAATTATCCTAAACAGAAGTAGTAGAGGGGAAAAAAGAGAGAGAGAGAGAGAGAGAGAGAGAGAGAGAGAGAGAGAGAGAGATGGGACAAACAAGAATAGTAAAATAGTAGAACAAAATCCTATGTTATCAACAGTTATATTAAATGTACATGGACTAAACATTATGAATAAAAGACAGAGACTGACAGAATGGATTATAAAAGTGTAAAAACATATGCCTATAAGTGGCATAATTTAAATATGAAAATATAAATAGGATGGAGGTAAGTAGATAGAAAAAGGCAGATTATGCAAACAAGAAGCCTGAGAAGGCTGAAATGGCTACATAAACATCAAATAAAATAAACCTCCAAAAAGATGTGTTAGGTAGGTACATTTGCATTGAAAATGACTTGTTTCACTACAGAATATTAAAACACAGCTCCCAAGTTTCTTTCAACATTATGAATTTCATTTCAAATTATTTATTCATATAAAATAAAATATGTTCACAGTAAACTAATCCGAAGATACTGGGGTAACATACTGTCCTTATAAGGGCAAGAAGTACAAACTCTGAACATTAGTGCTAATGATTTGGAAGATCCTTTAGGCACAAGATTTTAAAATATTTTCATGCAATATTATTTTTTCTTCATGTTGAAGAATTTTTTTCAACCTATTATTCCTTGACATTATGATCACCTTAAACTCCCACACATTCCTCCAAATTAAGAAAATTATAAGCTAAGAAAAATCTTTAGAAAATGTAGCAAAAGGAGAAGAATAAGTGTTCAAAAATTGTTAAGTTAATATCCATGAAAATTTTTGATGGAGTATAGACTATTCCCACAACCTACTACCAAATTTGTAAGCTGTCACCCAATATCCACTTAACTGCTTAATTTTCTTTTGAAACTGAAATCTAACATCAAACATAAAAAAGCATTCTCCGTCCAGAAGTCTCTAACTGAGATGTTAAAGAAACAGCATTAGAATGGATTCTTTCACTGGGTCATAATTTAGTTGTGAAAGTAAAGCTCTCATTTAGCTCTAACTAGAGAAAGTGTGATAAAAGATTAATGTGTCTATAACTGACAGAATGAATGAATATGGAGTTAATACTCATATTATAGTGGAACTTCATTCCAAAATGAAACTAACCCAACAATTATCTGGCACCAGGTCAAAGCACAACACAACAGATAACCCCGGAGAAGATGGTGGCATAGGAGGACGCTGGGCTCACCACGTCCTGCTGATTGCTTAGGTTCCACCCACATCTGCCTAATTTACCCAGATAACCACCAGAAGAGAGGCAGAACGGACTCTCCGGAGCCAAGCATAGACGAGAGGCCCGCGGAAGAGGGTAGGAAGGGCGGAGAGGCGGTGCGCACAACATGGACTGGCAGGAGGGAGCCGGGGTGGTGGAGGGGCAGCCAGCCGGGCAAGGCAGAGCCCCCGAGTCTGACTTGCAAAAGCAGAGGGGCCGGATGGAGTGTGTTCTGACAGCCAGTGGGACTTAACATCTGGAATGTTATAAGTCAACAGCTCTGCTCGGAGAGCGGGAGGGAGAGTTGTTGAGCCCCGGAGGACAGAGCTCGGCTTGGCGGGGAACAAAGGCGCTGGGAAGGGCCTTCTCCCTTGCCCATCCCCCAGCCAAAATCCCAAAAGGAACCAGCTCCCGACACGGAACTTGCTTGCACCGCGCAAACACACAACGCTGTGCTTCTGCGGATCCATCCCTCTGAAGGGTCTGCCTCCCTCCCGGTGCTGCAGGGCCCCTCCCAAAGCAGACCACCTAAGCCTACCCCTCCCGCCCCTGTGCACCTTGCAGATCCACCTTGGCTAATACGTCAGATCCCATTGAAACAGCACCACAAGCCTGGCGGTGTGCAAGTAGCCCAGACAGAGGCCACACCACTCCACAGTGAGTCCTGCCCCTGGGAGAGGGGAAGATAAGGTACACACCAGTCGGGACTGTGGCCCCAGCGGTGGGCTGGGGGCAGACAACAGGTCTGACTGCGGCCCCGCCCACCAACGCAAGTTACTCCAGTCAGCACAGAGGAAGAGTCCTGCAGTTCCACGCCACTCCAGGGACTATCCAAAATGACGAAACGGAGGAATTCTCCTCAAAAGAAACTCCAGGAAGTAGCGACAGCTAACGATCTGATCAAAAACGATTTAAGCAATATAGCAGAAAATGAATTTAAAATAATAGTCATGAAATTAATCGCTGGGCTTGAAAAAAGTATAGAGGACAGCAGAGAATCTATTACTACAGAGATCAAGGGACTAAGAAACAGTTAGGAGGAGCTAAAAAATGCTATAAATGAGCTACAAAATAAAATGGAGGTGACCACAGCGTGGATTAAAGAGGCAGAGGAGAGAAGAGGTAAATTAGAAGATAAAATTATGGAAAAAGAGGAAGCTGAGAAAAAGAGAGATAAAAAAAATCCAGGAGTATGAGGGGAGACTTAGAGAACTAAGTGACATAATTAAACGAAATAATGTACGCATAATTGGGATTCCAAAGGAGGGAGAGAGAGGGAAAGGTGCTGAAGGTGTACTTGAAGAAATAATAGCTGAGAAATTCCCTGATCTGGGGAAAGAAAAAGGCACTGAAATCCAAGACACACAGAGAACTCCCTTCAGATGTAACTTGAATCGATCTTCTGCACGACATATCATAGTGAAACTGGCAAAATACAAGAATAAAGAGAGAATTCTGAAAGCAGCTAGGGATAAACATGCTCTAACATATAAAGGGAGACCGATAAGACTTGTGACTATGTGTCTACTGAAACTTGGCAGGCCAGAAAGGAATGGCAGGAAATCTTCAATGTGATGAACAGAAAAAATATGCAGCTGAGAATCCTTTATCTAGCAAGTCTGTCATTTAGAATAGAAGGAGAGATAAAGGTCTTCCCAAAAAAACAAAAACTGAAGGAATTCATCACCACTAAACCAGCCCTACAAGAGATCCTAAGGGGGATCCTGTGAGACAAAGTACCAGAGACATCACTGCAAGCATGAAACCTAGAGACATCACAATGACTCTAAACCAGTATCTTTCAATAATAACACCGAATGTAAATGAACTAAATGCTCCAACCAAAAGACAGAGGGTATCAGAATGGGTAAAAAAACAAGACCCATCTATTTGCTGTCTACAAGAGACTCATTTTAGACCTGAGGACACCTTCAGATTGAAAGTGAGGGGATGGAGAACCATCTATCATGCTACTGGAAGTCAAAAGAAAGCTGGAGTAGCCATACTTATATCAGACAAACTAGACTTCAAATTAAAGGCTGTAACAAGAGATGAAGAAGGGCATTATATAATAATTACAGGATCTATCCATCAGGAAGAGCTAACAATTATAAACGTCTATGCGCCGAATACGGGAGCCCCCAAATATATAAAACAATCACAAACAAAAGCAACCTTATTGATAAGAATGTGGTAATTGCAGGGGACTTTAATACTCCACTTACAACATTGGATAGATCATCGAGACACAGGACCAATAAAGAAATAAGGGCCCTGAATGATACATTGGATCAGATGGACTTGATAGATATGTTTAGAACTCTGCATCCCAAAGCAACAGAATATACTTTCTTCTCGAGTGCACATGGAACCTTCTCCAAGATAGATCACATACTGGGTCACAAAACAGCCCTTCATAAGTATACAAGAACTGAGATCATACCATGCATACTTTCAGACCACAATGTGAAGAAGCTTGAAATCAACCACAAGAAAAAGTCTGGAAAACCTCCAAAAGCATGGAGGTTAAAGAACACCCTACTAAAGAATGAGTGGGTCAACCAGGCAATTAGAGAAGAAATTTAAAAATATATGGAAACAAATGAAAATGAAAATACAACAATCCAAACGCTTTGGGATGCAGCAAAGGCAGTCCTGAGAGGAAAATACATTGCAATCCAGGCCTATCTCAAGAAACAAGAAAAATCCCAAATACAAAATCTAACAGCACACCTAAAGGAAATAGAAGCAGAACAGCAAAGACACCCCAAATCCAGCAGAAGAAGAGAAATAATAAAGATCAGAGCAGAAATAAACAATATAGAATCTATAAAAACTGTAGAGCAGATCAATGAAACCAAGAGTTGGTTTTTTGAAAAAATAAACAAATTGATAAACCTTTAGCCAGGTTTCTCAAAAAGAAAAGGGAGATGACCCAAATAGATAAAATCATGAATGAAAATGGAATTATTACAACCAATCCCTCAGAGATACAAGCAATTATCAGGGAATACTATGAAAAATTATATGCCAACAAACTGGACAACCTGGAAGAAAAGGACAAATTCCTAAACACCCACACACTTCCAAAACTCAAACAGGAAGAAATAGAAAGCTTGAACGGACCCATAACCAGCGAAGAAATTGAATCAGTGATCAAAAATCTCCAAACAAATAAGAGTCCAGGACCAGATGGCTTCCCAGGGGAATTCTACCAGACATTTAAAACAGAGATAATACCTATCCTTCTCAAGCTATTCCAAAAAATAGAAAGGGAAGGAAAACTTCCAGACTCATTCTATGAAGCCAGCATTACTTTGATTCCTAAAGCAGACAGAGACCCAGTAAAAAAAGAGAACTACAGGCCAATATCCCTGATGAATATGGATGCAAAAATTCTCAATAAGATACTAGCAAATCGAATTCAACAGCATATAAAAAGAATTATTCACCATGATCAAGTGGGACTCATTCCTGGGCTGCAGGGCTGGTTCAACATTCACAAATCAATCAATGTGATACATTGCATTAATAAAAGAAAAGATAAGAACCACATGATCCTGTCAATCGATGCAGAAAAAGCATTTGACAAAATTCAGCATCCTTTCTTAATAAAAACCCTTGAGAAAGTCGGGATAGAAGGAACATACTTAAACATCATAAAAGCCATTTATGAAAAGCCCACAGCTAATATCATCCTCAATGGGGAAAAACTGACAGCCTTCTCCCTGAGATCAGGAACACGACAGGGATGTCCACTCTCACCGCTGTTAACATAGTGTTGGAAGTTCTAGCATCAGCAATCAGACAACAAAAGGAAATCAAAAGCATCAAAATTGGCAAAGATGAAGTTAAGCTTTCACTTTTTGCAGATGACATGATATTATACATGGAAAACCTGATAGACTCCACCAAAAGTCTGCTAGAACTGATACATGAATTCAGCAAAATCGCAGGATACAAAATCAATGTACAGAAATCAGTTGCATTCGTATACACTAATAATGAAGCAACAGAAAGACAAATAAAGAAACTGATCCCATTCACAATTGCACCAGGAATCATAAAATACGTAGGAATAAACCTGACCAAAGATGTAAAAGATCTGTATGCTGAAAACTATAGAAAGCTTATGAAGGAAATTGAAGAAGATATAAAGAAATGGAAAAACATTCCGTGCTCATGGGTTGGAAGAATAAATATTGTCAAAATGTCAGTACTACCCAAAGCTATCTACACATTCAATGCAATCCCACTCAAAATTGCACCAGCATTCTTCTCAAAGCTAGAACAAGCAATCCTAAAATTTGTATGGAACCACAAAAGGCCCCGAATAGCCAAAGTAATTTTGAAGAAGAAGACCAAAGCGGGAGGCATCACAATCCCAGACTTTAGCCTCTACTACAAAGCTGTAATCATCAAGACAGCATGGTATTGGCACAAAAACAGACACATAGACCAATGGAATAGAATAGAAACCGCAGAACTAGACCCACAAATGTATGGCCAACTAATCTTTAACAAAGCAGGAAAGAATATCCAATGGAAAAAAGACAGTCTCTTTAACAAATGGTGCTGGGAGAACTGGACAGCAACATGCAGAAGGATGAAACTAGACCACATTCTTACACCATTCACAAAAACAAACTCAAAATGGATAAAGGACCTGAATGTGAGACAGGAAACCATCAAAATCCTAGAGGAGAAAGCAGGGAAAAACCTCTCTGACCTCAGCCACAGCAATTTCTTACTTGACACATCCCCAAGGGCAATGGAATTAAAAGCAAAAACGAACTATTGGGACCTCATGAAGATAAAAAGCTTCTGCACTGCAAAGGAAACAACCAACAAAACTAAAAGGCAACCAACGGAATGGGAAAAGATATCTGCAAATGACATATCAGACAAAGGGCTAGTATCCAAAATCTATAAAGAGCTCACCAAACTCCACACCCGAAAAACAAATAATCCAGTGAAGAAATGGGCAGAAAACATGAATAGACACTTCTCTAAAGAAGACATCCAGATGGCCAACAGGCACATGAAAAGATGTTCAACGTCGCTCCTCATCAGGGAAATACAAATCAAAACCACACTCAGATATCACCTCACGCCAGTCAGAGTGGCTAAAATGAACAAAACAGGAGACGATAGACGCTGGAGAGGATGTGGAGAAACGGGAACCCTCTTGCACCGTTGGTGGGAATGCAAACTGGGGCAGCCGCTCTGGAAAACAGTGTGGAGATTCCTCAAAAAATTAAAAATAGACCTACCCTATGACCCAGCAGTAGCACTGCTAGGAATTTACCCAAGGGATACAGGAGTGCTGATGCATAGGGGCACTTGTACCCCAATGTTTACAGCAGCACTCTCAACAATAGCTAAATTATGGAAAGAGCCTAAATGCCCATCAACTGACGAATGGATAAAGAAATTGTGGTTTATATACACAATGGAATACGACGTGGCAATGAGAAAGAACGAAATATGGCCTTTTGTAGCAACATGGATGGAACTCGAGAGTGTTATGCTAAGTGAAATGAGTTATACAGAGAAGGACAGATTTCATGTTTCCACTCCTATGTGGATCCTGAGAAACTTAACAGAAGACCATGGGGGAGGGGAAGAAAAAAAAAATGGTTAGAGAGGGAGAGAGCCAAAACGTAAGAGATTCCTAAAAACTGAGAACAAACTGAGGGTTTATGGGGGGTGGGAGGGACAGGTGGGTGGGTGACGGATATTGAGGAGGGCAACTGTTGGGATGAGCACTGGGTGTTGTATGGAAACCAATTTGACAATAAATTTCGTAAAAAAAAAAAAAAAAAAAAAGCACAACACAACACTAGTAAGATCAACCTGGGATGTGGCTTCTGCTCTCAAAAACAAACTATTTCATTGTCAGATACTCTACCAGAGACAGAAAACAAAATAAACGAAAAACAAAAACTCAAAAACCAAGAGACCTCTTGTTCATCTATTGATTCACTCCTATCTTTTTTCCTGAATGGAGTCAAGATAACATCAATAATAATCTTGTATTTTAAAAGATGCTGGGCTCTTGGGCTAAGGTAGTCTCAAAACCAATGCTAACATCTGTTCTAAAAAGAGTGAAGTCCAGGGGCGCCTGGGTGGCTCAGTCGGTTGAGCATCCGACTTCGGCTCAGGTCACGATCTCGCGGTCCGTGAGTTCGAGCCCCACGTTGGGCTCTGTGCTGACAGCTCAGAGCCTGGAGCCTATTTCAGATTCTGTGTCTCCCTCTCTCTCTGCCCCTCCCCCATTCATGCTGTGTCTCTCTCTGTCTCAAAAATAAATAAATGTTTAAAAAAAAAAAATTAAAAAAAAAAAAAAAGAGTGAAGTCCAAAGCCGAAACTTTTCCTACTGTACCTTATTGTTCCCAATGACTAACTCACATGAACTATTAGTAAATAAAGTGTGTATTGATTTTATAATCAATGCTATAAGAAAGGAAGTAAAAAATAAAGGAGTCCAAAGAATATCAATATCAAAATTAAGAAGTTTAATATATAACCAACCAAATGCAGACAGAATATTCAAATATACTCAACCAGAAATGATTCAGCAACAGCATAACTGTCATCCCTGCCCTTTAAAGCATCCCTGAATTACAAACATTAGGAAAACACCTGGCAAACAGCCAGGAAAAATAAATTTCTAAATTCAAACAAGATAAAACTTGAATCAAGAAATTCAAAGACAAAGTTAATCACACACACAAATTCCCTACGTTAGAAGCATATTTACTAAGAAGTCCTATGATCAAACAAGTTGAAAATTTCAAATCAAATGCACTTTTGAGAAACAGAATCTTATTTGGGGTTGGGTAAATTCGTGATATCAGCACTAGGTTATTTTGTTATCTATTCTTCCTCCAAAGTTCCTGGTGGCAATTTGTTAAAAACCTAATGTTAGAGTTTAAAATTTATTTAATAATTTAAGAACACACTCTCACCAAGCGCATATAAGAAAATACTTCCTTAATAATATATTGCTGTTTCTGTATTATCTTCTAAATGACATTTCTTAAGGATACCAAGAATTCAGTCAAATCTGTTTACATTTTTATATAAATAACATTCACCTCCCTGTTTTGTAATTAGGGGAAAATTACAGAAAAACATTTTACCCTATTTGTCTATATTCAGGTTTAACAATTACGATAGAACCAGAAAATGAGAGTTTCTATACAAATATTATTTCACAACATATTGCTCTCACTGACTCTTACCATGAATTATTTTGTTTCTGTACGTGTTTTCTAATTTGTGGTTTGATTACTTGAATGCTCTTATATGTAAAAAGACTGTTTAAGTTCTAGACTAAGAGAGTATTTTACTTGAAAGGCACCTTAGATATGATGTCTAGTGAAGTACTTCTCAACCTTCCTCACAATATGATAGTCCCTTGAGGAACTTAAAAAAAAAAAAAAGAAAAAGCAAAAAAGGAAAATCCTGGGTGGGTGGGGTACAGGGGAAGGCTCTCCAGAGATTCTGATGTTAAGTGGTCTTCAACAGAGTGACTCTAATGTGCAGCCAGGGTTGAGAGTCACTGATCTAGGGGAACGCTTTAAAGAGAGAAGAAAGCATTTGCTCAATGAATGGGAAGGGACACCAGGAGGGAATTACTAAAATGAGACTCTAAGTAGGTAGAAGGTGCTGCAAGAAACTGAAGAATCCAATGTGTAACTGCAGCCGGGCAAGAGAGCAAAGTCTTCAAGGATGAACAGGAGTTTGCAGGCACCGATGTTTTCTCAGCAGTCAGAGCACTGCGGCTGGAACAGTTCTCGCCTAAGCAAGCGCACAGCTTGATGGTGCAGGACAGAGAGGGCATGTCGTGGTGACAGGAGGTCAGGCTGGTGTGGCTAGTTAGAGCACAACTGTGAAGCAGTGTGCACCGTAAAGGACAGTGATATGATCCGATTTGTATTTTTAAAAAAAAATTTTTTTTTAACGTTTATTTATTTTTGAGACAGAGAGAGAGCATGAACAGGGGAGGGGCAGAGAGAGAGGGAGACACAGAATCTGAAACAGGCTCCAGGCTCCGAGCCGTCAGCACAGAGCCTGACGCGGGGCTCGAACTCACGGACCTGAGATCATGACCCGAGCCGAAGTCGGAAGCTTAACCGACAGAGCCACCCAGGCGCCCCAATCCGATTTGTATTTTAGAAAGATAATTCTGGCAGAGGCTGCTTACTGATAAAATCTCAGGCTGAAATGGGGAGGAACCAAGTTAAGGCAGTGGAAATGCAGAACAGGGAAGAAGTTCAAAAAACATGTAAGAGGCAAAACGTCCAGGCTTGGTGATGGGCTCATTTGAAAGGTAAAGGAGAATAAAAAGAGTTGAGGGTGGCTGAGATGTCCAGATTCGGGCAGGCAGGAAAGCTGGTGGCGTCATCAAAAGGCAGGGGTGAAGCAGAGCGCTCACGCTGAGAAACACAGGCCTTTAGGAGGGAACCCGGGGGGAAGGGGAAATGGTGTGTCTAAAGAGATAGCTACTGAATTGTAGGCAAATCACTTCACTTCTTGGGGATCCTGTTCCCTTATTTAAAAATGACAGATGAAAAGAAGAAAATGGAAGAATATTTACATTTCTGCTCAGCTTGGCACGAAATCTGTTCTTTGCTTTCCTTAATGTTATCCTAATGACCACTCTGTAGGCAGGCAGTGTTCTCATTTCACAGATGAGAATATCAAAGCTTGGCAATATGAAGCATATCTGAGAGACTAATGTCAACTAGACCAGGATTTCAATTTCAGAGGCCATATTCCTTCCCCAGTAACGTGACGTTTATGTGCCAAAATGCAAATAAATTAGAGCAAATAACTGGGAGACACTCTACTGTTGGGGCGGAGGGAACGGCGAGGACGAGGGAGATGTCGCTGTGAGAAGAGCCACGTGTACAAATCTTTAACAGACATACTGAAGGGGGGTCAGTCTCTTGAGCGTCGGACTTCAGCTGAGGTGGTGATCTCACGGTTCACAAGGTCGAGCCCCGCATTGGGCCCTGCTGTCAGCGCAGAGCCCGCTTGGGATCGTCTGTCTCCCTCTCTCTGCCCCTCCCAGGCTTGCTCGCTGTCTCTCAAAAATAAATAAACATAAAAAAAAAAAAAATACATACCGAGGGCCCAGAACATCAGGCCTTGTGCTGGGCACTGGGGTTCTAGTGACAACCTAGGCATAAGCCCCCTAGCTCCTGGAGGTAAAGACCTTGTCAATCAGGCAATGATACCACAACATTGATACTTAACAGGAGAAAGCACAACATGCCTACTTTGTGGCAGATGAAGGAAACACTCTCCTCTTATTGTTCCAGTTTACAGCAAACACAGAGTGTAACTGGAATTAACTCCAGACCAGAAGAAAATGAAGTCTAGAGTCGTAGATGTACTGCACATAAATAGGACGTGTTTTTGACATCAGCCTACAACTCTTTCAAATAAACAACCTCTAGGCATGGTTTTTATTTGTAGCAGTTGGATTTTTATGTGTAGCCACTAAACACCTAGCAAAAAGGTACTATAAATATACCAAATACTGACAATACACTGTATAGGAAAAGTTATAGAACTGTTTCTTATGCTTGAAGTGGCTGTGAAAGTTCTACACGAGCCAATGTGATTTATTTTTTGACATGTTTACTGTAGATTTGCTTCAACTGACCATAAAACATGGAGCAAACTGCATACTTAACACGCTCCAAGATAATGCATTCTTAAGTACTATAACTAATACTTAAATGAACAGCGTTTCTGAAATATTCATTGCCATCCATTTATAAATAAAAATTTGAATTAGCATAAGTCTAAAACACATGTGGCTTTTAAATTACTATATAAAAAGACATGAAGAGCTAGAAAATATTATTTGTTCTTCAAGCAAAATGACCAAAATTCATGTTTTTTTTAGTTTGAACAACTTCACTTTCCAAGTTTATTCAAAATGAATGATTCTCAGAGAATAAGAACTGATTGGAACATTAATTTTAAACTGAGATGATTTCCATATTTAGCAAACACTGGGTTAAAAACAAACTCTAATTTTGTTGAATCATAAATTAGCACTCTGATTTTGTTGAATCATAAATTAGCACGGTAGGTTTACATGCTACAAACTAAATATTTGTAAACAGATTAAACAAATGTTTTATTTAACAGATAAAAAATATACTGGACTCCTACTTCTAGGTTCGGTAAGGCAGAGAGGGAAGGTGGAAGAAAAAGAAAGGGGAAGGGGGAGAAAAGAGCACCAAGAAGAGGGAAGTCTCTCTCTCTCTCTTTTTTTTTTCCTAGCTCTTCACTCTTTGTGACGGTAGGAATCAGTAGAATTTAAACTTAAACACAGATATTTTACTAAATTCAAAAGTATCGCTAACATACGAAAACAAAGCCTGAAGTTTAGTTTACTTGTCTAAGGTATCGGGACTAGTTAAGCACCAGGCGGGGCCATGCGTCCCCTCATTCATAACCCAGTTCTCTTGCCTGAGGCAACCAGGCAGGTGGTTGTGAGGTGGGTAGGTGGTAAATTGAAAAACTCAGGTAAAAGAGGAGTCATTACCTATAAACACAGAAGACAAACCAATGGTTGCCAGACGGAAGAGGAGTGGGGGGCTAGTCAAAATGGATGGAAGGGCGTGGGAAGGACAGGCTTCCAGTTCTAGAATGAGTAAGTCATGGGGATGAAGGGCACAGAGAGGGAAATATAGTCGACGCTTCTGTGGTGGCGCACTGTGCGGTGACAGGAGAGCTACGCTTGTGGCGCACAGAGAGTTGTACAGAGTACAGACTTGTTGAATCACTACGTCGCACACCTCGAAGTGACGTAACGCTGTGTCTCTACTGAAAAAGAAACTTTTCTAAAGGGTCCTTAAACATGATACACATAAATCTTCACACATTCTCTTTCAAATCAAAGGGCATATGTGGCCTTTCATTTTGCCAGTCTTCCACCACAGGGTCAAGGCCTTCTCTTCGCACATGTATCAGCTGTCTGGCATAAGCCACGACTGTCTACGATTTCAAGTTTCGATTTCTTTAGAGTGGAACCCAAATTTAAAGGATTTGAAGCATAGAATGCTTCCACATTTTTACAACTTTTAACCCAATTTTTTTAGTTTCTCACTCACACCCAATTCAACAGCATTCAGTAACATGACTTTGTGTTTCCAAACATTTAACTTTTTTGCACTCATATTTCATCAGTTTATATAATATTTAGTTGAACTATATAATTATGATTACTACTGCTATTGTGCTATTGGCATGAACAGCTTTGGGAATAAACACAGCTGACTTGTGGTTAGCATACAACTTAACTAGTGAGAACAGAAATGTATCACCAGACTTTATTGTCACCTCTTACGTCCCAAGACAAACGGACTAGAAAAGGTTGGTAAACCAGCCAACTGGACAAGTAGAGAATGGATAAAGAGAGGTTCTACCAGAAAGAATATTAAAGATTTACGTTGCTACCAAAAGGCAGCTCAAATTGGAAACTTGGGTCTTTTTATGTTTTCTGGAGTCTGTTAATACAAATTACTACTGACATATTATTTCATTACCATCTCACTTTATGCAAAATATCGTCAGACTATACTTTGAGACAAGCATTCAGAGTACATGCCAAATAAAAGTTCATATTCAGAGAATTGTAACAGCACCCTAGCAGCTAGTACCACTATAAATAAGTTTCTAATGCCATAATTAAATATGAAATCTATTCTCCTTGTATCATAGTCCTTCAAAATACTTGTGAATTCTTCTCTGCCTTAAACACACGTTGGCACATATCATCAATCAGCAATTTCAAACATCTGCGAAAATTTTATTAGTTTTACAATGGTTATAGATAAGGAGTCTTTTTTGTTAATTGCGATATAATTCACCTGCCATGAAATTCACTGTTCCAAAGTGGACAGTTCAGTGATTTTTAGTATATTCACAAGGTGTCCAGCCATCACTAATTCTAGAGCATTTTCACATTTAAATCCCATGCCCATCAGCAATCACTTCCTTGCCTCCCCTCCCCCAGCCACCACTCATCTACTTTCTGTCTCTAAGGATTTGCCTGTTCTAGACATTTCAGATAAACAGAATGTGTGGACTTTGCGTGTAGTTCCTCTCACTTAACATAATGTTTTCAAGATTCATCCAGGCTGTACCAGGTGTCCACATTCCATTCCTTTTGATGGGTAAATAATATTCCAGTATATGGATCTACCATATTTTGTTTATCCTCTCATCAGTGATGGACTTTGAATATTTCCACCTTTTGGCCGTTATGAATAATGTTGCTATGAACACCATGTTCAAGTTTTGTGTGAACATGTTTTTAGTTCTCCTGGGCATATACATAGGAGCGGGAATACCACAGAGTAACTGTGTGCTTAACTATTTGAAGAACTAACTATCCACCTGCTGTCCACAAGTCTGCATGCATCATCTTCCATTCCCACCAGCAAAAGAGAATGGTTCCAATTTGTCTAAATCTTTTCTTTCTTTTTCTTTCTTTCTTTCTTTCTTTCTTTCTTTCTTTCTTTCTTTCTTTCTTTCTTTCTTCCTCTTTTTCTTTTTTTTTTTTTTTTTGTCACAGTTATCCCAGTGGATATGCAGTGGGATCTCACTGTTGTTTTGATCTGCATTTCCCTAATGACTAATGATATTGAGCATCTTTATGTGTTTTTATTGGCTACGTATGTATCTTCTTTGGAGAAATGCCCATGTAAAAGTTGGGTCATTTGTCTTTTTTACTGTTGAGTTGGAACAATTCTGTCACTATGTGTGCTTGAGAAGAGACGTGACACACTGCTGGTGAGAATGTAAAATGATACGGCTACTTTGGAAAGCGGTTTGGTATTTTCTGAAGTGTTAAATGTAATTTTACCCTATGGTCCAGCAATTCCACTCCCAGATGTCTTTTCAAAGGTAAAGGAAAACCTAGATCTGCACAAAGACTTACAAACACATGTTGACAGCAGCATTATTCATAATAGGCCCAAACTGTCAACAATTTAAATGATCATCAACTAGTGAATCAATTAGCAAAAAGTGGTATATCCTAGTGGAATATTATTCAGCAACAAAAAAGAAATATGATACGACATGGATGAAACAAAAAAAAAATTATGCTCACTGAAAGAAGACCACATATGGTATGATTCCATTTATGTGAGATTTCCAGAAAAAGCAAATCTATCTAGGAAGAAAACAATGGTTTTCTGAGGTTGGGGTAGGAATCGGAATTACATGTACATGGGATGGGTGTGAGGCTTCTTTTTGGGGTGATGAACATGTTGTAAAAGTAGAATGCAGTGATGGCTGCCTGGCTCTGTAAATTTACTAAAAACCACTGAAGTTTACACTTTTAAATAAGTGAAACCTAGGATACAGAAATGACACCTCAGTGATGCTACTTGTGAAAAATAATATCATCTGTAGGTAAATGTTGATAGCAGCATTACTCCTAATTGCCAAAAACTGGAAACTCAAATGTCCTTCGATTCGAATGCAAGAGGAAGCCGTGGTGCATCCATACAAGGGAACACCAGTGGTCAGTAACAGGGCTGATTACTGATACCTGCGACGGTATGGCTACATCACCAATGCACGCTGCGACAGGAAAGGAAACCATCCTGGAGGGCTTCACTTACCGGGGAAGCCAGTTTTGTGGAAAAGCAAAAGCACCAGCGGCTGCCAGGGGTGGGGCTGATAATAAAAGGGAAGCCAAGGAAATGTTGGGGAAATCTATAGAACGGTTACAGATCTTTTTTGAAATTGTTGTCGTGTTTCTTTATTTTGGAGATAAAGAGACAGAGTGTGAGCAGGGGAGGGGCAGAGAGAGAGAAGGAGACGCAGAATCCCAAGCGGGCTCCAGGCTCTGGGCTGTCAGCACGGAGCCCGATGTGGGGCTCGAACCCAGAACTGAGAGATCATGACCTCAACCAAAGTTGGCGCTTAGCCACCCGAGCCATCCCGGCGCCCCAGAATGGTTACAGATCTTGACTGTGGTGACGACTCTATATTGGTCAGAAACTAGAAACGTATGCCCAAAGCAGTGACTACTACCACAGGCATATTAAAAATAAAATTTTAAAAATGATATTATAAAAGATTATTTTTAACGTAATAATACTGTAATATTTTTCACATAATAAGAAAGAATGAGAAAGCTCTCCAGGTGACAGTGACAGGGAAAGATGTCAGACAGAAAACTAGAAAAAAAGAAGAACATAAATTTATCCATTTTTGCTAAAATGAAACTCTAGATGCAGACACGAGAAAGCAGTAGAGCGCTTCTCCCCTGTGTGAGTGAGCGGGGGGTGCGACGGAGTGGCTGCTGGTGGAGGGAGAGCAGATTTAGTCTCGTGTTACTACCGTCCCCGAACATGTGGACAGATCACTTACGTTTAAAAAGGAACATAACAGGGGCACCTGCGTGGCTCAGTGGGTTAAGCGTCTGACTTCAGCTCGGCTCATGATTTCATGGTTCATGGGTTCGAGCCCCACATCGGGTTTTGTGCTGAGAGCTCGGAGCCTGGAGCCTGCTTCCGATTCTGTGTCTCCCTCTCTCTCTGCCCCTCCGCTGCTCATGTTCTGTCTCTCCCTGTCTCTCCAAAATAAATCAATGTTGAAAAAAATTCTTTTAAAGGAAACATAACAAAGAGAACTCACTGAATACCGTTTCATCCTCCAATATACGCATATACTCTCTCTTTGTGTCCTGTGAAATTTGTCTTTTGCATCTTCATCTGAGTCAATGATGAAAATATTGAGCTGAACAGAGCTAAGGCAAGCCTTGCAATAAAGTAATAGAAATCTTTCTTAAACTGATGCTAATCCATTACTCCACACCGTTTCAAATGCACGGGTTACAAGAAGGACAACTAAGGGCAAGTTACCTAACCTCCCTAAGCCTCTTTGTAAAATGGCTGTAAATATTATCTCCCTTGAAGGGTGCAAATTACCCTTCAACGTATGTGAGACAATATACGTTGCGTGCTTGGAGCCATGCTTGGCACTGACTGAGTAGGCATTCAGTAATCGCTCCCTGGCTTCATTTTTAGTTACAGCTGTATCCTAGCTGGTATATTCACCTCACTGTCACCAAATTCAGTCCATATTTCACGTGACCTTGTCACATAAGACCTGCATTAGTGAAGGCTTTCTTCTCTCTTTGTTGGGCTGCTTGGGTTCCAGTTCCAGCTCTGGGATTGTCTAACTGGTGGGCAAGAACTTTCAAAGCCACGGGATCTTGAGGTATAAATGGAAGTGACAAAGACTTACTGTACAGGATTAAAGGGAGAAGTGGAGATATTAGAGATGTCAGGTGCACAGCAGAGCTGTGAGCACACAGGACGTGGTCAATAAACATCAGCAACTGGCGGTATGATTTTGTCTACCACACTCCTGCTTCCCTAGTGCATGAAGTAACATAAAGAGTATCACAATCCTTATCTGAATTTGGTAAAAACCTCATGCTAAACTTCATTTCTAGCTTGTCATAACTTTCTAATTATACTTCAAACTTCCAAAAAAAGTTTATTCCTACCAACTGTGCAGACACACAAAAATATTCTGATGAATAAATGATAATAGGGTTTTCAAATCTCCCTAACACAGGCTTATGGGCTAGCTCTAAAAGGAACAGAAGTTGAAATCAATATGTATACGTCGTATTGTCTTCTCTGACATTTGGGACTTAACAGGCTTTCCGTTTCTAGAGATCTGGCAGTAGAACACGGCTATGTGTATAAACTAAAGTTTTCTGAAAGAAAAGAACAAGCTTATTTTTAAAGAAAAGGCATTGTTCTTACATCACTTCTGAAATCTAGGTACCCAAACTAATCTCAATGGAGTACAAGAATCCAAAAGTTGTTTGTCATTTTTTTTTTAAAGTACTATCAGTAAAAGGTCTCTGGGTACCTTTTTATTCCTTGTAACATTGTTACCTCTTAAGTGTCTTCTTAAGGTAGGCAGAGAAGTTCAGGATTTTGAATTTAGTCCTTGAAAGTAATTATTTAGGGTTACAGTATCTGTACTGGAAATGACTAACTACTGAAGGGGAAGGCAGCTCAGATTGCTGTGTTCCACAAGCCCTTTGTTTTTCAAGCAACGTTACTTTAATTATTTCCTATAAATACATCATTGTCCTTAAGAAAAATATTTTTCAGATAAAGATTAAAAAAAAATCTTTAATCATCACTTGGAACACAGAACTTGGATCATCACTTGGAAATGACCTCAGCATATTATAAACCTTCTGAAACAGATTTAGTGCATAAAACCCATTTGCCAAATAAAAGTAACTATTACACGGAATTTCATTAAACAAGTTATTTTTAAAAGACTTAAGAGTTTTTATCTTTTATTTGTGGCAACAGAATATTTTTAGAAAATTCTGGGATATGGTAAAAAAAAAAAAAAAAAAAAAAAAAAAGCCAACCGGACAGAAGTGAGTTGTTAGCCAGGGAGGGCTTCTGCTCACCCTCAGCCATCCATCCCCTCTCTGAGGCCACCGTCCCCTCTCTGAGGCCTCCTTTCCAAAAAGAAGCCTCTGGCTGACATGACCATTGTCTGCTGGGCCAAGCTTTCCATTAAACCATTAAGATTTCCTTGTGAATCCCAGAGAGACCTGGATCCGCAAGGATTTATCCCCAGTGGAACTCTGACCATGAGGCAGTGGGCAGTGATGGCCTTTCTGGACGGCTGGGCAGAAGGGGGGCTGGTGCCGCCGTGACATGCCCCCTTGCCAAGATGGCTCAAGGAAGGTAAAGGCAGTTGCCCCCAGCCGACTTCTCTGAGACAGGCAACGGTGGGCAGACACTCAGGTCAGTGTAACGTTCCAAGTCGCTTTCTTCCCAGCGTATCGCGCCATTAAAGGCTATAAACCTTAGTATGGTCTTTGAAGCTGCAGGCAAGTGGTCTGAGGGCAGGGGGCGGGGGGGGGGGGGGTGTCTTGAAGTGCTAAGGCAAATCCAACAGGTACCGCAGAACAAAACAAAGGACAAATTTCACAGTTTTGAACAACCCAGCCCTATGCGCAACAGCAAAGTACTCAAAGAACATACAGGAAAAACTCTAACAGGAGAAAGTACAGTGGTTACAAACAAATATTTATAGAGAAAAAATGAGAACAACCCATTGCCCATCAGTAGGTTAAATAAATACTGGTACATGCATTTCACTGAAATGTTGGTATAAATGAGGGAAAAAGACGGACCTTGGTATACTCAGAGGGGAAAAAGTCCATGACACAGATTTAAGTGGAAAACTTGGCTCTAGTGAACAGCAAGGATCGCGTATACAGACGACACATGGGAAGACCGGGCGAAGAGACTGGGGCAGGTACAGAGAGGAGCAGGGAGGCTGGCAGGCAAGAGAAGGCAAGGACAGTCTGTGCGAGGCAGGCTAAAGAAAGAGGAAGGTGGTAAGAGGAAGAGAGACGGGGCAAGAGACAGAAGAGAAGAAACAGGAGGGCAGACACAGAGACCAACAGACACACAGGGACTTAATCACAATGGTTATTGCTCTGAGCGCCCGATGCAGGAGCCACGGGCCACAGATGTCTGCTTAGACTTAAATTAAATTAAATTAAAAATTCAGTTCTGCAATCATCCTAGTCACATTTCAAGGGCTCAACAACCACATGTGATTAATGGCCACCACCCTGGCAGCACGGAACAGAGCGTCTCTGGCACCACACAGACGTCTCCTGGGTAGTGCTGCTCTGTACCCTTTGGTATCGTGTAAACTTTTTATAGTGAGCGTGTTATACTTTTGGAGTCCGCAAGGAGAATAAAGACATTTCCAATCTGAAAAAGAAACACACAGGGTTTTGGTCCCGCTGTCCCATTCTGCATCTCTCTAATAGTTCTTTTTCAAACAGCACAGAAGGAAGTTCAAAAGGGAGTTCATAAGGGCTTAATGATCTAGATGCTGCCAATTTCTCGAAGTTCGTTGATTGTTACTAAGTCACTTAATACTTAACAAGAGTTCAGATGCCACCAAAATAAGGAAGACAACAACATATATTTGGAACGTCGTGACATCGCTCTTATTCTCTAAAATCTAAAAAAAAAAAAAGGTCATGTTACTCATTCTTAGTAAAGCAAGCACAGTTGAGAGAAACCTCTTACAGTTTAGACCAACATTTTAAATTGAAGCTTTTCTTCAAAAGAATAATAGCATTTAAAAATAGTATTCATTTTTTTCTGATTCAATTCAGTACAAAGTAGAGAAGAAAAAATAAAGCCAAAAGTTAATAAAGAAAAAGTGCCACATTAACTGTAAAAGAAAATGGCAATGCTAAGAACCAGTTTTCAAATGAAAGCTGTAACACCAGAACAACAGTTTCTAAAGACTTTTTCATGTAATAGAAGTTTGGATCATCTGGTGGGGTTTTAAGAAAATAACACTTTCCTAAAGAAAAGTTAAAGTCCAGAAAAACATAAGGCACATATACGTTTACGGGAAATGCACAAATAACATTTTGAGACCCTCCGTCCCCTCCAAAAAAACCACCGACTGCTGCTGAAAGATTACAGTCCCAGTCCCTCCTGCTGTCCCCAGCAGCATCCACTTACCCACTGGGTCCAAGGGCAGATCTAATCTGGGCCCTCAAAGTTCTCCTGAAAACCCTGCACAGTATCACATCCACCTTCCTTCCTAGGTAGCTACCTGCTACTCTCCTGCCGGACCCTAAGTTCCAATCACAACCATGTGTCCAAGGTTCCTACCATGGGGCTTTGCCTAATACAAAAATATACAAAGTCCCAGTAATTAAGATGGTATAAAATGACACAAGAATATATTGTAGAACAGTGGAGCAGAAAGAACTCTTGCACATTGAGCAATCCGAATACAAGACAAAGTGGCAATACATATCAGTGGAGAAAAAGATGGGACTATGCAATCAGAGATGCTGGTTCGTGCCACTGGTTTATTCGCATGGAAAATTATTCCCTATCTCATACCACACACACAAATAAATTCCATGTGGATTAGACTCATGCTAAAGAGCAGAACAAACTTTTACAAGAAAATATGGTAGGATCTCTTTATGACCCCAAAGTACTCAGAGTACGGTGGGATTTATTAAACATGATGCAAAAAGCCAACCATAAATGAACAGACTAATAAATGTGACTTGATTAAAATGTAAACTTGCACACAACAAAGCACATCATAAAAGATAAGCCACTGGGAGAACATACTTGAAATGCAAAATATCAACAAAAGATAAGCAGCCAGAATATATAAAGAACTAAAGATACATAAGCGGGGGAAGCAATCCAATAGGAAAACACACAGAAGAGAAACAACTCACTGAAGAGGAAACTGAAATAGCCCAATAAACATAGAGAAAAGATGCTCACACTAGAAAACAAAAAAATGTACTACAAATTAGCAAAAAAAAAAAAAAAAACAACCACACCCGGAAATTTGACAATACCAAGGCTTGGCAAGGATATGGAACACGAGGAACTCTCAGACATTGCTATCAGGAGCTGTACTTGGTACACCTGCTCTGGAGAATGATCTGGCCACATCTCGTGAAGTCAAGGATGCACATGCCCTATGAACCAGCAATTCTACCTCTAGGAAACTCGAAAGAAGATGTTAAATATGCACAAGAAGACAGTATCACATGCTCATAGCAACACTGTTTAATAGCAAAGCATGGAAATAACCAAAACTCCCACTGACAGCAAATGAACAAACTATCATAATCCTAGAATACCAGAAGCAAAAATGGTTAACAGTAGCGAATGACAGGAATTATTGCTACACACATCTGTACGGATATATCTCACACACAACAGTTAAATGAACAAGTTGCAGAAATATACACAGACTATGATACCATACTGCACAAAGTTCAAGATGCACAGAGTAAATACACTGTTTATAAATATACACGCATGTATCGAAACCCATGTAAGGGAGTAACACACTCTCACTTCAGGATGATGGTTCTTCTGCAAAAGGAAGAAGGGGGGGGAAGCATCTGGCAGGGCTACAGAGGGGGCGTCAACTATTTGCAAGACATTTTGTATCACTTTAACGTAAAGCGAAGGTAGCAAAATGTTAAGATTCCACTTAAGCTAAGCAGAGATTATATTATTCTCCGTATTTTTCTAAATTCATATATTTCAAAGCTTCAAGGAACCTGCATTTTAAAGAAAAGGCAGCAGAGGCTGACATCTACAAAGTGGCTGTCTCCTAACATCAAGCCTGTGGTTATGGACAGCTTTTCTTTTTTCTTGCCTTCTATATGTATACATATATTTTTTTTCCCCAGAAAGTCAACCCAGATACTTCTAGTCCAATTTCTTCTCCTATCTTACTCCCAAAACCAACACTGTATTTTCTTGCTCTTTTGGGTTCTTGGAGGGCCTACTAGATGCATTCTCACTTGTCTATAAATTATGCATTAAATGCCTACAATGTGCCAGTTCCTGTGCCACGAGCTGGAGAAACATACACTGTCTCTTCCTCCACAGAGGTTAGCCTCAAGGAACAGAAACATTAAATAAACATGGAAAAAACTATACAATTAAAATTGTGGGAACATTATGAAGGAAAAGAACAGGTGCTCTGGGCCCATATAATAGAATGGCCCAGTTTAACCTAGGTTGCATAGGAGGCATACGCAAATGCCAGGAAGGAAAGGATGGAGGGGCAGAAACCAGAGACAGAAACCAGCCAAGTGTCGTTCTCACTAGGCTGGCGCAACTCAAGGGCAAGGATTGCTTCTGATTCTTATCTGTGCCCATGACTTCGTTGGTGCTTGAACAAATGCTCTCTGGCTGATTCTAAGGCAGCCTCTGAGCAATCAGGAGATTCTGTGCCTGTAGCTCTAAGGCAGGAAAGCAGTCCCTTGGGGATGGCCCAGGAGGTGAAAGGAGTAACAGAGAAACAGGCGGAACAGAGTCTGAACCCACTGTGTATAGAAACTCACACACATCATGCTCCACATCGTGACAGAGCTGAGCCTTTTTCTTCATGTGTCCATCGTTTATCCACCTCCTTCCTTGTACAGTACCCTCCCCCCTACCCTATTCATCAATTCAATACTTTTAAGGGGATCTATGTGTGCCAAGCTAGGGGCATTAAGATCCACACAAGCATAGCCTCTGCCACCAAGAGTTTTCCTTCTAGACCAGTGGATCACAACCAAGGGTGACTGTGTCACCCAGGGAACAATGTGTGGAGACATGTTTGGTTGTCACAATGCAGCAGGACAGGAGGTGTGCTACTGCCATCTAGCATGTAGGGTCCAGGGATGCGGCTAAGCATTCTATGATGACTCTTGCAGCGACAGTCTCCCACAGCCAAATGTCAGCAATGCCAAGGCAGGAAAACCTGGGGAGATGTTTAGAACCGTGTAGAAGTTGACTGCTAAAGCAGGGCAAATGTCAGGGGTCAAAAGCCAGAAGCCAAGGAAGTCAAATGTCAGAGGCGTAGGAGAGTGGTAAACACCAGGTCATTGGATAAGCAAAGAAACAACGTCAAGAGAGCTGAGGTTGAGGAACTTGCTCTGGACAATGAGCAACGTAATCACACCACAATGCCAGAAGAGAATAAAATGCCGTCCAAATACAAGGTGCAGCATCTAATCTAGAATCAGGGGTGCAAAGGTGCCCTCGGAAGTGACATCTAATTAAAAACCTGAAAACCAGATGAGTTCGAAAGGGATGTGAAGACGAAGGCAGGGTAAAGGGGCCATTCCAGACAGAAGGCACAGCCGGCGGGCAAGCGGGACTACGGAACGGAGGAACACATCTGTACGGTGGAAAGTGGGAGGGGCTCCGGGGCTGGAGAGGCGGCCGCCCTATCATAACGGGCTTGTGTGATGGCTTAAGAAACACAGACGTTATCTTTAAGGCAGTAAGAAGCCACCGAAAGAATTTACACAGAGGAGTGACAGGAACAAGCTTGTTTTAGGACAAAGGACTGCTAAGAAACTGAGTGGGAGGGAGCTCCTGACATCCAGACGACGGTCGTGGCCTAACGCTGCCCCTTGGAACGGAGGGGAGGCATTCAAGAGACGCTCAGGTATTAAGCACCACTCCAGTTCTCTGCCGAGTAATTCCAAGCCCCCCAGACTCCAAAACCTTAAAGTTTTTACATAATTCATCTGTGGCCCAGCCTAACCAGAATTATGTGGCAGCAAACCCAGAACCTGAACTTACTTGAGGCTATTAATAGCACATTTATCCTATTTAATGTGAATATTTCAAGACAGAAGGACAAATGCTTGATTATGGGGTGACGTCCCAGACCTCACTGGGTAGCATATTAACTTTTTAAGATTCAAAGAAGTCCATATTCCAAAAATGCAGCTGGGCCCCAGGGTTTACGATAAGGGATCGTGGACTTACACAAGGTGCTAAGTAAACCGTTGTCAAACTCCAGTGAACTGGGCAAAGCAGTTTTCTGGATGATTATTTGCGCAGAATATTTTTCTAAGTCACTATCCTTACTATCAACAGCATGACACTTCCAGATACCACATATATACATACCACATGATTTATTTTATGTAACTTTCCCTTAAAAACCTAGAAATTTGGCTTGCGATCCTAACAGACACAGCAGCAGGATATGGGGAAAGAACTAAAATTATTTCACCAAAATTTATCTGTTGACTTCATCATTCTCCATCCTCCCCAGGACCGCCACACAGAAGGCAGAGTAGGTACACTCAGTCACAGTGAACCAGACCTTCACCTTAGTAGAATAATTCCAAGTAAAGCCAGTTAGGAGTTGCAAGAGCCTGAGGTCACCTCCCAATCACCGCCAGCACAGCCACAAACACATCAGTGACTGGATACTTTCTCAGCAGAGGAGACCTGGCCCTTTGTACTTGTGCCAGGTGGTCACTGGGCACAGCGGCAGTGGCGAGGAGGGCGGGCCTGGGTCACGCTCTCATTCGTTCCCTCCTTCCCTCCCCACGTATCTGTGTCCCAGGCACTGTGTATTCTAGGTGCTCAGCATCTAACACTTCGTGAGACAGACGTGGTCCCTCAGAGGTTATGAATTTTACCAGGGCACAAGGAGATGACACATGTAATTACAACCAGGTGTAAGAAGTTAGGATGGGAAAGCATAATGATGACAATATGCAGCAGAGGGACCCAACGAAGTCGGCAGGGAAGACTCTAGAAAGACCTCTTTGAGAAAGTGATACTGAAACGGAGACCTAATGTATAGTTACAAATTTTGATCTGAAGGTACTAGAAAGAGAGGAAGGAGTTGAACTGAAGTAAACCAGACGACAGGAGAAAACAGTGGTTGAAAACTAAGGGTGGGAGGGGAAGCCAGAGGAGGCCTGAGCCAGCAGAAACATGGAGGAACACAGCCTCCAGTGCGGGCTGGACACGAGCTATCGTCTATTCATCCTCCTGGAAATGGGACGACGCTTGCTCATGTTCTGAAGGTATTTTGCACTTAAAAAAAACACCAAACAAATGTGGGAAGTGTTTTTAAAATACTCAAACACTTATTTTATGCTTATGTGAGTGAGGGGAAGACGACCCTTCAAATGTAATAAAGTACACCTAAAATGCACTTCAAGTGGACTAAATAAATAGTTGTGTACTGAAACACTGAGAACACTGAGAGCGAGTCTGAATGGTAAATTAGGTCAGCAGTATGCTGCCAACCTTGTAAAGCACTATGGTCTCTGGCAGAGTATAAGAAAATCATAAATTTACCAGAAACATAACTGAGATATTCGGATGTCAATGGAGATGACTTGGGCACATTAAAGTTTCCAACCACAAATATACCCGTGTAAAGCATACTCTGTATTTTGAACCTACGACAGCCGGAAAAGCAAACGCTAGTGTTCTACCCCAACGACCCCAAGGAACCAGCCATTCACTGCCACCATGTTTATTCAGAGGCCCTTGTCATCCCACGCCAGAGTAGCAGACTTTTAAAAACTAGTGTTAGTTGGGCGCCTGGGTGGCTCAGTCGGTTAAACATCCAACTTCAGCTCAGGTCATGACCGCACGGTTTGTGAGTTCGAGCTCCACGTCGGGCTCTGTGTTGACAGCTCGGAGCCTGGAGCCTGCTTCGGATCCTGTGTCTCCCTCTTTCTCTCCCCCTCCCCCACTCACACTCTGTCTCTCAAAAATGAATAAAAGTTAAAAAAAAATTTTTTTTTTAAAGAACTAGCGTTAGCCATTTTAGTTCTATCTGTGTAATACTTTTTATCCTGTATTTCAAGAGACCTTCTAAACCAAAAGAGCTCTCAGCTAACTCAGTACACCCAGGAGAATCTGGGGGAAATGAAGCCTGCTGCATGGGGAGGCAACGCCTCACAACCTCACAGGTGTTACTTAGTTTCTCTGTGAATAGGCTTTTCTTTCTTTCTTTCTGTCTTTTGTTAACTCCTCTCCTCCTCAGCCTTTGCTAGAGTCCCGTACTGACCACGCAGCCCCTCCTGAAGGCCTCAGCGACTGGGCCTCGTGTGTACTCTCCTCTCTGCATAAGCCCTTGCCGTCGGCTGGAGAAGTTGGACTTCCCTCTCGCTTTCCAGGGTCCCCGAAATTCAGCTTCCTCGACAACGGGAACCTTCCCATCCTCTCCAACCCCCCACGAAACAATCCCATGCCAGGCTCACCCTAGAACCCGAACTCTGCGACGACACTATCTCCTCGTTCTTGATGTCCCTTGTACCTCTTTGTTCAGCCCACCTGCACTCCCTCCCTCTCGCCCTCCATCAATTCTACCTTCAACTAATATTCACCAAATACTTGCCTTTTGCCAAGTTCTGTTCTGGGTATGGGGGGAACACAGCACTTAAAAATTAAGACATAATAACTCACAAATACACGAATAAGGAAATAAAATGTATACCGTCAAAGAGTGATAAGTACTGCAGAGACAAACAGAAAGGCAGAGAATGGGGATGTTAGTACTTGGCAAGAGAAGCCCCATTTCAGAGAGGGTGGCCAGAAAATCCCTGGGAGGAAGACACCTGAATAACCCTAACCCTGAAGGAGGTGAGGGATCAAGCTGCAAATAATACTCGTGGGGGCGCCTGGGTGGATCAGTTAGTTATGTGTCTCTTTTTTTTTTTTTTTAATTTTTTTTGATGTTTATTTTTTTTTAATTTTTTTCAATGTTTTTTATTTATTTTTGAGACAGAGAGAGACAGAGCATGAACGGGGGAGGGGCAGAGAGAGAGAGGGAGACACAGAATCGGAAGCAGGCTCCAGGCTCTGAGCCATCAGCCCACAGCCCGACGCGGGGCTCGAACTCACGGACCACGAGATCGTGACCTGAGCCGAAGTCAGACGCTTAACCGACTGAGCCACCCAGGCGCCCCTTGATGTTTATTTTTGAGACACACACACATTGTGTGAGCAGGGGAGGGGCAGAGAGCCAGGGAGACACAGAATCGGAAGCAGGCTCCAGGCTCTGAGCTGTCAGCACAGAGCCCGACGCGGGGCTCCAACTCGCAAACTGGGAGATCGTGACCTCAGCCAAAGTCGGATGCTTCACCGCATAGGCGCCTCCATGAATCTGACTCTTTTTTTAGGCTCAGGCCATGATCTCACGGTTCGTGCCTGTTTGGGATTCTCTCTCTCCCTCTCTTTCTGCCACTCCCCTGTGCTTGCTCTCTCTCAAAATAAACTAATTTAAAAACGGGGACAGAAACACTCAGACTTCTGCTACAGACTGACCCCTCTGGCTGCTGCATGAAGCACAGGCTGCAGTGGAGAGAGAAACCCTGGCTCGCTCTCACCTTGCTTCTCCTGAAGCCCCATCAGGGTACTTCTCCGCCCCACAGCCCTCAAGCTACCGGACTTGGAGAGGGGGCAGGTATCATCCCTGCTATCCACCATCACTCCCCCACCTCCCCGGAGGCCCCTGGCTTCGAATGTCCTGTCATCAGACCTCCCCCACTCCTGTGGCTGCTATCCAACACCCCTCACCCCCATGACCACCTGCCAAACCAAGAATACTCCTCGGTCGTCACTTTCACGCACCTACCCTCTGACCACCACCTCCTAGATTTCCAGCTCACTTTCGTCCATAACCTGGATCCGACAATCCATTCACCCTCCCGGGGCGTCCACGCCACTGATCCTACCACCCTTTCACTGTCCGTCATTCCTTGATATGGTCACTTCCCTCTTCCACTTAACAGCCAGTCCCTTCAACTGCACTGCTACTTTGTGCCTGCTTGGCAGATGGTCTATGACGATTATATTAAATCCCACTCTGCCCCTGCCCAGGGAACAGCTGATGGCGTGGAAGGAAGTCCAAAGACTTCAAGAGCAGAGGACAGCTCTTGAGTAGGTGAGAGGGGCTGGTATCCAGCACAGAAGGGGCGCCGCAGACGGGGCCTGTGGGGGGTGGGGGAGGGAAAGCTGAGCGCAGGGCACAGGTTCTGCTGGGCGGCAGCGTTTGGCAGAAGCTGCCTTCTGGTTGCTTCTACGTTCCCAGTGGGCGGGAGCCAGGCCATGCAGTGAGAGTGAGGGAACGACAGTGGAGGGAGGATGGAGGAAAGGAGAGAGCAGCAGAGCAGGCCAGCGAATGACCGTGCACGGCCCGTCTTGGGTTACCCAGCCCTCCTCTGCCCTCACTCCTCTCTGCCAGCCTGGAACCGGGCAGGGGCGGTGGAGGGGAGACGGTCGCTTCACCGATACCAGTATTTAACTCCGCTCCCCCATGCAGATCCCTAAGGCCAAGCACTGCTGGACACAGTCCGAAAACAGAGAGGATTCTGTCCCCGACGCCCGCAGGTTAGTTCATTTCAGGTGGACTCCCAACGCTCCTCAGTAAACCCTTTACTCACCGCTGCTTAATGCCAACGCCAGAGCCCGCAGCACGTGAGGATCCCTGCTTTCTTTAGGTTCCCGGCAACACCCCTTCACCCTGAGCAGCTGAACGTGGCTTCCGTTTTATCGAGGGCAAAGGTCACTTGATGTGAGTGAGCTTCTTCACAACTTCCTTTCTCTAGGGCTCAAACCCCCTGCGTGTTTAACATCGACTGTCCTTTCCTCTCGGCTCACAAACGCTCTTCCCTTTGTTGTCCGGCCAACCCCACCTCTCTTGCTACTTCTTTCGGCCCCAACCTACAGAGCTTTATTCAGTCATCCTACCCTTCCTGCCTCTTGAATTTGTTACATGCACAGGTTATGAAGAGAAAAAGGTATTCCAGATAAAAGAACCAAAATCAACAAATGACACGAGCGGACGGAATATGGAAGATGCGCGAAAACAGCTATAAACTGGTCTCACTACACAGCAGGGTGTGCTGGAGAGTGACAGAAAACAAAGGTAGATGGGGAGGGTGGGACAGGATCACAGTGCAGGCTGATCATTTCTGAACAGGGAAACACTCCTGATGGAAACAGTGTTTAAGGGAGATGAGACTCCGCACAGGATGGGATGGGAAAGAAAGGACTCGCACTGAAAACAGGAACAGGATGAGGGGGTTGGGGGCAGGGAGGGTGGAAGGCAAGAGGGTGAGGCAATCATCCTGACAAGTATACTGAGAGTCTGGTCAAATGCAGAGGCGGTGAGAAGGAAGAAAAGACAAAAGGCATTTCCCTTTGGGGCGCCTGGGTGGTTCAGTCACTTAAGCGTCTGACTCTTGGTTTTGGCTCCGGTCATGATCTCACAGGTTCGTGGGTTCGAGCCCTTACATGGGGCTCTGCACTGACAACAACGAGTGGACTTGGGATTCCCTCTCTCTCTCTCTCTCAATAAATAAATAAACTTAAAAAAGAAAAAAAAAGGCATTTCCCAGGAAGAAGTGGACAGCACCTGGTGAATGACAGCACACCGTGGACACAGGGCAGCCCGAGTCCCCTGAGAGAGGGGTACGAGCGCTTGGGGATGGAAGGAACGGTGCTCCACTGGTGACCTCGTTAAGGTCACTGCACTCAGAGGCCGGACGGGGCCAGGGCCTCTGAGACCATGTGATTCAGCCCCCTCACTTTACACATGAGGAAGCAGAGCCTAAAAAAGCGCAATGATTTGTCCAAAGCCTCCAAGCAAGTTGCCAAGGGCTGGAACTGGAGCCCTGACCCCTGCCTCCGTCTACTCCACCTTGCTGCCTCCCCTAAAAACAATGCTGTGCTTCCGATTTGCCCTCTGAAACCCCTGGGGGCCCCACCACTGCTGATGCAATTCGCCTGATGGAAGCGGCCGCCTGTGGCCTCCGCACTTACCTGATCCAGGAGAGTCAGCTCCTGACCATCAGGCGGACAGCTGCTGGGCTGACTCTACCAGGACGTTCCTGAAGATGAGCCTGCCTTGCCCTTGCATGGCTTGCCCAGCTGAGACTGTGTCACGTCTTTGGACGGTTTTGAAGTTTCTACCAAGTACCAAGGTGAGAGAGTAAACACGACATAACCCTACTCCAGGGATCATTAACGTGATTTGGAAACTAAAGGGCAAACTATTGACCCTTATTGTTTCCTTCTTCCCCTCCTGTTCCTACTCGGTGACAGAAGTTCGGATACCGTTCGCCCCTTCTGTGTCGGCAATCTTAAACCTTGTGTATGCTTTCCTGGCAAAGACTGCAGTGGTGCTTGGTATTCTTCACAGTGTCAGCTCACAGACCTCCGCTGAAAACAAAAAGTCATCCATAATATTACTAGCAAGGCTTCTACGTTTTCTTTTTCCCAGACGATGATGATGAAACACAAGTTTCTAGGTAATTTCCCGGTGAACTTTGAGCCTCGACAGAGGTTAACATGAGTATAGCTTCCAGTGTCTTATGGAAAACAAGCACAATTATTTACACTAAATAAATACGGACAACTTACTTGTCTCATTTCCTCTGTCAGTGTCAAAAAAAAGACTTCAACAAGCTAACACAGACTTCAGGAAGCCATCCATATTGAAAGAGATATTTAGAGCGGACTATCCTGAACTACTTGAACTTATTAACAGCTACCTGAATGAAGTCAGTAGATAATCCGGAATAATTTTATCACAGAGGAATTTAGTATTATTTTTTTTCTCTTCTTGCTATTTCAAAGAGCTGCAATGACAAAAAAATTTTTTTGAAGAAAAAATTATAAAATCTGCCAAATCCTTCCTTGGAAAATACTGACAATTCTGTTTTCAAAGAACAGTTTTCAAAGACCAGCCCCCACAGAAAAGACAGTAATGCAATTAAAAGGTACACAATTTAGGTACTGAACTTGACCCCTCAGTTTGTTTTCTTCCACCTTTATTTCCTCATACTATCCACTCTGAAATTTATTATTTTTTACCACATGCTGTGAGTACCTCAAAAGCTTATACTGAACCTCTGTTTGCTTAGCAGCCTCAAGATTCTCCTTTGTGACTAAGTGTTCAGTTTATTTTCACACACGTAAACTAAGCCCTTGAACTTGGGGTGAGGAAAAGCATTGGGCTCAAAGTTTGGAAAGGAAGGAACTACACAACAGCTTCCTTTAGAACAGCCTGCATTTTCAGCTTCCTGTATGAAAATAATATTGTATTTTTATAGTAATTGCTAAGAAACAATGAAGAAATTATAATCAAGCCTTTGTATAGTTAAGCCTCAAATCCCTTAAAGAGCAAACAATTTCTTCCAGTAATTTAGATATTTAAATCAAGCAAAGAACAAGAAAAGAGACGAATAAATAGAAATGTGGTACAAATCTTAAAGTGGATTATACAATTTTCGGATTACTATAAGGAGCTCACATTTTCTTTCACTGAATGACAGGCATTAAGACTTTCAGCTTTAAAAATCCCAAATATCAAGCTATTGCATTTAGTAGAGACGACGGGGGAAAGGTTTTCTTTGTCAGTGCAGGGGATGCGACCGTTGTTGTGAAACTGTTTTGATTCAAACACATAAACACACACGCGCGCACGCGCGCACACACACACACACCCCCCCCACATTTATTAAACACAGCTTTTCAGACTCTAAGTGAAGCAGAGATAATTGAGTATTCTGTTTAAAAATAGAATTCAAATGCCCCCGGAACCTGGGATCCGAGGGGAGGGAGAAGGCGCCTCCTCGGGGCTGGCTCTCGAGGGCCTCTGTGCCACAGCACAGCCACAGGCCCGGCAGTCGGCTTCCAAGGCCATCCCTCACACACGGGTTTCAACAGCTAACACGTGCACCGCCAGAAAGCAGCTTCTGCTGTTCGTCACTCTGGGTTCTCTGCGCACATAATTCAGTATGTTACTACCATGCATTTAGAAGTTTCCTACCAAGGGTCGTTAAACGAACGGAAGCTCATAATGAAATCCAGCCTCTTGTTCTCCCCGTATTCTTGCCTGCATGCTGGCGCTTCGTCTTACGCATTCGAGATTCAAGTGTGGGAGAGAACGTCATTCCCCTGGGCCACTCAGGAAAGAGCAACACAGATGTAGAAAGCTCTAGAACAATTTCCTGGATGTTATTTAACCTGCCCTGATCCCACAGCATCCAGCAGCCGACCTAGCAGCTGGTTCACAAATCCACGGCCCCGCAGAAGCATACGGCCCCTGTCTAGGAGACCAAAGCCAGGCGGACAGCAGCCCGACTCACAGTAAGCTCCAACACGGCCAGCGCCACAGTCCACTGCTACGGCCCAAACTCCGCCAAGGAGAGGGGTGCCTGGAGGAGAAGCCGTGGTGGCCAATGTCTGGAACGAGCGCTCAGGGTTCCCTGTCCCTACCTGGCATCAGACACCTGGAAAAGACGACGAACGAAGGTGCGCCTTCACAGTTCCCAATAACCCTTACCGTGTCCTCTCCCTGGAGCACCCTGTGCCATACTGCCCCCGACCCTTCTGCACCCTCCTGGCCGGTGACCGCCACCCCACATGCACCTTATTCACTGGTTCACTCTATCTTTTCATGCGCCCACGAGGGTCTCAGGTCAGCGGGGTGAGGAAGGTCATCTGCTCGTCTCTGTGTTTATCCCTGGTTTCCAGCACAGTAATTGGCACGGGGCAGTCCTTCAGTATTTGTTACTGAACTTTTTGTTGGCGAGTTGTCAGAGACCGAAATGAAGTCTATTTTCTAGTACGTTCACCTCCTAGCCCCGCCCCCAACCATGCCTACCTCCTACTCTATGCCTGGTGCTTATTCCTCATATCTGATGAAAACTACTATCGGGGAAGGATATAATAAATCCCTTCAACGTGAAAGGAAAAAGACAGATATGTGGTTGACCTCTCCTAGTGACCCTACAAAACGATGGCATGTCAATCACCTAGATGTGAATGGAAGAGACTCCCGGTGGAAGCCCGGAGGCATACCGCGGGCAACTGCTTCCCTCCTACACACAGCCAGACCACTGCATGAAGTTTTCAGGTTCGTTTTTTCCCTGCGTCTTCGGCCCCGCTGGCTCTGTCTGCCATCTCTGTCCCTGGTGCCCTAGACCCACCTGAAAACACGACACAACTTTAAATAACATACTGAACAAATGCATGACAGCCATACAGTACCCTTCACTTCCTATCTGTCCCTTTACATTCTCGGCAAAGGCGGGAGCTGCCTGAGGGCAGGAGCCACGTGTACTTCTCTACACTGGGTCCTAGCCAATGCTGAGCACACAGTAGACATGCAACAGGGCGTTACACACAAGATTTGCAATCCAGCAAGCATGGGAAATGTTTTACAAACAGACTACCCTCACTGTTACAAAAGCATCCAAAATAACCAGAAATCTGGAATGAGCAATGATAATATTGATGCCGTTAAAAAAGCAACGCACGTTTCCTTACAAGCTTTACTAAATGTCAGACTCTGAGCTACGCCCTTCACAAGACAGTCTCTCATTTAATCCTCATGATGTTTGGAGATGTCCAACACCTCAGTTACACTGTGAACTGGGGCAGTCGGCAGACTGACTGCAGAGAACATTCAAATGGCTCATGAAATCAAATATTTAGCATCCCCCAAATATTTCCTAACAGTATGGCTAAGAAGATGTAAAGCGATTTAAAAGAACTGCTTTAAAATACCTTTTCATCTCTGAGCCCAAACCCATGCAGTTTCCTTTGTGGGCACACCACCTCTGTCCCACCCTCCCTGTCGGTCAGACAAATCTCGCACACCCTGAAAGTCCGCTCAAGCATCGCCCAGCTCCGGCAGTGCTCCCACAGCACCTCGCACATGTCCACATTCTACCAGCGGCCCTGATCTGGTCCCTGTGTCTGATTATTTCCCCAGGAGAATCTGAGCTCCTGGCGGCAGAGAACCTTGTCTTTCCATCTGGGTACCCAGGTCTCTAGCATCTACCACACAACAAGTGCACGGTCACTGTTTGTCTTCGAAATAGTTGTAAGAGTAGCTTTACAATTTTTAGTTTGCAATGCCTATCTCTCACAGAAGATCTGTATCAAGATCAACATCATAACTTTCAACTCAATAATTTAAATCTGTCTCCATAGCAACTCGGCAAAGTGCTTCTTACAATACTGAGAAAGGCAGGCTCTAACTTCAGGTTCAACGCACTGAAATACTTCACAATCATTTGCTTTTGTTCTTAGCAGGAAGAGACAGAATGACAGCATTTAACTCTCTGTAACTTCTAAGAACACTCTAACTTCACCATTAACAATAAATCAAAACTTATTTTTTTCTAACATAACTAGACTGTCATCTCCATTAATAAAGAGACAGCATCTTATTACTTCCCAAATTGAAAGTATCTGTAAGAGAACAATACATCTAATGAGGGCCATAGCTATATTTCAGACTCTGACAGACCAAAAGATATAAATTGTGACACTCTATTTTTAAAGTAAACATCACTTCTTTCTGACAGTTGACCTTTTATAAAAGATGTCATGGACAATTCTAGAAGAGATTAGAGGAGAGACTTCTATGGGCGAATGTAAAACA
Source organism: Panthera pardus (assembly GCF_024362965.1). Taxonomy (NCBI): domain Eukaryota; kingdom Metazoa; phylum Chordata; class Mammalia; order Carnivora; family Felidae; genus Panthera; species Panthera pardus. The sequence goes on along the minus strand of NW_026526980.1, from coordinate 7,404,814 downwards.
TGGCCCAAATTAGGCAAGGGGGTGGCATAAAACAACTCAAGACCTCTATCAGTTCAGTAATTTTAACTCAAAGGCAAGGTAAAACGAATTCGACTTTTCATCTTTCATTATAATGGCTGCGTGCTTTCTGAAAGTTTGCTGATTTCCAGGATATTAAATTTCAAGTTCTGGGCATTTGTTCACTTTTTTTTTCCCCCCTTAATACTTGGTTGGTTCCCTTCCTTCCTTCCAGATGCTCCCTCCACCCCTAAGTATTAGACCTCTAAAAACGACTGGTGGTACCCTGACGGCCCTAAGTTCTTGTAAGGGTAACAAAGCAGAAATGTAAATATACCTCACGGATAGGCTAACTCTACTAACTATACACTCCTATTTCTTTACTACAGATGCCAAAGAAACATAGATGATGACCACACATCCTACCTGGAAAAGCTATCTAGGGAAGGGGAGTTATTAAACCCTAACGGAAAAGATCTCATCCGAAATTTAGTATCTTTCAAAGCTTACGTTGAAAAGCCTGTCCTTCTCAAATTTTCCTCCCGGAAATAATGGTATATTAACAGAAACAATACTCATTTTTTGGTTTTGGTTTTTTATGACAAATAGGATGCTCCGCTTTATGGGTGAAAGCTCAACAATTTAGATAATGAAGGCCTCCGATAATGCAGAGACTCACTGATACGCTTAAAAGGCAAGATTCAGCTGCAGGAATACACGAACAGAAATTCACTGCGCCGTCCTGGTGAGCGCAGAATACACAGACATCAATCCACTGCAGGAGCCTCATGTATCATGTTTACTCATGAGTGTTTCTGCTGCTTTTGAGCAGCATCCGAGGAACATGAATTTCCGCAGTAACTTAGGAGACCAGGTCACCTGGCTTCTAGAAGTCTCTATCAGAAACTCTAAAAAATGGCGAGAAGAATGAGAAAATAAACCTGGCCCACACATTCAAACAATTTGTCCTTTTATAGGTCCCTGCCACCTGAATAAGTAATGTTCAGTCTTTTGGGCTGAACTATGGTTCAGGACCTCACACCTCAACATTCTCCATGCTACATACCACGTCAGAGTTCACTCGTAATTTGTGCCTGTAAGTTTTTTTTTTTTTTTTTAATTCTGGCTCAAGAGCACCCTTTGAAAAGAAATGGTCATCCATTCATCAGGTAGACTATGTATGAATACGTAACATCATCAGGTAATTTTGTTATTTTTTTTTCCAGTAGCACATCGTAGTCTCTGTGCTTCAGCATCCAGAAACGAGGCAGAACTTGGCCCACAGGGAGGTTCAGTACCACATGACTGACTCAGCACAGCTTTAATTCTGTGTAGTACCCTACAGTACAGAAAGACGAAGCAGGGGCCAGTCGCCTCTTTAAAAGTGCTCCTTCAGTTCCAATAATTTCAATTTCAGCACCTAATTTGCTGTGGCTCTGCTAGACTGGCTTTGTGAAGGCATTAAAAGCGGACTGTGTTTGTAGCCAACTGGCCTGTGTACCTAATGTAAAAGGGTAGCTACATCACAGTGACATCCCATTCTGATTGCAGCAGTGAAAATGGGACTCCATGGAGGTATCCCAGGGATCCAAACAAGTCCGTGGACCTAATAAGCACAAGGTAATACCACAAAGCCTGTCAATAACACTAAGAAAACACCTCAGCTCATTCTTCTCGCTCAAATGTTCCCGGAGTGGAAAAAGAAGAGGAAGACGAAGAGGGAAAGATTCAAAGAGAGAGATGAGAGAAGAGAAGGGAATATGAATACATTTATTAGATAAATAGTATATCCTTACTCTCTGAACATTATGCATCAAACTCAATGTTTCCTATATAACGCCATCTCCCTGAGCACTTTTTTTTTAATGTTTATTAATTTTTGAGAAAGAGAGAGCAAGCAGGGGAGGGGTAGAGAGAGAGGGAGACACAGAACTCAAAGCAGGCTCCAGGCTTAGTGCTGTCAGCACAGAGCCTGACACGAGGCTTGAACTCACAAACTGAGATTAATGATGTGAGCTGAAGACAGAGGCTTAACCCACTGAGCCACCCAGGTGCCCTTCCCTGAGCACCTTTTAAGTCAGGAGTTCTGCCGGGTGCTGGGAAACGGAGATAAATAAGACCAATTCCCTGCCTTTAAGGTTTGTTAGGAAGACAGACAAGAAACCATACAGTCACAACATAGTGTGGTAAGGAACATTAGATGAGAGCAAGGTGTTATGGGAAAAGGGAGGGGGTCTTTAACACAACTGGGCAGGAGGATTGGCAAAGAAGCTAAATCTTAAGAGAATAGATAAGGAAAGGATAGGAAGGTGGGGAAGGAGGGCAGGGGCATTCCAGCAAAGAGAGGGATATGCAAATGATCCCTCTACTCCAATACTCTTTATCACCCGATAATCTCCACCTCACTATCTTCCTTTAACCTGAAGAAAGCTAACGCCTCCACACAGAGGAAAATGGACATTCCGGAGTACATATCACGAGAGGGAAAATTGCACACATGCATGCTGTGGGAATGTTTTATAAACACGAAAACTTGTAATGACAAGAAGCAACACTTGTTTTTGCACATATTGTTTGTTGGACACCTTGTTACAAAGTTTGAGACCAAACAGAAGTGCTAACAGGTTTAAAAAAAATTTTTTTTTTAGTGTTTATTTATTTTTGAGGGAGGGGGGAGGAGGGAAGGAGGGGGGGAGGGAGAGAGAGAGCGCACGCATGCACACACACATACACACACACACACACACACACACACACACACACACACGAGTGGGGGGAGGGGCAGAGAGAGAGGGAGACACAGAATCCAAAGCAGGCTCCAGGCTCTGAGCTGTCAGCACAGAGCCCGACACAGGGCTTGAACCCACGAGCCATGAGATCATGACCCGAGCTAAAGTCGGACACTTAACCCCTGAGCCACCAAGTTTTAACAGGTTTTAAAGCAATTATAAATGTATGAAAATCAGGTGCATTTGTTTAATTAGAAAAATATATATATAACCTAAAAACAGATGAAGTGGATGAGGTTGGAATCACTCTGGAAAACAAAAACTCTGAGATTCTTATGTCCATGTGACTCTTAATTATTTCCTCGAGTCCTTGAGAAAGGAAAAACCGTTCCCTTGTCAAATAGTTTTAAACATTTACTAAGTGCTAACTCATATATTTTCTCGTTTAAACCACAACCAGAGGAAAAGTGTCTTCAGGCTACGGTCCCAGTTACAGAGTATAAAGTAGGGAGGCAGGATTAGAATCCAGTTTTTCTGACTCAAAGTCTGGGCACCCTTACAAACTAGACACTTAATCCCGCTTAATCTCATCGCTGTTTTCTCCTCTAAAAAACTAATTTTGAGAAACAAACTGTTAAAGGAATAGCTTGCTCTTTCAACCATAAATTATTTTAAAATACTCAGGTTCACAGTGCCCACCCTCTCCTTGTAAGAGAAACTAAAATAATGCACATAATAACTCTCTGCCCTCATGGCCATTTGAAAATAACTCCATTTCTTTCTCTTCTGTTTCTTCCCTATAGTTGACCACCAGCCATGCTACTGCTGCCCCAGCAAACAGCTATTACATATTTTTCAAGATCCTAAATACAGTACCTTGATTCAGATTCAACCTTATATGGACACTGAGAAGATATCATTACAATATGCTGGCTTCACTCCATTTATAAAATAATTATACAATTAAGCTTTTTAATGATAAAAATTCTTAAATTCTGTTTAAAGTTTTTTATTTTATTTAAAGTTATAATGTGTTAAAGAAGAGAAATACTCCTCAATGAGACTAAGTTTGCGGCGAGGTATTCATATCTTTATAACAATGCCCCCACTTCCTGCCGCCAGATTTTCCTCCTATTCAACAGTAATCTTGTCAGCAACACCTGCCGCTACTGTTACAGCTCGTTACCATGACCACTGCCAACAGTCTTAATAGAAACAAAAAGCAGGTTTGTCAATTAAACCCAAGGGAACATTTGCTATACGCAGACTTCTAGAATATTCTAACTCATTTTTCTGAATAAAGCAACCAAGGAGGAGGTCTGCAACCAACGCAAAATAAATTTTAGGAACTACTACTTTGGATTTGATGTCATCGATTTTATTTTTTCTTAATTTTTTTTTAATGTTTATTTATTTTTGAGACAGAGAGGCAGAGAGCATGAACAAGGGAGGGTCAGAGAGAGATGGAGACACAGAATCTGAAGCAGGCTCCAGGCTATGAGCCGTCAGCACAGAGCCAGACGTGGGGCTCAAACTCATGGACCGTGATATCATGGCCTGAGCCGAAGTCGGACGCTTAACCGAATGAGCTACCCAGGCGCCCTGATGTCATAAATTTTATCTTAGACTTCAACAAAGTAAGATGACTAAGTCATCAAATTCTCCAAAAAGGCCCTCTTATCCCACTCTTTACAGGCTAAATCTCTTTGCACTCTTACTTGCCTGTGTCACAGCATTTATGACCCTGTAAGATAACAGATACAAGGCTCTGCATATTCACTGTTGACTCTCTTAACTTCTCAGAGCCTCGATATCTTCACTGTCTTGGGGAGGAAAGTTTAAAGGAAGACCTTAATGGAACCATACTGTATAAAATTAGAAAAATTTAACAAAAGAAAAACTAATTAAAGTTACAAACACACACAGAGTAAGCAGAAGAAAGGAAATAATGAAGATCAGAGCAGAAAATCAATGAAATTTTCAAAAAAAGAAAAATGAAGGAAACCAGAAGTTGGTTCTTTGAGAGGGCGGAAAAAAAAAATTGAGAAACTTCCAGCTGAACAGCTCAGGAAAAAAGAGAAGATACCCATTGCCAGTATTAGTTCAAGAGAGGTGACATCACCATACAGATCCCATACACATGAAGACGATAATAAGGAACTATTATGAAAACTTTATGGCAGTAAATTCAACAGTGCACGTGAAATGAAGTCTGTGAAAGATACAAAGTACCAAAACCCACTCAAAAAGACATAAATACCTGGAATAGCCACAGATCTATTTTAAAAAACTGATTTTGTACTTTAAAATCTTCCCTCAAAGAAAAGTCTGGATCTAGATGGCCTTATTGGTGAATTCTAACAATTAAGGAAAAAACAGTACCAACTCTACACAAATTCTTTCTGAAAAATGAACAGGAGGAAATACTTCCCAACTTCTTTTATGAGACCAGCATCAACTTGGCACTAAAGCCAGACAAACACATCACAAGAAGCTATTACATCCCTCATGAACACACATGTAAAAATTCTAAACAAAATCTTAGTAAATCAAATTCAACAATACAAAGGAAGGATAATATATCATGACCAAGTGGGGTTTATCCCAAGAATGTAAGGCTGGTTTACTGTTCGAAATATACTCAACAAAATTTACCGTATTAGCAAACTAATAAATTAAAACCATGTGATCATCCCAATAAAGCCAGGAAAGTATCTAACAAAATCCAAAAACCATTCCTGATTTAAAAAAAAAAAAAAACAAAAAACAAAACTTAGCAAACTTAGAAGAGAATTTCTTCAACCTGATAAAGGGAATCCACAAAAAATTACCACTAACATCACACTTGATGGTGAAAGACTGAATGACTGCTGAGACAAGGATGTCCGTTCTCACCTCTTCTATCTAATATTATACTAGAGGTTCCGATTAGTGCAGTAAGACAAGAAAAAGAAACAACAGGCATCCATACTAGAAAAGAAAAAATGAAACTGTCTTCATTCAAATACGACATTCTTTATGTGAAAAAAGCCAATGGACTTCACAAAAAAGCCAGAATAAGTGAGTTTAACAAAGCTGCAGGATGTAAGATTTATACACAAAACTGAATTCATATACAAAACTGTATTTCTATCCTAGTAATGAACAATTTTATGTTGAAATTTTTAAGACCACCACTTACAATAAATAACGCCACAAATATGAGATACTTAGGGATAAAACTTGACAGAAGATGTGCAAGCTCTGTACTTTAAAATGTTGCTGAGAAAAATTAAAGACCTAAACAAACAGAGAGAAATAACATGTTCATAGGATGGAAGACCCGGTATTGTTAAGAAGTCAATTGTCTTCAAACTGATAATACAGATTCAATATAATCCCAAACAAAACCTCAGCAGGCTGTTTTGTATAAACTGGTAAGCTGATTCCAAACTTCATATGCATATGCAAAAAATCTGAATAGTCAAAACAACTCTGAGGAAAAGTTGGAGGAATGACAATACCAAATTTCAAGACTTATTATAAAGCCACAGTAATACAGTGTGAGACTAGCGTAAAGGGAGAGAAATAGATCAATGGAACAGAGGGTCTCAAATGGATACGACACTTATGGACAACCAACCGATTTTGGAAAAGGTGCAAAGGCAATTCAGGAAAGAGAGTGGTCAGTTCAACAAACGGTGCTAGACCAACGAGACATCCACACGCAGACAGCATGAACTCTGATCTGCACCTTGCACCACATGCAAAAATTAAGTCAAAATGGATCAGATATCTAAATGTAAAATCTAAAACTATAAGACACCTACAAGAAAATGCAGGAGATAATCTTGATGACCTAGGGTTAAAGATTTTTTAAATAGGATACCAAAAGCATAACCCATAAAAGAACAAAGTGATAAACTGAACTTCACAAAAACCAAAAACATCTGCTCTTTCAAAGGCATTGTTAACAGAATTAAAAGACAAGCCAGACTGAAAGAAAATATTAACAGATGATATATCTGAAAAAGAATCCATACCCAGAATATAAGAAGAACTCTCAAAACTCAATAATAAGAAAACATACAATCCAATAAATGAGTAAAAGATTTAGCATTTCACAGAAAAATGGCAAATAAGCACCGGAGAATATGCTCAACGCATTAGTCATCTGGAAAATGCAAATTAAAAGCACAATAAGAAACCACGACATGCTTATGAGAATGGCTAAAATTAAAAAGACTGACCACACCAACTACTGACAGAGATGTGGAGCAAATGGAACTGCCATGCAATGTTGGCAAGGAATGTCAAAGGACACAACAACATGAAAAATAATTTGGCAGTTCTTAAGAAGTTAAACATATACCTACCATATGATCCAGCCACCCCACGGCTAGGTACATGCCTAAGGGGAAAGAAAGCATATGTCCATACAAAGACTTGCATATAAAATGTTCAGATAGGTTTTATTTGTAATAGCCAGAAATTGGCAAGACCCAAATGGCCATCGACAGTGAAGAGATATATAAATTGCAGAGTATCTGTAACCCTCAGCGATAAAAAAGGCATAAACTACCGATACACTCAACAATATGAACAAATCTCAGCACGATTATGCTGAGTGAAAGAAGACATCCTATGAAAAATCCACTTCTATAAAAGCCCACGATAGGCAAACTAATCTATAGTGACAGAAAGCAGATCAGTGGTTGCCTGGAGACAGGGGCGAAAAGGTGTGAGGGTAGAGTTCCAAAGGGATACAAAGATACTTTTGTAGTTACGGACATTCCTATTATCCTCATTGTGACGATGGTTTCAAAGATGCAAACGTGTCAGGAGTGATGGCACTGTACCCTTTAAACCTGTGCCATTTATTTGTGTCAATTATGCCTCCATAAAGATGGGGGGAAAGTAACTGCCTAAACTTTATAATATCCATTTTGAATTGTCCTTTTTTCATCGGCATACTAAACCTCTTTCACTGTAGCAAAGCAACTGATTTAACTGCTTTCCTTTGACCTTTCCTCTATATAAACAGCACTGTAAAAGCAAATTACTATTGGATGGAAAAGTGAACCAACTGGTCTCCCTGGATTGCACAGTGGTCTGTTTACTGGCTTCAAATGAAGCCTGAATGTTTAGCTCAACTACCAGTACAGAATGTTGCTCACTTAATAGTGAAAATATTATAACCACGAGCCACCCTAGAGCAATTCATGAATTCAAATTGGCATTTACTGCACATGTACTCTGTCCGGCATCGTTTTAAGTGCTGGATTTCAAGCAGAATGGTCAGTACCAAATTACAAACCCATTCTGTACCTACCCTGGAAATGCTCGGTAAGTCAATGCATTTAAATAACACAACTAAAGAAAATCGACAGAAACAGGCTGATCCTTCTAACACAAAGTTAAGATAATAAATGCTAGTGATAAGATTATTAAAGAGTTGTACACTGACAGTTTAGAATTCCAGATAAAGGTATCTCTTGAAACCTAAGTGAATTCAGGACAAATATGCACAAAGTACTCTCACACATAGCTGGAAGAGCAGAGCCAGTCAGCTAGAAGAGGTCCTGCCAGCTTGGAAATAAAAAAGATGCGAAAAACTTAGGGAGACAGAGACAGAGGAAGACAAATACCATACGATTTGACTTACATGCAGAATCTAAAAACAAACGAACAAAACAGCCTCTTAAATACAGAGAACTGGTGCTTGCCAGGGAGGAGGGAGGTAGGGGATGTTGAAATAGGGGCAAGGGATTAAGAGAGACAAGCTTCCAGTCGTAAAATAAGTCACGGAGATAAAAAGTACAGCATAGGGAATATGGCCAATAATACTGTATGATGACACATGGTGACTGCACTTCTCTGGTGAGCCCCGAGTAATGCAGTGAATTGTTCAATCAGTGGGCTGTGCCCCTGAAGCTAATACAACACTGTATGTCAATTATTCCTCAATAATAATAAAACTTAGGTAAACAGATCCAAAGTGATTTAAACTAAAATCATAACTAGAAACCTTTAAGTAAATTCTCTAACTGCTCATATCAAAGACAGCAAACACACTATACCATAGTGTATACTCTGCAGTCAATTATAGAGAATTCTAAGCTAGCTGCACCAACGATGGTAATGACAGCTGACAGAAGATGTGAACTCATTTACTCATCACAAATAAAACTCAATGGGTCCACATCTCCTGCCACAAATACAGGATATTTTACAGCTTATCAAGGCTATCCATGTGAAAACCTTTTACTCTCTTTTTCCCCCCTGCAGTGGTACTTCTCTTTCAAGCTTTTTCTATAAAAGGATCCAATCAACTCATGCAAGGGCCATGAAATCAACGAATATCCCTTGTTAGGGATAATTGTTGATGACATTATGCTTCACCTTCCCTTAGAAACTGTTATTCCTTTCCCAAAATTTTCAGGTTGCCTCTGAACTGTCATGTTTTTATTCTCAAAGGAACAATTTTACTAAATGATAAGCTTTTAGTGAATTTTGACTGACATAATGATTCCTTGTCACATGTCCTAAACACATCATACCCAGATTTATATCCACATTAAACACTGCTAATCTCCCAAACACTCTGTTATCATAGCATTCCAGACCAGGTTCTGCGAGCATAGTTTGTAAATATTCTCATTCCCACAGAGAAGCAGTAACCATTAAAACAAAAGATGAAAAAACAAACCAGTATTTGGTCATTTCACCTTCTGGTTTTTGTTTTTCAGGATTTTAAGCACAAAATGGTTCCATTTTAGGTAAAATTGTAAGAAGCACCCAAAAGCAGCCACATTCAAGTGCTGGTCAGTAACAACAGGTCCCCATCAAGGGCTCTTCCAGTACCTAGATACCTACTTTCAGTAAAATGTGGAAATGACACCTGTTGACCAAATGTGTGTTTCTGCAGGACAGCTCCACCGTCAACGGCTGCACTATTATCACATTTCCTCTTGGAGGAACATGTCCCATCATGCCCCATCTCCACGCGCCCTCACAACAGTGCTCGGCTGGCGCACTTTCAGCGAGGTGCAGGGTGAGGAACCTTAAGTGCTTGCTCCATGTCACAGAGCTAATTCCTAATACTACCAGCTCGAAGGTCTTTCCCCCTTGAGGAGCAAGTCTCCCAAGCGAGGCTCCCAGCAGGACCACACTTGCCTGAGAATGCGGACTCCTACCCATCAAGCCGTATTGGACTGGACGGCCTAACAAGGAAAAGAAACTTCGCTGCGAATGGGCGAGGTGCACGTGCCGGTTTGTCTTCCACGCTTTGGCTCTTGTTACCCTTGGCTCCATAATCTTGCAAAGTCAGGCAGGTCTCTTTTGTCAGAAGACAAAACTGTTGTACCACGATGGACCAGCCCCACTAGGAGTGTGATTACTGCTCCTGACGACGTGTAACGTGGTGTTAAATATTCACAACAATCCTGATTTCAAATCCTATTGGTGTTTATCATGCGAGCAAGTGATACAGTATAACGTTATAACAAATAAGACGCGTAAATGAGTAATTCATCCCTCCTTCCTCCTAGGATTCAACATTTCATTAATGACAGCATGGAACAGTGGTTTCAAATGGTGATCCTGGAGTGCCTGTGAGGCACTCGTCCAGCCTTCCACAGCCCTCTGAAAATAACCTATTTTATCATCGGGGTTTCATGGATAATACATTCATAAAAGAAGTCTACAAAACATATACTCCCACCCTTACAGAATTTCTGTTTACGATTTTGCTACCTTTGAGATGTTGAGTAAAACTTACTTAAGTTCAGACTTCACTGACACAGGAGCAAGAGCTGACTGAATAGCTTCTGCATTACGATTCAGTAGAGAAAATAATAAGCAAGACTTCTCTACTTAAACGACAGAAGCTACAGCTGAAGCACATTAGAAAAGTCTATTTACATACACAATACATATAAATTACTTAGAATCACTTCACAGATTGTTTACAACTGCGAGGCACCTTATCAGCCTAAACCCTACACCCATCTACTGAGAAGTCCATTTCAATTGTTTTACATCTTCCATAACTCAAATTTGTCCCCTAGTTACACTGAATCTAGGTAGAAACAAGACATTTGCACCCCCCCCCCGCCCCCATTATTTAATGCTACCTGTTGAATTATATTTACCAGTGATCAGAAAAGCCAAAATTAAAAGAGTGGAAATCCTGTGTCTGGGAAAGTGATGTTGTCATTTTAGGGGATGCAGTAGAGGAGTGAGCCTCACAAGCCCAGAGACAACGGCATGAGGGATGCAGGCCTCTCTCTGCAGGGTCTCCTGTTTGCCACTGTCTGTAAGAGCTGCTTACTCTCTGCTGGACATCTAGGCTGTGAGCTTTTCTATTCTGAATGATGCTACCTTCGAAGAATTCATTAGTAAAGAAGGAAGCTAACTACCTCATAAAGAATAAAATCATTTCAGAATACAGAATAAGCTGTACTATATCAGATGCATTTTAACCATTTTTTTTCTCCAGGGGGTGATAAGGGGTGCCTCCAGAAATCAACATTCTTTCATTTCAGCTCTATAAACTGATTTCAAAAGGGTTATACAATTTGCAGGGATCTATGATCTCAATACAGAGATTTTTTTCCATGTAATTAATAACTTTTGATGCAGTTAATAACTTATGCAGGAAATTAAACCTATAATATTGATCTCATTATCATTAAAATCCAAAACATTTCTTTCCCAGCCTTTGAACAGTTTTGGTAAAATTCAAAATACATGAATTCTTAGCATATTAGGTATTTGTTGAAACTCTTATGTGAAATAATAAGCATCAATCTATAAGCCAAAAGAAAATCATCTGAGTTATGTTATGTATATATACACATAAACATACATATATATACATATATACATACACATATTTATGTGTGTTTGTATATATATATATGTGTGTATATATGTGTGTGTGTGTATATATTCATATTTATATGCATATATGCGTATGCATATATATATACACACATATATATATATACATACACACACACACACACACACACACACATATGTATATATGCACACTACAGTAATTTTAAAAACCGAGATGCTATAAGCTACTCAATGTGAGCTCTTAGAGAGAAATACTCTATTAAATTACAACTTTGCTTAAAAGACACTGGCCTGGGGTGCCTGGGTGGCTAAGCCAGTTAAGCATCTGACTCCTGATTTCGGCTCAGGTCACGATCTCACAGTTCACAGGATCAAGCCCTGTGCTGGGCTCTGCGCTCACAGCACAGAGCCTGCTTGGGATTCTCTCTCTCTCCCTCTCTCTCTGCCCCTCCCCTGCTCACTCTCTCTCTCTTTCTCAAAATAAATAAGCTTTAAAAAAAAAAAAAAAAAGAGAGACACTGGCGTGCATTCGTTGTATGGTGAATTTAGTCAAAGTTCTTTAATGAAAAATTAAGTAAGTAAAAATGCTCCTCTCTCTACTGAGGCGGGTGTGGGGAAGAGGAATCTAGAAAATAAAGATACTTAAAAATATATGCAACTTACTATAGTATCTTCTCATATGGCAGGGTGATAAGAGGGTGTTCAGCCTACAAAAGTAATACAACGTATTTATGCCTTAAAATGAAACAAACCACCTCTCCCAAGTGTGAACATAATATTACTATTTTATATAAACATGCCTATGTTTTTCTAATATTTAAATAATAAAAAATACGGCATATTCAAGCTACAGTGGCGTGGTTTTCCTGAATACAGAGGGAAGACAGAGTTGGAAGCATACTCATCTCAAAATTAAAGGGTAAAAAACCAAAGTCAAATTCCATTTTTAGCCTAGTGTTCCAATGGTTATTAAGAGATAGGAATCAGGAGTCAGATTTCAAGATGCCAAGATTTGAAATCTGCAATTCATTTTATTTTTATACAGAAGAGGAAACTAAGTTAACATCTGCTATCCAGAATATAAAATTTAAAGTCTTGATGTGAACCGAATTCTTACTTTTAAGGTGAACTTCGAGTCCTTTTCCATTCACAAATGGGACTTGATTTATTAAGTTCCCTGCTTTGTATCTCGAGTTGATCAAAGCACATTTTCTTAGTACAATCTGTATTGTTCCAAGTGTTTTATAAACATCTTTTGTGAGAGTTTACAGGAGTGATCTGAAATCATATCCAAGGTTTCATCCTATGAGTCAGTTATTCTTAAAAGGAAATGGAATCTCCGTCTTTATCACCTTTGTTTCCTGATCTATCACAAATCTAATTCTAATCTGTCTTGGAATTTGGAAAAAATCATTGGTAGGGTTATCAGCAGAAATTACTGGCATTAAATACTAGGCAGGGCAAAGGAAAAAAAAGGCACAATATCATTATGTGGACATGGAAATTACAGGTCTACAAAGTATCTGAACTTTCATAAAAGTCCCTTAGCCAATAAGGATAACTCTCACGGCTCGTCTACAATCTAGCCCTACACTGATACCCCCAAATCTGTATTCCCTGTCCTCATCTGAGATCCAAGCTGTCCATCCAGCTGCCTGCTGGACTTGTTCACGTGAATGCATTCATTCATAAAGATACTTGCTGAATACCTACTACATGCCAAGCACATTATGGTAAGCTCTGGAGATTCATAGCAAAGAAAAGAGACAGTCCTGTCTTCACGGGGCTTCTAATTGTGAAGGCCACACCAATCAAATAATAACAAAAATACATAACATACAAGTTGTGATTAGCCCTATGGACTAGTCGAAGTTAGTCTAAAACTGAACTGAGCCCTTATTATCGAATGGAAATGGTGTCTTCACAGGTTACCGAAGCCACACATTTGGGAAGCATTCTTGACCCGCCCTTCCTGCTCAGATCTTCCTTCCCAATCTCTGGGTCCTGCCTGTATTTCCAGAGTTGATGTACATGATTGGCTCTGCCCAGCATAACCTTTCCCTACTTCTTCTGGGAAATCCCAATGTGATGGTGGTAAAAGTTTCAACAGAGACCCCTTCTGATAAAGGCACAAAACCCAAGGCCAAGAGAGCCCCTGGGATTTTAACAACTAAATCTGAGAGGGAGAAGGTTTTTTTTCCTTTTAGTTGAAGAGTGTGAAGATGGCCCCCGTCCTGTGGAGAAGCTGGAGGCAAGAGACACAGGGGGGCAAGAGTCCCTGTGATAATGAGTGGCACTTCCAACTCTTCAGGCCCCTGAGGTTGTCCTGGCTTCTACAGCATTTCATTCCTTTTGGACCTTCTCCAGGAATCTTCTAATTAATATAGTGTGAGCATGGTTTCTGTTACCTGTAGCCAGGATTCCTAAGAGCTTCTAAACATTTCCACCCTGGGACTTACCCAACTCTGCCAAGAATGCCCTAGTTCAGGTCCCCATAAACTCCCACCTGGACCTGCTTAACAGCTTAATGGGGTCTTCTGTCCCCAGTCCTACCCTTTGCATCCAGCATTCCCAGTACAGTCACCAGAGTGATTGTATCACCTTCCCTGTGCTAGACACGTCAATGGCTCTCCTTAACATGGACAAAATCGAAATTCCTCAAAGGATACATCCAACTCTCTATAATCAATTTCCTCTACAGCCAAGCCAACTATTACTCCCTCCCTCATATTTTACGCTGATTATGTGGAACTATGTGGGCTTCAGCTTAGACAAAGAGACAAAGACACACACACACACACACACACACACACACACACACACACACCATGCTGAACTAATTGGCAAGCAGGACATTTCTGAAAACTTTGAAAATCTGAAGACATTAGAGAAAAGTCGTTTTCTTCAGGTTCAGTTCCAGTCATTAAGGCATCACATGCACATCTCTATGTCATCAGGTCGATAATCCTAAACATGGCACTGGGGCACAGCACACACAGCGGCAAGCAACCCTAAGAGGAAAGTCCTCACCGCCGAACCACCTTTGCAGGTGGAGCTCAAGTGCCTACTCCTCCAAGACCCGTCCTCACCCAGACAGAGGGAGGTCCTCCCTCCTCCTTTCTGTATTCCTTCACTGTCCGCTGTGAACACTCCTCACACGGCACCTGTGTGCTTGTTCCTGGAGGACGGAGCCACATTCCACTTACCTCTGGCTCCCCCAATGCAGTCAAGTCCTCAGTGCATATGACCCGCTTATAGACATTCACAGAATGATGTGCCCATTCTGAGCTATACAGAACCCTGAAAGGCAATTTTCTAATTAAAAAGGGGGGAGCACTTTGGTATTAGGCTAGGAAATTTGGTCTTCTCACACGAAATTTGAGAACACTTGATGTTTAATGTCTCCGACTCACTATACACAGTTAACTGGTTAGCCACTTAATTTTGCACCGATGTTTTACACGGGAGAGGTCTAGAAATAAGGTATGACTTTTTAACTTCTAGAAAATTTCAGAGAGAAGACCACACAAGCAACCAAAATAATTAATTTATTAAAATAAATAACTTATTAAAATAAATAAATTGGATTTCATCCAAATGTAAAACTTTTTGCCTCAAAGAATAAGAAAGTGAAAAGACAATTCACAGAATGGGAGGAAAATTGTACAATTTGCATTTTTGATAAGGACATGTGAGTGTGCGTGTGTGTACCCAGAATACATAAAGAACTCTTATAACTCAACAATAAAAAGACAACCTGATTATTTTAATGGGAAAAGAATCTGAATAGGCATTTCTCTAAAAAAAAGATACACATGTGGCCAACAAGCACATGAGAAGATGTTCAGCATCATTAGTCATTAGGGCAATGCAAACCACAACTACAAGATATCACTTCACACTGTTTGGGATGCCTACTGTGAAAACAACAACAACAACAACAACAACAACAACAGAAAATGACAAATACGGGCCAGGATGTGAAGAATTTGGAATCCTGCCAATATTTGGAATCAATACAGCCGGTAAGAATGTAAAATGGTGCAGCCACTTTGGAAAACAGCTTGGAAAAAAGTTGAACATACAGTTATCATAAGACCCAACAACTCTACTCCTAGGTCTATAACCAAAAGAAATGAAAACATACATCTGCCCAAAAACTTGTACATGAATGGTCATGGCAATTATTCCTAACAACCAAAACATGGAAAACACCCAAATGCCCATCACTGGATGAATAAACAAAATACGGCATATCTATGCAATAGAATATTATGTAATTACACAACAGAATACAATTCTGATGCGTGCTACAGCATAGGTGAACCTCAAAAACATGCTAAGTGAAAGAAGCCAGCAAGAAAGGCCACATAATGTAAGACTCCATTCCTATGACAAATCCCAAACAGGCAAATCCACAGAGAAAGCAGCTCCGTGGTTGCCAGGGGCTGGAAGGCGGGAAGAATGATGAGAGACTGCCAACGGGGATGGGCATTCCTTCTGGGGTGATCAAAGTGTTCTGGAATTAGAGAGGGAGGATCGGTGCACAGCTCTAGGTATACTAAAGTCCACGAAACCGTGTGCCTTAAACGTACTAGCTGAAATGTATGGTATGTGAATTATATCTCAATAGAGCTATTGTTAAAAAAAAAGTGACTGCACAAAATCATATAGTGACACCTCTGTGCAAAGGCCTGCCTGAACCACTCTGCCTGCTAAGGATAACCTGTTGTAAAAAACACACAATCTGTCCAGAGGAGGAAATGATTTATTTTCCTACCACTAGATCCCCACAGCGACCAACCATAAAATCCAATCCAAAGGAAAAAGAAGAAAGAACAAAACAGCACACAATTTGCAATCTGCTGGCAGGTACGAAACGGAATTAGCAAAGACTGAACAAAAAAAAAAAAAAAAGTTCAGCAGCACTGCTTGCTTCCCTTTGATTACACAGATTTAAACAAGTCCAAGTCCTTTTTAACTCATGAAAAAATGAAAAACAAGCATTCCCTCCTGTAACAAAATTAACATCCCACAGAAGGTCTGTTTGTACTTGGCCGTCATGAACCTTTCATCTCCAAGCACTGCTAAATTAAACAAGCCTATGTTGTATTGAACACAGTGAGCCAGACACCCTGGCAGGCTCCTAACTTCATCCGTTGATGCTGAAGAACATTCAAAATAAAGAGGATGGCGATGGTGGTGATAAAGTAGCCTCCTCTTTGCTCTGTCCAACATAACAATTATCTACAATGATGAAGCACTCCAACAACTGTGAGACCCCTTTCTCTGCTAGTGCAGAGAAGAAGAGAGCACACTTTGGAGCCAGAGACGTATGAATTCAAGTCATTGTTTTGCTTTGTTTTTTAACACACTAGCTGAGTGCCCAAGGACAACTTTCATAACGAAGGCATTCTGTGCTCTAAAACCGGGTGATTATATCTATCCTCCGAGTGTTGTTAAGGTCAAAATGTGGGAACGGCCAATGCTCAGTATGCCAATCCCTACCACTCTCGACTCTTCACAGCAAATGCTCATTTTAGAGCTTCTATCACAGTATAAGTAACTGACATCAGCCATCCTTTTTCTACCCTGAGGACACCTAAACAACCAAAAGATCCTGTGAAGATTTCATATTAAATAAATTACCCCCTTCCATAGAACTGAAAGGAAGAAAGCCATCAATAACGTCTGCTTTAAATGTATTAAATCAGGGCATGACACAAAGCATTCATTCACCTAAAAGGTATTTAAAAGTACTGAACCGAGTGAGACATACCAAGAGAAACACGTACTATTAGGGAGAAATGCCTATTTTTCAGTGCAATAATTGGTAACCTTTCTGTAAAGATTGACGCCATCTGATTATAATTCCCCAGTGGCAGTAATCAGTTCTTAAGGTAAAAGAAAAAGGAAGTGGGATGGTTTCAAGCACTCCAGAAAAGATGTAGGAGGATATCCTTTCCCAGTGACAGCAATTAATGTTTGAGTGATGGCTGCTAGAACATTCAGACTGAAAAACTTTGTCACATTAGAATAGACCAAAATCTACTTAAAACAAAACTTAGTGGGTTTAACAAACACAAACAGGACCCTCGCCACGAAGTGGGCATCCTCTCTGAACAAACCAAACGGGCACAAAGGCGAAGCGTGCGTGCAGCTCCCGTACTGGTCACCACACCGGTAGGACAGGATCAGCCATACGCCCGTGCTGGAAGTCTATTTAAAGAGAGTCTCTGGACCCTGCAGTAACAGACAAGAGTCAGACTCCCTCTGCCCCGCTCCAAACAAATTTCTATCAAGCCCAACACGAGGCCAAGCTTCCGGCGTTAGCAAGGAAGACTTCTGGAGGAGGATGGACCGTTCAGAGGCTGGAGATTTCCCGAGGGAGTTTCTCTAAGCCCTGTGCTCATCGTGGAACTTGAAGCCCAAAGCTACCGCTCTCCACTGCTCTCTGCCTCTCTGGGGTGATAATAATGCCTTTGTGAGAGACCAACTCAGGTATGCACACTGCAGAAGTAAGCCCCGGGTGCTTACTAGGGATTCAGCCGCACAGAAGCACTGAAAAATCGCTTTCCACTCTTCCATACCCTCACCCTGACCATGAAACCATTTCATGTGAATAGTCTACCACCACAAATTCTGGATATGAAGACAGAACTTCTCCTCTTTCCAACTTTCCAATCAAATAGCCACTTATACTGCCAGTCTAAACTTTAAGCGGTACGCCTAAAATAGGAAGAAATTGTTACAAATGCACAAAATCCAACCCATTAATACATAAGAATGTCTTAAAATCTGTTGAAATGCAGAACAATTTTTACAAATACAGCTAAGAGCAGAAATAAAAGATAAAGTCTTAATTCTAATTAAGACTTTGGTTTAAGTACTACTGGTAATTCCTCACTTTTCAGGAGTATTTTTAGATTTAAGGTTTTAAAGCATGCAATTACAGAAATTAGCTCCTCAGTGAAATGAAAGCTACCATGTAAGCAAATTCCTATACTACCACAGAAAAAGTTTCAAGAACCCAGAACTTTGGTGATTTTAGAAGACAATTACAAGGTTATATACCATTAGCCACACTAAAATATCCAAGGAAAAACTCCAGGAAATCTCATTAATTTCGACCCCACTAATGAAGACTCAATAATGTCCTTTCAGGTCTGCCTAGATTTCACTTTGGACTATTTATTTAGTAAGGGGTTGCTAAGGAAATTAAAGTACAAATAAAAATTGCTAGGGGGTTATTTAATCGATTTAAAATTTTTTACATGCAAATAACTGCTGCTAAAATGCTAATTAAAACTAGCTCATGCATTCTCTAAAACCCCATAATCCAGTGGAAACAAAATGTATGAAACAAAAGTCCCCAACACTGCTTAAATCTATTAAATGCTTGTTCCATCTGCTGTGTTTATTTTGGCTGTGAAGAACTAGTTTAGGAGTCAGAAAAGCTTAAAAGGCAGGATACTGGACAAAGATTTATACAGTCTTCTCAATGGCTGGCAATCTGTTTCTCTACTTCTATTTTTAACAAATGCTGAACCACACAATTAAAATATAACTCAATGTCTTTCCATCATAGTTTTTTTATTTTTTTAATTTTTTTAATCTTTTATTTTTGTTTTGGAAAGAGAGAGACAAGCCCAAGTGGGGGAGGGGCAGAGAGGGAGGGAGACAGAGAATCCGAAGCAGGCTCCGGGCTCTGAGCTGTCAGCACAGAGCCCGATTCGGGGCTCGAACTCACGAACTGTGACATCATGACCTAAGCTGAAGTCGGACACTTAACCGACTAAGCCACCCAGTGCCCCTCTCCATCATAATTTAAAATATATTCTGGGGTATTCTCTTTAGCCTTGTCTACAAATAACAGCTGAAAAATCATCCCATGTCTATAATACCAAACATCATAGGATTCTTGAATTAAGATCTAGCATCTTACCTAGTTTAGATACTTACTATGCCCACAACAACAACAACAACAACAACAACAACAACGAAATGGGATATAATCCAAACCAATAGTCCAAACAAAATGTCACAAAATGTTACTGTAGTAAGTGTCACTATAATTATGCATGTCTAGATTTAGGTGCATTTAAGAGTCACAGATACTAGCTTTCTTCTCCAAGAAATTAAATGTCTTCATTAAAACCTAAGGGACTCCTCACTTACATCTTAGTTCTAACTCAACGATGCCAATACACACCAATCATTAATTCCCTCAAAAACAACTTGAGCGTCTGCCACATATGTGCCAGGTGTCACATTAGTTGCCAGTTATAAGCTGGTAGATAAAACACACTTGGCTGCAGCCTCAATAATGTTAACTTGGAATGAAAAGGAAAGGACCCACATGAAACACAAACTATATTATAAGAAGATCCATTTTATACATAAGAAAAAAAGATGAATTTTAATACACTTTTTATACAAAGAACAAACAGTAGGACAATGACATGGCTGGGGTCTGTTTCATGGGAGACCTTCCTTAAGAACTCTCATTTGATTGAAATAAAATCTAAAACAAACATAAAATCAGAGCTCACATTCACATCAGAAACTGACAAAATACTCTGGACAGATGAGACTCCGTATCGATATTCACAGGTTTACTGTTGAACAAGTATTCGTGTAATTGACAAGTTCAATACAGATTCCACTGTCACCCAAGTTTGCGAATCACATTCTCTATGCTAGTCTGCAACTGGGATCTGTGTTTGAAAGATGTTAACGAGTCAGTTTTTAAAGCTTCTTCAAGCTCCACTATGAATGAATAAAAAACAAAGTACTGCTCCCTACAGAGGAAAACGTCCAGTATCCAAAACAATTAGTTAGTTGCCAATAATTGAAAAATATTTGTAATGAGGTAATCAGGGAAACAGAACTAAAAACAAAGGACTCAACATATTTGAACATTTTCCTCATATTCAAGTCCAAGAGAGTGTCTCACTCACACAGGAGAATCACAGGTCTGTTCTCATGTAAGGAAATTCTTCATGTCAGTGAGAGTATCAGATGAAAGAGGTCTTTGAAAACATAAAAGGCTTATTTAGGTCAAAACCTTGCTATCTCAAAGATACTATTTTTTTCTCCTATTGGATTGGCAAAGATTAAAAAGGTTAACAGAACTCGGTGTGGGCAGGCATATGGAAAACAGGACTCTCATCAACTCTGCGGGGCTGGAGGGCAGGTGATCAACTGGTAGTCTTTACAGAGGGTAGTTTGGCCAAATGGACCAAAGCTGAAAATGTGCGTCATGTCTGACTCAGCACTTATACCTCCGGGGAGACAAATGAACAAGGACACAGTGATGTGAGTACAAGCTGATCAACACACCACTATCCGCTAGAAACGGTCTAAATGGTCATCAAAGGAATGATTCAAGTATGGCGCCTCCCAACAATGAAATATCACACAGTATAATCATGAATGGTTATGCACGCCTTGTACAACTCGTGGGTAGAGAATTATATAAACTACATTGTTGCATTAAAAAAAGACTACCATCTACAGCATAAACCAATTTATTTAATGATTTGTATACGAGTACTTCTAAATCCACTGATACATTTCTTAAAGTATGTTCAGCAAGATATTAATGGCAGGCCTTTCTGTGTGCCACTATCTCCCTTGAAAGGAGGCTGTGGAGAGAAATTAAAAAAAAAAAAACGGTGCTGGGGGGGGGAGGGAGGCTGGGAGGTTGGAGGAGGGGGAGGTTTCCTTTTGAAAAAAATTAGATCATAAAAAACTTACCTCAGTAAAAATATTTAATTATCTTCCTGTCTTACATCCTCTTTCTTAGCACCTTTACTGTGAACCTGCGGGGGGCGGCGGGGGGGGGGGGGGTGCGGAGAAAGTAAAAATTACTTTTTCCTGACCACCTACTACATGCCTGGCGGGGGCAGTCAGAGAAAGCCTCCTGGAAAGCATGAAGTCTGAGATGAATTGGAAAGAACAAAACAGAAGGTACTAAAATGGGATGGCTGGGAAGGAAAACGGCAAGTTGCAAGTGTGATTAAGTAACTTTTCCTAAATTGTTCAAGAACCTATAAATGGCATACTCAACAAACAGGTGGAGAACACTGTAAAAGGTTAAGGGTTGGGCTGCCAGACTCGGAACGTCTGTATGTGAATCTCAGCTGTAGCACTTCCTAGCTCGTGCGCCCTGGTTCCTGCACAGAGATAAACAGCACCCAATTCTAGGACTGCTGAGGATTATAGGAGATAATCCACGTGAGGGACTGTACAACAGTTCCTGGAACATAATAAATGTTCAATAAATGCTAATTTGGGTTTTTACTCTTTTTTTTAATGCTTATTATTTATTTTTGAGAGAGAGAGGGAGACACAGAATCTGAAACAGGCTTCAGGCTCCGAGCTGTCAGCACAGAGCCCGACACGGGGCTCAAACTGACAGACCGTGAGATCATGACCTGAACCAAAGTTAGACGCTTAAGTGACTGAGCCACCCAGGTGTCCCTGTTTTTACTATTATATGCTCTTACATAATAAGTCTGTTTGCCTCTCACCACCATTATTACTGTTGTTATTAAGAGATGATATAATCCTTGTCCTCAAGGGGCTTACAGTATAGAGTATAAGAGTTACCCAGATATTATAAGGCTAAAGAAAGATCAAAGTCAATTATTCATTCACTTATTTAACAAATACCCGAGCGTCCATCCTTTGCCAGGTATTTTGTGGGCATCTTTGGATGAATGGACAGCTATGGTTTCTCTCTTCGCTTTCCAGTCGATCGCAGGCCAAGCTATAGGGCAGATGAACTGCACAAGGAGACGGATACTGTTCTTCACTGGCCGAGGGGCAGTACGTATCCGAACCGGCAGACACAGGTAGCAGAACATTCTGGGTGGAAGGGATGGTGTTACAGGATACACAGGGCCTTCAGGGAAAGCTAAGTAGCCTTGCTGTCAGGGTGCATCTACAGGGCAGTAAGTAGTAACGCCAGAAAGTAGGAGGGGCCTCAAGTGCGGAGCTGGGTTTGTTTCCTATCTCAAGCACACTGATTATCCCGTTGGCATTGAATCAGAGCTTACTTTTAACTTCAATCCCAACACTTGACTGTTTTTCTCCATGGTTTCTTTTTTTCCTCTTTCAACGATGAAAGGGGTAAGAGTGGGAAAAAGAAAAAACCCAGTGGCCTCAACCCATGTTGGCCTTGGTGGTGGAAGCAGCAGTAAGTGATGAGTCTCTTGCGTTCTTGTTTAATTCCTCCAACATCCTTACACAGAATGCTTCCTTGTACAGGTTCAGGAAGTGAGGCTAAGAGAAGTCAAACAGACCTCCTCAAGTCCAAGGGCTAATAAATGCAGACACGGATTTCAACTGCAAGCTTGACCCTCAAAGCTTTCTTTCTCTTGGGCGAAAATGTACACGGGAATTTGCGGAATTTGAAGTCTCTTAAAAACTACTTGTAACTTCGGGGTCTGTCAATTTCTGTACTCATACAGAAAAACAACCTCCATACATACAGGCAAAACCACTTAGAAAAGATAAAGAGAAGATCTCACCAAAGCAACAGAAAAGATAAAATACGTAAAATAAATTTTAAAAAAAATTGGCAAAACGTATGTAGGAAAAAATTTTAAATGCTCCAGAAGGACTCAAAAGTAAAACCAAACAAATGAAAAAACTACACAAGGTTCTTGGATGGCAAAATTCAGTATCAAGGACATACAAATTCTCTCCATAAAATTAGTTTATAATTTTAACATGATCTCAATTTTTTAAAGCTTTTTTTTTTCTGGAACTAGACAAAATGATTATAAAGTTAACATGGAAAAGTGAACAAGCAAGAATTTCCAGGAAAATGAAGGGCAACGGGGGAAACTAAAACAGTTTATAAAACCAATAACGTGAACTGGTGTCTGAATACAAAGACTAACGGAATAGAACAGGGAGTCCACAGATGGGCCCCAATACACGTGGAAGTTCTAAATACAATAACGGTGTATTGTATTCTGAAACAAATGGGTAAAGATAGCTGGCAGCTACATGAAAAAAGATAAAGGTGAATCTATATACCATCCCTGAACACCAGAATAAATCCCATATACTGTATATCAAAGATTTAAGAGTAAAAATGAGGGGACCTGGGTGGCTCAGTCGGTTAAGCGTGCAACTTTGGCTCAGGTCATGATCTCACCGGTTGTGAGTTCGACACACTCCCCCCAACCGCCTTCAGGCTCTGCACTGACAGCTAGGAGTCTCTGGGACCTGCTTCAGATTCTCTGTTTCCCTTTCTCTCTCTGCCCCTTCCCTGACTTGCGTGCACTCTCTCTCACAAAAGTAAATAAATATTTTTTAAAAAGGAGTAAAAATGAAATCATATAAGCACTGAAGGAAAACATGAACAAATTTCAAATTCTTGGCGGCCTTTCTGTGACGCAAAATCTAGACACCGTAAAAGATTAGAAAAAACTACCTAAAATTTAAAGAAAAATCTTTTAACCTTTCTCTATGCCAAAATATATGGACATAAATTAAAAAACAAATAAACTGGGGGAAAGCGCAACTCACATCCCAAAGGGCTAATCTCTCTGATTTATACATTCCTAGAAACCGGTAAGAAAAAGGCAATCCAAAAGAAAAATTACAAAGGGTATGAACAGGTAGTTCATAGAAAAGGAAATAGAAATTGCCTTTAAGCATATGAAAAGATGCTCAGCCTTATTCATAATCAAAGTAAGGCACATTAAGACTACAGTGTTATCATATTTCACGTATCAGAATAATAAAATCTAAAGGTTGGGAAACACTGCTGGAGAGCCCCTGGAGGAACGGGTACCATAAATGCATTACTTGCAGGAGTTCAAAATGTACAACCCTAAAGAAGGGGAGAATTTATCAAAATTATCAATGCATTGCTCAACGAACCAGTAGTCTCACTTTGGAAAGATATCCCACAGATATACCTCACATATATGAAATGTGTACAAGTTTATTCACCATGGCATTGTGATTGTTAAGGGGCTGAACAAAACTCAAATAGGCATCAATAGTTGATGCACAGGGGCTAGTTCAATAAACTATGGCACAGGCATACACTGGAATATTCTGAAGCTATTAATGAAGTGTTTTCTACACATTAATATGGAAAGATCCCAAAGGTATGTGAACTGGCCAAAAAGCAAGGGGCTGAATAATTTACAAGGTATGCTATATTTTATATACAAAGAAGGAGGTATGTATACTCTGCTGGTATTGGCTTGTGTCTACACAAAGGAAGATCTGTAACGATACAAATAAAAGAGGTTATTTATGGGAAGAGAGGACAGATTAGATCACAAGAGTTGGAAACCAGACTCCTCCAAATAAGCTGTTTTAATTTTTGAACTACACGAATATCTTACCTATACAAAAATTATTTTAAAGCATTACAAGTGTAACCTGGGGCACATGGGTGGCTCAGTCGGTTAAGCATTCAACTCGGTTTTTGGCTCAGGTCATGATCTCATGGTTTTTGAGTTCAAGCCCTGAGCTGATAGCCTCATGCTGTTAGAGCAAAGCCTGCTTGGTATTCTCCGTCTCCCTCTCTCTCTCTGCCTCAACCCGACTCTCTCACACGCACTCTCTCTTAAAAATAAACATTAAAATAAATAAATAAATAAATAAATAAATAAAATAGATTGTATCTACCCGTTTTTTTTTTTAAGGGTAACTCATAGAAAGAAGAGAAAGAGAACTACTCATTAGCCAGAGTCAAAATCCAACAAGCATTAAAAAAGAGAATTTTCTCTGAAATTAGATATCGACAAGCAATTTTAGTGTGGCCATCACTAAAAGCTATAAAAGACAACGTAATCTTTTTCTCCAACCAGTCTGAAGCCTACAATTATAATAATCCATAAAAAGAGCTATTTAAAGGGGCGAGGAATTACAAAGGAGAGAAAAGGAAGGGGCAATGAAAAGGATGCCTTCGTCTAATGGTTCTCATAGTATGGCCCTGGCCCATCAGCATCAGCATCACCTAAGAACCTGGGGAGAAGGCCCCGGCCCCGGCCCCGAGTTACTGAACAGGAAAACCCTGGGAGTAGTGGAT
Source organism: Panthera pardus (assembly GCF_024362965.1). NCBI lineage: Eukaryota > Metazoa > Chordata > Mammalia > Carnivora > Felidae > Panthera > Panthera pardus. The sequence goes on along the minus strand of NW_026526980.1, from coordinate 7,379,176 downwards.
GAACATAGCAATTCCTATAATGCACACCCAAGTGTGAGAGCCACTGATCTGGCCCAGCGCTCCCCACACATTCATGTGCATCACTTGGAAGAGGATTTTGTTAAAAGGAAGATCCCAGTTCAGTAGGGTCTAGGATGGGCCCCAGAGTCTGCATTTCAAACAAGCTCCAGGATGCTGCTGGTTTGGAGAAACACACTTAGAATAGGTGAGGTCCCCCTGGGGGAGGCGAGAGGCAAGCAGTCTTCTTGTGACTGACGGTCCTATGGAACCTGCCCTCAACATCAGATGGAAAAAGTCCTTACACAGGATTTCTGGCTAAGAGAAACCGTGCAGCCTCCCATAAAAAAGCTGTACCTAACATGTAGTAAATATATTTCCAAAAATATTTCTTATTAAGACAATAATAACTATGAACTGTTGAAATCCACTTTAAGGATGTCCCATCCGAAGAAACTGTCAATTATGAGTGCACTTATGACCATTCCAAAATGGAAAAAAACAAAAACAAAACAAAACCATATTCTTATATCTGTTGGGTTACACTGTCTGATTAACTTTACCGCAAATCCATTAACCACACCATCTGCTCTCCATGAAAAATCACCCAGCATGTTTCTTTCTAAAAATCTTATATAAATTTGTTCTGGGGACACCTGGGTGGTTCAGTCGGTTGAGGCTCCAACTTTGGCTCAGGTCACGATCTCATGGTTCATGGGTTCGAGTCCCGCATCGGACTCTGTGCTGACAGCTCAGAGTCTGGAGCCTGCTTGGGAGTCTGTGTCTCCCTCTCTCTCTGCCCCTCCCCCACTCATGCTATGTCTCTGTCTCTCTCTCAAAAATAAACATTTAAAAATTTTTAAGAAAAGTTGTTCTTATATTTATAAGTACTGATTTTTCATTTGCGTTACATGGGGGGGGACTTTTTTTTTTTTAAATAGGAATCTTCTGAGTAAAGGATTCTAGTTCAGATGGAAGTATCTAGAAATGTGTCTTTTCATTTTGCAAGTCATGCTTGAGGTAAATTTTTTGGCGTTAAACATTAATCAAGGTGCTGAAATCTGTACACATTCCCTATGTCACTGAAGGAAGACACCATCAATTCTGAGACATACTATTATTTCATGTGCCACTAAGAAAAGTTGCCAAATCATGACATGCCAATTTTAAGATACCATTTCATTTTAGAGATGCATCTTAAAAAATAATGAAATAGCTTAATTATAAAGCCCAAAGATATGTGCATAGTAAGTCACTCTTTTTCATCTACAAAGGCATGATTTTTGCCCATTCAACAATGTATCCCTACACCTAAAAAGTGGAAATTTCAATATCTATGCAATTCATATTATTTGTTCCATTTTTGTACATATATTTTTTTTAAGTAGTGATGAAAAAAAGTCGTGAGAAAAAAAAAAAAAGAGGGATGACCTCTTTTTACCCTGCAACATGATACGGCTTGCTCAAAGTAATAAAAGTTAATTACTCTCAATCTGGAGGATTTTCCCATCTGTAAGTATTCAATTTATCTATCTCTAGTCAATTTAAAATACATTATCATCCTATTCTGACAAGAGCCTTTACTTACATGCTTGTTTCCACCTTTCAAAAGTAACAAGCAATGAACAATATGCATCGTACAGCATCTTCTCCATTCAACAATAAGAAAAATAAATTGGTTTTGCAGATTTAACAAGAGTTGAAGAAATGTACGGTGTTACACTATAGCTATATGTGACTCTGAGTTGAACTTCGTGACTCAGTTGCATTTTCCTCCTGGCAACAAGATGAACAGTTTCAAACGAAAAGACAATTTCTAACAAATCACACTCGCAGGACTTAGGACCTATGTGATTACAGGACATTCTACACCTTTGAATTTGCACCTCTGAATCCATCTACATCTTCTAAATTCTCTATTATGGATATCAGCAAGAAAAAAGTTATTTAGTAAGTGGTTACACTAATTTATATTTTACTTTAACTCAGACTCTTTAGTTATTCTACACATTGTCACTGTCACTTCCCAAATCCATCCTACCTCACACTGCTCACTGATTCAGGTGTTTAGTGTCAGCATTTCTAACAAGAATCACAATTAAATAAAGCAAGTTTTTAGGCAAAGGGATATAGGTATGAACCTCTCTCCCGTCTGAGATTCTAGAATAATCAATGAGAGCGTTACTAGCCAAGAGCCTGCCCTTCTGATACGTCAGATGCCTCAGAAAAGAATAGGGGAAAAATTTTTTTCCCCACAAAAGTTGTCAGTTAAAATCTGCCCCCTTTCCTGTTATAACTGAGTAGACCATGGACTGCTGCTTAGAGTGGATCTCAGGGTGGGGTTGTTAGTGTCCCTTAAGAGACATGTTTAGATACAGAAGTAACTGGGGGACACCACTGGCATTTAGTATTTGGGGACCAGGATGCTGGACTGACTTCACACAATGCATGCAACAGATAATGAAGATCCATCCTGGCCCGGAAAATCTTTTAAATGTCCAGCCAGATTAATCACTATAAACAGGCATTACTTTAGAACATACTACCGAAAAGTTTTTAATAAGGAATTATGGGGAAACCCCAGTGATTTAGGAGAAGGTAGCTAAAATGAGAAAAGTTGAGATAAAATATGTCTGAAATTAGTGGCCATAGCCTGACATCACACACTGCTAACATATAGTTACAAGGTCACAATACTGAGCATATTAACTAATGAGATATCAGCACTGAATCCAAAAATTTCAATCTAATATTTTATTCGTTATCAGTGATAAGTGGCAGGAATCCAGCACCGTGCCTCAAAGCTTGTGACACAAAAGGTGCCATTCAATGTGGACTGAAAACACAGCATCCATGGAGGGCTTATATAATATTATTTGCGTGTTGGCTGAATCTGTAATTTACCTTGACATGTTATCCTTACTGCAACCTAGGCTCTTTCTCCCTTTATTATCATAAACAGGTTATCCCAACACTTAGGTGTCTACCCCCCACCCCTTCCCCGCCCATGCCAGGGTCCATCTATAGCTTCGCTCTTTCCTTTTCTTGTGTGAAATCATCCCTGATATTTTTACTGCTCTTCAATCTAAACATCTTCACTGGAAGCAGCTGCAAGCACCCGGTACAAGCTCTCTTCCAGCACAGCAGTGTGTGCGAGATGTAAACGATAACGGCAATGTGTGTCATAGATGGTTCTTTTATTTCTCCCTTACACTTAAATCGGAGCATCACGGTGATGTTCAACTACGTGTGCAGGTAGGTTACACTGTCGATGAGTTTCATGGTAGGGAGGTAAAGCGGGCTTTGCGAAAGTGTGCTGCAAAGGAGAGGGGTCTTGGTTCTAACAAGGCTGAGAGCACCACAGCTTCCAAAGACTGTAATCATGTGCTCAACGACAATCAAACTTCAAAGTTTCCTTTGCTTACAGCAAGCCCTGCACTCCAAAAGTCCACTTCCATTCAGCCTGACAACCCATCCCTGGCACATACTCGCTGCTCTAAGACCTCTTCTGGGGTCGTGCAGGGTCATACAGGAGTTCTTGACCATCTGGGGGTCAGGGACCCTTCTGGGGATATGACCAAAACCAAAGACCCTCTCCCAAGACACTGCTATACCATGCTGCAGCCAGTTCCGGGGGGTGGGGGGCTCCACACACCTACTGCAGCCCAACTCGGACCCCAGGAAGACTTCAAGTCCTAAAACCCTGAGAGTGGGCGTGGAGACAAGGATGGGAGGCAAGGACGGGACGTGGGGGCTGGAATCGGTGTGCCTGGGTGTGAACCCCCCACTCCGGCGCTTCCCGCAGGGTGACTCTGGGCAGGGCGCTTCGCCTCGCTGTGCAGCCCCGGCGCGGAGCAGCGCAAGTTAAGTGCCCGGCATACTGTAAACGCTCAATAAATCGTGCTGCCGCGGCCAGCGGCACCGCGTCCTGGCGTCAACCCCGCCGCCGGAGGGCACCGAGGCGGGCCCCGGGGTCGCACCCGAGCGCGGGGACCGGCTGCGAAGGGGACTGGCCCTGGCGGCTCCGCGGCCCCGGCCCGGCCGCCCCGCCCCGCCTCGCCCGCGCGAGTCCCGGGACGGCGCGGACCGGGCGGCTCCGCTGCGGCCGCCGGGCACCCCGCGGCGGCCGCCCAGGACGCGGACCGCTCGCCGGGCCCGCTCCCCCCGCCCGGCCTCGGCCTCCGCCGCTCTCACCCCCTTCTCAGTCCCCAACGGCCGCCACCGCCGGCCGCAGCTCACCTCCAGGGCCGCCGCTGCCGCCGCCGCCGCCGCTGCCGCCACCGCGCGCGATCTCGCGAGACTTCGCTCCCTTCGGCGCTCCCCCGCCCTCCCCGCGGCGCCGCGCCGCAAGCGCGGACCCCGGCCTGGAACCGACACGGCGCGGCTCTCCAGAAGCCGCCCCCTGCCGCGGGGGTCAGGCGTAGCAGTGCTCGCGATCCCCCGCCCCGGCTCCTGCAGCCATTCCCCTAGGTCCGTGACCGCGAAGGGTTAAAAGCCAGGTGCGCGACGGTCGACTCCCCTCACCTGGCCGGCCTGGTGCGCTTGCGCATGCGCATGCCCGGGGCCCTGGACCTGCGAGCTTTTGCAGAGTCTCGACCACGGCGACAGCAGCAATCCTAACCACCGGTCTTGGGGTGCTTACTGTGCCCCGAGTACTTATGCAAGTCCCCATGGGTTCTCACAACAACCCCACGAAGTGGGCATTACCATCCTCCCCACTCCAGAGAGGAAAAAACGACTAAGTAACTAGCGCCAGCTCACACTGCGAGGAGTCTGACACCCAAGCCAAAGCCCCATTTTTCTGCCTCCGTGACAACCCCAGGCGCTGGCCTTGGCCATCCTTTGGCTGAGGGCGCCGAATCTCATCGGCCCGGTCTTTACTTACCTCCCAGGGTTCACCAAGGGGAGAGGGGCGCTCCTAGGTGGCCAGTTGCTACAATCTATGAGCTGCTATCCAGAAAATGCTTATTACACGACCTCCCTAAGGCCTCCCCCTGCCAGACTCAGCATAGGGCCCTGAAAATTATGTGACTATTTATATTCTTATATTCAGTGGTCTCCTTTTTAGACTGGTGGCATTTTGATTGTAGAGAGCCCCGTGGAGTGGGACACAGGACACAGACCTAGAATGTACATGATGTTAGGGGGCACAGAGAAACGTGTGTCTCTTTCCTAGGGGTAAACTCTTCACGTATAATTGTTGCTAAAGCAAAGGGGCTAGGATTTATTGAGGACATTTCAAGGGTGCCACCAATATTCTTCCAAGTTAAGTCCTAGGAAAATGGAGACTGGCGAAATGGAGAAATTGGCCTGAGGCTCCGTAGTGAGACAAGATGTAGACCTAATCCGGAGTCCAGAACCCAGTACTGCCTTGAACCAAAGTCCCGTGAGTGAACATAGGCTGGCTTATCTGGGCCAGCAGGCTGCTGGGAAAGCAAGAGCCTTGGAGGTTCTAGAAGCTCCTGCACGTCGCATCAGGGGCCACACGGGCTTACCCAGCCGACCTGACAGTCACATCCACATTGGCAAACATTGGCCTGCCCATTCTCCAAGCCTGTCCACCCACTCTAGCAACAATGTCATTCTTTACAGGCCAGATGTTATGGGTGCCCCTCCGTGTGCCCAAATAACCCAATCCACCTGATGGAGGAAGAAGTGAGAAAGGCAGGGAAATCGCCCCTCCTGGGAAGCTACAAGGTGCCAAGTCCTGCTCCAGGCACTATCCATTCATTAACTCATTTAGTCCTCCCCAAAACCCCATGTGGAAGGTATGGTTGTCCCCACTGTAGATAAAAATTCAAGGAGCTAAGAGGGGAGTGAAACTGCCCAAGGATATACAGTTAGTAAGTGGGAGGGCTGGGGTTGTACCTTAGGTGGGTCTGTCCCCAGAACCACAAACTTTGGCCTCCATGACTAACAACATTCTTCAAGACCCCCAAATGCCTGCGTTCTCACAAAGCTGAAAACCTAGAAATCTCCTGAGCTCAGGGCTCCAGTAGAAGATACTGTGTGAGATAGAATAGTCTCATCTAAAATAAGGATATAGGGGCACCTGGGTGGCTCGGGCTGTTAAGCATCCAACTCTTGGTTTCAGCTCAGGCCATGATCTCACGGCTTGTGAGTTTGAGCCCTGCACTGGGCTCTGTGCTGACAGTGCAGAGCCTGCTTGGGATGCTCACTTTCCCTCTCTCTTTCTCTCTCTGCCCCTCCCCTGCTCGTGTTCTCTCTCTCTCTCTCTCTCAAATAAATAAATAACTTTAAGAGTTAAAAAAAAAAAAGGATATAAAGAGGTTGTTGGGAGGACTAGCCAAGTTAATATATATGAAGCACGTAGAAAAGTACCTTGCACAGATTAAGCTCTCAGCAAATTGTAGCTATTATTACCATAGGTGCCATATCTGTGATGTTTTATTCTTTCCCCATTTCCCAATATAAACTCCCAATCGAGTTGGAGGATATGACCTTATTTGCTCAGGCATAGGAAGAAAATTAGTTTCTAGCAACAATAAATGCTCTTTAATGGACAAAATTACCCCCACACTTCCTCTTGATGGTGGAAAGAAACCAGACTTTTCTGAAGCTCTGATGTGCTCTCTCTTCCCTGTTTCCTGGGGGGGTGGGGGCCAGTCTTATAACAGGCTCCCTCATTAGGAAAAGCTACTCAAATATTTTTAAGTTGTTGGCAAAAACAAAAAGAAATCCGACTTCGGCTCAGGTCATGATCTCACAGTCTGTGGGTTCGAGCCCCGCATCGGGCTCTGTGCTGACAGCTCATAGCCTGGAGCCTGCTTCGGATTCTGTGTCTCCCTCCCTCTCTCTCTGCCCGTTTCCCACTCACCCTCTGTCTCTCTCTCTCAAAAATAAATAAACATTTAAAAAAAAAAGCCCTGGGGTGATTCTAATGTACACACCTCTGAGGTATAATTTTCAAAAAGCACTATTAAAACGCCTTTGAGGAGCACCTGGGTGGCTCACTCTGTTAAGTGTCTGACTGTTGGTTTCAGCTCAGGTCATGATCTCATGGTTTTATGAGTTCGGGCCCTGCATCCGGCTCCATGCTGGTGGTGAAAGCCTGCTTGGGATACTCTCTTTTCCTCTCTGCCCTTTCCCCACTTGCACTCTCTCTGTCTCTCTCAAAATGGTGGAAATAAATAAATAAAACCTAAAAAAAAATAAAATGCCTTTTGAGCCAGGAGAAATTTTATAATGTGATTTATTTAATGCTCATTCATTCAATAAAAATGTATTAAGCACTTAAGTGTCAGTTACTGTGTTAGTAGCTGTCAGCAAGACAGGCACAGCCCATGCCCATGTCACATCGATGGCATAGAGGAAGAGACAGGTTTTAATTAAATAATTCAACCAATAGGTGTTGAAACATTGTGTGATAAATAGAATGAGAAAGAAGAGCAAATGACCAAAAGAAGAGAAGAAAGAAAGAAGAAAGAAAGAGGAAAGAAAGAGGAAGGAAGGAAGAAAGAAAGGGAGAGAGGGAGGGAGGGAGGGATGAAAGAAGGAAGAAGGAAAGAAAGAAAAAGAAAGAAAGAGGAAGGGAGGAAGGGAGGGAGGAAGGAGGAAGGGAGGAAGGAAGGAAGGAGGAAAGAAAGAGAGAAAGAGGAAGAAAGAAAGAAAAGAAAGAAAGAAAGAAAGAAAGGGAGAGAGGGAGGGAAGGAGGAAGAAAGGAGGAAAGAGGAAAGAAAGAAAGAAAGAAAGAAAGAAAGAAAGAAAGAAAGAGGAAGGAAGGAAGGAAGGAAGGAAGGGGAAAGAAAGAAAAAAAGAAAGAGGAAGAAAGGGAGAGAGGGAGGGAGGGAGGAAAGAGGAAAGAAAGTGAGAAAGAAAGAGGAAGAAAGAAAGAAAGAAAAAGAGAGAGAGAGAGGGAGGGAAGGAGGAAGGAAGGAGGAAAGAAGAAAGAAAGAAAGAAAGAAAGAAAGAAAGAAAGAAAGAAAGAAAGAAAAAGAAAGAAGGAAAAAGGAGAAAAGGCAGGATGGATGGAAGGATAGGAAAGAACTGGCTTGAATGGAGTTCTCAAGGATCTATCCGAGTGAACGAGGTAAGGAGAGGGGAAATCATTCTAGAGACAGGGACAGCATGGATCAGCAAAGAGTAGGTAGGTAAGTGTTGGTAGCTGGGAAGGCAGGGGGGACTGGGGATTTAAGAGGCATCCCAGACCTGTACATACTGTGAGCACATGGGGACAATGGAGAGGAGAGAACCCAAGTGGAGGTGGAAGAGTGTGGTGACCTATGACATTGGTCCCCACATACCCATCCTGCCCCGTTGGTCAATTCAAACTCTTTATGGAGTCCTATCACCCTGCCCCGACCCCCACCCAGTGCTTGGGCAAGGATGGGCAGACTGTAGTGACACAGCTGTCATATCGCTAGCCAATCTATTATAAGCCCTGGCACCCCAGAGTGGAAGCAGGATGCAAGTCTCCTGCCTCCCTGCAGTTAGGACAGGGGATATGACGCAGGCCCGGGTGGCCAGATACATCACGTGAGACAGAATCCGTCATGAGCTTCGGTTCTGTTCAAGTGACTGGTGGCCAAAGCAGCCAGGTTTGGGCAGGGCAGCTGCAGGGTTGAACTCCCGATGGAGAAGCTGACGGCAGTGGTGGTTGGGGTGACAGCATTAGCTCCTGGGGCCAGGCCTGCAGTGTGGTTTGGGGCATTTTTCCTAGAAGCTTAGCCTCAATCTCTTTTCTCCCGCCCTTGCTATGATTCTGTGGGATACCTAACTTCCTTTATTACATTCCCCTTTCTGCTTAAACCAGCCAGTGTTCCCACCAGGAACGCTGACCCCTCACAAGCCAAAGCCAAGTGGAGCCAAAGAGACTTGGAAAGAGACACACTAGGGCAGCAGTGAGCAGTGAGAAAGCATCAGGAAGCCAGTTCACTCTCCCTGCTTTCCACTGCCACCCATGGTTCTCCCCACAGCTAGGGTGGATAAGTTACATAAACTTGGGATGTGTGTATATATATATATATACATATATATATATATATATATATATATATGTATATATACATGGGATATTACTTTAGCTTGGAATGTTATATATAACATCCCAACATATATATGTGTATATATACGTGTATGTGTGTGTGTGTGTGTATGTGTGTGTGTGTGTGTGTGTGTATATATATATAGCCTTTAGCCAGGAAATAAAAAAATAAAAAGAACTCAAATCCAGCTCCTCTCTCTGGCCTTGAGCAAGCTTCTGAAGTCTCACTTTGAAATGAAAATGAAGTTAATGATGCCAGCTTCATAGAGTCTGGCAGTCAGCTGTGCCATTCACCCGTGACTTCTGGCTTCCCACCTTCTGGGCTCCTGCAAGATGGGTACTTCCTGGTAGGGTCATGTGACGAGTCCCGGCCGAAGAGTGTTTTCAGAGGGATTATATGTCTGCTCTGTTGAGCAGAGCCCCCCACCCCCCCCCCCCCCCCCCGCCAATCCACTGGGGCCATATAATGTGAGCAAAACCCAAAACTTTACAGTTGGAAGCCACTGCGGATTGGGGGTGGATGGTTGTCCTCTCGTGCGCTAGCCTATCATGACTGATGCATACGGTGTGGCCATTGGCTCATTTATTCACCTGCCATGGTCCAAGCCCCAGCTAGACACGAAAGAAAGGTCAGGCCGCGATCCTGAAGATTCTGGCTCAAGATGTCTGGGGTGGAGCCCGGGCCTCTGCAGTTAGGTGGGGCTTCTGGGCGATTCTGATGCACTGGCAAGCCTGAGGTCTTTGCCTTGCTACTGGCTCATCATGTGATGGGAGAGTGGGACAGGGTCCCTACCACCGAGGGCCACACAGACTGCTATCTCACACCTCTGTGCTTTGACTCATGCTGGTCCCTCTGCCTGGCATGCCTTCCCTCCATGCCTACCACCATGCCTCCAAACACCAGCCAAGTCTTCAGACACGCAGTTTGATGACACCATCCTAGTGGCTGTGGCCATTCCCCACAGCGTGGGCCTACAAACAGCCTGGCATGTGCCTCCTCCCTTAGATTGCAGCCTTGTGGAGGGTGGGGCCTTGGCTTCCTTTCTCTGGGCCATCTGTCTCGCACTGTGGAGGTGGGGAGGGACCTGTGCTAAAACATCGGCCATAGCCACCTTATTACAGGGCTCACCAAAACCAAAGCCCTACAGCTGACAAGAGAGACCCTCCCAAAAAGACTACTAGCAAAGTATTTTCGAAAGCACGTTCGGGATTCTAATCCAGCCCCTGCCGCTTTGTAGCTTTGTGACCACAAGCACCATAGTGAATCCCTTCTGAGCCTCAGTCTCTTAGACGTCAAATGGGACGAATCACAGTACCTGCCTCACACAGCTGTTGTGAGAAATCAGTGAACTACAAGAGCCGAATTAAATTCCAGCCACCTTCATCACTGTTACCATTATTGTCACTGTCTCCTTCTTCTTATTACCTCCTACAGCTACTGAGCATGCCCCCATAGCTGTCATTATTAATATAATTACTCACCACATTTTCCCTCCCTTCCTGCCAACCCCGAGTGCCTGTGCTAAGCATTCTTCCAAGAATGGAGAGTATTCTTGGAATTCTCGAAATGAGTTCTTCATTGTCTTCATTGATGGTTCAGTGCCCACAACGGTTTAGCATCCCTAGTTCCCCCCGGGGAAGTTGGCCAACCTCAGGAAGTTGGTGGCTGTCAATACCTTTCCATCCAGGCTACGTGGATACAGCTAAGAAAATACAGGCTCTCCTGAGACTCCCTCCCTCACGGACTTGCCTTCCTCCGGCTCTGGGACACTCTGGGTTCATTCCTGGTTGGCCCAGCCACTGTGAAGCTGGCCCCCACCCCTTGCTATGGGAGTGGCAGGATCCCAGTCAAATAGGCCTGTGGACTTCTGGAATCACTGATAACACTAAAACTAATCATAACAATAAGAGCACCTGAAACGGGCTTACATCTTTCTTCCCAGGGAGAGCTAAAAGAGGCAGGCTTTTGAGTTTCCGATCATAAATGCTCCTTATGCCATGAGAGTAAACAACTCCTGCCTTCCTTCCTTATCTTTCATACATCCGGAGCATAGTGGGCAGAAGTTGGGTTTTGAAGAAAACATTCCTGAGGTTTCATGCTGAACAACTGTCCAAGCTGGTATGAAAAGGAAGGGAGAAACAAAATCCCCCCACACCCGAAGTGTTACAAGAGCAGGGAACTGACCGAATAAAAACCAAACCTCCGACGACAAAATCAGGGAAGATGTCAACTAGGTTTTTCCGACTGAAGAGTTTCTGCAGAGCCGGCCGGCCTCGCAAGGTTTCTGCTAGGATCCCCTTTCAGGCGAAAGGCGACAAGTTCTGTGAAGAGGGAAAGAAAGACGGGAAGTCAGAGGAAAAGAGAGCAGCTCACATGTTGGGAGCAGGAAGGGCCGAGATCAAGGAGGCGATAAGAAGGCAGCCACAAGAGGCAAGATGCTTGCAGCCAGGGCAGCGGTCAAGGTAAGAGGACCACTAGGTGAGATTTTTCTCTAGAGGGCTGGAGCGGAAAACAGGAAAACGTCCTTCCTCCTCGCCAGCTCCCCAAGACTTTGTTGACAGATAGCTGCTCAAACAAATTTGTATTCTCATTTCAACTGACTCATTTGGCTGGAACAATAAGCTTACATTCCAGAGCCTGGGCTGACCTCATGCACCCCACTGCCCGTAAAATATTAACTATGTAATTAGTGCTTTTTGCACTAAGAAGGACCATGAAATCTGCTGGGTTCTCTTCCGTCTCGCTTCCGACAGCAGCTTTCGGCATTCAGGGCTGTGTTCTCATGTCAGTCGTTCCCAGGGGAGAAAGGAGGGAGGAAGGGATGGGACGGAAGCATGTTTTACCATTTATCCAGATTGAAGGATCAGCCCTCGAACGAAAAAAAAAAAAAGTTGCAAATAAAGAAAAATACAAAGATGGAGGGAGGCTGTGGTGATGAGTTGAAATCAGTAGTCTGGTTATAAACTGAAGTTTTAAAATAAATAGACAGATAAAGATATAAATACAGAGGTGTGTGTTTGCACGGACTGATACACATATTTCTAGGCTCTGAACACTGAGAGGTCCTAGAAGCAAGGATGCCTCAGTAGCAATGAGCACCCTTAACACTCGTATCTTAGTTTCTAAGCACCATACTCCAATCAAAGGAACCAGGGCTCTGGGCAGAAGCGGTTGCTTCCAGAGCCGGGGCAAGGAAAATACAAGACGAGCCAGGAACACCATGCAGTGCCAGAAAGCAATTTAAGCAACAAAAACAACAAAAGCCAATAGTATTGGATTATAAGCCTTGAAGGGAAATAAATACCCTTGAGTTCATATTGATGGAAAGAAGGAAATATGGAAGGGAGGAAGGCAGGATGGGAGGGGGTCTCCTTAAAGAAGAATGACAATAAATGGAGACTGAAGGAAGGAAATAAATAAAAAATCACCATGAGAAAAGCACAGGAAATAATTGCTACAGTAAGATCCACCCACGGGATGCTAAAATTTAAGTGGGCCAAAGTTTGAGGAGAAACAGGGTAATCTTGAAGTACCCCTTCCAAGATGTTTATTAATTATAACAGGAACGCTAGTAACCTCACGGCAAAGAAATCCTACAAACACCACATTAATCAAGCGATTGAGGTTAACGTCACTAGTACTAAGTTATGTTTTTATGTACCCCTGATACAGTTTGACAAAAAAGGCACTTCACCTCTGTGGCATCCTCACCCAGAACTTGTAACCCCTGTCATATACGGAAGAAAACATCAGATGCACCCAAACTGAGGGACATCCTACAAAATACTTGGCATGCATTTTCTTTAAAGTGTTAAAGTCATGAAACTAACATAACACTGCATGTTAACTATACACACAAAACAAAACAAAGCAAAACAAAATAAAACAAAATAAAAAGTGTCAAAGTCATAAGAGATGAGGAAAGCCTAAGGAATTGTCACAGACTGGAGGGGACTAAAGAGACATGACTGCGGTGGGGAACCCTGGACAGGAATAGGACCTCAGAGGAAAAAACTAGTGAAATCTGAACAAAGTCTATAGGTTAATTAATAATATTGTACCCATGTTAATTTCTTAGTTTCGATAATAATGCTACAGTTTAAAAGATACTAACATTCGGAGGTGCTGGGTGAAGGGTATAGGGGAATACTCTGTTGTTCTTGAAAATTTCCATAAGTCTAAAATTGTTTGAAAATAAAAAGTTTTGGGGGCTTCTGGGTAGCTCAGTCAGTGAAGTGTCTGACTCCTGATTTCGGCTCAGGTCATGATCTCACAGTTTGTGAGATCAAGCCTCACATCAGGCTCTGTGCTGACGATGTGGAGCCTGTTTGGGATTCTCCCTTTCCCTCTCTTTCTGCCCTTCCCTGCACTCCCTCTCTCAAAATAAATAAACACTAAAAAAAAAAGAAAGAAAGAAAGAAAGAAAGAAAGAGGCCCTTAAGAGCTATCTGTTTCAAAAATTAAAAAAAAAAAAAAAGTGGGGGGGGAGGGGGTGCCTGGGTGGCTCAGTGGGTTGGGCATCCAACTTCAGCTCAGGTCATGATCTCACGGGTTGTGGGTTCAATCCCCGCATTGGGCTCTGTGCCAACAGCTTGGAGCCTGGAGCCTGCTTCGGATTCTGTGTCTCCCTCTCTCTCTGTCCCTGTGCCACTTATGATCTGTCTCTCAAAAATAAATAAACGTTTAAAAAAATTAAAAAAAAAAAAGAGCTATCTGTTTCTTGGGGGAGGGATTTGAGGGGGAGTTTCATTTGACAACAAGACAAGATTTCCAACCTCAGAGAGCTTTCTCCCTAGGGGAGGAGAGCAGACTCCAGACAAGTACCAAAAAAAAAAAAAAAAAAAAAAAAAAAAAAAGAAAGTAACAGCAAGCTGTGCCAAATGCTGTGAAGGAAGTCAGTCAGGGGGGTCTGGGAAAAGCATTTCTAAGGTAATGACTCCATGACTGAGACCTAAGGAATAAGGAGCTGAACCTACCAAGGACAGGAGAAGAAGAGCCCCAAGCAGAGAGAACAAGACGAGCAAAGCCTGGAACCAGGAAAGATCTTAGCGTGTTAGAAGAGATGGGGCACAGATCACCAAGAATACTAGGTCATCCTTTGACTTCAAAGGAAATCCTAAATCCACAGGAGACACGACCACCTCTACCACCCATCCTGTGTCACAGGGTCCTCCCCCAAATCCTACCCTACTGGGTAGGGATGAATGAAACCATCACCATTACCTACAAACCCTCTCTAAACGGCAATAACGAATGGAGTGTAATCATGGGCTGCGGTCTCAATGTTTGTGCCCCCTCTCCCCCCCCCCAATTCATACACTGAAACCTAACCCCCAAGGTGAAAGTGTTAAGAGGTGGGGTCTTTGGGAGGCGGTTAGGTCATGACAGTGGCGCCCCCAGGAGTGGAATCTGTGCCCTTCTAAAAGGACCCCGGCGGGCTCCCTCGCCCCTTCCGCCAGGTGAGGACACAGAGAGAAGATGGCCGACTCTGAACCCGGAAGTGGTTCCCTCCGGACACCGGATCTGCCGGCGGCGCCTTGACCTTGGGCTTCCCCGCCTCCAGAACCGGGAGAAATCAATGTGGGTTGTTTGGGAGCCACCAAGTTTATGGTATTTCCGTGAACAGCCTGCTGGGACCCAGACACCTCACCAGGGTTTTAAGGTCGAGTGAGGGCGCGTGGCTTAAGTCACAGCGGCGGGGAAATCAATCTCTGTGCTGTTCTTCTCCCCTGGCAAAACCCGCCGTGAGAGGAAGAGCCCAAAGGGGAGGACTGTTTCTCAGCAGAGCACACTCCTGAGAGGAGAGGCCCCTGCACGCCACGTCCAAAGCGGTTTGCAATTCGAGAGTTGAGAAGTAACGAACTGTCCAGAGAGGGAAAACTAGTGGAGAAGAGTATTTGGGAGGGAAAGTAAAAGCAAGGACGGAGGGGACGATGTGCAAGGGGACTCCGAAGATACCTGACGACCGCTTGTAAGTTGTCTGTATTGGAAGTCCCTTCCAGAACCCCGGCCCCTGGCCAGGCTCTACCGCAGGCTCAGGACTGGTGTGCCTCTGCATCTGTGCGCGTGTCCGTGAGTGTGCACGTGTGTCTGTCTGTCTGTGCCCGTGTCTGTGTGTGTCCGTGAAGGAATGTTTGTGTCGGTCTGACTCTGTGCGGATCGCGGTGCCTGTCCAGGCTTGGGCATGTCCTTGTTTTTATGTGCTTCTGTTTCTAAGTCTGTGTGTGTCCGCGTCTCTGCGTGTCCGTGCCTGGGTGTGTTGTGTGTGTTGGAAAAGGCAGCAAGGGGCTGAATGGCTGCCAGAGGGAAGACAGATGAATCGCCTTGAGAGGCAGAGGGAGAAGCTGGCGGAGCCAGGAGGAAGTCGGGGCCCAGGTGACAGCGAGAAAGGCCCCAGGAGTTCAGTGACATCCTGGCAAGGACCTTGGAATTTCCCCGGGGTTTGGAATGCAGTGGGAGTGGGAAGTCGGTGGATAATTATCTAAAGACCTCAAAGGGCAGGAGGACCAGCCCCCAAATTGGGCCCCGGCTCCCAGCATCTTATCCTCATTTTGCAGCAGAGAAAACGGAGTCTCTTGGCCAAGACTTTCTTGAGACCGAAGAGGAACCCTCAATCGCTGGGCTTCCAGAGGCCCTGAAAACACCGAATCATCCCACACTGAGAAAATCATCCCTTTCTATCACTTTCAATCTCTCTGCTGAGAAAGCCTGTGGTTGGCGCTGCTCTCTCTTTAACACCTCTTTTGTTTACCTTTTTCGAAAGAAAATCTTTTTTCTTTAGTATCAATCAAGAGCACCCCAGCCTAAGGCACAATGGTTGGAACACAGTCTCTCACGGATATACAGAAATACAGCTCGAGGGGCGCCCGGGTGGCTCAGCCAGCGGGGTGTCCGACTCTTGATTTCTGCTCAGGTCACGATCTCACGGTTCATGGGTTCTAGCCCGGAATCGGGTTCTGTGCTGACAGTGTGGAGCCTGCTTGAGATTCTCTCTCTCTCTCTCTCTCTCTCTCTCTCTCTCTCTCTCTCTCTTTCTCTCTCTGCCCCTCCCACGTGCTTGCTCTCCCTCTCAAAATAAATAAACTTAAAAAAAATTGAGATTTTTGTGATATCATAGGTACATTCAGGAGAGCTTTTGTTCGTTTTCTTGCTTTGAATTTTTATTTTGAAAAGAAAATCCAAACCCACGGAAAATTACAAGAAGTGTACAATAAACTCTCATACTCTTCAGCTAGAGTTACCAACTGTTTACATTTTGGCACATTTGCTTTCTTTCTGTGTGTGTAGGTACACATATATACACACATGTGTAATATGCACACATACAGATGAAGACACGTGTGTATACACACACACACACACACACACACGCACATACACATGCGTTAAAATTTTTTTTAATATTTATTTATTTCTGAGAAAGAGAGACAGAGTGGGAGCAGGGGAGGGGCAGAGACAGAGGCAGACACAGAATCCAAAGCAGCCTCAGGCTCTGAGCTGTCAGCACAGAGCCCCATGTGAACCCACAAACCGTGAGATCACGACCTGAGCCGAAGTCAGACGCTTAACCGAATGAGCCGCCCATGCACCTTACACATACACACACTTTTAAAAAATAAAACAGGAAAGATCTACAATGGAATCAGCCCTATACTCTTCATTTTCCGGGGCAATGGTTCTCAAACGTCTCTGCACATTTGGGGAGACTTTTACAAAATGCCACCCCCACAGGTGCTGATAGAATTCAGGTGGAGTGAGGTTTAGGCTTCAGAATGTTAGTAGCTCCTAGGAGGATTCAAAAGTGCAGCCAACAGTGAGAACCACTGTCCCATCTTTTTCTTAAAGGTAAGCCATTACACTCACCTCTCAATCTTGAAACCGCTTTTTTCTCAGAAGAAAAATAGTGGGAATAAATTGCCACTATCATCACCCCTTATCCCTAAATACTTCATGTATCTCCTAAGAGCAAGAAAGGACGTTTGCTTACATAACCAGAGCATAATCACTAACCTCGAGAAATTTCATAGGGACACCAAGCCAGCATCTAACATTAAATCCATATTCAGAAGTTTGCGAACTGTCCCAATAAAGTCATTCCAGTAATTGTAGCTTTTGTGATCCAGGATCCAGTCCAGAATCATGTTGCATTTACATGTCTTTTCTCTTTCCTCTTATTTAACCTAAGGCAGGTCCTCAGTCTTTCTTAGCCTTCCGTGACATTGCCCAAACTCCCTTTTTAACCTCGGGAAACTCAGAGACTAGAGCTAATGGCACCATCCAGCTGGAATGCAGTCGACTTTTGTCTTCTGCGTATTTATCTTTCTGGTCAACTGTTTACGGCAAGTGACACTCATTTCTTATTTATGGTGGTGAATGTGTGTGTGTGTGCATGTGTGTGTGTGTGTGTTTAATTTACAGAGTGAGTGAGTGTAAAGGGAAATATAATTAAGGAAATAACAGAACAGGCAGGTCGATCTAGCCCAGGTCTTCCCGAGCTCAGCACTATTGCCATTCGGGGCCCGATAATTCTGGCTTTTGGGGGCTGTCCTGCGCAACGTAGGATGCTTAGTGGCATCCCAGGGCTCTGCCCATTGGATGCCAGTAGCGCCCTCTGTTCCCCCTCTGGTCGCGACAACCCAAAATGTCTCCAGACAAGTGGCCAAGCGTCCCCTATCCACAGGGAGGCAAACTCGCTTGGTTGAGAGCCACTGATGCAGCCCCAGGCATGAGAGAGGAGGGTGAGCAGCTGAAGTTTGGGAATCTGTAGTGGGGCGCTTGCCTCTGTCCACTCAGGGTAAGTGACGCTTACGTCCCACTTGGGCCTTGTCTGGCGCTCCGGGAGCCACGGCAAAGCAAAGGGAGGTGGGGGTGGTCTAACAGGCAGAAAAAAGTAAACCGAGAAGAAGGAGCTAGGAAAATCATACTGTCACCTGGAATTAAGTCTCCTTAAGCTTTGTGACCCCTCACAGAAGTTCTTCTGCCCCGATAATTCCTTTTAAGACACGAATTGGATCATTTCAGTTCCCTGATTAAAAGCCTCCAGTAACTTCCTATCACATGCTGAGTAAGAGCCAAGGACCAAGTGGACCCCGCAGGGTGATCTCGCGCCTCTCTTTCCCTTGGGGTCCACTCGACCTGCTCCCCATCACTGTCTTCTGCAGCCGCTCTGGACCCCTCTCTCTCCAAAGTCTCACCATGTTCATTTCTGAACGAAACTCTTTGCATTGCTGTGTCCCCTGTGTGGCATGCGGTGTCCTCAGATCTTTGTAGGGCTGGCCTCCTGTCATCAGGTCTCAGTTCAGCTGTCACCTCCCCCTAGCGTGCCATACACAGGAGCCCTCTCTCCCAGGGTCCTCTTTGCACTTTCTGTGGCAGGCACTGTTGGCCAGCTGACCTGACTTTCAATATCAGCTCCCTTCTCCTTCACGGCCATCCAGGCAGAGGTGCCCATTGGACCCCCATCTGGCCAATGACAGGTCCTGGCATCACCCCTCTCCCTCTTCCACCGTCTGCTGGATCACAGGGCCGACGGCTGGAGCAGTGCAGCCATTCTGTGACCAGGAGGAAAAGACAATGCGAATATCAGATTCCTGAGCCAGAGGACCAGCACCAGCATCCTCACTGTCTGTTCCATGGAGGGAAATAAATCCCAAGGGTTTACACCACCAGGATTGGGCTATCGGATACTTGCGGCCAAAACCACCCCTGACTGAAATTACTCTGTTAATTTAGGTGTTTGCTTTTTGTCCCTGACGTCCGCTTGAAGTGCTGTGAGACAGGGATTCATGTCTGTCTTATTCACGATTACATTTTCAGGGCCTGGGCACGGCGCCTGACTCAGGATAGAGCCCCATCACTATTAACCGGTGTGCTCCCCAGTTCTCTCACACATCAAATAGGGACAGTCACAGCACCCTAACAGATTGTAAGGACAAGACGAGTCAGTGCAAGCGTAGTGTTTACAGCAGTGTCTGGCACATAGTCATGGCTCAGAGTTGACTTAATGACCTCATTAACGTGTGGAAGAAAGGATTCCTTCTCTCTGTGATTTTGCAGCAGTGGCCCTTGGCTTTCCCCCCTTCTCTTCAAATCAAAGCTGTGTTTACTTGGTGCTGACAAGTCAGGCTATCGATTAAGAAACGTGACCACTGTGGTTGGAAGAAATTCACGCCTTTTACAGCGAGCTGTTGGATTAGCACCTTGAGGGAGTGGAGAGAAAGACAGACACCGAGACACAAAAGGGTAGAGCGAATAAAGCCTGGTATATTCCAAAGTTCAGGCCAACGAACGCTGGAGACGAAACCTAATATGGGATTGTGCTGTTGCACGCCGTGGGAGAACAGAACTGTGTGTTATAACTCACGCTTGGCTAAAGCCACTTAGAGGTAAGTTGGAGGTTATAGGGACAGAGAGTCACCACGTGTTGGGAGGCGTCGGGGGAAAGGGGTTCATTCATTCATTCACTCAACACAATATTTATTGAACAGCTGCGATGTGTCGTGCAAAGAGGGATCCGGCAGGGGAAACAGCGAGCGCCCGCCTTGTCTGAAACGATCGGGTGGTTCTAAGGGACCCCACAATCATTTTTCCCTAGTTGCCTTGCAACCAAGGAGATGCCACTCCACATCTCAGATCCCACGTGACATAGCTCGTGACTAATATTACCGCTACTAACTATCATTTTCCAGTATTTCCTCTGTACTAGGTGCTACGTTGACACCCCTTTACCATGGTGGAGACCATTTGCTAGGCATCTCTCCAGCATTCGTTTCCTTTTTCTTTACAAACAGAACAAAAACAAAAACAAACCTCCCTTTTATTCAGGGTCACACCAAAGAGCCCGTATCCCCAAATAAAACTGGCACCAATCTTTATGATTAGCACCCAACCACACATCCCAATGAGCACAGTGAGGTAGGGATTAATATCATCCCCATCTCACAGGTGAGCAAACCAAGGGTCAGAGAGTTTAAATGATTTGCCAAAGGCCATAGGGCTTCTAGCTGGTGGTAGCTTGGTTCCAGAACCCACGCTTTTTATTCTTTCGGTGTATTCTCAGGCACACAGAAAGCACATGTACACCTCTCCCATTTAACTCTCCCAGGAGCCTCGGCAGGGAGTGTAATGGGTAAGATCTTCAAATATCTGGGGACATATGTTCCCTAATCAGCCAGCTGGCTTCCTTCCTTGAACCACCTTCCTCCCCACTCCTAAAGCTAATCCCTTCCAGGCCAGTGGAGTGAAGAGCCTAGAAGAAGAGGGAGAGAGAGAGAGAGAGAGAGAGAGAGAGAGAGAGAGGTGGGGAAGCAGTCAGCTGCATCTGGATGCCCATCTAGGCAGGACTCCTAGGAGAAGATTGTTAGGGTGTGGGAAAAGCCAAAGGCAGAGAAGATTGTGCATCATTTCCCATATGGGATTCTACGAAGAGACATTCAAATAAAATCAGTACACAACGCGGTTAGGCAGAGGGAGGGCTTGAATTTCGCATCCGGAAGGTTCCATGTGCCCTGTGGATGGATAGAGAAAACAGCTGATGGTGTTGATGGGTGGCATTAATGGGAGTTGCTCTGGGAACGGTGAAGTGGCCACAGGGTGACCAGAGACGACCATGGGCAAAGTGGGTGTGGCAGCCAGACCACAGGGGGAAACTGGGCACCGGAAAGAGCTGAGGTAGGGCTGGTCAGCTGGGAGGCACCCTGAGTGGACCGAGTGAACCGCCAGCTGTCTAGCTGTCCGCCAGTTGTAGACCCAGCAAGTGCGACCTGCTGGGACATGAGCAGGACAACAGGAGTAACAGAGGCCACCTCCCAGGATTATGAGGGTACAGCAGGAGCTGTGAGGGCGTGTGACAGAGGTCAGACGCTAGACACGGGACTTCGGACCTCACCCTTTCTTCCATCCTGCCGTCTTGCCACAGCCGCTGCCGTGAGCGATGCCTAGAGCCGTGGGGACCTGGGTGGTGACTCAGGGACAGGAAAGAGACAAACAGGCCTCATTTTAATGCTTGTCCACAACCTGGACCTGGTTTTTTAAGGTGAGCCTCGCCTAACCAGCAGTCGGTGTTTATTGATACGTAGTAAGTCAATGACCAAATGAATAAGTGATGAAGGCCTTTCCCAGGGACTTTGGGAGTCATGGAAACCTTTCCGGCAATACCCTCCTGTGAGAGGATGAAGACGTGTGTATTACAGGAGGGAGGAAACAGTTGCCTGCAGATTTCTTTTTTTAGCCCAGCACCGAGGGGATTCTAAGAGGGGACAGCCAGAGTTAGAGCACAGACGAAGGGCCACCAACTGGTGTCATGTGAGGCTCTGGCCTGCTTTTGGCAGGATCACCAAAACAGCAGAAGGGAGTCACTCTTCAGGCTCCGTTCAGATGTCACCTCCTCCCGGAAGCCTTCCCGGATAGCCGCCCGCCAGGTTGACATGCCTACTCTGTGCTTCTCTCTACGGACCCCTTACCTAGAACAGTCTGCTCATCGCGGTTCTCCCTTGAAGGTGAGTGCTGAGAGCCAAGGTGGTGTCCCATTTGAGTTTCCCGTGGCCCGAACACTGGGTCTGGCCCCCGGTGGGCATGCGAGAAATAAGAGGAGCGGTTCACTGAGCGCTCCCCAAGTCCCAGGCTCTGCGCCAAGCGCTTTAGCTACCAGTGCCTTCCACCGGCTCAGTAAGCTCGGGAGCCGGGGTGGCCTGATGATGCCACGGTACAGGTAAGAAAGCTGACGCCAAGAGCCGCTAAGAAGCTTTCTATCTCTCTCTCTCTCTCTCTTTTTCAATTTCTGCATCCTTCTCTTCCAGAGCGCCTGGCCTAAATTCTTGAGGTTTGGGAACAGCACGGAAGCTCAGGGCGACGGTGCGGTCCGCCTGGGTGGTGGCTGGCCGGGTGGGTGGGGACGAAGACGGAACAATGGAGAGCCGGCACATGGTAGCAATTGGCCTCTGTGCCTAGACCACCCGAGGAGCCGGGCCCCTGGCCTCCGAGCAGGGAGCGTGAAGGGCGCCCGCTGTCGGTGCCGTCTGCGAACGGATTTGGAACCGACGGGCGCAAGGCAGCCGGTGGCGGTAGGCCCCTGAAAGCTTCTGGCGGAAGGAATCGGGCACAAAAAGCAGCGACCTCAAAACCCCAGCCACACATCTGGACGTGTGCAGAGGGGAGCGGACGGGGGATGCTGACGGTGACGTCTAAATACCAGCCCGAAGGCCCAACAGGGAAGAAGATTCCGCCCACCCCCTCCAACCCCCCCCCCCCCCCCCCCCCCCCGCCGCACCTCCCACTTTAGAGATGAATAAAATAGAGCCCCGGTTCTGCTGTTCCGGGCGGAGCCGCCCCCCACCCCCACCCCCCATCTCAGGACAGACTCTTGAAGTTCCCCGGGTGGGGGGGTTTTCCTTTGTGGCCTTTCCTGCCCACGCTCTGGGCTACCCGTAAATCTGACCCTGTCCACGGCCAGCGGGCCTCAAGAGCTGGGAGACTCACGGGGGCAAACAACTTGACAAAAACAATCTGTCCCATAAACAAAGTCGGTGGAAAGCGTCCAGCCCCACACAATGGAGCTAATCTTCTGGGCACACATTTCCCGTCCAGGGTATTAGCGTAGACACCGCTTCCTCCTAGGTGGAGGTACGCCACTTGGCCCGCCGATCCAACAATAATAATGCTCTGTAGATCCCCAGCTCCCCCCGTCCGAGGCATGGTGGGCAGGAATTCACAGGCAGGGAGCTGAGCCTTCCCCCTTCTTTCTTTTCTTAAAGAAGCCCTGTGGGTTTGGAGGCAGGGTCACATCTGGAAAGAACAGGGGTGCACAGAGCATCTAACCCCGGGTCGTGATTCCGCGCCACCCCTGCCCGGCCCTGAGCTTTGGGGCAAGTGATTTAATCTCCTGGAACTGTAATTTCCCCATTGTTCAAGGGGGATGGTGTAAAGATGCCCAAACTCACTCGTACTCAGGGGGACGTAAAATTAAAATATCGAATGGCCACTATCAAAAAAAAAAAAAACCCACAGAAAATAACCCATGTCGGCAAGGATGTGGTCGTACACCCTTGGAAGCGGTGTAAGATGATGCAGCTGGAGAATAGTATGATGGTTCCTTGGAAATTAAAAACAAAATTACCACGTGGCCCAGCAATCCCGCTTCTAGGTCCATACCCAGAAGAATGCTGTGCTCCCAGCAACATTGTTCAGAATAGCCAAGAAATGGAAGCGACGCAAATATCCATCTATGAATGCACTGATAAGGAAAATGTGGTCTATCCATTCCACGGACTATGCTTCAGCCTCAGAAATGAGGGAGATCATGTCACCCTGCTACAACGCGGATGACCCCTGAGGACATTGCGCTAAGTGAAACGAGCCGGGCATAAAAAGACAAAATGGTATGTTTCCACCCATACGTGTTGTCTAAAGTAGTCAAATTCATAGGAACGCAAGGTCGAATGCTGGTTGCCAGGGGCGGCGGGGAGGAGGGGTGGGGGGTTCTTGTTCAGTGGGTACAGAGCTTCCGTTTTGCGAGACGAAAAAGTTCTGGGGAGCTGCTGGACAACAACCTGTAGGTACTTGACGTGACATAGCTGCACGCTTAAAAATGGTCAAGATGGTCAGTCGTATGTGATCTGGTTTTTACCACAGTTTAAAAAAAAATCAGAATATCGAGATACCATTTCTCTACCTAAAAGTTGTCTCAACTCAAAGTTTTGGGCAACATCAAGAGTTAGTAATAGTGTGGAGAAACGGAAACATTTCTATGACGTGGGGGGAGGGCAAATTAGGATAACTACTGTTCTTTTTAAAAAATTTTAATGTTTATTTATTTTTGAGAGAGAGAGAGAGAGAGAGAGAGAGAGGAAGGCCAGAGAGAAAGGGAGACACAGAATCCAAAGCAGGCTCTAGGCTCTGAGCTGTCAGCCCAGAGCCCGACGCGGGGCTCGAGCTCACGAACCGTGAGATCATGACCTGAGCCAAAGTCGGACGCTTAACCGACTGAACCACTCAGGCTCCCCTCATCATCTATCCTAAGACATGTACAAGGATGTTTCAGTCATCGGTGTTATAAATGCAAAAAATTAGAAAGAATCGAAATGGCCATTAGTAGGGGAATGGATCCATAAAAATGGCAAATGTTTATAATTTAAGAGAAAGAATCAGCTTGAACACAGATTGATCTCAAAAATGTATTATTGAGCAGGGAAGAAAGCAGATTAGATATTTATATATAGCATATCACTTGTATATATGTGCATATATAATTAAAAGAACACAAAATACTAGTATATGTTTTTGCGTATACAAATATAGACAAGGTAACCAAAAAATAGTTAATCACTAAATAAAACTCTTATTACCTCCTCTCGTGTCAATCTCTGAACTGGCCCCCAGTGATCCCTACCTGTTGGATTCATTCCCTTGTGGGGTTCCCTCCCGCAGTAAATGGGGCTGACCTGTGCTCTATTCATCCCATAGTCCCCAGTAGAACACTGTGGAAATGACACTTTAGGACTTCTAAGACTAGGATATAAAAGACATTGTGGTTTCCTTCTTGCTCTCTTGTTTTCTCCAATTGCTCATTCTGGAAGAAGCCAGCCGCCATATTGTGAGGACACTCAAGCCGTGTGACAAGGAACTAACAGCTCCCTCTGACAGCCAGCACCGGCTCGATCCACCTTTGATATACCTACCTACTCCCAGTCAAGCCTTTAGGTGACTGATTGCACCTCTTGAGAAACCTTAAACCCGAACCACCCAACTAAGTTGCTTCTGAATTCCCGACCCATGGGAACTGTGATATAATAAATATGAAGGGTTTTAAGCCACTAGATTTGAGGGTAATAGGTAACTAATGCAGTTATAGTTGTCTCCTTAATGCTCTGGGCCTGCGGTCTGTTCTCCTCTTGCTCGGCAGGTGTCAGAAAGGTAACATCAGAAAGTCACATTAGTACTGAACCAAAACTTTTGTTCTTCAAGTAATCAGAAGGACTGGTTGCTCTTCAAGGCTTATTTCTGCATTTGATGTAAAGTCAATTCCACTAGAAGCAAGAACCCATACGGTGAGAAGCACTGAACCGGCCAGTTGTGGGCTCGGCTGGGTCCCCCACCCCTCAAATTCATATGTTGAAGTCCTCATCCTCACTTCCTCAGAATGGGACTGTATTTGAACCCAGGGCCTTTAAAGAGGTCATTAAGTTGACATGAGTTCATTAGGGTGAACCCTCATTCAATAGGACTGGTATCCTTATAAGAAGGTGAGGACACAGACACACACACAGAGGGACAGCCATGTGCAGACACAGGGAGAAGTCGACCATCCACAAGCCAAGGAGAGCGCTCTCACCAGACCCAGCCATGCTGGCAACTTGAGCTTGGACTTTGAGCCTCCACAACTGTGACAGAATAAATCTATGTTGCTTAAACCACCCATCTGTGGTGTTTCGTTTTGGTTCTCCCAGCAAACTAACACATAGTCTAACACACTTGCTTTACAAATTATGGCCTTACGTCCAAAGGGCAGAAGTGACTTGGCCAAGGTCACAGAGAGAAGACAGAGCAGAACAGCAATGAAAGCCCCTCTCTCCTCACTGGAGTCCAGTGGTTCTTCCAATAAGTGAGGCCAAGCCCCCCCAGTGGAGAAGAATTCTCAGAAAATGCTTACAGATGACATTTGAGTTCCTTGTTCCTTGTTCAAGATGGCGAGTGAGTGGCCTCTGCTCACAGCCCCATCACTTTCTCTGCCTCAGGCATTGAAATTTTTTCAAGTATTTAAAAAATATGTTTATATTTGAGAGAGAGAGAGAGAGAGAGAGAGACAGCAAGCACAAGCAGAGAAGGGACGGGGGTGGCGAGGGGGAGGGAACACAGAATCCGAAGCAGGCTCCAGGCTCGGAGCTGTCCATGCAGAAACCGACGGGGGGCTCGAACCCACGAACTGTGAGATCATGACCTGAGCCAAAGTCGGACGCTTAACTGAGTGAACCACTCAGGCACCCCAACACACTGCCATTTTTAAGAACCAGCCCAGGTTTGATTTCCTCCTTCCAGGTTCACCTCCCATTAGAAAAGCAGTCATCAGGGAATTATGCTACTTTCTAGGAAGCAAAGACAGCAAAGCCTTCAGAGCATCCAACATGGAAGTGATGGCCAGAAGCCCATGAACTTTCATGGCTCACAAAAGTACATAAAGGGTAAAAAAAAAAAAAAAAAAAAAAAAAAAAAAAAAAATCTTTCCTCTCTGTAAAGAGACATTCTTGGTGGAAGATAGCCCTCCTTCCGATGAAAATCTGTCTCTGCGCATGTAATTCCAAAAGCCACCGGTCAACTCCATCTGGGTGTTTCCTCAACAACTAAATCTTGACAAGCCCCAAATGGAATCAGCTTCCCTCAAACATCTCCACCTACCATAGCTCAGACTTCATTTAATGAAATTGCCATAACAATAACAGTGATCTACCTCGCGATGAGTGCCAGGAAGACGCCAGGTCCTTTACCCAAATTGTCAGTCACTCAAAAGTCAATCACGCAGAGTGGGGCTTATCGCTGTGCTTCTCCAGATGAGGATGCCCAGGCTTTCGACGACGACGTGGTCACACATCTTGTAAGTGGCAGAGCTGGGACACAGACCCACGTCTGCCCGACTCCAAGGCAAACTGGCGACCCACATCTGGTCCGCAGATGGGGTTTCTCTGACCGCAGGAGTGGGTTTTAGTTGCTTTTTGTTTTTAAGCCTAATTAGTTGCTAACGTTAAAAAGCCAGGACATTTCACATAAAAAGCCAGGTTTCTAGAATTTCCAGAAAACACACAAAAAGGGATAATCTGACATAACACTGAGAGGATCATCAACTTCTCTGGACCTAGTAGGGATCATAAAAAGGGCACAGCTGCTACTCAGCTCTAGAGAGTGTTTGGCGGTGGGGTGGGGGCTGGCCCAAAGCGTCACGATGGTGGTAATGGTTAGGGTTCAATGTACACTTTTCATGGGCCAGGGGAGTGTTCCGAGGCCAGACTCCAAAACACAAGGCCTGTGAAACCCTGGGTGAGGACAGATTTAGGTAGTCCGGGTACTGGTTACTCAGGGATCGGTCCGTGTCCCCCGCAAGATGGTGAGAAGAGCCTCCCAGAGTCACCCCTATCTCCGTCTCCCCAGAAGCTTCCAGTACATGTTTGCTGGGTCACACTGAATAAGAATTAGTGACGATGGCAAGGTTCGTTCAGAGCCTGGTTGTCTCTCCTCTCCCCGGTAGGAGAAGAAAAGAATCCGGGCGAAAATAAACGAACACATACACACACCCTTTGAGCCCACACTTCCACCCAGAGGCATTTATGCAAAAGATATATTCACAGGCGAGCAGGGATCACACATGTCTGGGGAAATTCACAGCAGCATAGTAATAGCAAAAAAAATTGGATACCGATCAGATACAGTTGGGTCCATGAGTCAGACAGACACGTATGTGGGAGACTGTGACACAGTGAACAGAGCACAGGCCAGGTCCCATTCTGCCCCCAGATGTGTTCTGTGGCCTCAGGCAAGTCACCCTGGAGTCAGGGAAGTGTGAAAGGGGTAATACCTACGCCACTGAGTCCCTGAGGGTTTATACACGATCAACACTTTGAAGAGTACCTGGCACACATTTTTGGAAGCACGATCTAAGTGTGTTAGTAATAGTAGGAGTAATAACAGCAGCGGTACTTGGGGAGGGGTCTGCCACCTGCAGACCGTGTCCCCCACTGTCACACAACGCCTCTGAACCTCAGCCTCCTGGTTTATGGGACGAGGACAATCACGCGGGCTCAGGAAGGGGCACATTCTAATGCACTCTCCACAAGGTCACGTTCAGGGCGGGTACAGTAGTTTAGGGTGTGCCTGAGCATGGCTTGGTGGCTTCGACTCCTGCTAGGTTTGGGGGCACACATCTGGAGGGCAGCCACCCCGGAAGTGAAATCTCCAAAGAGTCAAGGCCGGGTACTTCCTGACTGTAGGAAAGCATGCCCTTCCGGGACCCAAAGGCAAGGTCGACCCAGTGGGGAAACTGCGGTGTTTTGGCACTCAGGCTTTGCCTTTCCTAGGGCTCCCACCACCAGCTGGGGTGACTCAAATGGCAGAAATTTACTGTCTCTCCATTCCGGAGGCTGTAAGTCCAAGATCAAAATGTCAGCAGGGTTGGTAACTTGTGAGGCTGGAAAGGAGGATCTGTTCCATGCCTGTCTCCCAGCTTCGGGGAGCCTCGGGCATCCCTTGGTGTATTCTCTCTGTGTCTTCACATCATCTTCCCTCTGTAGGTGACTGTCTCCGGGCCCAGTGTTGTTGTTTTTATAAGGACGCCGGTCTTACCGGATTCGGGACCCCTCTAATCAAGTGCAACTGCACCTTAACTTGATCGTTCGCAAAGACTCTGTTTCCAAATAAGTCACATCCACAGGCACTGGGGTCCTCAACATCTCTGGGGGGAGGGGGACACAGTTCAGGCCATAACTGGCCTGTGTCAGTGAGTGGGAAGGAGGGCCCTACTGTCCCAGGCCCACCGCCCCCCTCCCCCAGTTGCCGATCTCCCCCACCCCTCATTTTTGCCCTTACTTCACATTCTCTATCCAGAAAACAAACCTACATACTTCCTGTACGTTCAACTTAAATGATGATACTCATTTCAGGATGGCTCTGATAACGCCAGCTACTTCTCTAGTACATGTTAAAACATATACATTAAAATGATAAATGTTGTTCCACGTACCAAGGTTTGGGAAACGCTGACCTCATTTAGTCCCAGACTTTTTTCTTTTTCTTTCCCCCGCCTCGATATGATTGAAGAGAGGCCCAGGGCTACATGAGACTTGCCCCGTCCTGCAGGTGCCCTGGATACCCCTCCCCCGATGTCTCTTCCCATCGGAGGCTTACCCTTGGGTCTGTCCTCACAAGATGGTCCCCTGTTCTCTGGATGTTTCTTTTAAATAACTTTTTTTTTTAGCACAGTGTGACGTGACCTTAGATAATCAGCTCTAATCTCCAGGGACATGCTCACGGGGTCTCCTGCCCACGCTAGGGTGTGGTTCCTAAAAGCACAGAGCCCGGCCCCAGACTGCCTGATGTGGCTGTCCCCCTCCCCTCTGAAGAGCGAGGTTCAACTAGCACCTGCCTGCTGGGAAGAGGAAGGAAGTTAATGCGTGCAGACCATCTACACGGTGTCTGGCACACAGAGAGCAGTTGGGGTCAACTTAAAACAATATCCCCCCCGCCCCCGCCACTTTCATTGTCTGCTGAGTTCCAGCCCAGGCACCTCGAATGCCTTCTTTCATCCTTAAAGCAGTTCGAGGAGGCTCATATGATGATTCCATTTCACAGATGATAAAATGGAGGCGTAGGACGGCGGCCTCCGTACCTTTCCCTCCTGCAGCAAATCAGTAACGGGACCAGGGGCTGAACCCGATTCCGTCTTACTCTGTAGCAATGTGGTGAGGGCGGAGAGGAGGTGAGCACTAGCTGGGAGCCAGGAGACCAGGTCTGGGGAGACTTTGGGTTCCTGCCTCTGCAGGGAGGTCACCAACCCTCCATGGACCTCCGTTTCCCCATCAGGAAATAAAGGCTTTGGATTGATTGCTTTCTGAGACTCCTGCTGACTCTGAGACCTGTCGCTTCTGTGACAACCCAGCTGGGCCAGAGGGGGAGTCAGCAGGAGCCAGCCCTCCAGGGCACTGAGCTCCCCTCCTCCCTGTGCGCTCTGAGGCCACTGGTGGCTGATCCCAGACAGGCTTTCACCCTGTGCCCTCCCCTCTCCATGCCCAGGCACCTACTCCACGAAGCTCAGGGCATCTGAGGACGTGGAGGATGTTATTTGGCCCAGAACGCTGGGGCCCAGTTTCCAGGGATTGAGTCAGGTGAGGCGGCAGGTAACCCAGATAACCGCTCTCCGCGCGGTCCCCAGAGGAGGCTGCGCAGTCCCCAGAGGAGGCTGCCCGTGAGACCCGCTGCACCCAGGGGACCGCACACGGGGGCAGCTGCCTCGGCTCCACTTTGACGGCGGGACTCTGATTCCTCACGACAGCCACAGGGATAGATAGAGGAGGGGGCAGTTCAAGCAGCCCCTTAGAGCTGCAAATTCCACCACGCCATTCCCCACATGCGCGGTGAAGATCACTATTTCGTCTCCCTGCCATTCAGGGTGCACCCACCAGGTGTGGGGCAGGGTGCTAACGGCTTTCCACGCAGTGCTTTTTCCTTTTAAAATGTCTAATACTCACGCAGCCCTGAGTCAGTAGTCTTGGGCCCCACTCTGGCATGGGAAAACCAAGATTCTAAGACCTTACAGATGGTGCCCGAGGGTTGGAAAGGGCAGACCTGGGATTCGAACCCCAGGTGCATACCATCTTGCCACCCTGATCAAAGGCCTTACCACACCCCTGCCTCCCTGGCTGCCCTTTCAAGGCTTCCACACCCCCTTGAGATTGCCCTGGGTGCTTGCTTTAACTTACCCTCAGCTGGATACAAAGGAAAATTCAGGCAAGTGGATCAGTGGGAAGAACGAACCCACCCGGAAGGGTGGGCCCAACCCCTTCCATTGGTGCCCGATGCCGTCACAAAGAGGAAGGTGAAAGGCGTAGGGTTCCCTGACTATAATGAACTGTCTAGCCCTAAGCCCTTGGCCTGAATAATCTCAAAACCCACACAAGAGTCCAGTAAGCAGGGGTGGTGGTGGGGGGGTGTCATTCCCATTTTACAGCTGGAAACACTGAGGTGTCTTGTCTCAAGATTATACACCTAGGAAGCCACAGTGGGGATTGAAATCCAGGCCTAAGAGGTTCAAAGGAAGAGAGTAAAATTCAGAGAGCTGTAGGCAGGCAGTTCAAAGCAGCTCAGAGCCCAAGTTCGTGCCAGGACAAGGGGCTCCTCCTCCCCAGGGCCATCTGCCCAACCAAATGGCCAGAAGGGAGTCCTGACAAGACTGTGTCCCCTGCCAGGCCTGGGCCAGCACTGCTGCCCTCGGCCCACCTGCTTGCTGCTTTTCCAAGAATCCACGGCTCTGTCACTCAGTGTCACAGACATCCATTCCCCAGCTCCAGGAAACCCAAGCCTCCCTACACCTGCCTAGCCCTGATCCTAGGACACCAGGCTGGGGGAGGGGTAGCAAGGAGTACAAAGACCCACAGAGTCAGACGAGGACAGACATTGCACTATGTGTGTTCGCTTATTCCCTGGTCACTTGTTTGCTAGGCACTTTGCTATGCACTACTGTAAGTCCTGGGAAAATCAGAGCGTACAAGTTGGGATGGCTCCAGAAAGATACGTCATCCTTTTTACGACCGTATACGGCTCTGTCGCCATCTCCAACTCTTACGAGTAAGCCCCCCTTTAAAGTTTGCTTTTTTTAAACCTTTTTATTCTGAAATAACTTTAGACTCACAAGAAGTTGCAAAATTAGTACAGAGTCCTTATGTACCTTCACTGGACTTTCCCCAGGGATAACATCTCGCGTAACCACATACATTTTCAAGACTTGGAAACTGACAATGATACAATCGAATTCATTACACTGTACCACTTATTCAGAGTTCGGCAGTTTTTACCCGCGCTCCTTTTTATTATTATTATTTCCAGCATACAAATTTCAGCAAAGGTTTGGATTTGTGTGACCGCCATCACAATCGGGACACAGGATTGTTCTATCACCACAAAGAAACTCCCTCACATTACCCCTTTATAGTTACATCCACACCTCCCCAAACCCCTGGTAACCACCGATCTGTTCTCTATCTCTATAGTATTGTTATTTCAAGATACTTGTACACGGAAGCATACAGCATGTAACCTTTTGAGACTGGGTTGCTGTTGTAATTTTTATTCAACATAACACCCTTGAGATCCATCTAAGGTGTTGGATCTATCAATACTTCATTCCTCTTTGCGGCTGAGAAGTAGTTGGTTTATCCATTTGCCTACTGAAGGACATCGGGCTGGTTCCAGTTCAGGGCTTTTACAAATAAAGCTGCTCTGAACAATCACGCACAGGTTTTTGTGTGGACGTAGGTTTTTAAATGTGCAGGGGCACAATTGCTGGGTCATATGGTGAATGCCTGTTTAACTACAAGAAATAGACAAATTCTTTTCTGGACTGACTGTACCACTGCTTGGGAATGTTACATTTCCCCCAGCAGTAGGAGACGTTGCGTGCTCTAAATCCCTACCAACACTTAGTGTGTCAGTAGTTTTTCAAGTGAGCCTTTCCAATAGGTGCACAGTTATCCTTCGTCGTAGCTCTGTGTTTCACTTCCACAATGGCCACACCTTTCCACGTACATATCTGCTATCTGTATTTCTTCTTCGGTGAAATGTCTGTTCACATCTACTTTTGACCATTTCCTTTAAAAAAATTTTTTTTAATGTTTATTTATTTTTGAGAGAGAGAGGCTAAAAGAGCACAAACGGGAAGACGTAGAGAGAGAGGGAGACACAGAATCTGAAGCAGACTCCAGACTCTGAGCTGTCAGCACAGAGCCCAATGCAGGGCTCGAACCCACGAATCGTGAGATCATGACCTGAGCTGAAGTTGGACTAAAGTTTCACATTGTGATACTGTCCAACTTAACAGTATTTTCTCTTTTATGGATGTGCTCTTGGTGCCTTATATTGAACTCTTCTCCTAACCCTAGGTCACAAAGATCTCCTTCTATGTGTTGTTTTGTTTTGTTTTGTTTTTTGCTAGTCTTGTATTTTAATGCTTCACTCACAGAGCTATGATCCACTTCAAGTTAATTTTTGTGCATGATGTGAGACTAGTTTGGGGGTCATATTTTGCTTATGGATGGCCAATTGTGTTTGCACCTTTATCAAAAATCAGTGGGGCACACTTGCGTGGGTCTGCTTTTGAGTTTTCTATCCTGTTCACATTGATCTACGTGTCTGTCCTGCTGCAATACCACAGTTTCCATTACCTTAACTATATAATGAGCCTTCACACCAGAGTGAACCTATAATCTCCCGCTTTCTTCTTTTCCAACACTGTTTTAGCTATTCTAGTCCCCTTGCCTTCACGTGTAAATTTTAGAATCATATTGTCTGCTGGGATTCTGAGAAGCAATGGGTTAAACCTACAAATCAGTGCAGGGAGTACGCAATGCTGAGTCTTGCAATTCATGAACGCAGCGTGTCTCTCCATTTACTTAGGTCTTTTTAAAAATTTCCTTCATCAGGGCGCCTGGGTGGCTCAGTCCGTTGAGCATCCGACTCTTGGTTTTGGCTCAGATCACGATCTTGTGCTTGTGGGGTCGAGCCCGTGGGGCTCTGCACTGAGTGTGGAGCCTGCTTGGGATCCTCTCTCCCTCTCTCTCTTTCTGCTCCTTCCCTGCTTGCACGCATGTGTGTGTGTGTGCGTGCACGCTCGCTCTCTCCCAAAATTAATGAATAAACATTAAAAAATTTCCTTGGGAGAAGCGACTGTAAGCGATACTGTGTTTTGAAGTTTGGATCCAACTGTTCATCGCTAAGATGTAGAAAATAATCCATTTTTTTGGTGCCGACTTTGCATCCTGCAACCTTACGATACTCAATTAGTAGGTCTAGGAGCCGTTTTTGGTTTTGTTTTGTTTTTTTCTTTGAGGTTCCCTAATGCTCTTCCAGGAATGTCCAGTTCGTCACTTAGCCTCAAAGACCTCCAGCTCTATGCTCCAGCAAACCCGAAACTTCTTGCAGCTGCCCAGCCAGGATCCCAGGGACGCAGGGCCTGGGGGGCGGGGTACAAGGAACATGAAGACCTAGGTCCGGGCTCTGTTTTCCTGCCTTCGGTCAGACTGGAGGGCAGGCCTTGCACTAAGGTTATTTATTTATTCCTTAATACTTGATGCGTTCTTACCATGGGCGAGCTGCCTTGGGAAGCACTGGGAAAACAAAAGTAAACAAGACGGAACTGGCCATAAAGACCCACTTGTTCCTTTCTGTGGCTGTCCACTGCTCTCCAGCTATCTCGAAAGTTCGGTGACCAGGCGCCCTTAAAGTTCTGAACTTTCGGTGACTCTCACTTGTTGCCCATTGCTTTTGTACACACGAAGACTTGAACGATATGAATATATTCCGTGCCTTGCGAAAAAAGAAAAGGAAAAGGCTGTCTCGCATCGGGACTGACCCCACTTACTTGGGCGTCAGACTGCCCGGGTTCAGATTCCAGCCCCATTAGATAACCTCGGGGAAGGTACTTAACGTCTGTGCCTCGCCTTCCCCTTCTAGAACCAGCAAGGCTGCTGGTCTTATTAGAACAGGCGAAGTACAAACAAGAATATGAAGTTTTGAAACAGAGCTAGAAGGCCCACATTTACTCCTTGCACCGCCTTCCGGGAGAAGCTGTGTTTTAATTCACCGTTCCTCTTTGGATGACGGTTTACTCGTCTCGTTTCTGCCGTGACGAAAAATACAGCAAAGGGCATCCCTGTCTGCGGCTCCTGTGTGGCTGTAAGGGATCCCGGAGAAGCGAAACCGCCGAGTCATGAGAAATGCCCGTTTTTAATTTTAATCGCTGCCGCCAGGCTGCCCTCGGTGGAGGCCGTATCCACTTACATCGTCTGGGCATTTCCATTTCTTCACACCCACAGCAACACTTGATATCATCCGACTTCAGGCCGCCTCTCTTTGGGGGAGAGAAGGGACCAGGAGGAAACATGGTGCCCAAAGGAGACCTTGGCCTCGTTCTCGAATTTTCGATCTGCTTTCAAATGTATTCTTGATAACTTAGGTAATTGAAAATGAACCCGACGCAACTCCCTCCCACGGAATACCCCTTACGGAACTTCAATCTCATTGGGCGTAATACACACTCAGCAAACACACGGACAAAAGTTAGGCTTGAGCCTGGGTGGCTCAGTCGGTTAAGCGTCGGGCTTTTGTTTTCAGCTCAGCTCATGCTCTTAGGGTTCATGGGTTTGAGCCCCGAGTCAGGCTCTGTGCTGGCAGTGTGGAGCCTGCTTGGGATTCTCCCTTTCTCTCTCTCTCTCTGTCTCTCTCTCTCAGAATAAATAAGTAAACTTAAAAAAAAAAAAAAGTTATGCCTGCAAATGGTAAAAAGGGCCGTGGGGGACCGTGGCAGGACGTGGCAGTGCGGTTGCTGATGATAAGGTGGTTGATGGTGGTGACAGCTTGCTGCCACCGTGTGCCGGGCACAGTACTCAGCCCCCTGCGTGTGTCAACTCGTTTACTCCTCGTTAACTACCCTCTGCGGCCGAGGTCGCTGTCTCCGCTGTGTGGACAACGAAATAAGCACGGAGCTTAAAAACTTCTTCAGCCTCACACAGCGAACAGAGGCACCAGGCTTTGAGCACGAGCAGTCTGGCTCCGGAGCCCAGATTCCTCCCCAGCTCTGCGAAAGCGGCCCTTACCTGCTGGAGAATTACCGCAGGCGGCACAAGGGGCCACGGTACGCCGTAAGGGCCATCGTAGTGCCACGTGATGCAAGCGTGAGGATGTAAATCCTGTCGCTCTGCCTCCTTGCTCGGCGTGGTGGGCAGAACGCCCCCCTCCACAGATGCCCACGGCACAGTCCCCAGAACCTGTTAGGACGCTATGTTATAGGGCAAAGGGGGCTTTGCGGCCGTGGTTAAGGCTAGAGACCTTAAAATAGGGAGATTGCTTTGGGTTTTCCTGGTGGGCCCCACATAATCACACGATCTGATTTTATTTCTTTAACGTTTACTTATTTTTGAGAGAGAGTGAGTCGGGGAGGGGCGGAGAGCGAGGGAGAGGGAGAGAATCCCAGGTGGGCTCTGTGCTGTCAGTGTAGAGCTTGACGTGGAGCTCGAACTCCCAAACTGTGAGATCATGACCTGAGCGGCAATCAAGAGATTGCTGCTTCACTGACGGAGCCACCCAGGCGCCCCTATAATCACATAATTCCAAAAAGTCCTCAGAAGCAGAGAACTTTCTCTGGCCGCAGGCAGAGAAATGGGCTGGAAGATGTCAGAGATTTGAAGCCTGGGAGGGTTTTGCCCCACTGCTGCTGGGGGGGGGGGGTGCACGGAAAGCACGAGAAGGAATGTGGGCAGCCTCTAGTTGCAAAGACCAGCCCCCCCCATTGGAAGCAGGGGCTCCTCAGTCCCACAACCACGGGGAACTGAATTCAGCTAACTACTGAAATGAGCTTGGAACCACATTCATCCCCAGAGCCTCCAGAAAGGAACACGGTCCCACTGACCACTCTGGTCTCAGTCTTGGGAGACTCTAAGCAAAGGACCCACCAGGGCACGGTGAACTTGGACTTCTGACCTACAGACACATGAAAGGGTAAACAGACTTTGTTTTAAGCCTTCAAACCCGTGGCTGCACGTTACAGTCGCGATAGAAAACGAATACACCGCATGTGATTTGCAGGACCTGCCTGCATGGTCTACAGTCTATATCTGTCCTAGTGACCCGTCACACTGACTTACACCCCTGCTGTCAGAGGTGCACCTTGAAATTAAGGCATTTTTTTCCCTTCAAAAGTCTTGGTGGGGGAGCACCTGGGGGGCTCATTCGGTTGAACATCCACCTCTTGATTTCGGCTCACATCAGGATCTCCGGGTTATAAGACTCTGTGGGCTCTGTGCTGAGTGTGGAGCCTGCTTGAGATTCTCTCTCTCTCCTTCTCTTTCTCTCTCTCTCAAAAAAAAAAAAAAGCCTTGCTGATAAGCACAGACACCATCTGAGATGAAATAATGCATTAGCAGCCTGTCACTGATTAACATGCAACCGGAGGCATTGCCTGTCCCAGAACGTAGAACAGGCATGTTCTGACACAGAGGCCGGAAATTCCAAGCAGAAAAGGACCCTTCTCTGGAAGGGAAGATCTGGGGAGGGAACAGGTGTGAAAGGACCCTGAACAGCATGCAGGGGCTAAGGGCTCCTTAGAGACAGGAAGGAGAGTGGCCCCCGACATAATTTTATCTGGAGCCACCATGGCCTTGCGGTGTCCTGACTTATGGCTTTGGAACTCGCTGTTTTCCATGCTGAGAATGCCCTTCCCTCGGCCCATCAGAAGGGCCTTCCATGACCATCCTACCAAAGCAGCATCGCTCTCCCCTGGCCACTCTGGTCCTCTCCATGGCCCTATCACCCTCTGATAGGATCTCTGCATTTTCAGGTACTTATAATTCCCACCCAACTAAGCTATAGGCTCCAAGAATGCTGGGACTTGGCCTCCCTTCTGGTATCCCCAGTGCCCAAACGATGGCTGAGACAGGCTGGGGATTCAGCAAATACCCACCGAATGAACGGAAGACTAAAATACAAGGTACTGTCTGCCAACAGCAATCAAAGACTCAAAGGATGAGAATCTCTAAGGGTGGGGAGGCTAACGGAAGAGAATTGATTGAAAAGGCCCGGATGTTTGCAAGGGAGGCAGGGATCTGACTTAGATATGAGTTGGCCTGCAGGAGGGTGGATTCATGCAAGAAAAGGCAAGGCAATGGGGGAACAGCAGGGGCGCTCAGGCAATGGGTGTCAATCCAGTTTGCCAGAAGGCAGAGTGTGTAGTCACAGGTGAACGTGCTGTGAAAGGCGTTAAGCTTAAGCATCAGGGTTTAGCACCTGCACGGGCACTCCCAAGTCCCTAGCAAGGTGCTCACAGGGTCACGTGTTTCCATGTGATTTGCATGAATAGGATGGTTCGCCCACCACCAATTAAGGCCAGTTCTCCTTCCGGTTGGTTGGCTTCTCTTCCGTCTCACTTCCTCTTGCGTCGGGTGGCACTGGCATTTCTGTGGATGATTGTTGGGTCTAGCTAAAGGAAGCTGAGTTGGGAATGCATAAGGCAGCTGTGTAAATAAATATGTCCCATGTAAGCCACCAAACGTGTGGCTGTGTGTCCCAGCAGCGACTGAAAACGAACACACCCAGTGTTGGTGTCCCCACACTACAGGTGAGTGGTACACGTCTTTGCACCTGCTGTCCCCTATGCTGAGTGGGGTTTATTTAAGCAGTTCACAGTCACTTCCCCTACAGTTAAGTAATTGCCAGCTATCTTCATGCAGAAATAGTTTCCAGGAATCCTCTCACTACCCACTGGGCCAATTCACCTGGAATTATGACTTAAAGACACGTCACAATATGAATCTACCCCTGAGGATGTGAGTAACGGAGTAGAAACAAGCTCTGAAGCGCACAGAGCCAGAAGCTGGTCTGTGGAAAATTACTCCAAACCTTTGAGCCCATATATGAAAGAAACCTGATGGCAATTTTCCAAATTTAACATTTCTAGAATTTCATATGATGTTACCAATACAAAGTTGTAAGGCTGAAAGAAAAGTTTATAAGTTATCAAGAAGAGGAAAACAGGGGCACCTGGGTGGCTCAGTTGGTTAAGCGTCCCACTTCGGCTCAGGTCATGATCTCACAGTTCGTGGGTTCAAGCCCCGCGTCAGGCTCTGTGCGGACAGCTCAGAGCCTGGAGCCTGCTTCGGACTCTGTGTCTCCCTCTCTCTCTGACCCTCCCTGCACAGGCTATGTCTCTCTCTCTCTTTGAAAACATAAAATGAAAATTAAAAAAAAAAAAAGAATAGAAAAACAAATTCAATCAGTCAACACGCTGTAGGAAAGATGGAAGGATCATTCCATGTTCTCTAGAAAGTGGTATTTTAAAGTCGTTGCTGGACGTAGAGGCAAAGAGGAAGAAGAAGAGAGGCATATTGGCACTGATGGCTGTGGACGTCAACGGCAGAGAGGCAACAGTCAAAGACAGAGGAAGGGGAGTGCTCCCCCAAACCAGAGGGCCGGACAGAACCTCGGGAAGGGGCCAGAAGAACCTTGAGGGTAACCCTCACGCAGGCAGAGAAAAGGAACTGGCGGTGTGAACCAGCTGTGCTTTGCCAGCCATCGCTCTAAGGGCTGGATTCTGGTGTTTGAGTCTCCAACAGCCTTACCACGTAAGTGCGTGTGTCTTCCCCACAGACGCACACCTGAAGCTCAGAAGAGGGAGGATTGCATCCAAGTCTATTCAGCTCTGAAACCCACCACAGGATGAGCGAGACCACCAAAAAGTGGGGCTGCGACAAGAAAGCCAGTAGAGGATAGACATGAAAAGAAGGCAAGTGATGGCCAACGCTTAGACATCTTTTAGAGCCAGAGATGGGGAACCCAGAGGCCTGCAGGGGCTGGGCAGTCGGCAAGGGATGGAGAGGTGTTTGCAACACAAAACTCACAAGCTAATCTTTACTTACATGAACTAATTTATACTGCTTTTTTTTTTTTTTAACACACAAGGCTTCCTTGGCCTTGCTTTCATTTTCCTTGATACAAGAGCAATTTCTTGACTGTCAAGGAACAAGACTACGTATGTGCAATGATCCCGGGCTGTGGGTTCTTGGTCTCAGCGCTGGGGATGGGTGGGGACGGTGGCAAATTGGAGAATTACTCACACTACCCAGTTCCAGGCCATGATGCCAGGTGGAAATGACCCAGGATCGTCAGATCTGATTTTCCAATGGAAGCCAAAAAGACAGATTTTCATGTGAACTCTTAATTTCTAAATGTTGTCAATGAATTTTTTTTTTGAATAATGTGTAGCCCACAAGATGCATCTGTGAGTCAGATATGAAACCATGTTTGATCCAGAATGAATGAGGTTGGTGAAAATAATAACAGAGACAATGATGATAAACTTATGAATATTTAATGTGCCAAGAACTGTTCTTACCCGAATGAAATTTAAGCTTCTACCACAACCCTGTAAAGTTCGATATTATTATTCCTTTTTTATATCTGGGGAAACTGAGGCTCAGAGAGCTCATGTTCATGTACCCAGCAAGTGTGGAGCCAGGATTTATACCACGCAGACTGACTTCAGAACCTGGGTTCTTCATCCCCAAAGCTGGTTTAGAGAAGACCTCTGATTTTACACCCAGGAACAGCGTTATCTCAGGGATTGAGGCAGAGCTTATGAGGCATGTGGTTTTCTGAAACTATTTACATTTTTTTACCTGGGTGCAAAAGTGTGTTTTCATTGGAAGGGAAGACCAAAGCTTCCATAAAGCTCTCAAAGAGACTCTAGAAAGGATGGAGTGACTGATTTAGGATCATGAGTAACTTTGCTTCAGACAAGCCAGTCCCATAGACTAAGGGGCAGAAGCTGAATGGCCAGGGGTTAAAGAGATAGCAAGCTATACACTGTGGGGGTCAGCCCTTTCTAGAATACTGGCAGTGAAGAAAGAGAAAGCAGGGGTAAGAGAAGATTCTACAGATAAGAGAGATCTGGGCATTTCATCTGCTGGAGAAGGAGGTGAGGGAGAAGGAAAGAATGAAGCATTTATGGTTCTTACAGAGCAAGGACACTATGAAAAGGGCCATGCCTTGGCTCCCAAGCACGAGGGTCCCAACAAGGCTGGACAAGTCGAACTAAAACACGGTTTCACAAAATGGGAGTAGCTTCTCTCCTATGCTCTGCCCCACTCCAACCCAGGAGTGAAGCCTGAGAACTTCCTTACCCATCCGCCTCTTTCCTGCTCTCCCTTTCTTCGTGCCACAAAGCTGGGGTCAGGGCACCCCACAGGATCTGCTACCCACCCAGCTTCGACTTCCCTCTAGCAAAAGGGACAGTACGCGTCTCTTTGCATTCTCCAAGAAAAAACAGCCCCATCCGCCTGCTTGCCATGTTCTGTTCTGGCCTCGTTATCACTCAGATTTGTTTGAACGATCTCTCCAGATTCATTTCTCCCCAGTAGGTGAGACAGGTTTTAAAAAACATAAACTACGATAAATAGATGAATTTAAAAGGACAAGAGACGATGGGTGAATGCCACCTACAGAATGTTTTGTGTCCCCTCAATGTTCATATGCTGAAACCTAATCCCCAGTGTGATGGTATTGGTGGGGGGGGGGGAGGGCTTTTGGAGGTGATTAGCTCATGAGAGTGGTGCTCTCATGAATGGGATTAGTGCCCTTATAAAAGACACCCTGGAGGGGCACCTGGGTGGCTCAGTTGGTTAAGCGTCTGACTTCGGCTCAGGTCGTGATCTCGCGGTTCATGGGTTTGAGCCCCGTGTCGGGCTCTGTGCTGACAGCTCAGAGCCCAGAGCCTGCTTTGGATTCTGTGTCTCCCTCTCTCTCTGCCCCTCCCCCACTCATGCTCTGTCTCTCTCCATCTCTCAAAAATGAATAAACATTTAAAAAGATTGAAAAAAAAAAAGACATCCTGGAGAACTCCTTCGCCCCTTCTGCCATGTGAAGACACAGCGAGAAGACGGCTGTCTATTAATCAGGAAGTGGGTCCTCACCACACACTCCACCTGCCAGGCACCTTGGTCTCGGACTTCCCAGTCTCCAAAACTATGGGAAATAAATGCCTGCTGTTTAAGCCCCCCAGACTGTGATAGTTGCGTTACAGCAGCTTGAATGGACTAAGACAGTGGATAACTCGGGACAGGAGTCAGCACTGGCTTCTCTGAGGATGCTGCTTTTGACGTGACTCATGAAGACCAATCAAAGTTAACTAGGGGAAAAGGCGCAAGGGTGGTGGTTGGGAAGCGAAGGGCAAATTCAGGCAGGGCGAACTGCACTGTGAATGGAGAAATAATGCTCTCGGATGGGGGAGGAGTAGTCAATGACAACCACGCACGATCACAGCTGCAGACACCAGGTCCCACACAGGAGGAAGGCTCCTGGGGAGGGTGGGTCACTGGCCTCAGGGATGAGTGAGCAGAATTAGGAAGTTTAGTGTACAACGTCTGGTGCTTTTGATCGCACCTCTTACATACAATTCTTAGGTTTGGGAAATTTCCCGAGATTCTCCTCTCTTCAAGGCGGAGACGAGAAGCTCCGTTTACTAGACTCCTTTGCAGCGAAGACATAGGTGTTGTTCCTGGCTCTGCACCCTCTAAGCCCAATGACCTGGTCCTGCTGGGGCTCCCGCGAGTTGCCTAACACCATCTAACATTTTCCCTTTCTTTTCAAAGTAAATGAAATGGATTCTGTTATTCTCAACCGAGAACCCTGACAAAGGCAGGAAGGATGACTAAGTAATTAGAGGAAAAAGGGAGCGACAGAGCTTAGGCACAGGGGCACAAAACAGTACGATGTGGCAAGGGAGCATAATAGGTTAGGATGCAAATTTTCCCCAAGTCTGAGAAGGACACATCTTCAGCTCGGGAGAAAACAAGCTCAGGACAGCTCTGGGCTGCTGCTATTACCCGCAGCACGTTGGGTATCTGCTGTTCCATACAGTATTGGGAGTATTGGGGACACACAGCAAGGCTGTGGGGAGGGGAACATTGGGTTCAATTGACAGAGTATCTTGTTATTGAAGTCAGGGTATTACCTGCATCTCCTCAAACCCTTTAACCCCTTGCCACAGTATGGAAGTACATGCTCCCGGGAATCAGAAGCCCTAGGCTGGAGACCACGAACTGTTAATTGGGTGACCTTGAGCACAAGGTCACTTCCATTCTCTGATCTTCAGTTTCCACATCTGTGAAGTTGGGTAACACGTGGTTATATGACACAGCACCCACGCAAATGGTTTGTCAACTATGAAGTGCTGAGTAAACGTGATGGATGGTTCTCACCGCACTTGGGGTACCAAACAGAAGCAAAATACAAATGGAAGTTAAGATTGATGATTTCAGTGGGGGCCGCATGGGGCCCAAGGCCGTGGGTTGTAAGTCATCAACATCAAGAAAGAAACGGCTCTTGAGGAAGATGTTAAGATTATCTGTAGTCAGCCAGGACTCTTGTGGTTGCGAGGGACACTAGCCTCATGCCAAAGTGGCTTCAGAAAACAAACACAACTTTCATGTCAAAGCACTTGATTCAGGCCCAGTTGGATACAAGGACTCAAGCAACAAAATCACACCTCCAACTCCATCTTGTGTTACATTTTTGTTGATCATCCTCAGACAAATTCTTTCTTTCTTTCTTTTTTAAGGTTTATTTATTTATTTTGAGAGACAGAGAGCACGCACGTGAGCGAGCCCGAGCAGGGGACACCCTCAGCGCAGACCCCAGTGGGGGCTCAACCCACAAACCACGAGATCGGGACCTGAGCCAAAATCAAGGGTCAGACGCTTAACCCACTGAGCCACCCAGGCGCCCCAAATTCTCTCTTTCTGCTACCAAGAAGCTGGCTACCAAGAAGCCGGCAGCTGCTACAGCCCTGATAGTCTCTGATCTATTTGAAAGGAACACAACCACAATCTTGAAATTTCTATAAAACCTTTTCAGTATCTCATTGACCCCAACTAAATGATGTACTCTTACCTGAGCCGATAACGTGGCAGGAATGCGATGATCTCATTGGCCAATCCTCAATCACATGATCACATTCGGAGCCAATCAAAACACTTCACTTCAAAACCTCAGGGTGGGGTGGTTTAGCGCAGGTAGAAGTCGCTCCAACAACCACAAATACCTACAGCGGGTAGTTACTGATTGTGAGTATTTACTATGCTTTGAAGAATCTACATGGAACCCATCTAAAAACGAATCATGCTTAAAAATGCCGCAAACACTCCATGCTTAAAAACGCTGGGAGGAACCTTATTCCAGGGACTTCTATGAATTAGTCATGAGGGTGATTTGAATGCTGCCCTCAGAACAGCGCTTTGACATCTTATGACTCTTCTAACTTTCTACAGAGCTCCCACATTTGTTCCTTTATTTGATCTAAATTTAACCATACTCCTAGGAGTCAGAGAAGTTAAGTCACTTGCTTAAAGTCACACAGCCAACCCTGATTTCCTGCCTCCTGGCTTGTAAGTTGTCCGCTCTTGATCCTGGGGTACTAGCAAGAGATAGTATGGGCAAGTTAGGGGAGAGAGCGGGGACGCAGGCGTTTAGGCACGAAGGGTAAACCAGTCAGACTTGGTCTCTGTGTGCATAAGCACAAAGCGTCGTGTGGACACAGACAAGAAACCAGACCATGATTGTTCCCTGTGCTAATGACACGGGTGAGCCCAGAGCCCCCTGGGAGCTCCCGCGGATTCTGCTGGCGACACTGCTTTTCAAGTGAAGACAAGGAGTGAGGGAGTGTGCATCTTTAAGGATCACATAACCTCTATTTTAATTATTAACTTGCTGCATTATTAACTGACCAGCTGTGGGTGGCAGAGAACCAAGGGTCAGAACTCTACGGCAACAATTCGTTCCTGGTGGAGCCCCCAGGCCAGCGGTTCTGAAACCTTCTTAAGGCACATTAAGCACCTGATGAATGATGGCAAACTTCCCTCCAGAAAAAGACACAACTGGTCTGCAATTTCAGGACTCAGCCCTACGTACTTCCTCCCCATGTCCTGAGGGGCTACCCACACCAGGCCTAATGTCCCCAGGTCCCCTAGCCTTCCTTGGTCTCTTTCCAAATAATAACCCCACCCCCACCCTCACCCCTCCCACTGCCTGCCATGGGCAGCCTTGGGGAAAAGAGGAAGGTGAAGAGATTA
This sequence comes from Panthera pardus, assembly GCF_024362965.1. Lineage (NCBI taxonomy): Eukaryota > Metazoa > Chordata > Mammalia > Carnivora > Felidae > Panthera > Panthera pardus. The sequence continues at coordinate 7,334,811 of NW_026526980.1, read as the reverse complement.
GGAGGTGGGACTTAACAGCACAAACCTCAACCATTTGGAGAAGAGAGAAAAATAAAGTTCTCTTCCAGAAGGCACTGGCCAAACTTCCTCTATACATGGATATCCCTACAGCACGCGCACATCCGTTCAGTCCAAAACTTCAAACATATGGATGGCACCTTCAAGGCTTTTGGTTCGTTCCTCCCACACTGTGACAATTTTTCCTCAAGACCAATACACCTGAAGTTAAAATTTTCTTTTAAAAGAGGACTTTCTTTTAAAGTGGAGAGCCACGATGATTATTTGAAAAAAAAATTAAACACTCAGAAAACAAAACAATGTTATTGAATCCTAGCTAGCCTTGGTAACTGTGCTCTGAGCCCAGAGATGTTCTTTCTGATTAGATATATAGATGGGCAGGTTTTTAAAAGGGGGGCAGAGAGGGTGGGGAGAGGAATAGCATGTTGGACACACATTCACACCAAACTGCAACTTTTGATGTTATCAGATGGGTTGAAATGATTGCAAAGCCAACAATTTCCTCACCAAATGGTTCAGACTTAACTTCATGCCTCACCCAGTCGGGGAACACTGTGATTTATTTAACAGATATCTATTGAGTTACCTACTAAATGCTCTTGGGCATCGATGAATAATGGGGATGAAAGGAAAATACACATGGTTCCTGCCCTCCCAGACAGACTCTTCCCTTGGTGGAGACAAACAACGAAATGGAAAAGAAAACAATTTCAAATTGGGTTGGGTACTACCTACAAAAACCCAACAGACCCAACAAGGGGTTACAGGAGAAGGTTGAAGAGGCATGAGATGTACGAGGGGGGGCTTCACAGACTGGAGCCAAGATCAGAAGGCAGTTTGGTCTTTGAGTGAGTGAGACCGGAGTTTCCAGTAGAAAACTCACGCTCAGGATCAGACTCTCAGGGAGTGGGAAAGTGGTTAGCAGCTGTAACTCGATATCCCAGGCATAATCTGAAGGACACTAGAGAGACCTGCTCTTTGCCCCTGATTCAATCGGAAAGCAAAGCAGATGTTGTCTTAATAGTTTTCCAGTCCAGTGGCCAAGAGAAAACAAAATATGTCATACATGTGGTTGTATTTAAAGGCAAGATTACAACACATGTCCAACAAACGTTGGTTGTTGCTAGAGCAAGAGATTCCATTTGTAATCACAGCTGAGTTAATCTAATTAACTGCAAATGAAGACAGTCTTCAAGTTCAGCCAAAATGGTCACAAGTACATGCTTTTTACAATGTTTTCCCCTCTTCTCTCCTTGAAGGGCCCCAACCTGCCATCCTGTTTTTAAATGCTGAAGTCCTAGTGACATGACATGAGAGTTTCTGTTTGTTGTTTGGCTGGATCTCTGCAGAGGCAAAGGCTCGATGCCCTAAAGAAGTTAGATCTTTTAAAATATAAATCAGTACAATGGCTTTTGATCGCAATTGATCAATATCCAGGCCCCAAAATGGAGATTGCACAATCTACCATCAGACTCGCTACACCCATAGAGGTCGATGCTCCACGCCAGGCCCCCTCAGCCTTGCCTAAGAACCCAGGCTCCCATCCTACCAGCCAAGCCCTCTGCGTTTCCCTTAGATGGTTCTGGATAGGAGCGTAAGAAAAATCCCAGGCTTAACACTGGCCTCTTAAGTGCTGGTGCTTCTTAGGGAAGTCAGTGATGTGGGGTGGCCAGGATGAAAGGCTGACTTTAGCTCTGCTTTGGGGGCCTCTTGAATCATCTATGTTGGGAAGCTGGATGTCCTGGGGGAGGATAATGGATTAAGATCATTCCATTTGAAAGAGTTCACTCAGATACAAGCAAAAAGATAGATGATGACACCATTAGGTTTACAAACCACAGAGCATTTGCTCCCCCATCCCATACAGGATGAAAGCTCTAGGGCCATTACATGTTAGGCTCCCTGTAGCAGAAGGGTTAGGATCTGGGGCTTTTGACTCAGGCAGCCCCGGGTTCAAATTCCAGCTCTATCATTCACTGCATGTCGAAATGCAGATAAGCCATGCAACCTCTGAGCTTCACTTTCCTCATCTGTGAAAAGGGCATGACACCACTTGCCTGGAGTTGCTTGGAAAATGGGAAATGATGCATATGGGACTGCCAAGATAATGCCACGCACAATGTCAACGGCACGTAGTTTACATCTGCATTCAGTAACGGTGCCTTCCCTCTGCCACTCTGCGCGTTCGCCAGATCTCCCCTCCTGCCTCTCTTCTCTGGTTTTCTCATACGGCTGCCCCAACTGTAAGCAATCCCTATGATGTCATCCAACCCTGGTCGTTCAACTTCTTCCTTAGGTCACACATTTCTCAGGGGCAACTCTGGGTGACAGCCATCAATACAAGCTGCGGCCAAGGAAGGCGCTCCATCCTTATGAATGGCGATTCCCAAGTGTGCTCTGTGTCAACAGTAACTAAGGCCTGTGAGCATTCCTTGGGAGATGGAACAAAATGGAATTCTGTGGTCATATCAGTTTGGGAAACGCTCAGAGATTCATAGGACACATTCATATATTAAAGGCTCTGAGGAATCTTAGCATGAATAACCCCACTTAGCTTTGTTTGCTTTACCCTTCCCACTTTATCTGATTTACTGGTGTCCTGCTATCCGTGGTTCCTTCTTTAAGCGCTTTCCTTTACACCCTTTTTAGTATGAACTAAACAATCCCCCTTCGCAAATAGAGAAATAGGGTTCAGAAAGGTTAAATGGTTAGCACATCCTGATCCAGTGGGTAGTACCAGAAACACCTGCTCCCTCTTTGAGTCCAGGGCTCTTTTCTCTACATCTGGAAGAAATAGCTTAATAAATCCCTTTCTGCCAAACAATCCCAGAATCTATAAATCACTGGATGGGCTCACGGGATTGCATTGCCTGACAATTTCATCTTCGTAGCAAGGAGAAAACCACAGAGGGAGAGTGATTTGTCCAGAATTAGGGGTGGCAGAGTTGAAAGTGGCACCCAACCTACTAATCTCCAGGCTCAGCTGCCTTTACCTTACGCCCGGGGTTCATGGGTCTGGCTCAAACTCCTCAGCCATCTTCTTCAATTACATCTTCCCTCTCTCCAAGGCTAGATCAGTGCTGCCCAATAGACCCTTCTGAAAGAGGGTGGAAATGTCTATAGCCGTGGCATCCCTTCCGATAAACACTAACCACATGTAGCTGTTGATCACTACAGATGAATCTAGGGCAAATGAGAAACTAAACTTTTCATGCCATTTCATTTTGAAAAAAAATTTTTTTTAATGTTTATTTATCTTTGAGAGAGAGACAAAGTGCGAGCAGGGTAGGGGCAGAGAGAGAAGGAGACACAGAATCTGAAGCAGGCTCCAGGCTCTGAATTGTCAGCACAGAGAGTGATGAGGGGCTCAAACTCATGGATGGTGAGATCACGACCAGAGCCGAAGTCAGACACTCAACCAATTAAGCCACCCAGGTGCTCCTCATGCCATTTCATTTTAATGAATATACATTAAAATAGCTGCATGTGACCAGCCACCATATCAGACAGGGTAACTCTGAAGACCAGAAAGCATATTGATTCTATAGACCCACGGATGCAATTATCACAGAAGCAGAAGATCCTTGTAATAACAATGGAGTCTAAGCTGCCTAGACCTTGTTAGGGGCTGCATTCAGTTTCATTTAATGATAGAGCACAACCTATCCCAAAAGATGCATTTGCTCAACCGATTTCCTCCTTTCCTTGGCAACATCTTACCCATCATTCTAATCTAGGCTCAAATTCACCCTCTTTCAGGAAGCTTTTGCTGATCTACCTCCCTCCCACCAAGCACAGCGAAGAGATTCTTCCATGGAACTCCCACTGTCCTATAATTGTCCCCAGTGGGATGAAAAGGAAGACAGTTTTTGTGTTGGTTTTGAAACTGGATGAGAGGGGAGAGAGTTTGCCTGGGGGGAGGGAGTTGTGGCAGGGGCATTTGGGGAGTGGTGTGAGAGAGATAAGGAAGATGTACCTAAAAGAGATGGGTAAGCATGACTTAAGCTTTTCCAGCTACCCTAAGAAACCTTCAGTAAAAGTAGGTATTACAATCTATAGTGACACGTGGATCAATCTCACAAGGTTGAGAGGGAAAAGGAAATCACATGCTTCACAAACAAAACACCCAATATATTAGGAATAAGAGGGGATTTTCTCAACCAGATAAAGGTCATCTATGAAAAACCCAGAGCTGACATCATACATGGTGGTGAAAGACTGAAGATCAGTCTTCAGTCCCCCTAAGATCAGTAACAAGACAAGGATGCCTACTCTTGCCACATCTATTCAATATTACTGGAGATTCTATCCCAGACAATTAGGCAAGAAAAAAAAAAAAAGGCATCCAGATCGGAAAGGGAGAAGTAAAACTATCCTCATTTCCAGATAATGTAATCTTGTACATAGAACATGCTAAAGAGTCCACCCAAATACATTAGAACTTCTAAATAAATTCAGAAGTGTTGCAGAATATGAGACCAATATACAAAAAGTAGCTGTATTTCTTCTACATATTGACAATGAGCAAATCAAGAATGAAGTTAAGAAAATAATTTTATTACCACAACATCAAAAAGAATAAATACTGAGGAGTAAGTCTAACCAAAGAAACACAAGACTTTTGAACTGGAAACTACAAAATGCTGTCACAAAAAATTACAGAAGACCTAAATAAATGGAAAGACATCCATGTTCATAGATTGCAAGATTTAATACTGTTAAGATGGCAACACTCCTTGAATTGATCTACAGATTCAATGAAATCCGTATCAAAATACCAGAAACTTTTTTGCGGAAATTGACAAGCTGATCCTAAACTTCATATGGAAATTCAAGGACCTGAAATAGTAAAAATAATCTTGAAAAAAAAAAAGAACAAAGTTGGAGGACTCACACTTCCTGATATCAAAAGTTACTACAAAGCGGCAGTAACAGGAAAGTGTGGAACTGGTACAAGAACAGACACATAGGCCAACCAATAGAATGAATTGAGAATGTAGAAATAAACCCTCACAATTTATGGTCAATTGATTTTTGACAAGGGACCCAAGACAATTCGTTCTACAAGTGGTAGTGGGACAACTGGATAGCCACATTTGAGAGAATGAATGTGGACCCTTTACTCACATCATAAATAAATTAATTCAAAATGGATCAAAGACTAAATTTAAAAGCTAAGCTTATAAAACTCTCAGAAGAAAACAGAGGGGTTGAGGCACTTGGGCAGCTCAGTTGGTTATGTGTCCAACTCTTGATTTTGGCTCAGGTCATGATCTAATGGTTCATGGGATCGAGCCCTGACTTGGGCTTTGCGCTGACAGTAAGGAGGCTGCTTGGGATTCTCTCTCTCTCTCTCTCTCTCTCTCTCCCCCTCTTCCTCTGCCCCTCCCCAGCTCATGCAAGTGTGTGTACTTTCTCTCCCTCAAAAGAAATAAAGACACATTTAAAAAGGAGAAGAAAACATAGGGGTAAATGTTCATGACCTTGGATTAGGCAATAGGGTCTCAGATATAACAACCAAAGCACAAGCAACAACATCAATGAAAAAAAATGGATAAGTTGGACCTTATCAAAATGAAAAACTAGTGAAGATAATCCACAGAATGGCAAAAATCATATATCTGCTAAAGGACTTGTATCTAGAATATACAAAGAACTATTACAACTCAATTATTTTTGTTTAATATTTTTTACTGTTTATTTACTTATTTTTTTGAGAGAGAGAGAGAGAGAGAGAGAGACCAAGCAGGGGAGGGACAGAGAGAGAAGGAGACACAGAATCTGAAGCAAGCTCTAGGCTCTGAGCTGTCAGCACAGAGCCTGACGTGGGGCTCGAATTCACGGACTGTGGGATCATGACCTGAGCTGAAGTCGGATGCTTAATCAACTGAGCCACCCAGGTACCCCACAAATCAATTACGAAAAGAAATAACCCAATTAAAAAACAGACAAAGGATCTGGATAGACATTTCTCCAAAGAAGATAAACAAATGGCCAATAAACACATGAAGAGATGTTGACCATCATTAACTACCAAGGAAATGCGAACCAAAACCACAATGAGATACCACCTCATACCCCTGAGGGCGGTCAGAATAAAAAAGATAAGATAATAACAGGTATTGGTGAGGGTTCAGAGAAATAGGAACCCTCACATGTTGTGGTGGAAATGCAAAGCATTGCAGCTGCGTTTGAAAACAGTTTGGCAGTTTCTCAAAAAGCTAGGCCTAGAGCTCCCCCATGACTCAGCAATTCCACTCCTAGGTATACAGAAGAGAAAAAGAACATGTCCACACAAAAACTTCTACATGAATGTTCATAGCAACGTTATTCATAATAGCTAAAAAGTGGAAACCACCCAAAAGTCTTATGAGCTGAAATCCGAGTAAGTAAAATGTGGTACAGTAGATACCCTAATCGGCGGGGATAGGTTCCAAGGCCCCCAGCAGATGCCTGAAACTGAGGATAGTCCCGAAGTCTCTAGATGTTATATAGTTTTTCCTATACATACATACCTATGATAAAGTATACATTTATACTAAATTTATAAATTAGGCCAAGTAAGAGTTTAACAATGATAACTAATAATAAACTATTATAATTATAACAATATACTGTACTAAAAGGTAGGTGAATGTAGCCTCTTTCTCTCTAAATGTCTCTTCTTTGTGTCTCTCTTTTTTTTTTAAACTTTTACTTATTTTGAGAGAGACAGAGCATGAGCAGGGGAGAGGGCAGAAAGAGAGGGAGAGAGAGAATCCTAAGCAGGCTCCATGCTTAACATGGAGCCCGACATGGGGCTCGATCCCAAGACTGAGAGGTCACAACTTGAGCCGACATCAAGTTGGACACTCGACTGACTGAGCCACCCACACGCCCCTGTATCCCTCTCTTTTTTTTAATTGAAATATAGTTGACACGCAATGTCAACTATATGCCTATTAGTTTCAGGCATACAACACACTGATTTGACAACTCTGTACTTCATGCTGTGTTCACCCCAAGTGTGGGTACCATTCGTCACCATTCAACACCATTATAGTGTCATTGATTATTTTCCTTCTGCGGTACCTTTAATCTCTGTGCCTTGTTCATTCCACCCCGTACCTTCACCCATTTCTCACTCCCTTCACTTATTTTGCCCATCTAACCCCCCTTCCCTCCCTTCTGGCAACCACCAGTTTGTTCTCTGTATTTATACATGTATGTTTTTGCTTTTTGTTTGTTGTTTTTATTTTGTTTTTCAGATTCCACATATAAGGGAAATGATATGGTACATGTGTTTCTCTGTCTGACTTATCTTACTTTGCATAATGCCCTCTAGGTCCATCCACGGTGTCCCCCGTGGCAAGACTTCATTCTTTTTTATGGCTGAGAAGTATGCCATCATATCTATATACACACCACAACTTCTGTATCTCAAAATATCTGATTGATTGTCCTGCACTCACCCTTCTTCTTATGATGATGGGAGATGAGAAAATGCCTGCGTAATGAGATCAAGTGAGTCGGGTGAGTGACGGAGGCCCTGTGACGTAGCGTGATGCTACCACTGACCTCCTGATGAGACTTCGGAAGGAGGGTCATCTGCTTCAGGACTTCGGTCAACCATGGTCACCGAAACTGAGGAAGGCAAAACCACAGATGAGACGGGGCTACTGCATAACCGTACGATGAAATATTATTTGTCAATACGGAGGCAATAATACCACCTACTCCTCATAATTAGTGAAGACTAGATTCACAAGCCTCACCTGGTTCCTGGTTTCCCACCTGCTACTGGCAAGGCTTTTTGTCTGAGCTCGCCCCCATCCCCCAAACCAGTCTTGCTAGGAGACCCCTGTCCTGTTGAATCCTTCACTCCTTTGCAGGACTCCTTTGATCGGCCAGCAATCAAAACTCACGGAGTAGAATTGATTTTAAGAGCCCACACTTTCTGTGACCCTGGGTGGTTGAGTCGGTTAAGCATCTGACTTTTTTTTTTTAATGTTTATTTTTGAGAGAGAGAGAGAGAGACAGAGCACGAGGGGGTAGGGGGCAGAGAGAGAGGGAGACCCAGAATTCGAAGCAGGCTCCAGGCTCCGAGCTGTCAGCACAGAGCCCGACGTGGAGCTCGAACTCACAAACCTCAAGGTCATGACCTGAGCCAAAGTCGGCCACTTAACCGACTGAGCCACCTGGGCCCCCGCAGACTCTGATCTTGGCTCAGGTCATGATCTCAGGGTTCATGAGAGGTTCGCGGGATGGAGCCCTGCATTAGGCTCTCTGCTGATAGCACGGAGCCTGCTTGGGATTCTGTCTCTCCCCATCCCTCTCCCTCTGCCCTTCCCCCACATCTCAAAATAAATAAAATAAACTTTAAAAAAAAAGATCCCATACTTTGTTCCTCTCTTCCTCATGATTTTAAAAAGTTCTGTGAAGACAGCTCCCTTCACTACTCTTGAAACCAAGGAAATGTGTAAATGAGTTGGCTCTGTCATTCTCCACAGGTCATTTTTGTATTCCCAGCTAATGTTCACCAATTCCTGGAGGCTGGCAGGGCAGGGCAGGGCAGCTCCAAGGGCAGAGGGAAGAGACTGAAGGTGCGTATATCTGTCTGTAGCTTTCCCCCATACAGCTGGGCGGGTTCGCTCAGCCGTTCTTGGAGACTGGAAGTTTGGACACCTCGGCCCTGGGCCCTTGGCAGGTGAAATCCAAGGGCACCCCAGCACCCCTGCCAATGGCAGCCCGGCACCTGGGGGAAAACCAGGAGACAGAGAGAGTCTGAGTCTGTGCTGGTAGCTGCCCAGGGTAGAAGGGGACTCCGGCTTCATGCAGGAGCTGCTGGGGAATTGCTCCCACGGAGGAAATTCCAGTCACCGAACAGAACCTGGAAAGTACGTTCTCCGAGCTTTGGGCTCTCACCTTCAGCCTCCGAGTGTCAGTCCCCCCTGCACGGCTGGCTAGTCCTCTGTTTCCTCTGGGACTTGGCTGGTTTCCTTTAGGGGAGCTGCAGTCCAGAATCTGTGGCCAATGGAAAGGAAGCAGGGAGGTTGTGCCCCGGCCGGGGAGGGGAGAGCCTGGTTGCGGTACCTCCAAGGGGTCCAAGCAGGTCAGAGCACAGCCTCTGTTTACTCCATTTCCGATGACCTGCAGTTACCCCAGTGTGATCCCCTGGGTCACAACCCAGCCTGGAGTGTGATGTGTCATTCCAGCTTCTCCCATGGTCCTTTGGGATGGCCTGTGGCCACATCTGTCCAGGGACTGACCCTTAGTAACCCGTGGTCTTTGCGGCCCAGGGTGGGCGTGGACGCAATGGCCTGGGTGGCTTTGGGAACTAAGGGAAAAGTGATAGTCCATTCTCCCCACTCCCCAGCATGTGTCTGGGGTCCAGCTGGCCCACTCTCCCACCCACTCAAATAAGGGTCCTCCGGAAGTTAGGGCCGGGGCCGCCATCGAGCCCTTGGGTTTCTCTGAAGGCCTTTGGGGAGCTGCAACGTGCTGCCCACAGCCACTGCCTTCTTCCTGTTCAGTCTGTCACTGAAGCCATTCGTCCAAAACTCAAATGGGACTGTGTCATAGGCCTGTTTGGAAACCCTACTTGGCTCCCCTCCAGGGACTGGAGGCCCACAGATGGGGTTTTGCTTGGCCTGCCTTGAGTTTTTTAAAAATCTCGAAGTTTTGCACGAAAGCTGACTTTCCTAGCTTCTCTTGAGACGTGGAGCCCTGATCCTGTGTGGCCACAGCTGGCTGCAGCTGAGCACAACACCTCTCCAGGCATGTGTTCCTCGGGGAATGGCTTCCACTCGTCCCCCTGGCCTTACAGCCAAGCCTCCCTTCCTCCTCGCACGACCAGCTGGCACCCGCCCGCTTTTGAGTTTCCCACTCTCGTCTCTAGGCCAAGGCTCCCGTAGCACAGCTTGGGGGCAGTAGGTGACCTGACCTCTGTCTGCCTTTCCAGCCTTGTTCCTGCTCACCCCTCCGTTCCCTCCCTCACCCCTACCTCTCGGCCCATGGGCCATGCCAGTCTCTGCCCGCTCACCAAACGAGCCAGATGCCGACATGGGTCCACGCCTCGTGCAGTTGCCGGGATCTGCATCTGTATCCTCGGGCAGCAGACGTCTGCAGAGCACCTGGTATGCATGTCTGGGCTACGTACTGGGGACGGAAGTATAAGACCCAGGGTATGAGTCTGGGTTCTCCACTGAAACAGACCCAATAGAATAGATGATCAATCGATTGATTGATCAGTCGATAGATACTAATCATAAGGCAATGGCTCATGTGATTATAGAGGCTGAGAAGTCCAAGATCTGTGGGAGGCAACCTGGAGCCTCAGGAGAGCTGATATTTCTAGTCTGAGTCTGCAGGGCTGAGTCTCAGGAGCGCCGATGGTGCAAGTTCAAGTCTGAGATTGAAGGCAGAAGACGGATGTCACAGCTCTAAGACAGGCAGGCAGAGGGGAAGCATCCTTTCTTAGTCAGCCTTTTGTCCCATCTGCTGTACTCAATCTACCCAGGCACACGTTAATCGCATCCAGAAACACCCTCACAGACTCCCCAGGTCCAACGCTGAACCAAATATCTGCGCGCGCTGAGGCTGACACGTAAAATGGGCCCTGCCATTCGGTCCTCCTTCTCCCGAAGCCTGCAGCTTAGCAAGGCACGCAGAGGGGCAGGAAAATAATTCCAAAACTGAGTAGTGAGAGCTGGAGGGATTCTCACTTCCACTTCCAGCTTCAACTCGAATAGTGCCTCCTACAAGTCTTTTCTCGTCTCCCCACACAATCAGTGACTTTCTCTTGGGGGCCCCCAGAGAACACACCTCTTGGGAGAGATTGTCTCTCTCTTCTCAGTGAAATGTTCTAAGTCTACAAAAGGATACAGAAGTAATGGAGCAAAGTCCCATGTACCCACACCCGTCCTTAAAAGATAAAGCATCACAGGGGCGCCTGGGTGGCTCAGTCGGTTGAGCCGCAGACTTCCGCCCAGGTGGTGATCACGGTTCAGGAGTTCGAGCCCTGCAGTGGGGCTCAAACTACATTGGGATCCTCTGTTCCCCTTTCTCTGCCCCTCCCTCTCTCGTGCTCTCTCTCTCTCAAAAATGAATAAATATTAAAAATAATAATAATAAAGCATCACAGGCTAGGGCGGCCAATTTGTCCCCTCCGGGGACCCCCTCAGTCCCTGGCAAGTCAGGAGGATGGGTCACACCAGTGCAGGCCTCCTCACCTCCCACGCCTGCAGGCCTCCTCACCTCCCACGCCTGAGTATAGCACTTCCTTGAAATCGTCCCCCCCCACGCTCCCCAGCAGAGGACTGATCGATTTATTAAATCGATCATTTTTAGGGTTACCATGTGTGTGTCTTTATACTTCGAATCCAGCCTTAAATGACATTGGATTGCCTGTGCCGGCGGCCGCAGGCAACGCCCCCCCCCCCCCCCCCGCCCCCGCATGCACACTGGCGGCCCAGGCTGGGTCCAGAACATTGGATGACCTCTCCTGATGGGTGATGGCGATAAGAGCCTGGTGGCAGCACCCAACACTTGCTGCAAATTTGAAGCGAAAAGCTGGAAAAGCAAAGCTGGAAAGCTGCGCGAAACCCAGACAGGGGAGAGGTGGGGGGTGGGGGGAGAGGCGGGGACTAGGTGGAAGAAGCAGAGAGCGCCCCCGAGAGGCAGTTAGGAGAGCATCAGAGGGGGGACCCGGGGCTGGGTGGAGAAGGTCAAGGCATGTTGGGCAGGGAAGCGGCAAACTCCCCCCCCCCCACCCCCACCTTTAATGCTCCTGCGACACACTCCACAAAATCCACAGCCCTCACTCAGGCGTGGGGGCAGAGGCGCACTTTCAGGGGCCCGACTCTCGGAGCTCCCGGAGGTGCTCCCGTGGCCTCTTGAGGAGCCTAGCTGCTCCCCGAGGCCTCCAGGTGCCGGCTAAGTGTTCAGTGTTATTTGTGGGGGGAAGATGGGGAGGAGGGAGGAACACAGAGAGGGAGGAAGGAAGGAAAATAGGAAGGGGGGGGGGGAGGGAAGGCCGACCTCAGCTCTGCGATGGGGGTGGGGGTGGGGGTGGGGGTGGGGGTGGGGGTGGGGAGGAGCCAGAGCGGCTCCGCAAGGTCTTTCCTGCCAGGACGGAAGGGCCTGATCTGCAGAGGGGCTGCGAGGCCCCCGCCACTGGCCTGCTGTGGCCCCAGGAGCCAACGGGCTCGGGACTCTTCTGGGCGTTGGGAACCAGGCCGGGAAGCGCACTGCGAGCGAGGGCGTGAGGGGGTGGAGGGTGGAGAGAGCAGACAGGGAGCAGAGGGAAGTGGAGGGGCAGAGGCGTGCTGCTTAGCAACGGCAGGAGAAGATTTAGGGAAGTGACAGGACCATTTCTCCCTGCGCCTCAAAGGGAGGGTTTTTTTTTTTTCCCCCAGAGCTGCCTGCCGCCTACACTGGCGGATCTTGTTGTGGCGGCTCAGAACGCGGGTTAGAAGTCGGGGTGGGGGGGGGGGAGGCTCCCCGCAATTCAGGGCCATCGCTGGGGCAGGCTGGCCCGCCACGTGTGAGGCCACCAGGCTCTCAGCAACTCCAAGGGGACCTCTCCTCTGGGCCCTGGAAGGAAGGGAAGGAAGCCAGCCTCGCAGGAAACACCACCAGCGATGCAACCTCAGCCTCCTCTCTGGAAGGTGCTGGGGATTCTCCCTTCCCTTTCTTCTGCCCCAGGACCCTGCTGGCAGCAACCCCCCCCCCCCCCCCCCAGCTTCCTCCCCACTGAGAATTCTCAGTTGCTTTGCTTTTTTAATTTGGTTTTCTCCGGCTCAGAATCGAGATCAAAAGAAGAAATTCTTTGCAGCCTTTTAGGAATAATTCCCAGAATCGCCCCCTGGAAATGCATACATAATGACCATAATTATTTAAAAAGGAGTCTTTCTCCGTTTCTTTTCCATCTCTGCGGCAGGCTTGGAGAGGACAGGCGAGAGGGAAGCGGCTAGGGTGTCTTTGTGGTCGCAGGGTTTAACTGCATGAACCGTGTTCTCGCAGGCGAAGTGTGGGACCCACACGCCACCGGCTTGCGGCACGTGACAGGCCTCTAGATGGTGCAGACAACAAATGCAAAAGGCAGTTCGCTAGCGCTAAACACCCCGACTGGCCTGGTGGGAAGTTACTCCCTTTCTAATTGGTGTTACTTGTCTTGAGTCCATCAAGTCTCAAGCTGGGGCTGGGTCTGTCCTTAACATTCCTGGAAACTTGCTAACCTTCCTTCTGACTGGGGCAAACGGCAATCCCCAGGCTGAGAACAAGTAAGAGCGACTACCTGCAATTTACTAGGGCTGCTTTTTGTTGTGATTATTTAAAAAAAATTTTTTTTAAGGTTTATTTATTTTTGAGAGAGAGAGAGAGAGCACGAGCGAGCTCTAACGGAGCAGGGGCAGAGAGAGAGGGAGACACAGAATCCGAAGCAGGCTCCAGGCTCTGAGCTGTCAGCACAGGTCCCAATGCTGGGCTGGAACCCACAAACCACCAGACCATGACCTGAGCTGAAGTCTGACCCTTAGCAGACTGCGCCACCCAAGGCGCCCCCATTGTGATTATTTTTTTGTGAGCCCTGGGAGCGGTGGGGGAGGGGGACTTTGCACTAAAGGCTGGTTCCTTTTTACAGGAAAGATAAATAATTAGTAACTAATAATCAAAGTGGTTGCTGGACCCTGCCAAATGACAAACGCTTTGGAAAAGTCTCCAGCCTGTCAGCCCCTCGATCCAGGAGGCCAGCTTTCCCCCTGGCAGGCTGTGGGTCAAGTTGAGGGAAGGATCCCGTTCAAGGTCAGCTGGTCGAGTTGGTCAGCAGCTGGCCCCCCAAGGAGGCTCAGATGGGAGTTTTTAATTTTTTTCGGAGCCACTCAGCCTGGCTTGGCACCCACTTGTAGCCCATTCTGTTTCTTGAGATTCGAGAAGTCAGCTCCTCAAGGTCCACTTGGGGACACACGGCCATAGAGTGTGGGTGGCTGCCATACCTGATTTCCCTCTGGACAACCACCAGTCTGTCCTCTTGGATCTGGGGTTTGAGCAGAGCAGACCTACCCGGTGGCTTTAGGGCTGGCATGCCATCTGAGCCTGGCTTCCCCTGGGCATCCCATTCTTCTGGCCACAGCGATGGATGGGCTCCGGGAAGGGCAGAGAGATGCATGGAGACTCTTGCTGGGAATTCTGGGGCTGGCTGGCTCTTTCCCACTGGCCTTGATCCTGAGAAGATGAGACTAGAGCCATTTCTGCCACCACAGGGAGGGAGCCAACAACGAGGGAAGGGGGGCGGTGAGAAATGAAGAGAGAGAGAAACCCGATCCTGATGGTATCAGTTCCATCCCTGGATCCAGCGGTGCCTGAAGCCAGCCCTCTACCCTTGGCCGCCTTTAGAGCTCCCCACGGAGCCAACGAATTCCCCTTTCATGTAATCTAGTAAGGATCAATGCTTCGGTCACTTGCAACCACGAGTCTTAACTGATGCAATGGCTCAGTGCAAATCCTTGGCCGCTGGGAGAGCAAGAACCCAAGGGGTTTGCCGTACCCACGTAGGTGAGTGGCATCGTCACCCTACGCAAACATGGGCACAGGAAAAGTTATGAAAGCTCCGAAGTTCAGAGGAACAAGTAGTAGCCACAGGCTGAGTGTGTTGCACGAAACGGCTTATTTCATCCGGGGAACAGTCCTACACGGCCGTCCGCTTTCGGCACCATTTTACAGATGAGAAGACTGAGGTCCAGGGGGTCTCTGTGAACCTTCAGGGCAGAACCAAGGCTTGCCACTCAGCGCCGTATCGTCCCAGCCGTGTCTCTACAGTAAACAAGGAAATGACTCACTGCTACATACAAGACTCTGGGGATGTGGGACAGGGAAGGGACCAAGGGGCGGGGCTGTCGGGCAGCACAGGGTGATACTTACGGAGCAGGTGGCACGAATGCCTCCATCTGCCCCCAACCCCGGCAGTCATGGGGTGCACACAGGCCTGCAGAAAGGGCTCCAGCTCTTTGCACCTCTGGTTGAGGACAGAAAGGCAGAGAGGGCCCTGGGATTCCATCAGCATCCATCAGTACTCATTGGCTGTGGGGCTCCCGACGAGCCCTTCTTGCCTCTTGGGAAATGGAGACCCCGGCTCCTGGCCTTGCTCATGTGACCCAGCAACCCGAGTATCAGATGAGGACAAAGATGTCGAGGATTAATATTTGCAAACATCGAAAGGGGGGCTTCAGGATGGAGGGAATCCCTGGACTTCCCGGAGGTGGCCTTGCAGGTGTGGACGGGCGTAAACTGACTCCCTGTACTCCCCCCCACCCCAGAGCTGTGGAGAGACAGGCCCAGCGTGACCTGAAAGGAACCTTTCTGGCCCCAAAGCCAAGAGAGATGAGAACTGTGAAGGAGAGAAGCGAGAGCTCGGCTACAGGCGCTTGGGGGTTTATTTTTACCCTGTTATCTCTATCCTGAAATGTCAAGCGTGGAGCCGCCTCTCCCCCCAGCCCCCCAGCCTCCCCAGCCATTCAGCGTGGCAGCGCAGCCTGGAAACAGGCCCCATTCTCCTTCTCTGGTTCCTCCGCCTCTCCAAGAGAGTCACAGCGCTATGGAGACGGGAGGCATGGAAACCCTGAAATAGAGAAGTGGGAAGTGAGACCTTTTATTTGGGTTCTGGAACAGGCTCACTTCCTCCTAGAGGCCCCGGGGTGCAGAGGAGGCCCTTGGAACTGTCAGGTACCTATTCTAAGGTTTGCATCAGATCGGTTCTTTATGGTGCAAGACTCAGAGATCCCTACTTACACGGGGTTATATAATAAAGATTGTTTAATTGGCTGAGGCCACCGAAAGGCCTAGCAAAAGGTCAGGCTTCGGGTAGGGTTCGAGCCAGGGGTTTTTTGTGCCGTCCCAAAGACTCGGTTCTCTCCCTCTCTCGGCTCCGTGTTCTGTGGTGTTGGCTTCAACCTCGGGCACCACTCTGTGCTCCCCAACAATCTTTAGCACTTCTAGAATCTTCCCCCGTGATCACAAATGGCTGCAGCAGTGGGTCTAGACCTCACATCCTCATACTGGTGGCTCCCAAGGAAGAGAGAGGAACCTTCTTTTTGCCACAAGTTACCAAGAAGTGTCCTGTGTTTCGTTGGCTATGACTGGGTTGTATGACCATCCCCAAGCCAATCATTTTGGTATGGGGCAGGAAGGTGAAATACACATTGATCCGATTAAGCCAAACCAGATTCCCAAGAACAGGGAAGCAGTGGTTTCCCACAGGAGATTTCAAGCACTGGACCCAAAAGGTGATGGAATGGATCTGCTGAGCAGCAAGCAGGAGGCTGTTCTGCACTTTATTCACTTTGTTTGATCTTTCCCTACTCAGGAAGGCCCCTGAGGTTAGACGTGACAGTTCTTTCCTATCCAGAAAGAGGCGAACATCAACATCTCTTTCTGTCTGTACGTTTACCTGAGGTTCTGAGTTCTACGAATCCTGGGTCCATCGTTCCCAAAATTGCACCAAGGCAACAGACTCTCCCCCCAGGTAGACGGGGAGGTACAGGCTGAAGGGTCATCTGTTTACCTGCCAAAGTCCTCCTCTGCATTCAAAATTTTTTTTTAATGTTTATTTATTTTTGACAGAAAGAGAGACAGAGCATGAGCGGGGGAGGGGCAGAGAGAGGGAGACACAGAATCCGAAGCAGGCTCCAGGCTCCGAGCTGCCTGACGTGGGGCTCGAACTCACGGACCGTGAGATCATGACCTGAGCCGAAGTTGGACGCTTAACTGACTGAGCCACCCAGGTGCCCCAGCTTCCTCTGCATTCAAAATAAAACTCACACTCTACACGCTGGCTTCCCTATCACTCACCACACATTCAGCCATTCCAGGCTTCTTATTGATCATTCCTTAGACAAGCCAATCAGTCACCTTATTCCTACAGAGCCTTTCCACTTGCTCTTTCTCTAGGATCTAGAATTCCTTTAAATCTTTTCAGAGTTGGCCCCATCTCATCATTCAGGACTCTGCTTGAACATCACACCTTCTTGGAAGCCTTCTCTGATCCACCTGGGGCGTAAAAACCATCTGAAATTACTGTGTTCCTTGATGGCTTGAGTATCTCTCCCCCTTTGTTAGACTGTAAGCTCCACAGAGCAGGGACTGCGCTGGTCCTACTGATGTGTGTCCCTCGTAATTCCTGCTTCTGTGTCCGCCATAGTGGAGGGACTCAATACATATTTGCTGGGTCAACGAAGGAGAAGTCTTTTCTGAATGACCTTGTAAACGTTTCCGGAGCAGGGCAACTTGTTACATTTGTCCTGGCTTTAACTTGGTGCCTACCAAAACGTGGCAGCAGAAGCGATGCGTTCAAAGTCGCACCCTAATTAGTAGGGAACGGGACCTGGGTAGCACCAATGGCTCCTTTCCTAGGCCAATGCATGTGAACATCTGAGGGCATGAAACTGTAGAGAGGCACCTGGGGCCACCTGTCCATCCAGGTGTCTAAGTATGGTGGCAACACCACCATTCACAAGTAAAAGCACGGTAACAGCGTGGGGTGGAATTGTTTCCTCCTTTCTCCACTGAGGCAGGGAGAGAAGAATGTCCCCGAAGAAGAAGAATGTCTCGCCTGGTCCACTGCAGACCCCAAAAATCAAAGTCAGAAACTCAACGTGCTGATGACTCAGAAGAACCCACATGTTCTTGATGGACACAAACTCTCCTCGAGGCTACCGAGATCTGCTCGTCTGTGACAGTCCTCAGGACGATCCAGTGAGTGTGGATGGCTCAGCCCAGAGAACGGGAACTCAAAAGCACATCAGCAGACAGACCTCAGTTGTTCCTGTACTCCGCAGACAGCATGCCGTCTGGAGCATCTCAAGTATTCTGCTGTTGATGGTTTTCTGCTCACCCAAACAGATCCATCATTCCTCTGTTAGGCCCTCACAAGACACTCTGAACTTCGTTCTCCTAGACTCCACAACATTTGTAATAATATCTATATTTAGGTGATAATTTGAGTAAGACTCATCTTCCCCACTGGACTCCAAACTTCTGAAAGGCGGGGATGATCTCATTACCTCACTACCGTGTCCAGTGGTGTAAGTAAACCAACCCCTTGCCCAACTTGTAGAGTGAGCCTCGTAAACAGTTTTTGAATGGGAGGGGGGAAAAGCGAATGGAACTCGGGGTCTGCTGGGAATGCACGTTACAGCCGGCCTGACTCAGCTGGAAGACAGCAAAGAGGCTGGATCTTTCAAAGTGAATCAGACCTCGTCACTGGCTGACCACCCTGTCCTCTCCATCAAAGCATCTCCCATGCCTAGAATAGTATCTACCACAGAATAGAGAGTCTGCAGACGGTGGAAGAATAAATCAATGAATGGACACTGTTCTTTCCCTTCCCAAAGAAGCTGGTTGCCTTCTTAAGGATAAATTCCTGGAAAGGGAGAATGGGGGGTGGGGTGGGGCAGAGAGCCATAGTATGCAAATGTGCTGAATCAAACCCAATGGTTTAATTTGGGTCATCCCCTTCAGACTCAGCGGTACCTTCGAGGAGTTTGTCTCCATTAAGAACATGTGGGTTCTTCTGAGTCACCAGCACGTTGAGGTTCTGACTTTGATTTTTGGGCTCTGCAGTGGACATCTGGGTCCTAATGGGTAGTTTTGCATCTGACATTTAACCAACCAAGGGCTCAAGCTATTTGGTCTTTGTCCCTCCTTCGGAGGTGACAGAGATTCCAAGACCTCATTCTTCAATCGCCAACCCCAAATCAAATACCAAAAAATCTCCCCCCCAACCCATCATGAAAAACCTCCATAAAACCAAATCTCCAAACATGCCTGGGTGTCAAGCCCACCCCCACCCAGCTAGCAAAAGGTGGCTCACTTTTGAACTACAAACTCCCTTCTAGAACCAGAAGGAAAGGAATAAGGGATTTACGGGTCGCCTCAGAGTTGTAGGTTCTGGCTTGTCCCCAGGATGAGTTCATTATTTATTCTTAGAGACCGGACTCAAATTAAACAAACAGTGCCTATAAATAGAGCAGGATACACTCAGCTCAGTGTCACTGAAAGGTCCTTTTCACAGGGACAGATGCGCTAAATGGATGTTCTCAGGTTACCCCGCTGGTACTACGTGAAAAAGGGTTGTCCTTTTTCTTGTTAAGTGTGGTCCAGGAGCGAAGCAGGTGAGTCAGACATTGGGATTTGGCCTGATCCTGTCTCCTTCGTTTCTTTTTTTCTAAATTCTCATTCACGTTATAACCGAGAGGGAGCCGGAGAGGAAGGATGTCACTCTATAAGCGCCCTGGCTGGACAATTTGGCATTTCCCTCGGGGAATGGGTCCTGGCTCAGGTTGTATTTGACAGAGTGTTCTGGTCTTTTAGATTAGATTGCAAACTCCCTAAGGGAAGGGACCAAATGGTAGACTTTCCTCTTGGTTTCTCCCATGCTGCCAAACACAGAGATGGCTAGGGTTTCCATGGCAGACCTGGAGCTACGAATTAAACGGACTGTCCTCAGGCATGGGGACCTGTCTGGTAGGGAGCAAGGCAGCCTGTGTTCCAAGCCTGCTATGGCTTTGCTCTGCCTCTCACTGGGTAGTGCGCTTGAGCTGTGCAGTGATCACATCACCGTGACAGACAAGTTGGGGTGGAAAGACCTGGAACAACTGTGAAGAGACATCAAGCAACGGGGCAACCAAGTCAAATCACCGGAGGGACAACAGTGATCACCGAATCGGCACTTGGCCGGCTCATTCCAAGCACTGTTCTAGAACATCGCAACAGCTCACTTAATCTTTCTAAAAACCCCTATGACTTAAGGACCATGATGATCTCTATTTTACAGATGAAGAAAGTGAGGCACCGGTTGAGTATTACCTTGCTCGAGGTCAGACGGCTGGTGAGTCAGGATGGGGAGTCAGGCAGTTGAGCTCAAGAGCAGCCTCCTGGAATCAAAATTAAGTGCACAGAGTCTGTATCTGTCAGTTTTATCGCCTGGGTCCGGACCACGCCTGGAACTCCCTGTCAGCATGGGATCGAGGTCAGGCCAATGACCCTGAATCTCAGGACTTCTTCTGGGAATGCTAGGCACAAGACACACGGACCTTCCCTGTGGATTGGCACGGGAGGTGGGCACCTCGCAAGGGCCACAGCCATCTGGCCGCTCCAGGAGGAACGTGGCTGAGAACGAAATCAGCGCTGAGAAAAACAGGTCCTGGTGATGGTCTTCGAACCCTGAGTCCAGCTGCACTTAAAGGTGGACCAGCCCTTCAGCCTTGAGCTTTCAGGAGCCAGTATCTCCCCTCTGCTGTTGTAAGCCAGTCAAGGCTGATTTCCTATCATGTGCAGCTGACAGAGTCCCTAACCGAGCCAGCCGGCCCCTAATAAAGCATGATTTGGCCAAACCAACAGCCCAGCCCCACCCACAAGTGATAGCTCTTTCCTCGCCCTGTTGGAATCTTCCAGAAACACGTACCAGCCTGCTTCCGTGCACTTGCACAATGGCTCCTTTCTCTGTTTACTGAAATCCCAAACACTCTGCTGAGGCCTCCCCCACGGTATCCTTCAGAATTACCTACCGCTTCGCTTGGTTACCACAGTATGGAACTTAGGTGCTTACTTAGCCCTTAGCCTATTCTGCCTTGAGATAGTTATTTACAAGTCATCATTAACATGCATTGAACGCACGCGCTCAGCTCGGCGAGGGGGTTCAGAGCCAAGACTATCAGCACGTAGCTGAGCTCTTTCTAAGCGTCGGGCACTCCGCTCAGCGCTTGGCACTGAGCATTTATGTGGCTGCATCTCCTAAAAAAAACCCTACAGGGCAGCTACGAATGAGATCCCCACTTGACACATAATAGGATGGTAAGTTAGGAGGTTCCGGCAAGACTCGGAGATTTGAACAGAAATTGCAAAGCGAGTGGCCAGGTGTGGATGTAGGTTTTTCCCAGCAAAGACTCGACAACCAGTTTCAAATACTAATCCCTCACTCACAAACCCCTAAACCACAAAGAAGATGTAAAAGACTCAATAGGTATGAAGAGAGGATTTTACTACTTTTTTTTTTTTTTTACAAACACCATGCTGTCACCCACCTCCCAACACACACACACACACACATACACACACACACACACACGTATGTGAGCAAGGTGGGGGTGTTTAACCTATTTGTGCATCTCAAGCCTGGGGAGAGTGGCTTCTTTGAGATACTATGGAGAGTCTGATGAGCCACCCTGTTGCTGCAGAGATGGAGACAAAGGGAACCGTGCCTGACTCACTTCTGAGAAGTCCAGAGGGTGAGAGACGTGGCCAGGAAGTTTATGAGCCCAACGCTCATTCTGGCGAAGACTGTACGTGTTTTCCTGCGGCCTCACGTAAGCAAGCTGCCTAATGGGTCACCTTAGAGAGTGTCTCGCAGGGCGGCCTAGAAGGGCCTTGAGCCCTCATCAGACAGAGGCTGGAGGCGGATCATCAGACTCGGAGGAGTGTTAGTGAGTCGCTGGTGTGAGTTACCCTGTCAATGCTGGGGACTGTCCAGCACCCGCCCATTACCTCATATGATACTTGAGCATACCGAGAGGGGGCGACACCATCTTTGGGTTCTAATAGTCAAGTAGGTACTCCACCCACCCACCCACCCTCATTTTGCCTTACATCTTCTCTCTTCCAACCTCTTGTGTGTACATTTTGGGGGAAGACAGTGTCTATTTCCTTCTTCCTGAAGGCCAGCGGCCCATTATGGTGGGCCTCAGGTGGAGGAAGAGGAGAGGAGGCTTATTTTTAAATAAAGTTTGAAGTGTTGATTAACATACTGGACACAACACTCTGATTTGGGAAATGAGACTAATCTGTGACCTAGAAATCATAGGACTTTAATTAAAAAATTAGGCATGAAAAGCAAAGTCATGGTGCCTGCCTGAAGTTTTCATGCACGGCCGGACAAGGATGTACCCCACTGAAATTTGAAAGAGCTAAGATGCGTCAAAAGTAAAGTTGCCTTGATGGCCTCACCTCATGAGCTCTCCTAGATAGAAGGCCAGAAGGGGTAAGTGACCTGCTCGGGGTCACAGAGCTAGTAAAAAGGCAGAAACGTGTTCTTAACCACAGTGCTATGCTGTTTCTACACTCCAGGAAATTACTGTCTCTCCTGCCTATTCTTATCTTATTTTTCTCAAATTACCTCCCTTTGCCTCCATGTATCATACATGGCCCTGGACCAGTGTTGACAGAAGCAGGGTATGATCAGAGGTGGGTAAGGTTATCCAAGGATGACGTCATTCAAGAACATGCTTCAAAGACCAGTGAATCCCTGAGCACCACATCTGAAGAATTTCCTGTCTCCATCTACCTCGATGCTTTGATGATGACTTAAGACACTATTGGTATATTATTTTAATTTTTAATGTTTATTTATTTTTGAGAGAGAGAGAGAGTGAGCATGAGCGGGGAGGGGCAGAGAGAAAGGGACACACAATCTGAAGCAGGCTCCAGGCTGAGCCGTCAGCACAGAGCCCGATGTGGGACTCGAACCCGTGAACCGTGAGATCATGACCTAAGCCGATGTCAGACGCTTAACCGACTGAGCCACCCAGGCGCCCAAGACGCTATTGGTATTATTAACACAACATTGAACCTTACTAAGTTCCAGGCACCATGCTAAGTACTTTTCACACGTTTTCTGATTAAATCCTAGCAGCCCTGTGGAAAGGATCCTCCTGCGCATTATTCCTGTTTACACAGGAGGCAACTGAGGCTTGGAGCACCTTGCACAGGTTTCATGGCCAGCCAACAGAGGTCTGAGCCTACAGCCTGCATGCCTGGGCATCATAAGGCACTCAGCACGTGCCTGGAACCCCCCAGCCACCTTCGCACCAAGCCTGCCAGGAGTTACCCGATTCTATGCCTACTCACTAAAACGGACCCTCTATCAGCATTTCTGTTGGTTTCCAACAAGTTTATTCGATTGGATCCAATCACACAGGGCTCTTGGGTCTTGATTTTTCTGGAGCAAAACATGTTACTTGCTTGGGGCGCAGGCAGAAGGATACGACCTGTGGTTATAAGGGTAGTGACAGGATATGGGTCTTCTCTACCATTTGAGATGGGAATACATGGGCCCCAGTCTGCAGCAGAAGCCAATATCCAATAGAACTTGGTGACCACAGTATGGATCTCTCTAGACCTGTGATCTATCCCACTGTGACATCAAGTAAAGCCTGTGCCTAAATTGTTCACCTCCTCCCCCAATGGGGATGTCTCAAAAATCTATCTGTAATTAACAGTATCTCAATGGAAACTAATGTAGTAGTTGCGAATGCAGGCTTGGGAGTCGGAGTGCCTTGGTTCCATTTATTAGCTATGAATCCTCCCCCCAGGCACTTCATTTCTGACCTTTGAGGTTGGTAAAATAGTGATAATAGTATCTTCCTCTTAGTATTTGTGAAAAGCCATCAATCTGTTCACAGATATTCCAATTCCCCTTCCTCTCTAGGTATGTGATAAAATCAATATTATACTTTTTATGCACTTTGAAGCGAACCACACCCATGTGACTTGCCTGCCAGTGAAATGATGACAGTGATTTCCTGCCACCAGGGGGAAGCTTTGCAAGCTGGTGTGCGGTTTGCTTTTTAACTTCAGGGGTTCCTAGCAGCCTGGGTCCCTGAGTGTCTGTGATGAGCACAAACCCTCCTCCCTGGTTCTAATCATCACTGGATACGTAGCATGAGTGAGAAACACATCTTTGTTGTTTTAAGCCAATGAGGTTTGGGGGTTGTTTCTTACTGCCATCACCTAGCCTATCCTGACTAATACACTGTTGGTGGGAGGGAGGATTCAATTAAAAACAAACAAACAAAAAAAAAAGCAAGCACAACTAAGATACTGCCATGCACCCACAAGAATGGCTGTAATCAGGAAAACAGACAATGGCAAGTGTTAGCAAAGATGCGGAGAAAGCCGGTGCCTCCTATATTGCTGGCGGGAATGTAAAATAGCGCAGCCCCTTTGGAAAACAGCTTGACAGTTTCTTAAAAAGTGAAACATAAGCTCACGTACCACCCGGCACTTCAACCAAGTATCTGCCCCAAAGAAATGAAAGGTATGTCCACGCACAGGCTTGGATGTGTGTGTGTTCCCAGCAGTGTTATTCATGGTAGCTACGAAGCTGGAGCAAACCAGATGGCCATCATCCGGTACCTAGATACACAACACGCGGTCTATCCTTACAAGGTCATACTACTCAGCAATAAAAAAGGAACAAAATGCCAATACATGCTACCACAGAGACAAACCTCGGCAACATATGGAGTGAAAAGAATCCAGATGTAAGATCATGGATTGAAAGATTAAATTTCTCTGAAGTGTACAGAGAAGGCAATTTTTTTTAAATTTTTTTTTAACGTTTATTTATTTTTGAGACAGAGAGAGACAGAGCATGAACGGGGGAGGGTCAGAGAGAGAGGGAGACAGAGAATCCGAAGCAGGCTCCAGGCTCTGAGCCATCAGCCCAAAGCCCGACGCGGGGCTCGAACTCACAGACCGCGAGATCGTGACCTGAGTTGAAGTCGGACACTTAACCGACTGAGCCACCCAGATGCCCCCAGAGAAGGCAATTTTGTAGACACAGCAAGCAGTTCCGTGGTTGCCTGGGACTGAGAGGGAGAGTGGGAATTGACTGCAATTAGGTTTGAGGTGGCGTTGGGAAGTGATGGAATGTTCTAGAACCGGATTGTGATAGTGACTGCACAACTCTATACATGTTCTGAAAATCAGTGAGTTGTACACTCACAATGGGCCAATCTAACGGTATATAAATTCTACTCCAATAAAGCTGTTAAAAAAATGAAGTAAGCGGCAGTATCTGGCACATAGGGAAAGATCAGTAGACGTTTGTTATTATGTATCATTTTAGGAACGGGAGTCTAGGACTGAGACTCTGCAATGAACTGATGAGGAGTAAAGATCTACATCCACTGAAGAAGGGAGGTCTGGCAGTTGACCTTTGTGTTTCCACCCCTAAACTTTGTATTTCCTCTATACTGACCACTACCTGCAAAAGGCCCAGGGGATATTTACAGTACCAACTGCTGGAAAGATGGGAGTCCCGTCCTTGACTAGAATCTTAGTTTGTTCAGGCTGCTATAACAGAGTATCAAGGTCGGGTGATTTATAAATAATGGAAACTTATTGTTCATAGTTCTGGAGCTTGGAAGTCCAAGGTCAAGGTGCTGATAGATTTAGTGTAAGGTGAGGGCCTACTTCCTGGTTCATATATGGTCATCCTCTCTGTATCCTCCCATGGCAGAAGGGGTGAGAAAGCTCTCTGGGGTCCCTTTTCTAAGGGCACTAATCCCATTCATGAGGGCTCTACCTCATGACCTAGATTCCTCCCAAAGATCCCATCTGGGCTACATCACACTGGGGATTTGTTTTCTTTCTTTATTTAAAAAAATCAATCAATTAATTAATTAATTAATTAAAACACAACACAGAGAGAAATCATGAGTGGCGGAGGGGCCAAAAGAGAGAGGGAGAGAGAGAATCTCAAGCAGGCTTTGTGCTGTCTGCCCAGAGCCCAAGGCAGGGGCTTGATCCCACGAGTCGAGAGATCACGATCTGAGCCGAAATCAACAGTTGGACGCTTAATGGACTGAGCCACTCAGGCACCCTGGGGATTAGTTTTTAAGCTATGAATTTTAAGGGACACAAACATTCAATCTATAGCAATTAGGGACCATGTGGGCCCTCTGGTTAGCAGGAAGCACCAGCAGAAAAGCAGTGATGCATTATCTGCTCACCCGGCTTTCTGGATGCACAGCCAGGTCCCCATCAGAGAAGCGCGTGCGTGGTCGTTTCTATTTCCAGGCGCTTCTCCCCACCTACAACATTCTCACAGTGTGTTCATCTCTCTGGCTACTCCTTGGAGAAAAGAGAAAGCTTGAATGATTTTGTAATTAAATAAAACAATGTTTAAAAGTGAGCAATTAAGCCCTGAGATAAAAACTAAGGAAATAGGGGCGCCTGGGGGGCTCTGTCAGTTGAGCGTCCGACTTCGGCCCAGGTCATGATCTCATAGTTCATGAGTTTGAGCCCTGCGTCAGGCTCTGGGCTGATGGCTCAGAGCCTGGATCCCGCTTTGGATTCTGTGTCTCCCTCTCTCTCTGCCCCTCCCCTGCTCACGCTATCTCTCTCTCTCTCTCTCTCTCTCTCAAAATTAAATAAACCTTAAAAAAAAAAAAACAAAGAAAATAACTCTACAGATGGCAGAAGGAAAGAATGAAAAGTAAAAAAAGCAGATGTAAGCAAGTTAGAAAACAGAAAAACAATAGGGGTTGGTAAGAAAAATCAAAGACCTAATTCTTTTAAAAGACCAATAAAAGAGAGAAACTTCTGGCAAGGTTGCATAAGGAAAACAAAATACAAATAAATAGTGCTAGATTGAGTCTAAAAGGGACTAGAAACAAAGACATGGAAGGAGATTAAGCTAACGAAGAGCCTATGTTGAAATTTATGCTGATAAAATATTAGCCAAAATAAGACCACATAATTCACTCAAGAGCAGGCAGAGAAAACCCAAGTAGACAAAAAGTCATAAAGGAGACTGCTAAAGAAGTCTTGGGCACTGTGATGAAACGTGTGTGCTCCGATGATTTGGGGGGGTGGGGGGCAAATTCCGGCAAACCTCAAGGTAAGAGATAATTTCTACGTGATTTAGTTGTTCCTAGGGACTGAGAAAGTTTAAAAGTGTCCTAATTAGTTCTACAAATCTAACCCAACCCTGATAAACAAATACTGAGAAGAGAGGAAGAGAGAGACAGAAACGCTATGGGAGAGAACGAGAATATTATAGACCAAACCTACGTAGGGATAGCGGGCTACACTGCCTGGTGTCCGTCCCCCCACCCCCCACCCCCCGCCATCCACATCCACTCGGAACCTCAGAATGTGACCTTATTTAGAAATAGGGTCTTTTATTTGGGGGGGGAGGGGCAGAGAGAGAGGGATAGAGCAAGAATCCTAAGCAGGCTCTGTAATGTCAGCGCAGAGCCTGATGCAGGGCTCGAACTCACGAACCGTGAGATCATGACCTGAGCCAAGATCAAGAGTCAGATGCTTAACCGACGGGGGGGGGGGGGGGGGGGGCCCTAGGCACCCCCCCCCCCCCAGACATAGTTATTAAGATGAGCTCCTACTGGATTAGGGTAGGCCTAAACACAATGACTGGTGTCCTTCTAAGAAGAGGAGAGGACACACAGGGACAGAAGAAAGAGGCCATGTGAATGCCGAGACAGAGATTGGAGTGACACAGCCATGTGGCAGGAACTTCAAGCATTTCTGGCAGCCACCAGAAGCTGGAAGAAGCAAGGAAGGTTCTCCCTTAGAGCTCTGGAAGGCACACGGCCCTGGTGACCGCCTGATTTTGGACTGCTGGCCTTCAAACTATGGAGAGCTGTTAAAGCATATATTTGCTCCCCAGTTTGTGGTATTTTGTTATGGCAGCACTAGGAGACCCGTATAGATAGGGAGGTAAGGATTCCCCTATTTCTTTGGTGACTTCAGTCTATTTGTGTTACAAAAGTCCCAGCACTGCTTCCTGTTGCAGTCTCACCCAGATGGCCTCGAAGGGTAGCCTCAGCAGTGGGCTTCCCCCAAGCAACTGTGGGGCCAGGGGGCCATATGCCATATGGCTAAAGTATTTAAAGCTATAAATAAAACTGTGTTTAAAAATTATTAAACCGGGTGCCTGGGTGGCTCAGTCAGTCAGTTAAGTGTCTGAGTGTGGCTCAGGTCACGATTCGTTGAGTTCAAGCCCCGTTTTGGGCTCTCTGTTGTCAGCAGTGTGGAACCTTCTTCAGATTCTCTGCCCCTCCCCTTCTCTCTTTGCCCCTCCCCTCCTCTCTGCCGCTCCCCCTTCCCCTCCTGCACACGCGCTCCCTTTTCCTCTCAAAAATAAATAAGAACTTAAAAAAAAAAATTGTTCTACTTCTCCGATGATGAATGTATTTTCCTAACCACTTGGGGAGCCAAGCTTGGATTTATAATTCTTTCAAGCTCCTTGGTGGTCTGAAATATTATTGTTGTAAAGACACTTGAATGCCCTTTCCTCATGGCTCCTGGCTCCTTCCTACATCATAACGGGCCTTGTGGGAATACTGCGGACACTCCAGCCCACGTGTCCGGGCTTCGTCTGTACTCCACACAACCCACTGTGCTTGGTCACTGGTCAGGCCCAGGGGTGCAAATGTCTGTAGTGTGGTTCTCCCTGGGGAGGATGGACCTAGGAAAGAGGCCGGCACCAGTGCTGGGTACAGGCTAGCACCATTTAGGTAGAAAATTCTGGGTCCTGGCTATTCAGAACATGGTCTAGAAGGCAGGGGACACGCAGGCCCCCAGAATTCCCAACCCAGATAGGTCTGTGCTTACTTGCAGGGCCTGTGGTGTCCCCACCTGCTGGGGAGGAGTGTGGCGAAAAGAGGGATGGAGCAAAGCCCTATAAAGCCGCCCGGGGCCGGGTCTAAGGGAGTGGCTGCTTAGCACTTTGTCACACTGCCCCAAAAGATCCAACCCAACAGCACATTGAAGACAAGTAGATAATTCATTAATAGTTTGGTGGGACATCAGAGAAAGGAACCACGTTTCAAGCCACAGCAGATACTCTTACACGTCTCTGTCCTGTTGTTTAAGGTCTTCTCCCAATCACAGAGCCTCTAAAAAACAAGATTTCTTAACATTTACTTGTTTTTGAGAGAGACAGAGAGAGAGAGAGGCAGAGCATGAGTCGGGGAGGGGCAGAGAGAGAGGGAGACACAGAATCCAAAGCAAGCTCCAGGCTCTGAGCTGTCAGCACAGAGCCCGACGCGGGGCTTGAACCCATAGACCGTGAGATCATGACCTGAGCCGAAGCCGGACGCTTAACTGACTGAGCCACCCAGGCACCCCCAAAATAAGATTTCTTTATGGAGAACAATCTAGCTTTAACCTCGTTCCCCCAGCAAAACAAAAGCCAAGCCATCATCTACCAATGCACAAGCATATCTAGTGGGTGTGATAAAGTGTGACGGCCCCTCCCTTCCCTCAAAGCAGCATATTACACTATTTACCAGAGGAAATCAAGTAGGGGACAGTGGCAGTATGAGACAGAGGGGCAATAGGTGAATCTTGCTGCTAAAAAAAAAAACCAGTTGAGTGCCTCCTATTTCGTAATCATTAAATAAAACAGAAGATGGAACACGACTGTATATTTAAAAGAATGATATAACATGACTGAGTACAGTTTAACTCCATCAGTCACAAATGCAAGGATAGTTCAATAATAGCAAATGTATGGATTCATCACACAGGTCACAGAAGAAAACCATATGAGCTAACAGAAGTCAACTTTCTTTCTTTCTGCAATACTCCTATTAAACCGGACAGAGGCTAGGGTGCCTGGGTGGTTCCATCAGTTAAGTGTCTGACGTCGGTTGAGGTCATGATTTCACAGCTTGTGAGTTCGAGCCCCGTGTCGGGCTCTGTGCTGACAGCTCAGAGCCTGGAACCTGCTTCAGATTCTGTGTCTCTCTCTCTCTCTGCCCCTTCCCCACTCGTGCTCTGTCTCTCTCTCTCTCTCTCAAGAATAAAATAAACATTAAAAAATTTTTTAATTGGACAGAGTCAGAGGCTTAATATGAAGAATAATAAACCCAAGAGACTACGAAAAGGCTAACTGGTCAAATAATTGGAGGCACTTTTGCTAATTTAATAAAAGATAAGGCAAGAACGTCTGGTAGTCCAACTCAATATATTCTTAAATTCTGGAAGCTTCAGCTAAAGTGGGGCACATTGTGAGCCTGGGTTGAACCTAACTGTCAGTCTACATTTGACTTGCCTGATGTTTAAAAACGTTGAATTCATTTCAACATTTAAGATTCTTACAGATTTCACATTAGAAATGATCTTTGGCATACTTTTTTTTTTTTTTTTTTAAATCTGACCATCCGTCAACATGAGAGCTATTCCCCAAACAGCAAAAATTGGCTGGAGCTAAGTATGGACTTCCCCCTTGAGAAAAGATCTGTGTTCTGTTTGCCAAAGGCCTCAGTTTGGCCCAATTCATGCATTAATGTTACCTGCCTGGGCCCATGGGCATCTGAATTCTCCAACCCATGCTGGAGAATGGGTAAGAATAAGAAATAGAGAAATAGAGATAAGAAATAGAGAAAGAGGCATAAATATTGAAAAGGGGACAAAATTACCATTATTATTATTATTTTTTAAACCCACCCCAGCGCCTTCCTCTTGGGTGGGGTTGCAATTTTTTTTTTAAGTTTATTTATCTTGAGAGTGAGAGAAAGAGAGAGAGAGAGAGTGCATGAGTAAGGGAGGGGCAGAGAGAAGGGGAGAGAGAATCCCAAGGAGGCTCCACACTCAGGGCAGAGAACGATACAGGGCTCAATGTTATGACCAACGTCAAGACCTGGCTGCTTAACTGAACGAGCCACCCAGGCACCCCTACTATTATTATTTTTGAATGCAATGATGGCCTACCTGTATTATCCAAAGGAACCAGCCGAGAAAATGTTAAGATGAGTTAGAGCTCTGCGAGGTAGCCAGTTATAAAAGCCGTAAACGTTAATGCCGCAGAATGATGAGAGGCTGGGGGAGGAAAGGGAGTATAATCACAGTCTGCAATGGCAACAAATAACTTTGAATTAACTTGGCAAGAAATGCGTCAAGGATTTATAGGACTCAAACCACCAAATCCTACCAAAGAACCAAAAAAACCCGACTTCGGCACAAGTAAAGTAAAACGAGCCATTTTCCCAACATTGTAAGAGTGTCTATTATCACCCAAAGAACATAAGTGTAACGTAATTCTAATAAAAATCAAAACATAACATTTGTTAGAAACTTGACCCCAAATGTCCATCCGGAAGGAAGGATAAGTGCTTATGGATGGCCAGTTAGCCAATAAAAATTCCAAAAAGCATAATGTTAGGGAGGTATCTGTCCAAAAATGTATACCCAAACTTATTATGAAATGATAATTAAACTCACAAGGTCTTATATAGGCACAATCCTCATAACAGGAACAGAATTAGAAGCAAAGACCATATTCAAATATAAATATAAATACAGGAGGACAAAGGTGCTAATTTGCACTAGCAAGTAAAGAAAATATTCTTTCAACAAATGGTGCTGGCAGCTGGCTAACCATTTTGAACAAAGTTAGCTCCATCACCACCTGACATGAGTTGTCAATGGAACAGAGATGGAAATGTAAAGAAAGAGAGAAAGAGAGGAAGAAAGAAAGAAGAAGAGAAAGAAAGAAAGAAAGAAAGAAAGAAAGAAAGAAAGAAAGAAAGAAAAAGAAAACCAGAAGAAAATTTAGGCTTTCAGTTGAAAAGCCTATATATTGGGATATATATTCTCCAATGAAAAGGGAATTTTGAAAATACTGAAAGATTTGACAACATAGGCAATTTTGAAAATCTGAAAGGCAAAAAAGCATAGAAAAAAGGACAAAAGACAAATTTAGAAAAATGTACGCAATGCTCATGAACGTTACAACCCTCCACAGATAGAACTTGCACAAATAAATAAGAGAAAGAACATTTGATGGATAAAAGGGGGAATAGACACCAATACACAATTCACACACACACACACACACACACACACACACACACACACACACACAAATACATACTCAAGAACAAATGGCCAGAAAACATGAAAAAACTGAACCTCATCGTCACTGAAGAAATATGTACTAAGTAAAATGGCACTTGAACTTGGCATACTGATGATAAAAGGCACAACAATACTATTGTTAGTGAGGTTGTGGGAGAGAATAGGTCATCTTATATTCTGCTAATGTGAATACAAGTGAATAAAACCTTTTTGGAGAGCAATTCAGCTGTAAGTATCATGAAGTAAAAACATGTTCTTACTCATTAGGAATTCCCACTTACAGAATTTATCCTGAGAACATGATCATGGATGTGTGCAAAGTTTTAGTGTAATTAAAAGATGCTCATTTCATCATTGCTTCTAATAGCGAGTAATTGGAAATGTAAGGGTCAACAGTATGGAACTGGTTTAATAATGCCCAAGGCTGAAAGGAGTGTGTAAGAGCAGTAGTCAGCATCCATTAGGATTTGTTGGTGGCTGTGAGGCACACTTGGTGAATATTCTAGATTTTACCCACAAAAGGAGATACTCTGTACCCCTCAGATCATGGTGTGGAAAATATTTCTTACACTGGGAAAATGGGATACGATGTTAAGCAAAATAACCAATCCCTCCCCCCCACAAAAACCCTTAAAAAATAGCATCTACAAGAAGATTCCATTTTTAATGGAATATAATACATATGTAAGGAAAGATATAAAAAAGTCTAGAATACACATCAAAATGCTAGAAATCATAATTCTGGCTAGTCAAATTAGACATCATTTTGCCTACCCTTATTTTCTAGTAACTGCACAAGACTCTAAGTATAATTTTGTTAGCAGAAGTTCATTGTATTTTTTTTTAATGTTTATTTATTCTTAGAAGACAGGGAGAGAGTGGGAGTGGGAGAGGGGCAAAGAGAGAGGGAAGAAACAGAGAATCCCAAGCAGGCTCCACGCTGTCAGTGCAAAGCCCGATGCGGAGCTCCGACTCAAGAACCATGAGATCATGACCTGAGCCGAAGTCAGATGCTTGACCCACTGAGCCACCCAGGCGCCCCTTAAAGGACTTCTTAAGTGAAAAGCATTAATTATAGAAGACTGATACAGTTTTCCTATTTTAAGAACTTGGATTCATCAGGAGATACCTTAAAGAAAGTGAAAAGATCTAAATTAAAAATAAATAAATAAATAAATTAATTAATTAATTAATTAAAAAAAAGAAAGTGAAAAGAAGTACAAAGGCTCAGCATGAGATTACATGAAGGGCTCCTTTCATGAGAAGAACGCATACAATGGTAGAAAAATGAGCGAAAAAATATTGATATTTCTCAGGAGATATGAGACATATTTGGCAGATCGCATAGTAGTTGAAAATGCCAGTCAGGACCCTATGAGGTTCTTTTTCATACACACTCCAGCAGTGACAGTCCAGTGTGTCAGGGAGGGTGTGGATCCACCCACTGGCATACACATTGCTGACACAAAGTGTGGGTCCGCACAACTTCAGTACCCAGGTTGGCATTGTGCCCTAAAGCTGAGCATACATATACTGTCCGACGTGGCGATTTTGCTCCGAGGTACGTACCCAAGAGGAATGTTTGTACCCGTGTAAGACCAGGTACGAGGATGTTCATAAAAGAACTGTTTACAATATGGAGCATCAGTGCGCAGTCCAAACGATGCGTACCGAGAGGATCGGTGGGGTCGACTGGGGTATATTCAGAGAATGCAATACTACAGAGAGGCCAGAAACAAGTGAATGACAGTAACATGCACAGCAGGTTGGATCTTACCAACATAGGTCCCACCAAGTTACATACGACATGGTATCTTTTTTTTTTTTAATGAAGTTAAGAATCACACACACACACCACACTTTCAGCAATACATATAACGCACATAAGAAATTTAGTTTAGTTCTGAAACTAAATTTAAGAAAAGCAAGGGAATACTGAACACAGAAATCAGGATGAGGGTTCATTTTGGTTTTGGAGGAGCAGGGTCATAGAGTCGGGAGGGTGGACCTTATAGGGTTAGACGTAGGTTATAATCTTCTCATCAAAGCTCTAGCATTTTGCAAGAGGGACGGTAGCTTCGTGAGTACTTTTCTGCATTATTAAGAATAACAGTCGGGGCACCTGGGTGGTTCAGTCGGTTAAGCGTCCAACTTCAGCTCAGGTCATGATCTCACCACTGGTGAGTTCGAGCCCTGCGTCGGGCTCTGGGCTGACAGCTCAGAGCCTGGAGCCTGTTTCCGATTCCGTGTGTGTGTGTGTGGTGTGTGTGTGTGTGTGTGTGTGTCTCTGCCCTTCTCCCACTTACAATCTGTCTCTTTCTCTCAAAAACAAATAAACATTAAAAATAAAAATCTAGGGGCGCCTGGGTGGTTCAGTCAGTTAAGCGTCCGACTTTGGCTCAGGTCATGATCTCGTGGTCCGTGAGTTCAAGCCCCGCGTCGGGCTCTGTGCTGACAGCTCAGCCTGGAGCCTGTTTCAGATTCTGTGTCTTCCTCTCTCTCTGACCCTCCCCCGTTCATGCTCTGTCTCTCTCTGTCTCAAAAATAGGTAAATGTTAAAAAAAAATTTTTTTTTAATAACAATCTAAATCAAAGCAAGTTGTGCATGGATTGGTGGTGAGTGTGTTTCATAAACCAAGATTATGATTACTCCAATTCTGGGTAGCGAGAATCCAGTTAAGAAAAAAAAAACCCCATCTATTTTAAACAAAAGTTAGAATGTGGTAAGAGAAACAAGATTATTAATTAGAGAAATCCCACAAAGCTTGGATTGGGATGACAGACTGAAGATGCCATTGGAAGGGACAGAGCAAAGGCTAGGAGCACCTACTAAGAGCTGCATTACCAAGGTATCTTCTAAAGGGCCCTAAGGAGTAACACGTTAAACAGACCTACCTGGAGAACGTCTTTCCTTTTGTAACAATTCTCTCCCATTTCAAAAGTACCCTCTGGCACCACTCAACGACACCAGTATCTAGCCGGAAAGATCCTGAACAATGCGGACGCGGGTCCTTGGCTTTTCAAGACAACTGAAGTCTCTCGCCTGCTCGAAAGACCCCTCTCACGCTATCTCATTCCTACAAGGCATTAAATGTGAAATAAGGCCTTTTGCCTGGCAACGTGCCACGATGTATAGTCTTACCACTTCTGGAACCTGTGCTCCTCACAGCCCAGAACTCGGTAATGCATATCACAGCACTTTGAAAGTTCGGTCACTTCCAGGCAATGAGCGGGTTTTTGTTTTTGTTTTTAATAAGAGTAACACTTTACCGTAATTCCATTGTTATAAATACAAACTCTGGCTCTGCTTTTTAGACTCCAAGACGGGGAAAAAACGTCCTGTAACTCCAGTCTATGGGTCACGTTCCACTTTCCTGGCACACAGTAGGCCCTTCAGGAACATTTGCTGAGGAAACTGGCATTGTTTGCCAAATCATAACATGAAGACCCTGGATGTCAAGAGAAAACACCTGTCGGGAGAAACATTCTTCCTACAGGTTGTATTTATCCAGCAAAAACAAAAACAAAAACAAAAAAGATCTAAAAAGGTATGAATATATGTATGGGAGTATGGGATTACGGGAGCAAAACGAATTGTTGGAATTTGGTTCTGCCTTTGGAGATTAAGGACACACATAGCCATTATATGTGAGATCAGCTGCTGTGGGCAAAGACGTACCTTCAAAGTATACACAGAATCCAGGGAGTCAGAAAATAACACACACACATACCCGTCCACCACCCACGACCCCCACACACATACTCAAATGATCTCGTACGCACTCATATGCACACATACACACACACGACTCTCCCCACCCCCCCACAGTCTCTCACACACACATTTAGTGACAGCGACTGACTGAGAGATTAGGAAATGAAGACAACCCCCTCCAACGTTAATGACCCTTTTGTTAAAGATGACAGCCGGATCCCCCCACTTTGATGTGTACCCTGAATTTCTTCACCCAAAGACAGCAACAGGAAAAGACGTACAGAAACATGAAAGAAATAGGTAAGGCCTTTTCCTTAAGCAGTCAGAAGCAGGTATTTGCAAGATGAGTCACTTTTCCTGCCCACTTGAGAGCATAGTATCTGAAAGGAGAAAAATGTCAATTGCTTTTTGGAAGAAATGCATCAGCGAGCCCACGAGCAAACACGTGTCCCTATTTTCCTAACTGAGGTCGTCGGCTTTTATATCGGGGCCACCCCTCCTCTGCTCGCTGCTTTCTTTGGCTTCACCCCACCCGCCCGGCTACTTGGTTCTTTTCCACCATCTAAGCACATACATGTTCGTTTCCCTCTGAATTCACTCGTGCTCTGGCGGCCAAGTGTTAGGTCATTCACGTGTGCAGGATCTGTCGGCACAGCCCGTCCTCGGAGCTCCCGACTGCAGTCATGCAGCTGGCCTGACCTGACTTGTATGGGCTGAAATATGAAGGCACCCAGGGCATAAACAGCCTCCTGCGTTCTGCTGGCAGCCGGGGAGGCGGCGAGGAGCAGGTACATCGAGGGGGCTTATTTCTCCTTTTGCTCCCCGCCATCTGCCCTGACTCCAAATTTGTTGCCAGTGCTCCCTCTCCCTACCGCCTTCCTTCGGGAGAAATAAATAACTCGCCTACCAACACACACTCTGAGGGTTGGGATCGGCCTACCAGCATGAGGTTCCGTTCAGGTGCGGGCACCCTGTCTGGGTTTGCACCGAAATGCAAAGCAACAGAAGGGTACGGATAAGGGAGTGAGGGGGTGTGCAGGCAGCTTCATGATAATTCACAATAAAAATGGGTTGGCCAGGTTTTTTTTTTTTTTTTTTTTTTTTCCCCTCCTCACTAACTTGTTAACTGTATTTCTTCTTAAAAATCTTTGCAGTGAAGGGGCATCTGGGTGGCTCAGTCGGCTGAGCCTCTGACTTTTGGTTTCAGCTCAGGTCATAATCTCAGGGTTCCTGGGATCTAGCCCCGTGTAGGGCTCTGTGCCGACAGCACAAGGCCTACTTGGGATTCTCTCTTTCCCTCTCTCTCTGCCCCTCCCCAGCTTGTGCACGCTCTCTCTCTCTCTCAAAATAAATAAATTAAAAAAAAAAAAACTTAAAAAAAATCTTTGAGGTGTAGTTCACATACAATAAACTGCACATACTTAAGGTGCACCCTTGGATGATTTATTGGCAGGTGTGTATGTTGTGAAACCATTGCCGCCAGATTGCAAATGCTTCCATCATCAACTCTAAATGGGTCCTTGTGCAGGCGGCCAGTTTTATTTGGAAGCCTTTTTGGTTTTTTGTGGGGGGAGCATTTGACCTCATCTAGAAGCCCAGGGCTCACTGTGGGGGGGTGGGTCACTGATTGTATTTAAGAAATCACCTCTTCTGCGAGGGGGAAAAAAAATCCCTTCCACCCAACAAAAGACTTGCGACTTCCAGTGTGACTCACCCTCAGGCCTGGGGCACATACTCGGGCTCTGATAAGAGGCAGTCGATCTGTCCTCCGTTTGTTTATAATGAGTCATGCTGGAAACAGGCAGCTACTTTTCTTCTCTCCCATGTCACGGTTAGGCAAGAATCAGAGGCAGATACACCCCCATTCAAAGTGCGGTCGGCCTTAAAGCGTCCAGCGACTCCAGCGAAGCTGGCTTAAGGAGCTGTGACTCGATGGGGACCCCTACTGGTGGAGACAGGGAGCGCCGCGTCCCGGAGTTGAGGCCTTGCTTCCTCGCCCCACTCCAAGGACGGACAGATCCTGTAGGAAGTTACAGATTTGCAAGAGGAACGGGAAGGACCGGCTGAGTTTTCTGTGCATCCTGCCCAACCCCCGATTATTAGTGACAGAGTCGGGCGTGAGTCACAACCTTCAGCCTATGCCCACACTGGAGCGATTAACCACATAATTGCTTCAGCGATGGACCTTCTTCCAGCTACAACCCCCATCCCTCCCACCCCCGTGGTCGGGCTCTAGGCCCTGAGCCAGCCGTCTTCAGCCGCATGAATTGTGAAGGCCCAGGTTTAAAAAACCGAAGTTTCTATTATTCTTTTAGACAAGGCCTCCTCGGCCCCGATCGAAAATTCCTACACACAAGTCCTGATGGGAGGCACGCGGGATGTGCCAACCAGAATTAATGTCGCGATCAAATCAACATAAAGCAGATTTATCTGCTGTTTCCGTGTATTGCGGCAAAGCGCTGTTTGGGGAAGAAATCACCATAGCAACCCAGCCGCCCCAGTTACAGTAAGCTCAGGGCGACCAAAATAAAAATCCTTCCCAGTCTTAGGATTGGCTGGGAGAGCTACTGAACATCCACTTTGTTTGCAGACGACAGTAGCCAGCATACATTTTGGTTTCATAGTTCACTGTAAGGGATGCTTTAAAGAATAATAAAACTCCACAGCCAGGTTACAAATGGAGGGGTTCTAGGCCATCCCCCCTGCCAGTTTAAACGCAAGCAGACCTCACTGCCAAACAGCAGCATTTTGTTGTTAAAACAGGTTTCAGAAAAGGGCTCGTTGTGACTTCTTGTGGCCTGCCGGTTCCTTCCCAAGTTGGGGGTACATGGTACTATAAATGTTAGCTTTTAAGACCAGGCAAATCAGGGGCGCCTGGGGTGGCTCAGTCAGTTGAGTGTCTGACTCTTGATGTCGGCTCAGGTCATGATCCCGGGATGGTGGGATTGAGCCCTGCGTGGGGCTCTGTGCTGAGCATGGAACCTGCTTGGGATTTTCTCTCTTCCTCTCTCTCCCCCTCCCCTGCTTGTGCTTTCTCCCACCTTCTCTCTCTTTCTGCCCCCCTCCCCCAAAAGAAGCAGCAAATAGATACAAAAATGGGTTTTCTGTGGTTGTGAAAGGAAAAAAAGTAAAAATCACTTTTGTTTCCCTCCACCCTCAGGACCCCCAACAGTGGGTTTTGCTTCCACTAATGATCTGTTCTCTCTCTAGCATCTTCCTTTTTTTGTTTTTTAATTTTTTTTAACGTTTATTCATTTTTGGGGAGACACAGAGAGACAGGGCGTGAGCGGGGGAAGGGCAGAGCAAAACGGAGACACAGAATCAGAAGCAAGCTCCGGGCTCTGAGCTGTCAGCACAAAGCCCGATGCGGGACTCGAACTCACGAACTGTGGGATTATGACCTGAGAGACAAAGTCAGACGCTCAACCGGCCGATCCACCTGGGCGCCCTGCATCTTCCTTCTTTGGCTCCACTGCGCTCCTTTCTTCTGATCACCAACACACATGATCACCTTGGGAGTGCTGCTTGCCTATTCTCCTTGTCTCCAGACTCACCGTGCCCCTGTCTGGTGCGTGCCCTTGGGATCCCAGGAACCCCTGCCCAGGATGCCCTCTCATCACAGTGTGAGGCCACCAGCGCGTCCAAGCTCAGCTCCCAGCCCTGTGGGTCTCCCTTGAAGTTCTCTGCCGCTTTTGATTCTGGTGGCTGCTACACATTGAGGATCTTCTAAGAGTCTGCCTCCTCTATGCTCTCACTCCCAAGATTTGGGCATTTTCTAATTTTCTCTTGCATCTTTCTCTGTGTTAACCATTTATCTGATGCCTTCGGTTCTCACTTCCGTGCAGAGGTCAACTGCACCTTGAATTGAGACTGTCTGCCTATCGGCTATCTTGAAATCGACTTGGTCAAAACTGAACTTCACTTTCTTTCCAACACAACGGGGTCCTTCTGCAGACTCTTTGTTTCTGTTCACAGCATCATCGTTTTCTGAGCCTGGGACACCTGGGTGGCTCATTCGGTTGAGCATCTGACTCTTGGTTTAGGCACAGGTCATGATCTGGCGGTTC
This sequence comes from Panthera pardus, assembly GCF_024362965.1. Classification (NCBI taxonomy): domain Eukaryota; kingdom Metazoa; phylum Chordata; class Mammalia; order Carnivora; family Felidae; genus Panthera; species Panthera pardus. Next base: position 7,295,373 of record NW_026526980.1, on the reverse strand, counting down.
ATGAGTTCGACTCCCGCACTGGCTTCTGTGCTGGCGGCATGGGGCCTGCTTGGGATTCAGTCTCTCCCCTTCTCTCTGCCCCTCCCCTCCCCTGCTGTCACTCTCTCTCAAAATAAATAAATAAACTTTAATGACAACAACAACAACAAAACCCAGAACTTCATTTTCTTTCCAACACGGCTGGGTCCTCTTTGGTTCTGTTCAAGGCATCATCATTTTCTGAGCCTGGGCTTAAAGGCAAGTGTTTAGACTCCCTGGCATTGACTTTCTTTGCCATTCCCCTTCGATGCCTATTCAATTTCTGTCCTTCTTTCCATTTCCAAAGCTATAATCTTCGTTCTGGCTGTCATTCTCTATTGCTTGGGTTATTACAAAGCCTTCTGAATGGCCTTTCCACCTCCAGTCCTTCCTTCTAGGTAGAAAGGGGCCGCAGAAGGAAAGGGGGCCGTGGAGTTTGAGTCCCGCCTCTGCTGCTTATTTCCTCTGTGACTTTCAATTCTTGCTCTCTCAATCTTACCGGCCCCATTACCAAAGCAGGGATGTTCCCTGCTTCAGGGCGTGAGGACGTACTTGGGGTACCAAAGCAGGGATGTTCCCTGCTTCAGGGCGTGAGGACGTACCTAAAATATCTGGCACACTGTAAGTGCTCAATTAATATTTCCATTTCAAACTCGCTACTCCCAGGCTGCAGTTGTAAAACAGACTTCTTGCTCACGCCCTTCCCTTATTTGAGCATTTCTTTTTCTACGAAAATAAGAACGCCTCGAGCCTAGCACTTGAGACCCCTAGGATATGTCTCCAGCGAATTGCCCCAACTCTCCCGTTCTCGACTCCTTCTTTTAAACACCACCATTTTCTCCATGTCTTTGCTAAAGCTCTTGCACATGGACATGCATGCTCCGCCCTTCCCTCTGAGGCCATTCTAGATCCCTACAGCCAGATGCGGCATCTTCCTCTGACCTCCAAAGCACTTCTACTTCTCTCGTGCATCTGAGTTGTTTTAGTCGCTTGGGTTCTTTCTCTGACTTGCCTTCACTGCAAGGCTGAATGTCCCTTGATGGCATGTGCTGTTACGGCATCGAACCCAGAGCTGGCCCTCTGCCCTCTGCAGGAAACGCCTTACGCTGAAAACGAAAACAAACCTGCCCAGTCATGCTTCTCTTAGTCTACTGAACTATCTTCTTCCCTGAGCTTCGGTTGGGCGTCCCCCTGCCCAGAAACAAAGTTGCACAGAGAAGCAAATCTCTCAGTGAAAGGCACGCACTGACACCAAATTCTGTTGGAAAAGGGTCCCCAAAGATCATCATCTTAAATATACTGTGCCGCTGCCGTTCCATCAGACCTGGTCTATTTACTGTTTTCATGAATCCCGGGAAACTCCCTTGGTGGAAATCACAAACTGATTTTGTTTACCTGTCTCCCAGGCCCTTGGGGAGCACTGTTCTTTTCATGTAGAAATATCTTTGTAGGGCAAATGGATCCTTGGGAATATCTAAAATTCCTCTTCTTTCTCATTCATGAATCAGTCTCCCGAACACTCATAGTCAGGGGCTGTAGGGAAACAGAGCTGAGATGAAACATTCAGTTAAGCTTTTGTAAACAGAGAAACAGGGGTCCACAGAGCATCTTAAAATGAGTCTATAGTTCTTAAATTTGATCCACTTATAGTCTGTAGTATTAACATCTTAGTTATCAAACCACAGTTCTTAAACATATGCATATGTATATTACCCATCTTCTAGTTTACAAGGTGCAATTTGGGGATGATTGAGGCTGGAAACACGGTTTTATCGTCATATGGAAGCTCATGTTGGCAACACCATTTGCAAAGCATGATTTTTTCAGAAAGTTAGAAACGTGGCTCTCATACAAATAGAAACAACAACAAAAGGGGTCAAAGATTTTATTAGATTCAATGCACGAGGAAACCAGTTAGATGTTAAGACTGATTTGAAGGAAAATTAAAGACCCAGAGATTGGTAGCTGGTCAGATGAATGCGGAAATAAAGTTGCTAATGAATGTAGCACTGGTTCATGTCTCACCAGGCAATAACCTTGCAACACTACTGAACAGGAATGGCTTGTATTGCTTTCAGGTTTTCTACAAGTTAACCTCTAGTCTCATAAAGTTGTGAAATAGTAAGAGGTACGCAGCCATGGAAAATCAGATAATCCCCAGGGAGGATATGCGTCTGGACAACATCCAGCTCTTTTTTACTTTATTTTATTTTTTAAGTAGGCTTCATGTCCCGCATGGAGCCCAACGTGGGGCTTGAACTCACAACCCCAAGATCTAGAGTGGAATGCTCCAATGACTAAGCCAGCCAGGAGCCCCGACATCATCCAGCTCAGTAATCTCTGACCTTTTTTCAAATTTTATATACTTGCTTTTGAAACTATTAACTAAGAGAGGCATGAAAACAAACCAATTTGCTTTCTCTGTGACATATTTGTAATGAAATATTTGAAAGTGGGCACAAACCTCTCTCCCCCCACCACTCATCACCATTGTTTCAGCATGGGCTCTGGAGTCAGACTGTTTGAGTTCAAATCAAGGTTCCATCATTTACTGCTGGGTGACCCTGGGCAAATGACTTAACCTCTCTGCTCCTCAGTTCCCCCACCGTAAAAGAGGCTTTTAAATAATAGCACCTTTGTCTTTGTGATGAAAAGAGATCATGCACAAGGGCTCAGTAAATGTGAATTGAATTAAATCACTACTACTAAAAAAGGGTTAATTATTCTACCAGTCTTTATTCCAATATTAAAACATTTTGCAAAATAACCTGTTTTATGCCTTGTTACAAAGGGATCAGTTCTACATTTTAAGACGGAAATGAAAATAACGAAATCCTCAAGATGAGCCAATTAGTAAGCTAATTAAATAATAATTAAACATAAGAGGTTATAATAAATTCTAGATGTGTCGCAAGGATTATTTACTTTCAACTCTGACGCTGAAGGAACAAGAACTTATGAGTCAGGGGCGGCAGGAAATTAATCTCTCTGTTGAGTTAAGATGTTCCAGGCATTGTGCTTAGCACATATTCATTACACGTCAACAAACGAGTGTTTTCAGAAGAATACTCTTTTTCTCCCCCACTCCTTAAGGAAATACGCACAAAATAAAAGGCAGTAAAGGAAAAATAACTGAAAAGAAAAATGTGCTGCAGCCTTAGAAAGTGGGTTTGTCACGCAAGTCAAACGCAGAAGCTGGGGTTTGCAATCATTTATTGTGCACAACAAAAAAGAAAGCACGTTACATATTGTCTTCGTTTCTGATTATAGTTACCAACATGTTGGTAAAAACTACCCGCTGGGAACACATGTCCTTTCACTATACATTGTTATTTTTATTTTGCCCACAGAATGCTGAGGAAAACACTGAATAAATACACATTTTATTAAACACACACACACACACACACACACACACACACACACACGCCTCTTGTTACAAATTGATATGAATCAGTCTCCCTTTTGGCTTACATAACCTTAAATTAAAAAAAAAAAAAACAGCAGGGGTGTGACCCACTAAAAACCTGTGGATAAAGACGGTTAAGTACTGAAGTTCAGAATTGGGCAGGAAGTAGCAATAAACCAAAATAGAAAGCAAAATAATTAAGAAAAATGACAACTCGTGTTGAAGTCTGGATACATTTGAATGTATTCAAGACTGAGAAAAGAACTTTCCTAAACTGCTGGGTTTTAGGAGGATGTTTCTGGGCTAAACTGAACACAAAAGAGAAGAGAAGTTCCCTAAAGAAGTTTTCTGAGCCAGAGGAAAATCAAATTACGCTTGAAAAACAAAAGCAAAGACTAACAACACTCTGTCTCTCTGCCCCCACCCACTTCTTTGGACTGACTTCGGGGTAGGCTTTCTTGCTGGAGGCCATTTATTAATTCTATATTCTGTTACCTCAACACAACCAAATCTAGACTTAACCCTCTGTGTCCCGATGGGTGCATGGATGGGACAATTATTTTCAGTCAAAGTGCTCTCTCTCCTATTTCATACGTGCTGATTTTTTTATGCAAAAAAGCTCAAAAAATAGTATAATGCCGATCTCAGGTTTTTAAAAAAGGTTTGGAAAAAAGCTAAGCGTGAGTTCATAAGTGAACTAGATATTTACTATTTTGAAAGGAAAAAAAAGGCAAAGGTAACAATATGATGCTGGAAAATAAAGCGATACGTTAGTTTTGCTTTAGGCAAAACTAGGACTCATGCATTAGTCCTTTGCCAAGAGTCTCAGGTTGTAAAAATGTGTCAAAGAATGTGATAAAAGTGAATACACGATGGTTGTGCTGAAGGCTCCCCACAACTGGACACACATTAAGATGTATTTCCTTAGTGGGAACGGGAAGTGGCAGCGGGAGACTTGTGTCTACAACGAGCACGTTCGAGTTCATTAGAAACTATCGTCCATAAATTAAATACACGTGAGGCAGCACGCCTGCCTGTCTTCAAGGGTCCGGTAGGTCCAACAGCAAATGACAGAATCCGAGCAGGGAGACAACAGCGCTCTGAATACAATTAAGACTGTTATCTATGTGGGACTAGATAACAAGGGCTGTTTAAAATGGTAGATTTAGGACTAGGGCTTATTTCTGAAGACTTCTATCGGAGGGAAACCCACATCAAAAAATGTGCTATGTTCGGATTTGCCTTTTATGTAATGGAAGAACAAAATACGGCAGGTGGGATTACACAAGAAGAAAACAAAAATAGCAATTTCATCTGCCACAAGCAGAAGAGCTAGAACTGGGTGAAGAAAAATTGTTAATAGCCATTTCCATTTGGTGCGGGATGTCTATTTTAATGTACTTTTAACTCTGACTGGACTCTTAAAGAAATACAGAATGTTCTCAACATTTTGTGTTCTATTCTCAAGGGTGTATATTTATTTTAATGTTTATTTATTTTTGAGAGAGACAGACACAGTGTGAGCAGGGGAGGGGCAGAGAGTGAGGGAGCTACAGAATATGAAGCAGGCTCCAGGCTGTTAGGTGTCAGCCCAGAGCCCCACCCGGGGCTTGAACTCAAGGAGCGCGAGATCATGACCTGAGTCAAAGTCGATCGCTTAACCAAGTGAGCCACCCAGGTGCCCCTCAAGGGTGTATTTTTAACTCTGGGGGAAAAAAATGAGTAGCCCAACTATTTATTCTACCTTAAACTAATTTTTGTTTCCTGTCGTCTTCTCCATTCCTCAGATCACTGTACACGGTTCCATGTAAGGACACGGTTCCTTGATCTCTCTCAATTCATTCTTGTCCTACCCTGGCAGAGAGCTGGAAATCCACGTCTGCTTTAACCTTATCAACAAGTGTTAACATATGGAGGGATGGAGACGTCAACATGAGTGGAAAGGCTGGTGGAAAGAACGTCTGTGGAGACTAAGACCACTCTCTGTTCGGTGCTCCCGCGTCCACTCGGAGTTCAAACACTGTGACAAACGAAAACATGGCCGACGCAGAAAACGCGAAACTGTGCGGTGTGGCTGGCGGCACTGCTGTCTACGCCTGCATCAGCTCTTGAGGTAGAAAATTTACTACTCGTTACTAGATGTGTGAATAATGGCTTAGTAAAGCTGAAATAGAAAAGTTTAAAAACTGCACAAAGATGCTATGAATGTCCTGTATGTGCACCTCAGTAAAAAGCTAACCTAACTCAATCGGAAGGTTTGAGAAGGAGATGGCTTTGTGAATTTTTAAGTGTGTAAATTTCTCTAGAACTCTTAGATATTCTATGCGCCGATCTTCCATTTACTTGTACTTCTTTTATCTCCACTCCAAGAAGGAAACCCAATCTTAAAGACTCGGGGGGGCCACCCGTTTGCTTGTCCGTCGTGAGTCCTCACACAGACGGCAGCGAGCACGCTGGCCCAGGGACAGAAGCGGGGAGCAGAGGGTGGGCTGACGCTGCGCGTGGAGAGGATGTGGCGCTGGTGGTCTCAGGCGTGTGGGGAGAGGCTTGGGGGGAAAGAGGAAGTCTTAAGAGACTCTAACGAGCCCTTCGGGCTTGGAGATCTCTGCGATTCAGGAGGTGAGATGTCTGCACAAGGGCGCGTCCTCAGTGCTCCTTCACCATCAAATTCTGGAAACAGGGAACAATTCATCTCACGTTTTAAAGCTGCTGGCTTTGCACAGTCGAGTTCTGGTACGCGTCACACACATTCGGGGGATGAGGAACCGGCTAGTTTCACGGGCGCCATCTTAGGTCAGTACGAGAAAGTCCCCATGGGTTTTTCTTAAAGGGGGAAGCGCGTATTTGCGGAAAAGAGGGTGAGAACTGGCGAGGAATGGCAGACAAGGTTCCTTCTCGGCGTTCCGGGGGCCCGTCCTGAACAAAGAGGGCAGGGACGTGACAGCGTGTCTTATCGGCCTGCGTGGGAAACATAAATCGCTGCTTGCGTCAAGAGCGGCCTCCTATAAGCCCCCACAAGACGCCTCGCCTGATTCTGACTCCCGACCGAAGAGCGGGACACGCTGCCTCTGGCCCTGACGGCGCAGGGAGGGAGGCGGGCCGGCATGGGAAGGTTAAAATCAGTGCCTAGACACAGAGTCCAGAGGGGCATCTGGGCTTGTGGTCCGCTGACCCCAGAAGCGGACTGCGCGGTCGTCAGGTGCTGAAGAGAGCGGAATTCTGAGCTCGTGATTCATCTCGGTCTGTTCATTCCGGTACAGGGTGGCTGGAAGTCAGAGTCACGGGATGAGAAAACGGCCGCCCTCGTTCACTTTCTCATTTTGCCTTTACACACAAACTCGGCATAAGGGGTGTGGATGAAGTCATAGAGCTGCTTCGCGTTCGAGGCGTTGCCCAAAATACCCGCCAGCTTGTCTTGCGACAAGCTCGCCAGCTCTGCGATGTTCTTAACGTGGTGCATCAAGGCGCGACAGTTTTTGGCATTTACCCCTGGCATTTTCAACAAGAAGTCCTGGGGACCCGGATTATACTTTTCTGACTCCGGGAGGGTTTCCGAATCCGCCGTGACGGCCATGGCCGTGGCCGCGTCGGGCTGCGGCTTGTTCTGTTTCAGCTCCTCGAACAGCTCGGCGGTGGCGTGGGGGGAGGGGCACCAGAGAAGCCGGAGTCTGGGGAAGTGAAGCGTGAGGAGGGTGAGCTTGGCACTGACGTCATTGCCGGAGATCTCCTGGTGGAAGGCACCTCGGGAAGTGAGCGAGAAGGGCTTGCTGGGGTCGAACTCGATCAGGAGCACTGGGCGCTTGTAGTAGCGGGACATGGAGATACACTGGCCGTAGAGGCGGCCGTTGTTTAAAGAGCCAATCAAATCACTGATGCTCTTGCGCTCCACGCACATTTCTGGAGTCAGAATGTAGTCTCCGACCTCCAGCGTCACCGGTTCAATGTCAATGCCCCGACGGTGGATCAGGGATGGGAGTTCGCTGCGGAACTCACGCATATCCACAACTATACTTTGCTGTGTACCGTTCTGCTCCTGGCCACCTGTTAACAAAAGGTGGCACGGTAAGTGATGTCACTGAGGAAGAACTCTCAAGTACGAAGCCGAACAACTAAAGTTTAAAATCTGGGTTGCTGCTGCTAACCTCGGATCCGCTGTCATATAATAACCCATGCTTATTCCTCCTTTTTCTCTATTTTCAGAAAGGTCTGTTTACAGAGTCACTAAAGGCGATTTTCTCTTAAACTGAACAGAGTTAAAAGGAAAAGTCACAAATGACTCCCGAACACCAGCATTCACTGTTGCCTTCTCTCTGCCCCTCTAAGAACGGTCCCTGATGGTTGCACACGGCCCCACTCTACTCCTGATTCCCACAGCAGAGTCCGGCACATACTAGATGCCTAAAAAGGCTCGCTGAGTAAACTGCCTTATAAGCTGCTATGAGAACCTTTGGAGCTGTTAGTGTTTGTACCAGTGAGTCCGGAGGTGCGAAAATGGAAGAAGGTGGAAAAACCGTAAGCCGGTAGATCAGAACTTCTCACACTTGAATGTGCACAGAACAGCCTGGGAGCAAGTTAAAGGCGGTTCTGTGTTCAGAGGGTCTGGTGTAGGGCCTAAGACACCGTGTTTCTAATGAGATCGCAGGTGGGTGCTAAGGATGCTGGCTGAAGGACTACACCCGGAAGGACCAGGGGCTGCTGTAGGCAGAATGGTGGCCCCTTTAAGATGCCCGCATCCTAATCCCAGGAATGTGTAAATATATTACTTTACGTGACAAAGGGGACTTTGCAAATGTGACTAAATTAAGGATCTCAAGATTGGGAGATTATTCTGGATTATCCAGGCCCACCTCAAGGGTCCTTACAAGTGAAACAGGGAAGCAGGAAGGTCAGGGTCAGAGGCGCTGTCTTTGAAGGTGGAGGAAGGGCCAGGAGCCAAGGAGCACAGGTGCCTCTAGAAGGTGGAAAAGGCAAGGAGATGGGGTCTCCCCTGGAGCCTGTGGGAGGGGCACAGCTGGCTTATACTTTGGTTTTAGCCCAGTGAAACCCATTTGGACTCCAGAATTTGAAGAAAATAATCATAAGATAATAAATATATATGTTTCGGGGCACCTGGGTGGCTCAGTCAGTTAAGCGTCCGACTTCGGCACAGGTCATGATCTCACAGTTTAGGGGTTTGAGCCCCGCATTGGGCTCTGTGCTGACGGCTCAGAGCCTGGAGCCTGCTTCTGATTCTGTGTCTCCCTCTCTCTCTGCAACACGCCCCCACTTGTGCACTCTCTCTCTCTCTCTCTCAAAAATAAATAAACATTCAAAAAAATGTATACTGTTTCAAGCCACTGGATTTGTGGCAAGTTGTTATGGCAGCTGGAGGGCCCGGAGGACTGAACTCAGAAGGACGGACTTCTGTAAACAGCGTTCTGCGTGGCATCTACGTGCTCAAATCTCACTTCCTTCGTATGGCTGATGTTCGGTAGTTCTGCATGAAATGTCAGCAGCCTATCTGAGTCAACGCGAATCTTCTTCAAAAAAGATATAGATGCTCTGAGGCCAGGTTTCCCAAAGTAGGGTCCCGGGATCACTCCTATCAGGAGGCCCTGAGAGGCCGATCCCATTCCAGACTCACTGAGTCAGAATTTCCATGGAGGGGGGCCTGTGGATCCGCAGCTCTGACAAGCCTCTGAGGTTATTCCCGAGGACCCTGACGTCTGGAGTCCTGCTGCTCTAACCGATCCCGCTCTGGACGCTAAGTCAACTCAGTCATATTGCTTTCCTCATGCCACCTGGCTGGCAGCAGCCACCGCCAGGGGCAAATGGGGACTTGGGGAGGGGGACAGGGTTATTCTTGGGTCACACCGCACTCGGAATTCAGCAGCTTTTGCTGGCATGCCACAGTGCAGACCGCAATGAGGGCGCCACACACCCGGGATCTGGAGACGTGCCAAGAAGCAACACGTGGACGCAGGAAGAGAAGTGGGGACGTGCCCCACACAGCTCCTGCCTACCTGTGAGGTAAACCGGCTTCTCTGGGTGAAGGTAAGAACCTAATTGCCACTTGTACAGGTTCCTTGAGTTCTGTATCTCAGCCAATCACATTTGCGAGCAATGCCGGGGCGTGACGGATTCCGAGGTTGGGGCGCCTGGAGCACAGCCCCCTTATTTTACAGATGAGCAGCCAACGGCCCGGGAGGGACACATGGTTAGCAAATGTCAGCGCGGGCACTGGGTATGGGAGCAGGCAGCCACCTGTACGAGGTTGCTGAGAAAAACCTCACCTCTGCGGAGAAGCTCTGGAAACCCACAGCCTCCTTTACAGGCGACGGGGGTGCCCAGCAAAGGGCAGGACTCACCTGCTTTCCGCGTGTCGGTGGGCGAGCCTGTGGACGCGGAGCCTCTCACCAGGTCCAGGTTCCCCTCATCTCTCCCTTCCCTCCCTTCAGGCACAACCATGCTAGCCTTCTCCCTGGGGCGGAAGATATTTTAAACATTTGTTTCAACTAATTTCAAAATTCCAGATTTTAAATTTCCATACATTATAAGAAAATGATCTGCGTGACTATAGTGGCAAAGAGAACACAAGAAATATGTTAGACCAGCAAGCACAGTAAATACACACGGACGAACAACGGGCAAAGGAAGGAGAAAAGAGTTTCTTGGTTGGGTGCTACTTCTGATCTTCCGGAGTCACAAAATCTGTTGTTTAGTTTCCATTCTGTGCGTCCTTCAAGCACTCTGACACATGAAATAAGCATGCAAAAAATGGCACAGAGAGATGGAGATTTTTTATAAAAATGTGCTAATGCGTTTCTGAGCGTTAAAAATAATGCAAGCCACTTATATTCCAATACTTTCAGAGTAAATCATAGGTAGAAATGTTAAAAATCAGTGATTAAGAAAATGAAAGCACAGATGATACAACTTTGATTTAAAAAAAAACAGGTGGGAGCCCCATTAAATACTTGCAATTTTACAAGACAATCCAGAGTAATACAAATTTCCAACAGAGATTCAACACAAAGATCGACATCTCAGGTGAGACAACGGAGCAGCACGGATTCATTCACTCGTGCATTTGCTGAAAAACCTTTCCGGAGTGCTCCTCCCTGCTGTGCTAGGTGCTTTGGATTTAAATATGGTTACACAACAAATCCTGTCTTCGAGGTAGCTCAGTATCTCACAGCTGGTCGACGGACAGGACCGAACTATCATAACTAAGGTTTGTGGTCAGGAACTAAAATCCTCAATGACCAAAGAAACAGCGGACCAGGTTTGCCACAGTCATATTTTTCAGAACCAATGAAGTCGGTTATAGTCAATTCATGAGCCAGCAAGCGCTGTGCGTCTGACTGGTGCCGGGAACGGCAGAAAGGATGCACAAGGCCGGGTCTCCTCCCTCGTAGAAACGGAGTCGAGAAAACAGAGCGAGGGTGAAACAACAGCGGCACTGACCAACGGCGGTCACAGAGCGCGGCGTAAGGTGAAACAGAAGGGGGATATTTAGTACTCACTAATAATTTCAGGAAGGGCTGAAAAACAAAGATTTTCCAGTTAAAGGAAATAAAACCAGATGGACCAATTTTGCGACCAACTCTGGATAAGTGATGTTTTAGCCACTACGAGCTACCACCAAAGAACAGAAATTACGATTTTAAATCCTATATATACCCTTTGAAACAATATACAAAGTTATTATTAGTACAACGTTTTATAGCTAAATGGCACAAGGGGGCGGCCACAGTACCAGTTCCATTTTTCCTATTTTTCTCAAAGTCAGTGTCCACCGTGGCCCTGCTGAAATCGGCTTGGCAGTGGCCATGGCCCCAACAGCCATTCGTTACGGATCCGTGACACCTACTAGACTCTAGTTGAGGACAAAGAGCAATCTATTCAGAAAAATAATTGCTCGTTGACTTCTTTTTCTTTAACATTTGGGATTAATAGTAGGGATTTTTTTTTTTCTTTATTTCCACTTACTTTACTGGTTACGCTACATATCACACATGGGGGCATCCCAATTTTCTGATTAATTTGTAGTCTGTGAGCGGCATAGTGGGTTAGCGTACGAACCCGTATTTTGTGGAATCTGAAACCACTCACTGGCTGTGTGGTCTCAGGCAAGTAGTTTAATGGCTCTGTGCCTCAATTTCATCTGTAAAATGGGGACAATAATAAAACCTACCCTAAAAGAGGCACGTTAGGAGGATTATCCAATACATGTAAAGTACTCAGAATAGCGCTTGGCATATAAAAAGCATTATAAAAGGTTAGTTGTTATTATAATTCTACTTTTCTTATAATGTGGTAAGTTCACCCCTTAATTATCCATGATAATGCTAAAACACTGGAGATCTGCCTTCAAAGGATTCCACGAGGGTTTCAATGAATATCGTTCTATAAAAACAGCCAGTTTACCGTGAAATGTTGTACAGCATAACAGCAAATGGAATCTGAGAAAAAATAAGCTCCTGAAATGAAGCCTGGATTGGGAGGAAAATCAGAAGTCTCCCTCAAATGAACAGAAATCTGCCATAATTATAAACATTCACTCCTTCGCCTTCAACATTTAGCATGATTACCCAAGTTCCATATGACAGAGAGAAAATAATTACAAGTGCAGACCCCTCTTCCCACTTAATCTAAAGTACTGAGGTTCCTTATTTTTACTTCAGCATCTTTAATGATATTTGAATAGCTTGTATAACGTGATGATGTAGGGAGGAGGTGCTGAACCGTAAGTCTCTTCCAACGGGCACGCATTCTGGCCTTCACGCTAACTCACTTTGGGATCACGAGCTATTCAAATAAGCTCACCCCCGCCTTTGCAAAGCAGTGACCTCTCCAAACTATGTCTACTCCGAACGTTACGGCCAATCTTTCTACCCGGGGAGCGTTTTATTATCAATACTTAGGAGTGCCATTTTTTTTTTTCTCCTGTCATCGGTAACCCACTGATCTTGCCCAGACAAGCCATCTGTTCACTGCCAGTTTGCGGGATTCATTCCTTTCTGGTTGTTTTAAATAGTAGCACTGCTTTTATTCTTACGACATCACCCACGGAGGTCCTGGCAAAAGCACATTGTCTTTTTCTCACATTAAATTTCTCAGTGCGGGCTCAGTGCAAATGCTCTTTCAGCACCACACCTCATATATATTTTCCTTTTCAAAACAAACACTTCTCAAATTCCCCAAGTTTTCTGGGAAAGTAAATATCTTGAGAGTCTAGATGGTGTAACTTCCCGATTGCTGTGTAATATGGGAAGATCTAACTTCTAATAAGTAGACAACCACCATTGAGTTAGGAGATTAGGCTGGACCACAGATAAAATTACATTAAACTCTGATATGGAAATGATCATGTAGACGGAAAGGCAGGGGACAGTCCGTATTCCAGATTCTGCCAGCTGGTTTCTAGGACGTGCCAGGCTTACCCACAGCTTATCACCGAGCCCTTTGATGTGGAGGCTCGCTCCAAAATACGAATGGCCCGGGGTCCCCGGCAGCTTGCTACAATCTACTAAAAGGACTCTTTTCTAGATGAGGTTCCCTGATGTGTTCGACAAGAGGCAGCCTGGAGCACAAAACCTCACACGCTCAGGCCTTCTCCCCCACCCCCACATCCCACCAGGCTCCTTTGGCTACGCCGCTGCAGGAAAGGCCCAGTCTCCTGAGGACTGGCCCTTGACCAGCTTCTGGGAGTTGAGCTCTGAACCCTTGCAATCGTCTGCCTCATCAAGGGTTTTGCACACAGGAGGCCTGGGGCCACCTGGCCCCGGTCTGATCAGATGCTTTATGCTAACTTGATGTGGTGTAAATACCTGCTTTTGCTCTGGGGGGCTGGAGAACTACAATCACGATGGGTACTCTGTGCTCACGTGACTGATCCCCAGTAAAAACTCGGGGCCCCAAGGCTCTGGTCAGCTTCCCGTTGACAACCCTTAGCACGTGCTGTCACTCTCCGCAGCTGGGAGGATGAAGCACATCTATGTGACTCCACGGGGAGAGGACACCTGGGGGCTTCCGCCTGGTTTTTCCTGGACTGTGCCACATGGGTTCTTACCCTCTGCTAATTTTAATCTGTGTCCTTTTGCTGTAACAAACCATGACTGGGAGTATACCAGTGTTTTCTGGCTCTCGTGGGTCCTTCGGGTCAATCCCCGAATCTGAGGAGGGTCTCGCGGACCTTCACACGAACGCCAGTAACCTAATCTGAATGGTCTTAGCTCTACGTGCTCATTTGGGACTTGGTGACCATCAACCAGAGCACGCTTGGGCAGAGGATGTTTTAAGAAGAGCGAAGGAACAGCATCTGCAAATCTCTGAAATCTGTTCCCTTCTCCTCGTCAGCCTAATCTTGGCTACCACCTTTTCTCCTGACTCGTTTCCCTGTTCCATCCCTTCCCCAGTTTGATGCCAGAGAGCGCCTCTAAAAATAGACTTCCCACTTAGAACGCTTCGGTGCTGTCTCACTGCCTCCACAGTCACGTTCTCGATCCTCACCAGGGCTTCCTGTATCTCGGCGCCTTCAGGCACACTCCTCTCCGCCCTGTCGTCTTAGCACCTAGGGCACATTCTTCACGCGTCGGCTTACGCGTCACCTCTCCAGCGAAGCCACCCGTTGTCCCCACACCGGGCCTGGTCTCTCTGGCACCCACTACCACACCCTGTTCTTTCACCACTGTGGCCGGGCTCCATGCAGGTCCACTTAGTGTAATATTCATGGTCACTTAACGCTCGTCTTTCCCACCAGAGGATGAGCTCGAGCAGCGCAGGGACTTCCGGCACTGCTGTGACTACAGCATGTTCCTAGTGGCACAGGGCTTGGCACCTCAGAGATGCCCGGTACGTGTCTGTTGGCGGTTTTGAGTCGTGGGGGAGAGAGGGTCTAGAAGGCACAGAAGAAACGCTAAAAGCTTTGGACAGGAAGAGGCAGCCTGTTGAATACCTGGTTGGTTATCACACTTTCTGAAATATTTTGCCAAAAAACATAAGTACACGCATATAAACCATCCCACAGAGCCTGTTAATAGAAAATACTTTCATAGGCTGAAAGGACTGGCCAGAAGCTGGAAGAATCCAGGCCAAAGCACATCGTATTCACAGAGGATTTGGCGGGGGGGAAGGGTACTGCCCATGTAACGAGCTGAGCCCCTCCACAGGGACCCAGTGGCACGGATTCAGTAAGCACCCGTTTCCAAGAAAGCATGCCCCAGAGGAAGTGGGGTTTGGGGACATTTTACGTGTATACTGAGAGCCCACAGCCAGTATTAGAGGAAGGCTGTCCATTGTGAAATTCTGTGGGGAGCCCTGGTGGGCTGATAGCCAGTGACAATGATTTCCGCCCTCTCGTTGCCACTGATACACTGCCAATGTCTGAGGCTTGGACGATTGGTCAGTCCAAGCCACGGTCTCCTCCACTCTAGCCTTTTCTCTAGCTCAGCTCGAGGATGCCCTGTCCAGCCCCTGCCCTGGCTTTTGAGGCCCCTGCCCTGGCTTTTGAGGCCCCTAAGAGATCATGTGGCCCATCTTCCCTCACCAAGCTGCCACCTCCTGGACAGCATCCTCTGGTGCAAGGTTATCAGATTTCCCCAGGACCTAGGGGGGTAAAAGGTAGCTGACTGGTTTGTGCATACCTCACTTAGAACATCTGCCTTATGTTACACAGAAGAGCATTTTCGATTTGGATTCGGCACACTGCCAGACGCTCGTCCTAAAACTCATACACGAATGTTTGGGTAAATGTCACACCGTCAAAAAAAATATCTTCCTGGGGTGATTCTACTGCTGGTGATCTGAAGTGACTGGGTTGTAAAAGCATTTCCCGGCCAAAGGGAAGGCAGTCACCCACCCCCAGACCATGGAAATTTTACAAGGAGGAACTAAATCATCACTCCAAGGCAAAGGAGAAATCTCGTGCATGGGGGTATGGGAAATTTAAGAACGTTATTTCTTAGGAAAGTAGTCGGTCGAGCTGTATTTTTGGTGTTTTGCGTCGCACGTCTTTACAAGCAGAGAAGCAGGTCTCTCCACGTTTCCAATATTCTGTCAAACCATCGAAAGGCAACCCGAGACGGGGGAGAAAGAAGAAAGGTGCACGTACCCCAGGGATGAAGCGGACCACAGGTTTATCTTGACGCGATCCTCCCAGGGTCTCCCCCTCTCCATCCCTCCTGAGGGTGATTATGCTATGCCTCCACTCAGAGAAGCCCCTAGACCTTGAAAATTTCCATGTATTATTACCTTATGAGTTTTTCAAAAGCTTCCTTTTCTTTCCGCAAAGCAGTGAGATAGCGCTGTTCCTCTGTTGAGCCTCCGTATATAAGAAAGTAAACCCTGCCAGTTAAAACAGAACTCTTTTAGGCTGTAAAAACATAATTTTTAATCCCTAAAAGGAAGAGCACAGCACAGCATTTGAAATCAGCAACCTAGAGGGCTGCAATAATAAATATTTGACCAAGAATAAAAGGTTCCATTAATCACACACCTAAAAACGAAGCTGCCTAAACCCCCACCTGTTAAAAGTCTCATTACCACATTTTTTTGCCCCCTTCACAGAAAGGAGGAACAGAGTTTAGGTAAACACTGAAATATAACTAGAGGGAGAGAGTAAGTCTTGCCTCAGAAGTATAAACAAATCAGAAAACACAGAATCTCGGCGGCTTCTCTTTTGTCACTTTTCTCTTTACCCCTCTGCCAAACGATAATTTGAAAAGCTGGCTGCTAGTTATAAAACGCAGCTTGTGAAAGTTCATGCCAGTGAGAAATAAACACATGAAATCTATATGACCTTTATCTTCCTTCTCGGTTCTTTTTTACCCATGTCTTAACAGAACCGAGTCAGTGCACGTTTTATATAAACACATGGGCATGGAAGACATATGGATGCTATCAGCCTCAAGACAATAATTCGATATATTATTTTCTCTTAGGAAGGGCAGCTTTCCTATCTTGTTTGTTGCTAAGAGGCTGAATTAAGCACCTCGTCTGTCCTCCTTCTTCACCTTTTACCGGAGGTTTTCAGTCCTCAACTTTTCTTCCAGACATCATACTCCTAGGTTATCTTTCTTTGAAGTGTGGACAGCTCAAAAACAAAAAAACATACAAAAAAAAACCATTGGACAATGAGTCCAGAGACCTCAGCTGTCCCCCAGAAGTGCGACATGGCCACGGGCAAGTAACTCATCACTTCTGGGCCTCAGTTTCCCACTGATGGAGACCAGTGGAACCCCAAGGTCCCTTCCAATTCTCACATTTTGTTTTCAAATATCACACTGTTCCATT
Source organism: Panthera pardus (assembly GCF_024362965.1). Taxonomy (NCBI): domain Eukaryota; kingdom Metazoa; phylum Chordata; class Mammalia; order Carnivora; family Felidae; genus Panthera; species Panthera pardus. Next base: position 7,278,671 of record NW_026526980.1, on the reverse strand, counting down.
CTCAGGCAACAGAGAACTTTACAGCGAACAAGCTATCTACACAGGTGATCAATAGCAAAGTATGAAAAATCTACCAGCCTGTAATTATTTGACCAGCTTCGTCCAATCTCTTCATCCTGTGTTATTTCTGACCCACCTGCTCCATTCATCTCTGCTCGGGAAGGTTGTGTCAGTTAAGCTGCTAGGAAGGTTTCTTTTGGCTCTGTTTTTGGTTCAGACTGAGTTCAGGATATTAATTTTGCTGTTTATTTCCTTCAGATAATTGGAGGGCCAGAACACTATATTCTTTGAGAGGCATCATTTTCTCAATCTGATATTTCTCTAGATTTTTTTAGCTGCTAATTCTTGAAACTCAAGAAAACTTGGTACAATAATTCCCCAAACACTTTCATTTTATGTGGATGTAACTTAGAGTCACTTCAAATTTATAAGGATGACCTTTCAGAAGATTGAAATTACAGAGGTGAGTCATAACTACAGTAATTTTTGGTGGAGGTTATGATATTATAGATTTTCTGGCCTTGTTCAGATCCAGTACCCCAGAAGCTACAACCAATGCATAAGGCACACAGTATGGAACAGCAGGGCAGTAAGTAATGGGAATACAAATCATTCCCTAGACTTGTTGTTCTGCTAGGACATCTGACACGCTTCATATGTAAACTTCCTAGATTGGTCAGAAAGCAAAAGAAGGTCTCATAAACTCCACCCACCCATCATGACAACAGAATGTTAAAGACAATCCATGTGTAGCTGGTGCGGTGTCTGTGTTAAAGCCTGAAGAACTGTGAAATTGGAGCCTTTCAGAAATAGTTCAACGGATGGAATATTACTTGGCCACGAAAAAGAATGAAATCTTGCCATCTGCCACAACGTGGATGGACCTCAAGGGCAGTGTGCTAGGCGAAATACGCCAGACGGAGAAAGACAAATAAATACCATATGATTTCACTTATAAGTAGAATCTAAAAAGAAACAAAACAAATGAACAAACAACAACAGAGAGAGAGACTCAGACAGCGAACACAGTGATGGTTGCCAGAGGGGGTGTGGGGAGAATGGGCAGAATGGGCGACGGGGATGAAGAGGTACAAACTTATAAAATAAATAAGCCGCGGGATGAAAAGTACAGCATTGGGAATATAGGCGATGATATCGTAACACACTTATCATGGTGAGCATTTTAGAACGTATATAATTGCCCAATCACTGTGTTGTACAACTGAAACTAATCGAACAGGTCAAGCTATACTTCAATAACAAAGATTATGTATATATATATATATATATATATATATATATATATATATATGCATCAAAAAAGAGAGAGGAAAGAGCTCATGTTCTTTATAACTTGCCTCAGAGGCTTCCCAGGCCTACTCGCCCGGTAAATCTCAAGTTGGCGAACAAACGTTAGCTCGGCGTCGTACAGAACCACGTATCTCGGTTCCACCTCGTGCAGCACCCTTGTCAAAGCGTAGGGGTCACTGCAGCCCAAGAGAGGGTGGATGATGGTGAGCGGGTCTTTCAGTATTCCATAAGCGGCATCGGATGACAAGTTTAAGTCAAATTCCTCGTGCTTGATTTCTTCTAAGGAACTGTCTGGGCTACTGCCCGTGTCTCCAGGACAGCCTTCCTTGGCATCCCCTTCCTCTTCCGGTTCTTCAGGCTTTCCTATCATCTGTGTTAAAGTTAACCGCCGCTTCTTCTTCTTGAGAGTCCTTTCTTTGGGGGCAGCCCTCTGTTTGCTGTGGGGGTCTTTAGGCCTTTTGTGAGATTTCGCCATTCTCTTTGCACTGTCCTCATTTCTAAATTGCACCCACACGTCCTCGGCTTTGCTGTCCCTCTCAAAGGTCTTCCTGTAGAGCCTCAACAAGAAGGCCTCTGCTCCGATCGTGATATACTCTCTCAGCTGGGAACACGTTCGCTCATCACTTGCACAAATCAGTACCTGACCTAAAATTACCAAACAGCGTAATGTTACCATTACCTCACGTGTCCCCCCACTGCCACCACACCCCCGTTCTCTGTCCGCCTGCTCGCCTCCTCCCCTGACAAAGAAGACACATCTGACCCCTTGGCGCATTTACAATTTGTTTAAAAAGGGTCTCAGATGCTTATCAAATGCTTTCCCTCTCTGACAGGATTAGTGAAATCTTTTGAGTAAAGTTGAAGCCAGAAACATTTAGTCTTAGGAAAGCCTAGCCGTGGTATAATGGAGGCTTTACAGAAGCTCTTTTTAATTAATAATTTTCCAGAGGATTTTATATGCCAAAATAAATTCCAAATGGATTACTGAGTCAAATGTTAAATATTAAATCATTAAAAAAAAAGGCAACTACTCTCCATCTCTGTGGATGGAGATGATTTTCTAGGCTTAAAAACAGTGGAAGATATCTCAGACAAGACTGATATCTATAATCTGAGAGGGACTCTATATAAGAAAAAAACTGTGCATTAAGAAAGCTAAAGACAGAAAAACGACTTTACAAAACAACTATCATAAATGATAGTATCTTTAATATATAAAAAGCCAATACAAACCGAGGACATACCCTAATTTGGCCAAGGAAAAGAAAGACAATTCACCAAAGAGGAAAAAGCATTAAGAAAGCATTGAACTTGGGGCGCCTGGGTGGCTCAGTCGGTTACAAGTCCGACTTCAGCTCAGGTCATGATCTTATAGCTCATGAGTTCGAGCCCCACATCGGGCTCTGTGCTGACAGTTCAGAGCCTGGAGCCCGCTTCCGATTCTGTGTCTCCTTCTCTCTGACCCTTTCATGCTTGTGCTCTGTCTCTCTCTCTCAAAAATAAATAAACATTAAAAAACGTTTTTTACATTAAAAAAAGAAAACAATGAGCTTAGCAAATACCAAATTTCAAATGAACATTTTTCTCCAAATTAATAAAATTGTTACACATATGTATGTATACACACACACGAATATATGATCTCCAGTCACTGCTAAGTGAAAAAGAGATGAGCTCTAACATTGCTAGAAGAAATGAAAACTCATAAAAATTTCATGTAAGTCAAATGTGGTAATATGTCTCAAGAACGTTATCATTTGACTTGCTAATTATATATCCAGAAATTACATTGCACTGTGACCTTAACAATGTGAAACAGAAAATACAGAAAAGAAAACCTGGAGGAAATACACCAATGTGGCTTCTAGACAGAATTTTTTCCTTTCTCTTTTTTCTTGGTACTTTTCAATTTTCCTAAGGGAGCAGGCATGACTTGGAGTCTTAAATCAAAGTACCATACGTTCTCAGATAATATCACCAGCGTATTTACTCATATAAGAATTATGTGCTTGCCTTTACTGATTCATAGGAGTTCAAAGTCTCAATACACTAAAGAAAAATCTAGTTTTTTTAAACATCTGGTTTTGGGGCGCCTGGGGGGCTCAGTCGGTCAAGTGTCTGACTTTGGTTCAGTCATGATCTCACGGTTTGTGGGCTCGAGCCCCACGTCAAGGCTCTGTGCTGACAGCTCGGAGCCTGGAGCCTGTTTCAGATTCTGTGTCTCCCCCTCTCTCTGTCCCTCCCCTGCTTGTGCTCTGCCTCTGTCTGTCTCTCAAAAATAAATACACATTAAAAAAAAAAGTAAATATCTGGTTTTATTTAAAAAAAAATTTTAGCGGGTTTGGTCTACGATGCTAATCTACTAGTATACTCATGCTTGAAGAGAGGGGCCCTAAAATCTGGAATTTTTTTTTTCAGGGCCACGTCAGTGTTGATCCATAGAACAGTTGAGACGTCTTTGGAAAGACACTTGCTGAGAATATAAAAAAAGCCCATTAGCTTTCTCCTCGGGGGATTCTAGATTGAAATCGTGGTGAATGTGTATGTGGAGATTAGCTGCATCTTTAAATAGAAGTCCTGAGAAGTCAACCAGCCCAGCAAGGCAATCTGCTTTCTACAAGTATGCAAGTATTCAACCAGGAGAAAATCACATCAAACGAACAGAAAGGAGGCTGCCACTAGGATTTCTGTGTTCATCTGGCACTTATTCTTTTACATCTGATAAACAAAATAACAGTAAGTTACTTTTTTTTTAAATTTTTTTTTTAATGTTTATTTTTGAGACAGAGACAGAGCATGAACAGGGGAGGGGCAGAGAGAGAGGGAGACACAGAACCGGAAGCAGGCTCCAGGCTCTGGGCCATCAGCCCAGAGCCCGATGCGGGGCTCGAACTCACGGGCCGCGAGATCATGACCTGAGCTGAAGTCAGACGCTTAACCGACTGAGCCACCCAGGCGCCCCAATAACAGTAAGTTACTTTTAAAGGACTAATAACGAAGACTCATTTGCTTCATTTTGAAAGCAAACGTCCTCTTCTCTTTTTTTCCTACCTGGACCCCCAAGGGCTTCACTCTCCTTATTTTCCGCCTCAATTTCTTTCAGTACTTCGGTCAGAGCTTCCCACTTCGGGTTGCTTTCTAGCACCAATTCCTTTTTTGTTTCTGTATGGGAATAAAAGGATAACCTCATTCTCCAGGGTAGTATTCACCTGTAAAGTGTTCCACAGGCTTTCAAAACAACACAACACAGACAACACAAGCGTCATTCCAAAAGCTTGTTCTTTTGAGCTTCCTTCCTGATGCCAGATAGAAACTACTTTCTTGAAAAAGGTCTCTTTAAGGTCTAAATAGAAGATATTTGAAACTGACATTAACAGAGGTTTTATAGTGGGGTGCCTGAGTGGCTCAGTCGGTTGAGCGTCCGCTCTTGGTTTCGGCTCAGGTCATGATCTCACGGATCATGGGTTTGAGCTCACATCAGGCTCTGTGCTTACAGCATGGAGGCTGCCTGGGATTCTCTCTCTCCCTCTTTCTCTGCCTCTCTCTGGCTTGCACACATGCTCTGTCTCAAAATAAATGAACTTTAATTTAAAGGAAAGAGAGGTTTCATAGTGCCTTGAGAGAAAGTTACATGTGCGTCATGAATTTCAGATGATTCTGTATTAGTTGTCATCCATGATACTATATATAAGCTGCTACATAAAACGAAAGAATTAGTACAGAGGAAGAGTATTTATTATTTCTAATCCGCATGACTTTCACATTCCTGAAAATGGAATACAAGGAGACCACAATCAAACATTTCTGTAAGTACCCAAATGCATCACTAATGTATTTAAGTTTTGAACTAGACCTTTGAACTAGGCAGAAAGTCAGCATCAATCCTATCCCATGCTTTAAAAAACCAATGATATTTGTCATACCCACTAGATAAGTATTGGAATAAACCTATTCTCGCCTCATTCTGGTATATTTATTTTTGTACAGCTAAAAGGAATGTTAAATATTCTGTTAAGACTGTAAGTGCCAAAAGTAGTTATTATTCTGAAGTAAAAAAAAAAAAAATGTATCAATCAATAGTTCTTATATAGCAGTAAGAACACTCTTGACTGATATTTGGCACTTGTTATCCGGAATCCTCTAACAACGGATTCTAGGACTTGCCATGCTGGATACTTTTAACTTACGTTACACATAACACGCCTTTAACATACAGGCACGCATTCTTCACACAGCTGAAGGAGACTGAGGATTACACGTTGACTTGGTAAGAATTTTCACACCAAATACTTAAATAAGAGACACAGTTAAAGATGAAGCCTACAGGATACCTTGTACTTGTTCAATTTCCATTTTTTCAGACACCTTGCCTTTTTTGTTCATTTTGGCATCTGGAAGATGATAAACCCTTGCTCGAGCATTAACAAACATCGAGGTGCTGGACTCAAGAAAGAGCCAACCTAATATGAAAAGTTAAAAAAAAAAAAAAAAGGCCTTCAATTTGGGATGAATTTTAAAGACTCTCTGATGGTCACATGCCCTATCTATACAACTGCCTGCCATAGTGTTCTCTGAACCGTACCTTCTCCCTTACTGAGGCCTCAATCACTGTTTGATTAGGCCAGTGGGCTTTCAAAGTGTGGCCTAGTGACCTCTGGGGGCCACCAAAATGTTTTCAGGGAGTCTGGAGCTCAAAACTATTCTCAGATGAGTAATAATTCCTTATTTTGTTTTTTTCCCACTGTGGTGACATTTCTGGTAATGGTGCAAAAGCACTGGGGGGTAACACTGCTGGGTGCCTGAGCATCATCAAGGCAGTGGAACCAAAGAGTACTAGTGGTCAATGTGTTCTTCACTGCTGTGCATTCGTAGCTTATTACTTAATGTCCCTGATGAAGCAATAAAAACTATTAATTGTAGGGGCGCTTGGGGGGCTCAGTTGGTGGAGTGTCTGACTCCTTCTTTCTGTTCAGGTCACGATCTTGAGGTTGTGGGACTGAGCCCTGCATCAGGCTCTGTGCTGAACATGGAGCCTGCTTAATATCCTCTCTCCCTCTCTCTCTCCCTCTGCCCCTTTTTCCTGCCTGCTTGCTCTCTCTCTCTCAAATAAAACAAAATAATTTTTAAAAGTTAAAAACATTACTAATGGTAGTAAATCTTGGCCTCAGAGGACAATGGACCCCATTTTGAAAATCAACGGTCTAGTCAAACAGTGACAGAGGTCACATTAGTGGGGCAGATGTGGCTGGTAGAAAAATAAGACGGTAGCCAACTGTTTAAGTATGTTTCTCTACAAATCTCTTCAGTCTTCAGCACTCTAGCTGATGAAACCCTAAACTCCCTTGCTGTTTCTTAGGAGAAAATGAATTTGAAGTTCTTAACAACTAAACTTCCAGAACACAACCTATTTCTAAGTTGGGGACTGCCTGTAATATACAGAGTCTTTTCTAGAAATAAAATTGCCCGGAATGGATATGAATATTTATTATTATACAGAACAGAAGTTCAGTAGGCGGAAACATTAGCTATCAATAAAACCTACATCCTTATGCTATGAACATAAAACGTAATTTGAAAGCTTAGTATACCGTGTAGTTGAATATAGCACTCCCCACATCTGATTCCCCAACAAAATCCGACACTTTATTCAAATCAGCTCCCATAATAATATTAGTATTTTTATCTCCCACCTGAATTCTGACCAAAAGCCTTCTCTGTCGCTCTCAGAGATTCCAGAAGATTAAGGAATGTGATACAATCATACTGAGAGAGATACTGCAGCAAAGTTCGTAATATCTTCAAATCCTGAACCAAGGACTTAGTCTTGGCTCCAAGCTGGTGCCACAAGGGATCCAGATAATGGCGGATCGTCTAAAACAAGAATACAGTTTAGTATGGCTAAAAATATATTGGATATAGCTATTATTTTTTTATTTATTATTTGAGAGAGAGAGAGCGAGCGAGCGAGCGTGGGAGCAGGGGAGAGGCTGAGAGAGGGAGAAAGGGAATTTCACACAGGCTCCATGCTGTCAGTGCTGAGCCTGATGTGGGGCTTGAACTCATCAACCATGAGCTCCCTGAGCCAAATTCAGACGCTGAACTGACTGAGCCACCCAGGTGTCCCCAATCATTTGTTTTCATGAAACATCAAAGCTTACAGCTTAGACCTGCCCAGTTTCTGCCGAATTTGGTTGTGACCCTATCCTGGATACATAAAGATGTGGGATCCAGCTGAACAGGGAACAGAGGGCACATACCAGGGAAACTACATGATATCAAATTAAATAACGACGTACCTTAACTTTGTGGTGTAAGTGATTTGCTTGGGTTTTCCGCCCCCCCCAATGTGATTCATGGATGGAAAAGAATTTGTTAAATTAACAAGGGACTACATTTGAATATTTTCTGGGATCCTAAAGTGTTGCCTAAAATGAAGGCTAGCTTTGGCATGTACTATGTAGGTATCTACGTATCCACTGCTACGTATATACACGTCCTTCACAAACTGATTCTTTTTTTTTTCCTTTTTTTTTTTTTACTGTTTATTTATTTTTGAGAGAGAGACAGAGTGCAAGCAGGGGAGGGGCAAAGAGAGAGGGAGACACAGAATCTGAAGAAGTCTCCAGGCTCTGAGATGTCAGCACAGAGACCGACGCAGGGCTCGAATCCACGAACAGCGAAATCATGACCTGAGCTGAAGTCGGACGCTTAACCGACTGAACTACCCAGGCGCCCCACAAACTATTTCTTAACTAAAAAGGATAATACCTGTAGCATGCTATGGAAGCAGTATCACTACACGGCACTTTACCCAACAAATTCATACTCAGAAGGAGTATCTGGGTGACCATATAGTTTACTGTCCAATCTGGGGCTCTTATGAAAATGAAATTATATTATTAATAATCACTCCGGGACAACAGACAGATCCTAGAACTATCCTAGACAAACTGGGACATATAACTGCATGCCTGTTTTGTAAAATAATCTACAAAAGTTAAATTTTCCGGGCACCTGGGCAGCTCAGGCAGTTGAGCATCCGACTATTGATTTCTGCTTGGGTCAGGACTCCAGGGTTGTGGGATCAAGCCACGCTCAGCGTGGAACCTGCTTAGGATTGCCCCTTCCCCACCCCACCCCCCCCGCCCCGCCCCTCTCTCTCATTCATGCTCTTGCTCTCTCTCCTATTCTTTTTTTAATGTTTATTTATTTTTGAGAGAGACAGAGACAGAACGCGAGCGGGTTAGGGGCAGAGAGAGAGGGAGACACAGAATCCGAAGCAGGCTCCAGGCTCTGAGCTGTCAGCACAGAGTCCCACACGGGGCTCGAACCCATGTACCATGAGATCATGACCTGAGCCAAAGTCGGACGTTCAACCAACTGAGCCACCCAGGCGCCCCTCGCTCTGTCTCTTAAACAAATGTTAATTTTCTGGGGCGCCTGGGTGGTTCAGTTGGTTAAGCATCCCACTTCGGCTCGGGTCATGATCTCACGGTTCGTGGGTTTGAGCCCCGAGTCAGTCTCTGTGCTGACAGCTTGGAGCCTGGAGCCTGCTTCGGATTCTGTGTCTCCCTCTCTCTCTGCCCCTCCCCTGCTCATGCTCTGTCTTTCTCTGTCTCTCTCTCTCTCTCTCTCTCTCTAAATAAATAAATAAATAAATAAATGTTTAAAAAATTAAATAAAAAATAAAAAAAATTTTAAAATGTTAATTTTCTAACAAGATGAGAGTCATGTCTGCATTTACATCTGGTTGCTGAAAGAATACCCAAAATAATACTTTGACCTTTACCAGGGAATGAGAAACAGAAACTTAGTACAAAACCTATCAGGTTATATTGTGTTTTTTAATAAGGACGCACACATTCTATTAAAAGAATGGGAAGGGTTTTTTTGTGGTTTTTCTTTGTGGCTTCACATGCACTAAACTGTAAGAACAGAGGAACAAAACATAATGTAATTAGTTTTATGTATCATTATTTCAATAAAAGCACTTTCTGGAAGAATCAGAGATACGAGGAGTTAAATTTTTCCTTTTAAATAATCACTCTGAATTATTTCCAGTGACACAGAGATGCATTCAGAGCTTAAAAGACAGGAACTTGTTCCACCAAAATATAGAAAAAAAAAAAAGCTGCCTGGAATTTTTTAAAAAGTCAGCGTTTTCTGGATCTACAATTCAATTTTAGACATTTACGCATCTGTATTAATATTCATCTACAATAGAAAACATCAGTTAGAATAAAAGTTCCTTGAACTAAAAGTCTTAACATTTTCTCAACTGAAAACGTAATTTTAGGACACAGCAAGGTTCACATTCCTCAGTAATGAAAACTCGTCCCAATTATTTTTATTCCAAACAAAAGATCATAAATTATGAAAGCATTCTCATGTAAAACTCTTCTATCTGTAGATATCCAAATGCTGTCATTTCAGAGCAAAAAGGTTATTTTTCCTTCTCTTAATTATCCTTGAAATACAAGATAATCACTGTATAACTGCAAAAATAAAGAGTTGTGCTTAGGGTCAATCCATGTATTCTACTACAAATTATGACTCTCCAGTAAACCGAACAGGTTGTACTTAAATCGCCTCCAGATTAGTTTTAAAATAACAACAATTTCTGGGGCGCCTGGGTGGCTCAGTCAGTTAAGCGTCCGGCTTCGGCTCAGGTCATGATCTCGCGGTTTGTGAGTTCGGGCCCCGCACTGGGCTCTTTGCTGACAGCTCAGAGCCTGGAGCCTGCTTCGGGTTCTGTGTCTCCCTCCCTCTGTGCCCCTCCCCTGCTCACACTCTGTCTCTCTGTCTTTCTCAAAAATGCATATAAAAAAACATTAAAAAAAATAACAGCGATATCCTATTGAGGACACCGCAATTAGCAAAAGAACCGGGAATTCTTTAAAGCTGTAACCTAACACACTGCGCTTACAAGGAAAAGAGGCAGAGTACCTTGTCAAACGGTTTTCCAATAGCATTTTCTAAAGACAAATCTTCAACTTCGAGCGATGGGTTGTGGCATTTCAGTTCTTTCAGACACGCATTTAGGATGTCCAGGATGGCAGTCTGTATGGCGAGCATGGCAGGCGTCATAGAAACGTGAATTTCTACAACTTCAGGTTTGTGCTGTTCTAAGAATGAGTTTACTGCTACATGGAACCTGAAGAGACAAATCGTTTCCAAACGTTTTCTCCGAGACCAGAAATAACACGGCTCTCAGTTTTTGCTCTCACAGGGGTTTTGGAAATGCAACTAAGACACAAACCAAACAGACAGCAAAATGACAATGTTTTCAGAAGTACTTTTAATCTCAACGAAAGGATGTATTCGTTGAATAAGGCAGGGGGTCAGCAAAAATATGGTCTGGGCCCAAACCAGTGCCTGTTTTTTTTTTTTTTTTTTTTTTTAATGTTTATTTATTTTTGAGAGAGAGGGAGAGAGAGACAGAGCACAAGCAGGGGAGGGGCAGAGAGAGGGGGGAGACACAGAATCCGAGGCAGGCTCCAGGCTGAGCGGTCAGCAGAGCCCGACGTGGGGCTAGAAACCATGAACCATGAGATCATGACCTGAGCCAAAGTCAGATGCTCAACCGAGTGAAGCCACCCAGGCGCCCCGTTTTTGTTGTTTCTTTTTTTTTCATTGCCTGTTTTTAGAAATAGTGTTATTGGAACACAGCCGTGCCCAGTGTTTATGTATTGTCTATGGCTGCTTTCCTGATGTAACAGCAGACTGGAAGCATTGTCACAAACCACATGGCCTGCAAAGCCCAAAATATTTACTATCAGGCCCTTCACAGAAAAAGCATGCCTATCCTTGACACAGCATAATCAAGAAAGGCAAAAGACCCTGGCAATCACTCTCAAATGCCATGTAGTGTAACCAAAATACGTATCAGCATAGGTGCGAGATGTTTGAACATTGGAACCTTCTGGGTTTTCCTAGACATTTACAGGAATTCTTCAAAAATCTTTTCGCTTTGGGGCCCCTGAGTGGCTCAGTCAGTTAAGCGTCCGACTTCCGCTCAGGTTATGATCTCACGGTTCATGAGTTCGAGCTCCGCGTCAGGTTCTGTGTGACCGCTCGGAGCCTGGAGCCTGCTTCGGATTCTGTGTCTCCCTCTCTCTGCCCCTTCCCTGCTCGTGCTCCGTCTCTCAAAAACAAATAAACGTTAAATAAAATTAATAAAACAATCTTTGTGCCTTATTCCCCGACGGGTAATTTTCAGAGGGAGTTTAGTTCTCCTAAACCTGTTATATACCTTAGGCTCTAGATTCCCTGGGGGTTTCGCTAAACGTAGAAGAAGCAATAAAGTGGCTGCCCTTGGATGGATGTGACGGGCTACCAGAAAAGGAAATATCAAATCTGTCTCTCCTTTTAAAATAATCACAAATGAGGTAACCATATGTTTCTATTTGATGCACTTGGTATGGACCTGGCTATCATATGTCAAGTGCAATTCCTCTAAATTTTACATCACTTTCAAGTGCACGCTTAAGTCGGAGTGGATTCTCTCACAGAAATCTGTCACATAAGGCTATTTACCTTGGCCACAGATACAGCTTCCCTACGAAAAGATTTCGCATCACTCTTTCCACGTGACAAAAACCAGTGTCAAAGGCGACAGCATTGTCTGTGAAAGCTTTAATAAAACCACGCTTGTTTTTCTGGCGAAACAGACGCAAGATGAATGCTTCTTGACAAGACTCGATTATCCTGTGCGCTCTATACACCAAGATGCCTGGGAAGAGATAATAATTTAGATTACAGAACAGACAAGGAAGTTCATGCTCGTTTTCATTCACTGATTTCACCACATTTCTCTTGAGCACGGGCGGTGTGCTCATCTGGGCCGGAGATACAGCAGTGAACACACAGATGGCAATCTGTGTCCTTGCGGTACTTACGATACACAATATAAACAAAGAGACGATTTAGTAAGTTGTACAGCGATAAGGGCTGGGGAGGAAAAAAGGAATCCGAGGAGGAGGAGAGGGAGTGTGTGTGAAGGGTGATGGGGGGCAACTTTAGGCAGGGTCGCCTCGTTGAGGCTCTACCTGGGCCAAGGCTAGATGGAAAAGAGGAGGTGAGCCTTGGAACCACGTGCACCAAGACCGTTCCAGGATGAGGGGACAGTAAGAGCAAAGGCCCTGGGGTGGGGTGTGTCTGGCACGGCGGAGGAAGAGTTTCTGAAAGCAAAGTGCCTCACTGACTCTCCTTTCATATGTGAACCAGATGTGGACTACAGAAAAGAGGGCCATTTCACAAGTCTGGGTAACATCTGTACCACCTACTAGAATAATTCAATTTTTGGAATCAGAGGATATTCAACTGAGAGATAAACTAGTCCATTAAAATAAAGACCTTTAATGAATATATTTACTACATCCGGGTTTGGGGGTGCTGTGATTAGGACACTTCTGAGATCACAAAAACAAGGAAATTATTATACGTTTCCTTATTTATAAAATGAGAGCACTGACCAGATAATCTTTCTTTTGTGTGTATAATACATCCACGAGACATGACACATATATGCCATTTTGATGCAGTGTGATTAGCAAGAAATTAGGAAGACGTATGACGTAAGAGTGCACGGATGTCATTTCTGAATCAAAAACTCAATTACTCTGTGATGATTGTTAGTCTTTGAGACCGACATCAAGCCAATTACCTTACATAAAAATTTGTCAAAAATGTGCTTCTGTGTTTTTGTACCAGTTCCCATGACTCCTAGCATCTGGGAAATGACACTAATAGTGATTTATGACCCCTTTTAGTAGTTCAGGAGGCTCAATGCAGATTCTGCTCTTTTGGCGTTTAAATTTTGGACTGAGGTGGAGAGAGCTACCGTCTATTCTAATTCTAGCTAAGCACACTATTTTTCAGATGTGCTAAAAATCAGTAAGTGTTATTTAGGAATTTACAAAGGGTTTTCAATAACTGCAATACGTGTACCTAACAAATTTACAACTCGGAAAAGATCCTGGACTTAAGACGCTGGGCTTTTCCAAGCACTTCACTGGGCTACGCTTTGCTGGCCTAGACTGAAGTATTATACAAGGTTGAAGTGATAAAGGTGGGCTTCTAAAGGAAAGATGGGCCTCAATTTAAGACAATGTTCTGCTCCAGCTCACCTGGTGGCTCAGGTGGGTAAGCGTCTGACTCGTGATCTCAGCTCAGGTCATGATCTCACGGTTTCGGTTCGTGAGATCGAGCCCCGTGAGATCCTGCCCAGAGCCTGCTTAGGATTCTCTCTCTTCTCCCTCTCTACCCCTCCCCCGCTCATGCACGTGTGCACACATGTTCTCCCTTCTCTCAAAATAAATAAACAAACATTAAAAAAAGAAAAAAGAAAGAAAATGCTGTGTTCCAAAAGGCTGTCATTCTTTTGGAACCCAGATGGAAGAAGAGAATACTCGATCCCGGGCACTGGGGTCAGGTACTTTTGCAGACTGTTATTCATTTAATCCTCAGAATTCTATGATGTAGGTATTATTATGAGATCAGGAGAGGCAAACAGGTTGATCAAGGTCATCCACCAAGCAATGGGAGGCTAAAGGTCCCAAACCATGTGTGCCTGAAGACAAAGCCTGGTTTCTCCTAAGTGACACCCCCTGAGGACTCCCCACCACCCCCGACACACCATTTGAAAAACCAGCAACAAGAAAACACGAGCAGGTGTATTTCTGGGGGCAACTGCGGTCTCACCAAAGCCTCCTTACATTTCATTCTGATGCTCCCACAACAGTTCGTTATCTCATCCTGTACTGCGAGTACTGCTTTCCACCTGCCTCCTCCACGACACCGCTCAAGGACAAGGACATCACAACGAGCAGTCATCAGAGAATGCTTGACTGTGTGCTGAGCATGAAGCTAAGAATTTTACAAACATGATCTCATTTCACCCGTGTGCTAAGCCTAAGAGGAAGGCACTGTTACAGTCTCCCATTTATGGGTGAGTAAACAGAGTCCTGATGACATTAAGGAACGTGCCAGGGGTCACAACTTTGGTACACGGGGGAGGCGGGGTCAAGCCCAGAGGGAGCCTAGCTCAAGAGTTCACCAGTCCCTCGTGCATCTGTCTCCAGGACCTACCACATCCCTACCAAACAAAGGACCCTTAGGACACTAAATGTTTGTTGAGTGAACAGAAAACTGGATTACAGCACTGGGCACACGAACCTAACATGTAACATGGGAGGGTTTTTAAGCGTCCCGTGGAAAGCGTGTTCTGAGTTCTAGTTGGGGATGTCAGGAGCCGTTTTAGCAATGAAAGCCTCCTGTCCTGTCTCCTGCCAGTACAACCAGGGTCGCTATCTACACAGTTCTCTCCGCACCGGGGAGTTGCGTTTGGCAGGGACCCTTGGGTGGGGTATGGTGGCGGATACCACGAGTAGCAATGGCAGCGGTGGAGGTGGGGGGGCAGGTTAGGGCCGGGGACATTCAGAACTTTCCGGAGGGTTACCTGTCTCAAGGACTGCTGTTTGGTCTGTCAGAGTTGTGGTGAAAGTGTCATTGCCAGCCTGGCGGGAGCGGGGGGGGGGGGGGGGGGGGGGGGGGGGGGGGGGAATGATCCCTTGGGGAGCAGAATCGGGCGGCGTTCTTGTCTGGCATTCATTCACCTTCCCTGCAGCCAAGCAGCGGCAGCAACAGCGCCTTCATTAGTGGCTGTTGATCAGATATGGGCCGGGAATTTTGCGGTTTTAATTAGGAACTACCTATAAGCTATAATTTGGAGGTTTCTTTGATTCATCCCGCTCTCTGCCTAAGTAGGTTGAATGGTGACTAAAAGTCAGAGCGATACTGACATCTAGTGGTAGTTCCGGTACACTGCCCCCATTTTATCCACTTAAAGCAATATAAAACTAAGCTGAGAAGAAAGCAGCAAACAGTGAAAGACTTTACGATGCATCAGAATTTCTGGTTATGAAGAGCCAATGCTTTTTTTTTCTTTGCTATTATTTATCATTTAGTATGTATCACGCACTATACTGAGCCGTTTATTTTTACTCACTTAATCCTTAAGATAACTCTAGGAGGTGCTCTTTTTCTCAATTTAAGAAATGAACCCACAACTATATGGCCAACTCATTTTCGACAAAGCAGGAAAGAAAAATGGAAAAAAGTCTCTTTAACAAGTGGTGCTGGGAAAACTGGACAGCGACAAGCAGAAGGATGAACCAGACCACTTTCCTACACCATACACAAAAATAAACTCAAAATGGATCAAAGATCTAAATGTGAGACAAGACACCATCAAAATCCTAGAGAACACAGGCAGCAACCTCTGTGACCTTGGCCGGAGCAACTTCTTACTAGATATGTTGCTGGAGGCAAAGGAAACAAAAGCAAAAATGAACTATTGGGACCTCATCAAGATAAAAATCTTCTGCACAGCAAAGGAAACAGTCAACAAAACTAAAAGGCAGCCTACAGAATGGGAGAAGATATTCACAAAAGACATATCTGATAAAGGGTTGGCATCCAAAATCTACAAAGAACTTCTCAAACTCAACACCCAAAAAATAAATAACCCAGTGAAGAAATGGGCTGAAGACACGAATAGATACTTTTCCAAAGAAGACATCCAGATGGCCAACAGACGCATGAAAAGATGCTCAACATCACTCATCATCAGGGAAATAGAAATCAAAACCATGATGAGATAATACCTCATACCTGTCAGAGTGGCTAAGATTAACAACACAAGAAACAGCAGGTGTTGGTGAGGATGCGGAGAAAGAGGATCTCTTTTGTGCTGCTGGTGGGAATGCAAACTGGTGCAGCCACTCTGGAAAGCAGTGTGGAGGTTCCTCAAGAAACTAAAAATAAAACGACCCTACAATCCAGCAATTGTACTATTAGGTATTTACCCAAAGGATACAAAGATACAGATTGGAAGGGGTACATGCACCTGATGTTTACGGCAGCATTATCAACAGTAGCCAAATTATGGAAAGAGCCCAAGTGCCCATCAACTGGTGAATGGATACAGAAGATGTGGTGTATCTATCTATACGATGGAATATTACTTAGTCATCGAAAAGAATGACCCCTTCCCATTTGCAATGATGTGGATGGAGCTAGAGTGTATTATGCTAAGTCAATCAGAGGAAGACAAATACCATAGGATTTCACTCATGTGTGGAAATTCAAGAAACGAAACAGATGAACACGTGGGAAGTGGGCGGAGAGAAGAGAGGGAAACATGCCATTCTTAACGACAGGGAACTGAGGATTGAGGGAGGGAGGGGAGTGGGGGATGGGCTAGATGGGGGATGGGTACTAAGGAGGACACTTGTGATGAGCACTGGGGGTTGTATGTAAGTGATCAATCACTGACTTCTACTCCTGAAATAATATTGCCCTGTATATGTTAACTAACTAAAATTAAAAAAAAAAGAGAAAAGAGAACTGAGGCTCACCAAAATTACACAACTTCCTTGTGAGTGGTGGCATCCCCATTCAAAGCCAGGTGAGTCCGACCTCACCACCTGTGCCCCAGCTTATTACAGTTATAAATGTTATAAAAGTATAAAAACGCTTTTCTTCAATCAGTTTACCATGAGCCACATAAAACATTCGTTCATACATTGATTCACTAAATGTTTCCTGAGGGTCTTCTGGGTCAGGGCAATAGTGGGATATACCATTATGAATGTCACAGTCGCTCTGCCCTCCAGGAGTTTACTGAAGATCACAGCTTATTCACACAACGTTCATCCAACAACTACGTGTTTAATACCCTGCGTATCAGGTTCTTAGCCTGCGATGAACAAATTGTTCCTTGTGCTTATGAAGCTTGTTATCCAAGAGTGAGACAGAAAAATAAACTGGCAAATATACTGGGTTGTTCTTTAGTGCTATGACTGGGGAGAAGCACAGGATAACCCGAGGACAGAGAGGTAGGGACCTCAAATGAGCTTTGGGGGAAATCAGAAAAGGTTGCCAAACAGATGAATAATAATGAGAACGAATTCCTTTTCTATATTAATTCTAGCTAAAATGAAGCCATTATTTCTCAAAATAAATAAGCAACGACTTGGTTTAATTTCAAATCACGGGGGGGGGGGGGGGGGAGAAAAACCCTTTAAAGAGAAAACCAAATATTTTAGGAAATATACAAAGAATATCTATAAACATTTCAAGGCTGATTAGATTCGAAAAGCAAATGCCAGCCAATTATGACGTATTAACCAGATAGGAGCTTAGAGAGCAAGGAAAAGTCATTCTTACTTATTCAGGCTACAAGTACTTTTTAAGCATCTAAAATGTGTCCGGTATTGTGCTAACCCCTGGGAGTACAATGCTGAGTCAAAACACCCAGTGCTGCCCCCAAGGAGGTTCTAGTTTAGACTTTAGCAGTGGGGACAGGCACAAAAAAGTGCTAGTTTGTATCATTATACAAATAATGACAAGGTGTCAAATTCTTACCAGTGATTAAGTCTGAAGGTATTCTATTAGTCAAGAAGTCGACCACAAGTATTCGACTTGTTGCAAATATCACACCTCCTTGGGTGTAGACCTCGTAGCGATTGTTACTTGTGATTTCATTTGTTACACGACGAGGGAGGTGTTCCACTCCTTCAATCTTCAGCTGACTGATAAAATACTCCTACATCAAATCAAGTTTGATTAGCAGTCTGTTTAATACAGGGCAGTTTTTACTAGGCGGCAAGGTCTTTGTATTTAAAAAGAGAGGCAGGGAAATTGAGGAATACACAAACCAAGTTACTGCTTTAGGTGATCAACCAATCATCCACATGCAACCAGGCTTTTATTTTTGTTGTGTTTTTGGGTTTGTGCTGAGGCATCACTGCACTTGAGTTATGAGCATTTTAACAACAATAACAAAGACTTTAAAACCCTCAGTGAAAAGACTTCGGCTAGCTAGAAAATACTTGCCATCAAAGCCAGGTTTGCAGGCAAGCACAGGGTGTGAGGACATCGCAAGGAATCCTTTTCCCAAGCCGAGTTTTAGACTGGTGGCTCTGTCCCCATCCGCCCCAGCGGGGCTTCAGGTCAGTGGGAGCTTGGCCCTTTGTGTCTTCAGGGCAACCCTGCCTCTCCTGGGGGCCCTGGGTTGTGCCAGGTACCGGGGATCCCTAGACAAATCAGACAGTATCCCTGCCGTCACGGAGTCTGTGGGCGTTCTTCTCAGCGGCCACCTGCCTCCTGGCCACCTGCTCTACCTAGGGGCGCAGCAGACTTGTCAGACCAGGCTGTGCCACCTCTCAATAGCAAACGCCCCGTTTTGGCACAGGTGTATCCGTCTTCCGTCCTCAGTGCCCTCCATTCCTTAACCGCCAGGTCCTCAGCTTCCAGCTCCCTTCCCTTCCGACCCTCCGCCCCCTGCCCCCAGCCTGGGTCAACCCCCTCAGACCCTCCTCTTCCCTGCAGGGCTCTCCCCAGTTTCGGCCTCTCCCTTCACATCCTGCAATTACCCTCTGAGACTCCCCCATCCCCGTCACTGTTCCCTTTTCCAGATCCCGCTCTTCTGACCCAACAGGCCCCATGGTATCCAGCCTGGGGCCTCTCTCATCGTTCCTCTCCGCAGCCTTCTCTGGCCATCGCGTCCTCTTCCGGCACCTCCAATCCTTCTCTCTGCCCCTCGCCTCCGGTGGTGACTCCCCTCCCCCTCTCCGAGCCCCTCCGTCCCTCTGTGTCCTTGCACCCTCGGCAGGGACCTGCAGCTGTCTCAGAGACCCCCGTTTCCAAGCTCTTCCACCAGTGTCAGAGACTTGCACCCTGCTCGGGCCCCCTCGCACCCTCGGTGTCCCCGCGCCGGTGTCAGGGACTTGCGTCGGCCTCGAGACTCCTCCCACTCCCGTGTCCTCCCACCCGCGTCAGGAACCCGCGTCCGCCTCAAGGACCCCTCTCATCCTTCTCGGTGTCCCCGCGCCCGTGTCAGGGACGTGCATCCTCCAAGGGACCCCTCCCACCCTACGTCCTCGCGCCGGTGTCAGGGCCCTGCATCTGCCTCACGGACCCCCATTCAACGCCCTCCCCCGGCGCTAGGGACCGCCGGCGCCCTCAGAGGCCTTGCGCCCGTGCCGGGCCTGCATCCGCCCGGAAAGCCCCTAACTCTCTCGGGGACCCCCTCACCCCCGCGCCGGCAGCCGCACCTCCTCGGCCGGCTGCGTGTTGAGCACCAGCACCAGGCACGCGGGGTGGCAGTGCAGCCGGAGGAAGTGGTAGAGGAGCCGATCCGCGCCGAGCCCGCGGGCGCACACTACCAGCCCGTCCGCGTCCAGTAGTTCCAGCACAAGCTGCCGCTCATACTCCAGCAGCGGCGCCATAGCTGTCGGCGGAGCCGGCGGTACCGGCTCCATTGGCGCCCTTCCGGGGCCGCGGCCGAGCTCAGCCGAAGATAGCCGAGTGGGAGCCGAGCTCAGCCGAAGAGAGCCGAGCGGGAGCCGAGCTCAGGCGAACAGAACCGAGCGGGAGCGGAGCTCAGGCGAACAGAACCGAGCGGAGACGAGCTCAGCCGAACAGAGCCGAGCGGGAGACGAGCTCAGCCGAACAGAGCCGAGCGTGAGACGAGTTCAGCCGAACAGAGCCGAGCGGGAGACGAGCTCAGCTGAACAGAGCCGAGCGGGAGACGAGCGTCGGTCGAAGGAAGCCGAAGGGAGCCGAGCCCGACAGGTCGAGAGCCAGCCGAACTCAGCCGAGGAGGAGCCGAAGCCGCGAGGAGACCTGACCGAACTTAGCCGAAGAGGAGCCGAGTGGAGCCGAAGATTCGTAGAGTTCCCCCGCAACTTGGTGCTTGCGAGCTCCCGACAGGTGTCCGCTCCAGACCTTAGGCTCCAGCCCACGGCCTTAAGGGAATGCGTCTTGCCTTGTCCCTTCGGTCGGAGGGTGGGGCGGCCTGGATCTGCAACTAGAACCCGAGCTACCCCAAAGCAAGGAGAGGAGAATTAAACCCAAGGAATTTAGTTCCCCAACCTCGGCAATGAAAAAGCTGTCAGTTGTCCAAGCGCGCCTAGAATTAGTGGCCCTCTTTGCCACGGTGAGGTTTCAGTTTTACTTTTGCAGTTGGCCTCTGTCTCCCTGTAAACATTTTTTTTTTTTTGAATGAGCAGAATAGTTTACTACTTTCAGGCCCTTGTTTCTCTCGAAATGTCTTGAATGCAATAATAATCTGTTTCTTAAAAAGTCGCGCCCGGGTGTCCCCCCAGCCGCCGCATCCTTTCTTCCACTAGAGGGACACCTTCGGAAGTTTTTGTTCTACACAAGGACCGCCTGATAATCCAACCAAAGGAATTGTTCTATGTGGACATTCCTTGCCCCACAACTTAATTATTAGAAAATGAAAATCAACCGTTATTCCATTACCCAGAAATAGTCACTGTAATACCATGAAATGTGTATTTTCAGTTTTTTTTTTTCCCTTCTCACAATTCTTTTACCGATTTGAGATAGTAAGTGAGGCGGGTTTCCAAGTTTGTCACGGATATTTGACAAACCTCGAGCATACTATTTAGTATTCTACAGAATCCTTTTACATGGCTGATAATATTTCTGTAATGAGGATATACCACACTTATTTATCTAAGCCCTGATTAATGGACATTTAGTTTGTTTTCACCATCACCCCCTATTATAAATAATATTTCACTGAACATTTTTGCACATAAATTCAACCATGCTCCTAAGATATACTTAGAATGGATAATTAGTGGGATAAAGAGAACCAGCATAAGGCTTTTCGTTACATTCATAGTGCAACATTGCCCTCTAGAAAGCCTGTACCAATCTACATTCACATCAGCAGATGCAAGAGGATCTGTTTCTCTGTCTCATTACGGCTTAACCAGGATTTTACTTACATTTTGTCAAGATTAAAACAACGTGTAATAATTCCTGAATGGGAAGGTTTGCCTGCAATGTTCTACAGGCAGAATTTCCTGTGAAACAAATATTAATCTCTCCAATTCTGAAAGTGACAGATGGAGCTTCAGGGAAGTTCTACAACTTGGCCGAGACCACGGAGTTAGTTAGTGTATTGCTTAGATTTAGTTCAGGACGTGGCAAGCAGGAACGCACCATGTATTTAGGGTGTGCATGTGGGAGAGGCAGTGCTGAAGTTCAAACCTGATTCCCACGCTGTGGTGTGCAGAATAATGGCTCCTGAAAGATGTCCAAGTCCTAATCCCTGGGACCTGCAAATATGTTACCTTCTGTGGCAAACGGGAGTCTGCAGATGTGATTTCAAAACGAGAAGATTATCTGGGATTATCCAGGTGGGGCCAGTGTAAATTACAAGCATCCAGAGGAGGGAAGGAGGGAGGCAGGAGGGTCAGAATCGGAGAAAAGGATGTGACAGTGAAAGCAGGTGTTGGAATGATGTGGAAGAGACCATGAGCCAAGGAATGCAAGCTTTAAAAGCCAGAAAAGGCAAGGAAATGAATTCTATCCTAAAACCTTCTTAAGGAGCATGCAGCCTTGCTAACCTATACTATAGACTTCTGCCCTCCAGAACTAGAAGATAATGAATTTATGTTGTTTCCAGCCACGAAATTCATGGCAGCTACTTACAGCAACAATGGGAAACATACACAGTCACTCACTATTTCCATGACACTGAGCTCTTCAGATATCCCCAGCAGACCAAAACCAAACAGAACAAAACAGAGTAGAGAATAGATAGTGAAGCAATAATTTTGGAGGGGCAGTGGTCAACATACACATAAAATTTAAATACTTGTATAGATACATATACACACGAAGATATATTCACTCAATAAACACTTATTGGACACCTGCTACATGTCAGGCAGCGAACCAAATGCTGGAGGTTCATCAGTAAACAAAGCAGGTGAAATTTTGCCACCATAGAATTTATCGTATTCGAGCGGGAGCTTGTGTACAAAAATGTTTATTCATCAGATCATTTTGTGAACTATCATTATTTCTCAGATATTGCTCCTAAATGTCCAAAGAAGGAGGCTAGTTAAAATCTCTTCATACATCTCTACTGAGCGGAATATCATATGGCTATTAAAAGGTGTATGTGGCAAGCTATCTCGTGCATGTTATTATATGCTGAAAAAAAGCAGTTACAAGACAATAATGTCTAGTACGGTCCCATTTGCCTAAAAACATTAGCAAAAAACCAATGTTTTCCCGTGACTGCTTAGAAGAGCTCTGGAATTAAATCTCTTAGCAAAAGCGATTGTTCCTGGGGAGGCGAAATGAGTGGCTGGCATCGCAGTAAGACCTTTACTTTTCCGTTGATTCCTTTCCATGATGTTGGTCTTGCTTACCTTGAACATGTATTGCTTGTATAATAAAAATGAAGCCAAAACCAATTCCCAGGTGCTATATACATACTTCATCAGTGCTAAAGATGATCCTCTTGTGAATTCGAGATTTAATATGTGGGTGGTGGGCAACACTTAATGTCAAAAGTTGGCATCTGGGGAGGCAGACATAAATTCTCACAGATTCTGTCTAGACTAAAATTTCAGTTTTTCCAGTGGGCAAACGTTTTCAACATAAGGTGACGGGACTCTTCTTTTCCCGTGCCTCTGTCACCACAGTTCTCCTAAACTTTTTCTTATTTCTTAGGGTGTTCTGATCGCCACAGCCATCTCCCCTCCAGGTCACTTTGTGAGTTCCAGTTATTTTTTGCCCATCAGGACACAGGGCAGGTAGTTGGCCTTTGGCCTTTAGCATTGAGCTGGGAATGAGATTAAGCATCATTTTTTCCCTCTGCCCTGAGATAGAACCCAGCATATCTCAGTTAACCTTAGGTTGACCACGACTGTGATTTCTCTTAGCAACCTCAGCCTTTCTCATACCTATGCGGAATGTCTGCTAAATCCAGAAGCTGGATAAAAAGCGAATGTTTCCTGAGTTTAACCCTGTCCTAGGGCCAGAGTACCTTTGAGTCTCTTAGAGTTTGCTTGTGGTGGTTTAAGGGTTCAGGCTCTAAGTCAGAAAGACCTGGGCTGAAAACTCAGCTTAGGTACCTACTAGCTGTGTGACCTCGTGCAAGTTACTTAACCTCTCTGAGTTGCCTCATCTTTAAAATGGGGGCTGATAATAAGAACTACCTCATGTGATGGGTAGAGAAGTTAACTGAGATGAAGAAAATAGCAGGACGTGAACATTCAACCAATTTTAATTTAAAAACTTAATGACAACCATTTTATTTTTTATATGTTTATTTATTTATTTTGAGAGAGAGAGAGAGAGAGAGGCAGAGAGAGAGAAGAGGGAGAGAGAGAATCCGAAGGAGGCTCTGGGCTGTCAGCTCAGATCCCGCTTGGGCTTGAACTCACGATCCATGAGATCTTGACCTGAGCCCAAATCAAGAGTCAGATGCTTAACTGACTGGGCCACCCAGGTGCCCCAGTGACAACTGTTTTAAAACACTCTAACCCATTCTAGGACCTGAAGCACATGTATTCCTAAGGATTAAAACCAAACCTTCCCTCTTAATGCTGAGGAGCATTTGGTGCCTGGATCATCCCTGCCCTCTAGCAAAGGGAAAGTTGCTAACCTTTGGGGTCCAGTTTCAAAATGTTTTAAAGATGATTATGAAAGGAAAAGAGAATATCAAGAGTTTTACGTAGGGGATAAAGAGGTTGCAGGTTGAGAACGTGATGGAAGATAGCAGTGTTGGGATGAAGAGCAAGCAAGGAGGTTTCTAGGTGGGGCCCAACGTCCTGGGACTGCCTCTCAGGGAAGTTGTCCAGTCCACCATCTGGAAGGGCGGAACTGAGAGGCGAGGTCTCTCAGGTCACGAGCCACAGTCTCGCTTGGCTAAGAACCTTCCATCCGGAGCCTATAACATCTCCCCCCTGCCCAAGTCTGTGTACTAGAGGTTGGGTTTACAACTCACGGCCCAGCTGAGACGACGCTTGAAATTACTCACAACACATAGAATTGCAATGCATCTGCTGTATTAAAATTTCATGGGGAAAGCAATTAGGAAAACCTAGAGGCTTAGATAATGTCTTAAAAATTAGATAACGTCTTACCAGGTAATGAACAGAAAGACATACTGAGCTAGAGTGTGTTTTTAATGATCGCGCAGGTTAGGACAGCTACTCACCTAGAGACAGGTGGACAAGTGACCTAACCATGGCGACAACAACCAAGTCACGTCTATTGTGGGCTTGCAATGTGCAGACACTGTGGCTGGGGCGGGGCACATTGCTAACCACCATCCCGGCTCTACCTTGCTCTGTTCAGCCCTTTCCTCTCCCTTATTCGGGGCTGGGGGCTTCTTCTACTGCCATGATTCTCCTTTGAGTTCAAGGTGTCCTGGGGGCACGATGAGGTGGTGTCCACTAAGATCATAAGGTAGCTACTATTATTTTCCTTATTTTACACGTAAGGAGAAGAGGACATAGGAGGGTAAGGAGCTTGTCCATGGCCCCCAAGTGGGAGCAGGAGCAAATTCTACTTGACTTCGAAAACTGTGGACACCCCTGCTCCCCCTACTGCTTCCTTAGATGCCTAACACGGGCAGGCCATGAATCACTGAGTCACTGAGTCACTTTGACTTGAACACGTGACTCATATGGTCCACATCCTTTCTATGCTTATACATCCCTTTAACATAAACTCAGAATACTCTTGGATCAATCCCTCCATGATGACAGTAGTAGATTTGTGTCTGTGGGTGGCAACCACACTTTAAAAAAATTTCTTGGGGCGCCTGGGTGACTCAGTCGGTTAAGCATCCCACTTTGGCTCGGGTCACGATTTCATGGTTCATGAGTTTGAGCCCCGCGTTGGGCTCTGTGCTGATGGCTCAGAGCCTGGAGCCTGCTTCAGGTTCTGTGTCTCCCTCTCTCTCAAGAATAAACATTTAAAAAAAGTAAAAACATTTCTTTTTTTAATGTTATTTATTTTTGAGAGAAAGAGACAGATACAGAGACAGAGCATGAGTGGGGGAGGGGCAGAGAGCTAGGGAAACAGAATTCGAAGCAGGCTCCAGGCTCTGAGCTGTCCACACAGAGCCTGAGGTGGGGCTCAAACTCATGAACTGCAAGATCATGACTTGAGCCAAAGTCGAGCACTTAACCAACCGAGCCACCCAGGTGCCCTGCAGCCACATTTTTAAAAAGCTACTATGAATTCAGCAGCAGTTTCAAATAGATCTGTGGTATATTAAACCAGACCGCGTCTACGAGCATGTGCAAATTTTTAGTATATGACCTTGAGAGGCCTGTTACAATTCTGTCTGCGGGCAATGGATGGTACGCGTAGGAGGGAGGAAACCATTGCAATACCTACAGAGCTTTGCCAGGGACCTGAGGTCCCTGGGAGACCCACTGGTGTGTGTCACTTACATTAATTGTCTGAAAATGAAGTCACCTGTGTACTAACACTGTGTCATTATTCCACCGAGAGAAGACTTGTATTTGGTTAACTAATTATTACTCATAGAGGCACAGGGAATTTAGTCATTAAACTAATCTCTTTTCCTAGAAATAAGGACTTTTGATGACTCTAATTAAAATAAAAATATTTTTACTGTTTGACAACAGAAAAGGAAAAAAAAAAGTAAGAATGAATCTGAACCTGAAAACCAATTACCTGCCCCTCTTTGCAAGGACATCAAGAAATGATAGTGGTTCTTATGGATTAGGCAATTAGCCTTTTGTAGGAATTTATGAGGAACCCCGAGGAAACTCTCCCATGGGGAAAAGAATATGTGAGTCAGGCAAATTTTGTGAAGTGTGTTTTTCTTATTTTTATTTATTTTTTTTTTAATTTTTATTTTTTTAACATGTATTCATTTTTGAGAGGCAGGGAGAGACAGAGCATGAGCAGGAGAGGGGCAGAGAGAGACAGAGATACAGAATGTGAAGCAGGTTCCAGGCTCTGAGCTGTCAGCACAGAGCCCGACGCAGGGCTTGAACTCATCAGCAGAGAGATCATGACCTGAGCTGAAGTCGGCTGCTTAACCAACAGAGCCACCCAGATGACCCAGGTTTTTCCTTAATTTTAGAGACATTCCTTTTCCCTTACCGTCTTCTCCCTCTTAGAATGTATTCTGACAAGGAACAGAGGACTGGCTACATAGTTTGTGGGGTCCAGTGCAAATGAAAATTCAGGGCATCTTGTTAAAAAAGTAATGGGAATTTCAAGATGGCGACAGCAGAGCGTTCAACCAAGCCTGGGACCCTTCTGAGCTTGGGGTCCGGGTGGCTACGCAAGCCCTGACCATGGCGCTGACAAAGAGCTTTGACCTTGTGAATAATAATGATCTAAGAGCTGTTCGTCTTTGTCAGTAGGCATTGATGATGCTGTTGTAATCCATTTGCCTGACTTGGAGTTAGTGTCATGTGTGGGGAATGGAAAGTAGGGGTGGTGGTGGCGGGGCTGTTTCCCAGGCATCTTGTTCATGAGGGGACTTACACATAGACTTCCGGTGTTTTCTCCATATGTGGTTCCACCTACAGTCTCATACAAGCACAGACGGGGGAAGAAGCATAGGTAGAAGATGCTAAATATGGGTCCGATTATTGGACCACATTGCTTGTAGTGACCTATGACAATCTTTAATAAACCATGTCATTTTCCTATAGGAGTTTGTCATTGGGGTAGAGCATGTATACAGAATTAAATCTGTAAATTATAAATTACAATCAGTTATCATCCCAAGCATACATGCAAAAATATTATGATTGCCAAAATATCCTAATATCTGGCTGCAATCCATCCACCCCCCTCACCCCCCCCCCCCCCCGCCCCCGCAAAACCCTGTGGCTTTTTATTCATCAAAAACAATTGATTCTGTTAAGTGAAAAAAGCAAAGTACAATGTGATGTGTAAGAAATTTTTTGTGAGTGTAGTGCTTGAATATACGTAAAGAAAGTCTGGCAGGATATATAAGAAGCTAAGGTTGTTGGTTTTCTATTGGAATTTTCAGATGGGAATGAGGAGGAACGGGAATTTTTTTCATTGTTTATCTTATATTTGTTGTTTTGAACTACATAGTTAAAAAACGTATTAAAAGTTAAACCTGGGGCACCTAGGTGACTTAGCCAGTTAAGGGCCCCGGCTTCAGCTCAGGTCATGATCTTGTGGTCCATGAGTTTAAGCCCCGAGTTGGGCTCTGTGCTGACAGCATGGAGCCTGGAGCCTGCTTCAGATTCTGTGTCTCCCTCTCTCTCTGCCCCTCCCTTGCTTGCACTCTGTCTCTCTCTCAAAAATAAATACACATTGAAAAAATTTTCTAAGCTAAATACAATTAACATAAATTAAAATTAAACGTAACAAAAAATAATACAAATAAGACATCAAATATGCATTGTGCTGTATTTTGGGGATAAAAGTACTAATTTGTTAAATAAATGAAATTAAATTATAGCCTATTAAAAACGTCCTGTAATTAGTGCTCCTGGGTGGCTCAGTCGGTTCGGCATCCGACTTCGACTCAGGTCATGATCTCGAAGTTGGTGGGTTTGAGCCCGGCATCGGGCTCTGTGCTGACAGCTCAGAGCCTGGAGCCTGCTTCAGATTCTGTGTCTCCTCCTCTCTCTGTCCCTCCCATGCTTATGCTCTGTCTCACTCTGTCTCTCAATAATAGATAAACGTTAAAAAAAAAAATCTGTAATTATTTTTTCATGGCCTGGTCTTTTCCTGACCCTCTGAGATGCTTAATTTGGAGTTTACTTCTTCTATCTGCCTAAGAAATCCCATGGGGTGAAGGTGCTTTCTTAGTAAAAAAAAAAAAAAAAAAAAAAAATGGACTCAGGAAATTCAAAGTTGATTCATTTCAAAAGTGGAATTTATTATTATTTAATGTAAATATATAATGTAAATATGTTTAATGTAGTTTTACCTGCACAGGGAGATAGGATATAGAGCCCTGACATTTAGAGTGAGGCATTATGTTTAGAAGTCAAGACATGTACTTGGAACAACAGAAAGGAGGAAATAATTTGATAGTTTACCTATCCTTTCGGTGGGAGAAATGAACTTGTGGAAGAGCTTATTCATGGGAATTACTCTTTAAGACAAATAAATCACAAAGCAGGTTCTCGTCCTGCTCCTAATGCCGGTAGCCTCCGGCTGAGAAACGTGTGCATTAAGAAGCATCCAGGGATGCCTGGGTGGCTCAGTCAATTAAGCATCCAACTTCGGCTCAGGTCATGATCTCGCGGCTCAAGAGTTCGAGCCCCGCATGGGGCTCTGTGCTGGCAGCTCAGAGCCTGGAGCCTGCTTCGGATTCTGTGTCTCCCTCTCTCTGCCTCTCCCCTTCCTGTTCACACTCTGTCTCTCTGTCAAGAAAAATAAACATTAAAAAAGAAAACAGAAACATTAATTCCCCACCTGGTGGAAGCATTGAGGGCCAAAGGTTCTTTGTCCTAACCTCTAAGACTTGCTCTCAGAAGAAGCCTGTCACTTCTCGGGGCTAGCTACGTGTAATTAGAATGGACATATTTGGCGGTTGGCAAATCCCCACAGCGGTTTCTTGGCTATCATCGTGTGCCTGGGCCGGGCTGGCGGACTAATTGGCTTCATCGAGGGATCTCCATGCTCCACATTCTCCAGATATTTCCTCTTGGCCACGTTTGTTTCTTGGGAGAAGAATCCACCCGTATGTTACCAGCTTCCAGAGCTCTGGGACTTTGGCCAGGAGGTTGCTGCAGAGGAAAATCTAATACTGGTCATGCCTTGCCTCTGGCTTTAGTGGAGATGTTCATTTCTACTTTAATACACTTCTTCCGGTCTGAGGTAGTTTTCATACATATAATTTCTCCTTTTTAGGAGTTTATTTCAAACCTGGAATGGATGTTGGATTTTATCAAATAGTTTTCAGCATGTCTTGATACAATCATGATGTTTTCCTTTGATCTGTTGAAGAACTATGTTGAATTCTCGATTTCCTAGTATTAATCCATTCTTGATTTCCACAAGTATTTTAGTTAATTAGCTAACAGCACATTTGGAAAGCAGTGTATCTGTGGGGGGGTAACCATGGTAACCAAAAGACTCTCCATGCCAAGGTGGTTCAGCCCAATGGTCCTGGCTGGCAAAAGCATGGGGTCTGGAAACAGGAAGCCATGTCTTGGAATCCAGTTTCTGCATCGTACCAACTTCATGGCTGTGGGCAAGTTTCTTGAGCCCCAGTCTTTCCACTTGTAAAATGGGAATACAGGAATGAAAAGTAAATCATAGGACTATTTTGAGTGTTAACCAAGTTAACCTGACACATGGTCATAGCTTGGCAAATATTGGGCGAAGGATTTCTTTTTAATTTTTATTTAAAAATTTTTTATTTTACATTTATTTATTTTTGAGAGACAGAGAGAGCGCACAAGCAGGGGAGGGGCAGAGAGAGAGGGAGACACAGAATCTGAATCAGGCTCCAGGCTCTAAGCTGTCAGCACAGAGCCTGACGTGGGGCTCAAACCCATGAACCGCGAGATCGTGACCTGAGTGGACTGAGCCCCCCAGGCGCCCCAGGGAAGGGTATTTTTGAATGAAGTAGATGCTGACAAGAGCAGAGCAATTTGGTAACCATGGATGTCAAAAGTCAGTGTGTAGGTAATTTTTTAAGTGTGAGCTGCAGCTTTAAATAACTATATTTCATATCAAAATGTCAAGACTCTGAGAAAACCCATATTTCTCTTCCAATCTTTTTATTCACCACCCATTTTAGTCCAAACACCAGTTACATATTAAATTATATTATTAAAATTAAATAAAGAAAATATATTTGGATGAAACTTTTTCTTACTTCTTTCCCCAGCAAAATTACTATGGCCCCAAAGAACGAAGATTGTAATGAAATAAACGGAAATGGAATATTAACTTTGTGAATTTATTTTGAGTTAGCAATAAATCCAAGGGAAGGAACTGAAGAATAAATGTATAGATTCAATTTAGTTAAAATATAGATGCATTCTGGATGCTATGAGTGTATGTGTATTGTATTTGTATCGATCTATATGTAATAGAGACCAGTGAGTTTGTGCTTTGCCAAAAGGTAGCACATAGAGTACATGTGAATACAATTGCAAAAAGTTAATCTTGATGTGTGTGCCTGTGACAATTAGTATGTTTTGTTGATTTGGTTCTAACTGACCAGCATTAATGCAGATTTCTACCTTGACGGGATCAGTAATAGATCATGTAGACTTTGTCATCTTTTCATATCCTATTCTTGAATATAGTTAGTGTTTACTATCTTTTTGGGATGCGAGCAATTGCTTGTTTATTTTGATGAAGGAAATAAATTACCTTCCCATAATATCGGAGTGAGTCCCTCATCTCATTAGATAACGGAATTTAAAAGACTCCGAAATGATTCCAGACTAGTTAATAGCATCTTAATTATCTCACATCATTTCAGGAGAAACAAAACATCCCTCTGGGGTATACTTTGTCTTGGTAGGAATAATGACTGATGAAGGTCTAGGGAATAGGCGTGTATTACTGTATCAAATTCTTCAAGAAGAAACACACAACTCAATCAGATGTGTTGCCTGAACTCCTGCAAAGTGGCTTGTTGGAGGTGAGAGGAGACAACACGCATTAACAGGAGGAAGAGGGACAACACATGTCTGGGACAGAGTAGACAAGGCCAGTAAAGCAACTGGTTTCCTCTCCCGTGGAGCACGATCGGACACTTGAATTCTCTGGGAAGAGTTTCCCTTACAGGGTGAGGGGAGGAAAGATGTAAGAAAAAGCCTGTCGCAAATTGATCGAGGGCAGGAGTGAATCATGTTTCTACTCAAACTCTGAGGCTGACAGACACACTACCAGGGCCAGGCACGATGGCTTTGGCATCACTGCTCATGTCTCCAGATGCGCAAGCACATAGGAAACCAACTGACATAGGAAAGTAGAGCGATCTCAAAACCGTAGGATCAAACTCAGCCATCAGAACAAGACTCGCTGGGGCGCCTGGGTGGCTCAGGCAGTTAAGTGTCCGATTTCCGCTCAGGTCATGATCTCACTGTCTGCGGGCTCGAGCCCCTGCTTCGGATCCTCTGTCCCCCTCTCTCTGTGCCCTTCCCCCACTTGTACTCACTCTCTCTCTCAAAAATAAGTAAAAATTAAAAAAAAAGAACAAATCGCCTTGCGAACTAGGGGTATTGCAAGACATTTTAGGATATGTCTCATATTTTAGGATATTTCTAAAGTATATTTTAACACAATTCTTTGGAGCATTGCATTTGGAAACATTACATTTGCGGGTGATATTAAAGAGGAAAGAGGTGGAGACTGGAAGGATTGTATGGAGAGAAAATCCACACTGGATAAATGAAAATCTGCAGTGGACACAATTACTATACAGAACACAATTGTCTGTTGTGGAAAATGGAATCAGAGCAGTGTGAGACGTGTTTAAAAATTTCTCCCCAAACCCAAAGGGAGAGGACAAAGACATGAACACAGACTTAAGAAAAGATCAAAGAAATGCAGACTAGAGGGAGAAGAATGAGAAGAATTTCAGAAGGAGCAAACAGCACATAGAGACGGAATCATTCAAAGGAATAATAGAGATGCCTTTTTTTTTTTTAGCTGAATAATGTTAAATTTATGGTTTACTGAGCACAGGCCAAAACAAACTTATGAAAATAGACTAGCAAAGAGTATAACCCACATAGCATCAAGGCTAAGAGGGTTTTATGCTTGATTCTTTTCCACAGGTGTCAAATAGAAGGAGTTTGCAGAATCATACTGCCATACGTTAGACAGTGACTGTAAGTTGTACCCTGATTCCAGAGGGTGTAAACATGTGATAAAATGTTCATTTTCAAATCAATCAAACAGGCTATTTTTATGAAATGTTTGAATTTTTTTGAGAGAGAGAGGGAGAGAGAGCATGTACATGAGCAGGGAAGGGGCTGAGGGGGAGAGAGAGAGAGAGAGAATCTTTTTATTTTTTTAACATTTACTCAGTTTTGAGAGACAGAGAGGGACGGAGTGTGAGTGGGGGAGGAACAGAGAGAGAGGGAGACACAGAATCCGAAGCAGGCTCCAGGCTCTGAGCTGTCAGCACAGAGCCTGACGTGGGGCTCGAACTCAGGAACTGTGAGATCGTGACTTGAGCTGAAGTCGGATGCTTAACTGACTGAGCCATCCAGGTGTCCCTAGGGAAAGAGAGAATCTTAAGCAGGCTCCATGGAACAGGGCTAGATCTTATGACTTTGGGAGCATGACCTAAGGTGAAATCAAGAGTCAGACACTCCATCAACAGAGCCACCCAAGCACCCCAAAATGTTTGAATGTTAAGAAGAAAAAGAATATGATGGGCATTCAGACAGGATAAAAGACTACTTACTTAGGAAAAAAAATAAGGCTAAGATATTTCTTATCTGCAAAACCAGTGATCAAAGGTAAGGATCTGGCTCCTCTCTTGTTCATGTGGGAAGGCAACAGACAATTTCAGACATGATCAAGATGTATATCTTTTTATTAAAAATATTTATCTTTGAGAGAGAGAGAGAGCACAGGAGGGGAGGTGCAAAGAGAGAGAGGGACACAGAGGATCTGAAGAGGACTCTGCACTGAGAGCAGAGAGCCCGATGTGGGACTCAAATTTACGGACCTCAAGATCATGCCCTGAGCCAAAGTCCATCACTAAACCAACTGAGCCACCCACGTGCCCCAAGATGTATATCTTAACATACACTTCCTGAAAGTATTTACCATCATACTCCAGACAACTGGAAAATCAAAGTATAGAAATGAAGAATGTGGAACTCAAGGTATAAAATAACTGCTTACACGAAGTCTAAATTAATCCTAATATAGCTATAAAACAATGGAAATGTTTAAAGAATCTATAAAGTGAAGCATATAATGTATAAATGTATTAATTAGGGTTCTCTTGAGAAAAGAAACAAATGAGGTGTGTGTGTGTGTGTGTGTGTGTGTGTGTGTGTAGATTCTAAAAAGATACAGGAAAGTCAATGGTATAATTCTAGTCCGAAGGCTGGCAGCCTGGAGATCCAGGAGAGTGGATGATGTAGACGAGGTCTAAAGGCAGTCTGCTGGAGACTTTTCTCTTACTCATGGGAAGGTCATTCTTTTTGTTCTATTTAAGTCTTCCTGATATTATGGATGGCAATCTGTTTTCCTCTATTAAGATGTTAATCTTGTCCAAAATTACCCTTGCAGAAACACCTACAATAATGTTTGATGAAATACCTGGGTACCCGATGGTAAAGTTGACACATACAATGAACCATTACAGTAAATAAAAGTACTTTAATGATGATAACCAAGATCTAAGATGACAAATTAAATCCATAATGCTGGGAAACATTGAGGACAGGAGTGAAGGAAAGAGGGGCATACACAGTGGTGTGCTGGTAAACCAGCTCTCCGTAAAAACAAGTACTAAAATGTCACTAAATGTAGAGGTAAGAAGAGATGTGTATAGTCCGCTGTTGTGAGTCAGTGCAAGGTGCCTCCAGCACATCCTATCCACGCCCATGCACATATGTCGAATTTTCACCTACTTTATCTCTCATCTATGCTTCATTTTCAGTTTGCGTTTGTCTGATAGATCTTCCTCTATTATTTTAATCTGCCTTTTTGGTATATACATTATAAGCAAAATAGAGTTTTCATTTATTTATTTATTTTTAAATGTTTATTTATTTTTGAGAGAGAGACAGGCAGACCACAAGTTGGGGAGGGGCTGAGGGAGAGGGACACAAAGAATCCGAAGCAGGCTCCAGGCTGTGAGCAGTCAGCACAGAGCCCAACACGGGACTAGAACTCATGAAGCGTGAGATCACGACCTGAGCCCAACTTGGACACTTAACCAACTGAGCCACCCAGGTACCCCTAGAGTTTTATTTTTAATAAACCTTATTTGAAACTTCTTTTAGGGGCGCCTGGGTGGCTTGGTCGGTTAAGCGTCCGACTTTGGCTCAGGTCATGATCTCACGGTCCGTGAGTTCCAGCCCTGCGTCGGGCTCTGTGCTGACCGCTCAGAGCCTGGAGCCTGTTTCAGATTCTGTGTCTCCCTCTCTCCCTGCCCCTCCCCTGTTCATGCTCTGTCTCTCTCTGTCTCAAAAATAAATAAATGTTAAAAAAAAAAAAAGAAACTTCTTTTAAAACCTTATTTGAAATTCCTAACCATTTGACAGGGAAGTGTAACCCATTTATATTTATTGGCAATGTCAGCATGTTTGGTCTTTTTTTTTTTTTTTTAATTTGAGTACGGCTGAGACATAATGTTACATTAGTTTCAGGTGAACAACTTAATGATTCAACAAGTTTATACATTACTATGCTCACCACAAGTGTAGTTACCAACTACCATCCATGTAGTTACCATACTATTACAATATCATTCACTGTATATCTTATGGTATGCCTTTTATTTTCATGACTTAATCATTCCATAATTGGAAGCCTCCAACTCCCCTTCACCCATTTTGTCTATCCCTCTATCCCCCTTCCCTCTGGCAACCATCAGTTTGTTCTTTGTGTTTATAGGTCTGATTCTGCTTTCTATTTGTTTAATTAATTTGTTTTGTCTTGTAGATTCCACATATAATGAAATCATATGGTATTTGTTTTTCTCTGACTTATTTCACTCAGCATAATGCCTTTGAGGTCCATCCATATTGTCGCACATGGCAATAGCTCACCCTTTTTTACGGCCAAGTAATATTTCATTGTTCATGCTAACCCATTTAGTCTTATATCTGATATTTTGTTTTATGATTACTGCTTTTGTACTTTATCCTTCAAAAATTGATTTTCATTGCCTCTTTTTCCCTACTCTATAATCTTTAGGGTTTTCTAAGTTTCCTATAACGCAGTTTTCTACCATGTTCTTTCTGTTTTAAACTGTCTCCAGTGTGGATTTTAATTCTCCTATTAGAGTTTAGATTTCCTTAAATTCTTTAAAAATTTTATTTGGCTTTTTCCCCTGCATTTTTGCCTTCATCTCTTATGGCCTCCTACTTTTGTTTCATAGAGGACTCTTGATTTTCTATCTATCTATCTATCTTCCTTTAAATCGATCAATATAAAATTAATTGCAATTTTACCAATATTTAAAAAAAATTATGTCCATGTCTTTTAGAAGATGATCATTAAGTTCTGTTTTTCCTCTAAGTCTTTAAGGTAATGTTCTCTTTCCTTATGCTTTAGTACCTTTTTATAGCCTCAAATGTGAATCATAATTTTAAGGTTTTTGCACCATTTAATTAACTATTCCACCTAAATATTTCTGATGGATAATAAGATTTTTGATATTTTATGATGATGTATCATGGATACTGAGTTGCAGAGCACTTAAAGAAAAGTACATTCTGTATGTCTTTGAAGTCCTGGAATAAAAGTAGCTTTAACATAACTCATGATATATAGAACTGATTTTTATCTACTGACAAAAAGTATAGATATAAGAGGGATTGTTAGAAATGTATGTAGATGAAAAACAAAATGGCCTCATTTTATTAGTAATATTTATTAAATCAGAAAAATTAAGTTTTATTTTAGCCTTTCCCAAAACCCTATTCAAAGTTTGATATTTTAATATAATTCATAAGATTTAGGGTTTAACAATAATAAAAGCAAGATGGATATTTACAAATTTGTTTAGTGAAGAAATCTCAGAAAAAAACAACCCACCAACTTATTCAAAGTTGTCTTGCCTCTTCCTGCCTTTCTCGGGAACAGTGAATTTCAAGTGCATTAGCACCAGAAATTTATGAATATACAAATATCTATGCTCATGCATCAGACTGAGCAAGCCCCTAGTTACAGTGGAACAGCTTTATATTTCATATAAGATGTATGCAGCTTTCCAAATGTTGTTTGTTTCTAAATGTTCCTATAGAGGAATGTGAGAGATGCCTATTTTTACAGTCTTAGAAGGCACATACATTTTCGGCTCCGGGAGTGAGAAACACCTGGTGGGGTAAAAAGAGCCAAAGATACTCCATTTGGTCTTCAGAACAGCTATCAATATTCCACAAGAGCACCTGTGCCGACAATTAGCCCGTTTTTGCTCTCAGACACCCTACTGCGTGATTCTCCTTCTTGTTGCCAGTGTGCAGGCGAGGGGTGCTTCATTAACGGGTCTTGAGTTAAATATCATTCTAATATAGCTGCAGGGATTTCTGCCCACATGCACTTGGTGAACGTGACCCAGAAGTTCCTCTTAATTCACTGCTTTGATGTAGTTCAGTATCTAAAGTGACAGTGGGCTTTAGGGATGGAACGTGTACCTCAGTCATGTACATCTGGATTGAGGTCCACTGTTGGCCTTAATTAACAGTGTGGCCTTGGTAAGTCACATAGCGCACCATTTATTAAGAGATTTGTCTTAAGTTAGAGTCCCCACAAGTAGACACCGAGAAGAGGATCCTCGTGTGTATCAGCAAGGGTTCAATCAGAGCAGGAGAACCACAGAGAGTAATGCGGAGAAAGGGACTTATTAGAGGGCTGAAAAGTGGGACAACTGAGAAATTATAACCAGGAACCCTTTATTCTGAGTCTCTGTTGCCTTATCTATAAATGTGAGATAATGATACCTTCCTTTGTAAAATGCTAAACACTGCAGATTGAGTGCTCAAAAAAGTAAATTTCCTTACACAGCTAAAGCAAGCTCTAGGCAAAGCCATTAACTAGGTCATTGGCTCCAAGAATTTCATTTTTCAGACTGACACAGTAACTTTAAAACATGGTGAAAGTTATGAGCGGCTGCCAACCTTTTATTTTGCCAAGTTAGGACATTAGATAAGCAATTACTAACTATGATCACCATCAAGTCAAAAAAGAAATGACATTTTAAAACAAAAAAAAAAAAAAAT
Source organism: Panthera pardus (assembly GCF_024362965.1). Taxonomy (NCBI): domain Eukaryota; kingdom Metazoa; phylum Chordata; class Mammalia; order Carnivora; family Felidae; genus Panthera; species Panthera pardus. The sequence goes on along the minus strand of NW_026526980.1, from coordinate 7,241,601 downwards.
CTAGGAGGGCCATTTATTATTGTCAATCTTAGCAACACTGAAGGATTACACTGCCAATTTAGCTCTATAATGACATGTTCTTTTTTTTTTTCCTTTTACCACAGCTCAGCGAACAACGTCATGGGCAGGCATTTGTACATAGGTGCATCTTGAGAACAACGGAACTGAGCAACACCCCATGGTAGTCTCTTCTCCAGTTATCTGCATCCCTATTTCTCTGTGCTTCCTCCTCATTGGTTTGCAAGTTGCCCTTTTTCCTCCTCTGGAAGGAATCGCACTGTGATAATCACTGTTTCCCATCCTACCCCCCTCTTCCTGGACACCTAAAAGACTACATTTCCCAGGCTTCTGTGGTTGGGGAAGCCATGTGACTAATTCTGGCCAATGGCTTGAGAGTAGGCGTGTCCTCTGACACTAGGGTGAAAGCGTTTAAAGGCTGTGTGTGATTCTCTGTGTTGTTTCTCTGTCCATCGTGAATCATCTGTTGGAAGTGCCATGGGAAGTAGTTACCACGTGGAAGGCAGCTTCCCCGGAAAGCTGCCCAGACTCAGGGCTTTGCAGGAACAAGAAATAAACTTGCATAAAGCACCCGAGATTTGAGTTTTGCTTACTACTAGAGCTTAACTTGGTCTGCTAACTATCCGACACCAGCACCATCAGCGGTTGGACACAAGCAAGCTCGCATCTGATTTTGTTAATTACTACACAGAAATAAATATCAGTCTGGAAAGAAAATAATATACGATTTTCAATTTTTAAGAACTCTAATATCTTCTTCTATCTGATCCATAACAGGGAAGCTATGTTGAATTCTTCTGTTAAAGATCTAAATTAAAATCAAGTAAGTTGATGGAAAAAAAAATTCAGCCATCCTTGAATCTCCTTTATTACTGACCAGATGTGTTTTTAAAGCTGCTTTGTTTCTGGGAATTCTCAGAGAATCTGGATAAGTATCTTCCCTCTGGCTTTTTCTCCTGGGTCTTGTTGTTCTTTTAAAGTTCTTGTTATGTAAGGTGCCATACAGCAGGATATGTTGCTTTCTGTTGTTTTCAAACGGTGCAATGGACACTTCTCTTGTTAACTTGATTCAAGCTAGCAGCCAAGCCCATTTGGATATGTAGAAGATTTTAAATTGTTGATTACTGCTTATTTGTTCTTTAGGCATTTATGTGCATCTACTTACTGAATTCTGGCCTCTGTAAAAATAGATGAAAGATGGCAGGTTTGTGTCTGAACGGCGGCTGCATTCTCACATCCTCCTAACTATGGTCCAGTAAAAAGAGTGTGCTTTTCCTCCTAGTTTGGAGCAAATTCTGAGAGTCACCATAACATTCTGGTCAGAGGAATAGAATCGTGCTTATTGGCCAAGACTCAGTCACATGTTTACTCCTAAACCAATCATCTGGGGACAGAAGTCAGGAAATCACACTACAAGGGCAGCCTGCCTATTTTTGTTAATAAAGTTTTATTGGAACACACCCACATCCATTCGTTTAGAATGTTGCCTACGGCTGCTGTGATGCTACAATGGCAGAGTTGAGTAGTTGTAATGGAGATCATATGACCCACAAAGTCTAAATGTTTATTGTCTGGCTATTTACAGAAAAAGTTTGCCGACCCTAGGGCCAGGGATGTATTAGTTTTCTCTGGCTGCCATAACAAAATCACAGACCGAGTGAAAAGCAGAAATGTATTGTCTTACGATTCTGGAAGCTAGAAGTCTGAAGTGTCCACAGATTGATTTCTTCTGAGGCCTCTCTCCTTGGCTTGTAGATGGCTGTCTTCTCTTTTTATAAGGATGCCAGTCATATTAAAATAGGTCCTATCCTAAGGACCTCATTTTAAATTAATGACCTCTTTAAGGACCCTATCTCCAAATGCAGTCACATTCCGAAGTCCTAGGGGTTGGGACTCCAACATATGAAGGGGGGGGGGGGCACAATTCTGCCCACAAGGAGAAGACCATGGGCTCTGACTGGCTGTGGATGGGTGACATGTTCCACTGTGAGGGGAGGGCTGAGAACCAGGAGAGGTGATTTTCAAGTGGAAACCAGAATGTTATCACCAAAATACAGGAGAATGGATGCTGCTGGGTAAAAAAAAAAATTGTCCGGTGGGGCACTTGGGTATCTCAGTCGGTTAAGCCTCCTACTTTGGCCCAGGTCATGATCTCATGGCTTGTGGGTTCAAGCCCTGCCTTGGGCTCTGTGTGGGACAACTCAGAGCCTGGAGCCTGCTTCAGGTTCTGTGTCTCCCTATCTCTCTGCCTTCCCCTGCTTGTACTCTGTCTCTCTATCACTCTCAAAAATAAATAAACATTAAAAATTTTTTTTAATTAAAAAAAATTACCCAGTGATATATTACCATTGCTTTGAATCCTCTAGAAGAGGAAAATGTATGGGTCCAGTGAAAAGAACTCTGAACAAAAAATTCATGTTTGGCTATGGGGTGAACTGACATGCTGTACAGATAATGAACCAAAATAATATGTGAGAGGAAAAAATATATACAACTATCTTCAAATGCAAAACAAAACAGCAAAACTGAAAGCCATAAACCCCAAATCATTTTTTTTTTTTTGCCACACAATTTTGAACTATTGTCTATGAAAAGTGTGGCATTAAAGATAAAGAGAAGGGGCGCCTGGGTGGCTCAGTCGGTTAAGCGTATGACTTCAGCTCAGGTCGTGATCTCGCGGTTTGTGGGTTTGAGCCCTGCATCGGGCTCTGTGCTGACAGCTCAGAGCCTGGAGCCTGCTTCAGATTCTGTGTACCTGCTTTCTGCCCCTCCCCAACTCATGCTCTCTCTCTCTCTCTCTCAAAAACAAATAAACCTTAAAAAAAAATTTTTTTTTTTTTAAAAGATGAAGAGAAAATGGAAAGTGTACAAGATGAAGTGTTCACAAGTTGCAGATTTATATGAATTACGTGGATCTCTGCCAGGACTCAAAGTTCGTGTGATCAAGTTAGCAGCAGTTCTCATAATGGTAGATATGGAGGGGCATACTGCCAAAAAAGAAAAAAAAAATCAGGCAAAAGGTACAGTTTGCTATGTCTGGGAAAGGAATTCGTGAGCCAAAAAGCCAAAAAGGGAAAAACAAGAATGACTCAGTTCCCAGCCGCTTGTTTTCTTCACAGTCTCTAGGAAGAAAATCATCCAAATAATTAGGAACGAGCCAGCGTAGATATTCTAGAAGTGTGGTCCTCAGAACATCAGGATCAGCATTACCTGGGACTTGTTAGAAATGCAGGTCCTCAGAATGGCCAAATCTGGAAGTCTGGGGGTGGGGCCCAGTGATCTGTTTTAATAAACCCTCCAGTGAGACTGAAGCATGCAAAGTGTGAGAGTCACTGAGCTAGAGAATTCAGTCAGAGTCAGAATGAAGTCTTTAAGCCCAGGATCGCTGTATCAGTTAAGGGAAGGTTCATCAGCTGCAAAGAAAAGATAACCTAAATAACAGTGGCTTAAATATGATAGATGTTTATTTTTCTTGTGCATGGAAGTCCAGAAGTAAGAGTTTAGGACTGATAGTGTGGCTTCATGGCCAGTGAGGACCTATCTTCCATATATATATATTTGGCTTCAGTAAAATGTAGGCCTTCATAGTCAAAGTGTCTCATGATTCAAAATGGCTGCTGGAACCCTGCAAACGTATAAGCTTTTCCAAGCAAGAAGTAGGAAGCAAGGGGGAAAAAGAAACAGGAATCTCCTGGATGAATCAGCCTTCTTTTTTTTTTTTTAAGTTTATTTATTTATTTCTGATAGAGAAAGAGAGAGGGAGGGAGAGGGAGAGAGGGAGCACACAAGCTGAGGAGGGGCAGAGAGAGAGAGGGAGACAGAATCTGAAGCAGTCTCCAGGCTCCAAGCTGTCAGGACAGACCTCGATGCGGGGCTGGAACTCATGAACTATGAGATCATGACCTGAGCCAACATCAGATGCTTAACTGACTGAGCCTGGGTGAGAAGGCACCCCAATTAACCCTTCTTTAAGTTTCCCTGGAAATTCCATCCACCAACTTATTCTTATATAATACTGACTAACTCTAGCGGTGAGAGAGGTCAGGAAACACTCCTTCTGCTGGTCACATTGCCACATGAAATAAATTTGAGGTTCTTTGAGTAGAAGAGAAGTAAAAATGGGAAGGCAGCCAGTAGTCTCTTCTATAGTTGCAAATGGACAGCCTCAGGGCTTTATAATCTGGGAAGGGGGAGGTGTGTCCAGGAAAAGTGTTCTTTCCCTTTAAGAAGAGAGTGGCTCACCTCTCGACTTGCCCAGAGGCTTAATAAAGATTTGAATGGAGAGATTTGCAGAAGAAATTTTAGGGGAGAATTACAGACCTGAGGTGGGGTGAACCAGATCAAGAGCACTCCTTCAGGGTGTCAGTTAAAGGATTTTGCCACCTGCAAAGGGTCCGTGTGTTTAGATGGCTTCCTTTTGCAACTCCAAGGAGAGCCCTAGCAGTGAGGACTTTAAACATTACCTTCTCATATTGAGGTTTTCTTCTGCAACTGACCTGGCTCTTCAGGAAAGAAGGTCACGGTACAACACCTGCACGCTTCATGGTGGTGGCCTTGGGGAGAATGAAGGGCTTTGCATTAAGGGGAAGAGAAGGGTTTCAGAGCAGACAGACTTCGGAGTGACCATAACGTACCCCATGTACTTGGGGCCAAAGAGTGCCACACATATTTCTCATGGTACATGAGATAATTTCAGATGACTTCTAGAAATAACATCAATAGCACTTAGAGAACTCAGTTGGATCCACTGACAAGCACAGTCTTTGCCCTTCTACTTTTCCTCCTTTTCTCTGCCTGGTGTATGGGTGTGACAGCTGGAGCTCCAGCAGCCATTTTTGACCATGAGGTGACAGCGAGGAAGGAAGCCATCTACTAAGGATACCAGGGGAGAAAGAAAGCAAAAGCTCGATTTCGTGATGTACCTCTACTTCTAGCCTTGGTCTCTCTATCTGTGGACTTCTTTTGTGTATGGAAAAAATAAATAAACCTTGAATTTGTTTAAGCCTCTTGTATCATTTAGGGATTTGCACGAGTCGCTGAGTGTGGTTCTTAACCGGTAAGAGACATCTTTTGCTATTCAGGAGTGTGATGTGCCTGTAGGCACATTAACTGGGTTGTAATTAATATGAAAAAACTACAGTTTTTTTTTTTATTAGGCGGGAATTAGACTCTAACATTATGCTAGTCAGATCAGCAATAGGCGTTCGTAGTGCGCTCTGAAGACAGCTGCAGGGTGTCGTTACCCTGATAGGAGGTGACACTTGGCGTTGTGGCCAGGATCCTGGTGGCAGCTGCAGGATCAGGGCTCTGTCTGTGATTTGCTAGTTGTTTGAGAGGCCGTGCAAATGCGGGTGAACTGGTAATAACATTCAGGCTGCATTGGAGAGGCTTTCAGGCATAAAATGAGATGATTTCCTTAAGGAGAAGTTGTGCGCGTCAGTGGGAGAAGCAGGCCGCAGAGGCACTTGAGTAGAGACACCTGTACAGCAAATTGGGACTAAAGTGTAATGAAGAACCCATTGTAGGTATCCAACCTGTAGCCCGGTTCCTTCTTCTGCAAAGCAGGGGAGGCGAGCTCAAATTACGTTAGGCGGAGAGGGATAAGTGGACTTAGCTTCTAGCACTCGTTGTCAAGTGCTTCTCATGCATTCTCTACAGAGTGCCTAAGTCTAAAGGCTGTCTGGGGGGGGGGGGGGCGGGGGGTGGTGACGGGTGATAACGAGTACAAGATTGAGAAACACTGGTGTATCTGGTGTGGTAGCTTACATTATCGGCCCCCATTCTTCACTCTGGCCCGTTTTTGGCTTGGGGTCCAGCCGTATCATTCGCTCTGGCCAATGGGATGTTGGGGCCTGGGGTGTGAGCAGAGGCTTGCAATGTGGCTGGGCGGCGGGACCTGTCCTCTTGTGTCCTAGTGGCCATGAAACCACTGGCCCTTCAGTTTTGACCCCTGGAGCCAAGCTGAACTGAACCTACAGTCTGAAGCAGAGACATGCAGTCAGTTGCGGCTGGTATCAGCCAGAGCACATCCCAACTGCGGGGCCATGAGCGTAAGCCACTGAGTGTGGGGGAAGGGAGGGGAGGGGAGGGGTTTGCTCTGCAGCGTTATTGTGGCAATGGTTCGCCTGACCACACCCAAGGTTCGCTTAGAGAGGATCCCTGATCTCTCAAATAATGAGTTTCACTTTTTAAATCTGGGGCAAAATGAGAAAGAATTAGCCAAGTTTTTAAAAAAATGTTTATGTATGTATTATTATTTTTAACGTTTATTTTGGAGAGAGAGACAGAGCGCGAGCAGGGGAGGGGCAGAGAGAGTGAGGGGGACACAGAATCCGAGGCAGGCTCCAGGCTCTGAGCTGTCAGCACAGAGCTGATGTCGGGCTGGAACCCATGAACCCCGAGGTCATGATCTGAGCTGAAGTTGGACCCTTAACTGACTGAGCCACCCGGGTGCCTCTATTTGTTTACTATTTTTGAGAGGGAGAGCACACGAGGGAGGAGGGTCAGAGACAGAGAGGGAGAGAGAGAATCACTCAGCGTGGAGCCCAGGGGAGGCGGGGCTCCATCCCACAACCCTGGGATCATGACCTGAGCTGAAATCAAGACATGGATGTTTCACCAACTGAGCCCCGCAGGTGCCCGTGAATTAGCCAAGTTGTACCTTAAACGGGACAGAATCATCGTCTCTGATGTAGCACATGCCTCCCAGTTATTTCTAGCTCTGCTCTGCATTCCACTGGTGGCTGCCGCTAATGAGATTGAAATGGACTGTAATTTCACCAAAATGTGTGGATGCTTCGTGGCTTTCGCCGGTTTCCTATTTATCTTTGGATGTTTTAACTCCTGCTTTTTTGCTGGCATTCCTCTGAAGACGTGATTTAGTTGTGTTTTCATTCCATCCTCTCTGCGATTGGAAGGCTTTCCGGCTGGTGTGGGAATCCACAGGATTTGGGTTAATGGGGTTGCCAGTAATGCTTGTTAAGTCAGACGTGAGTTTTTACTGTAATTAATTAAGCATCATTTGTTACGGGCTCCTTCTTTACTTGCTGTGAGCAAGATGTGAAGTGAAAATCAGCTCTTTGCCAGGATTCTTTTTCCTCTGTGTCTTCAAATGTATGTAAATATCTCAAGACTTGGCTCTGTGTAGACAAAACAGTTTGCTTCAGATGTTTTTGATGTCACGTAGACACAACCACATTACAGCATTTTTGAAGAGTCAATTTGAAGAAATTCTTCAAAGGAATCGCTGATGCCTTGGTTTCTAAGAGGAGTTACTATTCATCACAGAATTTTATGGCCTTAAAGCATTTTGTGTGCAGTAGAGAAAAATCGCATTAAAATACGTTATGTTTAAAAATGCAATCAGTGAGTAGTCAAATGAACAAATGTATTTAAACCCTAACCAATAAAACACAAGAGCGTGATATATTGTTTTTGCCTTTCCTTCTAAGCCTGATTATAACATAAAAGAAAATTCGAAATTAAATTCAAAAATCACCATAACCGTAATTTATGACTGGATTGTGTTACGGTCATGAGAGTGGAGTCTGAGAAGGATGGCATTTGCATACTGCATTAAAATTTTTTTTTTAATGTTCATTTATTTTTGAGAGAGAGACACACACAGAGAGTGCAAGTGGGGGAGGGCAGAGAGGGAGGGAGACGCAGAATCTGAACCAGGCTCCAGGCTCCGAGCCGTCAGTACAGAGCCCCATGCAGGGCTCAAACCCACGAACCATGAAATCATGACCTGAGCCAAAGTCAGACGCTCAACAGACCGGGCCACCCAGGAGCTCCAGAATCTGCATTTTAACGTGATCCCTAGAGGACTTGTGTTCACATTAAGTGGAAACACCAGAATCTATCTTGGTTGCCAGGACTAAGGCTGGGACAGCAGCCACATCACCGTTAAGGTACCTGCTATGCTCCTGGTCCCCCTAACCCCCATCTTTGAATGTCAGGTTCTCTGAAACAAATGCTAAGCCACATCCCTTGATTGGTGGAGCCCTTAAACAGGGAGGGAGAGAACATACACTTGGCCATCAGTCCTGAAGGTCTGCCACATGGGAGAGGGAATGGCCTCCTGCCTGCAGAAGACTGGGTAGATGACAGCTTGGCGTGAGTGGGCCTGGCTTGGTGTGGAGGGAGCCTTGTCACAACTGCCGCATGGTACTGAGCTGGCCACTGTGGGGCCCAGCTTCTCCAGTAGGGCCTCGCTTCCTGGGGAAGCAGTTGGCAGGGGTCTCTAGGGGCCAAGTCTTTGGCCGAAGATGCCATGAAACAAGACTTACAAAATATCTCATTTATGGAGCACCCATTGTCTACTAAACCCAGGCCCTTCTTACTCCAGAAAGAACTAAGTATCTGCTGTTTTCAGAGCAGTGAGCTAGGCGTTAGGGCTTCAGGGTTCATGGCCAAGGTTGCTCCCCTCCTCCACAAGGACGGTGGTAAAGAGGGAAAATGAAGTGCGGCTGCATTAACAGTGGCCACATGGCTTGGTGCCTTCCTTCCCCCGCCCCCAGAGAACTGGACTTCTTTGTGCGTGTGTCTGGGGGTGAAAGTCCAAGAAGGCTTCCTGGACCCTACCCCCAGGGTTGGTAAAGGCTGGGTGTGTGAGCCACTCTGGGGCCACAGACCCCCGCAGCCCCTGGAGGAGGAGCCAGGGGCTGCTTTGTCTTCTGGCATCACGACATGGGACAAAAAATAGGAAGTGGGCAAGGGGCCACCATGCACAGGCACAGAAGGGAAAGAGGAAAGATCTAGCTGGTTCCTACCTTTATCCCAATAGCCAGCCAACTAGTAAAATGTGCCCCACCGACTGTCTCAAGCTGCCACCTCCAGTTAGCAAGTCCTCCTCCCACAGGGCTAGTGTGAACAGAAGGGACACAGAATCGTTGGCAAGAGAGTCAAGCGTACCACCATCCTAAGGGTAGAGGCGGACACATTCCCCTTTGGCCAAGCAGAACCCTTGGGGGCAATGCCAAAGAAGTGAAAGACATATTCTGTACCCCGAGAAATGCAGTCTTTTGTTGGCAAGCAGGCAGTGGGCATAGCAGGTGCATGCTTGTGAGAACCCTTGTATGTGTCTTTTCTCGACTCTGCGCTTGGTGATATCATGTTGGGAGCCTGACGTGGGCCACGGTGGGAGTGTTTTCACCCCGGAGATTGGCAAAGGCATCTTGCTCCCAGAAAGCCAGTTGTTAAACATTGACCAGCACCTCTCTGCAAGCAGGTAGGTACAAAACACAAAAGATCCACAGAGTGGAGCTAAAGAGTAATTCATCAGCAAGCCATATGTGATTTTCAAGTGAAGTCCTCTTACAACCTGTGCAGAGCAAGAGAAATTTCTCGAATGGATTTCTAAGCTCTGGCAAATGGTCTTCTGTTTTTTGTGTTTTTTTTTCCCCAAAAATAATTCCAGTGAATCTGGAGTTTGTGGTAAAGGATATCGATGTGGATGATCCATCAGGCATTAAAAGGGATTAGATTGGTACTTAAGGTGTTTGAGCCTGCCTCCAGATCCCCCGGGGGGCTTGTTAAAACTCAGATTGCTAGGGGCACCTGGGTGGCTCAGTTAGTTAAGCGTCTGACTTCGGCTCAGGTCATGAGCTCACGGTTGGCGGGTTCAAGCCCCGCATCGGGCTCTGTGCTGTCATCGCAGAGCCCGCTTCAGATCCTCTGTCTCCTTCTCTTCTCTGCCCCTTCCCCACTTGCACTCTCTCTCATTCTCTCAAAAATAAATAAACATTAAAACAACAAAATGCAGACTGCAAATCGTCACCTTTGACGTGTCAGATTCTGTAGCTCTGGCCTGGAGCCTGACAGCTTGCATTTCTAACAGGTCTTCAGGTGATGCTGATGCTGCTGGTCTAGGGACCACACTTCGCACTGACAACGGCTGGATGATGGCGGGGGACCAGTTTCTAAGCATTTCAGTGAGAACGTGAGTGAGGCCACGGTTGGCAGGAGGGGAGTGGTGCGAATGCAAAATGAAGGAGTGAAGGAACTTATGAAGTTATTAATTTACTAAGTTATTCATTATTTGGCACCTGCCATGAACTTATGAAGCACCTGCGACACACTGGGCACCCAGTGCGAAGAGTTTTCCCTCTATAGTTTCCTGAAACATCCTCTCTCTGATTTGTAAATGCATTCAGAGAGGATGTTATGGAAAACAAAGCTCCGGAAAGCACAGCCATAACCGCCATTGTGGAAAACTGAGAGGGGAGGTGACAGAGATGAGGAAGGAGAAATGAGACCCTCATTTTTCTCTGGAATCCTGAACTTGGGTGATGATGTCATAATGTGTTTGAGATGGGCAGAATACAAGGGTAGAAGCTGAAGAAAGCTGCCTGTCTTTGTGAGGGCAGCAGAAGGAAGTATGGTAGCTCCAATTTCCCAGTGCCTGCCTCGTCACAGGGCACCCATCTCCCCTTCAGAGCAGGTACCAATGAAAGAGAGGGCCAGCACGGTAGGAAGGGCTGCCTTGATGGCATATTGCGAGTGCCATTTTTAATCACCAGCACACTCAAGTCTCACGCTATTCCTTTTCATTTTCTCAGTACTGTAATTGTAAATGAAAAAGCAATATTGCAACACATCCAATTATAACCAGATTCCTGTCCCCCAGGACTCATCGAAGAGAAAAAAAATGTATTTATGGCTGTGAGGAGCCATTAATCTCTCCACTTATGGCTTCACATACAGTTGGACAGTGGCTGCAAGATTGGGACTCTCCCTCTCTTTTCTCTAGAGATGCTTTTATCAAGTCTCACCTGGGCGTTCTATTAAAAATTAGGCCTTGAAATATTGGTTTCATAAGCACCTTGGTTAGGATCCACTGAATAAGATTTCTTCTTTGGGATCCTACCCTGGGATCATTCATTCTTTCCAGGGGGCTGTCTCATTTGCATGAAACTTCTCTTTGACAGTCAAAAGCAAGTCAAAAGCAGTGTTTGTTCGGGGAAAGCAGAAAGGGGGCAAATCATCCTTGGAAAATGGGGACACGAAACATTTTGTGGTTTTTGTCTGTGTGGCTGGTTGCTGCTGTGGGATCATTGGGAACCGGATGCAAGTCACTTTTCTCTTCCTTCTTAACCAACTGAGCCACCCAGGCACTCCTACTTTTCTCTTCCTTCTTATCTAGACCATCTCTTCCATAATCTTCCTGCTATCGAATGTGCATTAATACTTAATGTATTATTGCTTAATATTTATGTATTAATAAGTAGGACATTAATACTTAATGTATGACTTATCTTTGGCTGCATAGCCATACTACCTTAAGGAGTATGGGTGAACCATACTCCTTAAGCTTAGGAACTTAAAACAACTGACATTTATTATCTCACAGTTTCTCTGTGTCCAGGTGTCTGGACACAGCATAACTGGGTCTTCTGTGGGGCTGCATTCAAAGTATCAGCTGGGGCTGTGGTTTCATCTGAGGTTAGACTGGGGAAGGATCTCTTTCCAAGCATGCATGTTGTTGGAAGAACTCAGTTCCATGGTATGGGACTAAAAGTTTTAGTTTCCTGTTTTCAGTTTCTAGAGGCCACCGGTAGTTCCTTTCAACCTGGAGCTTCCCAGCATACGTTGGCTTCCTGAAGGCCAACAAAGGTGGGAGAGACTCTTGCAAGACAGGTGCTACAAGCTTATGTAATATAATCATGTGTAGCCTGTTACCTTTGCTATATTCTATTGATTAGGAACAAGTCACAGGTCATGCCTATACTGAAAGGGAAGAGAGCACAGAAGGGCAAGAACACGAGGAGGTGGGGAAGATGGGGTCACCCTAAGAATCTGCCACAATGACTATCATCAGTGACGATGATAATTTAAAAGCAGCAATAATAACTTTTATTATTTGGTACCTAAGTCGCACATGAACTTTCAAAGTATATATTATTAATCAGTCTTACTTTACCCATTAAGAAAACTGAGGGTAAGAGATCCAGCTAAATCCACACATCTGTTAAGTCAGGAATTGCAAACTTAAAATCCTGCAGGGGCCGTGCAGGAAAAGTCCACGAATGAAATGGGAGAGGTAGGGCTCTGCTATACCAGAGCAATCTTGATATACCTACAGGAAACTTCCTGGTCCATCCTAGCTGATTGGCTTTTCATTAAAACTCTAATTAGAGAGAGAGAGAGAGAGAGAGAGAGAGAGAGAGAGAGAGACTTTTTTTTTAGGGCAGTTTAACTTTACAACAAAATTAAGAGGAAGGCACAGAGATTCTCCCCTGCCCCCACACATGCATAGCCTCCCTCATTATCAACATCATTCACCAGAGTGGTACATTTTTCAGTAAATGAACCTACATGGACACATCATAATCATCCAATGTCCACAGTTTACCTCAGGGTTCACACTTCCTGTTGTATATTTCATGAGTTTGGACAAAAGTATAATGGCATATATGTATTATTATAGTATCATACAGATGATTTTCATCTTCCTAAAAGGCACTCTCTACTTTTTAAAATTGGGTCATTGATTACAAAAAAAGTTCTGGCAGAAATAAACATAACTCTAAGAGCAATTTATTTCAGGAGTTGCTATTCGGGGATGCAAGTAGCGGATCTGAATCCAGGTTTGTTCCGTGGACTTAGCCTATTTCTCAGGAGTAGTTTTTAGTTGTGAGTGACAAGAGACACATGAAAAAGGACTTCCACAGAAAACTGAATCTATTGATTCCCGTAACTGAAAAGAGTAAGACCCCAAAGTCTCATAGTTGGATCTAGGGCTCAAAGACGTCATCAAGAATGTGTCTCTCCAAAAAACCTGATTAAAAAAATAGGCAAAAAATTTGAATAGACATTTCTCTTGAGAAGATAACCAAATGGCAAAAAAGCACATGAAAACATGTGTAACATCATTAGTCAATAGGGAAATGCAAATCAAGACCACAATTAAATTTACAACTTCACACCTGCAAGGTAGTAATAATAATAATAATAATTAATAATAAAAACAGATCATATAGGGAGAAGCCAAGATGGTGGAACAGGATGGAAGTTTTTTTGTGTCTTGCATCCATGAAATACAGCCAGATCAACACTAAACCATCCTGCACACCTAGAACACTGATCTGAGTATTAACACAACAATCTGCACAACCTGAACCACAGAACTCAGCAGTATGCAGCAGGAAGAGGTGAACTGAGGGAGAGAGAAGCCCCGAAGGGCAGGGAGCTGTTTCTGCTTGCAGACAGAGGATGGAGACGGGAGAGAGTTTGGAAAAAGCACCCACCCACCGCCAAAAGCAGCTGGAGAGAAAGTGGAAAAGTGGAAACAGCCACAGGGACTAAACTAAAAAGGGAGAAAGGAGAAAGGAGAGGGTTGAAATTCCATTAAGACTCTACAAACAGGGGAGGGCAGAGTCTGAAACTCCGCAGCTCATTACCTGGCGGGGCTCTGGTGGGAAGGGTGGATCCCCAGGCACAGAGTGAAGGCCGGTTATCCTCCAGTCACATGGGGAGAGGCAGTTTCCCTGCTGGGAGGACATATGGTCGAGGCTGTGGCCAGATGGTCCACAGCAGACCCCAGAGAACAACCACATTCGCTGGTGCTGGAACAAGGTTGTTAAGGGCAAAGCCAGGGGCCAGATATGTGTTGTGATTTTCCATGATCCCTGAAACATTGCTGCTACACAATCGTGCAAACTTTCTCTGGGGTGGGCTGGCACCCGGCTGCGGTCTCTGGGCGTCGGCAGCAGCAGGGGTCCTGCAAACGTTCCTGGCTGTGGCCACCACCGGCCATTGCTCAGGGAGACCCTCCCACAGAGGATCAGAGCGGGTCCAAGCCGCAGTTCCCCCGAAGTGAGGGGTCGGGAAACACAGCCACGTCAGAGATAAAACTCAGGAGGGAGGTGCCACCTGGCAACCTGACTGCTTGCACGGACAGTGTAGAAGCGGGAGCGGAGGAAGCCAGAGACAAAGGATGGGTGTACGATTGCTGGTTGGGGAGAGCACAGAGTTTCGATATTAGAGACTGGGCAGTTGGGTGGCGCCATTTTTACGGCTCCCACGCATGCGCATACACACCCACAAGCGCCACAACAATCCCCTCCAGTAAGCTGAGCATCGCCATCTAGTGGAGAACGAAGTCATTACACCAAGCCCTAATCAACTGGGCCAACCTCACTCTTCAGAAATACAAGTCTCTCCGCCTGCCTAGTTGATGGATTATAAAGCACTTCATAGTTTGACTTCAAGGGGAAACCGATGTAATTTCAATTGTATTTTAGTCTGTTTGCGGGTCCATCTATTCAATTTATTTTCTTTCTTTTTAGTCTCCTTTTCTTGAATACAGAAAGAGAAAAAATTATTTTTATTTTCAATTTTTATTAAAAATCTTTAATTTTTTCTACTATATTTTTTACTTCTTTGTAAAATTTTTGAGTTCTATTTTACTTCCATCATTTCATTTTATTCTAATTCATTGTATTCATTTTTTCAAATTTTCAAACATTTTCCTTTTTCCCCTCCATTTTTTCTCCCAACTATTAAGCTCCTTTTAACAACCAGACCAAAACACACCTAGGTTCTAGCATCATGTATTTGATTTGTGTGTGTGTGTGTGTGTGTGTGTGTGTGTGTGTGTATGTGTGTGTGTATTGTTTTTAATTTTTGAATGTTAATTTTTTTTTTACCTTATCAATTCCTTTTTCTTACTTCAAAATGACGAAATGAAGGAATTCACACCAAAAGAAAGAGGAGGAAGAAATGACATCCCAGGACTTAACCAACACAGATACAAACAAGATGTCTGAACCAGAATTTAGAATCACAATGAAAAGAATACTAGCTGGGGTTGAAAATAGATTACAATCACTTTCTACAGAGATAAAAGAAGTAAAAGCTAGTCAGGACAAAATAAAAAATACTATAACTGAGCTGCCATCTCGAATGGTTGCCACAGTGGCAAGGATGGATGAGGCAGAGAAGCAAATCAGCGATATAGAAGACAAACTTATGGAGAATAATGAAGCAGAAAAAAGAGGGAGACTAAGACAAAAGAGCACGATTTAAGAATTAGAGAAATCAGTACTCATTAAGGAGGAACAACATCAGAATCATAGGGGTCCCAGAAGATGAAGAGAGAGAAAAGGGGTAGAAGGGTTATGTGAGCATATCAGTGGAAAATGTTCCTAACCTGGAGAAAGACACAGACATCAAAATCCAGGAAGCGCAGAGGAGTCCCATTGGATTCAACAAAAACTGACCATCAACAAGGCATATCATAGTCAAATTTACAAAATACTCAGGCAAGGAAAGAATCATGAATCCAGCAAGGGAAAAAAAGTTCTTAACCTACAAGGGAAGACAGATCAGGTTTGCAGCAGACCTATCCACAGAAACTTGGCAGGCCAGAAAGGAGAGGCAGGATATATCCAATGTGCTGAATTGGAAAATTATGCAGCCAAGAATTCTTTATACAGCAAGGCTGTCATTCAAAATAGAAGGAGAGAGCAAAAGTTTCCCCAGAAAAACAAAAATTAAAGGAGTCTGTGACCACTAAACCAGCCCTGCAAGAAATTTTAATGGGGACTCTCTGAGGGGGAGAAAAGACAAAACAAACAAACAAACAAACAAAGATCAAAAGTAACCCAGACTAGAAAGGACCAGAGAACCACCAGAAACTCGACCTCTACAAGCAACATAATAGCAATAAACTCATATCTTTCAGTACTCAGTCTAAACATCAATGGACTAAAGGCTCCAATCAAAAGACATAGGAAAACAGAATGGATAAGAAAACAAGATCCATATATATGCTGTTTACAAGAGACCCACTTTAGACCTAAAGACACCTTCAGATTGAAAGGAAGGGGATGGAGAACAATCTATCATGCTAGTGTTCGACAAAAGAAAGCCCAAGTAGCCAAGTAGCCAAAAAGAAAACCCAAGTAGCCAACCTAGACTTCAAAATAAACACTGTAACAAGAGATGGAGAAGGGAATTATATCATAATTAAGGGGTCTGTCCACCAAGAGGACCTAACAATCGTAAACATTTATACTCCAAATGTGAAAGAACCAGAATATATAAATCAATGAATCACAAACATAAAGAAACTCATTGATAATAATACCATAATAGTAGGGGACTTGAACACTCTACTTACAACAATGGACAGATCATCTAATCACAAAATCAACAAGGAAACAATGGCTTTGAATGACACACTGGACCAGATAGACTTAACAGATATATTCAGGACATTTCATCCTAAAGCAGCAGAATGCGCATTCTTCTCCAATGCACTTGGAATGTTCTCCAGAATAGATCACATACTGGGACACAAATCAGCCCTAAGTAAATACAAAAAGATAGAGATCATACCATGCATATTTTTGGACCACAATGCTATGAAACTCAAAATCAACCACATGAAAAAATTTGGAAAGGTAATAAACACTTGGAGACTAAAAAACATCCTACTAAAAAATGAATGGCCTAACCAAGAAGTTAAAAAGTAAATTAAAAAGTATATGGAAGCCAATGAAAATGATAACACCACAGTCCAAAACCTCTGGGATGCAGCAAAGGTGGTCATAAGAGGAAAGTATATAGCAATCCAGGACTTCCTAAAGAAGGAAGAAACGTCTCAGATACACAACCTAATACTACACGTTAAAGAGCTGAAAAAGAACAGCACATAAAACATAAAACCAGCAGAAGACAGAAACAATAAATATTAGAGCAGAAATTAATGCTATCGAAAAAAAAAAAAACCCCAGTAGAACAGATCAATGAAACCAGAAGCTGGTTCTTTGAAAGAATTAACAAAATTGATAACCCCTTAGCCAGTTTGATCAAGAATAAAAAGGAAAGGACCCAAATAAATAAAATCAAGAATGAAAGAGGAGAGATCACAACAAACACAGCAGAAATGAAAACAATAGTAAGAGAATATTATGAGCAATTATACGCCAATAAAATGGGCAATTTGGAAGAAATGGACAGATTCCTAGAAACATACACACTACCAAAACTGAAACAGAAGAAATAGAAAATTTGAACAGACCCATAACCAGTAAAGAAATCGAATTAGTAATCAAAAATTTTCCAAAAAACAAGAGTCCAGGGCCAGATGGCTTTCCAGGGGAATTCTACCAAACATTTAAGGAGGAGCTAACACCTATACTCTTGAAGCTGTTCCAAAAAATAGCTGTTCCAAACTCATTGTATGAAGCCATCATTACCTTTATTCCAAAATCAGACAAAGACCCCACTAAAAAGGAGAACTATAGACCAATTTCTCTGATGAACATGAATGCAAAAATCCTCAACAAGATATCAGCCAATCAGATGCAACAATACATGAAAAAAGTTATTCACCACGACCAAATGGGATTTATACCTGGGATGCAGACCTGGTTCAATATCTTCAAAACAATCAATGTGTTTCATCACATCCATGAAAGAAAGGACAGGAACAACATGATCCTCTCAATAGATGCAGAGAAAGCATTAGACAACCTACAACATCCTTTCTTGATAAAAACCCTCAAGAAAGTAAGGATAGAACGATCATACCTCGAGATCATAAAAGCCATATATGAAAGACCCAACGCTAATATCATCCTCAATGGAGAAAAACAGAGCTTTCCCCCTAAGGTCAGGAACAAGACAGGGATGTCCACTCTTGCCACTGTTTTTCAACATATTATTGTACGTCTTAGCCTCAGCAATCAGACAACACAAAGACATAAAAGGCATCCAAATTGACCAGGAGGAGGTCATTTCACTCTATGCAAATGACATGATACTCTACACGGAAAACCCAAAAGATTCCACCAAAAAACTGCTAGAACCAATGCATGAATTCAGCAAAGTGGCAGGATATAAAATCAATACAGAGAAATTGATTGCATTCCTATACACCAATATTGAAGCAACAGAAAGAGAAATCAAGGAATTGATCCCATTTACAATTGCACCAAAACCCATAAAATACCTAGGAATAAATCTAACCAAAGAGATGAAAAATCTATACACTGAAAACTATAGAAAGGTTATGAAAGAAATTGAAGAAGACACACAAAAAAGAAAAAAAATATTCCATGCTCCTGGATAAGAAAAACAAATATTATTAAATTGTCAATAGTACCCAAAGCAATCTACATATTCAAGGCAATCCCTATCAAAATAACACCAGCATTCTTCACAGAGCTAGAACAAGCAACCCTAAAATTTGTATGGAACCACAAAATACCCTGAATAGCCAAGCAATCTTGAAAAAGAAAACCAAAGCTGGAGGCATTACAATCCCAGACTTCAAGCTGTATTACAAAGCTGTCATCATCAAGACAGTATGGTACTGGCACAAAAACAGACACTCAGATCAATGGAACAGAATAGAGAACCCAGAAATGGACCCACAAACGTATGGCCAACTAATCTTTGACAAAGCAGGAAAGAATACCCAAATGGAATAAAGACAGTCTTTTCAGCAAGTGGTGCTGGGAAAATTGGACAGCCACATGCAGAAAAATAAACCTGAACCACTTTCTTACACCATACACAAAAATAAACTCACAAGGGATGAAAGACCTAAACCATCAAAATCCTCAAGGAGAAAGCAGGCAAAAATCTCTTTGACCTTGGCCACAGCAATTTCTTACTCAACATGTCTCTGGAGACAAGGGAAACAAAAGCAAAAATGAACTATTGGGACCTCATAAAAATAAAAATCTTCTGCAGAGTGAAGGAAACAATCAGCAAAACTAAAAGGCAACTGACAGAATGGGAGAAGATATTTGCAAGTGACATATCAGATAAAGGGTTAGTATCCAAAATCTATAAATAACTTTTCAAAGTCAACACCCAAAAAACAAAGAATCCAGTGAAGAAATGGGCAAAAGACATGATTAGACACTTCTCCAAAGAAGACATCCAGATGGCCAACTGACATATGAAAAAATGCTCCACATCACTCATCATCCGGGAAATACAAATCACAATGAGATACCACCTCACACCTGTCAGAATGGCTAACATTAACAACTCAGGCAACAATAGATGTTGGTGAGGGTGCGGAGAAATGAGGATCTCTTGTAATGCTGGTGGGAATGCAAACTGGTGCAGCCACTCTGGAAAACAGTGTGGAGGTTCTTCAAAAAATTAAAAACAGAACTATCCTACGACCCAGCCATTTCACTACTAGGCATTTATCCACGGGATATAGGTGTGCTGTTTGGAAGGGACACATGCACCCCAATGTTTATAGCAGCACTATCAACAATAGCCAAAGTATGGGAAGAGCCCATATATCCAACCATGGATGAATGGATAAAGAAGAAGTGGTATATCTATACAATGGAGTATTACTCGGCAATCAAAAAGATTGAAATCTTGCCATTTGCAACTACGTGAATGGAACTAGAGGGTATTTTGCTAAGTGAAATTAGTCAGAGAAAGACAAATATCATATGACTTTACTCATATGAGGACTTAAAGACACAGAACAGATGAACACAAGGGAAGGGAAGCAAAAATAATATAAAAACTTGAAGGGGACAAAACATAAGAGACTCTTAAATGTGGAGAACAAACAGAGGGTTACTGGAGGGGTGGTGGGAGGGGGGGATGGGCTCAATGGGTAAGGGAAATTAAGGAATCTACTCCTGAAATCATTGCTGCACTATATGCTAACTTGGATGTAAATAAAAAAAATAAATTAAAAAAATGGAAAGAACTGGTGTTGGTGACGATGTGGAGAAAAGGGAACCCTCTTGCACTGTTGGTGGGAATGCAGACTGGTATCACCACTATAGGAAACAGTATGGAGGTTCCTCAAAAAATTAAAAATAGAACTACTATATGATCCAATGATCCCTCTTGTGGATACACACCTAAAGAAAATGAGAACAGGATCTCAAGGCGATATCTGCCCCCCACCCCCATGTATACTAGAGCATTATTCACAACAGCCAAGACATGGAAACAATCTAAATGTCTACTGGTGAATAGTGGGTAAAGAAAATGGGAAAGAGATATATACAGATACGTACATATATGTATATATATATATATATATATACACACACACACACATACACACATATATATACACATATGTATATATATATCTCAGAATATATATATTTATATATATATATAAATTTGGATACATTTGTTTATATATATTCTGATATATATTTAAGATGTTATTTATATATTCTATATATCGTTATATATTCCTTATAAAGGAAGGCATTCCTGCCATTTGTGACAACATGGATGAACTTGAGGGCATCATGCTAAGTAAGACAAGTCAGACCTAGAGAGACAAATAGTTTTCTCATTTACATGAGGAATCTTAAAAGGCCAAGGTCCTAGAAATTGAGAGTAGATTTCTGGTTATCAGGGGCTAGGAGGAAGGGAAAATGGGGAGAGGCTGGCCACAGAGCACAAACTTCCAGTTATAAAATGAATAAGTCCTGGGCATCTAACATCTAGCATGGTGATTACAGTTAATACATACTGTATTATAGGGGAGCCTGCGTAGCTCAGTGGGTTAAGTATCCAACTTCAGCTCTGGTCATGATCACATAGTTTGTGGCTTTGGACCCTGTGTCAGGCTCTGGGCTGGCAGCTCAGAGCCTGAAGCCTGCTTTGGATTCTGTGTCTCCCTCTCTCTCTTCCCCTCCCCTGTTCATGCTCTGTCTCTCTCTGTCACTCAAAAATAAATAAACATTAAAAAAAAAATAAATACTGTATTATATAGTTGAATGTTGCTAAAAGAGTAGATCTTAAATGTTCTTAAAACAAACAAGAAATGGGGGGCACCTGGGTGGTTCAGTTGGTTAAGTTTCCGACTTTGGCTCAAGTCATGAGCTCGAGGTTCATGAATTTGAGCCCCGCATCAGGCTCTCTACTGTCAACAGAGTCCACTTCAGATCCTCTCTTCCCCTGTCTCTCTCTCTCTCCCTCTCCCTCTGCCTCTCCCCTACTCGTTCTCTATTTGTCTCTCTCTCTCTCTCAAAAACAAATAAACATTAAAAAGACAAAAGAGACAGTAATTATGTGATATGATGGCAGTGTTAGGTTAACACTCTGGTGGTAGCCATGTTGTGATGTACAAGCATAGCAAATCAACACATTGTTCACATTAAACTTACATGATACTGTATACCCATTATATCTCAATAAAGTGGGGGGTCAGAGAAGAAAGTTCTGGTACTTGCTACAACATGGGTGATCCCTGAAAGCATCATGATAAGGGAAATAGGGCAGACACAAAAGGACACATGGCGTATGATTCCACTTCTCTGAAGTATCTAGAACAGGCAAATCTATAGAGACAGAAAGTAGATTGGAAGTTATCAGGAGCCAGCAGGGATACAGACACACTTCTGAATGGCCGCCAGGTCTCCTTTTGTGTGACAAAAAAGAAAGTCCTGGAACAATGGTGATGATGGCACAGCCCCGTGAATGTGCTAAGTGCCACTGTGTGGTACACTTTAAAATGGTTACAGCGGTGGATTTTATTTTACGTTGTGTGTATTTTACCACAATAAAAATAGAGCATGTCTTCTTTACCTCTCCCCTTGACTTTCGTCTGTGTTGGCCTCACTCACTCAGGTTTCTTCCGCTGGGGATCAGAGGACTGCCAGGAGATATAAACTCATTTTCATTTCTTCCAGCAACTTTAGTGGAAAGAGGTAATTTCCCAACCTTCCCACAAGCGTGTGGGCCCTGCCTCTCTTGGGCTCTGATTGGCTGGGCTTGCTTCACCCGCCTTTCCCAGAGCCAGTCACGTGGCCAGTGTGATGTGATTTTCCAGTAGAGTCGTGGATGCTAAATTGAGGAATGAGCACCACTGAATGGTAACTAGAGGAAGAAGTGATTCGTTTTGACTGAGGAGGGAGGGTTCGAATAGGATTCGCTTGGTGGAGAAATGGGGGAAGCAATTTCCAGGTACAAGGAAGATCTTGGGCATGAAACATGCGAATTCCGGACAGAATACAGAGCCCACTGTGGGCGGGGCTTTGGTGTGACACTTGAGAAAGGTGCTGTGTTATGTGCCATGTTCACAAGAGGTCTGCCCTGCACCTACATGTTAACCGACAGAGTAACGGTACGGCAGAGGTTCTAGATTGCACATGTGTCCTCCTTGTCTCTATATTTCTAAACAATATGCATGTGATTACCATTTTACTTTTGGGTCCATCCATTTCAAACCTTAGTCACTGATTTTCTATCATCACAGAGCAGAATTGGGGTCTCATAAACCCTTTCATTATCACCCTCCTAGAACAGTTATTTTATCATTTTTAAAAATGAAATCAACACACTTTATACAAGGGCTCTTATGTTCATAGAGGAGTTCAGTTTGTGTGGGCGTAGTCTCCCTGCCCCATCCCTAGCTCCCAGAACAAATTCCCACAGCCAGCGGGGCTCGGGGTAGTGTAGACTGGCAGTGGGCTGGGCTTCAAGCACTGGACAGCTCGTGGGGCCATCATGTCCCCGAAGTCCTGGCTTCTGTCGCTCTGTTCCCAAGGAAGCTGTACATATCAAACCAGAGACTTTATATGATGCTGGGCAAATGGTTTCATCTCTCCACTCCCCTCTCAAGAGGAAAATCACCAATTCCTCGTGACCCGCTTAGAAGGGTGCCCTCACTTGGAGCCACTTCAGGAAGGAGTCTGCTGGCTGTCCTCCCTTGTCCCTTCAGAGGGACTTTAATCAGAGTTTATTTGCTCAAGGACTCTTGAGGACAACAGCTTTATCATCCCTCAGCATGCTTTCCTGTCCTCCTGCCTGCCCTGTGTCTCAAGCCTCTGAGGCTAGGACTGCCTGCAGGACAGGCTTTCTGGACCATCAGAAACACACTCTGCCTCTTGAGGAATAACCCCCTTCAAATGCAGCAGCATGGGCGTACTAGTCGTGGTCATCGTTTCACTCCTGCCTTGTTTCGCTGGTAGATGGGGAAGGCGGGGGACGGCCAATGAGGAGAGAGAAGCTGGCGGAGCAACCTGGGGGGGCTGGATGGGAACACCTTTGATTTCACAGTCCTGTCATGGATTCTGTATGCTCCCAGACCCCAGTCCTCCACCAGAGCCACTGAAGAGGACAGAATAAAGTGATTGGTCTGTTTCTACAACCTGGACATTTTGGGCCACTTGTAGACCCAAACGTGGCCTGGAAAGCTCGCTCAAAGAAATAGCATGCGTCATTCATGAGGACATGTCACAAACTTCTAGGACTCTGACATGTTTGTTCTCACAAAACCTTAAATGGGGGCTCCTGGATGATGCAGTTGTTTAAGCGTCCGACTCCTGGTTTCCGCTCAGGTCAAGATCTCACGGTTCATGGTTTCGAGCCCCGCCTCAGGCTCTGTGCTGGCAGCATGGAACCTGCTTGAGATTCTCTCTCCCTATCTCTCTGCCCCTCCCCCAATTGCACTGTCTCTGTTTCTCTCAAAACAAATAAAGCAAAGCTGGTTAAAAAACAAGCAAAACCCTAAACATCTTTATGTCATTATTACCCAACCCATGAGAAACAGGAACAAGACAGATAAAGATGTATTTCCTGGTGACTATCGGTGCCTGGGAGGCGTCTCTGACTTGGGGCGGAGGAGGCACAAGCCACCCATCAGGGAGGCGGAAGACGTTAATTCAGCTCTGAGGACATGTCACAGGCAGCTTTTTCCACGTGTTACAGGAAAATGGAATCTCTGATGACAACCCGTATTAGAAATCTCCTTGATGCAATTCTTACGTCACCAGTGCCTGTGGCGGTGGGGACAGGGTGGTGACAGAAAAAGGAAAACCTCAGGTTCCCCAAGTCATCTGGGGAGAACCCTTCACAGCACTGGGAATAATTCTAAACTCCCCCAGCATGGGGTTCACAACATCCCTGCCCAAGCCTCACTTAGAGAGAGAGAGGCTTTCACAAAGAATTTTTTGTTTTCAGTTCCAAATTAGGATAGCTTCCAAAAAGTTCTCTCTCATCGACTATTCCCCCTCCTCAACATAACACAGTCATCTCCCATCTATATGTGCTCAGGGTTAGTGGTGAAGAAGATGGAGGAAACTTTAGCAAAAGGTACCTTGAGGGGCGGCGCCTGGCGCCTCAGTCAGTTAAGCGTCTGACTTCAGCTCGGATCATGATCTCTCTGTTCGTAAGTTCGAGCCCCACGTCAAGCTCTGTGCTGATAGCTCGGAGCCTGGAGCCTGCTTCGGATTCTGCGTCTCCCTCTGCCTCTCCCCCGTTTGTGCTGTGTCTCTCTCGCTCTCAAAAATGAATGAACATTAAAAAAATAAAATAAAAACAAGATACCTTGAGGGGCATGTGGGTGGCTCAGTCAGTTAGGTGTTTGACTCTTGATTTTGGTTCAGATCATGATCTTATGGTTCATGGGATCGAACCCCACGTCGGCCTCTGTGTTGACAGCATGGAGCCTGCTTGGAATTTCTCTCTCTCCCTCTGTCTCTGCCCCTTCCCCACTCATGTGCTCTCCTCTCCCTCTCTCAAAATGAATAAATAAGCATTAAAAAAATACCTTGACATTTTGGCCTGAGCATTCTGGTTTTCAAAATAAATCTGGAATAATACCTTTTGGCACCCTCAGAAGTTCTAATTCTAGATTTTATGAAAGTGGACCTGTTGAGAATATGTTTGGCTGTGTTTACAAATACTGGCTTAAGCATTATCACATTTTTTTTTTTTTTTTAATGTGACAAGAGCCCAGATGTAAGCAGTCTAAAGACAGTATGGTCAGTTCTAGTATAATAGGACAAAGGCACTAAAAATCACTGTGTTATGCAAAATCGCACAGTAGAAACCACAATCTTTTTTTAAAATATAATTTATTGTCAAATTGGTTTCCATACAACACCCAGTGCTCACCCCAACGTATGCCCTCCTCCCAGCCCATCACCCACTTTCCCCTCTCCCCCACCCCCCATCAACCCTCAGTTTGTTCTCAGTATTTAAGAGTCTCTTATGGTTTGCCTCCTTCCCTCTCTGTAACTTTTTTTCCCCCTTTCCCTCCCCCATGGTCTTCTGTTAAACTTCTCAGGATCCACATAGGAGTGAAAACATATGGTATCCGTCTTTCTCTGCCTGACTTATTCCACTTAGCATAATACCCTCAAGTTCCATCCATGTTGCTACAAATGGCCAGATTTCATTCTTTCTCATTGCCAAGTAGTATTCCACTGTATATATAAACCACATCTTCTGTACCCGTTCGTCAGTTGATGGACATTTAGGCTCTTTCCATAATTTGGCTATTGTTGAAAGTGCTGCTATAAACATTGGGGTGCATGTGCCCCTAGGCATCAGCACTCCTGTATCCCTTGGGTAAATTCCTCATATTGCTATTGCTGGATCATAGAGTAGTTCTATTTTTAATTTTTTGAGGAATCTCCACACTGTTTCCCAGAGCTGCTGCACCAGTTTGCATTCCCACCAGCAGTGCAAGAGGGTTGCCATTTCTCCACATCCTCACCAGCATCTATAGTCTCCTGATTTGTTCATTTTAGCCACTCTGACCGGCGTGAGGTGATATTTCATTGTAGTTTTGATTTGTATTTCCTTGATGAGGAGTGATGTTGAGCATCTTTTCATGTGTCTGTTGGCCATCTGGATGTCTTCTTTGGAAAAGTGTCTATTCATGTCTGCTGCCCATTTCTTCACTGGATTATGTTTTTTGGGTGTGGAGTTTGGTGAGTTCTTCATAGATTTTAGATATTAGACCTTTATCCCATATGTCATTTGCAAATATCTCTTCCCATTCCGTCATTTGTCTTTCAGTTTTGTTGATGGTTTCCTTTGCAGTGCAGAAACTTTTTATCTTGATGAGGTCCTAATAGTTCATTTTTGCTTTTAATTCCTTTGCCTTTGGAGATGTGTCAAGTAGGAAATTGCTGTGGCTGAGGTCAAAGAGGTTTTTTCCTGCTTTCTCCTCTAGGGTTTTGATAGTTTCCTATCTCACATTCAGGTCCTTCATCCATTTTGAGTTTGTTTTTGTGTATGCTGTAAGAAAATGGTCTAGTTTCATTCTTCTGCATGTTGCTGTCCAGTTCTCCCAGCACCATTTGTTAAAGACACTGTCTTTTTTTCCCATTCGATACTCTTTCCTGCTTTGTCAAAGATTAGTTGGCCATACATTTGTGGGTCCAGTTCTGGGGTCTCTATTCTATTCCATTGGTCTCTATTTGTGCCAATACCATAATTGTCTTGATGATTACAGCTTTGTGATAGAGGTCAAAGTCTGGGATCGTGATGCCTCCCATTTTGGTTTTCTTCTTCAATATTACTTTGGCTATTCAGGGTCTTTTGTGGTTCCATACAAATTTTAGGATTGTTTGTTCTAGCTTTGAGAAGAATGCCAATAGAATTTTGATTGGGATTGCATTGAATGTGTAGATTGCTTTGGGTAGTATTGACATTTTAATAATATTTATTCTTCCAATCCGTGAGCATGGAATGTTTTTCCATTTCTTTGTATCTTCTTCAATTTCCTTCATAAGCTTTCTATAGTTTTCAGCATCCAGATCTTTTACATGTTTGGTTAGGCTTATTCCTAGGTATTTTATGGCTCTTGGTGCAATTGTGAATGGGATCAGTTTCTTTATTTCTCTTTCTGTTGCTTCATTATTGGTGTATAAAAATGCAACTGATTTCTGCACATTAATT
Source organism: Panthera pardus (assembly GCF_024362965.1). Taxonomy (NCBI): domain Eukaryota; kingdom Metazoa; phylum Chordata; class Mammalia; order Carnivora; family Felidae; genus Panthera; species Panthera pardus. The sequence goes on along the minus strand of NW_026526980.1, from coordinate 7,214,928 downwards.
TTGTACCCTGCGAGTTTGCTGAATTCATGTATCAGTTCTAGCAGACTTTTGGTGGAGTCTGTCAGGTTTTTCATGGAGACTATCATATCGTCTGCGGAAAGTGAGAGTTTGACTTCATCTTTGCCAATTTTGATGCCTTTTATTTCATTTTGTTGTCTGATTGCTGATGCTAGGACTTCTTCCAACACTATGTTAAACAACAGTTAGAAACCACAGTCTTACAGGAAAGACAGGTTGGAGTGTAACATTCAAAAACATCATCATGGGGGAGCCTGGGTGGCTCAATTGGTAAGTGTCTGACTTTGGCTCAGGTCATGCTCTCGAGGTTCATGAGTTCGAACCCCACATCGGGGTCTGCTCTGATGGTGTGGAGCCTGCTTGGGATTCTCTCTCTCTCCCTCTCTCTGCTCTGTCCCCACTTGTGCTGTCTCTCTCTCTCTCTCTCTCTCTCTCTCTCAAAACAAATAAATAAACTTAAAAAAATCAGCAGGGACACATCCACAAGATAGAAACTCCATAAAAACAGTAGCATATTTTTTATACGTGCTAAATGGTTACAAAATACAATAGGTAGTATGGTAAATATGGCCCTTTGTCTTGAAAAAGGGTTGAAGTTTGCTTGTGAAAATGGGTGTTGGCAGGTACATGGCTCAGTTCAGCTGGGTGCAGTGTTCTGCAATTATCTGGTGTTTCTCAAGGACGAAGTTACATACAAGCAAAAGTAACACTTGCACTAGGCTTGGATGGTTCCCTGTGGTATTCATCACTACGGAACACATTCAGAACGAGCATCATTGTACACCTGCTCAAGGAAGTCATCCAAAACCAGACTCCTTCAATTTTTCTTGCTCTGTGACCTTTGGTGCACGGCTTTTGTCCCCATGGTATTAAGAGGGCTGATGTCCTTCCAGGTATTCTTTCTACCTTCCAGGCAGAAAGAAGGGAACGTGAAGAGCAAAACACATTTTCTCCTTGAAGAATCTTTGCTTTAGGGAGTGGCCCTTTCCCCAGGGACATCCCTCTGTCTCTGACAGGTGAGAAGGGTACCACACGGCCATTTCTACTTGCAGAGGAGTCTGGGAAGGTGAGTAGTTTAGTAGGCACATTGCTAGTTAGCTCTCTGTCATCATCACCCACAGGTTTATTAAGAGAGAGCTGTAATAGGTCTAAGTTTCTAGAGATAATTTTGTTGAACAAATGTGTTCCTACTGGGGCACCTGGGTGGCTCAGTCGGTTGAGCGGCCGGCTTTGGCTCAGGTCATGATCTCATGGTTTGTGAGTTCGAGCCCCGGGTCAGGCCCTGTGCTGACAGCTCGGAGCCTGGAGCCCACTTCGGATTCTGTGTCTCCCTCTCTCTCTGCCCCTCCCCCGCTCATGCTCTGCCTCTCTCTGTGTCTCAAAAAGAAATAAACACTGAAGACAAATTTATAAAAAACCAAATGTGTTCCTATTCAATTATCTGGAAAGGCATCTGACCACAGAGCCTATCTACCTGGGAGACCTCGAAAAGATGGAAAGACATGTAGCAGATTTGAAGTTTCCTGTCTGCCTGAATATTTCATTTTCAGCCCATGATAGGAATATTAATATTAGTTATCTGAATAAACATCAAATACACAGCAGTTATGTACCAAGCATTGTGCTGGGTACTGAGAAAATAAAGATATGATGATGGTCATACATAATGCTTAATGAGCACTTAACCTGTGCAAAACAATATTCTGAGTACTGTGTTCACATTAGCTAATGGACTTCTCACAATGAGCCTAGGAGGTAGGCTTTATTATTCCTCCCAACTTAAGAAGGATGAGAACACTGAGGCACAGAGAGGTTAAGTAATATACTGAAAGTCATTCAGCCTGGTGAGGGGCAAAGTCATGATTTCAACATGGGTCTGTCTTCTCAACTGCTGCTGAACCTGTAAGGGGGCCTTATATTTAGTTGTAGAGGCAAGGACAGAAGCAAGTAACCAGTAGCGAGATGCTATTGGCAGCCTGCACAGTATTTAAAACATTTAAAAAGTTAGGTGCCAATATTTAAAAACTGAGGGCTTTTTCCCACAAAAATTTGGATTATTGATGTATTTGTCCGGGTTCTCCAGAGAAACAGAACCAATAGGATATGTATGCAAATATACAGAAAGAGGTTTACAAAGAGATACTGGCTCATGTGATTATGGAATCTGCTGTCTGCAAACTGTTGGTACAGGGCAGCTGGTGGGGTAGTTCAGTCCAAACCCAAAGCCAGAGAACCAGGCGAGTCAACGGTACAAATCTCACTCTGAGTCTGAAGGACTCTAGAGCCAGGAGTGCCAATGTCCCAGCTCAAGCAGAGAGAGCAAATCCATCCTTCCTCTACCTTTATGTCCTACTTAGGGCCTTGGTGGGTTGGGTGATGTCCACCATATTGGTGAGTATGATCTTTACTCAGTCTACTGATCCAAATGTAATCTCTTCCAGAAACACCCTCATGGACACACCCAGAAATGACATTTTACCCACTCCCTGGGCATCCCTTAGCCCAGTCAAGTTGACACACAAAACTAACCATCACAGCTGGCTTCTCTTGAACAAAACTCAGAATATTTGTTAATACAGGAAAAGTATGTACATATGGCGATGCTTAGTTGGAGCTGACTGGTAGCTCCTCGCTTTAGGAGGGCAGTTTGTGTCCACTCCCCACACCCCACTACTCCCTACTGTCCTAGGACTAACCCCCTTTTGCTCACTCATGCTTGGTCCTGCAGGATATCGGAGTTTGCAATCCCTGCACTATGAAGCATGATGCATACAACAGAGAAGATAAAATCAGGGTCTTTTGAAAGCGCAGAGGAGAGAGTTGGAGAAAACCGTAAAGCAGGCCATGTCTAAGTTGGGTGTTCATGGCGAAAGTAAGCTTATTAAATGGCAGAGAAAGAAAGGCAATCCTGGCAAAAAGAACAGCACAAAGGCTTAGGAGGACACAGAATACTGTTCCCTACTCTCATGACATTTGAGCAATATGCCATAGTGGGTTATCTATTAATTCATCTGATACTAAAGAAAAAAAAAAAAAACCCCAAAACATCTGTTCCCTGTAATCACTGTACCCAGCCTGGGCTTTTGGTACAGCTTTAATTTCCCTCCTGTTCTATTGATCAAACAAACAAACAAAAGTTTTTTTGGGGTTTTGTTGTTTTTTTTTTTTTGAGAAAAGATTCTTTTTAAGCCAGCATTTTGCTTCCTTGTCTGATGCTTGCTTTGTATAGAAATCGATTTGTTTTCTTTCCAGCGTGCTGGAGAACTTACCTGCCCTGCCCTCACCTCAGTTTATGCCACAGCTTGAGACTCTCATACTGAAAGCTCAGGACAGGCAGGGTTTCTGAGGAAAGCCGTGGGTGAACTGCTTGAATTTGAATCCTGCAACCATCACCCCAGCTGTGTGTTTCTAGGAGATGTCTGTAGCCTCTCTGGGCTTCAATTTCCTTCCACCTTCCTGCGCAATAACAGGAGTGTCTACCTTTTAGAGTTGTCAGGGGTTGTTATCTGAGGAGCAGTTGAACCAACCAAAGGCTTGGATGTGGCTCAGCACACGTGGGCTGTTACCACTACACTACTCAGTGCCTGGCTCTGTGCCAGCTGTTGGGGAAACAGGACAGATGTGGTCCCAGCAGCAGGGGGGCTGAGAGGACGAGAACATTTTGCTCTGTAACCCCCTTGCTTTTTCATCATAGATGGAAATGCCAATACCACCAGCCCCTGAGTGTAAATCCTCAGTTCAGACGTGTCGCTCTTTGCTGAACTTCGCTGGAAACTTCATGCTGGGTAGATCGACACATCCGTGCACAGACGCTGGGCCATTCCCAGCCGAAATCCTTGGCTGTGCCTCCGCGTGTTTTCATTCCCTTTAAAGAGAGCCCAGCGGTGAGGGGCAAGACGAGGGGAGGGAAAGACGTCTGGCAGGGGATAGACTGAAGATCATATTTAATGTGGCCCAGTGATAAATCAGTGTGTGCGTTGGGCATACATTTTTGCTTAGGGTAGCACAGTCGCAACAGATGTATGAAAAATCCAACCAAAACCAAACCAGACAAAACTGCAGGAGAAAAAAAAAAAAAAGAAAAAAAAAAAAAAAGCAGGTGGTGTTGTCAGCTTCATGCAACCACAACCCCCAACCATGGATCCTTTAAGGTGCCTCACTGTTCTTTTGATGGGGAAGCAAAGGCCCTCGGGTCTTCTTTGTCCCCTCCCCACCCCCCCACCCCCCCCGCCCCGCTGCGTTTTCACTGTGGCGATGCTTTAGCTGTCACCTTTCGGTGACAAATGTCCCCCTTGTGGGTGTTGAATTTATTCAGCTAGTCCACCTAGGAAAGATTACAAATGAGGAACAAGGGTCAACTCTATGAAACGCAGTTGCAAAAGGGAAAAAAACAAAGTGGCTCCGAGAGCCAGGCTCCAAAAGGGAAGTGCAATGAGACAGATTCAATTCTGACTAGTATGTATTTACAAAGAGAGGCCAGAAGGCAGTAAGAAGGGAAATGCAGAGCCTCCACTCGCTAGAAGAGCGATTAGGGACCATCCAGTGTGCGCTGAGTTAATTGGCTTGAGCCACGTACTATCTAAAATTAATCTTCCGTTTCTTTTGTATTCGTGTCTGGCTTGGGAGGACTGGATGTGGAAGATGGGTATAGCTGAGCAGATCATACCGTGCAAAAGTAATTCTTTCGAGCAGGCATAGACAAATGAAGGATGCTCTTTCAGCTAAGAGACTTGACATTCAGGAGGCAATGGAGGGGCTGAGGAATGCAAACAGCTGTTACCGACTGGGCTGTTGACAATAAATCTTGGTCCAAGCTACTCAAAAGTCGCCACGCGTTGTGTGGGAAGGCTTTGGCTGTGCTCTTCCCGGGAGGGGGCTTGGCTGGAGGGAGAGAAAGGACAAAGGAGGTCAGGGTGAGAGGAAAAGGTGCCACGCCTACTCTGTTCCCCACAGCGATGTTCCTTGGAAAGCCGGGGTGGGGAGGGAGAAGCTTTCTGCAGCCCCAGGGCGAAGCTGGTTCGATCCCCCCTCTTCCCTGGGCATCCACTGGTCTACTGCGTCTGAGCATTTACTTAGGTATTACCTTCACTCATCACAAGATGTCTGAAAGTTAGGTAACATTCTATTTTTTTTCAATAAGCTTCAAATTTTAGGATAGTTTCAGATTTAGAGAAAAGTTGCAAAGGTAGAACAGAGATTTCAGGACCCCCCTCGCTTTTCCCCATTGGCCATCTCTTACTTCACTGGGGTGCATTGGTTAAAATGAAGGAACTGACCTTGTTAGGTGTTTGTGTGGACCAGTTCTCCCATTAATGTCCTTGTCTTAGTCCATTTGGGATGCTATCATAAAAAGGCCGGGGTGTGAGGAGTTCAAACAAAAGGCATGTATCGCTCACCCCTCTGGAGGCTGGAAGGCAAGATCAAGGGGTTGGTAGATTTGGTATCTGGGGAGGCCCTGCTTTCTGGTTCATAGATGGTGTTGCTATGTCCTCACTGATGGGAAGGGACGAGGTCTCTCTCTGGGGTCTCTTTTATCAGGGAAGTCCCATTTTGGGGAGCTCCCAAAGACCCCACCCCTTGATACTATCACTTTAGGGGGCAGGATGCAACATGCGAATTTGAGGGGGACACAAACATTCAGTGTCTGGCTGTCCTCCACCTGTTCCGGAATCCCATCCAGGTACCATGCTGCATGTTACCATCATGTTCCCCAGGCTCCTCTGGCCTGTGACAGTCTCTCGGTCCCTCCTTGTTTCTCGCGTCCTTGCCATCTTGAAGAGCACTCATTATCCTTTTTCTAACATCTCAAGAAATTAACCCTTAGAGGGGTGAAGGGACTTTTCCAAGTTCAGGCAGCCTATGGAGGCCATGCCAGATTGCCTTGGGGACACCTTGAGTCAGGGTCTCAGTCTTATGCCTTAGAATCACCAGGTGGACTTGCTGGGACTCACCCCCAGAGTGTCAGGTTCAGTAGCTCTGGCCTGGAGCCAGGATTTGCATTTCTAGCGAGTTCTCAGGTGATGGTGATGGTGCCTTCGGTCCAGGGACCACATTTTGAGAACCGCTGTTTTCAGCCCTGTCCCTTCGGAGCTGTTTATCCAGATCGAAATCATCAGATGGTTGTCACATCTCCACTGCTCTTTCTGAAGCGTACAAATGAAGTTAGACTCTGAAGTGACTTTCCCACCCTGCCTCCCTTCCTCTCCCCACTGTTTTGAGCATCACTGACCCAGGCGGAAGGAGTGTGGTTCAAAGGCATTTGCTACCCTGGGCAAGTAAGAAGTGCAGGGTGCTTGTAACCTGGCAGAGACTGGTTTGTGCCCCATCCCGTCACATCTGAGGACAGCTTTGTGGCTTCATGGGAACGTTAGTCTGAAAAACGTTAGCGACTGATTCCTACTTCAGACATGGAGCCAAAACAGTTACTGAAAAACAGGAGACTGACAGATGAAACAGTATGAACTCTATGTACTCCCTTGGAAATAGTAATATATTATTAATCTAGTTTCTTCTTGAGAAGATTGACATTTATTCATTCGAACTTTATTCTTCCTTTCCTGTTTTTTTTTTTTTGTTTTTGTTTTTGTTTTTTAATGCTGCTACAAAACTGAAATGAGCTAGGGGCACCTGGGTGGCTCAGTTGGTTAAGCTTGAGACTTCGGCTCAGGTCAAAATCTGATGGTTGGTGAGTTCAAGCCCTGCATCGGGCTCTCTGCCGTCAGCATGCAGCCTGCTTTGGATCCTCTGCCCCACCTCGCTCTCTGCCCCTCCCCGGCTCTCAAAGGCGCTCCCTCTCTCGCTCAAAGATAAATAAACATTAAAAAAAAAAAAAAAAAAAAACCCGAAAGGAGCTAAAAGCGAAACCTGCATTTGGTTAACTACCGATTTCGGAATGATGGCACCAAGGAAAATAAATGCACAACAGGGACTTCCTGAAGAGGCACACACACTGATTGAACTCACATTAGTGAATGGCAAAGTAATGCCTTTATGTCCATATAACAGCTTCCAGCGACCTGGCATTTACTGAAGCCCCAGGTAAGAAATCACCATGCTTTGTTAGTTACTTAAAAACAAATTACTTACATTGTATGTTGTTTTCCGGAGCCGTTTGTGAAGGGATAGCTCATTCCATGCCCCCCCCCACCCCCCCCACCAGCTTGACCCTGACACTATTTTTGGTTATCTCTTCACAAGGGACTTGAGGAAAAGAAAAATAAAAACACACAGCCTCCCGAGTATTATCTGGAAAAGTGCTGCAAGTTTTTCGAAACTCTTGAAGAATTCATAACCGTAAGCACTTCCCCAGATTAATGATTAATGCTGTTTTCAAGCTCTCTCCGTATTTCATACTTTGATTAGCAGTGCAACAGGACTTTTAAGTCGGGCCGGATTCCCAATGAAATAGAGAACTTTAGTCGCTTCTTTTCTTACCCTGCACATCTCTGCTCCTTAATCATTTAAAAACACTTCCAAACCAAGGCAGCATTATGCCCAGAATTCGCGATCCCTAAAGACCACCAGGAAGCCGAGTCGGATGCAAAAGCAAAGAACCTTTATTCGAGCTAGCTCGAGCTCAATCCCCTACCTGCACCGATGCAGTGGTGAGATGCCAGAGAGAGCCAGCGAGTTTCAAAAGCACAAAGGTTTTACAGGGGTCTAGGGGCAGTTGGTGAGGTAATGGTTGTGGCCTTAGCCCATTGGCTGGGGAAGGGTCGTGGCCTCAGCCGATTGGCTGGGGAAGGGTCGGAGTCCTGTTATGCAGGTCGCTGGGCGTGTTTTGATTGGGAAGTTTGAACGGGTGAGCGGGAGGTTACTCAAGGGGAGGAGGCGTGGTCTGAGGTTTCTGTGATTTTCCCAGAAAGGGGGCCATGTCGGGGACATAATCACTCAAGGTGGAAGACACAGAACAAGATGGAGTCAGCCGGCGTAGTTCCGCTCTTTCAGCAGGTTTCCTAAAACAAAGCACATATCATCATGTGCAGGGCCCTGGGGGGCCAGGCAGAGGACCCACTTCTGCGTGTGTTAGCATATTTAAGCATCCCATTTTCAGGGAGATAATCCGTTTTAATTTTCTTAGACCGTGTTCACTTCCTTTCGTTATTTTCTTGACTTCAAAGATCATCCTGACAACTATTTTTCTTCGCAACAAGGCTGATGGTATTCCTCCAGATCCATCTGATTTCATGGCCTTCAAGGTTGCTTTCATGTATTATGAATTTCTCAATTGGCAGTGTGTATTAGACGGAAACTTACACCTCTTTGTAGAAGTGTTTATCTTGCACAAGTTGTTGCTAGGGTAAAAAGCAAGAGAAGGAAATATTAATGTTTCCAGAGGAAGGCGGAAGCATGGTTGGCAAAAACCTTCTCAGAAACAGTGTGTTGGATCATGCTTTTGAGATGTGTGATGTTTTCTTTTTGTCTCCTGGTGTCTCTCCCCTTCCCCCATTAAGCAGGGAGTTGGCTCTGTGTTCCTTGCCTTGGGGTGGGTTTGGGGCACACTCTCCTTTTCCTCTCTCCCACTTGCAGCATCCTGAACCCATTCAGGAGAAGCAGGGTTTGACCACAGAGGGCTTTTCCCCAAACTTAGAAAGGGGCCCTTGCTTAGGTCCCTGGGTCTCTGAACTGGAAGAGCAGCAGAGAGAGCTAGGAGATTTTGAAACAGGAATTGCATAATGCCTGCAAGCAACAGAGACCACCCTCCTAATTTTGTGGCTTGAGCTGCTTGCAACGTGCATTAAAAAACAGAGAAGACTGGAGGCAAGTAGTCCAGAGCTGGTGTGCCAGTGACACAAGGCAATCAGGGACATCTATCTTTTTGTTCCTTTATCCTCACTTTATGGTTTCCTTTCTCAAGGTTGCCTCAAATTCCAAAGTGGCTACCAGGGCACCAGCCATCACATCTGAATTCTTGGCTGCAGGAAGATTGAAAGAATGCTTCTCCCAGGCAAAACAACTCCTTTTGAAAGATCTACTGCAGAAGTTGCTTGTAATACATCTATTGACATCTCCTTAGAACTTAGTCACATGGCTGTATCTAGCTGAAGTGGAAAGCAACTAGCAGTGCCTGCCACACACCTGAAGGGGCTAATGACCTTTAGCTAAGAAAGCTTCATCTGCCCTCTATCTGCATCGGTGAACATGGACCACCAGGCAGAGGGCACTGTGTGCCCTTCGTCTTCCTCAGTGAATTGGCACAATGAAAAACCAGTGGAACCTTACCACACCTTGGGAGTGGGTGTAGGGAAGAGCCTAGGACCTTCAAGCCAAAGGAATGAGGCTTGAGATAGAGATTAAGCAGAGTTATAAAGATAAAGCAAACTGATTTCTTAAACACATGAGTTTGGACAGAGATTTGTAGTATTAGGGTAGGGTATCTGAGAGTTCAAATCTTCATTTAAATTCTTTCTTTCTTTCTTTTTAAGTTAAGCAGCAACACTTGATTTATTGATTTTGTTATAAAAATGCATCACTTGGAAGGCTTGAGCAATATTTTTCTTTTTTTTTTTTTTTTTTTGACAGTTTTTTCTTTTTTTTTTTTTTATTTTTTAATATATGAAATTTACTGTCAAATTGGTTTCCATACAACACCCAGTGCTCATCCCAAAAGGTTCCCTCCTCAATACCCATCACCCACCCTGCCCTCCCTCCCACCCCCCATCAACCCTCAGTTTGTTCTCAGTTTTTAACAGTCTCTTATGCTTTGGCTCTCTCCCACTCTAACCTCTTTTTTTTTTTTTTTTTCTCTTCCCCTCCCCCATGGGTTTCTGTTATGTTTCTCAGGATCCACATAAGAGTGAAACCATATGGTATCTGTCTTTCTCTGTATGGCTTATTTCACTTAGCATCACACTCTCCAGTTCCATCCATGTTGCTACAAAAGGCCATATTTCATTTTTTCTCATTGCCACGTAGTATTCCATTGTGTATATAAACCACAATTTCTTTATCCATTCATCAGTTGATGGACATTTAGGCTCTTTCCATAATTTGGCTATTGTTGAGAGTGCCGCTATAAACATTAGGGTACAGGTGCCCCTATGCATCAGTACTCCTGTATCCCTTGGATAAATTCCTAGCAGTGCTATTGCTGGGTCATAGGGTAGGTCTATTTTTAATTTTCTGAGGAACCTCCACACTGCTTTCCAGAGCGGCTGCACCAATTTGCATTCCCACCAACAGTGCAAGAGGGTTCCTGTTTCTCCACATCCTCTCCAGCATCTATAGTCTCCTGATTTCTTCATTTTGGCCACTCTGACTGGCGTGAGGTGGTATCTGAGTGTGGTTTTGAATTGTATTTCCCTGATAAGGAGCGACGTTGAACATCTTTTCATGTGCCTGTTGGCCATCCGGATGTCTTCTTTAGAGAAGTGTCTATTCATGTTTTCTGCCCATTTCTTCACTGGGTTATTTGTTTTTCGGGTGTGGAGTTTGATGAGCTCTTTATAGATTTTGGATACTAGCCCTTTGTCCGATGTGTCATTTGCAAATATCTTTTCCCATTCCGTTGGTTGCCTTTTAGTTTTGTTGGTTGTTTCCTTTGCTGTGCAGAAGCTTTTTATCTTCATAAGGTCCCAGTAATTCACTTTTGCTTTTAATTCCCTTGCCTTTGGGGATGTGCCGAGTAAGAGATTGCTACAGCTGAGGTCAGAGAGGTCTTTTCCTGCTTTCTCCTCTAAGGTTTTGATGGTTTCCTGTCTCACATTCAGGTCCTTTATCCATTTTGAGTTTATTTTTGTGAATGGTGTGAGAAAGTGGTCTAGTTTCAACCTTCTGCATGTTGCTGTCCAGTTCTCCCAGCACCATTTGTTAAAGAGACTGTCTTTTTTCCATTGGATGTTCTTTCCTGCTTTGTCAAAGATGAGTTGGCCATACGTTTGTGGGTCTAGTTCTGGGGTTTCTATTCTATTCCATTGGTCTATGTGTCTGTTTTTATGCCAATACCATGCTGTCTTGATGATGACAGCTTTGTAGTAGAGGCTAAAGTCTGGGATTGTGATGCCTCCCGCTTTGGTCTTCTTCTTCAAAATTACTTTGGCTATTCGGGGCCTTTTGTGGTTCCATATGAATTTTAGGATTGCTTGTTCTAGTTTCGAGAAGAATGCTGGTGCAATTTTGATTGGGATTGCATTGAATGTGTAGATAGCTTTGGGTAGTATTGACATTTTGACAATATTTATTCTTCCAATCCATGAGCAGGGAATGTCTTTCCATTTCTTTATATCTTCTTCAATTACCTGCATAAGCTTTCTATAGTTTTCAGCATACAGATCTTTTACATCTTTGGTTAGATTTATTCCTAGGTATTTTATGCTTCTTGGTGCAATTGTGAATGGGATCAGTTTCTTCATTTGTCTTTCTGTTGCTTCATTGTTAGTGTATAAGAATGCAACTGATTTCTGCACATTGATTTTGTATCTTGCAACTTTGCTGAATTCATGTATCAGTTCTAGCAGACTTTTGGTGGAGTCTATCGGATTTTCCAGGTATAATATCATGTCATCTGCAAAAAGCGAAAGCTTGACTTCATCTTTGCCAATTTTGATGCCTTTGATTTCCTTTTGTTGTCTGATTGCTGATGCTAGAACTTCCAGCACTATATTAAACAACAGCGGTGACAGTGGGCATCCCTGTCGTGTTCCTGATCTCAGGGAAAAAGCTCTCAGTTTTTCCCCGTTGAGGATGATGTTAGCTGTGGGCTTTTCATAAATGGCCTTTATGATCTTTAAGTATGTTCCTTCTATCCCGACTTTCTCAAGGGTTTTTATTAAGAAAGGGTGCTGGATTTTGTCAAAGGCCTTTTCTGCATCGATTGACAGGATCATATGGTTCTTCTCTTTTTTTTTGTTAATGTGATGTATCACGTTGATCGATTTGCGAATGTTGAACCAGCCCTGCATCCCAGGAATGAATCCCACTTGATCATGGTGAATAATTCTTTTTATATGCTGTTGAATTCGATTTGCTAGTATCTTATTAAGAATTTTTGCATCCATATTCATCAGGGATATTGGCCTGTAGTTCTCTTTTTTTACTGGGTCTCTGTCTGGTTTAGGAATCAAAGTAATACTGGCTTCATAGAATGAGTCTGGAAGTTTTCCTTCCCTTTCTATTTCTTGGAATAGCTTGAGAAGGATAGGTATTATCTCTGCTTTAAATGTCTGGTAGAACTCCCCTGGGAAGCCATCTGGTCCTGGACTCTTATTTGTTGGGAGATTTTTGATCACTGATTCAATTTCTTCGCTGGTTATGGGTCTGTTCAAGCTTTCTATTTCCTCCTGATTGAGTTTTGGAAGAGTGTGGGTGTTTAGAAATTTGTCCATTTCTTCCAGATTGTCCAATTTGCTGGCATATAATTTTTCATAGTATTCCCTGATAATTGTTTGTATCTCTGAGGGATTGGTTGTAATCATTCCATTTTCATTCATGATTTTATCTATTTGGGTCATCTCCCTTTTCTTTTTGAGAAGCCTGGCTAGAGGTTTGTCAATTTTGTTTATTTTTTCAAAAAACCAACTCTTGGTTTCGTTGATCTGCTCTACAGTTTTTTTAGATTCTATATTGTTTATTTCTGCTCTGATCTTTATGATTTCTCTTCTTCTGCTGGGTTTAGGCTGCCTTTGCTGTTCTGCTTCTATTTCCTTTAGGTGTGCTGTTAGATTTTGTATTTGGGATTTTTCTTGTTTCTTGAGATAGGCCTGGATTGCAATGTATTTTCCTCTCAGGACTGCCTTCGCTGCATCCCAAAGCGTTTGGATTGTTGTATTTTCATTTTCGTTTGTTTCCATATATATTTTAATTTCTTCTCTAATTGCCTGGTTGACCCACTCATTCGTTAGTAGGGTGTTCTTTAACCTCCATGCTTTTGGAGGTTTTCCAGACTTTTTCCTGTGGTTGATTTCAAGCTTCATAGCATTGTGGTCTGAAAGTATGCATGGTATAATTTCAATTCTTGTAAACTTATGAAGGGCTGTTTTGTGACCCAGTATATGATCTATCTTGGAGAATGTTCCATGTGCACTCGAGAAGAAAGTATATTCTGTTGCTTTGGGATGCAGAGTTCTAAATATATCTGTCAAGTCCATCTGATCCAATGTATCATTCAGGGCCCTTGTTTCTTTATTGACTGTGTGTCTAGATGATCTATCCATTTCTGTAAGTGGAGTGTTAAAGTCCCCTGCAATGACCACATTCTTATCAATAAGGTTGCTTATGTTTATGAGTAATTGTTTTGTTTTATATATCTGGGGGCTCGGGTATTTGGCGCATAGACATTTATAATAGTTAGCTCCTCCTGGTGGATAGACCCTGTGATTATTATATAATGCCCTTCTTCATCTCTTGTTACAGCCTTTAATTTAAAGTCTAGTTTGTCTGATATAAGTATGGCTACTCCAGCTTTCTTTTGGCTTCCAGGAGCATGATAGATAGTTCTCCATCCCTTCACTCTCAATCTAAAGGTGTCCTCAGATCTAAAATGAGTCTCTTGTAGACAGCAAATAGATGGGTCTTGTTTTTTTATCCATTCTGATACCCTATGTCTTTTAGTTGGCGCATTTAATCCATTTACATTCAGTGTTATTATAGAAAGATATGGGTTTAGAGTCATTGTGATGTCTGTATGTTTTATGCTTGTAGTGATGTCTCTGGTACTTTGTCTCACAGGATCCCCCTTAGGATCTCTTGTAGGGCTGGTTTCGTGGTGACAAATTCCTTCAGTTTTTGTTTGTTTGGGAAGACCTTTATCTCTCCTTCTATTCTAAATGACAGACTTGCTGGATAAAGGATTCTCGGCTGCATATTTTTTCTGTTTAGCACACTGTAGATATCGTGCCAAGCCTTTCTGGCCTGCCAAGTTTCAAAGGAGAGATCAGTCACGAGTCTTATAGGTCTCCCTTTATATGTGAGGGCACGTTTATCCCTTGCTGCTTTCAGAATTTTCTCTTTATCCTTGTATTTTGCCAGTTTCACTATGATATGTCGTGCAGAAGATCGATTCAAGTTACGTCTGAAGGGAGTTCTCTGTGCCTCTTGGATTTCAATGCCTTTTTCCTTCCCCAGTTCAGGGAAGTTCTCAGCTATAATTTGTTCAAGTACCCCTTCAGCACCTTTCCCTCTCTCTTCCTCCTCTGGGATACCAATTATGCGTATATTATTTTTTTTTAGTGTATCACTTAGTTCTCTAATTTTCCCCTCATACTCCTGGATTTTTTTATCTCTCTTTCTTTCAGCTTCCTCTTTCTCCATAACTTTATCTTCTAGTTCACCTATTCTCTCCTCTGCCTCTTCAAGCCGAGCTATCGTGATTTCCATTTTGTTTTGCATTTCGTTTAAAGCGTTTTTCAGCTCCTCGTGACTGTTCCTTAGTCCCTCGATCTTTGTGGCAAGAGATTCTCTGCTGTCCTGTATACTGTTTTCAAGCCCAGCGATTAATTTTATGACTATTATTCTAAATTCACTTTCTGTTATATTATTTAAATCCTTTTTGATCAGTTCATTAGCTGTTGTTATTTCCTGGAGATTCTTCTGAGGGGAATTCTTCCGTTTGGTCATTTTGGAGAGTCCCTGGCGTGGTGAGGACCTGCAGGGCACTTCCCCTGTGCTGTGGTGTATAACTGGAGTTAGTGGGCGGGGCCGCAGTCCGACCCGATGTCTGCCCCCAGCCCACTGCTGGGGCCACAGTCAGACTGGTGTGTGCCTTCTCTTCCCCTCTCCTAGGGGCGGGATTCACTGTGGGGTGGCGTGTCCGTCTGGGCTACTTGCACACTGCCAGGCTTGTGTTGCTGGGGATCTGGCGTATTAGCTGGGGTGGGTAGGCAAGGTGCACGGGGGCTGGAGGGGCAGGCTTAGCTCGCTTCTCCTTAGGTGATCCACTTCAGGAGGAGCCCTGTGGCAGCGGGAGGGAGTCAGATCCGCTGCCGGAGGTTTGGCTCTGCAGAAGCACAGAGTTGGGTGTTTTCGCGGAGCGAGCAAGTTCTCTGGCAGGAACTGGTTCCCTTTGGGATTTTGGCTGGGGGATGGGCGGGGGAGATGGCGCTGGCGCCTTTGTTCCCCGCCAAGCTGAGCTCTGCCGTCCGGGGGCTCAGCAGCTCTCCCTCCCTTTGTCCTCCAGCCTTCCCGCTTTCCGAGCAGAGCTGTTAACTTATGACCTCCCAGACGCTAAGTCGCGCTTGCTGTCGGAACACAGTCTGTCCGGCCCCTCCGCTTTTGCCAGCCAGACTCGGGGGCTCTGCTTGGCCGGCGAGCCGCCCCTCCGCCCCGGCTCCCTCCCGCCAGTCCGTGGAGCGCGCACCGCCTCGCCGCCCTTCCTACCCTCTTCCGTGGGCCTCTAGTCTGCGCTTGACTCCGGAGACTCCCTTCTGCTAATCCTCTGGCGGTTTTCTGGGTTCTTTAGGCAGGTGTAGGTGGAATCTAAGTGATCGGCAGGACGCGTTGTGAGCCCCGCGTCCTCCTACGCCGCCATCTTCCGGAACCTCCGAGCAATATTTTTCTAAAATGACCCCGCTAATTTCTGAAGACAGGGGCTGTATATTTTACCTCTGCAGAATGCTTGATAAACCTAGGCACTTTGTATTTGTTAAATAAGTGAATCAATGGTAATCTAAGAGATTTTAGCCCCCCTGTGTTTTCACATCTATTTGTGTGTCTAAATTTGTCAAAACTCCTTTAGTTGCACGTTACAGAAATTGAAGTCAAAATGGTTAAGACAAACGGTAATTTATGACTCTTACAATTTAAGCCATAGGCTTCAGGCATGGCTGTATCTAGGTGCTTAATGATCTTATCAAAACAAGGCTCTGTATTCTCCAATGAACTTTTCTCTGTATTGGCTCTACTCTCCCCTCTTGGTGGTAGGATGACTGTTAGTAGCTCCATGAAAACCAATTGTTTAGTTGAGTCCAGAGGGTAAGAATATCATTTCTTAGGCAGCATTTCTTAGGGAGAATGCTCTCTCGACTATCTCATTGGCTCTGATTGTTCTGACTTGGAATCAGAAACCTTCTCCGAACATTTCACTAGAATGTGATAGGCTTTAAGACTCATGCCCACTGTGTCAATCTGGGGCCAGGCAGGAGAAAGAAAAACATACTATTATTTGAACAGAAATAATTTAAGACAGGTGGTCAAATCCAGTCTTTGCCTGCTTTTGTAAATAAAGTCTTATTGGGACACAGCCATGCCCGTACATTTAAGTGTTCAGTTTATGGCTGCTTTCAGGCCAAAAGATAAAAGAGTGGAGTGGCTACAACAGAGACTGTATGACTCACAAATCTAAACATTTACTATCAAGGTCTTCATGGAAAGTTTACCCACCTGTAATTTTACATAAACGAGTGACAGCAAAATGAAGCCCTGAAAAGGAACAAAAGAAAAGTAAACTATCATGGGGGGAGAACCTGCCGGAAGCATCTACCTCTAGGGCTGAAGGAACAGAGGGAAAAGACTAGAATTACTAAAACTTAGAAGTTTGGAGAAGAGGCCCCATAGAATGGAAGCTTCAGACCTCCAGAGAAGGAATGACTTGGTGCTGGTGTTGGTGTCACCGAGGGGATGTGTCCCCTCTTCCTCCTCCAGGCTTTGGGTTCCCTCGGTGCCCGAGTCCAACTGGGAGCAGTGGTGAAGGAGAAATGTGCTTGCGGGGTCCCGGCCCCACCCTCCCAAAGCGGGGTAAGGGAACATGGGCTTGGAGTTGAAATACAATAGCTAAAAAGCTGGCAAAATCCACTCTGGCTACTCAGTATTCATCCACACGCTTCTATTTGTATTTGAACTTCTACAGACAGTACAGACAACTCTGCCTCCACCTGACCACAGACAGCCACTCTGCACTCAAGCAAAGGCATGTATATCTGCGATGCTCCCCAGTATGAGGAGACTCAAAGTCACAACAGTCATTACAGCCATTTGGGGGCTATGTTAATTACTCTCCGAAGTCAGCCAGAGTCTCATCAGAATATTCTGTTAAAGACCAACTTGTAAAGTTAACTGCCCTAACGAGATTGGATATTAGGGAAGAAGAAAAGAGAGCACACACACACACACACACACACACACACACCAACACACCAAGCAAGGAAGAAGATAAGCATAGTTCTTCTACAGTCCTTGCTTCTGTAACTGGTCATGATTGTGCTCTGGTTATCACGTGTCATATTCGTGTCATATCATCTCATATTTGCTTTGTCCTCATCCAAGGGCTCAGCTGGTTCAGTTCTGTACCAGGTGTTAAAATTCAAACTTTCATTCATGAAGGGTTGGGATTATCAACCCTATTTTTGAGACAGAGAGAGACAGAGCGCAAGCAGGGGAGGGGCAGAGAGAGAGCGAGACACAGAATCCGAAGCAGGCTCCAGGCTCTGAGCTGTCAGCACAGAGCCCGACGCGGGGCTCGAACTCACAAACCGTGAGATCATGACCTGAGCCAAAGTCAGAGGCTTAACCAACTGAACCACCCAGGCGCCCCTCAACCCTATTTTAAAAAAAAAAATTTTTAATGTTTACTTATGTTTGAGAGAGAGAGAGAGACAGAGAGACAGAGTGCAAATGGGGGAGGGGCAGAGAGACAGGGAGACACAGAATCTGAAGCAGGCTCCAGGCTCTGAGCTGTCAGCACAGAGCTCGATGTGGGGCTTGAACCAACGAACCACGAGATCATGACTTGAGCCGAAGTGGGACACAAACGACTGAGCCACCCAGGTGCCCCGGGATACTCTCATTTTCCAACTCTGGTGTCCTCTGGTGGGAGCACTGCCTCCCTGTACTAAGACCTCCAAAGCAGCAGAGCTCAAAGTTGGTAGGATCAGGACCAAAAATCCTGCAAGTGGACGTGATAGCAAGAGAGGAGACAATCCCACCTTCATCCCTGGATTCTTGGCCCCATGTGAAGAAAGAGCACCTTGAGATGGTTGCTGCATCAAGGCATATATTGCTTTCCAGATATAGAGCTCCATCCTTTCTGGGCGTTGCCTCCTCAATGGCTTTGTAACTAAGCCTTCTGTAGACCATTTCTCTATCTTATTAGGCCTGGGGCACCTAGATGTTGGGCACCTGGCAAACCAGTGAGCTCCACGGGCAGGAACCTGTGCATGCATCTGTTTTGTTGCGAGACATATTTCTCGATCAGGAGTAATCAATACAGGGGGAAGTGTCATAACGTTAAATAGGGGATACCATAGCCCATGGATGGTGGTACCTGCAAAAACATGGCGGATAGGGAAGATACCCATGTCCGGGTTGTGTGTCTGTTTCAGTGAGGATGGATCTCTGCCCCATCTGCAATGTAGGGGAACTAGTGCTTGTCCTGCCACAAAGTAGACGGCTGTTCCCTGAAGGGAATGATGCAATGTTGAGCTTCGGTGCTGGTCTCTACTGTTGGCCGATCAAGAACCTGGTTAGCATTGGTGGGAAGAAGTCCATGTTGTTGAACTCGTGCATGGCTTCCGTCCCTGTCACCTTGGTCTGTTTGCACACAGGCCCATTGAGCAAGCACGAGGGTGGGTGCTGAAAAGGGCTGAATGACAGCCAGAACGCAGGCCATCTTGCCCATCAGGTTACTGAGAACCCTCTCTACTGTGGATTTAGGTCTCATGGGATCATTCTGAGCCTACTCCAAGGTGTCCTCCCATGTATATTTCTCACAGGCTTCCCGGTCGCCAGTGCCCCAGGTGTGTCCTTTCTAAGAACGACCCCATCCAGCCAAGTGATTGGCAACTGCCCATATATTGGTGTAGCTCCAGGATTCTCAATCTCTCATGGTGCAGATGTACTGCCTGGAAGTTCCGATCACCGGAGCATCCTCCTTCACCGTTGTCCTTCAGGACCACCTCTCAGTCAGGCTGGAAGGCTGTAGCTGTCTATTTCTTGTTGGCACCAGCAAGGTCTAGCCCTTGCCATTTCTACTGACACTTCACAAAACACTCTATCTTCCAGACCTCTGTGTCTTTGGCTCAGCCCAGAATGTCTTTTCCTTGCCGTCCATCTGTGAATCCTCTCCCGACAACACTGCACCTCGCTAACGCTGTTCCTGGGCACTTGGCAAGAGTCTCTGCTGTCATACTTGTTTCAATGCTTTTATTATTTATGCTGCCCAAGTATCAGCTGTGTCCTCTTGGCCCCATCAGGATTCAGGGCACATCAGTTTGTTTCCCCCTCAGAATCCAAAGCCCACCTCAAAAAGTCTGCATGTTCTCAGGCAGCTTACATTCTCCACTGTTGCTTTTCAAATCCAGATTTTGCACCTATTTTCTCTGATTTTTGCCACATTAGTCTGGTTGTGAAATTAAGGTCTGTGGTCAATGTGTAGCATGCTATTTTAGATGGGATTTTTTTTTTTAATCTACTAAGCTTGTTCTTTGTATATAGCAGTGGTCTGTAGACTTTTTTCATAGAGTCAGACAATAGATATTTTTGGCTTTGGGAGCCATATGGAGTCTGCTGCAACCACTCAATTCTGCTGTTGTATTGCAAAAACAGCCACAGACCATAAAGAGACAAATGGGTATGGCTGTGTTCCAATAAAACTTGATTGACAAAAGTTTGTGGCAGTCTGGATTTGGCCAGCCCCTGGCTTGTAATTGACTAATCCCAGGTATGCAAGAAGGCTATGGCCTTTGGTTCATGGAAGTTACCTTTTTAGTCACCTTACATTCTCTTGCTTCGAGTTTTTTCAGTTGATCCTGAACACTTGAATTTTTTTCAAGGTACACAAACCACATCACCTGATATTTTAGTCCGTTTGGGCTGCTATAACAAAACACACAAACTTAAACAACAAATAGCTCAGCTTAAAACACAAATATTTATTTCTTACAGTTATGGAGGCTGCAAAGTCCAAGATCAATGTGCAGCAGATTCAGTGCCTGGTGGAAACCCACTGCCTGGTTCATAGATGGTCATCTTCTTGCTGTGTCCTGACCTGGTGGCAGGGGCAAGGGAACTCCCTGCGATCTCTTTTATAAGGGCACTAATCCCATTTGGGAGAGTTCCACCTTCATGACCTCATCACCTCACAAAGGCTCCACCTCCTAATACCGATACAATGGGGGTTAGGAAATCAATATGCGATTTGGAACAGTCCTTGTCTGGTCATTCTTGGCCCAGTGGTCCTGGGTCTGTTGTCCGTGGCAGTGCCAGCCCAGCAAGAATCTTGCCAAATCAGTTGAGCAGGAGTTCCCCATCTTTGATACAGAATCAAGTTCCTCCCATTAATTCTCAATCCGATGACTGCCTCACTCCACCCCATTAGCTATAGATCCCCAGCCATCCCTGTTTTATTTGGAATTGAGTTCAATCTCACTCCCCTAGTGCAACAGTCTGGAATACTCTCCTTTGTCTGTTTAAATTGCCTGGTGCAATTTTTCCATGACACAGCTTAACAATTTTTTATTCTTAATTTCTTTCTTTTGTCTAAATTCATCAACTTTTGCCTGCCGATCTATGTTAAATAAAGGCGGTGGCCTTGTATGTATCAGTCAGAATCAGGGCAGGGAACAGAGGCAAGACTCAAAAGGACTGACTGCAGAGATTTCAATGAAGGGACTATTTGCAAGGTGTGGGCAGGGTTAAGGAAGCCCAGCAAAAGACGAAGAAGCACGCCAGGGCTACTGACATTGGGGCAGCTCTAATGGATACCCCAGACATGAAAAAGCAAATGAAGAAAGCAGTTGCCAAAACTCCATCAGAACAGGAATGGAGGGCATCTTACAAGAGCTGTGCCTTAGCCAGAGAAACACATTATTGCTAACCACAGCCAGATGGGAAGGCAGTCGAGTGACTGATGACACTGACCTCTCTGTTCTCCTGCCGCCATCTCCCCCACCCCCCACCCTGATCTCCTGTTGGTGTCTCCTTTGGAAAAACTTGACCAGAAGCCACAGGGTTAAGGGAAGCTGGTGATAAAATCTAACGAGGTTGGCCTCCTGGACGCAGAGCAGGGAGGATCCAGCTGGACAGTGGATATGGGGAGAGGATGTCATGAGAGTCAGAGAATGTGCATCATAGGAGACATTGTTGACTCCTTCTGTCCCTCAGTGAAAGAGTTTCTAGTCTTTGCCAATTAAGCATCTTGCCAGGTTGGGGAGTGACATGGACATATCATTTCATGTTAAGGAAATGTTTACTTTCAAAAAGTTTTTTTTTTTTTTTTTAAACAGGAATGGATATTGAATCTCATCAATGCTTTCTATTATCTATACACATGATATTCTCTTTTAGTCTATTAACATGGTGAATTATATTAATAGGGAATATGCTTTGAGGAATCCTTGCATTCTTGAGAGAAACCCCACTTGGTCACAGAACATGAGTGCTGTTGGATTCTGTCTGTTGGTATTTTATTTAGATTTTCACATGGATATTCAGAAGCAAAGGAGAGGATGGTCCATTACTTTCTTTTATATTTTATTTTTTTTCAACTTCATGAAAACACACATAACCTTTCTTCCTTTTTGTTTCTGAAGAATCTATTCTTAGCTTCAGTTACTTTTTTGCTTTTTTGCCCCTTGCCAGCTAAACTTGGAAATGTATTTCCTCTAAAAACTAATTTGGGAAACTGTTCTACTTCAACAATATGGGTTTGCCTGGCTTTGATGGGTCAGGATAGTCTGGGTTAATCTCCAATTCATAGAGTTTGAAGGAAAAGTAACTTGAAATAAGCCTAGAGAGGTAGCAGTGACCTTCAGGCAAAGCTTTGCAAGGATATGCTTCCATTTTAAGAACAAAAGTCAGTGGAGGGTTTTCAACAGAGCAGTTGCACAATCAGATTTTACCTTTTGAAGATCTCATGCTGCTTTCTCATCATGGGAAAATTACTCTTCTATGGTTTAGTTTCCACATCTGTACATCACAGAGAAAAAATCTGTTACAACGTCTGAGAAAATTATTTTGGGTAAGTAATATCTATAAAACACGTATCCTAGTTTTTGGCATTTATAAATAAATTACATATATATATATACATATATATGTGTGTGTATATATACACACACATATATATATGTATGTATGTATGTATATATATATATATATATACACACACACACACACACACACACACACACACCATATAATGTGGAGATCTTTTTACATTATTGATTTGTGGGAGAGCTATTGATTTCTGTATATTTATCTTGTCTCCAGCCATCTTACTGAATTATTGTATTCATTCCTGTATTTCTTCAGCCAGTTCTCTTAATTTTCCTTGTTATTCAATCGTATCATCTGCACAAAGTTTATTTCTTTTGCAAACTATTATTTGTGAATTAGTGAATTACTATCAACCTGCATTTGTTTGGAGGATAATATTTATTCTTGGAATCCAAGCCAGAATTGCATATTAGAAACAAGTTGTTTGATGGAGATGAAACCCACAGCTTAAATTACCTTTATGGTTGAATAGGATGGTAATTGCGATGATTGCATGAGACCATTTGGAAATTAAAAAGTTGTATTTAACCTACTAGCTGGAATAGAAAACAGGTTATTGTGTATTTGATTGAATTTAATGGGCTGTTGATATGACCTCCACATTCCCCATGTGAAATCATGCATTTATTCCAAGTTGAGTCGAGGAAAGGTCAGAGAGGTTTGAATACACACCTCTTCCCCTCACACCTTACTGGTGATTTGGAATATAAAATGGGACTTGATTTCTAGAATTGTGATTGTGTTTGTCACTCAGTAAATATTATGTATATTTAAATGTAAAGATCAAGATATGGAGAGTATCTAATATATAGATCCTGACATATAATAAGCGCGATAGATGGAATGTTTGTGCCCCCCTCCCCCCAAAGCCCATATGCTGAAATCCTAACCCCCGATGTGATGGTATTTGGAGGCAGGTCTTTGTGATTAGGTCATGAGAATGGTACCCTCATAAATGGGATTAGTGTCCATATAAAAGAGACCCTGGAGAGCTTTCTTGCCCTTTCCCATCATGTAAGGACACAGCAAGAAGATGGCTGTGTATGAACCGGAAGGTGGGGCCCCACCAAACACTTAATCTGCCTGAGCCTCCATCATGGGCTTCCCAGCCTCCTAACTGTGAAAAATAAATGTTTTGCTTAAGCCACGCAGCGGATGGGTGGGATTTTGGTTATTTCAGCCTGAACCGGTAAGGACAATAGGTATACAATAAACATTGCTTTCCCTCTCCTCCTTTTTAAATGCAAATGTCCAAGGACTATGGCCTAATATTTTCAATCCCCAGAATGAAGTTCTTCTGCTGCTCAGCTAGGCCTACACGGTCTGTCTCCTCTCTCCTCTCCACCCTCTTCTTCTACTACATTTCCCTTCTTCCTTCACTCTAGCCCCAGAGATCTTGATCTTCCCTAAACCTTTGAACTTTGAATGAATGAATGTTACAACTTCTGGCACATCATTGATGACCATGAACAGTAAAATGATTGTGGCTTGAATTAGCAGAATCAGACACCAGATGCTGTTGTTTCCTGAGGGGAAACAACAGATGCTGTTGTTTCCTGTGGGGTTCCTTGGGTGTTGAGGTCTGATATCTTGGGCATTGCTATTGATTGAATTGTGTCCCCTCCAAATTTGGATGTTGAGATCCTAATGCCCGTTGTGACCATATTCGGAGGCAGAGCCTATAAAGAGGGAAAAAGTTTGATGAGATCATGAGGATCTCTAGCACTGGTGCCCTTACAAAAAGAAAAAGAGACACCAGAGCTCTCTCTCTCCCCATGATGTGAGGCCACAGTGAAAAGGCAGCTGTCTACAAGCCAGGAAGAAAGCCCTCACAGAAACTGAATGTGATGGCACCTCGGTCTTAGACTTCCCAGACTCCAGAACCATGAGAAAATAGATTTCTGTTATTTAAGCAAGCCACCCAGTCTCTGGTATCTTGTTATGATAGCCCTACCTGACTAATACAGGCATAAAGTGATATGGTTTGTAAATGGTTTATGTGCCCTTCCAGCCCGCTGAAAGAGTGTCTGGGACATAGGAGTAGCTGTAATTTTGATAGTTTAAGAAGACAGGCTTAAAGAAAAAAAAAATGAAGACAGTCTTGGTTCCAGTCTGTTCCACATGTCTCATGTCCTCTTTGGATCAGTGGCTATCCAGGTCATGGTCTCATGGTGAGTTGTAGATGTGGGAGAGAGTGAGCAAAACAGCTGGTGTCTCTTGAGGCCTCATCCAAGAAATGACACACTGTCTCCCCCAGAAGATCTACTCACTCACTACCTTTCCACTTAGGTCTCACTTGTGTCACATGGTCATCTCTAGCTGCAAAACTTCTGGGAAATCAGGGAGTTATGTTCTCCTGCCTCTAAAGTGGGACATGGCAAAAGTAGGGAAAACGAGTTGTGGAAGTCTATTGGAGCAGTCAACCCACTGACTGTTGGTAGAAAAATTGGAATTTCTACCCTTACTTTAAGCCCCTTGGAGAACATTCTGGGGAGGAAGCTTTCATCTTTATTGCCATTGCTCAGATGCTCCTCCCTGTGGGTGGAGGAGTAGCTCATCTGGCTACTGAGAACGCTGAAGCTGTGCCTCCTTGTGTATGGTCTCCACCTGCTGGGGAAGCATGTTTTTCTTCTTTCCTTCCGTTTGTTACCCCTCCTGCTGTTTCCCAGCTGCTCTGCATAAGCAAAGGCAAGAAGAGACCGAACCCTTGGAAACAAGCAAATGGGCTGCGTCCAGCCACCATTAATGAAGCTGGTGTTCTGATATATCCAGCTCATAGTTTTTAATTGGGTCAACATTTCAGGTACAGAAGAGCACCTCCAAACCTCAACCGCGATTTTTGTGCTTTAACAGTTTACATGACAGTTTCATATCCACTTAATGGTTGACGTTAGGGGTCCAGCATTGCAGCAATTACTTCACCCCACTTTACGGATGAGAGAACCGAGCCGGCAGAAGGCAATGAAATACACACAGCCAGCATCGGCATAGCCAACACTCAAGCCTGCTTTTTCTGCTGCAGTAGGTGACACTGCCATTCCTAGGGCATTTATTCTACATTTCCTTGTGCCACCTCATCAATTCTGCCCAGCCTGTAGTACCTGTTTGTGCATCCTGCTGTCACCCATCCTGCACCCCCCTTCAGCCCAGGAGAGCAATGTCTCAGCAATCAGTCAATGCTAATATGCCAGCAATTTCCCAGAGCTTTGTTGTTGAAGAGGCTGGTCTTGATGTATTATTCTAAGTGTGTTGCTTAGGCAACATTGATTAATGATCAATATCTACATTACAAAATAATCATAGGGCCTGATAAAACTGTTCAGAAAGCAGAGACAGCTTCTTGAGCAGGTAGGAGATACCTAATACCAGATTGCCTATGGCTGCCATTTTGCACATTTTCAGTGGATGCTATGCTGACTCTACATTTGAGGTTCTAGACTTCTTAAAGGGGGGATGGCCATCAGGGTGCAGTTTCCTGCTTGGTTGCCTGGGAGAGCATTTTGGAGAAGGATGTTGCCAAGTGTAGTAGAATAGCTTTTGGCTCTCAGTTCTATTTTTTCTAGTGGAAAGCAAGGCCTAGCACACAGTAGGCTCTTAAATATTTGTGGACCAACGAATGCATGGACAGACCTTCGGGTAGTATGGACAGCTTTCTTGGCACTGGCTGGCCACAACTTCTTTCTGTAGGTTTCTCAGACATTCATAGGCAGTGTACAGGATTCCAAGAGTCTCTGATTCCACAACAGTTGGGCAGCATCCATGTGCTTTGAAAAATTCCTAGAAGGGGGCAATAGAGCACAATTCTCAGTAGTCTCTGAGGTCCAACAGCCTGGGTCTGAATCTTGCCTCTCCCATCCTAGCTCAGGAACTTTATGCAAATTTTTACCCATTGAACCTCGGTTTCTTCATGTGTAAAATAGGAATTCTATTGTCAGTATCTACTTCTTGGGTGAGCAAGATTCCATGAATTAACGCATGTTGAGTACTTAGCACAGTGTCTGGCACCTAAGAAGTCCTCGGTGATTATTAGCTTTTATTTCTGTTTCACTCAGGACTTAATGAAGACAACTTCAAAATTAGCTGAGAAAGAATGAATCTACCCGACGGAATGAGAACTTGATAGTTTGCTGTAGAATTAGTTCAAGTCAAATATTTACAGTAATCATGAAAGAAGGTACAGAGGGATTACCAAAACAGTCCGACATAGCTACGAGAATACAGTTCACTTTCGTTGGCTTGGAGTTTGCTCTCCTTGGGTCTAACACGTTCTGCTGATCTCATTTGTGCTTCTGTCACTGTTCTTGGGCTTCCGGGTCTGTACTGGGGTGGTGCTGGGGGATTCTTTGTTTCTGGACCTTCATTCTTAGTCTCTGAATTAACGGTTTGTCAGAGTTCTGATTTTAATGACAAGGACTTTGCCCGTTGTGTTTCCAGAGGCCTGGCTTCCCTCCAATTCATTTTGCGAAGTGCCTACTGTCTTTGCCCACGAAAGTTTACAGGTTTTTGTTTTGTTCACCTCTACTGCTCTTAGTCTCATGCCTATCTTGGGACTTGCTCTTCTGCAAATTTTTACTGGCAAAATGTTTAATTACTCTCATAAGGCTAGAGTGTAAAATGCACAACTTTTTAAGGGTACTTTCATGAGTGTGGCAAATGTTTACAGCTGTATCATCCAACCCCCTATCAAGATATAGAGCACTGTCATCACCCCACAAAGATCCCTGGTACCCATTTCTGGTCAATCTCCCTTCCTTTCAAAGGCAACTGACATTCTGCTTTCTATCTTTGCAGATCAGTTTACTATATTCTTGAACTTCTTTTGCTGAGTCTTACTTATGTCTGTGAGAACTGTCTTTGTTGTTTCCTGGATTAGAATTCCTTCTCTTTTATTAGTCAGCAGTGTTCTATTGTATGAATATCCTGTGGTTTGTTTATCCATTCTTGTATCGATGAACAAGTGGGCTATTTCCAGTTTTCAACTCTTATGAACAAAGCTGCAATTAACATTCTTTTACCAGACTTTTCGCGGACATATGGTTTCATTTACTTTCGTGGAAATAGGAGTGGAATTGTTGAATCACAAAGTAAGTGAACATTTACAGGAATTGCCAAGCTGTTTTCCAGAGTGACTATCCCATTTTGCATATCCACAAGATCCAGTTGCTTGGAATCCTCACCAGCTCTTAGTGTGGTCAGTCCCTTTAATTTTAGTCCTTCTAGTGGATGATGACTAAGGATGTTGACCATCTTTTTATGTGCCTTGCATTTATAGCTAATTAACATTTATCCAATTGATGGGAAGAGTAATTTCCCAGTTGGGTACTAAACTGAACATTTTCCCCCATGAATTCAGATAATGGGTGTCACCCCCCATTCCCTGTATAACTCCACTAAATGCCCTTTGATGGTTCATTTTATGTGTCAACATGACAGGGCCATAGACTTCCCAGATGACTAGTCAAACATCATTCTGGGTGTGTCTCTGAGGGTGTTTTTTTTTTTTTATTTATTTTTTTTAATGTTTATTTATTTTTGAGAGAGAGACAAAGAGAGAGACAGAGACAGAGCACAAGCAGGGGAGGGGCAGAGAGAGAGCGAGACGCAGAATCTGAAGCAGGCTCCAGGCTCTGAGCTGGCAACACAGAGCCCGATGCCGGGCTCGAACTCCCAAACTGTGAGATCCTGATCTGAGCCAAAGTTGACACTTAACCAACCGAGCCACCCAGGTGCCCCTCTGAGGGTATTTTTTAAATGAGATTAACATTTAAATTGTTACATTTAAATCAGTAACATTAAACATTAACATTTAAATCAGTAGACAGAGTATAGCATGGTGCCCTCCCTAATGTGGATGGGACTCATCCAAACAGTTGGAGGTCTGAATAGAGCAACAAGTCTGACTCACCTCTGAGTAAAAGACAACTTCTCCCACTGGAGTGCCTTTAAGCTGGAATATTGGTTGTTTCCTGCTCTGACCATTGCACTGAAACACTGGCTCTTCTTGGGTCCTGAGCCTGGTAGTTTTTGGACCGGATCTTATACCTTCAGCTCTCCTGGTTTTCCAGCCTGCCAAATGTAGACTTGTTAGCCTCTCTAACCACATGAGACTATTCCTTCTAACAGACCTATTTATCTATATCCATCCATCCATCCATCCACCTACCATTCTGTCTATCTATCATCGCTGTATGTATGTATGTATGTATGTATGTATCAATCACCGTCTCTTGGTTCTGTTTCTCTAGAGAACCATGACTAATATACCCTTTCCCTTTGCACTATTGTCTTCCAAAGTGCCCCATTTCAACTCTGTTTCGGCATAAGCATTTACACATAGCCCTGTGCTGGCTTCATTAAATAGGCCACAAACATATGCTCAATGCTTCCACCTACCAGCTTTGGGACTACAATTAAAATCCTTGCAGAAAATGATACCCCAAGTTATCTTTAAGGCATTCAACATAGCCACATTCAAAAATGCTGGCCTCCTGTGAGCACCGCAGGAAAGAGAACCACCTGGTGGTGGGGTTCCCGGCTCTTGGGCTGTTGTTCTTTAACCATGTTTTCCAACCGGAAGATATGATCAGGCAACACAAAAATGCAACAGTTCCTGCTCTCCTAATAGCAGAGTGACTAATAGAATAACTAGGAGGATAATACATCTCCTTGGAAGGAGGATGGTTAAGGATGCTGATGTAGATGCTGGGGCTCTGAAAGAGACGTCTGTCTCCTCACCACAGGATGGACACAAACCCACTCCTTCATGATGTGAACTCAAGCACAGTCTTCCGGAAAGCTGAACGCGAATTAATCAAGAGCCTGCCTGTGACGCTGCTGAGACTACAGGGCATGTTTCTCGCTTTCTCTCTCTCTTAAAACAATCTACTTATTTCCTTTGTCTGCTTCTTTGTCTTCTCACCTACTCATTTATGTATTTACTCTATATGATATTTATATATTACTTATTTGCCTCCTAGATATGTCATTAATTAATTTATTTAAAAGGTATGAACAGAACGAGTTACTTCCCCAGGTGAGGGCAAGGTATAACCCCTCTTTTAATTTTCAATTAAAATTTTTATTTAATTACACTTTTTAAAATGTATTAATTTTAGGGGCACCTGGGTGGCTCAGTCGGTTGAGCGTCCAACTTCGGCTCGGGTCATGATCTCGCGGTCTGTGAGTTCGAGCCCCACATCGGGCTCTGTGCTGCCAGCTTAGAGCCTGGAGCCTGCTACGGATTCTGTGTCTCCCTTTCTCTCTCTGCCCCTCCCCCGCTCATGCTCTGTCTCTGTCTCTCTCTCTCTGTCAAAAATAAACATTAAAAAAAGTATTAATTTTCAATTTAATTGTAATTAAAATGTATTATTTTATTTCTTTATTTTTAAAGATTATTTATTGAGAGAGAGAGAGAGAGAGAGAGAGAGAGAGAGCGAGCAGGGGGAGGGGCAGAGGCAGAGGGAGAAAGAGAATCCCAAGCAGGCTCTGTGCTGTCAGTGCAGAGCTGGACCTGGGGCTCCAACCCACAAACCCTGAGATCATGACCTGACCTGAAGTCGGACACTTAACTGACTGAGCCACCCAGGTGCCCCCAAAATTGATTTTTTTAAATTAACCACTCCTTATACTCAGATTAACAACAGGTCCAGGATCTTCCCTCTTGAGACCTGCAACCTTTCCCCAGATTCTTCATGAACTCCAGGGGGAGGCTCCTTGGCTCAAAAGGGGCTATGTGGGTTTCCAAATACAGGTAAAGGGAGAATTAGTGATTTGGGAGCTAGCCCACCCAGCCTGGTGCATCTTTTGGTCACTGCTGGGGGTCCCCTGGACCTGGAGCATGGGCTCCCACCGCCTCACCCCTCAAGTCTTTCCTCAGCTCAGGGATCACTTCCAGGGTTGGGTTCACACAGGTCTTTAACCGCCTACCTCCAGGGGGCGGTGTTGAGGCTCTGGTTCAGAGGCCCTTGGGGTGAGCATCCCGTTTGCTGCTTGTGGTATCTGTTTCACAATCTGAGTGCACTCTGGAGATTCTGGTAGTATTCATCCTCATCATTACAGGAGGTGGTCACTGTTCATCCTTCTCTTCCCCAAACACCCATGGTCCCCTTGAGAATTTTGCCCACACTCTCCTCAGCTTCAGGGTTGAAGGGATTAGAAGGGGCAGCACTTGCCTGGCCACAGGGGTCTCATTACTCCTCCCTACAGGATAGTGGGTACCCCTGAACCTGAAACCTGTCCACCTAGGAGTTCAGGGAATCTTCTCTAAGAATGATCCTGGGACTGCCTGGCCAGAATAACTGCCTACGACTGTCCTACCACAGCATCTTGAGAAACAAGTCACCAGGCACTTGGCTATGAGAGCAGTTTGTTCATCGTAGGAGATTTACAAAAGACCATGGGGGACGGGAAGGGGAAAAAATAGTTTCAAATGGAGAGGGAGGCAAACCCATAAGAGACTTTTTTTTTCTCCTTTATTTTTTATTTTTAAATTTTTAATTTTTTGAGACTCTTAAATACAGAGAACAAACTGAGAGTGGATGGGAGTGAGGGCGGGGGAGAGGGGAAAATGGGGGATGGGCATTGAGGAGGGCACTTGTTGGGATGAGCACTGGGTGTTGTATGTAAGCGACGAATCACGGGAATCTACCCCGAAACCAAGAGCACACTGTGTATACTGTATGTTAGCCAACTTGACAATAAATTATATTAAAAAATTTTTAAAAATCTATTTAAAAATTAAAAAAAGAAAGAAATACAGATAGATAATGAGAGAAAGTGAAGTCACTCATTCACCCATTACTTCACCCTTGAGAATTCCTGGTTCAGTCCTGGGCACGGGGTATACAGAAACGGCAAAAATCCTTGTCCTCAAGCATCTTGCTTTCTAAGTGGGGTGGGGGAAGGTGGGTGACAAACAAATAACTAATGCATGTTACCTGTTAAATAATGATCATTAGAAAGAAAACGTAAAGTCAGGAAGAGGGATGTGAGGAATGTATGTATGTGGGAGGGTGTATTGGGGGTAAGTTGACATCTTAGATGGAACGTCTCTTGAACAAGGTGATTTCTGAGAAAAGCTCTGGAGAAGGTGAGGGTGAAGAGCAGTCCACACGGAAGGAACAGCCAGCACAAAACTCAGAGTCCACAGCGCACCTGGCTTGTTCTAGCAACTGTGAGCAAGCCCACCAGGGTGAGTAGAGAGAATGAAGGAATGAAGGATGAGATGGGACAGATACAGGGGATGAATGCAGAAAGTCACGAAGCCACCACCATAAGTGAGGTCTCTTCCTTGCTGTTCTGCATGTTCCACAACAGGGTTCCTGACGGCTGGCTTCTTACTGGCTGCCATTTTATGTAGCCCCCCACCCACTTCTGGACTTTCCCATTGTTTCTGGTTTTCCCACATGACCACCAGCAAGCCCGTGTTGTAGTTTTCACATATGGAGTGTTATGCTCCAAGGAAGGACAGCAGATGGCACGAAATGGGGGCCCAGCGTCCGCCCATATCTGCAGATGGGGTGAAATGTTGAGTCATTGTTCTTAACTCCCATTCCATTTGGGTTTGTGAAGGCCCAGTGCTGCTGTCCTGCAGGGCTGGGAATGACAGTCTTTTGGGTCCTGAGCAAAATGACTGGGCTGATGGAATGTCTGCTAAATTGACAAGACAGAGTCAGGAAGAGAGAGGGGAAGAGCTAGAAAAGCCAAGAACAGACAGACATATGAGAGGAGGCCCTGCAAGGGGAGACCTGGAAATTTTTATAAAACAAATAGTATTTTTGTTGTTCTGATTTAAAAGTAAAGCATGCACGTTAAAGAAAATTTGGAAATTTCACAAAAGCATAAATATATTTTTTTAATTTTTAAAAATTGTTGATTTTTGAGGGAGCCTGAGTGGGGGAGGGGCGGGGGGGCGGACTGAGGATCCAAAGAGGGCTCTGCGCTGACAGCAGCAAGCCCAGTGTGGGGCTCGAACTCATGAACTGAGAGATCATGACCTGAGCCAAAAACAAGAGTTGGACGTTTAACCAACTGAGCCACCAGGTGCCCCCCAAAGAGTAAATATTTAAGTTGAAGCCACACAACCCCATTTTTAGAGGTAGTGATGCAACGTTTTGTGGCTTTCCATCAAGATAATTATGTGATTTTAGGTATACGCAGTTTTGGGTTTTGCTTCCTGTCATTTAAAATTTTGTCCAGAACCTTGACCCACAACTGGAACATTAAAAGCTGTGAGTGTTAATCATTATATAATATTTGACCAGTGTTGTATTTAACAAACCAGTTAACGAGCCAGCATTGTAACGAATGCTATCATCTCCTTCTTGCTGGACGTTTTGGTGGTTGTTACTATTGCACTGTTACAAATAATGCAGCCATGAGACCCTTCGTCAAGCATCTCTGACTATATCTCTGAATATTTCATTAGGATCAATTCCTAGGAATGAGGCAACTGGGCCAGGAGATGAATTTTTCCTTTTCAAATGCCCGAAACCTTGGAAGGAAGTGATTGACAACTTTGTGCAAGGATACTTGATTTGTTGAATTGATCACGACCAGATGACTGGCTGTTCAAATCTTGATTCTACAGTTTTGACATTACGGTCCACGTGGTGGCATTTCCTCAGAATGCAATAAAAATATTTTAGAGGGGGCACAGGGTGTCTTGCATTACATGTTAGACTTACTTTTGTTTTTTCCCCGGGAAAATCCAACTTGGGGCTAAAAGACATACAAATAGAATCAATGTAAAAAAATATAAAAGAAACTTAAATGCATTGTGTGGATCTTAATTAATTAGTTCTATCAGATCAGAAAACGTCTGTTAAGATGTATTCCATTTATTAGACAAATAGAAATTTGAATGGTGACTGAATTCTGAGAATACTGTGATGTTACTTTTGACCTTTCAGGTACAATGTTAAAAGGTGAGTCCTTATCTTCTAGAAGTGTCTTTGGAAGTATTGAGGATGAAATGATTTGATGTCTGGGATTTTCTTCCAAGTAATGTGTGGGGGCAGTTAATCAGACAGAACTGGCTGTGGGTTGATGGCTGTTGGGGCTGCTGGTGGGTCTTCATTTATATCAAAAGTCAGCAAACTCTGGCCCAAGGGCCAAATCTAGCCCACAGCCTGCTTCTGTAAATTAAGTTTTATTGGAAAACAGCCATGCCCATTTGTTTGCACATTTTCTCAGCTGATTGTGGTTGAGTTGAGTTGTTGCAACAGAGACAATCTGGCTGGCGAAGCCTGAAATATATTCTCTCTGCCCCTTAACAGAAAGCGTTTGTGGATCCCTGACTTATTCTATCCTGCCAATGTCTGTTTATGCTTAAAATAATACATAATAAAACGCTTAAAATACAACTAGTGTAGAAGAGCCAAGATGGTGGAACAGGATGGAAGTTTTTATTGCGTCTTGTGTCCATGAAATACAACCAGACCAACACTAAGCCATCCTGCACACCTAAAACACTGATTTGAGGATTAACACAACAATCTGCACAACCTGAACCACAGAACTCAGCAGGCACTCGGTGCAGAGAAGTGAACTGGGGGAGAGAGAAGCCCCGGAGGGCAAGGAGTTGCTTTTGCTGGTGCAGAGAGGATGGAGACAGGGTGGGTGAGGGGGCGAGAGGGGGGAGGGGTAGAGTTCAGGAAAAGCACCCCCACCCAAAGCAGCTGGAGACAAAGTGGAAAAGTGGAAATAGCCACAGGGACTGAACTAAAAGGGAGAAAGGAGAGGGTTGAAATTCAATCAAGACTCTACAAACAGGGGAGGGCAGAGTCTGAAACTCCCCAGCTCATTACCTGGCGGTGTTCCGGTGGGAAGGGCAGGTCCCCAGGAGAGAGTGAAGGCCAGTTATCCTCGGGCCACATGAGGAGATGCCGTTCGCCTGCTGGGAGGACATCTGGTGGAGGCTGTGTGGCCACCCGGTCCCAGCAGATCCCAGAGAACAACCACATTTACTGGTGGTGGAACAAGGTCATTAAGGGTGAAGACTGCGGCCAGATGCATGTTGGGATTTTCCATGATCCCTGAAATGCCCCTGCTACACGATCGATCGCGTGAACTTTTCTGGGGCAGGCTGGAACCCAGCCGTGGTCTCTGGGCGTCGGCAGCAGCAGTGGTCACGCGAACATTCCTGGGTGCAGTGGCACTGGCCTTTGCTCGGGGAGACCCTCCTGCAGAGGATCAGAGCAGGTCCGCGTGGCAGTCCCTCTTAAGGGAGGGGTTGAGAAACACAGCCGCGTCGGAGATAAAACTCAGGAGAGAGGTGGCGCCTGGTAACCTGACGGCTTGGTCAGGGACAGCATAGAAGTGGGGAGCGGAGGAAGCCAGAGACAAAGGATGGGTGCACGATTGCTGGTCGGGGAGAGCACAGAGTTTCCACACTAGAGACTGGGCAGCTAGGTCACGGCCATTTTCACCTCTCCCGCGCATGCGCATACACACCTGCAAGCACCACAAGAGTCCACTCCAGGAAGCTGAGCAGCGCCATCTAGTGGAGAACGAAGACATTACCCTAAGCCCCGCCCAACTGGGCCAAGCTTGCTCTTCAGGAACACAAGTCTCTCCACCTGCTTAGTTTACGAACTATAAAGTGTTTCATAGTTTGATTGCTAGAGGAAAAGGAGGTAATTTCAATTGTATTTCAGTCTGTTTATAGTCCATCTGTTCAATTTTCTTTTTTCTTCTCTTTTTCGTTTCTTTTCTTTTTTTAAGTACAGAAAGAGAAAAAAATTATTTTTTTTCAATTTTTATTACAAATATTTTTCATTAACTTTTTTCTACTATATTTTTTACTTTTGTGTAAATTTTTTCAAATTCTATTTTCTTCCATCATTTCATTTTATTCTACTTCAGTGTATTCATTGTTTCAATTTTTCAAATAATTTCCTTTTTTTTCTTTCCCCTTTTTTTCTATAATCGATCAAGCCCCTTTCTTAAATTTTTTTTTTTCAACTTTTTTTTATTTATTTTTGGGACAGAGAGAGACAGAGCATGAATGGGGGAGGGGCAGAGAGAGAGGGAGACACAGAATCGGAAACAGGCTCCAGGCTCCGAGCCATCAGCCCGGAGCCTGACACGGGGCTCGAACTCACGGACCGCGAGATCGTGACCTGGCCGAAGTCAGATGCTCAACCGACTGCGCCACCCAGGCGCCCCAATCAAGCCCCTTTCAACATGCAGACCAAAACACACCTAGGATCTAGCATCATTTACTTGATTTGTGTGTGTATGTGTGTGTTGTTTAAAATTTTTTAATTTTCATTTTTATAATTTTCACTTTTTACCTCATTAATTCTTTTTCTCCCTTAAAAATGATGAGATGAAGGCATTCACACCAAAAGAAAGAGCAGGAAGAAACGACAGCTCAGGACTTAACCAACACAGATACAAGCAAGATGTCTAAACCAGAATTTAGAATCACGATAATAATAATACTATCTGGAGTTGAAAATAGATTAGAATCCCTCTCTGTGGAGATAAAAGAAGTAAAAACTAGTCAGGAGGAAATAAAAAATGCTATAAGTGAGCTTCAATCTCAAATAGATGTCACGGTAGCAAGGATGGATGATGCAGACCAGAGAAAAGAAATGATAGAGGACAAACTTATGGAGAATAATGAAGCAGAAAAAAAGAGGGAGACTAAGGTGAAAGAGCACGATTTAAGAATTAGAGAAATCAGTACTCATTAAAATGGAACATCAAATCATAGGGGTCCCAGAAGATGAAGACAGAGAAAAAGGGGCAGAAAGGTTATGTGAGGAAATCATAGCAGAAAACATTCCTAACCTGGGGAAAGACACAGACATCAAAATCCAGGAAGCATAGACGACTCCCATTGGATTCAACAAAAACTGACCATCAACAAGGCATATCATAGTCAAATTCACAAAATACTCAGGCAAGGAAAGAATCATGAAAGCAGCGAGGGAAAAAAAAGTCTTTAACCTACAAGGGAAGACAGATCAGGTTTGCAGCAGACCTATCCACTGAAACTTGGCAGGCCAGAAAGGAGTGGCAGGATACATTCAATCTGCTGAATCAGAAAAATATGCAGCCAAGAACTCTTTATCCAGGAAGGCTGTTCAATTCAAAATAGGAGAGATTAAAAGTTTCCCAGAAAAAAAAATTAAAGGAGTTTGTGACCACTAAACTAGCCCTGCAAGAAATTTTAAGGGGGACTCTCTGAGGGGGAGAAAAGATGAACAAAATGAAAAAAAAAAAAAAAAGACCAAAGCAACGAAGACTAGAAAGGACCAGAGACCACCACCAGAAACTCCAACTCTACAAGCAACATAATGGCAATAAACTCTTATCTTTCAATACTCACTCTGAACGTCAGTGGACTAAAGGCTCCAATCAAAAGACATAGGGTAACAGAATGGGTAAGAAAACAAGATCCATCTATGTGCTGTTTACAAGAGACCCACTTTAGACCAAAAGACACCTTCAGATTGAAAGTAAGGGGATGCAGAACCATCTATCATGCTAATGGTCGACAAAAGAAAGCCTGAGTAGCCATACTTATAGCCGACAACCTAGACTTTAAAACAAAGACTGTAACAAGAGATGAAGAAGGGCATTATATCATAATTACGGGGTCTGTCCACCAAGAGGACCTAACAATTGTAAACATTTTTGCTCCAAATGTGGTATACCCAAATATATAAATCAATTAATCACAAACATAAAGAAACCCATTGATAATAATACCATAATAGTAGGGGACTTCAACACCCCACTCAGCAATGGGCATATCATCTAATCAGGAAATCAACAAGGAAACAATGGCTTTGAATGACACACTGGACCAGATGGACTTAACAGATATATTCAGAACATTTCATCCTAAAGCAGTGAAATACACATTCTTCTCCAGTGCACATGGAACGTTCTCCAGAATAGACCACACACTGGGACACAAAGCAGCCCTCAAGAAGTACAAAAAGATCGATTTCATACAGTGCATATTTTCAGACCACAACGCTATGAAACTCGAAATCAACCACAAGACAAAATTTGGAAAGGTAATAAGCACTTGGAGATTGAAGAATATCCTACTAAAGAATAAATGAGATAACCAGAAGTTAAAGAGGAAATTAAAAAGTACATGGAAGCCAATGAAAATAACAACACCACAGCCCCAAACATCTGGGACGTGGCAAAGGTGGTCATAAGAGGAAAGTATATAGCAATCCAGGCCTTCCTAAAGAGGGAAGAAAGATCTCAGATACACAACCTAACCTTACACCTTACAGAGCTGGAAAAAAGAACAGCAAATAGAACCCCAAATCAGCAGGAGACAGGAAATAATAAAGATTTGAGCAGAAATCAATGCTGTTGAAACCAAAAAACAAAAACAAAAACAAAAAAACAAAACAAAACAAAACAACAACAGTGGAACAGATCAATGAAACCAGAAGCTGGTTCTTTGAAAGAATTAACAAAATTGATAAATCACTAGCCAGTTTGATCAAAAAGAAAAAGGAAATGACCCAAATAAATAAAATCAAGAATGAAAGAGGAGAGATCACAACCAACACAGCAGAAATAAAAAGAATAAGAGAATATTATGAGCAATTATATGCCAATAAAATGGGCAATCTGAAAGAAAAGGAAAAATTCCTAGAAATATATGCACTACCAAAACTGAAACAAGAAGAAATAGAAAATTTGAACAGACCCATAACTAGTAAAGAAATCGAATTAGTAATCAAAAATCTCCCAAAAAACAAGAATCCAGGGCCAGATGGCTTTCCAGGGGAATTCTACCAAACATTAAAGGAAGAGTTAATACCTATTCTCTTGAAGCTGTTCCAAAACATAGAAAAGGAAGGAAAACTTCCAAAGTCTTGCATGAAGGCAGCATTACCTTGATTCCAAAACCAGACAAAGACCCCATTAAAAAGGAGAACTGTAGACCAATTTCCCTGATGAACATGGATGCAAAAATCCTCAACAAGATATCAGCCAATCGGATCCAACAATACGTGAAAAAAATTATTCACCACGACCAAGTGGGATTTATACCTGGGATGCAGGATTAGTTCAAAATCTGCAAAACAATTAATGTGATTCATCACACCAATGAAAGAAAGGACAAGAACCACATGATCCTCTCAATAGATGCAGAGAAAGCATTTGACAAAATACAGCATCCTTTCTTAATAAAAACCTTCAAGAAAGTAGTGATAGAAGGATCATGCCCCGAGATCATAAAAGCCATATATGAAAGACCCAATGCTAATATCATCTTCAATGGGGAAAAACTGAGAGCTTTCCCCCTAGGGTCAGGAACAAGACAGGGATGTCCACTCTCACCACTGTTATTCAACACAGTATTGGAAATCTTAGCCTCAGCAATCAGACATCACAAAGACATAAAAGGCATCCAAATTGGCCAGGAGGAGGTCAAACTTTCGCTCTTTGCAGATGACATGATACTCTATATGGAAAACCGAAAAGATTCCACAAAAAAACTGCTAGAACTGATGTATGAATTCAGCAAAGTGGCAGGATATAAAATCAATGCACAGAAATCAGTTGCATTCCTATACACCAACAATGATGCAAGAGAAAGAGAATCAAGGAATAGATCCCATTTACAATTGCACCCTAAACCATAAAATACCTAGGAACAAATCTAACCAAAGAGGTGAAAA
Organism: Panthera pardus; assembly: GCF_024362965.1. Classification (NCBI taxonomy): domain Eukaryota; kingdom Metazoa; phylum Chordata; class Mammalia; order Carnivora; family Felidae; genus Panthera; species Panthera pardus. The sequence goes on along the minus strand of NW_026526980.1, from coordinate 7,176,316 downwards.
ATGTATACACTGAAATCTATAGAAAACTTATGAAAGAAATTGAAGAAGACACACAAAAAAGGAAAAATATTCCGTGCTCCTGGATAGGAAGAAAAAATATTGTTAAAATGTCAATACAACCCAAAACAATCTACATATTCAAGGCAATCCCTATCAAAATAACACCAGAATTCTTCCCAGAGCTAGAACAAACAATCCTAAAATTTGTAAGGAACTAGAAAGGTCCCGAATAGTCAAAGCAATCTTGAAAAAGAAAACCAAAGCTGGAGGCATCACAATCCCAGACTTCAACCTATATTACAAAGCTGTCATCATCAAGACAGTATGGTACTGGCACAAAAACAGACACTCACATCAATGGAACAGAATAGAGAACCCAGAAATGGACCCACAAACGTATGGCCACCTAATCTTTGACAAAGCAGGAAAGAACACCCAATGGAATAAAGATAGTCTCTTCAGCAAATGGTGCTGGAAAAACTGGACAGTGACCTGCAGAAAATGAACCTGGATCACTTTCTTACACCATACACAAAAATAAACTCAAAATGGATGAAATACCTAAATGTAGGACAGGAAGCCATCTGAATCCTTGAGGAGAAAGCAGGCAAAAACCTCTTTGATCTTTGCCACAGCAACTCCTTACTCAACACGTCTCTGGAGACAAGGGAAACAAAAGCAAAAATGAACTATTGGGACCTCACCAAAATAAAAAGCTTCTGCAGAGTGAAGGAAACAATCAGCAAAACTAAAAGGCAACTGACAGAATGGGAGAAGATATTTGCAAATGACATATCAGATAAAGGGTTAGTATCCAAAATCTATAAAGAACTTATCAAAGTCAACACCCAAAAAACAAAGAATCCAGTGAAGAAATGGGCAAAAGACATGAATGGATACTTCTCCAAAGAAGACATCCAGATGGCCAACTGACACATGAAAAAATGCTCCACATCACTCATCATACGGCAAGTACAAATCAAAACCACAATGAGATACCACCTCACACCTGTCAGAGTGGCTAACATTAACAACTCAGGCAACAACAGATGTTGGCAAGGATGCAGAGAAAGACGATCTCTTGTAATGCTGGTGGGAATGCAAACTGGTGCAGCCACCCTGGAAAACAATCTGTAGGTTCCTCAAAAAATTAAAAATAGAACTACCTATGACCCAGCCATTTCACTACTAGGCATTTATCCACGGGATACAGGTGTGCTGTTTGGAAGGGACACATGCACCCCAATGTTTATAGCAGCACTATCAACAATAGCCAAAGTATGGGAAGAGCCCATATGTCCAACCATGGATGAATGGATAAAGAAGATGTGGTATATCTATACAATGGAGTATTACTCGGCAATCAAAAAGATTGAAATCTTGCCATTTGCAACTACGTGGATGGAACTAGAGGGTACTATGCTAAGTGAAATTAGTCAGTCAGAGAAAGACAAATATCACATGACTTCACTCATAAGAGGACTTTAAGATACAGAACAGATGAACATAATGGGAGGGAAGGAAAAATAATATAAAAACAGGGAGGGGGACAAAACACAAGAGACTCTTAAATATGGAGAACAGAGAGTTACTGGAGGGGTTTTGGGAGGGGGGATGGGCTCAATGGGTAAGGGGCATTAAGGAATCTACTCCTGAAATCATTGTTTCCCTATATGCTAACTAACTTGGATGTAAATTTTAAAAAATAAAATGAAATAAATACAACTAGTGTCAAAGATCTAATCGTTCCTGCAGCTGCTACCACCCAACAGTGTTTATCTACTAACGCTGTTTCAAATACATTAAGTCACAGCTGAAATGCAAGGCAACTATAATAAATTGCTGAAATATCTGTGAGATTAGGATTCGATAAAAATTTACTATTCTGTATAGATAATATATGCATGGTAAAGGATTCTATAGGACACGCTCTAGGAAGGACATCTCCTTTCCTTCCCTGTGTCTCATCCAACCAGTTCCCCTTCTTCGTATTTCTTGTTTATCCTTCTGGGGATAATCTGTGCGCGTATAACCATAATACAAATATACAGCTTAATGTGCCCTCATATACCCCCAAGTGATAGAGTACTGTATATATTTGCTTTTTGTCAGTTAATAATATATATTAGAGAGGTTTCCATGTCAGTTGTATAATACGTCTTAGATATATAATAATACATATTAGAGATGTTTCCATAGCAGTTGTAGAATATATCTTTGGTAGATAACAATATATCTTAGAGGTGTTTCCATGTTAGGTGTATAATCATTCCTAAATTATATGTATGAGTATAATGACGTGTGTGTGTATGTATATTCCTAAAGTTCATCTATTTAGGAATATATTCCTAATGTGTATATCTATATTAAGATATATAGTTTTTCCTTCTCCATGTTTTGGAAGAATTGAGTGGGCACAGAGGCACAGCCATGGTATTGAACCCTTGGGAGCGAGTGTGTTGCTCAGCACAAGAGGTCAGCGTGGGCATCCATCTTTCGCAGCACTTGCCCATCCCCATTCTGAGGGGAGGCTGTAGAAAGAATTCAACAAGTGTTTGTTGAATATGAGAAGCCCCTTTCTCTTCTTTGCCCTTCCCTAAAATACCAAAGAAAGACAGAAATGTTTGGGACTCCTGGGTGGCTCGGTGGGTTAAGCAGCCGACTTCGACTCAGGTCATGCTCTCACGGTTTGTGGGTTCGAGCTCTGTGGCAGGCTCTGGGCTGACAGCTCAGAGCCTGGAACCTGATTCAGATTCTGTGTCTCCCCCTCTCTCTCTACCCCACCACTGCTTGTGCTCTCTCTGTCTCTCTCTCTTTCTCTCAAAAATAAATAAATAAACATTAATGAAAAAAAAAGACAGAAATGTCAATTAGCAAATGCTGTTTGCTTCACCTTCAAAGTATCTTCAGAACCTGAGCACTCTTACTCTTCCCCACCCTGGTCCCAGACACAGTCACCTCTCCTCTGGTGGCACGACCGTGGTCTCATCACAATACCTGCGTCTCGTTCTTTTAAGTGAAAGTCAGAGATGGTGCTCGCTTGCTCAGAATGCTTCAACAGCCATTTTATTTTATTTTATTTTATTTTATTTTATTTTATTTTATTTTATTTTATTTTATTTTATCTTATTTTATCTTATTTTATCTTATTTTGTTTTTTGTATAAAGCTGAGATTTTTACTGACATGTAGATGTGCTTTGGAATGAACGTTTCTACAAAAAGGTTCTATAAACAATAGCAAACTTCTAGCCTGAAGTCGTAGGAAGTTAAAAACATAACAGCACAATAAATACAACTATGCCCTCCACAGCCCCAACCACAGAGAGGGGTAGGCAGCCCTCAAGTGTGGGGGGAAACATGCTTTGAGATGGTCTTCACAGTCAACAGGAAGACGCCCAAAGTGCCCCCCAGGAAGAGGGTATGTGACAAATCTGTGCCACAGAAACAGCTACATGGGCCTCCCAAGTCCTATTTCCCCAACTTTGCCACTTTCCAACCCTGCCCAGGGGTCATCAGCTCACAGCTATAGTTTGAGCCCAGGCTAGTTTGCTCAGTCCTTACCAAAAAACTGTCTTTTTTTTTTTTTTTTTTTTTTTTTAGTTTATTTATTTTGAGAGAGAAAGAGAGTGGGAAGGGGCAGAGAGGGAAGGAGAAAGAGAGAATCCTAAGCAGGCTCTGCACTGTCAGTGTGAAGTCCCATGCTGGGCTAGAACTCAGGAACCATGAGATCATGACCTGAGCCAAAGTTGGACGCTTAACCAACAGAACCACCCAGGTGCCCCTTCCCCCACCCCTCCACCCTCACCCCTGCCAAACCTTCTTGTCACTGGACTGATGACAAGCCTCTTGTCACTGGTCTGAACTGACGACAAGCCTCTGTGCAGAATGCAGGTCCGTGGTCCTCCTCTCATGGACAGTTTCCAAAAGAAAAGAAAATATGTGAGCTCCACTCCATTGTAAAGGTCACTGGATGGCCCTGTAAGCAGAAGGGACATGAATGCGGGACCCTAGCCTTAAGGTCACTGCTGGCCATAGACAGGTTTGATTTATACAATGGCTCATTTTATTCAGAACCAAGCCTAAAAGACTCACAATGAGTTGTAAGGTCCTGCCACCTGGTCTTCTTCAGGATCTTTGCTCTCCCTCTCTTCTGTAGCCTGGGACCTCCTCTCTCTACTCCCTAGAAAGTTCTTGGCCCATATCCAAATGGCTCACCTCTCACCTCCTTCAAATCTTTGCTCAAATGTCACCTTCTCAGACATGCCTCCCCTCCATTTAAAAATCCCTTTCCCCAGCACCCCGTGTCCCTCTTCCTAGCTTTATTATTTTTTGCCATAGTTTTTATCCCTTCTGTATTAGCTGACCATGAGCTAATGGTGGCTTCAAACAACAGAAACATATTCTCTCACAGTTCTGGAAGTCAGAAGTCTGAAATCAAATGTTGACAGAGCTGGTTCCTTCCAGAGGATCTAAGGGAAAATTAATTCCATGCCTCCCTCCTAATTATAGCAGCTGCTGGCGATCCTTGGCATTCCTTGGCTTGTAGACACGTCATTCCAGTCTCTGCCTCCTTCTTCTCAATGTCTTCCCCTCTTTTGTCTTATAAGGACACTTGTTGGATTTAGGGCCCATCCTAATCCAAGATGATCTCATCCTGGTATCCTTAACTACATCTGCAAAGACCCCTTTTCCATAAGGTCACATTCACAGATTTCAGGTAGGCCTGTCTTTTGGGCAACTACACTGAACCCCTTACACCTTCCATTTCTCATATACTTACTGATTCATTTTGTGTTTGCCTTTCTTTCCATAGTAGGATATAAACACTAAGAAGGCAGGGTTTTAAAAAAATATGTTTATTTATGTATTTTGAGAGAGAGAGAGAGAGAGAGAGAGAGAGAGAGAGAGAAGTGCAAGCATAGGGTGGGTGGCAGAGAAAGAGAGAGATAGAATCCCAAGCACACTCCACACTACAGTCAGCATAGAGCCTGACACAGGGTTCAATCCCACAACTGTGAGATCATGACCTGAGCTGAAACAAGAGTTGGACACTTAACCAACTGAGCCACCCAGGTGCCCAATTTATTAATTATTTTGAGAGAGAAAGCATGAGCAGGGGAGGGGCAGAAAAAGAGAGAATTCTAAGCAGGCTCCCCATCATTGTCTGCCCAGAGCCTGACATGGGGCTTGATCCAAGAACCCTGAGATCATGAGAAAAGCCCAAATCAAGAGTTGGATGCTTAACACTTAATGCCCCTGAGAAGGCAGTTTTTTGTCTCCCCATTCCCATTATGTATTGGGCAATGCTCAGTATATGGGGTGGGCTGCAATTTGTATTTGCTGAGAGTGAATGAGTGAATAAAGTTTTTGCCACAAGTTTTACAACTGAGAATTGTAGGATTATCTTTTCTTCTTTCTGCTGGTCAGAGATGCCTTGGTTAATACATCATTTATCAATAAAGTAATTTGGAACACGAGGACTTGGTGAAATGTGGCCTACATGAATGAGTGGCATAAGTCTAAAATGACTCACGGAGTCCATTTATAACTAGAAACTTTGAAGGAGAAAAATCAACACCTGAAAAGAAATGGCATATATCACCCTCACCAACCATTTCTTCGCAGAAGATCTACATGACTTAAGAGTAAACAATTGCTGATCTCCTTGATGGTGTTATTACTTATCAGTGACCACCTAAACTTTAAGCGTGGTTTTGAACTTTAAAAAAAGTGATTTGCGCCCACTTTGGGCTTATAAAAGGATTAGGGTTAGAAACTGGGTTGTGGCTCAAAATTGGCATGTTTGGGTGGAATCTTCTGCTGTAAGAACAGAGATGGGCTGGGGCTCTGGGATCTTGGGGACTGGGCCTCTCCCACACAGGACCATCTGTCCTTCTTCTTGGCCCAGGATGAAAGACGCTCTCAGAGATGCTTTTCTGTGTCTGGAAGGAACAGAGGGTGATATCAGGATTTATATTTTGACTCCTAGCCTTTGACTCAGTGTTCATGGTCCAAAGAGGCTCTAGGAACTGTCATAACTACCACCCCATTCAGCTTCCAGACCCTCTCCCAGAGTGTCTTCTGTGGGAGAACTATTCCACTGGCCATGAGCACCTGTAGGACATTGCCCATGTCCTAGCTGCAGACGTGTCCTGTGGTTCTGCTCCAGAAGAGTGTTCCAGTTTTCTTTCCCTCTGACTGCCTGCGAGGGTCATGGCCCAGAAGGGAGCCTCAGTGGGATCTTCTGTTCTTTACAATTTATTATTTTCAGAGATGTTCCCAGCTTTTCAATGGCAAACAAGAGAATAGGGGGCACTGAGCATTCTTCTCTGGTGATCTTTTTTCTTAAATATCTTTCTCCACCCCCCCCCCCCCCACCCCGGCTATCAAAGTAATACAGGCTTGCTATTCAAAATTTGGGAAACAAAAAAGAAGGGACTGCTAAAAAGCGTCTAAATCACCAATAATTCTGCTACCAGAAATAACTACTATTATTACTTTGGTTTATTTTATTTCAGTATTATCTAAATGAGTATCTACCTGTATGAATATCTATATAAATATAGTCATATTTATATGATTATAAACACATATTACAGAGCTATTATACTTTGCATATAGTTTTTCAACATTTTATTATGAAACTATTTTAAACATTAAAAAATGTAAAAAATATATAGTGAACACACATGTACCAACCGTTAGATTCTTCCATTAACATTTTACTTAATTTGCTTGATCACTTACCCTTTCCTTCTCCCTCCTTTCCTTGCTTCATCAGTTCCTCCCTCTTTTCATTCCTCTACTTATCCATCTCTCCACCCATCCACATTTCCATTGACATGTCCATCCATCCATCCATCCATCCACATATTCAGTGATATATCTATCCATCAATATATCCATCCATCCACCCACCCATCCATCCATCCACCCTACCCTCATTCTCTCTGTTCATCTATCCATACTTCTATCAATTCATCCACTTTTGGTGATGCTTTTCAAAGTAAGTTACAGATGTTACAATTTACCCCTAAATATTTTTGTACATACAACTTTTATCTTGCTTCTTCTTCACCTAACAAAATATGAACTTTCCTATGTTTTCAAATATTCTTCAAAAGCACTTTAAAAAATAGCCACCTGATATTCCATGGCATAGATATACCATAATTTATTATTTCAATAATTGAAATTATTATTATGGGAATTTTTTAGGTTTATTTATTATTATGGGAATTTTTAAAAGTTTATTTATTTGAGAGAGAGAGAGAGGGAAAGAAGAATCGGGTGGGGGAGGAACAGAGAGAGAGGGAGAGAAAATCACAAGCAGGTTCCATGCTGTCAGCACAGAACCTGACACAGGGCTCTATGCCATGAACCATGAGATCATGACCTGAGCCAAAATCAAGAGTCAGATTCTTAACCAACTGAGCCACCGAGACACCCCTATTATGGGAAATTTTAATTTTTTTTCTAATTCACCACTTTAACAAGTAATGCTACAGGGAATATCTTTGAACGTGAGCCTTTGGACCGAACCTCTGATTATTTCTTTAGAGAATAGTTACAAGATAGAATGTAACTGAGTCTAACAGTATGGCCATTTAAAAAAGGACTTGAAGCGTAATTTCTGGTTTTCTCTTGAGATAGGAGCTCCTGCCTACGGTCTTACAGAGGTCCTTCTGGCATGTAGGTGGGTGGCCATATCTACAGTGTGGTGGTAAGAGAAGGCCGTTGTGGTAGGGACGTGGCCTCACACTCCAAAGTCTCTGGCGAGGGTGTGGGTGTGGTGAAAGAAAATGTCCATGTTGGGCATTTCTCCATGGATTTCCTCCTTGAATCAATAGGGTCAGTGTTTGTTATAAGAGCCTGACTATAAGGCATAAAGGAACAGGACCTGCCATTCCTTACATCCTCAGTACTCAGTCCTTTTGGCAACTGAGAGGCCCTCTCCCCCCAGGATGTAAGGGTGACTGGGAGTGGCCAATCCAATTTAATGCTTTTGTAGAAAATTAAAAATCTGCTAGGCATAGTGCTAAGGGCTGTGGGGTTACGGGAATGAAAATGACAATAGTTCTCAAGGAGCATACAATCAACAGGGGGAGTCTTGGCATTCTGTTTTTAAGACTTTATAAGTGGAGTAATCAAGGCAGAAATCAAGGGGACAGAAGAGAATTCATGAAACTTTTGTTTGTGTTGGGTCATGATATGAAACAGAATGTTTGTATAGACTGTGGTTTGGAAAGTATGGAGGAAGACATAAAACGTTGTGAGACCCCAGGAGAGAGGCGCCTTTTGAGGGTTGGCAGGGTTCAGGAAAAATGTCTGAGAGAAGATGATGACATTTTAACTAAATCTTAAAATATGAGTAAGGGATTTTCCAGATGAGCAAGGACAAGAAGAGAGAGTCCTGGCAGAGGGAACATCTTGTACAATGTCAAGGAGGTAAAGAGGAAAATATTGAAATCAGACAACATCAAGGAGTTATTTATATGTTTATAGGTGGAGTCTACCGGCGGCGGGGTGGGGGGGGGGTTCCAGTTTGAGACCTCTGATGGGGAGTGATGGTGACTCACTGGAGGATCACCAACAAGGTGGTGACCATCAGATTTGGGGCAGATGGTTTGTTTGCTAGTTAGATGGTCTTGGGGTCATGGACTTGCTTATGTGAACTCTTCCCCACCCCTGTGTCTTTTCTCAAGCTGTGCCCACCTCCTGTTTGTACTTCAAGAGTCATTTGAGGTGTCCTTTCTTCAGGTTAGTTGTCCATGCAGGGTTAGGTACACGTTTTGCTCCTACAGCATTAGGCTTATCCCTGGCAGAACTCTCACTGTATTGTTTTCTCATTATCTGCTCACAACCTACAGGCAGTTGGGCTCTGTGAGGTCAGAACTCATGTGTTATGTATCGTTGCTAATGCCTGGGCCTGCCTTGTTCAATATGTTTGTTGAGTAAGATTACGTATTATGGGCTAACCAGACTGATGAGGACAAAGATTGTCTTTGATAGAGGCAGATTGCTTTCCTATACCTGGTCAGGCAATCTGCAAAGGCAAGGTCTCCATCTGTAAGGTGTGGAACATAAGGATACTTAGCATGTGTGTTCTTGTGAAGATTAAAAGAGTTCATACATCATTATAAAAGTACTTGATAAACCATTCAAGTGTTTGATAAATGTTTGTTAATGGTGGCTTTGGTGACTATGACGTCACCTGCTTGGGATACAGGAAGGTGAGACACATAGGAGGAAGTTAGAATGGTTCAGGACTTTCCCATAGCCTATAGCCCAGGTTTTACTGATGGACAGACTGTTATCTGTGGGCAGAAAGGGCAGAACACAGACTATTAAGGCTGAACAAAGTTTCCTGATCTCTAGCCTGAATTTTTTTGTGTTGAGGACGTTCAGAGGGGCAGAGGGATGCTCAGTTAGGCCTCGGATAAACTTTCTCATCCAGGGCATAAACAAAGGGCAAATGTTGGCAATAAGTGTCTCAAACTGTTTAACCAGTTGCCTGTGTTCTTCTAGAGCAGAGGCTGGAAATGCTTTCTCTACAGAGCCAATTGGCAAATACTTAACCTTTACAGGGCAGTCTCTGTTGCAACTACTCAACACTGCTATTAGAGCATGAAATGAGTCATAGATAATATAGAAATGAATGAGATGGTTGTGTTTCAATAAAACTTTATTTACAAAACAAGCAGAAGACCAGGTTTGGCCTGAGGGGGCTGTAGTTTGGCAAACCCTAGTCCAGAGTCTTCAGAACCTGGTGATATGGTTAGGGCTGCAGAGGGATGCCTGCATTTCTTGTTGTTTCAGAATACTTTCAAGTCTTGTAGTGGTTGGGGTAGAATTAGAGCTGGAATCCTCCCTTCCTTGTATTTTCTGTGTTGGATGCCTGTAATCGGGAATTGACTAGCTGATGTTATTTGGGGGGATTCTGTGTGTGTTTCCAGTACCAGGATGCTAGTAGGGCCCTTGTGGGGAGGTTAAAAACCCAGGTTCTGGAGACAGAAAGGCTTAGGTTCTAATCCATCTCCACTTGCCATTGGGGTGGCCTTGAATGAACTGTAGAACTTCTTTTACATCTCAGTTCCCTCATCTGTAGAATGGGGTAATAATACCTACCTTATAGGAGTGTTGAGAACATTAAAAGAGATAACACATATAATATGATAAAAGCAGGGCTTCTCAACCTTGACCACTATTGACATTTTGGGTTGGATATTCTTTGTTTTGGGGGAACATTCACATGGTCCCTCCATGACTCATGGGAGCCACATCTCTGGGGGCAGGGAAAGTCCAGATATAGGTAAAGCTTGACCAGTAAACCTCAGTTTGGAAAAAAGAAAATCCCTTAACCTCTTCTTGATCAAATCATCGATTACTTTCCCCAAACACAGCCTTACTGAGCAGACAAAAAGGAAGATTTTCTAAGATAGCCAACCTTTCCTGCAACTGAAAGCAAGAAAGCCGAGCTTCTGGGACTCCCCTCTGGCTCAATTTTGGAAAGAAAATATGGACTGAACTGCTTGCTTCTCTTCTCCCGGATGGCAGGAAATTGTGCACGGGCAGGAGCTTTGGAAGCCCTCTCTCCCCGCAGGGATTCTCCTAGCTTGGAAAGCAGTGTCCTTTTTACTCCTTACCATAAGATGGCACTCCCATGCCTGCACTAGGAACTAGGTTGGCTGGCGAGAGGGCTCTTTGGACGACAGCAGCAGAAAGCCACTGCGCTCATCTGTATTTGCTTTACATCGCTATGCTAACAAGATGCAGACATTTTATTCCAAATGCATAAATGTTATTGAGTTTGCCAAGGATTTTTGCCTGAATTCGAGAAAGAGGACTGATGTTCAGGACCAAGGGGAGATGAAAAGCTGGGGCGGGGGCGGGGGGGGGGGCGGGAGGGTGGTGGTAGAAGGAACAGAAAAGCTTGTCCATCCTGGCTTGGTTCAGCTCTTCAGTCCATGTATTTATGCATTTCGTATTAACACACTGCAGTGCGGATTTCTCTGGGACTGTGGCTCACACAGAATCTTGTTCTCTGGTCTCAGTTCTGCGGGAAGCTGCAAACAGCGCGGCCCAGGTGAGGGACTGCGGAAGCGGAGAGGGCCGTTGCCCAAGCTGGGGTTTGGTTTCTGTCAAGTTTCTGATCCCTTGGTTGAATCTCTTTCCTGCTGACTGATGATTATCTGGAACCTCGTGTAACTGAGGATCAGGTTGCCCTCGAACGTGAGAGGGCAAGTCTTCACCATATTGATGACTGAGGGCTACATCCTGTGGCCACCCAAGCCAACATCTTCTCCCTCCCAAGTCCAACGGGGATTCTTGGATCTCTCCTGAGTTGTAGGGAAGAGGAGGTGCCAGAGACACTGGTTGTCCCCTTGAGCCACTCTCCTGTCTGTCATTGCTTCAGAGAGCCCAGCTTCTTAGGTGCCAGAGATGCCCAGAGGACTTCCAGTTTCCCAGAGTTTCTCCTACTTCTCTCTCTGTGCTTTCTTAGGAGCTGGGAAGCCTGACTATTTGACCAAATGGATGGAGGGTGGGTAGATGGGTGGATGGAAGAATAATCGAATCCCTCTGTGGTTACCTGACAGGGCACTGTATGATTTCAAACCAGACAAGCAGGTGGAATCTTGACCTTTTATTATGAAAATTAAAGATCAGGTTAGTGGGTTCTGTTCTTAAAAGGCTTAGTCTTGGGGAGCCTGGGTGGCTCAGATGGTTGAGCGTCCAGCTTAGGCTCAGGTTATGATCTCACAGTTCGTGAGTTCGAGCCCCTCATTGGACTCTGTGCTGACAGCTCAGAGCCTGGAGCCTGCTTTGGACTTTGTGTCTCCCTCTCTGTCTCTGCCCCTACCCTGCTCTTGTTCTGTGTCTCCCTCTCTCTGTCCCCCCCCCCCCCCCCACCGCTCACACTCTGTCTCTCTCTCTCTCTCAAAAATAAATAAAGATTTAAAAAAAAGGCTTAGTCTTATAGGGATTTAAGACATGCTGGTAGCTATTAAATAATCATAAAAAACTACCGGCTTTTGGGCACCTGCTATGGACCGGGTTTATATTTATATAACCTATGTATACTTACAATATATATCAAACTATTTTTATATTTACATGCTCTTATATATTACTTAAATAGAAACTTTGATAAGTTATATATATTTATGTTATATATTTACTTTTTAAAAGAAGTCTGATATAGAATACAGTAGTTACCACCATGTTTTTTTCTTTTCTATTCTTTTTTTAAATGTTTATTTATTTATTCTTGAAAGGGAGAGAGAGAGCATGTGTGCACACAAGTGGGGGAGGGCAGAGAGAAAGAGAGAGAGAGAGACAGAGAATCCAAAGCAGGCTCCAGGCTCTGAGCTATCAGCACAGAGCCCAACATGGGGCTTCAACCCACGAACTGAGAGATCATGACCTGAGTCAAAGTCAGATGCTTAACCAGAATGAGCCACCAGGCGCCCCAACAACCATGTTTTTCTTAGCATTCATTGTTTCCTTTCTCCTTCCTAATAAAATTCTGATTTTTTTTTTCAGTTTTTCCCCATCCCCTACTCAGCAGATCCTTTCTTTCCCAGCTCAATGGATGGGTCCTATATAGTCTAAGCCATTTATGGTAAATTCAACCCTCTTCCCAGTGTTTGGTTCCAGAACTGGGCCTAAGGCAATTAATGCAGAGCACCCCTCTGGATACTGTTAGTGATCCCAGACTGGATATGTGACCCGCGTTGGTGCAGTCAGTGTAAGGAAGAAAACCCCAACCATCAGCCAAATGGTGGGAAAACTTGCTGCCTTCTGTGGGCATGTACAGTGAAGCCTGTAGCTGACAGCTTTCTTGCAACCAGAGGGAAATTGGCTTTAGGATGACATTGATGCTTGGCTGGTGGGGCAGTGATATGGAAAGAACCTAGGTCCTTGATGACATCATTGAGTGGCTGGATCAGTAACCCCGAAACCTACTTAACCTCTGGGCTCCCTGTTAAATGAGATATATTTAAAAATACCTTTATTGTTTAAGCCAGATGAATTTGGTGTTTTGACTGTTTTCAGGAACATGATTGCTTTTGTCAGACAAAAAGGAGACAGATATTCTGAGAGGTCAACAACAACAGCAGTGTCAAAAACAACAAAACAACATTAAGTGGGAAAGGCAGCATTGTAACCCTGGATGGTCCAACCTGATGGACTCCATGCTCTGGATCTAAGCCCATGGAGTTGCCTCCCACTGAAAACAATGTAGAAAGTGTTTGAACGAAAGCCAGGGGCTTGGGGAAGGGGAATAGAAAGAACTTATAACTAGGGAAGGAAAACATTGGAGACTATTGAATGAAGCTCATTATTCCCATAGAATGTGAGACAATAGCCATGTCAACAGAGGGAAAAATTGGTTAGCTACAAACTCTAGTGGAGAGAATAGTTCTACTATAAACTTTGATAAATTTCATAGGACTAGAGATTTGATAGAAACTAACATTGATGCCTTTGTCCATTTTGGGAGGGAACACTCTTTTTTTTTTTTTGGCAACTTCCTCCTCTCTCCTCCTTGTTCTGTGATTAGGGAGTGAGAAGAGATGATTTTTCTATTTAAAACTGAATGAAAAAAGCCCAAATCCCCAATGCCTTTTTAGTCCAGAATGAAGGACACATTGACAACTAATGACAACTTGATTTTACCCTTACTCCTGCCTCTTGGAGTATGACTTCTCGGACCTCTGCCCAAAGTTAGATTTGTCTGTCACTTTGGATGTTGGAAAGAAGCTTTGCAAAAGTGTTCTTTAGGGAACTTGCTGACCAAGGGAACGAATGATACCGTTTGGGGCTGGAATTTGCTGAGAGATGAGGTTGAGTGAAACTTTGATTGTCAGAAACGACAAGCGAGTGACTTCCCTGGAAAAAGTGGCAGTTTTGTTCAAGTAACAGGCCCCATGGCATGCCGCAAGAGCCTACGTTTTTTATTTTGAAACGTGTTAAAAATACAGAGAGCTTGAATACACATTTCTCTAGCGGAAACATGGACGTGGTACATAAAAGATGTTCAACATCATCATTAGGGAAATGTCAAGCACTACAACGAGGAAATACAACTGCACACATATTAGGATGGTGATTTTTAAGAAAAGGGAAAACAAGCGCTGGCAAAGATGGGGAGAAACAAGAAGCTGTGTGCGTTGCTGGTGGGCAGGTAAGGGGGTGCAGCCGCCATGGAAAAGAGTGTGGTGGTTCCTCAAACAATTAAGCATAGAGTTACCATACGATCTAACAATTCCATTGGCAGGTACATATCACAAAAAATGGAAAACAGGGACTCAAATAGCTGTATGTCAGTGTCTACAGCAGCATGATTTACAAGAGCCAGCATGTGGAGACCACCAAACTGTCCATCAACAAATGAATGGAGAAACCAAAGGTGGTCTTTCTATATAAAGGAATATTATTCGGCCATAAAAAGGCTGGCCTTGTGACACATGCTACAACATGGACAAAAACATTGTCTTCAGTGAAATAAGCCAACGTAAGAGGACAAATATTATAGGCCTCCACTTGTATGAAATATCTAGAATGGTCAAATGCATAGGGACCAAAGGTAGATTAGGTTGCTGACAGAAAGGGGAAGGAGGGGCGGTTGTTTAATGGGTACAGTTTTTCTTGAGGCTGATGATAAAATTTTAGAAATAGTGATGAAGGTTGCACAACATTGTGAAGATAATTCATAACATTTAAAGAAAAATGTAGAAAAATACTAAAAAACATAGAAAAAAAAGAAACAACAGCAGGATATACAACAATCACCCATGTCCTCATTGGGTGGAATGAACAAATACTAATATTTTATCATATTTACTCTAGATATTTACATGGCTGGTGAAGTTATTCCTCCATAGCATATGTGATGGATGCCCTCTGCCACATCCCTGTGCTTGGTCTGAGTCCCCTTGCTGCTACCGTGGAGAGTGTCCATGCATCTTGATGGTATGAACCTCAAAAGCCTGCGTCTCTCAGCTTCTTGTGAGGAGAGCTTTCTCCAGTGGCAAGGGAGCTCGCTCTCTGTCCACAAGTCAATCCAAAAAGGTGCAGAAAAGCAATGCCGGGAGGTCATCCCTCAAACAATGAGAGATGAGAATTAGGAAAATAGGGTCTCAGATTCCTCATCCCTTTGCGGATCAAGTCTGAGGCATATTCCCTTGTGGCTCTTCAGAGGGTCCCCAGTGAGACTGCGTTGTCACAGCAGTAACCCTCTGATTAACGCACGATTTATTGGCTTTTCTCCCCTCCCGGTCTTTCTTTCCCCACTTCGCGCAATTGCTGTCCCAGAAGAACTCCTTATTTTAGGCTCTGGTTTCTGTTGATCCCAAACTAGGACATCCCCTTTCTTCCCATTCCCCTCTTTGCTCATAAGAGGCAATCATTTCCATGAAGTTAGTGTAAATGCTCCTGATGGACATTTTCTTACATGTGTAGCTAACACGTCAACATACGCTTTAATGGGTTTTAAATAATTTTGTGAATGATACCAGCGTGTGTGTGTGTGCAAGTCTGCAACTTGCTTTTCTCACCCAATATGTTCTCAAGATTGCTCTATGTGATAGTAAAGATCTGGGTCATTATTTTTACTTCTGTGTTCAATTTTAACCATTGTATGACCGAACCCCCATGATGAGTATTTTTCTTTTTCCACATATTTTGCTATTACAAACAGTGTTTCAATGACCACACGCATACCCTTATTTTATTTTAAAGAAATGTATCCAGAAGTGGAATTGTTGGATTGGAGAGTATGCATAAACAATAACTTTTGAGAAGTGCATTAAGAGGCTACCTGCAGATAACATAAAATTAACCATTTAAAAGTCAGTGTCATTGACTACAGTCACAATGTTGTGCAACCACTACCTCTTCCTAGTTCCAAACATTTCCATCACTCAAAAAGGAACTCCCATATTCAGTAGCAGACACTCCCCATTATTCTCTCCCCCCAGGTCCTTGCAATTACTGTTCAACTTTCTATCTCTATGGTGTGCCTGTTCTGGGTATTTCATATAAATTAAACTATCCATTTCATCACCTTGTATATCTGGCATCTTTCACTGGCCATGTTTTTTTCTTCTTATTTTTGAGAGAGAGACAGAGTGTGAGCAGGGGAGGGGCAAAAAGAGAGAGAGAGAGAGAGAGAGAGGGAGACACAGACTGGGAAGCAGGCTCTAGGCTCCGAGCTGTCAGCACAGAGCCCAAAGTGGTGCTTGAACCCATGAGCCATGAGATCATGATCTGAGCTGAAGTCAGATGCTTAACTGACTGAGCCATCCAGGCACCCCTCACTGGGTATGTTTTTAAGGTTCGTGCATTATTACAGCTTCTATCATAGGTTTTTTTTTTTAGTGACTCAATGATATCCCATTATATGTAAATATCACATTTTGTGTTTCTATTCATCTGTTGATGGACATTGGGGCCATATGCACCTTTCAGCTCTTGTGAATAGTGCTGCTATCAATACGCATATACCTGCATGTGTTTGAATACCTGTTTTCTTTTTTTTTTTTTTTTTTTAAATTTTTTTTTAACGTTTATTTATTTTTGAGACAGAGAGAGACAGAGCATGAACAGGGGAGGGGCAGAGAGAGAGGGAGACACAGAATCTGAAACAGGCTCCAGGCTCTGAGCTGTCAGCACAGAGCCCGACGCGGGGCTCGAACTCACGGACCATGAGATCGTGACCTGAGCCGAAGTCGGACGCTTAACCGACCAAGCCACCCAGGCGCCCCTGAATACCTGTTTTCAATCCTTTGGGGTATACGCTGTAAACAATAACTTTTACATCAGAAAGTTTGGAATGGTTGGATCCAAAGCATTTGTGGTCAACCATGTGTTTGTCTGAAATGTGGGGATAAACACCAGCAGCTCTAACCTAGACAGAGATCATGTAGTTGCTAGAATTAGAAACTCTGTCAAATTAGTTTAAGAGAAGTGGTTTATTGGAAGGATACAACAGGACATCTTATTGATGCCCAAAGACTGAAAACAAAGTACAGGAGAGCTCCAAAAAACTGGAGTTGTAAAGTTCAGGGGTAGGGCTAAGCCCTTTGTTAGTCATACAGTTCCCTCCCTCTCTCTACAGCCCAGTTTACTTATGAGGGCACTCATGGCGGAAGCTTTAGAATGTCCTGGAAGGAAGGATTTTAGCAGGACTCCAAAGATGTGCTGGAAAAAGAGGGCAGTCTCGCAAGTATCTGCCCTGCAACATTTCATGCCTTTGTGCCTTTGGTCATGCTTCTCCTCATCCAACTTCAGCTCAGGTCACTATCTCAAGTTTGGTGAGTTCCAGCCCCACATCAGGCTCTCTGTTGTCAGCACGGAGCCTGCTTCAGATCCTCTGTTCCCCTCTCTCTCTGCCCCTCCCCCACTTGCAATTTCTCTCTCTCAAAAACAAATAAACATTTAAAAAAGAAAAAAAAACCCATGGGGCTTTACCAACGTTCCTTCCTGACCCCCCCATAACTTACCACTCCATTACTTTGTTAACTTGAACACTTAACTACATGCTAGACAACTAATAGCACAAACTTGGGGGCCAGACTGTATTGCGTTTGAATCCCATCCACACTCCTCCTGTGGTCTCTGACAAGCGCCTAGACTTTTATGCATCTGTAAAATGGGAAGGTCAACTGCACCTACCTCACAGTGTCATAGTGAGGATCAAATGAGCTAATGTATGCACAGCTTCTAGAAGCTTCCTGGCAGCAGCCTCGTCCCAACACATGATCTGTCTTAACCCTCAGGACAACAGTGCAAGATAGCTGATGCCACCCCACTTTACAGAAGAGGAGACTCAGGTCAGAGGGGACCCAGGATGTGAAGTCAGGTCCATCACCACATCATGCTGGTGCCCTCTCCCTTATATCGTTCTGCTAAATTGTTCTTTCCATCTACAGCTTATTTTAGAACTGCAGAATATCCCT
Source organism: Panthera pardus (assembly GCF_024362965.1). Taxonomy (NCBI): domain Eukaryota; kingdom Metazoa; phylum Chordata; class Mammalia; order Carnivora; family Felidae; genus Panthera; species Panthera pardus. The sequence goes on along the minus strand of NW_026526980.1, from coordinate 7,158,352 downwards.
GCTTCTCTGCTGCTTCATCCTGTGTATTATTTTGGCTCCAAATGGCAGCCCAGAGCCCCTGCTTCACTTGTATTTTTTATTGGTGTAGCAGATGATGAGATGGATCCCTTTACTCCAGCAATTGGGATTGAAAATATATTTCTTGAGAACTGGGACTTGAATTTCTGTACTTGCTGTAAATTGGCCTTCCCTCCCCTTCCACTGATCACTGCTTAGAATTGCTTCTTATGGAAAGGGTCTCTGAGTAAAAAAAAGAAAAAGAAAAAGAAATTGGAAATTCCATTGGCAGGGGCTCCAGGTTAGAGCTCTACCCCCTGGCTCCTTAAACTGATTATTTGTGGGCCAGGAATCCATGGGCTTCTTGCAAGAAGCCCTTTGGGTGAACGCTGGTGGGATTTTGGAGAGGGCTTTGCCGTAATACCTTACTGGAAGCGAGCAGCTCTGGGGGGCCGCAGTGGATAGGTTGAAGCAGCCTATATTGCTAAGCGGTTTAAAGCAGACCATTTCCAGCACAGTTGAAAGTAAAGAAAAAGGCTTATTCTGCAGAAGTGGGAACTTAGTAATGCCAACACAAAGAAATGGGACTTCTAGGAGAGCTCTGAGGCTGGGTCTCTTGCAGAGCGTTCCATTAAAATGCTTCTTTAAGCAGCAACTTGGCTGGACCCTCTCATATGTATTTATTGGCCATTAGCTGCTGCGAGGAGAAGATGGGGAGCAATAAACGGAGGGGTTACAAATTAAAAGGTAGAAATTTTGTCATCAAAGGTGGAGAAATGGCTGTGGGGAAGCTTCTACAACTCCAAGGTAAATTCATCGCAAAAATTAAAGAAATGGATCCTTTTAACTCAAATTCGACTTAGAGGCAACCATCTCCAAAGTTTGGCAGACACTGTTCCCCCTGCTGGGGGGTAGAGGGGTGGTGGAGGGGTGCAGGTCTCTGTCCAGCTGATACTCTATCTTCTGCCTTGCCTCTGGGGCACCTGGACCAGTGAGTTCCAAGCTCTGGGGCAGAGAAGGGAGGCCAAAAAACCTCTTGACGGCCTCAACCTAGAAGTGACCAGCACTAGACACGTGACCCCCTCCTTACCACAGAGGAAGCTAGGAAATGTTGGGGTGCGCATTTAACTGTCTCTATGACACGGTCCCCTCCCCACTCCCAAGACTAGGTGAAGTGTCCTGCCTCTGGAGTTTTGAATCATTCAATCATAGCACATCTTTGCTCTCTGTCTCTCTGTTCCTCTTTTTTTTTTTTTTTTTTGGGTCATTGCTTGTTTACTACCCAACCCAAGTCCCAAACCTACAAGCTCCTGGAGAGAAAGCACTAAACTTATCCACCATGGCATCCCTTACACGCAACCCAACACAGCACATGGTGAGGGTTCACTACATAGTTGTCGAACATGTGAAAACAAGAAGAAATAGGTGAGTCTTCTGGAAACATAGTCATACAGGAAAAAAAAAATGGAGACATCATCGTTTTTATAAAGTCTCTCACCTAGGAGGTGAGTGCTGTATCTATCTGTGTGTCAGACGGCCTTTAATCTCCTAGATATCAGTCGGGTCTCTTTGATCTGAGAATCTTCAGACTGGAGTATTTGGAACCTTTCCCCACCTCCCTCCCCAAATTTGTACACGTGGTGGATTCAATGCTGGGCTCTGTTCAAAGTTTCACGACTTTTTTTCTGCTAGACTGTCAATCATGACTTGTTTTATGGTTTCCAATCATGCACACACAAATTAGGGAGCATAAGCTCATGACATTTTTCTCCCAAACATGATGGGTATTTTAAAAATATTATTACTATTTATATACAAAGTAATTCTGATACAGTGATTTATAGGGGATATATGTTGGTCATCTGAATGATCAAATATATATTTTTATATATATTGGGCCTTCACCACCACAGTGCCTAGCTAATTGCTTCCCAATCCTTGGAATTTCTTGTGTTGAGGGTGATAAAGGTATCTTTTGTAGTGTTAATGAGGTGACTTTTGAGAAGCTCCATGTGGAGCCCGGTTGCCAATGGAGCCAACCATGTGATTCAGGGGGTTGGAATTTTCAGTCCCACCCACTAACCATCCCTCCTCCCCCTCCCCCCCCAAAGGAGAGGGGCTGAGGCTAATCAATGCCATGGGAGCAGGATTTAATCATCCAAACCTATGTAAGGAAGTCTCCGTAAAAAGGACAGTGTTTGGAGAGCTTCTAGGTTGGTGAACACATACATATTCTGGGGGAGTTGTGCCTGGGGAGGGCATGGAAGCCCGTGCCCTTTCCCCCCTACCTTGTTCTAGGCATCTCTTCTGTCTCAGCTGCTCCTGAGTTAGTAAGTAAAATGTTCCTCTGAGTTCTGTGAGCCACTCTAACAAATTAATTAAACCTGAGGAGGGGGGTCCTGGGAACCTCGGATTTCTAGGCAGTTGGTCAGAAATACAGGTAACAACCTGGACTTGAACTTGACATCCTGAGTTGGAAGGGGAGTCTTCTGAAACTCCAATTTGTAGTGGGTCAATGAAAAGCACAGGTAACAACCTGGGATAGTGACTGACCTCCAAAATTGAGAGCAGTTTTGTGGGCCTGAGTTCCTTACCTGTGGAAACTGATCTCTGCATAGATAGTGTCAGAATTGAGTTGAATTGGGTTGAATTCTTGGACATCAGCTAGTTGGTGTGGGGAAGCCTACACAGACCCACACACACACACACACACACACACACACACACACTGGAGAACTGGATCCTAAAACCCCAAAGAGTAATACATACTTTTAGGGCATGTGTTAGGGTCATACTAGCTGCTACAACAACAACAAAAACCATCAATACTGGTGGCTTATTAAAAACTTTCTAGCTTATATAGCAGCCTAGTGTGCATATTCTCAGGGGGCAGGTAGCCCACCATGTGGCAAACTGGGGAAGCAGCCTCCTATCTTGCTACCTTGGGGTCTTCTGCTTCCACTTTGGCTTCAGTCCATTGGTGGAATCCAATTATGGTCCTTGGAGGTCCAGCCTAGACACAAGGCATGATGGGAAATGTCCATGGCTGGACAGCTACTCCCTATACATGTCCCAGGGACATTTGCTGCCTGCCTCTCCAGCTTCATTATTCATCATAAGAAAAACTACTTTGATTTTCTTTGGTCGAATTCACCCTTTACCATTCTCAGCCATGTGATTTAGATGGGGTTGACTCTTGCCACAGTGGGTGGGCTCTGCTCCCTGTAAGCCAAATTAGCAAGTCACATACTACTAGCCATAATGATTGGGTTAGGTATGGGTACATCATCTAATTCAGGCCATTAGGAAAAGCAGAACCTCAGACTTGTGTTAGAGTAGTCAGAAGAGACCCTGTTATTTCCTGTGTGAGTATGTGAGGTCTGGAACAGTTTCTGTCATTTTGATGTTGTGGGAGAGCCAATCTGGAACTGTGTGTGTGTGTGTGCGTGTGTGTGTAGAATAAGGTGGGAGGAGGGTCGGGACTTCCACTTGGAGCCAGAAGATGAAGCCAATGTTTAGAAAGCAGAGCCCTGAGATAGTTAGAAGCCAGATTCTTGGTGATCTTATTGCCGAGGCTGGATTACGCCTTTTGCTTGCAACCCACCCTATTTCCTGAAGTTAGATTGGTAAATAAGTCCCATTATTGTGAAGGCAGCTTGAGTTGGGAGCTTTATCGCTTGTGGTACAAAAAACGTACTAACCAATATGGACAATTTGGGTGAAATAAAAATATCAAAAAAGCTTGGCAAAGCATAAAGGCGACCACAGAAACATTTTCAGTATTTCCACAGGAGACATTTTAGTAGTTTTTACGATCATGCTGCCTGTTTAATTGAATCCTGCTTTTTCTCTTAGCATGATTTGGCACCATCTCTCCATGTCATTAAAAACTTGCTGTGAGTATCATTTAAAATGGCTTGTTCTAGGGCGCCTGGGTAGCTCAGTTGGTTAAGCGCTCGACTTTGGCTCAGATTATGATCTCCCAGTTTGGGAGTTCGAGCCCCTCATTGGGCTCTGTGCTGACAGCTCAGAGCCTGGAGCCTGCTTTGGATTGTCTCCCTCTTTCTCTGCCATTCCGCCACTCACACTCTGTCTCTCTCTCTCTCTCTCTCTCTCTCTCTCTCAAAAATAAATAAACATAAAGAAACACTTTAAGATGGTTTGTTCCGTATTCTAGTTTGTTACTGCTCCCTAATTATTGGGCATTTAGGTTGCTTTGAGTTTTTGCTTCCTTGAGTTTTTCTTTAGGATGCATTCTCAGAGGTGAAGTTTCTTGGTTGAAGTGTATGAGCATTGTGAAGAGCTTGGTAACAAGTGCCAAATTATTTTCTGGAACAGTCAGGCCAATTATACTCCCTGTGGCAATGGGCATCAGAGCTCAAATGTACCTAAGTCAGCATATAAGTATCCCAGCCATCTTGGTCCATAGTGGCCCTTCATTTTTAATTTCCTTCATTACTGTTACTTCATTTTGTTTTTTTTACATACGTATCTCCTGACCTGGTGTTGCATATACTCCGGAACCTCTGACTCTTGGCCTGTTTGGCCTCTGACACTTGGCCTCTGATATTTGGCCTCCTAAGTCAGCTTCTAAATCATCTTCACATGATTCCAAATGGCATAGACCAGGGCTTCTCACCCTCAGACTGGTGACATTTGATTAGTGACACACATATATACATGCACAAGTATATATAGCTACATAGAGATGTCTATCTCTGTCTCCTTGGTACACGTATTTTTAAATTTTCTATATGTTATTATGTTTTGACACCTTAAACAATCTTTCTGGCTGGGGAGAGAGACACTGCCCCTCTGGGCTAAATATGGAAAAGGGACAAGCAGGGAAGGCACACCTTTGATATGCAAGCTAACCAACAGAGCCCTTCTATCTGGCCCTCACTGCCCAGCAGGCTCTGCCTTGGCTTTAATCATAGCAGAGCAGGTCTCAGGCAGCTGAAGACACCCGGTAGCCCAGAGCCTGCTGGACAGTTTCCAGCTAGCCCACCTTGAACTGTTGACCTTGTCTTGCCTTGCCTTTTTTTTTTTCCCACTCACATGTGGGATTTTATTTTTTAATTTTTGTTAATGTTTATTTTTGAGAGAGAGAGAGAGAGAGAGAGTACATGAGCGGGGGAGAGGCAGACAGAGAGGGGGACAAAGGAAGGATCTGTAGCTGACAGCACAGAGCCCGATGGGAGGGTCTTAATTCACAAAACTGTAGATCATAACCTGAGTTGAAGCCACTTAACTGATTGAGCCACCCAAGAGCCCCGCCTTGCCTTTCTTATGGAAACTTCAGGAAACCTTGACCTGAGCTCTCCCCTTGCTGCTGTCTGATGTTTTTCCCGTGACCCTCTGCGCATGGCCTGCGGTGACTCCCTCTCTAGAATCTGTGCATACAATAAATGTTATTCTACAAGCATTGTCCTGTTTACTACCATAGCTGCATCTGACTGGCCGTCCCCAGAACACACAGTGAAAGAGTTTCACCACCCCACTGACTATTCACCCTCCTGGTTCTGCTTCTCTACGGCACCTTGCCTAATACACGATGCAACAGGGCTTGGAATCTGTTGTAAAGACAGAGCCAAGAGGTTTTGTGGACAGTCTGAAAGGAGGGGTGTGGGGAAAGCGGTTATCAAGGAATGCTTGTACCTTTGGGTCATGCAAGTACCCTCATACATGCCCTCTCAGCTTGAAAGAGCAAAGGTTTTGCCCAAGTCAGCTCTGGCGGTTCACCTTGTGTGTTGCTAAGTGATTTCATCCACACCTTTGGTGCTTTTCTGCCCAACAGCGTTCACCTCTGCAGACCCTATTTCCCGTGCCTTATAGTGCCTGCACCTTTCCTTGGTCATGCTTAATTATTAGTGCTTTCAGGGCACATCCGCTGGAACTATTCCAGAATTCTGTGGAAGGGCAGTGAGCATTGCAGCACCACAGGCTTAAGCCCCAAAATATCTCTAAAGGGCTTTTTTCATTCCTTTCCCTAGTCTCCATCACCTGCCTGTTGCGCTTGGAGGGTTAGGGATGGTGGTGGGTGGGCTTTGAGCTGGATTCTTCCAGAAGGCCCCAGATTGGAGGAGACTGGATGGTTCTAAACCAGAATTTCCGTACAGGTGGCAGAATAAGAGATGATGTTTGAAGACTTTCAGAGGAGTCTGGCAGCCTCAGTATTGACCTCAGGGGAGAAGACCATTCCTTTTTGCGGTGGCTTCCTGGGAAGCTTGCTCAGTTAACCACGGATCCTTCTGGAAATTTCTAGATGTTATTGAAAATCTCTGCTCTGTGCCGGCAAACAGGCATCTGGGGAGCGGGAAATTGGGCCAAATGCCCTTACTGGGGCCCAGGAGGGGGTCTGCAGTTTTGGATTCTTTTGAGCAGAGAGAATGGCTCTAGGCTGCAGGCACAACACGTTTATAAAAAGAAGCCTAGCTCATTTATAGTCAGTCAGCTCATGACCCTTTTCTCTTTTCCCATCATGAGTCAACGAGGGGGGCAGTCTCACTGTGGCTGCTGCTCCTGTTCAAGGCTTTCCTTGAAAGTTGTGAAAACCAGGCAAGAGCCCTCCCCCATTATAAAAACATACACTCATAATAAAAATAAGATTCACTCAGTACTGAGGGATGAAAGAAAAGAGAGAAAAACCTTCCAAATTCCCACTACCCAGAGATAACCATTAACATTTTGATAAATATTCTTCTGGCTAGTTCTAAATACACCTTCTCTCTCTCTCTTTCTCTCTCTCTCTCTCTCTGTCTGTCTGTCTCTCTGTCTCTCACACACACACACATACACCCCCACATACTTTTATGCAAATGCGCTAACATCGAGTGTGTGTTCTCTTATTCTGTAACCTGCTTTTTAACTCCACATTATGCCATGGTCCTTTTTCTGGGTCAACAAATTTAGAAATACCTCATCAATTTTAATGGCTGCTTAAAATTCCACTGTGTGTTTAAAACGTACAATATTTAACCAGTTCCCTATTGGTGGACATTTACGTTGGTTTCGATGTTTATCGTGGAGAATGTTGCTATGAAAATCCATGCAGTTATATCTTCGTCCACATGTATAATTTATTGCTCATTTAAACATCTCTCTCTTTTTTAAATACCGTAGTAGTAGTAGTAGTAATAATAATAATAATCTTTTCCAGGGTTGTGATGAGAAGAGATAATGTGGCATTTCTGGAGACTTCTGTGTCCCCTGGGACAGTTTTCAGCATGGAAATGAAACCCAGGAGCCAGACCTGAGTCCGTGATGCCCAGAATTTTCTGATTATAAGGATCATGAGGACACATGTTGACAGCCCTGTTTCTGGGACTTTCTGGGACCTAATGAGACACTCTCAGGGGCTGACACACAGGCACAAGGCATAGGTGGGGACCCAGGGGCAGATAGAAGCAGGAGGAAACTGGGAACTCACAGAAATCCTTGGTTGTATAAGTGAGGTTTGGACCAAGTTTAAATGTCTGGAAGGGACACAGGGAACCAGGAAATTACAATATAGTGAGGTAAGCGCTAAGTACAAGTACAAGAGGTATTGGAAGAACCAAAAAGGCTCACTAGCATTTGGAGGTCTGGGAAGGCTTCCTGGAGGAAGTCAACTCCAAAAAAGTGCTCTAAGGTATTTTGGAAATGGCCAGGAGACAGAACGGTGAGGAGAGGGTTCAGGGAGAGCATTCTGGGAAGAGGGCAAAGCTGTTACAAAGGCCAGGAGGGCAGAGAGTCAGGGTGCTTTCTCTCACTGAGCCCCAAATCTAGACAAATGAATAAATAGGTAAGTTCAAAACACAGTGCTAACTGTGATGACAGTGGGTTTTGGGACCCAGACTGGGGAGGTGCTTGGGGGTCTGATACAATGGACTGAACCCTGACATTGTCCTGAAGGGCATCTCTTCCCTCTGGCCCTGCCCCCTGGAGCCAAAAGCACTTTCCCTGTAACTCAGAAAACAACACACTGGTGGTTGCTTCAGGGCCTAAAATCATAGTCATTGTCTTCATTTTCATGTGGTCCAAATAGTGACTGAAGGAATTTACAAGACAGGAAGCAGAACTGGGACATGCTGATAGGGCCAGTGTTGCCTTGTGATTACTCCTATTTTTTGTTATGTTTCATTTTGTTGTTTTTGTGATTACCCTTTTTTTTGCATTTTTAATTTTTTAACTAAAATAATTTTTTTAACATTTATTCATTTTTGAGAGACAGAGTACAGGCAGAGGAGGGGCAGAGAGAGAGGGAGACACAGAATCCAAAGCAGTCTCCAGGCTCTGTCAGTAAAGAGCCCGATGTGGGGCTTGAACCCACGAATGGTGGGATCATGACCCGAGCTGAAGTCAGATACTCAACGGACTGAGCCACCCAGCTGCCCCACAATTACTTCCAGTTTTAAACGAGAAGTGGGGACCAGATCAGTAGCTGTCAGCAGAGCTGCGATTATGAGAGGGAAGCCAGGAGAAAGGTCATTTTGAGAAATAGAAATGCCCTTAAAGTTGGTTTGACATGAGCTATATAACCTCAAAGTTTTGGGACATCAAAAATTCCCTCCTCAGCCTGTGGAGGCTCCTGGAATTTCTACCTGTAGCTTGGGGAAAAGGCGTGAATGTGAATGAGTACTTATGTATGCAGCATATATGGTGTGGGCCATGAGTCTCTGAATGGGGTTCATGAACAATGTACTTTAGAATCACCTGGAAGCTTCCAGAAGGTGCATCTTTGGGTCCTACCCTAAACCTTTGGAAGTGGACACGCCTGGCTGTTTGTTTGGCATCCGTCTCAGCTGGGCTCCCACCCTCTTCTCTTTCCTAACAGAATCCAGTTTTCATGGTCAGTTGTATGCCCCTCCCCCATGCCATCTTAAAACTCTAGGAAAACTAGACATAAGAAAGAGAAGCAGAAGAGATAGCATTTCTTTGTCCTCTGGCTGCTGCTGACTGAGCGTGTAGAATCTACACCAAAGGAGCAGAGAGAAGAGATGGACAGAACCTGGGTTCTTGATGACACCTGTGAGTGGCTGAATCAAACTTCCCTGAGGCCTGACCTCTCTGCAGACTTCTGTCATGTGAGATAACAAACTCTTCCATTGAGCTGGAATTTCCATTATTTGCAGTGAAAGCCCCATAACCGATACACATTCATCGAATCAGCATCTCTGGTGATGGGCCTGCCCCAGGCATTTCTGAGGTACACTCGGGTGTGGAAATCACAGGAGAGGTACTGGGGACACCAAGCTGGCCATCGCAGGTCAGGGTTGGACCCTCGCTTGGCCACGAAGTTTCTGAACCACGGGGAGTCTGCTGTATCCCCTCTCTGAGCCCCAGCTTTCTCATGTGACCAAGAAGGGATCTACCCTAGGGAATCTATCTTTGTGTTCTGCTGTTCTGCTGTAATGCGACCCGAGGCGAGCATGGTGGGTAACTGTGGCAGGAGAGAATGCCAAGGGAAAGGTGGCACAAAATGCTGTGACACCAGCACAGTAGAGCAGCAAGGAACGCTGTTGTTATCTTAAACAAAAGCTGGCTGCAGATTCTCTGCTTTCTAGAGAAATGGCATAATAAATCTCAGGGATTGGAAAGTTCTATTGTTCAGAAAAATGCCTTGATGAGTGTTTTGGTTCTAATGTAGGGCATGTCCCCCACTCCCCAGCAAAGCCTGGATGAATGATGGGAAAAGAAGAGAGGGCTGGATTTCTCCAGTACCCTAGAGTCAAGGGCAGTGCGACAGGATCTTGGGTTTCTAGCAGTCTTTAGAAAAAAGAGGTGGGTCCAGAACAGGGCAGAAAGGAGTTGAGCAGAGGGTCTAGGGACGGAGAAGCCTGAGGAGATGGGTGGTGGTGACCAGGGCCTCAGGAGATGAGGCCAGAGAGGAATTTCCTGGGATGAGAGATGGTCCATATGTACCAGGCAGTGACATCCAATGTCCAACTTTGGCTTGTCACCTGGCCTGTATTGTGCAGAATCTTCCCTCTCTCACCCAAATCATCAGTGACAGTCTGCAGCACACTCCCTGTTCTTTGTTTTGGGTACTTTGGGGGAAATAATGAAATAACTGAGGATGAGTTCAGCTTGACATGCTGTGTAGAAAGAGTGCAGACATCCTGCGAGATTTTCAGAATCTATCTGCTCACTGTGTAGAAGCAACGCTTCACAGGAAGTGACTGGGTGAACCTAGTCCCTGCTCCAGAGCATCTTCAGAACCACGGGGGTGGGGGGGGGGGTGGGGGGGGATGGCCATTAAGTTCAACACAAAAGATGGGATGAGGGCTTGAGGAGTTCTCTAGAAAGGTGACCCAGAATGCTGGAGGCTGGAGGAACATCCAGGGACTGGGTAACCCAGACTGTTGGGGACTGGAGGAACATCTGAGGCCTGGGTGACCTAGCATGCTGGATGCTGGAGGCACATCCGGGGACTGGGTGACCCAGACTGCTGGGGGACTGGAGGAACATCTGGGGACTGGCGATGGTAGAACAATATAAACTCTATTCACAATGTCTCATGGGCTCCTTGACTTATGTCATCCGTCCCATAACTCTGTGGGACACGTTAATTATTTAGACCCATTTTCAAATGTGGGAAACCTTACAAACTAAGGCTCAGATAGGGTCCCGATCTTCCTGATGTCTTCATGGTTTCCCAACTGGGTCTTGCCTTCCTGCACCACCATTTTGCAGCTTGGTTCCCTCAACCGTCATCAGGAAAAGGGTGGCACATTAAGGTATGATGAGGTTTGATTAGGGTTGGGAAGGAGTAAAGTAATTGTGGCAGACAAGGAGGCTGCTAATTTAATGATACCCTTTTGAGGACATCTGACCAGACCCTGGTGGCCGCACACTTTTTCCAACTCCTGAATGGCTGATGTTCCCAAGTAACGGGGATCCCAGAAGAGGGTGGAGTTTTACAATGTCAGCATCCACTTTGGAGGGCTGTGGGTCTGCTTTCCCCAGGCCATGTGAGTTACTTGTGGCAGCTTGGTCTTTGGGAAACAAGGAAACTCACTGAAACTCACTGGGAGACTGGAAGTGGCCTGCTCAGCCCTCCCCAACCCTCCCTGGGATCCACAAATGACCTGGTGGAGCAGTGATAAAGCCACAGTTGCAAAGAAACCAGGGTTGTGGTTCAACCACCTGAGGCTCGCAGGCTGTTCCGACATGATGGGGGGCAGCCGTATACCCACAAGACCACATCTGGCTGCAGATCTAATGGCTAAACAATTGTGCTAATGGAGACACTGTCTCCCACAGGCTTGCTCAGCTGCCTATTCTCCCTTATTTCCCATTTTGTTACCTCCTGTTGAGTCTACTCAACAAAACTTTGGCATTAGCATCCCCCACCTGATGGCTCTTCTCCCTGCCACCGGCTTATCAGTTCAGACTTTGTCATTTCTCATAGGAATCATTGCCATAGACTTTACCTGGTCCCCTGCCTCCTGTTCCTAACTCCTCTGCATTCTTTAACCGGTCATCGGAATTCATTAGATGTTTCTTAAGAACTCTTCTTAGCTCTAGTGTCATAAAGAATATCCTTTGGTTTTGACTAACTCTGACCACCTCCCCCTTTGTCTCCTGGTTCCCATCATTCACTTTTCTATTACAAATACCTTGGAGATAAGAGCTTTTTAGGACCAGACTCTTCTTGTAGAATCTAGCAGCTATTCGATAAGCAATAATGGATAGTAAGGCAGGGACAGATCTTAATTATTTTTTTATAGCTCAATATGAACTCATATTAATATGGGCCCAAGCACTCATTTGCATTTGACTTTTATTTTGCAGCACCTTCTCTGTGTAGGGCACCAGGACAACCTATGTAGAGACATGGATTAGCTATTGCTCAAAGGGGCTTGGAGAGCTGATGACTCTGTGAAGGGCTCAGCACTGCTTTCTGAGTTCATAACAGCATGTCATGGATTTTCTAGTTCTTGAAAATGTCCAACTAGCGTGCCTGAAACCACCTCATCTTTGTCATTTTTCCCCCTAGTAATACACAAGTTCCTTCTCCATAGTTGCTATAACTTAGCACGAAAGGCATTTTAGAAACCCATTCTGAGGAAGCGGAAAGGAAATTGAATTTTCAACGTGGTCATCTAGCCCTATATTTTGTTTGTAACACTGTTCTTTGATTTTGTTCTAGAGCAGCAAGAGAAACCTGTTTTAGTGCTAACATGACAGCATTTACATCATGTTTTATTAAGGTTTAAGGTGGCATGGTCTTGAAAAGGGTAATAGGAAATTATAGAGTCAGGAATCTGGTTCTGCTTTTGATATGTTCTAGGACCCTGGACCATGTGCTTAGTCTCAAGACTCAAGACTCTGATCTGTACAATAGGAGAATGGTCCTAGATGAAGGCCATAAAATAGATTTCGACTCAAGTCCACTGTTGATGGCCACCTGGTGCTCTGTGTCGAGAACAATTCTGAGGCTGAACACTGTGATTGATTAGTGATGTCTGTCATGGCTGCAGGATGGAGGAAAGTAGTACAAATACTGCTGAGCTGTCAGCACAGAGCCTGAAGTGGGGTCGAACCCACGAATAGTGAGACAATGACCTGAGCCCAAGTCAGATGCTTAGGTGACTGAGCCTCCCAGGTGTTCCTTTTCTCTATGACTTATAAGCTGCTCTTCCATTCTTACAAAATAATGAACCATCTCTACTGTGTTGTTTACTAATTTAAACCTAAACACCCCTCCCCACCCCGCAAAACCCTCCATCCCAAGTCAGCCATCACAATTCGGAACAGGGAACTATAGATGATCCTTGACATTTGGAGCTCATTATCACTCTTTTTTTGCTGTATGTGATTCATTGTGTTAGATTAAAGCTCTGCTTATGAGCAGTGCGTGTGGATATAGAGGTCGGCAGAGGTCATGGGCCCCCTGACGACACTGAGACCCTAGAAGGTGAAGTAATCCTCCCAAGACCCCATATTAGCTAATAACTGGCACAGCAGGAGCTCCTGGCTTCCAAGAAGAGGGCTCTTTCTCTTACCCCATGCAGTGTCTTCCAATTCACTCCAAAATTTCTGATAACTGGGATGACCTTTGTTACAAAGACAGGGGTGCAAACATGTTTATACTGCTTTATTTTTTACTATTTAACTTAAAAAAGCTTTAAGTTTACTTATTTTGAGAGAGAGAGAAAGAGAGCACAAGCGGGAGAGGGACAGAGAGAAGGAGAGGTAGAATCCCAAGCAGGCTCTGTGGGGCTTGAACCCATGAACTCTGAGATCATGACCTGAGTAGAAATCAAGAGTCGGACGCCTTAACTGTGCGACCCAGGTGCCCCTAGACTGTTTCATTTTTTCACTTAAAAAATCAAAATCAGTGAGAGCCCCTGCATGAGACATCAGCAGGATGCTCAATATCTATTTTCCAGGGCCCTGCCCCTCACCCCTCCATGAATTGGCTAAGAAAACTGGGGACTTAAACAGTCTGAGGGAGTCTTTTTCACAGGGAAAAGTTGAGGTCCTACGATACCCGATTACCTGTAAACCAGTGGTTCTCACCAGGGAGTGATTTACCCCCCCAGGGGGACGTTTGGCCAGATGCCCAGGCCAGAAACAGGAAGTGGCCTGCTCAAGCCCATCCATATGTGTCTGAACATTGGGTGCCTCCTTCCTGCAGAATGACGCTGAGGACCTCAGGTGGGGTGATAACCTCAAAGAGCTACCAGGGCCTGGAAGGTGAGGCCCAGGAGTGGGGCAGCAGAAAGGGTGCTGCCAAGACCTGTCTGCCTCATCCACTGGATGCCTGCTGTGTCACACATGAGCCCAAACTTCTGATTTTTTCAAGAGAAGCCACAAAACTGTATGTTCGTTTGAAACAACCCTTTTGACAATGTTGACAACTAGTCAAAACTTTTCGACCCTGTGTGGGGAGGGGAGGAAAGAAAGGAAAAATTGAGGGTTTCCCGAGGCCTTATCTTTTGCCTGCAAGGGAGTAAGAAATTTCATGTCCTTTGCAAAATCCATGGAAGCTGTCTTTCTAGTGTCTGCCTGTCCTCACTAATCCACATGCCATTCTGAGACACAGTCAGCTGTTAGTCGGGATAGAAGAGTTAGGGCAGAGATTTCTGTCCAAATTATTACCTTTATTATTTTGTTTTAATGAATAGGATTTAAATTTTTTTTAATGTTTATTTATTTTGAGAGAGTGAGAGACAGGGTGCAAGCAGAGGGAGGGCAGAGAGAGAGGGGTACACAGAAAATGAAGCAGGCTCCAGGCTCTGAGCTGTCAACAAAGAGCCTGAATTGGGGCTTGAACCCACCAACCATGAGATCATGACCGGAGCTGAAATGAAAAGCCAGACACTTGAGAGGAACCAAGATGGTGGAACAGCATGAAGTTTTTTTGCATCTCGGGACCATGAAATATACCAGATCAACACTAAACCATCCTGCACACCTAGAACACTGATCTGAGGATTAACACAACAATCTGCACAACCTGAATCACAGAACTTGGCTGGTATGCAGCGCAGAGAGGTGAACTGGGGGAGAGAGAAGTCACGAGGGCAGGGAACTGTGTTTTCCTTGCAGAGAGAAGATGGAGACGAGGTGGGAGGAAGAGTTCGGGAAAAGCACCCCCCCCCCGCCCCCCAAAAGCAGCTGGAGAGAAAGTGGAAAAGTGGAAACAGCCACAGGGACTGAACTAAAAGGGAGAAAGGAGAAAGGAGAGGGTTGAAATTCCATTAAGACTCTACAAACGGGAGGGCAGAGTCTGAAACTCCGCAGCTCGTTACCTGGAGGGGCTCCGGTGGGAAGGGCGGATCCCCAGGAGCAGAGTGAAGTCTGGTTATCCTCGGGTCACATGGGGAGAGGCTGTTTCCCTGCTGGGAGGACATCTGGTCGAGGCTGTGTGGCCACCCGGTCCCAGCAGACCCCGGAGAACAACCACATTCGCTGATGGTGGAACAAGGTCGTTAAGGGCGAAGCCTGGGGCCAGATGCGTGTTGTGATTTTCCATGATCCCTGAAACGCCGCTGCTACGCGATCGCGTGAACTTTCTCTGGGGCGGGCTGGTGCCCGGCTGCAGTCTCTGGGCTTCGGCAGCAGCAGTGGTCCTGCGAACGTTCCTGGCTGCCGCCGCCATCGGCCATTGCTCGGGGAGACCCTCCCGGAGAGGATCTGAGCAGGTCCGAGCCGCAGTCCCTCTGAAGGGAGGGGTCGGGAAACACAGCCCCGTGGGAGATAAAACTCAGGAGGGAGGTGGCGCCTGGCAACCTGACAGCTTGGTCACGGACAGCGTAGAAGCAGGGAGTGGAGGAAGCCGGAGACAAAGGACGGGTGTGTGATTGCTGGTCGGGGAGAAGAGAGGTCAGACACTAGAGACTGGGCAGCTGGGTCATCACCATTTTCACCTCTCCCGCGCGTGCGCATACACACCTGCAAGCGCCTCAACAATCCACTGCAGTAAGCTGAGCAGCGCCATCTAGTGGAAAACGGAGTCATTACACTAAGCCCCGCCCAACGGTGCTAACCTCGCTCTTCAATAACACAAGTCTCTCCACCCGCTTAGATTATGGATGATAAAGCCCTTCATAGTTTGACTTCTAGGGAAAAACGAGGTAATTTCAATCATATTTCAGTCTATTCTCTGGTCCATCTATTCAATTTTTTGTCTTTATTTTTCATTTCTTTTTCTTGAATACAAACAGAAAAAATTTAGTTTTATTTTCAATTTTTGTTACAAATATTTTCTTTAATTTTTCTACTCTATATTTTACTTCTTTGTAAATTTTTCAAATTTTATTTTACTTCCATCATTTCATTTTATTCTATTTCTTTGTGTTTGTTTTTTTCAAATTTTCAAATGTTTTCCTTTTTTTGTCTATTTTTTTCTCTAATCTTTTAAGCTCCTTTCCCCAACCAGAGCAAAACACACCTAGGATCTAGTATCATGTATTTGATGTGTGTGTGTGTGTGTGTGTTGTTTTTAATTTTTTAATTTTAATTTTTTTTTTACCTTATTGATTCCCTTTCTTCTTTCAAAGACGAAATAAAGGAATTCACACCAAAAGAAAGAGCAGGAGGAAATCACAGCCAGGGACTTAATCAACACAGATACAACTAAGTTGTCTGAACTAGAATTCAGAATCATGATAATAAGAATACTAGCTGGGGGTGAAAATAGATTAGAATCCCCTTCTGCAGAGACAAAACAAGTAAAAGTTAGTCAGGAAGAAATAAAAAATGCTATAACTGAGCTGCAATCTCGAATAGATGCCACAGCAGCAAGGATGGATGAGGCAGAACAGCAATATAGAGGACAAAATTATAGACAACAATGAAGCAGAAAAAAAGAAGAGGGAGACTAAGGTGAAGGGGCATGATTTAAGAATTAAAGAAATCAGTGATTCATTAAAGAGGAACAACATCAGAATCATAGGGGTCCCAGAAGATGAAGACAGAGAAAAAGGGGTAGAAGGGTTATGTGAGGAAATCATAGCGGAAAACGTTCCTAACCTGGGGAAAGACACAGACATCAAAATCCAGGAAGCACAGAGGACTCCCATTAGATTCAACAAAAACCGACCATCAACAAGGCATATCATAGTCAAATTCACAAAATACTCAGGCAAGGAATAATTCATGAAAGCAGCAAGGGGAAAAAAAGTCCTTACCCTACAAGGAAGACAGATCAGGTTTGCAGCAGACCTAACCACCGAAACTTGGCAGGCCAGAAAGGAGTGGCAGGATATATTCAGTGTGGTGAATCAGAAAAATATGCAGCCTAGAATTCTTTATCCAGCAAGACTGTCATACAAAATAGAAGAAGAGATTAAAAGTTTCCCACACAAACAAAAATTAAAGGATTTTGTGACCATTATACCAGACCCACAAGAAGTTTTAAGAGGGGCTCTCTGAGGGGAGAAAAGACTAAGTAAATAAATAAATAAATAGCAAAAGCAACAAAGACTAGAAAGGACCGGAGAACACCACCAGAAACTCCAACTCTACAAGCAACATAATGGCAATAAATTCATATCTTTTAGTACTCACTCTAAATGCCAATGGACTAAATGTTCCAATCAAAAGACATAGGGTAACAGAACGGGTATGAACACAAGATCCATCTATGTGCTGTTTACAAGAGACCCACTTTAGACCTAAAGACACCTTCAGATTGAAAGTAAGGGGATGCAGAACCATCTATCATGCTAATGGTCGACAAAAGAAAGCCCGAGTAGCCATACTTATAGCAGACAATCTAGACTTTAAAACAAAGACTGTAACAAGAGATGAAGAAGGGCATTATATCATAATTACGGGGTCTGTCCACCAAGAAGACCTAACAATTGTAAACATTTATGCTCCAAATGTGGTACACCCAAATATATAAATCGATTAATCACAAACATAAAGAAACCCATTGATAATAATATCATAATAGTAGGGGACTTCAACACCCCACTTACAGCAATGGGTATATCATCTAATCAGAAAATCAACAAGGAAACAATGGCTTTGAATGACACACTGGACCAGATGGACTTAACAGATACATTCAGAACATTTCATCCTAAGCAGCAGAATACATATTCTCCAGTGCACATGGAACGTTCTCCAGAATAGACCACAGACTGGGACACAAAGCAGCCCTCAGGAAGTACAAAAAGATCGATTTCATACAGTGCATATTTTCAGACCACAACGCTATGAAACTCGAAATCAACAAGACAAAATTTGGAAAGGTAATAAACACTTGGAGACTACAGAATATCCTACTAAAGAACGAATGAGCTAATCAAGAAGTTAAAGAGGAAATTAAAAAGTACATGGAAGCCAATGAAAATAATAACACCACATCCCCAAACATCTGGGATGCAGCAAAGATGGTCACAAGAGGAAAGTATATAGCAATCCGGGCTTTCCTAAAGAAGGAAGAAAGGTCTCAGATACACAACCTAACCTTACACCTTACAGAGCTGGAAAAAAGAACAGCAAATAAAACCCCAAACCAGCAGGAGACAGGAAATAATAAAGATTAGAGCAGAAATCAATGCTATCGAAACCAAAACAACAACAACAACAACAACAACAACAACAACAACAACGGTGGAACAGATCAATGAAACCAGAAGCTGGTTCTTTGAAAGAATTAACAAAATTGATAAACCACTAGCCAGTTTGATCAAAAAGAAAAAGGAAATGACCCAAATAAATAAAATCAAGAATGAAAGAAGAGAGATCACAACCAACACAGCAGAAATAAAAAGAATAATAAGACAATATTATGAGCAATTATATGCCAATAAAATGGGCAATCTGAAAGAAAAGGAGAAATTCCTAGAAATATATACACTACCAAAACTGAAACAAGAAGAAATAGAAAATTTGAACAGACCCATAACTAGTAAAGAAATCGAATTAGTAATCAAAAATCTCCCAAAAAACAAGAATCCGGGGCCAGATGGTTTTCCAGGGGAATTCTACCAAACATTAAAGGAAGAGTTAATACCTATTCTCTTGAAGCTGTTCCAAAACATAGAAAAGGAAGGAAAACTTCCAAAGTCTTGTAT
This sequence comes from Panthera pardus, assembly GCF_024362965.1. Lineage (NCBI taxonomy): Eukaryota > Metazoa > Chordata > Mammalia > Carnivora > Felidae > Panthera > Panthera pardus. Next base: position 7,139,834 of record NW_026526980.1, on the reverse strand, counting down.
GAAGGCAGCATTACCTTGATTCCAAAACCAGATAATGACCCCACTAAAAAGGAGAACTATAGACCAATTTCCCTGATGAACATGAATGCAAAAATCCTCAACAAGATATCAGCCAATCGGATCCAACAATACATGAAAAAAATTATTCACCACGACCAAGTGGGATTTATACCTGGGATGCAGGATTAGTTCAAAATCTGCAAAACAATTAGTGTGATTCATCACACCAATGAAAGAAAGGACAAGAACCACATGATCCTCTCAATAGATGCAGAGAAAGCATTTGACAAAATACAGCATCCTTTCTTGATAAAAACCTTCAAGAAAGTCAGGATAGAAGGATCATACCTCGAGATCAGAAAAGCCATATATGAAAGACCCAATGCTAATATCATCCTCAATGGGGAAAAACTGAGAGCTTTCCCCCTAAGGTCAGGAACAAGACAGGGATGTCCACTCTTGCCACTGTTTTTCAACATATTATTGCAAGTCTTAGCCTCAGCAATCAGATAACACAAAGACATAAAAGGTATCCAAATTGGCCAGGAGGAGGTCAAACGTTCACTCTTGCAGATGACATGATACTCTATATGGAAAACTGAAAACATTCCACCAAAAAACTGCTAGAACTGATGTATGAATTCAGCAAAGTGGCAGGATATAAAATCAATGCACAGAAATCAGTTGCATTCCTATACACCAATAATGAAGCAACAGAAAGAGAAATCAAGGAATTGATCCCATTTACAATTGCACCCCAAACCATAAAATACCTAGGAATAAATCTAACCAAAGAGGTGAAAAATATATACACTGAAATCTATAGAAAGCTTATGAAAGAAATTGAAGATGAAACACAAAAAAAGGAGAAATATTCCATGCTCCTGGATAAGAAGAAAAAATATTGTTAAAATATCAATACTACCCAAAGCAATCTACATATTCAAGGCAATCCCTATCAAAATAGCACCAGCATTCTTCCCAGAGCTAGAACAAACAATCCTAAAATTTGTATGGAACCAGAAAAGACCCTGAATAGTCAAAGCAATCTTGAAAAAGAAAACCAAAGCTGGAGGCATCACAATCCCAGACTTCAACCTAAATTACAAAGCTGTCATCTTCAAGACAGTATGGTACTGGCACAAAAACAGACACTCACATCAATGGAACAGAATAGAGAACCTAGAAATGGACCCACAAATGTATGGCCAACTAATCTTTGACAAAGCAGGAAAGAACACCCAATGGAATAAAGACAATCTCTTCAGCAAATGGTGCTGGGAAAATTGGACAGCCACATGCAGAAAAATGAACCAGGACCACTTTCTTACACCATACACAAAAATAAACTCACAATGGATGAAAGACCTAAATATAAGACAGGAAGCCATCCAAATCCTCAAGGAGAAAGCAGGCAAAAACCTCTTTGATCTTGGCTACAGCAACTTCTTACTCAACACGTCTCCAGAGGCAAGGGAAACAAAAGCAAAAATGAACTACTGGGACCTCATCAAAATAAAAAGCTTCTGCACAGCAGAGGAAACAGTCAGCAAAACTAAAAGGCAACTGACAGAATGGGAGAAGATATTTGCAAACGACGTATCAGATAAAGGGTTAGTATCCAAAATGTATAAAGAACTTATCAAAGTCAACACCCAAAAAACAAAGAATACAGTGAAGAAATGGGCAAAACACATGAATAGACATTTCTCCAAAGAAAACATCCAGATGGCCACCTGACACATGAAAAAATACTCCACATCACTCATCACCCAGGAAATACAAATCAAAACCACAATGAGATACCACCTTACACATGTCAGAAAGGCTAACATTAACAACTAAGGCAACAACAGATGTTGGCGAGGATGCAGAGAAAGAGGATCTCTTTTGCATTGCTGGTGGGAATGCAAGCTGGTGCAGCCACTCTGGAAAACAATCTGGAGGATCCTCAAAAAATTAAAAATAGAACTACCCTACAACCCAGTCATTGCACTACTAGGTATTTATCCAAGGGATACAGGGATGCTGTTTCGAAGGGGCACGTGCACCCCAGTGTTTATTTGGGCACTGTCAACAATAGCCAAAGTGTGGAGAGAGCCCAAAGGCCCATCAATGGATGAATGGAGAAAGAAGATGTGGTATACACACACACACACTCCCACAGCATGGAGTATTACTCGTCAATCAAAAAGAATGAAATCTTGCCATTTACAACTACATGGATGGAACTAGACGGTATTATGCTAAATGAAATTAGTCAGTCAGAGAAAGACAAATATCGTATGACTTCACTCATGCGAGGACTTTAAGACACAGAACAGATTGAACACAAGGGAAGGGAGGCAAAAATAATATAAAAACAGGGAGGGGGACAAAACAGAAGAGACTCTTAAATATGGAGAACAGAGGGTTACTGGAGGGGTTGTGGAAGGGGGGATGGGCTAAATGGGTAAGGGGCATTAAGGAATCCTGAAATCATTGTTGCACTATATGCTAACTTGGATTCAAATTTAAAAAATTAAATTAAATTAAATTAAATAATTAAAAAAACAAAAAACAGCCAGACACTTAATCAACTGAACCACCTAGGCACCCCAGGTATAATCTTTATTTAACAAACACCTATGCATGGCTTTCTATGTTCCAGCCCTATCCATCCTTCCTTCCTTCCTTTCTTTCTTTCTTTCTTTCTTTCTTTCTTTCTTTCTTTCTTTCTTTCTTCCTTTCATATAAGTTATTACCAAGTTAGCTAACATACAGTGTATACAGTGTGCTCTAGGCTTTGGGAGTAGATTCCCAGGATTCATCGCTTACATACAACACCCAGTGCTCATCCCAACAACTGCCCTCCTTAATGCCCATCACCCATTTTCCCCTCCTCCCCCCCTCTCCCCCCAATCAATCCTGTTTGTTGTCTGCATTTAAGAGTCTCTTATGGTTTGCCTCCCTCTCTGTTTGAAACTATTTTTTTCCCTTCCCTTCTCCCCATGGTCTTCTGTTAATTTTCTCAAATTCCACATTTGAGTGTCTTTCTCTGACTGACTTATTTCACTTAGCATAATACCCTCCAGTTCCACCAATGTTGTTGCAAATTTCAAGATTTCATTCTTTCTCATTGCCAAGAAATATTCCATTGTATATGCATATATATATATACACACACACACACACACACACACACACACGCACACACACACACACACACACACACACACCACATCTCCTTTATCCATTCATCATTTGATGGACATTTGGGCTCTTTCCATACTTTGGTTGTTGTTGATAGCACTGCTGTTAACATTGGGGTACATGTGCCTCTATGAATCAGCACTCCTGTGTCATTTGGATAAATTCCTAGTAGTGTTATTGTGTTTCAGCCCTGTTTTAAGCACAAACACTACCTGGTTTCACCCTCCTGACAATGGCAAGGGAGATACTACTATTAATCCCATATTCCAGATGGGAATATGAGCCCCTACATATGAGCCCCTACACTGAGCCCAGAGAGGGTGTGTAACTCGCAGTCATGCCATTAATAAGGGGTACAGCCAGGATTCAAACCAGGATGTTTGACCCCAGGGTCTGGGCTCTGAACCCCTATTCCAACAGCCTTTCAAAAAAGCAAACTTGGCTTTCTATTCAATGGAGAGCCATCCTTAAAATGGAAGAGCTGAGAAAAGAAAATGCACATGAGCCAGTCGGATCTGACTGTGAGGGCAGTGCAAGCTTCTGGGAAGCTCCGGGGATGGACCCAGCTATTTCCTTCTCTGTCCCTACCACGAAGAGCACCCGGGGTCCCGTGCAGGCCGTGTGTTCTGTAATGCGGCTAGATTCTCACAGAGGGGGAATGGCTGCAAAGCCTGAAAAATACCGAGAAATGAGGGAAAGTATTCGTCTCCCTGTAAAAGATAATTAGACCCAGAGAGAGGCTTTTAAAAGCTGCCTTTAAAAAAAAAGGGCAGACACAGCTGAATGCGCTTCCAGTCCTCAGCTGTGTTCTTTGTAAGATGAGCTCAGAGCAGGGGAGGGGCAGGGGTGACAGGGGCATGCACATTTATGTTTGCTCACGAAAGCTCCAGGCTCGGGGCATCCTGGGTGCTGGAAAGGAGCAACCACTTGTGTCTGCTCTCTTGGGCACGGATGGTGTGGTCAAAATTGCTGACACTCTGCCAGCAGGTTTGGGCACGGCTCTGGACCCTGCCAGTGGGTGCATGTTACTGTAATAAACTGACAGGAGAAACAACGTCGGGGTTGCCACGTGCAAAGGAAGTTTCTGTAGGGGCTTTGGGGGAGCAGTGAGGGTCTCTGAGAACGGGAGGCCTCCAGGTTGCTGGAGGCCATTCGTGGGGTCTGAGATCATCAAAATCTCTCTATTCTGGGTTTGAGTTTTGTTGGTGGATATGAAGATGAAGCCAACTAGTTAAAGCTTTTCACGCGTGATGGGGAGAGTGGGTTTGGTTCTCTTACAAGGTGGGACTGAGGGGGTTGTCGGAGGAAGAGCCTGGTGGGAAGCAATGCAGGAGGAGACCCGGCTGGCCTGGGTTGAAGCTGCATCCCTGACTTGATCAGCCATTGAGTTGGGATTTCTGGAACCGCAGCTCTGGAGTGACCAGAGAACCTGGAAAAGTCTTACGGAGAAGGAACGCTCATCCACACTTCCCAAATTTGGCCTGGAGGGAGAACTCCAAAGCATATATCCTGCTGGTCCGGGCATGAAAAATACCTAGCACGTATGCTACCCCTTTCCTGTCCTGTGCTCATGGCAGCCATCGCTAATCAATCCCAACAGGCTGTCTTAAAAGCCTGGATGTGGCTTCACAGCCCTTTTCAATACCCCTACTACCAATCAGATGGACTTGGCATGAGAGAAGAACTGTGTGGGGCCTCCCTGAAGCCCTTCCCAAGACTTCACTCACCTCTTCTTCCTGACCTCCACCACATTGGAGGGAAGCATTAGTTAGGTTCTGGTGTCCAACCACTGCGGTGTGAATCCCAGGCCCACCTCCCACTGTGTGTGCTCTTTGTCTCATTGTTTGTTCATACCAAGCTTCAACTTCCTTTCCTGTGCAATGGGGCAACACCAGCATCTACCTCATAGGAGATGTTGTGATTATGATGGTATGGTGTGTGTGTGTGTGTGTGTGTGTGTGTGTGTGTGTGTGTAAATATCTAGCATAATGTTTGACTAGATGCTCTACAAATGAGGTTCCTTTTTTTCCCCTACGAGGAGTCCCACAGAAGGTGTGAGGGATGGGTTTGGCATCAGCTGGAAGATAGAAGTCTGAGAGGTGGGATGGAAGGGAAGGAGATGGGGCAGTCAGGGGCTAGATCATGCACGGCCTTGAGGCCAGTGTAGGGACTTTTCTTTTTTTCTTAAGGTCAAATGGATTAGGAGATGGACAGAGTTTGCCATGCTCCCTCTCGCCATAGGGCTTTGGTTCAAGCTTGTCCCCTTTGCTAGAATGTTCTTTGTCTCCTCTCTCGAACCCCTACTGTATCTCATTAACTTCTGAAGGTCTTCCAGTTGGCTCTCAACCATCACCTCCTCAGGGAAGCCTTTCCTGATCTCCCACCCCCTTTTGTTCTATGTTCTCAGGTGGCCACGTGGTCAATCTCCACCCACCCCCACCCCCACCAACTTGCAACTTCATACTTATTTGTGTTGTTATGTGACAAAACCATTCTCCACACTAGATTGTGGTTGGTGAGGCTAGGGGCTTGGCTTTGCCCACCGTTTTCTCTCCAGAGCCTAGCACCTTGCCTGATATGCGGTGGGTACCCAATACATGTTTTGTTCTAGAAATGTTGTTCAGATCATATGGTAGAAGGGACACAGGACCACAGTGGAGGCAGGGAGATCAGCGAGGAGGCTGTTGCTCCAAACCACATGAAAGTCAAGGTGGCCTTGAACTAAGATGGTGACAACATGGGTGGAGGGAAGTGCATGCTGTCAAGAGCTAGGAAAGAAGCTTTGTCTTGACAAATTACCAGCAGACATTTTTTTGTCATTCCTCTTTTCTTCTGTGGATTTTACAACTGCCTTCTTACTTAATACAAATTCCCAAAGGAGAAGAAGGAAAGGAAAATAGGAAGTATTCGCAAAGTGGGATGGTGGAAGGCTTATCATCCGCATGCTAATCAGAAGTGGGCAGAGCCCATGTGGTGGACCTTTCCTCCAGTTCCTCGCCAAGGTTGTTACCAGCCTTGCACCTGCACCTCGCTCTGCCAACTCGCAGCTCAAAATGCCCAGTAGGAGTGTCTTATGAGCTCAGGGAATTAACCGCTGAGTGGCAAGGAACAGGCTTATTGAAGTCGTCAAAGCTGAAAGCGTGTTTGAACTGTGATGCGTCCTGTTGAGCATTTTATGAATACACAGAATCAAACAGGAACCTGCGGACGCCAGAGGGAACAGGCAGAAAGAGGCTGTCTTTAAAATCCCAGCCAATGGAAGCACACATTTCAACTCATTAAAACACACAACAGGCTGTTATAGACACTTTCAGACAGGGCTTTCTATTGAGGAATATCCTGGGGGACTTTTATTTATTTTCTTCTTTGTAGAAAGTTTTCCAGGGGCAACACCCAATGTTCTAAGGCAGGTGGTTGTCTCAAAGGGCTGGATGGAAGTGAAGGGCAGCTTTCCTATGGGTGACAAATCAGATTCCCGATTGGGGCTTTCAAAAGGCACTTTCCTCCTTTTCCAATTTATCTGTCTAATCTCCCTGATTCATTTACACATTTCAGTTTGATGGTCTCCACTTGACAGTGGGGCCCATATGCTTGCTGCTTTTGATGGAAATGGTTCTGCCTGAATTGCCTTATTTAGTTTTAATTTCCTAATTTTAGGTTCAGCTCTTGGTGCTTAGCCGCTTGGGGAAGTGCATGGCTTCCTCTCCCGCCCCATGCCTCAGTGGAATGTTCCCTCTCTCCCCGCAAAGCCTGAAATCCCTGCATGGAGTCACCTTGAGAATTTCTTGGGGAGAAGAGCTGGTGTGGAGCAAACCCTTATTGCCAATTCCTTAGGAAGGATACACCCTCCCGGGAGCTCCCTCCCTCTCTTGTGGGGTGGCAGCAGACGTTGTGATTTTCCTTATTTGGTTGGAAAGTTTTCTCTTCCTTCAATTCCTTTGGAATCCAGGGTTTTCTACCTTGACATTCCAAATCCACAGGAGGCTTCTATTTCCATATTCCCTCTACACAACAAGCACGTAAGGAAAAGTAAAGAAGATGTAACTACTATGGGCAGCTAAAATCTATTTTTATTGCCCAATACCAGCTAATTAGACCCAAGACTGTCCTTACCACCACCTTCATGGCAGTTTCCTTGGATGTAAAAATGGTACTGATTCTTTACCTCTCCTGAGAGCTGTGTCACATGACTTTGCACATTCCTTCCCCCTCTGACTCTGGACGGCCCTGTGGCTTGATTTGGCCAATGAGATATTAGCAGATGTCACACAAGTGGAGGCATGGAAATGCTTCACGACTGGCCTCTCTGCTCTTGCCCTTGGTCATTGCCATGAGAAGGGCACTTCCAGGCTAGCCCGTGGTCTCAGGGGAAAGATGAGAGACAGACACATAGGGGCAGAACTGAATCTCCTAGTCATCTCATCTTCTGGGCTAGCTGAGACCAGAAGAACTGTGAAGCCAAGTGGAATTGTGAGCTAAAATTGATGTGGGAAACAAAGGCAGAGGGAAATGGCAGATAAAATTAAATTTCCTTATAAGCTGCAGCCCCTTGACAGATACTTGAGGTCAGCAGAGTAAAACATTTCTCCAGGAACTCCCTATGTCTTCATGCTGATGCTTTGCTAGAGGGCAAACGACCCTAGTCTGGCAACAGCTAGGCCTTCCCTATTCCAGGAGTGTTCTTTAGCATATGAAAATCTCACTGGAAACTTCCCCTGGACTTTACCTCCCCCAACCCCTTTAGTATATAACTTGTCTCTCCTCATGGTGCCCGAGCAGCTCTTCCAGCCATGGGTCCTGTCCCTGTGTCTTAATGAAATCACCTTTTTGCAGCAAAGATCTCCAAGAATTCTTTCTTGGTCGTTGACTCTCGTCCCCCACCACCACCCCAAAACTTCATCAAAATAACTATCTGTTGTTTCAAGACACTGAGTTTGGGGGCTGTTTGCAGCATTGTTGTAGCAATAAATAACTGCTATCTCCTGAGACGTCACCTATGAATTCACGATGGCTCTGTATATTGCTTCCTGTTGCAGGGAATACAAGTGAAGCAGTTGTGGGGGGGGGGGCAGGGAGAAAACCATGGCATTGACAAGAGTATGTCAACTGGGCTGGTTTCTTTAGGAGAGACACCTGAGAACTTTCAGCTGAGAAAACGCAGAAACTGAACCCCTGGAAGCCAAAGGAGGTCTGCCCTAGTTTTAGCTTGTTTCTCCTTTATTCTCTTGGTTGGACAAGGTCCCACTGAGAGATGATGAATATCGCTGACACCACACCACCTGCCTGTCGCGTGTCTGGCATGTATAACAATGGTCAGTGAGAGTCTGAGTGGATGCTTTTGTTACCACATCACGTCCCCCCGCCCCCACCTCCGTTTCATTGAGATACAGTATTGTGTAAGTTCAAGGTATACAACGTAATGGTTAGATATATGTATATACCGTGAAATGATTATCACAGTAAGATTCGCTAACACATCCATTACCATTTTACTTATTTGTTTGTTTATTTATTTATTTTTGGTGGTAAGCACTTTTAAGATCTACTCTTTTTTTATTATTAATGTTTATTTATTTTTGAGAGAGAGAGAGAGAGAGAGCGTGCACAAGCGGGGGAGGGTCAGAGAGACACGGAGACAGAAACTGAAGCAGGCTCCGGGCTCTGAGCAGTCAGCACAGAGCCCAACATGGGGCTCGAACCCACAAACTGTGAGATCATGACCTGAGCCGAAGTCAGACTCTTAAATGACTGAGCCACCCAGGCGCCCCTAAGATCCACTCTTTTAGCAACTTTCAAGTATACATTATAGTGTCGTTACAGTATAGTTAGCATGCTGTACATCACATCCCCAGAACTTATTCATCTTATAACTGAAAATTTATACCTTTTGACAAACCTCTTCCCATTTCTCCCCCTTTCTAACTGCTGGCAACCACCAGTCTACTCTTTGTTTCTATGAATTCAGCTTCTTTTAGAGTCCATATGTAAGTAAGATTGTACAGTGTTTGTCTTTCTCTGTCTGACTTACTTCACTTAGCATAATGCCCTCAAGCTTCATCTATGTTGTTGTAAATGCAGCAGGATTTCCTTAATTTTTTTACGGATGTGAATAATACTCCATTCTCTCTATAGACATAGATATATAATATCTAATATCTAATTTCTTATTCATCCATCCATCAGCGGACAGTTGGACTGTTTCCATGTCTTGCCTAATGTAAATAATGCTGCAATAAACAGGGGGTGCAGAGATATCTTAGACATAGGGATTTCATTTTCTTCAGATATATACCCAGAAGTGGAATTTCTGGAAGGTATGTAACCATATTTCTTAATTCCTACATGCTGTTGACTGCAAGACAAACTATTGACTTTAATAGCAGCTCTTTTTGGGGGAAAAAGTGACATTAAATACACATATCCGTTATGTGACATATCCCAATTTCAGAAGAATTAAAATATGAGGAAAAAAAAACCCTTAGAAACAAGTAAATAGAATACAGTTTACTCTTGAACAATGCAGGGGTAAGGGGGGGGGGGGGTCCAACCCCCATGCAGTCGAAAATCCATGTATAAATTTTGACTCCTCCAAAAGTTAGCTAGTAGCCTACTGTTGGCCAGAAGTCTCACTGATAATATAAACAGTCAGTGAACACATTCTGCATATTATATTTATTATGTACTGTATTCTTGCAATAAAGTAAGCTAGAGAAAAGAAAATGGTATTAAGAAAACCATAAGGAGAAAATACATTGCATGCATTTATCAAAAAATGACCATGTAGAAGTGAACCTGTACAGTTCAAACCCGTGTTGTTCAAGGCTCCACTGCATATTCAATTCCACAGTATCGACTCTGTCCACTTGGGTTCAAACCCCAGCGCTGTGTGTGACCTTGGGCAAGTTACGTGACCGCTCAGATTCCTCCTCTGTAAAATGGGGTTGCCAATAGCACCTACCTCACTGAATTACTGCAAGAATTAAATGAACTATTGCATGTAACTTCTTAGACCAATGCCTGGCATGTGGTAAGGACCATGTGAGTCCTACCTCGTAGTAGTATCCACATGATTATCAGGCAGACTGGACGGGGTGAGGCAGAGCCTCCGTTGTGCTGCATTGACTAAGCTTAAGACCTGAGATGCATACTTTGAGTTTGACTAAGCCAAGCTCTGGTTAGCCCCAGGTGTGTAATGTACCGTGTTTTTAACCGCACTTGCAGGTGTGTCTGTATACGCACGTAGACGCTATAGAGAAATGCAGGTTCGTCTCACGCCAACAAAATGGATGCAGGTGGATGGAGGCTTGCTCCCAGCTGTCCCGTCTCCAAGGAGTCGCTCAGCCAACCTCTGGATCTTCTCACGCTCTCCTGTCCTGCAGTGACACTGCGTGGTTTCTTAGCAAAGTAAGGACGAGCAGCTGTTTCTCAAGAACGTTCTAGCAAGTCATTTTCGGCTGGCATCTGGAAGCTGCCGATGCCACTACTACATGCTGAGTCACCACGCTTCTCTGTCAGAGCCAAGGTGTGCAGAGAGAAAGGCGCCGATTCAGGAACCATCATGGAAACCATCGCCTTATTCTCCAAAGTAACTGGGTGTGGTGACCTTTTGCAAAAGGCATTCCAGAAGACCATTCCAGGACCCCGTGGACCAGTTATTCATTGGGATTTACCCAAATTGTATTACCTTGAAGCCACTTAGCCTTCTTAACCTTTAGTTTTCCTCATCTGGAAAATGGGAACAATGGTGGTTCTTGTCTCAGATGGGGAACGGCAGGATTACAAGAGAATGCATAGAGCAGGGGTTGGCAAACTACTGCCTACTGGCGAAGAATGGATTTTACATTTCTGACTGGTCTAAAAAAAATCAAAAGAACAATAATATTTCACAACCCCGGGGAAGTTATATGAAATCAAACTGCAGCGTCCACAAATAAAGTTTGTAGATAACACAACCACACACTCACCACTTTGCACGTTGTCTCCATGGTCTTTTGCTACAACGGCGGAGTTGAAAAGCTGCCATAAAAACAGCCCAGCTCACAAAGATGAACGTGTTTACTAAGTTTGCTGACTCTGCTGTAGAGCATGACCTTGGTTTGATTTCCCACAGAGGCAGGCCTTCAGGCAAGAGTCGGAATACAAGCACTATATATACACGAGGTGATCCCAAGAAACATCATTAAAGAGTAACAGCATAAAGCAAGGGAAGGGAAGCCAGTAAAAGGTTTAGTATCCCAGGTGGGTCCCTGGGGCCCAATCCCATTAGACATCTCTGGGAATCAGGGTAGAATACAGACTTGGTGCTATCCAAACCGAAGAGTAGGTTCACTTGTTGGATGAGGGCTGACCTGGGGAAGGAGGGCGGCCTTGATTTCCTGGCACTTCTGAGAATGGGCATACCATCTTGAATGTAGTAAGGGCTCCATAAGTAGTAGCTATTAATAAAAAAAAATGATAAAGTCCACTTTGGAAATTGGCAACGTGCGTCAGTTAACTCAGGCTCTGTGTGACCTTGGGTAAATACTGAACTTCTCTGAAGCTCATCAAGACTGTAGTCAGGATTAAATGAGATAATCCTTGGCACCAACTACGCATGCCATAAATTTTAATTGCTACTAATACTTGTTGGATTGAAATATGTTCACATATTGAGCCAGATTCATAAAACTTTTATGAAAATTGTGTCTGTTTCTTTTAAAATCCCTGAGCATGTAATAAGATTCTGTAATTAAAATATTCAAGATATCTGAGGGCCAGAGAAGTCAAATATTAATGAGTTAAGGAAGGGGAACATGGTCTGAGGGTCCCATTCTGTGGGAATGTTACGGAAGTGCCTGGACACCTGTGTCTGAGCACAGAAATGTCCTAATAATTAATTTCCAAGGTCTCTGCCACAGGTCTCATTTTTATGGAAGCCAGAAGGCTCAGGAAGTTTGGGACACACTGCTAAAAATCCTCTTGGTATCCTGGAGAATTTTCTAACCAGTTTACTTTGACAAACTATTGTCTCGGTACACTATGGGCCAGTCATTGTTAGAGACTGGAGACAGAGCTCGCTGAGGCAAAGTGTCCACCTTCAAGGCATTCCTAGTCTGCATGAGATGTTTTTACTGTGAACCCATGAGCCCAACAAATGCTATTGAAAATAGTGGAGGGAGGTTAGCTCTGAGCATGAGAGTCAGCAGGGGAAAGGCGTGGGCCTGGAAAGAGGAGGCAGATTTTATAGTCACCAAAGAGAAGAAAGGACAGATTTCCGGCAGAAGAGGGAAACTTGAAAGAATGCTTAGTGACTGTGCTTTTAGTCCATTAGGAAGGAGACTGGCTCATGTTGCAATGGCATCGTCTTGCAATGGCGTCTCCCATTTGATTTTGAACTTTATTGAATTAGCAGTGGAGAGTGATCTGCTGTTTCGGAGCAGGGCACTAACGTGATAAAGTGTTCCGTTAAAAATTCTTGTGACCTGAGCATGAGGAATCTTAGGTGGGGAAGAGCGGGAAGCAGGAGAGAGACTGTTTCAGTCAAAGGCCCAGATAAGAGGCCGGAGTTAGAGAAGTACTAGAAGAAATAGAAAGGTGGGCCCGTGGTGGCCTGAGTCTATTAATAATGAGCTTTTCCCAAGGGGCAAAAAGGAGAAACAGAGGCAGGGCACGGATAAAATGGTGCATTTGTTGCCTTGCCAGTTAGATGTCCATCTCACCGTCCCTAGTGGGACCTACTCTTCTTTTTGAATACTGGGTCTTCTTTGTGGATGGGCTGGCGACTTAATCCTTTGGCTTGGTCTTTTGGTCAAGTTGGTGCTTACAAAAGTTAGTCACATTTGAACATGGATGGAAGAGGGATGATGGAAGGAGAAAACCAACAGGTAGCACAAAGCCTAGGAAAAGAGACTCCTTGGAAGGGGGGGGGTAGTCTAATTAGGAAAGAAAGGTGTGAGAAAATAAAGAGGCGGGTGCTTTTTATTAAAAACTTGAGGTAAAATTCCTACAACCTAAAATTAACATTCACCGTTTTAAAGTTTGCAATCCCATGGCATTTAAAACGTTCATGATGTTTTGCAACCACTATCTCTTTCTAGTTCCAACACATTTTTATCGGCCCAAAAGGAAACCTCACACCCTCGTTCCTGTCTCCTCTCACTGCCCTCCAGGCCCAGAAAACCATTAATCTGCTTTTTGTCTCCGTGGGTTTGCCGAATCTGGGTGTTTCATATACATGGAATCATTGAACACGTGACCCTTTGTTTCTGGCTTCTTTCACTTTTCATCATGAACCTCAAAGACTGTCATGCTAGGTCATGCCTTTGATAAGGCGGCAGGTAGATAGTATGTTGCATTTTCAGGAAATTTGCCTGGAACGCTTTGCCTGGAACGCTTTCTCCTGGCACGTACAGGCCGGTATCTGTGCTCAAGTATCACCTCCCAGAAAACTCACTAGAGGGACTGAGAAATGAGCTAAAGAGCAAAGAACAAAGAAGGCCTCAAGAAGATAGACTTGGACCGTCAGCGAGAGGGAACTCCCCAAGGTCATGATCAGGATAAGCCAACTGATGCTTCATTGATCTCCCTTGTCTCTGCTGGTTTTATCTACTAGGTACTCATGCATGTGCATGGAAGGAAACTCTAAGACCCGAAGATCTCTTGGGGAAGATGGTTCAGACTGTGTTTTAAAATGCATGTTTTGGGACACCTGGGTGCCTCAGTTGGTTATGTGACCGACTCTTGGTTTCGAGTCAGGTCATGATCTCACGGTTGTGAGATCCAACCCTGCATTGGGCTCTGTGCTATCAAGCATGGAGCCTGCTTGTAATTCTCTCTCCCCCTCTATCTGCCCCTCCCCTGCTCACACTCACTCTCTCTCAAAATAAGTCAATAAACTTAAAAAAAATTTAAATGCAGGTTTTGTTAATATTTAAGTTTAGCAAAGTCAACAGATCAGGGGACAGCTGCCAGTGAAGAGTTAAGTTTGTTATACTTACTGTTCCCTGGAGAGGAAAAATGCCACACCACGGAGAGTCACCCAGGGAAGCAATGAGCTTGGTTAGGAGGTGAGAGAAGGAGGGGAAAATGTGGGCTGGAGTCTTTACTGGAAGGTTAATCAGGAAGGAAGGGGTGAGGCAGGGTAAGCAGGTTTAGGATTGGTTTGTGTGAATAATTTCCACAGGCTCTGGGGTGTAAGGGCTCTTCCTGGCTGTCTGGTACATGGATGGCCCTGGGGGTGATTTGGGCGATGGGAATAGTAGCCTGGAATGTGAGAGTCCTATAAAGAAGGCATTTGGTGCTATGGGCTCTGGGATAGTCGGTTTGCATGGGAAAAGGTGTGTTTTGCAGTTGTTTTCCATCTCCAGGAATGAGCCAAATCTGGGAGGGTCGGTCCCTCTAGGGCAGCAGGGCCCTGTGTGCCACAGCATCAAAATATAGAAAATAATTTTTAATATTTTTTTATGTTTATTCATTTTTGAGAGACAGAGCACAAGCAGGGGAGGGGCAGAGAGAGGGAGACACAGAATCCAAAGCAGGCTCCAGGCTCCGAGCTGTCAGCACAGAGCCCTACACAGGGCTCGAACCCACGAAGTCTGAGATCATGACCTGAGTTGAAGTCGGATGCTTCACCAACTGAGCCACCCAGGCACCCCGAAATACAGAACATAAAAACACACAGTCAATATCAACAATTGCTTATGGCCACTTGGTACCTTGCCTGTTTTTCTGGCCTATTGTTTCCTCTGAGGAGGGTCCCGCCAGCCCCCAGGAGTTTGGAGGGAAATCAACACGGGGAATTCACAGGAGGTGATAATGGCTTTTGTCTTAAGCACACCTCCGGTCTCCAGTGAGCCTTGGTGCAGTGCACCAAATATGCTTGGTACAGAGATGCTCTCTTTCTGCCTGAGGGCTTTTCAGGGCTCCTGGAACCTTGGGAGCTGTTTATTTAGTGTTTCTTCATTTAGGGGAGATTGCTCTTTCACAAACTGCTTCATGTTGGTGGCTGTGTCTCTTTCATCTGATTAGTCCTGCTTCTTGGAGACATTCAACACTGTTTTTTTTTTTTTTTTCCCCTCCCTATCGTACCATATGTTTTTCCTTTGAGTCTGTAGTATTTTGTGCTCAGGTTCTGGAACTGTGATGTGGCATTTCTCTCCTGACGATTTCCTAGCAGGTGGTTTATCTCAGCAGCTGGTAATGGCAGGGGATGGCGTTTTAGGGAGAAATCAGGTAATGCCGATCTCTATGTGTTTGTAGATCCCTCTTTGGCTTCGCCTCCGGAATGATTCCTTTCCCGTGTTTACTGTCCTATCGGGTGTCACGTGTGCCAGCATCGGCTGTTGCATGGACATCTGTTCAGGGAATGCTATATCTGTCTGTCTGTGACAGAGACACTGGGGCTTTCTGGGGAGTCGAACTCATATTTAAAAGATGGTAATCGGAACACTTATTGGGTCCTACTGTGTGCCAGACATTGTGCTAAGGATGTTCCATACACTGACTAATTTATTCTGCCCAACATCCATTTCAGGTAAATAAATTATTATCCCCATTTTACAGATGAGAAAACCAAGACCAAGAGCCTTGGTTAAGGCTGCAGAGATTGGGACCCATATCTGTCTGATTCCAGGGTCGTATTTACCACTTGGATTAGGTCACAGTATGCGTGGGAGGATTCAGAGACTTCTGTGTTGGTGATTTGTGCATGTTCTTCTTTACCTAATAAAATTCTGGGAATTCCCTCCCCTCCCCACACACTTTTTTTAAAGTTTATTTATTTATTTTGAGAGACAGAGAATCCCAAGCAGGCTCTGCACTTTCACTGTGGAGCCTGATGCGTGGCTCGAACCCACAAACTGCGAGACTTCATCTTCCTCTAATTTATTCAACTTTTTTCTTGAGATGTTCGGTGCCCTCCAGGCCACTCCTTCTCTTGATACTAGGGTACAAGTGAATGAAGCCTTAAGATACTGCTTTACAGGAGTATTTAAATTTTAACTACACTTGAAACCTCAGTTAAAGAGGTAAAGCTCTGAAGGCGGGCTCTCAGGCATTTTCCATTAATTATTCAACAAATGCTCCCTGAGTGTTTACCTTGTCCCAGGCACTGCACAAGGCTCTGAGGACACAGAGGTACAGACGAGGTGGCCTCGTCCCTTAAGAAGCTCCCAAGGTTGGAGGCGAGACAGGCGTATAAACTACCATGATACTCTGAAGAACACTTTCATGGCGGAACAATCATGGTGTTGTGGGAGCAGGGCTGGCAGCTGGTGACTAACACTGATAGGAGTAAAGAGGATAGTCCTGGGAAAGGGACATTTGAAGCATTGAAACACAGAGTGGGCAAAATAAAATTAGGCATTCCAGGTAGAGCGATGAGCGTGTGTGTCATGGGGACGAGATTTTTTAAAAAATGTGTGAGTGTTCCCAGCTCTTCTCACCTCCCTCCTCTGCCATCATGTTAAAGAGCATTGAGTTCTTGCCAGTCCAGTCACCTCCAGACTCTTCGGGATGAGAAATGGGGGGACGGGGAAAGAGGAAGACAGGGCTTTAGGTGGCAGGACAGGATTCTTCCTTGAAGGAGATAGGAAGAGGAGAGGAGAGGAAGTCAGAGAGGCAACAGATAAGGAGTAGACAGAACATGGGGAGAGGACAGAAGAAGAATTTATTTTTAGTGTGGAGGTTGGGCAGAGTTTTCCGGCAGGTTGTCAAGACAGGGGATCTGGAGATGTGTTGAGGCGAGAGAAATTGGAGGGGAGGAAATGGTGGTGTGAGAAATCTGGCTGAGGTTTATGACTTGGCTCATTACATGGAATATTGCATGTTCTCCAAGAGACCCAAGTGCAGAATGCAATTGCTTTGGCTGCCAGATTGTGCTTCACTATATATGACCCCACGTGGGGCCTGAGCCCCCCGGACCCTCAGAATTTATTTGGGTTACATGTACAAGTACTAAAAATCATTCAGTAACATGGTTCATAGATGGAAAAGGATTTTGGTTGGTGGTGGTACATTTCATCAACCGACACATGCTAATGGTTCCTTTAATGGTGGGAAATAATCACCACCATTTTGAATTTGTTCATTCATTCAACAAATAGTTATTGAACACCTGCCATGTGTCTGATCCATTTTAGTGCATGTAGTTTATCATTCTGCACTCTAAAGGGTACCAGCAAAGGGAAAGAAGGGATGGTCAGTCTCCAATGGGAGGAGTTACTGTCAGATGGTTTTAATTTCCTCCGGGAAGGAAACCTAAGTTTTGGCTACTCATTGGAAATTCTTTATGTTTCCAGTCTATGTTACTTCTGTTTAGATTACGAAAATTGTATCCATTAAGCACTTACTATGTGTCACTGTTTTCCATATAAAAATATGAAAAATATTTCACTCTCATTCTTAAGGAGTTTACAGATTAGTGGGAGAGACACAGGAGAACATGAAATTTCACTATAACATGGTAGAAACAAGGACAGAAGTAGGCACACAGGGGAACCTGCTGTGGGAACACAGGGGAAAGGCACTTAGCTTTTCCGGGGTGTTCATGGAAGGCTTCCTGGAGGAAGAGATGCTTGGGCTGAGTATTGAGACATGTGCAGGGACTGGTCAGGCAACCAAGGTGTGTATGTATGGGTATCCCTGGCAACAGAACCAGCAAGGGTAAGGTCATGGGAATATGGAATAGCACCCGTGTGGAGAGCTTCACAGAGTCTGTTATTCATGGGACTTCATTCAGCATTTATTGAGTGTCGACAATATGGCATTAGAATGTAGGGTATATAATACGACACTAGAATATGGTATCTGTGATCTATCGATTGGGTATTCTTTATCTTCCATGTCTATAAATATATAGACGAAAATATTTGCAATGGTGTTACAAGCAATGTAATGATAATGCAAGTCTCTACAAAGCAAGTTTTTTACAATTTCTTTTTTTTGTGAGTGAATCATTTATCAACAGTGGCAAAACGTGTCCACACTCCTCAGTCCTGCCCTGCGATGCGGTTGACCACCAAAAAAAAAAAAAAGTTCTGAATCTATTCATTTCACACTGTGTGCATGTGACAGGGATTGCAAACTCAATACTTGAGAGGTCCATGCAGGTAATATCAATGAGCAGAGTGGGCTGAGTGGATCCTGGGGTGAGATAGAAAGTTCCAGAATGCCACAGTGGGCAGTCATCTCTCAGTTTGCCTTGTGGGGACCTTGATTTTCTAGAGAAGTTGGAAACACAGATTTTTTTTTTTTAATGTAAAATCTCCTTACTTTTAAATGCTGGCAACTAACTCAAATAAAAATAATATTGCGGGTCCATCAAGACACATCTGCGGGCTCTCTGTGGGCCCAGGAGCTGGCAGGTGGGGACCACTGACATAAATAATGTGAACAGAGGGAACTCTGCGGTCTTATTGGCACAGCTGACTCGGGGCTGTGAGGACGCGCCCTACAGCTGGGTGAAGGTGAGGAAAATTCATTTCTTTCTCCGTCGGGGGTGGGATTTAGCAGCGGAATCACCAGGCGCACCTGATCACAGGGGTTTGTCACTGCGTGCGTCTGAGCCCGTGAAGACAGATTGGGGTTTCTCCTCTTTGGTGTATTTCTTCTTGTTATTTAGGAAAGGAACCAATGGGACGGAAGGCCTGAAAAGATTTATGGGCAAGGAGGGGATCAGCATCTCTCCCCCACCTCCCTCACGAGACACGAAGACGGGTGGGGGCTTGGTTTCCTCTTTTCTTTCAGGATCTGGTGATGGGAGGACGCCATAAGCAGTCGGCTCTCTGTGGCTTTAATAGGGCCTCACGGGGTGCATCTGCCTGTGATGTAATTTCCAAGTCAAATCCCACTCCCTTCTTGAGCTGCCCATCTGGTAATTGCAGGACACTCTCTATCTTTCATGAGCCGCTTAACCGTGGAGGGAGGGTTAAAGAGAGATGGTAGAGGGAGAGGTGCGTGCCTGAGCCCAAGGGCTGCCTTGCCTCCCTTACCTCATTCACGGGTTCCTTCATGAGCTCCTGTGAGGTCTGGGCTCCATGGCAGGAGCTGGGGGTATGACCGTGGTCGTGACCGGCACGGTTTTGCTCTGAGAGCTTTTGCTCTATTTGGAAGGGCAGGTATTTTTTCAGAAACCGGTATGTGCTTCGAAGAAAGCAAAGCAGATAGAATGCACACGGGGACTGTGAGCACGAGTGATTTGGGTGGGTCTGGGGAGGGCCCTCTGAACAGCCGACAGCAGCAGGTGATGAGGTTGGAGAGACAAGCAAGGAGTGGATCATGCAAGCAAGCAGTGGATCATGGTTTGAGATCCCAATTCCTTTCTAAGTGTGATGAGTCCCCAAGTTATAATCAGGGGAGTGGTGTACTCTCACTTCGGTTTTAAAACGATCACGCCGGCCACTGTTTGGGTAAGGAGTTTGCTGTGAACTGAATTGTGTCTGCTCCCCCACCAATTCGTATGTTGAAGCGCTAACCCCCAGTGTGGTGGTCCTGGAGGTGGGAGGCTATTAGGTTTGGGGACCTCAGGGAACTTGACCAGGTTTACCAGTTAGTAAGTGACAGAGCTGCGACTTGAGCCCAGGTGAACCTAAGTCCGAATTCGATTCCCTTCCCCTAATACATAGCACACACTCCATAGCCTCCTGATGAAGAGCCCAGACTAGGGAATCGAATGCCTTAGTCTGGATTCTGCTTTGCTACACACGAACTCACGCAGAATGTCTCCGTGCCTCAGTTTTCTAATCTGTGAAATGGGGTGGTAACAGTTCCTCCCCCTTAGAATTGCAGTAAAGATCAAATGAGTTGCTCCTATGAAGCACTTAGAACACTGCCAGGCACATATAGGCCGTATGCACATTTGCTAAATACCAGAAAGGAAAGTAATGTCCAGCTCTAGCAGCCTTGACCCTTCGGTCCTGGAGGGAAATTACATGATGTCATGTGTCAGACACTTGGTAGACCTACCTCTTCAATTTTCCTAGGTCACCCATCAGCCCCTCTGGGTTGCCCATGGATGGATTTTGAGCACTGAATGCAGCTTCCTCCTCTCCTCTATGTAGGTGGGTCCCAGAAATAGACCAGAGAGGTCCTGGAACAAAGAGGCAAAATTCAGTGAAATGCACGTGTGACGATGAATGGAGACACATTAATTGTCACAGCTGGGGTGGAATGCCACTGGCATCAAGTGGGTAGAGACCAGGGATGCTGTTAAACACCCCGACGATGCGAGGACACGAAATTATCCAGCCACCATGTCAGTGGCAGCAGAGATTGAGGATATCCCCACCAAATCTGACCTTGGCTTGACATCACAAGATGGCCGTTTTTCAAATGCATTGGGTCTTTCTTGAGATACACAGTCATTAGAAATCAACGGGCTTGAAAAACCCCATGAAGGCTCTCTGCTCCCAGGTGAGGCTCTTTGAGCCGACCGAGCACCTCTCGGTGTGTCTTCTTTTAGTAGAAAATTTACAGAAGAGAGTTGGTGGGAGTCAAAAATCCCTCAGCTCTCATTTTACCAGGCATTTAGGAAAATAACTTTTCTCCTGCAGAAGAAATTGCATGAATTATATTAAAATCGGTGCTAAGGTAATAAAATTACATGCTCAGGACTCTTCTAAAAAATCTCCTTTGTCTGGCAGGGTAATTTGAGGGTGGAGAAGACAATCTCCCAGCTGCCACACTTCCACACAAAGACGGAACAGAGGAAATTGGCTCAACCCTGCTCTCGCTGCGTGTAGCATTCTGTGAAATTCCAATTTTTCTTTTACATCTGCAGATTTAATCATAAGGCAAACTTCCTGATGCAGATCCACGAGAAGAATTTGTTTGTTTGTTTAATGCGTAAGAGGAGAAACTTCAAATCACCAAATGGATGGCAGTGCCTGAGACCAGGGTAGACACCTTGGCACAGAGCAGAAATGGACTCTGATGTCATGTGAATCGTCCTCATTCTGGGTGTCGGTGCTCTACTGGTTTGAAAGGACATGTATAGAAATGCACGTGTGATGAGAGAAAAACTCTTCCGCTTCTAGTGCAGTGATAATTTTTAGCTCCCAAGGGGTGGGGGGGAAGTCCTTGCTTTAATGTATGAGAAAATGAAAAGGAGGAGAGAAAAGGACATCTGTTCTTAAGATTCCCGGTAAAGGCTGAGAGGCACGGTTGATACCCTGATGTGCCAAGGCCAGGTGGAATGAGGCTGGTGGAGAAGGAGAGGATGCTCGATGGAGTCCCAAGAGGGCAGACTCCGGAGTCAGAAGCCCCAGCTTGTGTGAACAGCGGGGGGTTTGAGATTTTACAACAGTGGATCTCAACCGGGGGGGTCATTTGGCAACATCTGGTCACGTGTCTGGTTGTCCCGTGTGGCGGGAGGGCTCTGCTGGCATCTTGCATGCGTGAAGGCCACGGGTACTGCTAAATGTCCTGTGGCTCGTGGATCAGCCCCCACCCGAAGACCTACCTGGTCCAAGATACCAATGAAGCCCAAGGTGAGGCACTGTTCCTGTGCTTCCATTCCTTCATCCATAACATGGGAGTAGATGCCGCAGAGCTCTTCACCTGGTCGCTCTAGATATTAAAGTTGGCAGTCTGTGCGGGGGCATTCTCTACAAGGGGTGGCCATCTGCACGGAGGACTGAGATCTCTAGGGCCACCCCAAATTTTATTTCTCTACCTCATCCACTGTGGTCCCAGAGCTCTTCCGAATATGCAAATCTGATCTGCCTCTTCTCTCCTTAAAAGCTCTTTGTGGTTGTCCAGGGACTCCCGTCGTTGACCCAAAATGACCTTTGCAGCCTCGTGCTTCGACCCTGCCCCTCCCCGCTGTAACCTCCTCCTGGAATGCAATACGTGCATTACGCCCTCTCCCACCTCCACACCTTTGCATCCTTTCCTGAAAACTATCCATCACGCTGCCTCACTCAGTCAGCTCCTGGCTGGTTCCAATGGCCTCAGCCTCCATGTCACCTCCTCCAGGAAGTCCTCCTTTACTGCTTCACAGGAGAGAAGGTACCCACCATCTGTGTTCCCGCGGTGCCTTCACGCTTCCCCCATCCCAGAGCACGTAATCCCGTATTGCAACTGCCTTTGAAAATTTTCTGTCTTCTCCTCCAGGCTGTGAATATCTCGCTCGCTGTCGTGTTCTCAGTGCCAGTAAGGTACTTGAGCGCCTCCAGTACCACTGAGTAAATATTTGTTGAGTGAGCCAATGAATAAATGAATCAATGAGATCTTCGAACCTAGCTGCTTCCAGCTGAAAATAACTCACTTTGATTGATCTCTCTTCTCCTTCCGTGGGTCACTCTGTTACGGTCATGCTAGTGGACGATGGTCCACAGGGAGAAGGTTGTTCAGAGCAGCAGGGCAGAAGGTTGAGATACTCTTTAACCTTGACCAACAGCCCTGAATAATACAGAGAGAAGTGTCCTTGCATGAAAAGAACCTTTTTTGCCTCTAGCGTGAATTAACGGCTATTTTCTGGAAAGTATATTAGTCAGGAAGGGATGAGAACTTGGTGAGTTGCCAGTAGCTCTGAGACTTTGTGTGTGTGTGTGTGTGTGTGTGTGTGTGTGTGTGTGTGTGTACATGTGTGCATGTGGTATGTGTGTGCTTGTATTCCAGACAATTTTTCACCTGTGTGTGTGTGCCTGTGTGTATTACAGACAATTTTTCCTCATGTGTCCATATGAATTTCACTTTCTTTGCTACATAATTACACTTGGGGAGGACAGGACAACCTCTACTCTGTCTCAGAGAGCCCTGGCCATATTTCGGTGTATCTCGTCAAAGTGCTTGATGAAGAAGTCTTCCAGGTAACTCTCTCCCCCCCATAAGGATGTGCGGTGCCCCCGTTTTTACAAATGAGTCAACTGAATATTCTCCAAGAGGGTAACTGTGTCCATATAGCAAGTTAGCAACAAAACCAGGACTCGGAAAAAAAAAATGGCATAGCTTCATTGGAGACAAATTATAGAAGCTGAGATGTCTTTAAATTTAGAAAACAAAGTTAGCTCCTGCCAGAATCGCAAGGCAGTTCTGACGTCTTCTGAAAGCCTCTTCTCCCATCCAATTTTATTCTTAAAGTAGGAAGCAAAAGCTCGCAGGGACACTCTGGTGCGTCTCCCCTTCCATTTATCAGTATTTTTTTTGCCTCTCATTATACTCATGGCCTAGTTTTCTCCAGCTCTTTAGATGTCAATGAGCGTCTTACGCTAGGTATTGTCCTTGAAACTTTTTGAAGTTCTTTAGGCATTATGAACAAGGTCTGAAACCCCAGCTGAGTGCCACCGACTACTTTGGCTCTGCTCTATTTCCTTAAGAAATCTAAAGGATGGCATTCCCATCTTCCGAAGCAGACAACGGAGGAAGAAAGGCCGCCTTCATACTGAGCACCTGCCCCCCCCTTTCTCGGAGGCAGCAGAGAGATTGCTAAAACAGACTTTTATTGTGCAAGAGGCTGCTGTCTTCTACCGACAGAAAGCAGTCTGGTAGCTTTGGAAGCAAGGAGCACGATTTGGGAGAGGCAAGACCACTGGTGCCGGAGCCGGCAGGGGGAGGAGTGAACGTTCTGCATCATAATTCCGGGCTGCGCTGGACAGGGGAGCAGAAACCAGCCTGCCAGAGCTTCCTGCATCCTGGGCGCGTGGCACAGGGATGCTGGATTCTGTCTTTGGATCCAGATCTCGGGGTTACTTGTGGGGCTTCCCAAAGGGGACCTGGCTGGGTCTGTGTCTTTTCTTCTCCTCTGGGCTTTAACCAACCCAGTGTCATACATGATTAGCAATTCTCCGCAGATTCCCTTGAAGCTGTTTTGGCATCTTACAGGGTTGGAGGAGAAGACGGAGGGGTTTGAGCTCCAAGATTTGGAAGGGACTGTGTTATGCTGAGCGTTTGCTCCTGAGTGGGTGCTGTGGGTTCAGGCAATCTAATTTAAGGGACTCCAAGAAGACCCACTCGAGCCCCAAAATACCACCCCTCCAGACTTTGAAAATGTCAGCTTTAGCGTCTGTCCCTACACATCCATCACATCTTTCCACAACTTCCTGTGAGGGGGCAACACGTTAAGTCTGTGCCGCTGCCACGTGGGTGGTTTCCTCTGGGCAGCTTTTCCCCCTGACTGTGTATAGGGGGCGATGGGGGGAGGCACCCGAGCCAAGAGATGCAGGGGAGTGGCCATCACTGCTTGTGGCCCAGCTGCCTCTGGGTTTCTTTGACCACACCAATATGTATAACCAGGGCTGGTGTTTCAACAAGTTGGAGGAATATGCAAGGTTGTATTCCTTTTACCATTCAACGTTTTAAAAGCGGGGAAGTGGGGGCTAGCCGCAGTGGATTCGCATCCCAGCTCTGCCATTTGTGAGCTCTGTGACCCTGGATCACTTACTGAACCCCTTCCATCTCCGATTCCGTATGTGTAAATACATAAGTTCCTATGCCCTAGGCTTATTGGAATGATTAAGTTAGAAGTACACAGAACAGGGGTACCTGGGTGGCCCAGTTGGGTAAACATCTGACTTTGGCTCAGATCACGATCTCGCGGTTCATGAGTTCGAGCCCTGCATTGGGATCTGTGCTGTCAACGCAGAGCCCGCTTTGGATCCTCTGTCTCCCTGTCTCTCTGCCCCTCCCCTGCTCACATGCTCTCTCTCTCAAAAATAATTAAGCATTAAAAAAAAAAAGTACACGTGATAACACACCCTTTCTCTCCTAGTGCTTGCACATATATGCAGAGAAGCCATTACAACCTTCCAATAATGGAGGGCAAAGCAAAGAGCTTCTAGTAGCAAAGTGGGAACACTTTGAGCCACAAAGTAAATTAGTATTGGACTGTCACCCAGAGTATAAAATAATTATCCACGAGTCCACACTACAGTAAATTAGTGATTAAACAAGTAAATACATGGGGGATAGAGACAAGTGTCCTCTTTGGAAGAATTCCAAATAGTTTATGTAGACACTCTATCCTTAAGGAGGGAGGAGCACAGCTGCCCACTCCTTAAGTGTGGGTTGCACGCAGAGAGTTCCTTGCAGGGAGGACAGTATAAAAGGCAGACGTTGGTTAGTGTGCAGTGGAGAAATTTGACAAAGACCACCTCAGTCAGACGATCAAGGTTAAGATCAACAGTGATACATCATGTAGATACCATTTGCCCTTGAT
This sequence comes from Panthera pardus, assembly GCF_024362965.1. Lineage (NCBI taxonomy): Eukaryota > Metazoa > Chordata > Mammalia > Carnivora > Felidae > Panthera > Panthera pardus. Next base: position 7,114,510 of record NW_026526980.1, on the reverse strand, counting down.
ATGAGGTGATGAAAATGGTGTTTATCTCTGTGGTCTTCCTCCCCCCATATCTAAAACCCCAACCTAATCGTGAGAAAAACACCAGACAATTCCCTAGAGAGGGGAATCCTACAAAATACGTGACCATTACTCAAAACTGTCGAGGTCATCAAAAACAAGGAATGTCTGAGAAATTGTCATAGCCAAGAGGAGTCTAAGGAGACCTTGACTAAATGTGACATGGTACCCTGGATGGGAAAGTGGGACAAAAAAAAAAAAAAAAAACAACAAAAAACAAAACCCAAAGTAGGTGAAAATTAAGGAAACCTGAATAAACTGTGGACTTTGGTTGATAGTAATGTATCCATATTAGTTGGTTAACTGTAATAAATTACCAAACTAATCTAAGATGCTGGTAATAGGGGGGCACTGGGTTCAGGATGTATGGGGATTCTTTGTGTCGTCTTCTTGAATTTTCCATCAGTCTAAACGTTTTCTGAAAAATAAAGGATTTTTAAAGTTATTATCATCATTATTATTTGTTCTCTGGAGTTCTGTCTCCTGTGAAAATGTTAAGGCTTCAGGAGGACGCATTAAATCCAAGATATCAGTCCCAGTCACTGGTGCCTTTGTTAGCCACGAAGTTCTGTTCTTTCTGGTTGTGGCTAGTGTGGCCCCCACGTGGTACAGCTCGGGTGACCTAGCTGAGCTCTGGCTAGATGCCCCTCTAGGAGAATACACATGAACTCCGAAAACGGTAACTGAGCAGCATGACGGCACCCGTGTCCACTAAGGAAAAGTGTATTAGGCAAACAAGCTTCCATCCCAGGCTAAATCGATCATTTCTTTCTCTGACTGTATACATCTTGGCTGAATCACTCAACGCATTGGATTTTCATTATTCATCTTCTCTGCCCATCTGTGGACTCCCCGGTGGAAGAGAGTTTTCTCATTTATCTTTGTACTTCCAGCTACACCTAACACTAATGACTCAAAAATTGATGATTGAGTGCAAGGCCAGACGCCAGTGTTCAAACGTGCAAGGCTGCAACCCGCTTTGATTGCCTGCGCCCAAATAGGAGAGATGGTGGGACAGATTGTGTTTTCCAAAGATGCCGCAGCAACAGCTCTCCTCCCACTTGCTCTTCTTTTGGTGTGACCTTCATGATCCTCAGGGCATGGGGACATCTGTACCCCCATCCCCTCGAAATGGGTGGGTCTTTGTGACAACCTTGACCAATAGCATATTGCAGAAGTGATGCGTGTGAGTTCTGAGGTCCCGTCATCAAAATTTCACGTAGTTCTCTGTCTTGCTCTCTTGGAATGTTCACCCTCGGAACCCACCCACCATGTTGTGAGGACGCCCAAGTAAGGGGAGGGAGAGATACCCATGGAGAGGAAATGAGGTCTTGGCTGGCTCATATCCTCAGCTGAGCTTCTAGCTAACAGCCATCCTCAACTTGCCAGCCATCTTGGAAATGGATTCTCCAGCCCCCAGCCAAGCTACTCCAGCTGATGGCATGTGGAACGGAGATGAGCCATCCCATCATGGCTTGTCCAATTTGTAGATTCATGAGTCTAGCCAGTGGCTATTGTTGTTCTAAGCCCCTCTGTTTTGGAGGGTGTTACCCAGGAATAACTAACAGGAACGGATGGACGAACAAAATCCTCAGGTGATTTAAAATAAGGCTTGTGACTTATTTTACTTTCCTTCCCATTTCATGCAAAAAGCCTTCTGACACTGGGGTTTATTTTTACCACCAATGGGATTGACCGGGAGCGATAGAACCACATTTGGAAGAGAGTAACCACAAGGATCTCAAAAATGATAATTTATGCATTTATCGATCAATTATTTCAGCAATTATTTGAGGGCCTGTTGTGGCCCAAGCCCCTGGCTAAGTGGTGGGATATGTCGGTGAATAAGCCAGACATGGTCCGCTGTCTTTATGAAGCTTAACATGCTAGTGAGGAATCCAAATAAACAATCAAATAATTATTTTAAATTAGTAATTACTTTAGTCACTGTGGTTGAAAGAACTAAAGAGTATCCTAGAGAATAGCGTCTCCAAGTGTCTAAGGATCATGCTGTGATTCATTCGCATGGCTTGGGCTTCCTTACGGTATGGTGACTGGGAGCCTTCTCAGTTCATATCAGTGTGGTTCTGTGGGATGCTTTTGTACTCACCCATCCACAGGTGAGCTCCCAGAATCATCTGTAATAGGTGACTCTGTCCCTTGGCCAGAGGTAACTAGCCCAGGGGCAGACACTTGACTCAGGTAGAGCCAATTACATTCTTGGAGGTGTGGATAAGGCTTATTAATGGTAGTGCTAGAGATGAAGGTCTGGAAAAATTGGTCCTGATCTTGCTTGATTCCTGCATTCTCTGAGCCCGATTCTCCTCCTTTTCCTTCCATTTCCCCAACTCTTCCTTCTGCCTTTCATCCTCCTCCTCCTCCTCCTCCTCCTCCTCCTCCTCCTCCTCCTCCTCCTCCTCCTCTCTTTCCTCTTCCTCTTCTCTCTCCCTCTCCTCCTCCTCCTTGATTTAATCAGACACTCCAAGATCTTTCCTTTAATGCTAAAACTTCTTAGAGTTCTTTTTCTTCTTCTTTTTTTAACTCACAATAAAACCCAACTTTCAACTATTACAAAGTACAAGAGGGATTATTTCTGTCTTTTAAGACTCCCAAAGGGTAGAACTATAAGACTAAGGAGCAGAAGCCACAGTGGGAGAAATTTCAGCTGAATACACACAAGAACTTTCTAAGGGCTGGTGGTATATACACAGAATGCAGGATTGTGAGCTTCATATCCTCGGAGGTTTCCAAACAAAGGCTGGGCATTCAGCTTAGATATAATGTCATCAAGAGGATTTAAGCATTGACTCCATGATCTGGCTGGTTGTTGATGATGATGATGATGATGATGATGATGATGATGATGATGATGGCAGCTAACAGTTTTGTGCACTTACTGTTTTCCAGTCACCATAATAAGTGTTTAATGTTCATGATCTCACTTAATCTTCACAAGATCATTCATCCTATGAGGCAGATTTAGACTCCCACTATGAGAACCCAGGAAGTATGCTCTTTAGTCTTAGGTTGAAACTTATTCCACTCCAGCCCCCAAGGCTCATAGGACTTCGGCTCCTTTTCCTTACTCCACATTCCAGACATGGCCCCGAGTAAAAAAAGGGAAAGCAAATACTTTGGATCATTGGGCCCTGAGTAATACAGAATATTTCATATGAAAGAATATTCAGGCATCTAGGACACACTAGACTCAGAAGATGGTCAAAACAAATGGCCCTCCGTGCACAGCGAGCCCAGTACAGGTGGGACAGCTCACTAAATCTATCCACTTGTGGGGCTGGGCATGTGATTCTTTTCTTCTTTTGTTACTCCTTCCAGGTTGAACATTTACCTGGATCCTTTCTACTCTTCTGTTCTGAGCTGCATTAGCTTTATGATAATTACTATTGTTGTTTTGTTTATCTTTGAAATGCAGGGCCTCCCTCCCCATTCGGAATGATTCATTCCGTGATGGATATTGCTACTGACAAAGGGTGTGTTTGTGTGGGGGGAGAAGATTTGAATTGCCAATAGTCTGTTTGATGACTGTTTCCCAGAAGCAGGCATGATTAAATTCAGCAGAAGTTTCTTTTAGAAATGTGCCTTACAAAAAAAAAAAAAAATCCCCAAACTCTACCTGATCATTTATCATTATTTTAAATCATAGGGAAAATTGAAGGTTCCTATCATTTCCTTAATTGAATAAAGGAGACAGACTCGGAGGGATCCTACTGAATGCTGAACAGACTCCAAGCTCCTAATTAGAGCATTTACCTGCAGAGTTCCCTTGCAGAGGTGGCTCAGAGCCCTGCTTCTCTCCCCACCTGTTTCTGACATGCCTCTGCGTGCCTAGCAGGTTAATGCTGAGGCCAACCCAATGTGTGCTTCTTAGGAGAATATTTAAGCCCATTCCTGTTGCGGAGGGAACAGCAGATCGGAGAATCTTTTGAGCTTTTCTTAAGCCTATTATGATGTTTCCAAGGAGATGTAGTCCAGCAGAAGGCAAGGGATGGCCATTGTCTGTTGTTGGGACCTTGTTTACTGAACCCGGTTTGGAAACTCATTTCTTTATTATTCACCTCCACTTCCCAGACCAGGTGGTGCTGCTTGAGTTCGGGAAGGAATTGTATGCCTTCCATGTGTCATGTTTCTGAAACTCCCAGCCTCATGGCCCTCAAATAGGCTACTTCAGATTAAGAGAAATGTGTTAAGTTCTCTGCTGGCTCATCCTATAGACACCTGGCCCCTTAAACTTCAGATGGAGTTTGGAGTCCAGACAGGGGATGGTGCATACATTTGGGGACCCCTGGATGGTGCTGATAATAATAGCTAAAGTGTATTGAGTGCATTGAGTATATATATTAACTATATGCTGGGCACTGTGTTGGGGAGGGGAGAGCACAGGCCAATATGGTGCTTCCATTGTTCACAGAGAAGACAAAACTGGGGGTCTCTTCATCCCCGAACCGTCAAGAATTTTCTATAAAATGTTTATTTATTTTATTTATTTTTTGAGAGAGACACCAAGAGTGGGGGACGGGCAGAGAGAGAGAGAGGGGCACAGAGATCTGAAGTGGGCTCAGTGCTGACAGGCTGACAGCCTCAAGCCCGATGTGGGGCTCAAAATCATGAACCGTGAGATCATGACCCGAGCCAAAGTCAGACGCTCAACCGACAGAGCCACCCTGGTGCTCCAAGAATCTTCTCCAACCATAGAGAATAACATTGTGGATACCACAATTCTGGTTACATTTTCTGCATCTGTGGGGCAACTCAGGGCGACTGTTTTTAGGACTATGGAAACCTTGAAGTAGCAGACAAAGAAAACAATGAAGTCTATGACCTTGGGGACCTATCTGTTTTTTTGTTTTGTTTTGTTTTTTGCTCACTGTTTATTTCCAAATCCTAACAGAGCCTTTCATATGGCACAGGTGTCTGCAAACTTTTTTTCTGGAAAGAGCTAGATGGCAAATACTTTAGATTTTGTGGGCCATGTGGTCTTTCCTGCAACTCTGTAGCACAAAAGCAGCCACAGGAAATAAGTAAAGGAAGAGACGTGGCTGTGTTTCAATAAAACTTTATTTATACAAGGAGGCTGTGGCTTGAGGACTATAGTTTGCTGATCCAGAGATAGCACAGAGCAGGTGCTTCACAAATATTTGTTGAAAAAATAAATCTACAGTAGGTCCGATAAATGGAATTTCAAACGCAAAACCAAGCTTTATAAAAAGCTTTTAACAGTGAGTACCTGCTGATTGTAGACATTCTGGAAAATCCTAAATAGTACATTAAGAGTAAAATAAAAATCCTAACCAAAAGATAGCCCCAGTTAATAATTTGGTGTCTTTTATTTTCTTTTAGTCATTTTTCCTATGAATGCCTTTCTAAAACACAGGGTAAACAACTGGTAAAATTTTAACATATCACAATATGTATTTGTTCTGTTTTTATGGAAGGGGACAGACGACACCAGCTTCCTTTGGCATGTACCACAAGGGGCAAGTCTTCTGTCCAAGAGAATTAGAAGATCAGTCCAAAGTCAGCCCAATCACCTCTCTTCCTTGATTTCCAAAAGCAGATTTCTGCCCATGATTTTGAAAAATCCTAAAGTGCATTTTGGATCCTAAAGGGAGATTTAATTTAGAAGCTCAGTAGACCTTCAACATCGAGTGCTGTGTTGCCTGTGTGTGGGGTAAGTCATTGAACCCAAACATGGCATCTCCTCTCTAGTTCTGGATGCTTGGGAGTTCCCGCAAGCATTCTATTTGCAAAGGCCAGAACATTTTGAGAATGTGTTATTTCAAAATGGGCCAAGAAGGGCTGTGATGAATAGTTGAGCCATAAGAATTAATAACTTGGTGTGATAGGGAGCCCTCAGGAATTGTTTATTTCACGGCGGGGAGAGCAATCATCTTCCAGTCACCCCAGTACACACACACACACACACACACACACACACACACACACACGACATCCTGCATGTATCCTTGAGTGTGTTTGACCTGCCCTGCCCTTGTCTGATAGCCTCTGTTGCCATATACAGCCATTGCCCTGCTCATCCCATCTCTTTCCAGCACTGCCTTGTCTTTGCACAGACATAATTAGCCCTGAATTGCTCTTTTTAAAAAAATATTTTGGGGCGCCTGGGTGGCTCAGTCGGTTAAGCGGCCGACTTCGGCTCAGGTCATGATCTCACGGTCCGTGAGCTCAAGCCCCGCATCGGGTCCTGTGCTTACAGCTCGGAGCCTGGAGCCTGTTTCGGATTCTGTGTCTCCCTCTCTCTGACCCTCCCCCATTCATGCTCTGTCTCTCTCTGTCTCAAAAATAAACGTTGAAAAAAAAAATTAAAAAAAAATTTTTTTATTTTTAAGTAATCCCTATACTCAGCGTGCGGCTTGAACTTACAACCCAAGATCGAGAGTTGCATGTTCGACCCCCTGAGCCATCCAGGCGCCCCTGCATTGCTTGTTTTTAGAAGCGAGCAAGCATGTGGTAGTTTGCAACAGTTCCAAAGCATGCTGAGAAGCATCTGATGCTCAGGAGACCTCTAGAAGTGCCAGGCAAGTGAGGGCCACCTCTTTCCAAATTTGGGAGTGGAAAACCAGTAGCAAACCTTCATGTTTTAAACCTTTTAGATCATGGATACTTGGCTTGATGGGAAGGGAGGTGGCCAAATCATGTGCACGAGGCACATTTGATATGCGTCCATCTGGGCTCTCCCTATTCTTGACGGTGACTACACAGAATTCCACCCCCTGCCCTGAACGCCTCCTCTGTTCTCCTCAAAGGCCTGTGATAGCCATTTGCCAGATATACTGCACCATTTCCCCTTTGAGCAGCTGGATGCTCAATCTGGGGGCCTCCCTTGCACGTCGGGAGGGATGAGCACAGGGCAAGAAAGAGGGGAGGGGTAAAGTGCCCATCTTGGGCCTTGTGCTCTGGGCTCAAGCTCTGATTTATTCCACCCAACAATGCTCTTGGTAGGTGGAGCATCTATATACTACGAACTGGGATAGGCTTTTTTTGTTGGCAACGACCACATTTTCCCCTGTTGCATCTGCCCCCTTTAAAGCACTGGAAACAGTGCCCGGTTCAAGGTAAGCACTGTGTAATTGTTAGCCATTCCTCCTTTCTTTGCTACTGTTGTTCTTGTGCTCAGCAGAGCTGTGTGAGGCAGCAGGGTACCCATGAGCATCTGCTTGGGCCTCAGACAGACTTGCGTTCGAGTCCCATCTCTGCTGAGCGCTCTTGGGCAAGTTATTTTCTGATTCCTCATTCCCTCCCCTGAGAAAGGAGGGTGATGCTAGAACCTCCATTACGGAGTTCCCGTGAATGTGCTAGAGCACAAAGGAAGATCATTCTGCAAGACCCTGGGCTGGCACGAAAATCTTTCACTCACCAGAGGTGTGTGCCAGCTAGCTCTGCCAAGCTGCGGAAAACATCTGGTCAACCATTCCTTCCATCAATGTTCACGTGTCTGTGCTGTGCCTGCTGGTATTCTGGCCACTGGGGAAGTAGTTGAGAACTTCCATCCCAGTTAGGAGAAGAGTCAATGAGCTAATAGTAACTAATCAACAGGTCAATGAGCAAGAAAGGGAATAGATAATTTTAGACAAAAATGAACATTATGGAGACACTGCCCTGAGAGCGAAAGGAGGCAGATAGAGGAGGGCAACATTGACAGGGCAATCTGGAAAGAGATCTGTGAGGGATGCCACATGGGCTGAGAATGACGAGAAGGACTGGCCAGGGAAAGGTTTGGGAGCTGAGGACAGAGGACACAGCAGGTGCAAATCTTAAATGACTTTCTGGCTAAAGTCTCCATTAACTTCTCAGTCCAATGGGTAGCCTAACAGCACAACACTCCAGAGCCCATCAGTCTAGGGACACTCAAGTTCCAGTGCGAGACTTGAGAGCAAATCCAACTTGCGGGTGAATGGTGATCTTCATAATCAGCAAGTCCTGTTTGGGCTGACGTTTAATTTTGGAAAATCCTTAAGCCCCTGATGGACTTCTGTTGAAAACCAGAACCTTGTTTCTCCCCCAGAGACAGTCTCAGGTGAGTGTGGGCACAGACAGGCCTGGGCTCTCCAGCTTCCAGCACGTGAGATAAGAAATCAGTGAGGGGCGCCTGGGTGGCTCAGTCGGTTGAGTGTCCGACTTCAGCACAGGTCATGATCTCGTGGTTTGTGAGTTCAAGCCCCATGTTGGGCTCTGTGCTGACAGCTCAGAGCCTGGAGCCTGACTCAGATTCTGTGTCTCCCTCTCTCTCTGCCCCTTCCCCTCTCACACTCCATGTGTCTCTCTCTCTCTCAAAAGTAAATAAACATTTAAAACAATTTTTTAAAAGAAATCTTTTCAATCATTATTCAGGTTTCATCCTGGGGAGGGGGGGGGGGCAAGCCTCTGGGCTTGAATTGATGTAGTTAATTTTTTAGAAATAGACTGTAGAAGCATTTTATTCATTTAGCAAGCATTTGTTAAGCACCCACTGTGTGCTAGGCAATCAGCTGGGTAACAGGAGTGGGAGGAGAGAAAAAGACCTATTGTTTGCTCTTAAGGAGCTCATCTCATATGGGGAATTGAGTCATGGCTTTTGGCTACTGGTTATTTGGTTTGGACCATGCCGCTTCTTATCTCTGGGCCTTAGCTCTCACCTCTACGGGACTCTGCCAGGTGACTGGTGGGGTCTCTCTGGTACCACAGGATCAGAGGTTTACAAGGGAAGCCAAAACAGGGCTCCATTACTGGAGCAAGAAAATGAGTGCTAACTGATCAGCGCTAACTTGCCTATGGACTGAAATAGGTTTGTTTTCTTAATTAAGGAGAAAAACCTTCTGCAATGCTCCCTGATGTGAATTCTCTGGTCTTTATTTTTTAAGTAAAAAAAAAAAAAAAAAAAAAGGCATATTCTCACAACTTACTGGTAAGTTTCCCATCAAATTTCACACTGGATTTGGAAACATGGTTTTTAAGTAAATGGAAAGAGAAGCAGTGATCCTTAGGAACCAGCATGCAAAAGCCACTGTGCAAAAGCCATTCATTAATTAAATCAACAAATAGACTTTGAGGATACTTTACATGTATGTTCTTGGTACCATTTTATTATTATTATTTTTTAAATGTTTATTTATTTATTTATTTGAGAGAGAGACTGTGTGTGTGTGTGTGTGTGTGTGCATACATGAGCAGGGGAGGGGCAGAGAGAGAGAGAGAGAGAAAGAGAGGGAAAGAATATAAACACTCTCTCTCAAAATAAATAAATAAACTTAAAAAAAAAGAGTTGGGGAGCACCTGGGTGGCTCAGTCAGTTAAGCGTCCGACTTCACCTCAGGTCATGATCTCGATTTGTGGTTTGTGGGTTCGAGCCCTCTGTTGGACTCTTGTGCTGATAGCTCAGAGCCTGGAGCCTGCCTCAGCTCTGTCTCTCTCTCTCTCAAGAATAAACATTAAAAATTGAAAAGAAAAAAAAAAGAGTTGGATGTTCAACCAACTGAGCCACCCAGGCTCCTCTCCTGGTACCATTTTAGGCACTAGAAATACAGCAGTGAATAAGATTAAATCCTTTTTTTTTTTTCATCTCTCACGGTATTTACATGTAGAGGGGATGACGGGGAAGTAGCAGATAATAAATGAGATAAATAAGTGAACTATATAGTGAGCAGGATGGTAATGAGTCATGTGGAGAAAAAGCAGGGAAGGGGAGAGTGATGCTGTGGTTTCTTGACTGGTTTTTGCTTTTCAAAAGGGTCATCAGCTGACAATGAGGAGTGACTGTTTAATGATTATTGAGTCTCTTTTTGGGGGGATGAAAATGTTTTGCAGCTACACGAAAGTGATGGCTGTATGACACTGTGAATGCACTAAATGCAATGAACTACACATATAAAAAGGGGAATTTGGGGCCGCCTGGGTGGTTCAGTCGGTTAAGCACCCAACTCTTGATCTCGGCTCAGGTCGAGATCTCATGGTTGTGGGATAGAGCCCCACGTCAGGCTCTGTGCTGAGCGGAACCTGCTCTGGATTCTCTCTCTCCTTTTCTCTCTGCTTCTCACCTATGCTTGCTCTCTCCCCCGCTCTCTCAAAATAAATAAACTTTAAAAGAGGGGAATTTTATGTTATGTGAATTTTACATTGATAAAGAGTCACTAGGAAAGGACTTGAAGAAAGAGAGGGAGTCCTTTTTTTTTTTTTTTAAGACTCCATACATAAGTGAGATCATACTTGTGTTGGAAATATCTGGTAGCCCCCATCTGGTAAGGTTACTGCTGAGGCAGGACTGGGGCTCTTCACCTGACCCCACTGTCATGGCCAGGGTTGCGATAACTCTTAAGTGGAAGCAGGTAGTAGACTGCCCCAGCAGATACTCAGAGGGCTCTTCTGGGAGGAAGATGAATATTCTTACAGTCTGCACATTACCTAAAGGAATGTTTAAATTGTTGTATCCAGCTTGAGCAAATTTATTTGTGTGTGTGTGTGTGTGTGTGTGTGTGTGTGTGTGTGTGTGTGTGTGTTCCTGCTACTGAGTAGGTGGGAAGGTCGTGAGAAAGACTGGATCAGTAATAAAAGAATCTGCATTTTATCTGTATATCTGAGGGGTAATGTGTGTGAATCTGAGACCCTAAATCAGTTTGGTATGTTCACTTTTTTATAGGCTGGAGAGCAATGAGGGTCCTCAGCTCTTATAAGTTTTTCTAACAGGTATATGGCCTGAAAAAAATTAGAATCTCCAAGCTCCCAGCAAGTACAAGGAAAATTGTTCTGTTTGCCATAAATAGAAATAGGCATGTTGGGACTGTGGTATTCAGGCTTGGCTCCTCTGAGAGGACTAGGGAGAAGCATGGGGGGCGGTTACTTTGTTTTCATGCACCACTGACAGAGAAGTTTCTTTCGGTGACATCTGCACTCACCAAACTTCTGGAATGTACCAACATGCTGTGCCCTTTGGACCAAGATCACTGCCAGGAAGTGAGACATACAGGAACTGTGTAGGAGAGTGTTTTTGCTCCACTAAATTCCTCTTGAATATATTAATGCATGGGGCAAGATCAAACCATCCTGCACTCTAAATATGAACTGTAAAAGTATCTTTGCACAAAGACCTGTATGCAGGTATATTGACATGACATTGTCATGGAAAATATTAAATACAATCCGTTCATCTATCAGAAAGCTGGTAAAAAAATTATGGTTCATCCAAATAATGGAATGATAATGCACATAATCATAATAAAGTTGATTCTTGAACGATGAGGGCTTGGGGCACCAACACCCTTGTGCAGTCAAAACACTGCAAACAACACTGGACTCCCCCAAAATTTAACTATGCTTAGACCAGAAACCATACCAGTAATATAAACAGTCAACACGTATTTTGTATGGTATATGTATTATGTACTGTATTGTTACAATAAAGGAAAGAAAATGTTACTAAGAAAATCATAAGGGGGCGCCTGGGTGGCTCAGGTTGGGCATCCCACTCTTGATCTTGGTAAGGTCATGATCCCAGGGTCAGGGATCGAGATCTGTGTTGGGCCCCATGCTGAGCATGGAGTCTGCCTAACATTCTCTCTCCCTGTCCCTCTCTCTCTCTCCCCCTCTGCCCCTTTCCCCTGCTCGCACTCTCTCTCTTTCCCTAAAACAAAAAAAGAAAAGAAAAGAAAATCATAAGGAAGAGAAAATACATTTATAGGACTGTATAGTTACTAAAAAAAAAATTGACATATAAGTGGACCCGTGTAGTTCAAACCTGTGTTGTTCAAGGGTCAGCTGCATAGCTATTAAAAGGCCGAAACAGGTTCATGAATAGTGAAAACAATCTTTAGACTACATTAGAAGAACTCTGTATACAGTATGCATTAGTATCAAAATGAGTCTGCATATTTCTATCTCTGCATCAATGTCTGTATCTACACCTATACTTCCATCTATCTAAAACCATCTTTGTACCTATTTGTTTACTTTCATGCAAATAGCATATTTCTGGCAAGATTTATAGGAGCCAAATACCCTTGGTTGCCTTTATGGAGAAGAACTGAGGGTGGGCAGGAAACCAGAAACAAGAGGAGAATTACCTTTCATTCTATCTGATGTTAAAAAAAAAAACCTATTTGCATGTATTATTTAAATCATTATTATTTTTTAAATTAGAAACTACTGGATTAAAGTGCGTGTTTTCCTGATTGAAAAAAAAACAAACAAACAGTCAGCTACACACAAACACATAGCTCCTGCAAGAATGACATGTAGTGGCTGGGACACACATTTGGGGGACAGACTGTCTCAGTTTAAATCCCGACTTTGATGCTGAGTAGCTGTGTGCCCATGGCCAAGGTGCTGAACCTCTAGGATCCTCAAATTCTTCCTATGTAAGATAAGAATAAAAATAGTACCTACCTTATGGAGTTGTGATCATGATTAAAAAGGTTAACTATGTGCCACGCTGTTAGAACCATTCCTTGTACATGACCAGCACTGAGTGTTTAGACCATCAGTAGAGGTCAGTAGGGCAGTGCTATATCTCAGATGGAGACTCAAGTTCAAGGAGATTGGGTAACTTGCCCCAGTCATTCAGGTAGGAAGAGGTATAGCTGGGGGATTAGATTCTTTGGGCATCACTGCTGCCCAACCTACCCTGTGAGATTATTTGCATCATGAAATCATGAATTCCCTCCCATAGTGACCAGTTTGCTTTGCATTTCCAGTGGTCTGTGTGTGTTGGGCTGATATGTAGATAGTGGGGCCAAAGGGAACCAACAGAAAAGCCAGACTGTTGTGTTGGATGAGGGGGTGTGTTGTGGGCAGGGCAGTGGAAAGAAGACTGGGGGCTTGGGAGACTGGCCTGCCCTTTGATGATAGAATGGGATTGCTTCTTATTCCCAGGGAATGGCCAGAAGCAGATGAGACAGAGAGCTGGGCTGCTTCTTTATGGGGTGTGTTAAAAGGGAAGGGGCACTTGGAAACCCAGTTCCACAGTCTCCTGGACCTTATGGATGAGAGTCCATGGGTAATAGGTGAATCATTCACCCACCAGGCAACTGGAGCTTTCCAAAATAAACTATTCTCCTTCCCACCACTTGTGACAAGTGCCTGTGTGTCTGTAGTAGATTGCAAAGCTGGCCATATGCTCCTCTCCTCAAGCAGTGCAGCCTGTTTCTCTATCCTTTGAATCAGAGATATCCCTGTGATTTGTTTTGGCCAACAGAAAATGGTGGAAGGGACCGTGCTGGTTCTGAGCCTGGGCCTCCTTGAAACTCACTCTTGATATTTTTGAAACCCTCCACCACCTGTGAACACGCCCAGGGTGGCATAATGGATGATGAGAGATACTGAATCAGGGATCCCTATCGTCCCTGATACAGTCTGCCAACTGCGAGCCACATGCGCAAAGCCAACCCAGGCAGCCCCAGCTGACCATCAGCTGATCACACACCCACCCACAAGAACCCCGCTCAAGATCCGCGAAGGTGGCTGAGGCCAGGAGAACCTCCCAGATGATCCCAGTCCAAACTGCCAATCCATAGAACGGTGGATGAAATAAACGATGGATGTTCTGAACCACAAAGTTAGGGGGTCATTTGTTCCACGGCAATAGGTAACTGGTAAGCTGACCGTGTAGCAATGGGTGGCAAAAGTCAAGTGGCCAAAACAGCCAGGAGAATCCAGGGCTTCGTTATGAAAATTTTGATTTTGCATCTCTGACATTCAGTCAAGATTTTTCTGGATAAGGAGCACTTTTATTTTAGATTCCACTTGTCTCCTGTCCTTGATTCTTCATGTATGGCAGGCTTTAGACCCAAGGAAAATCTGGACCCGAGCCTCTTCGAGGGGAAGGGGCAGGGTGGGTGGTTTGACCCAGTGGTTTTCAATCTATAGTTGGCTGCTTTCAAGAAACGACAGAGTTGGGGCAAGGAGCTGGCGTTCCAGAACCTCCCCCCACCACCCCCTCCATCCCACCAATTTTAATTAGAGCAGTTACACCTTTATTTGTTTATATGTACATTCATGTAAAAAATACATTTTTGAGGGTGACTGGGTAGCTCAGTCGATTAAGCGTCTGATTCTTGGTTTTGGCTCAACTCATGATCTCCCAGTTGGTGAGTTCGAGCCCTGTGTGGGGCTCTGCACTGAGAGCACGGAGCCTGCTTGGGATTCTCTCTCTCCCTCTTGGTCTGCCCCTCCCCTGCTCGCACCCTATTTCGCTCAAAAATAAGTAAACATTAAAAAAATAAAAATTAAAAAATACGTTTTTGTGTACTCACTCTGCTCCAGTCAAATATCTCTTTGACACTCTGGCTGCCAGACTTAAATGATGAGTGTGTTGGTTCACTGACAGTAAGAATCGTCTGGGTTTAAAGAAGGGCTTTCTGTGTCCTTTTCAGAAGGTGGGGGCATTTTCCTGGGAAGGTAATTTTGGCTGTAGTTAAGAGTCATCTGTATGTCTGCCAGGAGGCCGGACAGGCAAGAGCTTGACTTCCTGGAGGTCGGGGTGGGCGGGGAGTGCAGGACAGAGGTCTGGAGGGGTCTGACTGGCTCACAGGGTCCCGCCAGAGTCCCCTCTGCAGGTGTGCCCATGTGGGTCGAAGGCAGTCCTGAGTGCCAGCTCCTGGCCCACCCCAGCTGCTTCCTGGCACTGTTCCTCTTTCTCCGCCCTGCCCACACCCAGAGTGTCCCTGCTGCCAGTGACTGTGGCCAGAACTGAGCAGGCTCCCCTGACAATGGGGACTTTGACTGCTTCATTCTTCCTTTTGTTCCCCTCCCATCCTCGTCTTCTTCGACTGGGACCTGGCGTTGAGCAGCTCGATCAATGGAGGCAAAGTCTACCCTTCTGTCCCCTTTTCTTTCTCTGCCACCATCCATTTACTGATAGACGGTCTATTTCTTCTCCTGGTGGTTCTTGCCTTCACACACAAGGGGCAGACGCTGGATAAGCATTCAGGAGATGGGGTTCAGGAGACTAGCTCTGGGCCTCCCTTTCCTCGACTGTGAAGAGAAGGGGTTGGTCTTGTGTTTTGTTTCGTTTTAGATTCCACATTTGAGTGAGATCATACTATATTCGCCTTTCTCTGCTTGACGTATTTTGCTCCGCATGGTGCCCCCAAGGTTCAGCCATGTCGTCACAAATGGAAGGATGCCCTTCTGTTTACTGTCTGTCTAGTATTCCATTGTAAGTGTAGAACATAGCTTCCATACCCATTCATCTGTTGACAGACACCTAGGGGTTTTTTTTGTCATTGCCGTTGTGAATAATGCTGCAGCGAACATGGGAATGTAGACATCTTTTTTTGGTGTTGTTGTATTGTTCATTTATACTTTTGAGAGACAGAGAGAGAGAAGAGAGAGAGAGAAGAGCGAGCAAAGAGAGAGAATCCCAAGCAGGCTTTGCCCTGTCAGTGCAGAGTTTGACCCGGGGCTCAAACTCACCAACTGTGAGATCGTGACCTGAGTGGAAATGAGTAGTCAGACCCTTAACCAAATGAGCCACCCAGGCACCCCCGGACATCTCTTTGACATTGGGATTTTGCTTCCTTCAGATCTGTACCCAGAAGTACATACAGCATAATGACTGTACTTAACATTGCTACTTGGTATATTTAAAAGTTCTGAGGCAGTAGATTCTAAAAGTTTTTACCACATGGAAAAAAATGTTTCTTCTTCTTCCCCCTTCCCCCTGCCCCTCCCACTCCTTCTCCTTCTCCTTCTCCTTCTTTCCTCCCCCTCCTCTTCCTCCTCCTCCTCCTCATTCTTCTTCCTTCCCCTCCTCCTCCTCCTCCTCCTCCCCCTCCTCTTCTGTCTCTTCTTCTTTTTGTATTGATATGACACAGCAGATGCCAACTAAACCTCCCGGGGTCATCATTTCACAATCTCTGTAAGCCAAGCCATTGGTGGTATACACCTTAAACCTCCCCAGTGCTATATGGCAGTTATACCCCAGAAAACTAGAAAATGAAGAGGGAGCTGGCCCCACTCCTCCCCAGACAAGTCAGCCCGAGCCACCTGTGGTGTTTGGTCACATCGCGATGAAGTCTGCCCAAGGTTCTAGTCTGAGGCCTCCTCCCTCTTGGTTAAAAAGGAGATTAGCAGGTGGAAGTCAGGTGTTACACACAGAAAACAACACCAAACTGAGCTGTCATTTTTTACATAATAAGAAGGGTTACAAAGAGTTGAAAGGGAGATGAGGCCCCTGTTTTGTGAATCTCTGTGTCAATGCCTTCTTTGGGTCCCCATAAAAGCACTAGCACCTTAGAGACCTAAAGGCAACACCGGGAAAGGGACCACACGGGACCCACATTCTAAACTTATCTAATGGTTTAATATCTGCACTCCTTACTTCTTCTGAGTTATTTAAATTCCCCTGTTTTCTGTGGCACTGTGTCTGTCCCCAGCCAGTGCCACCAGAAGCACTAAATGAACTTGGAGGTCAATTGTGGGAGGGGCCCTGGAAGGTCCTGCAAGAACTTTCTCTCTTCCCTCCTGTCCACCTTTGTTCCTCTGACTTCTGTTGACCCTAAGTACACACTCATTAGAACACAAGCGCCCATACGTTATATGAAAAGCATTTCTAGGCTTAATTGCTCTTAGACCCTGCAGGGAACATGCAGAAGATGAAGTTCAACAGCACCGCTTACTTTAACACCTGCACCGCTCTACAGGCCAGGGAAGCAGCCATGAGAGGGACAAAGTGTCCTGCCCTCACGGAGCCAATGGGGTGGCTGACAACAGAGCGAGGGGTCAAGAGTGAGGGCGGATGGCAGAGCAATGGTTTCCGATGACGTCTGCATCCTTGTCACCAGAACCTGCGATGATGTTGTGTTCCGTGGCAGGTGGGAGTTAAGGCGGCTGATCAAGTGACCTTAAAACAGGGGGATTATCCTGGACCGTGCAAGTGAACCCAATGTAACCATAAGGACCCTAAAATGTGGAAGAGGGAGGCAGAAATTTGGTCAGAGACACAGCATAATGAGAAATACTTGACCAGCCATTACTGGCTTTGAAAACAGAGGAACAACATGAGCCCAGGAAGGCAGGAAGCCTCTAAAAGCTGGGAAAGGCAAGAGAATGGATTTTCCGCCTGAGCCCCCGGAACAGAACATAGCATTGCCGGCAATGTTTTTAGCCCCCCGAGACACATTCTGGCCTTCTGACTTCCTGAGCCGGAAGATGATAAATTTGTGTTGTGAAGGCCACTAAATTTGTGACAGGTAAGCTACGGCAGTCACCGGAACCTCGGATCGCGGTTTCCCCCCTTTTCGTTTCAGCGATCTGTTTCTTTTCCCATGTGTCAGAGCAGAACAGTGTCCTGGGGTCTTCAGAAGTCCTCTCCATTCCCCAGGAGAGGCTGGAGGACACAGAGGAAGCAAACCCTGCTGTGTTTTCTGAAAAAAAAAAAAAAAAAAACAAAAAAAAACAAAAAAAACCCCAAACCCCCGAAAGACCTCCACATCAAAACCAGATATGATCTTAAGTGGCACTTGAAATCTCATTTTCTTCCCCACCGCTGCAGGCCTCCCCACCTAAGAGCCTTGCCATATGGCAGTGTTTTTCTGGACTCCTGTGATGCAGACAGCCTTTAACAAAAGCCACCGTGCTGAGGGGGCTGGGGGCTGGGGGCTGGGGTGGGCTCAGAGGTCTGATTTCAAAGGCCTGGAACTCACAGCACCTCCGGATTTGCTGGGAAAGTAAGAGGGTAGAATTCTTTTTTAACACGATTTAGATGTCCCTCCTGCTTTTTGTGTATCTGTAAAATAAGATTTCTATTTTTTCTTAAGTGTATTTATTTATTTTGATAGAGACAGAGACAGCATGAGTGGGGGAGGGCAGAGAGAGAAGGAGAGAGAGAATCCCAAGGAGGTTCCGTGCTGTCAGCACAGAGCCCGACGAAACCAGGCTTGAACCCGCGAAACTGAGATCATGACCTGAGCCGAAACCAAGAGTTGAACGCTTAACCCGCTGAGCCACCCGGGCACCCCTTGTAAAATAAGATTTTAATACATTTGTGTTGTGATGTAGAACACCTATTCAGCAAAGTGAAAATAACTATATGTGTTCAGCTTAATGGATTATTACAAAGCAAGCTCTTGAGAAACCATTACCCTGGCGAGTGAAATAGAACATTTCTAGTATCCAGAAGCAGCCTTGTGCCCCTCTGCTATAACCACTCCTTCCTTCCTTCCCCCAATGCAACCCCTCTCTCCCTCCTCTCCCATCTGCTTCTTTTTAAAATTTCAAAAATAATCAAAAATATCTTCTTTTTAATCTTTAGACTTTAATTATAATTAATAATTAAAATTTCTTTTAATATTTTCTTTCTAAAATTTCAAAACTAGTTGAGTATTCAAGCAATATGAGAAAGGGGAATGATTGATCATGTGGACTCATTTCTTGTTAGTAATTCCTCTTTCGATCGAAATTATTACAAAATAGTTTATATATAGTGTTGTCTATAATAATGTACATGACAGCTGGTACCCACCACACTGCTTAAGGAATGAAACATGATCAATGCGATTGAAGCCTCATGTGTTCCTTTTCCAGAGCCATCTCTCCTCCCCCAAGCTTGGTATTTATTACCTAGTGCATTTTGTTATATTTTTGCTACCTAGTGACACATTGCTTGCTTTTATGTGTTTTCACACCATATCATACTGTGCACATTGTTTTTTTGCTCCCACACTGTGAGATTCACCAGGTTGATACATGAAGTTCTTGTTCATCCATTTTAGAGTGACTTGAGCCTCTCTGGATTAAAAAAAAATTTTTTTTTTAATGTTTTAATTTAAGTTTGAGAACGAGAGACAGAGCGTGAGTGGCGGAGGGGCAGAGACAGAGGGAGACAGAGAATCCGAAGCAGGCTGCAGGCTCTGAGCTTTCAGCACAGAGCCTGATGCAGGGGCCTGAACCCATAAAACTTTGAGATCAAGACCTGAGCTGAAGGCAGACGTTTAATGGACCAAGCCACCCAGGCGCCCCAGCCTCTTTGGATTTTTAAAAAGAAGAAGGAAGTCTCTTTCATCTCTGTCCTATCCCAAGTAACTATCACCAGAGGTAAAGGTAGGTAGAGGTTTGGTACATATTATTTCCCAGCTTTTTCTATGCAGGCATATGTCCACATGCACATACCTGCAAAAACGGATCCTCGGAGCAGATGGGAGCCCAGACTCTGGATCTGAATGCCAGCTTCATCACTTAGCAGCTCTGTGACCTTGGGCAAGTTTCTCCCTCTCTCCAGGTTTCATTTTACTCAACTATAAAATAAGATAATAAATATAGCTATGTTAAAATGTTGGTGGGCAGATTCAATGAGATGATGGATGGTAAAGTGCTTACCTTAATAAATGCCTGCATTAGGTGCTCAATAAATGTTTGGGATTGTTGTTATTCTCTTATGTGCTTTTCCCACTTAATAATTTATCATGCCATCTTTCTGTGTCTGTAAATATAGGGCTATCCTATAATAAGTAA
Source organism: Panthera pardus (assembly GCF_024362965.1). Classification (NCBI taxonomy): domain Eukaryota; kingdom Metazoa; phylum Chordata; class Mammalia; order Carnivora; family Felidae; genus Panthera; species Panthera pardus. Next base: position 7,094,995 of record NW_026526980.1, on the reverse strand, counting down.
GTACACATTCACACATATACACATGCATACACACACACACACACACACACGCGCGCACAGTATTTTTAAAAGAGGTCTTGTTTGGAAATTCCTCAGTCATGATCAATTTCAACCTATTTTACTGGTCTCTTTGTGTACCTCCTGTTTTTCTGTTCTGTAGCCCGTGGGCAAGGCAGGTTGGAATATATTCTTCATAGACTTTAGGAGTTCTCAGCCAGGGATGACAATCCTGGTCTCCTAGAGTCCTCTAGATAGAATATAAAGGTTTGCTCAGCTTGGATAGAACATTTGGTTTTCATTGACCTCTCACTGATTTTCAGCATTTCTTCAATTACAAATGTAGGCAACAAACCACAGTGGAAATGACAATTCCTGTGAGTTTGTCACCATTGGAAATCATAGCTATTTTCATATCTCATTTTCATTGCTACAGAATCTACAAATATCCTTTAGACTCATCACTTTTTGAAATTACACTAGTTGTTAGACTCACTCACTGCGAGGTTTTCTTTTTTCTTAATGTGCTAATAAAGAGTAATGTGCACTACATACACACTGCTATTTCCCAAGTTCATTTTACTATTTCTCTAACTACATTTCATTATGATTACTCTCCTTTCTAGTCCAATGTATTCTGTTTTGTTCATTTCTTAATTACATTTTATTCATTAAAAATTGTTATCCCAACAGGGGTGCTTGGATGGCTCAGTCGGTTGAGCGTTTGACTCTTGATTTTGGCTGAGGTCATCATCCCAGGGTCGTGGGATCGAGCTTCATGTTGGGCTCTGCACCGAGTGTGGAGCCTGCTTAAGATTCTCTCTCTCTCCCTCTCTCCCCTGCTCGCACTCTCTCTCTAAAATAAAATAAAAATAAAAATAAAATAAAATAAAATAGGGGGCACCCGGGTGGCTCAGTGAGTTAAGCGTCCGACTTTGGCTCAGGTCATGATCTTGCAGTTCATGAGTTCAAGCCCCACGTCAGGCTCTGTGCTGACAGCTCAGAGCCTGGAGCCTGTTTGGGATTCTGCATCTCCCTCTCTCTCTCTGCCCCCCACTCACACTCTGTCCCCCTCTCTCTCAAAAATAAATAAACGGCAAAAAATATTTAAAAAATAAAATAAAATAAAATAAAATAAAATAAAATAAAATGAAATAAAATGAAATAAAATAAAAATTATTATCCTGAGAAAGTGTTTTGGGTCTTCACCATATTGTCAAAGGGACCCATGCTGCTACGGAGATTAAGAACCTCTTTTGTTGTAAAGAGACAATAAGTCTATGAAGGCATGTTGCATGTAAGTAATGAGCAGAGAAATGCTGAGTCCAACCACCTGTGCCTAGGACCATGACTGGCACAGCATTGGCACTCAGTATGTATTTGTTGAATACATAAAACTTATAAGACATGAGGGAGAGCATATGTGGCGTGAACATGTAGCGAAAGAGCTTCTAGGCAGCAGGAAGGGCAAGGCAAAATGCCACAAAGATGGAATAAGCCCGGCTTGTGTGAGGACGTTTGGGAATGTTCTGTGGCTGGAGCAAAAAGAGCGAGGGGGCGAAATCAGGGGTGAGCCTGGACAGACCCTGGGGGATGTGAACAGACCTGTCAGCCATTGTAAAGTCTTTGACTTCTACTCCCAGTGAAATAAAGAGCCAGTAGGGGGCTTTGAACGGAGGAAGGACATCTTCCCACTTGCTTGGCTGCTGTGCTGCTAATGGACAGAAGGGGCAAAGGGTGGACTTGGGCCAGACAGCCGTGGAGATGGTGACAAGTGGTCAGGATTTAGATGTGTTTTTGCAGGTAGCTCCAGGGCATGTGACCTGTGATGTCGCACGAGTTCCCTTGCTCGGAAGGACCCCAGCCTTGGATTCATGTTCTGCTGTCGCCATCTTGGAATTGTTAATACCCTTTGGACAAGGGCCCTACATTTTCATTTTGCCCCAGGGCCCACAGGCTATGTCCCCCGTCCTGGATAGCCCTGACAGGATTTGTCAACAGATTGGATGTGGGGCAGGAGAGGAAGAGAGGTGTCAGGGGAGTGCCAAGAGTTTTGTCCTCAGCCGTTGAAGCTGGAGTTGTCCCTGAGTGAAGTGAGTAAAACTGCGGGATGATCAGCACTGTGGGAAAGCGAGCTTACAGCTGGAGGGATCTTTCTAGAATGTTGGTCTCTTGGGAACAATGCTGGAGCCTTCTTTGAGGAGAGCTATCTCCCCCACCCAGGTTTGCAGCAGAGGGGTGTCCCCATCCCAGTCTGAGTCTGGCCTGATTGGCATAACAACAGCAACAGCTGTGTCCTCCTTGGGGACAATGGTCTGACCTGAGAGGCCCTGTGCAGGCAGCGGACTTATTTTTAGAACATCTCATTTCTCCTCAACGGCAACTGGAATGTCTGGATGAAAAATTCTAAGGCTGGATGTGAATGGCTGAATAAAAACCTTTAATTAAGAGTTAAAGACTTTAATCTGCCTATAACTTGGTTTTATTCCTAAATCCTGCAATTTTTAAAAGAAAAAGGAACAGAGAGAACACAAAATGCCCGCCAGCACCAAGCCACGAACATGTTGAGCCAAAACAATTGTAGTCTTTTTGGCAATTAAACTCTCCACTCTCCCCATCGTTGCGAGAAAACGTGCTTTTCTCTCCCTGCCTGAACTGCAAATTTTTCCTCCACACTTGCCAGTTTTGCAGACTCAGCATGGAACATATTTCTTCCCCTGCCCCACAAACACCCCTGCATGCAGCTGCCTCGTCCACTTCTTCCCTCCTCTGCCCTCCTTCCTCCCTGGTATCCCAGATGAGCCATCTAACTAAAACCAAGCTCTATGTCTCTTTTCGGCCAGTGAAAAGTAGGGGAAAAAAGTGCCCTCACTCCTTTTTTTAAAGATGCAAATTTCCCACAGTTGGGGGGAAGGAGGCAGGCACTTCTGACAAGGGGAGGGGAGGGTGTTGTCTGGGAGATGTGAAAGACTTGACATGATTGAAAGGGAGAAAAAGCTCTTGAGTTTCTCAGATGTAAATAATTGAAGGTTTGCCAGCACTCACCTCTGGACCCACTGGAGCTGCTGGGCGCTTGTGCAGTGGGGTAAACAGAATTGCTCAGACAAGCAGGGGAGAGGTAAGCTTTGTAGGTTGGACTTGACTCAGCTAGGAGAGCAGCTGATGAGCACGGCAGAGAAACCCTGCCAATTCAGAAGCTTCGGGGAGGACTGCGGGTCCCCAGGCACATGGGGCGGGCTGTGGATGTAAGTTGCAAATTCTCCTTGTTACAAAGAGAATTGTGGGGGCAGATGACTCCTATTGCGGTGAAAGAGAAGAGGAAAAGATAGCAATATTAATATAGGTCTTACTACATACCAGGTTACCTTGTAGGTTAGTAGCTGGTAAATGTTTTTCTGTGTTGGGCCAGGCAGTAGATATTTTAGGCTCCGTGGCCCATATGGTCCCTGTAGGAGCTGGAACTACTCAGCTCAGCTCCTGTGGTGTAAAAATAACCACAGGCAGTATGTAAATGAATGGGCGTGGCAGTTTCAATAAAACTTTATGAACACTGAAATTCGAATTTCATTCTTCATGTGTCGTGAAATATTCTCCTTTTGATCTTTTCCCCAATGCTTTAAAAATATAGAAACTATTGGGGTGCGTGCGTGGCTCAGTTGTCTGGGTGTCTGACTTCGGCTCAGGTCATGATCTCACGGTCTGTGAGTTCGAGCCGCGCGTCAGGCTCTGTGCTGACAGCTCCGAGCCTGGAGCCTGCTTTGGATTCTGTGTCTCCCTCTCTCTCTGCCGTTTCCCTGCTCACACTCTGTCTCTCTCTCAAAAATAAAATAACATTAAAAAACTGTTTTTAAATTTATAGAAATGCTTCTTAGCTTGCTGGCTGTGCAAAAACAGGTGGCAGACTATACCTTGGGTAGTGGTTTGCTGACCTCCTGTTCTAGATACTTTCTATATATTAACTCTTTTAATCCTCGTAACCTGAAAAAGTGACTATTTCTGTCACTTTGACAGAGGTGTGCATAGAGAGAAAAAGTAATTGTCAATGATTGCTGTTAGGAGTTGAATTGTGTCCCCACCTCCCCAAATTCATATATTCAACTCCTAACACTCAGTTACCTCTGAATGTGACTTTATTTGGATGTAGGGTTGTTGCAGATATAATTAGTGAAGATGTTATTGGGATGGGTCCTGATCTAACATGACTGGTGTCCTCAACCAAAGGGGAATTTTGGACCTAGAGATGCACACAGGGAGAACTCCATGTGAACATGAAGACAGAAGTGGGGCTGATGCTCCAGTAAGCCAAGGAATGCCAAGGATTGTGGGGAAATCACTAGAGACTAGGCAAGACCCATGGAACAGATTTCTCTTACAGTTCCCTGAAGGAGCCAGCTTGGCTTGGGTCCAGAACCTCAAAACTGTGAGCTGATAAAGGTCTGTTGTTTAATCCACTCCTTTGGTGGTACTTTTTTATGGTGGCCTCAGCAAACTCATGCAGTTACACAGCCAAAAAGCGGCATGTCTGGGGTAGGCAGTTTGACTTCAGAGGCTGCCTGCTTAATCACTGTGCTACTCCTTCAAACCATCACTTTATAACAAAAATCAAATCAGGTGTGGCTTTGGAATCTGACAGAACGTGGTGCAACTCCTGTCTCCAATTTCTGTAGGCTGCGTGACCTCGGGTAAGTTACCCAATCTCTGTGAGTCTTGCTTTCCTCATCTAGTCAAGTGGGAATTACCAGAGAGCCATTTTTATAAGGATTCGTGGGGAGGAAGTTGGTGTATCAATAAAAGATCATCTAGGGACGCCTGGGTGGCTCAGTCGGTTGGGCCTCCGACTTCGGCTCAGGTCATGATCTCACAGTCTGTGAGTTCGAGCCCCGCGTCGGGCTCTGGGCTGATGGCTCAGAGCCTGGAGCCTGCTTCCGATTCTGTGTCTCCCCCTCTCTCTGCCCCTCCCCCATTCATGCTCTGTCTCTCTCTGTCTCAAAAATAAATAAAAACGTTAAAAAAAAAATCATCTATAACACGAATAATTAAAAAAAAACCCACATGGCACACAGTAGATGCTTCAGGGCTGTTAGTTATTTTCTGTTGTTTACTTATATATCCTCAGACTGTTTTACTGCAATTTTCCAGTCTCACCAGCTGCTGTTTTGTAGCCACTATCCAGGCAGGCTCTGTCCCCAGCACAGTACAGCAGGCTTGAGACTCTGTGCCCTTGCGTATATAAGGACACTATCACCTTGGATTAGGACACACCCTAATGACGTCATCCTGACTGATATTAGTTAGCTCCTTAGTTCCAGGTGATTCCACTGGAGGAAGTCAACCAGAGGTCATGACCGAGGGTTGACCCGAGGGCTGGTCCGGGGCAATTAAGATTCCTCCCAAACTTCCTCGCCCTCTCCCCTACCACACCCTGCCCCCATCCTTGAAATAGACAAGTCTCAAGGTGGGAGCTGTTTTCAAGGCCGCAGCTTTGAGAGAGTGAGGTGCTGTTTAGACCATCTGGATATAAATGTGACTGACCCCCTTAAGCCCCCTTAGGGCTTCCATAAACTTTTAAGACACTTGCAGGCCCTGTGGAAATCTGCTTGACCTGTGGCACTCAGGACAAGTCTCCCATGTAAGTCCCTTTGTGTACTGACTGCTATCTGCCCCCCTGGAGTGGCCTGCCTCTCTCTCTTTGCTCCCTCCCTGCCCTCTGTGCTCAGGGATGGTTTCAGATTCTCCCCCCCCACCCCCGGAGCTCCAGAGGTTTTGCACCAACAGATACTCTGGGGCCCGTACCTCCTCGAAGATTCTCACTGCTCCCCTGTTCAGTGTAATGAAAACAGCCTGTTGATTTGATCTGCTCAGTTCGTTGCTTAGTGTTGGTGATGCACAGAGGAGGAGAGGGGGCTCAGACCGAGAGTGTGCAGGCCTTCTCTGGCTGCGGCAAGGGAGGCCCGTGAGGGAGGGGAGAAGCCCGAGGCTCTGGTTACGGAGAGAGCCCCAGAGTGTCCCGTAAAAGGTTTTTTTAGGGAGCATTGTCTTCCACTGCCCTGTCTGTTGTTTGTGGTCAAGTTAGGGTCTTCGTCTATTCTGATTCCGCTGAGGTTCCAGCTGGGGTTCTTGAGACCATATAGGAATTCATTCATTTGGGTGATGAGGGAAGTTCTGTGCTTCCATCCCCAACCATGAGTTCCTGGCTGGAATTGTATCAATGGAATATTTTCAAATTGGATGAGCAGCAGAGAGTAGTACATGGGCAGAACCAGGGCTGGGCCCCAGGCAGGTGAGTTTTGACGGGGACCCAGAGTGTAGACAGTGACAGTGGCCAAAAAAAAAAAAAAAAGAAACTGGTTGTGGAATGATGGCCACAGACACTGGTTGTAGGAAGGACCTCAGTACCTAATTGGGGAATGTGCTAGAGAAGACGAAGAGAGACACATAAGGGGAGAAAAACATTGACACACTTAGCAGAGTTCCGATAGACCCTGGTTTTGATGGGGTTTTGGAGTGGCAGGGGTCTGGAGCTGATGGCCAACAAAGAATTCTTGAAGACGTGTTTGGCACAAAAAAGGTGATTTTGTTAAAGCATGGGGACAGGACCTGTGGGCAGATAGAGCTGCCCTGGGGTCGTGAAGAGTGATTCCTTGTATACTGTGGAGTTGGGGGAGGTAAAGTCAAGAGGAAGTTTCTTAAAGGGATTTCCATATGCTAAAAACTCAGATTATTGGAGGCCTAGTTGTTGTCAAGCTAAGGTTGTTTTTCCCTCTAGCAAAGCATTAGCAGTAAGACAATAGGAAGTTCCTGGAGATGAGGCTGTTGATAAGGTTGCCTTTTTCTTATAATTTACTAAGATATTTGTAAACCGAGGGGGACCATCAGTTCCACCGTTTGTTTTCTGGCCTTTGCTTTTCTCTGGGCAGCCAGGAGTGTCTGAGGAAGGTCACATAGATCCCACCTGTTAGGGAGGGGTGGTTTGTCGGGTGTCCAGCTTGCCTTCTGCTCCCTCATCAGTTTCAGTCCCACTGCTGTCTCTTTGCAGCTGTGTGGTCTGGAGGAAGTTACTTAGCCTCTCTGAGCCTTACTGTTCTCATCTTGAAAATGGAATTAGTAATAGCTACCTCGCAGAGTTCTCGCCAGGGTTAAATAAAAATAGAGGAATGATAACAACACTACAGATCTGTCAGGGTTGTGAAAAGCCTAGCAGGACACCTGGTTCAATAGATAGGTGCTCACTAAATGCGGGTGAGGAATGCATTTGGTGCTCTGCCCAGATCCACTTGGATCCCATTTTTGTGTGACCCCCTGACTTTGGTTAGCTTCCACTTAAAGCAGCGCTCTTTCCGAGAGACCCAGGCTCTGGGGTTAAGGAGCTGAAAAGGGAAATGCCTGGAGATGTGTGTCCCCACGGAGCAGCCTCAACCAAAGGGTCGAAGGCTTGGTCTACCTGCCTGCTCAGGACAACTCTGAGGTGGGACTTGTACTTCTGGGTTCCGCTGTGGCATCAGACTTGAGCCCCGTTGGAGGGGTTCTGCCTGCTTTGCTTGACTGCCTTTTAGCTGCGCCGTCCTCTCTCACTGGTTTCTCCGGAGCGTCCTTTTAACGGATCCCTTGCACATGAACCCTGCGTCTGGGGAACTCAATTTAAGAACCACAACCCTTTTCATGTTATATGCCACTCTGAGTTCGGAGCCTCTGGAAATAGACAAATGAACAAACAAGAACATCACCCTGTAGTCCTTTTTGCGGAGGAAAATGAAGGGCAAATGAACTATGGCTGAGATCTCTGAGCAGAAGACAAAGGAGATGTCCAAATAGAAATCATTTTGGGGAGAGAAGAGACCGAGGTTCTATCTGGCTTATAGAACTTAAGCCAGAAGACTGAGGTGGGAGTTTTCATTCCAAGGTTTTTGGCGTTCCAAGGAGGGAGCCCTGGAGAAAGAGGGTTATTTGGACTTGATCTATGAAGAAGGGTAGGCTGTATGTCACATTTTCTTTTTGCATATGACACATTTTATTCTTGTGTGTCTCAGAGTTACCGATTAAGGCGGTGGTTACAGTTAGAGAGATTTTCTGTGAGAAAGGAGAATCGGAATCACCATGTATTTATGTGCTATCTACATGACTGGTTTATTTTTCCCCTCGTCTCACATGGGGATACTTACTGAATAAACATTTATAAGCAAATAAGCACAAAACAGCCAGGTAACGTTTTCTGTAGCTCCAACTGCCTTTACACACCTTCATCAAAAATCAATTGACTATATATGTGTGGGTCTCTTTCTGAACTCTATTTTCTGCTTTGTTGATCAGTGTATTTATCCTTTTGTCAATACAATTTGCTGGCCAGGACCTCTAGCGTGATGCTAACTAGGATTGATACCCTTGCCTTGTTTCCGATTCCAGGCAAAAGTGTTGACACGTTGACCGTTGAGCATGGTAATTCCTGTAGCTTTTTGTAAATGTCCCTTATCAGTGTGAGGAGAATACCTTTAATTCCTATCTTGTTGAGAGATTTTATGCATGGACACTGAAGTTTTAGACTGCTGTTTTGGAGTCCTAGCCTCGTGTGCTACATATATTTAAATATAAATAGATTCAATGCTTGCATAAAATTAAAGTTGTATCTCCTCAGTTATGCTAGTCCTATCTCAAGGGCTCCAGAACCACATGTGGCTCATGGGTACCATATTGGATAGAGCAGATATTTCTACCATAGCCAAAAGTTCTGTTGGACAGCATACTTGTGGTTTTCTTTTTCTCTTTTCTTTTCTTTCTTTCTTTCTTTCCCCTTCCTTCGTCTCTCTTCTTTTCTTCCTTTTCACCTTCCTTCCTTTCTTCTTGTAACTTCTTTGCTTGGTTTGTTGTTGTTATAATGCTTGCCTGAGGAATGAACTGAAAAGTCTTTCCTTCTTTCCTATTTTCTGAAAGGATCTCTGTAAACCTGTATGTAGAAGAATATGGGCTATCTTGGGGAGTGTGCCCCGTGCATTTGCAAAATCCGTGCAGGCTGGGATGCCTGGGTGGCTCCCTCTGTTATGCCTCTGACTCTTGATTTTTGGCTCAGGTCATGTTCTTGAGGTTTGTGAGTTTGAGCTCCACGGTGGAGCCTGCTTGGGGCTGTTTTTCTCTCCCTGTCTCTCTGCCCCTTCTCTGCTTGTGTGCTCTCTCTCTCTCTCTCAAAATAAATTAATTAAAAAAAAAAAAAGAAAGAAAGACAAATACACGCATTCTGTTGTTGGGTGGGGTGATTTACAAGTGTCCGTTAGGTCAGGTTGGTTGATAACGTTGTTCAAGCCTCCCATCCCTGCTGGTTTTCTTTCCCACCTGTCCTATCCAGTAGTGCTGACCAGAGTGCTGGTCTCTGCCTGTATTTGTGCATTCATCTATTTCAGTTTGACCCCTTTTTGCTTCATATATTTTGAAAAACTCTTTGGTTCTGTATATAGATGTTTAGCGGTGTTGTCGTATTGGTAACCTGATCCCTGCATTGTTAGGCAATGCAACTTTTCTTGCCCCTTTCCACCCCCCCTTCCCCCCTTCCCCCCTTCCACCCCCAGGGCTGCGTAGGGTCTCATCTGTGCCCTGGGTTTGCTGCCCTGCTCCTTCCTCTCTCTTCCTGAGGTTTCAGTTCTGTTGGGGAAACAGTTCTCTGGAAGAGAACTTCTGCATTTACCCCCCCAGCACAGCTCTGGGACTGAACCACTGAGGACAGCTGTTAGTCTCATTGCACCTGGCTTCTGATCTTTGTCCCAAGCCCCCACTGGAGGTCTACAGAGGAGCGCCTGTGAATGGTCCGGGCTTGCCTGTCTGTGACTCTCAGGGGCTCCACAATCTCCCGCTAGCGCACACGTGGCCTTTAGCAATATGTTACCAATTTTGGCCGAATCCTTCTTACCCATGTGTATGGTCCCCACTGCCCCCTCATGTCGTGCTCTGCCCCAGATGATCCTTGGAGGAGCCTGTCCTTCCCTGGGGCTCAGGCCACTTGGTCTCACTGTTACCTGGAATTTTGGACAGGCTTAAGGAAAGTTATGATTTTGAAGTTTGTCTGCCTTTTTCTTGCTCTTAAGGTGGGCTTGATGCCCCTTCCAGCTCTCTCTAGCCTGGGTGGAAGAGAAACTCTACATGATTGATAATTTAATAGCTTTTTTGGTTCTAAGAGTGCTTTGGCAAATTCCCAGTATAAAAGAGGCCGTTTCTGTATTGGATGAAAAGTATACTTTAATTAAAAGAGGAAAGGATTTTAGTTTGGCTAATGCTAAGATGTATCACTTAGGGTTCTTCAAGGATGCATAGTTTCAAAACAGTATCTTGCAAGCCAGGTGTTAACCCAGAGAAAAAAATTTTAGAGTTAATTTAATAAGCCACTGGAAAGCAGGTTTATTCAGAAAGTGCTGAGAGGGGTGCCTGGGTGGCTCAACCGGTTAAGCATCTGACTCTTGGTTTCTGCTCAGATCATGATCTCACAGTTCTTGGGTTCCAGCCCCACATCTGCAATGAGTGTGGAGCCTGCTTGGGTGTGTGTGTGTGTGTGTGTGTCTCTCTCTCCACCCCCCCACCCCCCCGCCTCTCTCCTGCTCACTGTCTCTCAAAAATAATGAAGAAAATTAACATTTTTTAAAAATTAAAAAAAAAAAAAAGTGTTGAGAAATCTTCCCTGGCATGGTATAATTTGTTGCACTGTAATTTTGCCATGATTCCATAGCCCTAGCAAAAGGTATTGTCCTAGGACGTGGTATCTGTCTATCCTTTGCCTTGGCAAATCCTCAGGTATAATTTTTTTTTTTTTTTTTTAACGGCGCACACTCTCTTTCAATAATTAAACCTCATGTTCAGAGGGTGGTAAAGGCATAGAGATCACAGAGAAAGAGCATTAACACTCAGGCAAGGCTCCGAAAGGCTGAGGACTAGGAGTTTCAGAGAAGAGTATGTTGCTTAATAAGGATAAAAAAGAAGCTTTTACTTTATCCAGAGTTGTTAAGTAGAGTCAGGAGACATGGAGTGAAGACAGTGTTTCTAGGAAAGGGTTTCTATTTCGGAGACTTCACACCCACCCAGGTCTCGGTGACAGCCCTGGTGCCCTTGATTAATTTAGTTTTTTTAAGGAATGCTGGCCCTGGGAGAGTCCAGCAGGGTATACTGGGTGTCTCTGGGGACACCAGTCGCTTCACAGACTATGTCTCTGCACTGGTGCTGGGTTAGACAAACGTGGGTTTTATTTGTTTATATTTTTATTTAAAAATTAAGAGGGGCGCCTGGGTGGCTCAGTCGGTTGGGCGTCCAACTTCTGCTCAGGTCATGATCTCGCATTCTGTGAGTTCGAGCCCCGCATCGGGCTCTGTGCTGACCGCTCAGAGCCTGGAGCCTGTTTCAGATTCTCTGAATCTGAATTATCTCTCTGTGACCCTCCCCCGTTCATGCTCTGTCTCTCTCTGTCTCAAAAATAAATAAACGTTAAAAAAATAAAATAAAAATAAAAATAAAAAAAATGTTCATTTTTGAAAGAGAGAAAGACAGAGTGCAAGTGGGGGAGGAGAGAGACAGAGAGACATAATGAGAATCTGAAGGAGGCTCCAGGCTCTGAGCTGTTAGCAGAGTCTGACGTGGGTCTCTTAAACCCAAGAACCGTGAGATCCTGACCTGAACAGAAGTCAGATGCTCAGCCGGCTGAGCCACCCAGGCACCTGACAAACGTGGGTTCTAATGCTAGTTTTTCTCCTGTGTGACCTTGGGCAAGTCACTTAGCCTCTCTGACCCTCAGCTTACTTCCCAGTGACCTGGAGCCAATAATTCTTATGTCTCACCATTATTTGGTGGATGAAGTGATCAGATCTAGAAAACACCTGACACGAGGCAAGACTCTAAGCACCCAGGAAGTGTGAGTTCACTCCCCCTTACCCCCTTCTGCGGAGCTTTGCAATCAAGGGGACAGGAAGTCAGCAGTCTGCCCAACCCTGTCCCCTAAGATGTTGATTTTATGAAAATGTGCAATTTTAAACCTGCAATTTTAGGAACCTGGCGGCATTTTTGTTGAATGGGCTGAATTTTGCCTGGTGCCCTAAGGTGATTTCACTGTCGGGGGTGTGAATTTATAAAAGCTTAATACTCATTTCTGTTTTGCAGCTTGGAGGTTGGGGGAGTTCTCCCCTTGACTCGTCTCTCTCCCTCTGTGAGCTGGTTTAACTGGGGCCAGGGATTCCCCTGGGCTTGGGACGTTTGTGCTGACAGTTTACTAAATTAGCAAAGGTTGTCTGGCTCACACCAACCTAGGTCTGAACCACGGCTTTGCCAGTTTATAGCTGTAGGATCCTAAGCAAAGTCCTTTTTGGAAGTCTCAACTTTTTTGGCAACTAAGCAGAAGAGGGTTGCAATACCTACTTCATAGAAGTGTGATATTCAATGAGATCATGCACTGAGAAATGTTTATATAAACAATTTATTGAATACTTACTATGTACTGGCTCTGGACTAAGCACCTTATTATAGATTGTATATTTTTTATTTTTTATTATTTAAAAACAAATTTTTTTTTTTTACATTTATTCACATTTGAGAGACAGAGACAGAGCACAAGTAGGGGAGGGGCAGAGAGAGAGGGAGACACAGAATCCGAAGCAGGCTCCAGGCTCCGAGCTATGAGCACAGAACCCAATGCGGGGCTTGAACTCCCCAACCGCGAGATCATGACCTGAGCCGGTCAGAGGCTTAACCGACTGAGCCACCCAGGTGCCCCTAGATTGTATGTTTAATGACTCCATAAGAGAGATGCTATTAATATTTCCATCTTACTGGAGAGGAGGGTGGGCTATGGAGAAGTAAGTAACTTGGCGTAGCCAGGATGTGTGGTGAGGGGATGTGGGTCCTGCTCCTCACCTTGTGACTAGACTCCCTTCTAATCCCTTTAGTTTCTGCTTCTTCCCAGGCAAGTGGAATTTAGAAATAATTTTGGGTATTTGGTGACATACTGGTAGTTTGAACGCCTAATATTGCCTTCTGAGAATGTTTTGGGGGCTTTTCAGCTACTCTTAAAGTGGTGAGAGCAGCAAAAGGTATTTTGGGGGATAGCCTCCCCAGATGGTCACACTCAATGCCCTGATGTCCTAGGCAATTTTTTTTTTTTTTAAGTTTATTTATTTTGAAAAGCACCTGGGTGGCTCAGTTGGTTATGCATCCGACTTCGGCTCAGGTCATGATCTCACAGTTCATGAGTTAGAGCCCTGCATCGGGCTCTGTGCTGATGGCTCAAAGCCTGGAGCCTACTTCAGAGTCTGTGCCTCCCTCTCTATCTCTGCCCCTCCCCTGCTGACGCTCTGTCTCTCTTTCTGTCTCAAAAATAAACATTAAAGAAAATTATAAATTTATTTATTTTGAGAGAGAGATAGAGAGAGAGAGACAGCGAGCAGGAGGGGCTGAGGGAGAGAGAGAGAATCCCAAGTAGGCTCCATACTGTCAGCTCAGAGCCTGCCACTGGGCTTGAACTCAAAAACTGTGAGATCATGACCTGAGTGGAAACCAACAGTTGGATGTTTCATCAACTGAGCCACCCAGGTGCCCCTCTTAAGGGATCTGAAATCTTAGGTTTGTAAGCCCTACTCATGCATGGGGCAAGGACTCTGGGAGATGGGCAGACTGAGAGCAGAGGCAATAGTCCATGATTCCCACAGACCAGAGGAAAGATGGATTTTTCAGGGGAGCGGAATGACCAGAAGGAACTCTGAGGCCTTACCTCTTTGAGATCATGTCTGAAGTTCATTCTTTAGATCCAGCTTGTCAGTGGAGGGGGGTACCCTAGATGGGAAAATGACACTGTGTGCTGAATCAGAAGCGTCCACCCTGGGTGTACTGTTGAGCAAGAAGAGATGCCATTTTGTCCTAATTTTTCTTACCATTTTCCATCAGGTTCTAATTAGCACACAGCTGGGACTACAAAGAGCATTGGACAACGATTCTTTCCACCTCCGAAACACTGTCTGCTGGAGAAGGTACCTTGGGAGGGGTTCATCTGCAAGGGACTGATTCCAGGAGTTGTATCTAGAAATGTAATCTATAAGTGTATTTTTGACACTCTTTAGATTTTTATCAAAAACTGTGTTAATGAAGAGGAGTACTTAGACTCAACATGTTAGCCATTGAATAGTACCATGGTACTGATCCATAGTACCTGGTCCAACAATCAGGGAGGTAACTTTTTCTTTTCCCCAGATAGAATCATGCATAGTCTTTCTTGAGTCTCCTTTTGACTTATGTAATCTACATTGCACAGCTGGGTTAGTGATGCAGACATAACATGAGAATATTCTCTATGTGAAATTCCTTTCTTTATTAAAAAAAAAAAAAATGAAGGTGCTGATTTCAGCCTTAAGAATCTTAAGTACTTACGGGGCACCTGGGTGGCTCAGTTGGTAGAGCGTGTGACTTTTGATCTCAAGGTTGTAGGTTCGAGCACCACATTTGGTGCAAAGATTACTTAAAAAAATAATAAAGGAAAATTAAGTAATTTCCCGCCATACAAAGGGATGTCAGAGAACGCTCCCAGAGAGATGGGCCTCCCCCACATAAAGCACCAAATCTGTTTGTCCTCAGTATACACTTTTGGCTCTTACAGACCATTTGTGAAAGATGAGTGGAACCGATAAATTCTTCTTGCAACTCTTTTGAATTGATAGGCAGAAACAGTTCCTTGCTTATGGTATGTTTATTTTAGGCAGCTCTCTCTCGTACATCCTGTAGAATATTTACAACTCTGAAAAATGGATATTACTGAACTTAATAAAGGAGGCTGCATAGGGTTAAGTAAATGACTTAATTCCTTGCGGCTAGTACGTTGTGAAGCCTGGGTCTGGACTCCGTGAACGACTTCAAAGCTTATGCCCGTACTATTATTCCTCTATAACCACTAGAGGGTATCATGAAGGAAAAGAATCCGTTCCTTTCTTCCCGTACCCGACATGACAGTTAAGGATCTAAGACATAGCCATCCTAATAAAAGGCTGAATTCACTGAGAACTTACTATGTGTCAGGATCTCGGCTAAACTCTTTGTGTAGACTTTCTCATTTAATTCTCTCAAAACAACCCCATGAAGTGCATGGAACCACTATCCCAGATTGGCAGGTGACGTTAACTGGCTTCTTCCCCATGGTGAGCTTCAAACCCAAACAGTCTGAAGCCAGAGTCCACTCTTTAAACCACCCTTGCTTCGGAAGACTGCTGATCTGGGACACAGATTGTTCAGAAGACATTTTAGTGGAAGTCAGGCTAAGTAAGGGGTCAGGCCATGTGAATGGAATCAATGGTAGCTGCAGTTAGGGAGTTCAGGGTCAAGGCAATGATAGGTGGTAAGTTGTCCATGGCAGCAGAACTTTCAGAACAATGGAGAGCTACCCAGAGAGTTGTTTTTATGGTTTGACTAAGTCAGGGAGAGCTATTATCCTCACAGAAAGTTCCTGTCATCTGTTCACTCTCTTTTTCATTCGTTGACCTTCATGCCTTTCCTACTTGGCTCAACTCCTTAGAATTGATGGAATCATTTCCAGTACCCTCAGGACTCTGGATGTCTGTAGTTGGTGTGACCCATTATTTGGAGCTTCCAGAGAGATACAGAATGTCCAAAAGGGTGGCCAGGGATGTGTGGTGGGTGGAGACGGTGTCAGAGAAGGAAAGGAGAATTCTCCACTCTCTTAACCCATTTTCTTCTAGCTCAGGGTAAGGCTACAACTAGGGCCAGGGGGAATTAAAAGATATAAACTTTGAGTTTTAAAATAGCTAAGGCATGGGGATACATTGTCCAGCAGAGGGAATATAGTGAAGCATAGGTAACAGCTTCGTATGGTGACAGAGGGTAGCTAGATTTATCGTGGTGATCACTGTATCATGTATGTGAATGCTCCGTCACTATATCGAACACCTGAAAGTAATTCGATATTGTATGTCAACTACACATTAACCAACGAACAAACAAGCTTCCAAAGTAAAAGAAAATAAAACCTAGGGCCATGGTCCCTGATAAGGCAAACAGTGAAAACAGTTCAACTGAGGAAGCAGGCGATGTCCCAAGGAAACTCATGATTACTTGCCACACACAAGGTGCAGTCAAATGCCACTGGAGGGTGGAAAACTGTTGTAGGCTGCAGTGGTCTCAGGAGACAACTGAAGGATGTATTTGGATAAGTGGAGATAAGAAGGGGGGTATTTCAGGAAAAAGTAAAGAACACATAAAACAACTACAGAGGATGAGGAGCTATTAAATGCCCAGTGCAGAAAAACAGGCTGGTTTTTTGTTTGTTTCCTGGAGACGGTGGCTCCTATTTGTGTGGGATCAAATTGGATTCCTCTTCGTATGTATATATGCAGAATGTTACCAGAATGGAGAAGCATTCAGATATGCTTTCAGGCTACTGGGGTGCCGATATGGATACGTGAGGGATCATGAACCTCTTTAGCCAGACAGCTCTATTAACATGGGGTTTCTGTGACAATTATAAAACGTCACTGGGGACGAGCTGCACAGTAGCATTGCTCCCCAAGCAACTAGGGGGCCCAGGGAAGCTGGATTGTCATTGGCAGGAGACAAATGACGATCCCCTGAGATGTAGTGTGCAGAAAGAAAACAAAATCCTATTATGAGACTGTCATTGTGAAGGTTTCTTCTTGTTCCCAGCTCAGACAGAGGAGGGAGACAAGGTACCACGTTAACAGGACTGAGATTTCACCCAGAGTACCGAAAGATCAACAGATCCCTGCCATTTCTGGAAAACAATCCTTGCGGGTTGAATCCAATTAAATGCTTTAGGGAAAAAAGGGATTTGATTTTCAAGAGAAGGGATATAGTTTAACACCTGCAGTTCCACTACTGATGGATCCGGCAAGGCTTCCTGAGGACATTTCATTTCCATTCTTTGAAGAGATCACAAACTCCGTTGTGTGGTAGAAGGGGCTCCCAGGTGGAATTCTGGGATTTTTTGACCTTTTTTTTTTTTTTTTAGAGATCCATTGGCTAGTGAGGGACATAGTGAATGAGGAAAAAGAGGGATATGTGTTTCTTTGGCTTTATGTGATGTGTCTTGGGAAATAGAGGGTTATGTCCGTTCATTCTGGGCCACTGGAAAGTGTGTGAGTGTATCTGTGCATGAATATGCATACATTGGTACCTAGATTGCTATTAAGATACTCACCCTTCACCAAGCAACCATCCAGGTTATTCCCATGCCTGATGCCCTCTACTCAGTAAAGCTGCAGGGTGGTGTAAAGGAAAGGATAGGAGCATTAGCATTGGAGAAATCTGGGTTCGAGTCCCAAATCAGCCACTTTGTAACAGTGTGACCTTTGGGCAAGTTACTTAAAGTTTCTGAGCCTCACTTTTCTGATCTGTTCAATGGGGACACTGATGACGAATCCTCTCTGCAAAGCACTTAGAATGGTGCCTGACATATATTAAGGGCCCAACACATGTTCACCATGTTTCCCCATGTTATGATATAAAACTGTTATTTCATTGCCCTCTGGGTGAGGTGGACCCTTTTTGCTAATTGTCTTCCGGTATCTTTTCCCTCCTCTTCTATTGACATCACTTTGATTTTCCCTAGAAAAAGCCACTGTCTTTCCTTCTCAGTCCGTGTGGTTTGAGTAGAAGGCTTTTCCTTAATGCAGAATTGGACACCCCTTCATCAGTCATGGGATTCATTTTCTTGCCCACGATGATTGGCGCAGGGATGGACATGTGACCTTAAATGCGCCAATGAGAGGAGAGCCCAGGGCTTTTATGGATCTTCCGGGAAGGAAAAAACTCAGACTCTCTGGTGGTTGCTAGGAATGTATTAGATGGTTCTTCAAGAAATTACACTTAGAATTACTACATGGCCCATCAGTTCCACTGTCCCAGGTGCATACGAAAAAGTGTTAAACAGGTGTTCAAGGAAAAACTTACCGCGAATGTTCATAGCAGCCCTCTTTGCAATAGCCAAGAGGGGAAAACAATGTCCATCAAATGTCTGTCAACCCAAGAATGGATACACAGAATGTGATCTACCCATATGATGGAATATCACTCAACCATGAAGGAATGAGGTACTGATACATGGTACAGCGTGGAGAAACCTTGAAATGATTTAGTGAACGCTTTGGAGGCCCCCACGTCCTGCTGAGAGCAACAACAACAAAAAACCTCCTGTAACCCTCTTAAAACAAGCGGAAGGAAATTATCTCCAGGGTCAGACAGCCCCACTCTCCCCACAAAAGGAAAGGAAGATGCTCTTTGAATCTCACTCTCTATCGTTCCCTCCTCATGAGCTCCTTGAACGAGAGCTTGGATGCTGCCTTTTCCAGAACGACTTCAAAGTCGAACTTAGTCGTTCCCTGCCTGAGGGAGAAAGTTGTTTTTTTGTCATTGCCTGTTTCCCCTATGGGATGTGGGGTCTGCTGGTGGCAGAGACCATGTCCTGTTCTTATTGATAACCCTCCCCCGGGGTTCCTGTTACCGTGCCTGCCACGTGTAGTGTTTGCTCAGTGAACACTAACTGCATTCTATATCTAGCTTGGTTTGGCGCTTAGAGTGATTCTTGAAAGCTTTAAAGTATGTGCACATTTTATTAAGTACAGCTATATGTAGATCTACCTAGGCCTACACCTACATTTCCGTCTATTCCTGTACCTACACCTGTATCTGTATTTGCATGCACACCCCAATGTATTTCCAAATCTATATCTGTGCCATCTGTCTCTGGCAGGGAGGTACTACCTGAGGGAAACAGAAAGCTTTCCTTCTCTAGGAGGCTCTCTATAGCCCTGAACTTGACCAACAAGTTCAAAACTCACCGAACACACTATTCTGCGTATCCCAGAGGTCAATTATTGCACGACCTCCCACTGTGGGCACTATTCTCATCTTCAACCATAATAATAATAATAATAGTAACAACAACAACAGCCATGATAATACAAGATAGTATCAGCTGCTAGTTGTTGAGCCCCGGGGGCTCTAAGTTCTTCATCTACCTGATTGCCTTCAATCCACACCACAGCCGCCTGAGCCAGGCTCTCTGGTCATCCTCATTCACATGGTATATGAGGCTGAGGCAGGTTCAGCAACCTGCCCGAGGCCACACGGGCCAGCTGAGGGCAGAAGTAGTGTTCAAACCCCTCTGACCTCCAGCCCCACATTCCTAGCAGCCCTCCTTCCCCTACCATGTTACACCCATCTCCAATTTTGCTTTTTCTCCCCCCCACCCACTTTTATGTCACCTGGTTCCCCGAGCCTATGGAAGTTTCCAGGTGGGAAATTCTACCGTAGGTGGTTAATCTGCTTTCCCTCCCACCTCCTGCCTTCCACCACCTCCCTCCTGACAGCAAGCATCTGTGGGGCCTACCTGCTGCAGGCACTCCCTCTATTCATGCACGCTCCTCTCTGCTTTCCTGTAGTTCTAGAAGGGGCTCAGTTTGGGCCACTTGTGATCTGGTAACTTCATGAAGTCCCCTGAGAGGGTGGGACATTACGTGTGGAGATGTGCATGCTAGAACCCCGCCCCCCACTATGTGGGGGTGACCTGGGTAATGACCCAGACAGGACGGCACTCCCTTCCCTTCGAAATCCTTTGCCAGGCACGGCCAGCCGCCATCATCTTGGTGGCAATCTCCAAAACAGAAGTCCGTTGTCCTTTAGAAACCAGGCTCCATATCCCAATCCTCACATTTCTTGAGCTCTTGGGGGCCGGAGAGGGATAGTGTCAAGCACTCAGGCCACCCTGGGCTGATTTGACTTTGAACGGATTCCTTGCCTCCCCCCTGCAGACTTTGGTCCCAGGCTCCTGTGTGAGCAGAGTCACAGCTGAGTTTGGCCGGTGGGAGGCAAGGACAAGCCATGGTCTTTTGTCTTCTCCGTGGCCTCCTGTGGCAGCTCTGTGATGGCCATGTCTCCTGTGGGGTTCCAGATTGCGTGGCATGGGCGTAGCTTTTGCCACGGGCTCCATTGGCCATTGTCCCTCTGTCTCTTGTCCTAGGTGTTGTAGTAGATTCTCGCTGTCTACCCGTCTCTGGCAGGACTAGGTCATGGATAAAACAAGTGAGGCTGAGTTAGGG
The DNA here is from genome assembly GCF_024362965.1 of Panthera pardus. Taxonomy (NCBI): domain Eukaryota; kingdom Metazoa; phylum Chordata; class Mammalia; order Carnivora; family Felidae; genus Panthera; species Panthera pardus. The sequence goes on along the minus strand of NW_026526980.1, from coordinate 7,074,929 downwards.
GTGCGTGGGGCCAGATGCTATTTTTATTTAGAAAGTTGACATTTTTTTCATCATGTTTTTTTTTTTTTTTCTGCCTCAGTTGAGACTTTTCAAGGTATTGCATTAAAGTAGGATTGGCTCACTGTTTCATTTAGCTTCTTGGTCTGTTGCCCCATACACAACTAATTCCCTGCATTGAAATCCTGCTGTTGGAAATACATGGTTTCCCTTCTTGGTTAGGGACTGACAGCAAGTGCCTCACAGATTGTGACTTCTAGGTCTCTGTGAGGTAGGGATTAGTGTTCCATTCATTTAACATAGGAAGAAAGATGCTCAGAAACCTTCCCTAACTTGCCAGTGTCCCTGAGCTTGGATGGGACAGAAATGGATCTAGAACCCAGGTGTTGGGGACTACGGAATCCTCACTCTGAACCATAAAGCTACCAGGTTTTGTTATATATAATTTCAAAGGACCCCTCTAAGAACAGAAATCCCTTTTGATAAGGAGGAAGTCTTTTGATTATGCAAAAGTCTCTTCAGAAGGTATTTTCTCTAGGAACTTTCAAACTTGAAATTTACACGCAGAGACTATAAGCTTGTAAGGATGGGTGATATTGGCATGAAACTGGGGAGGTTCATATCTGAGCTGATGTGTCTTAGTAAATCCACAGAAAATATCTCGTCTCCTTTTTCCTTCAATCCTTTTGTCTGAGTTTGAGCTGAGGTAGTTTTTTTTTTTTTTCCCTTTTTCTTTGTAAATTCTCTTGATTTTGGTTATGTAACAGGGCCAGGCAATTGCCTTCGCTGAACAAAAGTCTCAAATGAACAGATATCCATGCTAATACCAGTAATTAACAGCTTCTCTCGGCACTGCATGTCTGAAACTGCTTTTATTGATTTATTTTGACTCTGTTCCATATAGGACAATTTTTCAGCTCACACAAACATATGCTTATCTCCTTTTGGTTCCGAGCATTCTGGGCCCTGTTTCCAGAGACTAATTCCTCAGGGCAGCTCCAACAGGGGAGCAGACGAAACAGGGCTAAGGCACCTCAACTTAACTGTCACCTTGAAGAGGGTATCGATGTGCGGGAAGGATGGGCGACCTCTTGGCTTTGGGGTTTGATTTTCTGTATTTTCTTTCTGATGTGATTGAATTGGAGTTTGGAGCTCAGGGGATTGCATGTGGTGATGGGAAAGGAGGCTGAGAGAAGGGTCATCCAGGCAAAAATAAGAGGCCAAAAAAAAGCTGGAAGAGAGACAACTGGTCACCCAGTTTCCCCTGACTCGGTAGCTTTGCTTCCCTGGATCAATCCCAGTGATAGTATTTTCTTTCCCTCATTCAAGGGCTAAACTGCAGAATGTTCAAAGGGCAAGTTGTTGGGATGGTTAAGTGTGTCAAAGGGATTTTCCCCCCAGGATTTGAGCCCCTTTTATTCTTGGTACAGAAACCTCAGATGATCCACACGGAAGCAGAGGAGGTAAAGGAAGTTGGGCAGGAAAATTGTGTTCTGTATTTCCCAACATCCTGTGGTGCTGTGTGTGATGCATTTCCTCCCACCGTCTCTATCTCACACATGCATGTGTGCTTGCATGAGTACGCGCACACACACGCATGCTACACTTGAGATCCCGTGGAATATACCTGCGACACATCTTCTGTGACTTGTTTTTCAAATTAGTGATGTATCACGAACCCATTTGTGCATCAGTCATTATACCTATGTATCATCATTTTTTATGGTCCAATAATGCTCCATTGGATGGATGCATACAACGTACTCAACCAATCACCTAGTGTTGGATATTTAATTTGTTTCTTTTCTTTGCTGGTCTCTTTTGCTTTCTGGATCTCCTTCTTTCCCTCCTCCCATTCTCCCTCCCTCCCTCCTGCCTTTCCTCCATTCTTCCTGTATAACCTTCCGGAAATAAAGGCTCTGGATCTTTTTACATGAAACTGAAGCATCTGCTTAGAACAGACTCTAAGGTACAGATCCTTGGGTCAGACCATGCCCCTCTTTTTAGTCTTCTGAAACATTCACTACACTGTCCTCTGAGAAGATTGTGCTGATGCATACAGGAAAGATTGCAATTTGAACCCCAGGATTATACCATCCAGTAAGGCTTCTCTGAAGGTGTAGTGTTTGCAGTGAGAACTCTAGGACGGATATAAGTTAACGATGGTGGTGGTGGTGGTGATGGCAACATTGTTCGCGGAAGAACCCACCTGAGCTGACGACACAGAGCCCGATGAGGGGCTCAAACTCGCGAATCGCGAGATCATGACCTGAGCCAACGTCTGACGCTTAACCGAATGAGCCACCCGGCTACCCCTGGAACAAGTATCTTTTGATAACACAGTCTACACTGGCCACTTTCTGGTTCTGTCTCGATTCCCCACTCCCCTGATAGGGTTTCCTGAGACCACTTCCCAGATAAATAACTTACACTTAACTCCTTGTGTCAGAATCTGCTTCCGAGGCGCCCAGCCTATGGCAGGGGAGCTTCTGGTTCTTTCCCTGGGATTCCTGCTTCTGCACAGTTTTTTTTTTTTTTTTTAACGTTTATTTTTGAGACAGAGAGAGACAAAGCATGAATGGGGGAGGGTCAGAGAGAGGGAGACGCAGAATCTGAAACAGGCTCCGGGCTCTGAGCTGTCAGCACAGAGCCCGACGCGGGGCTTGAACTCACGGACTGCGAGATCATGACCTGAGCCGAAGTCGGCCGCTTAACCGACTGAGCCACCCAGGTGCCCCTGCACAGTTTTACTACTGCACTTGGAGCTTGGCCAAGTGAGGCTCTGCAATTGGAGGTTTTTGGTGATGAGTGCGGGGCCAAGACTCTGAACATCCATTTTCTGCTCCCACTCATGACCACAGAGCTAGGGTCAGGGCAGGACCTCCATGGGCGGTGTGCATGAACCTTTCTGCTTGAGGTAGGATTTGGTGGTGGAATTTACCAGCATGCCCAAAACACTGTTGATAACATGCATGGGGCTGGAGGATGAATCGTCAGCCCCTGCCAATTCCACAATTATGCACCTGCCATCCCCTCCCCTCTGACACCTCTGCTACCCCAGGGATTCCCATGGCGACATCAATAATTCATATGATAACCAGCACCACCAGGACTCTGGCACGCTTTCCAACAGCCAACCGGATTCTGGCTTCCTTCCTGCCTTCTGGGTCAGGGATGGCATTCTGTTTTCCTGAACTGCAGGTGGCATCAGGTGAAGAATTATCTTCAGGCCAGACACTTGCCATCTTTTCCCAAGGACACAGTACAGGGGATGTGAATTAAAGTCTCCTAATTAGAAGGCGCCTTTCTGCCAGGCTTCTTTAGGGGGACATTTCCTCCTCACTCTCTCTGATATTCCCATGGTGACGAGGAGGGGGAAATTCATCTGTGGCAGTAGGCAGTGGTATCAGAAATAATGGCTTGAGGCACCAGGAAAATGTAATCAATATTGACTTGCTGAGAGGTCCCGTGATGGGAAAGAAATTGTCTCTCTTCCCCACCGCATACATCCCATTTGGTGTTCTGCATCCTTTGTGTGTTTGGCAGAAGGGAATATCTTAGTTTTTCAGGGAGAGAAAGAAAAAGTACCCTGAAACCATATATTGTCAGTCTATATAAGATAATCCATTACTGAGGGACAGGAAGCTTCAAATATCCAAGCGGGTCTGCTGGGTTATCTGCCTGGCTTTTTTTGTTTGTGTCCAAACAGTTGTAGGATGGGACCTACTTTTTCTTTCTCCCCTCCACCCTTTCCTTGCCCAGAACAAATAATAATTGATGCCAATTTTCTTTTTCATTATCTGTGTCACCTTCCCAGAGGTGTCCTGGAGGAAAAAGGAAATGTATGTGGACTGATAACGTTTCCCTTGGCTGTTTTATCATACATCTGGAGGGTAAGAGTCTAGAGCTCTCCCTACAACTCCACTGCGTATCGTGTATATGAGTATTTTTTTTCTCCCCCCGCCCAGCAGAAACGCACTGGTCTGAGTGTCTGGTTACAAATAAAACAATAGAATGGATGCTAGTGAAATTAAGTACAAACAGATCTATGTTTTGGACGACTGGTAGGGAGTGAGGAGACATGGCCTGGGGATCAGCCAGAGTGCCGTGTCCCCACTGGTATGGTCAGCCCTGGACACTTGTCACTCTGTAACTGCAGTACACAGCCAGCCTCAGCCACATGAGTACGTCTGAGGATCACTGGCTTTGCACCCTCTTTAGATTCTGTGTTCTGGAGGGTGTACCTACCAGCTGAGGTTCACTGTGCCAGCTACCCAGGGTCCAGGCATCAGGGACAGGTACCCAATCCCTTCCACCTCTGTAGGGGAGTCTGAAAGGATCACCTTTTCCGTTACCCACCCTTCATCCATCCCCCCTCCCACCGTTCAACTCTCCCTATCCCTCCTCCCCTTAATTTTCTTATGTAGCTTTTGTACCATCCAACATCTAATTTACTTATCCATTGTGTTAATTGTCTGCTAGAGTCTGAGCTCCTTGAGAGCAGGGATTCCCACCTCCTTTGTTCGTTGCTAAATCTACAGTTACTAGAGCAGTGCCTAACACATGGTAAGCTCTTAATAAACGTAAGGTGAGGGGCACCTCCGTGGCTCAGTCGATTGAGCGTCAGACTTGGCTCAGGTCATGATCTCGCGGTTCGTGAGATCGAGCTCCACATCGGGCTCGCTGCTGTTAGCACAGAGCCCCCTTCAGATCCTCTGTCCCCCTCTATCTCTGCCCCTCCCCTCCCTGCTTGTGCTCTCTTAAAACTAAAGAAAACATTAAAAAAAAAATAATGAAATGGGAGGGATTGTTGGGATGCTGGATTTCTCTGAAAGATAAATACCTGTTGTAAGAAATATTTCCACATTTGCCAGAAGAGAAACGATCACTTTCCAGGAGCTAGCTCTTTGTTATTAGCAAGATGCGACAGTGTGCTGCTCGTGTGCCACGGAGAAAAATGTTGCACTGGGGCGTTTTTCCTCTTTAGTTATTCTGGTATGCAAAGAAGGGTCCACTGACCTCTGTTTGTCTCTAATGTGAGTGGTAGAGACTTCCGCAAGGATCCTGGTGCAGGGCCAAGTTAATGGACAGGGTCACCTCCTCTTACTCTGAGCCAAGAATAAGTGAGGCGTCTGGTTCCTCTGCTCTGGTCTTTGGAGAAATGGCACCAGCTGGCATGGGGTGTTCAGGGTGGCATCATCATGGGAGAGGAAGAGTGGACCTAGTTGGCTGAGCTCCCCAACCCTGATGATGTGCTAACAGAACATTTACTGAGCACCTACTGGGTACCAGCCACTCTTCTAAACACCATGCATGTTCTGACTCTGGAATCCACCATACAAGTATCCCCGTGTTGCGGCTGGGAGACTGGGGCACACGTGAGATTCGTGTCAGCCATGCCACCTTGCGTGGGGACCTCCCCCACTGTAAGAGTCCTGAAGGTTGCAACCCGGTTGCAACACAGAGCCAGGCCGACCTTTTCTGAGGTCGAGAGACATAAGTGCCTGCCTGAGGGGCCTCATTCTCCCTGCCCTCGTTTGCTCTAAGGGATTTGGCCCAATGGACTCTCTGTGTTGGATGTCATGGGGGCAGATAGTAATAAAGATGTACAGAAGAGAGCAAGCTGTAAGGCCTAAGTGTTAGAAGTTTCTAGAACTGCCTATGACCACCCTGTAAAGAAAATTTTTCACTGCAGTTACATACACGTGGGCTATTGATGTCCATACCTTGCTTCTGCCCCTGGTTTACAGTCACAAAGGAAACACCTCAAACATTGCCTATTATGGTCTTTAACACATGGGATTTTAGGCAACACACCATTTTTTTTTTCTTGGTATGACCTGGTGCTAATGTAGGCACAATTGATTTTCTCTACAGTGGTGTAGTCACTGCAGTCAAATGGACACAGATTCAAAATGCGCCTTTATTCTGGGATCGAGGAATTAATTAGGCATGACTTGGAAAAGGATTGAGATATAACAAGCCAGATAAGATTCAAGAGGTCCAGTCAAATTTGACTTTTAGAGAAACAATCAAGAGATAATTTTTAAAACACAAGTCTGTCTCACACGATATTTGGAACATACACTCAAAATTATTCATCATTTGTCTGGAGTTACATTTTTATTGGGCATCCTGTACTCTTTCTAAATCTTGAAATCCTAAGAAGGACGGGAATACTTCTGTCTCTGGCTCTTCCTGGCCTTAGATTAGCCTCTTGCTCCCTGCATCCTGCTTAAATGTGAAATCAGAAGTCATAACAGGCTTGACAAAATGACAAGAATTTTAAGGGCCAAAGGTATTAATTCATCCTTGACAGGAGATCTGTCCAATCTACTTAGGTTCAGTGATTTGAAATGGCAGTATTTACCTATTTTCCACCCTCGCTCCATTCCCCATGAAGAACCAAGATGGATCAGGAAGCAACTGTTTGCATTCTTGGGATGTTCGAGGGAAAATTTCACCTTGCGGAGAGGGTGGGGAGGCCCCCTGTGCAGTGGGTGATTTCACTCTCCTTGTCCTCAGGGCTGATTTCTTTAACAGTCATGAGCAGACAGGTGCAGCTAGCAACGTCGAGAAAAGACACGCCCCCGATCTGGGTGATGAAGACACGCTTTCCATTTTCCACGCTATAATTTGAAACGCTCGTGATTTTCATTTCGGCTAATCATCAGCTAGCAGTGGCACCAAACATTTTAATGGTGAAAACCTCTGCCCCCACCTCCCAGACTGTCTCAAGCAATTTATGGTGCCTCCATGTGTTCTGGATCATTGAAAAGCAAAAGTCTGTTACAAGACACCTGCTTTGAATCCTCACATGCAAGTGGAAACTCCTTTTGCCATGCAAATTACCCCTCTTCCCTGTTTTATAGACTGCGTAACTTTTGTGGGTTTCGTACATTGATTTTTAATTTTTTTTTAAGTTTATTTATTTTCAGAGAGAGAGCAGAGGAGGGGTAGAGCAAGAGGGAGGCAGGAAGAGAGGGAGAGAGAGAGGGAGGAAAAGAGAAAATTCCAAGCAGGCTCTGCACTATCAGCTCAGAGCCCGACAGGGGGCTTGAACCCACAAACCATGAGACATGACCTGAGTGGAAACCAAGAGTTGGGTGTTTAACCGACTGAGCCACCCAGGCACCCCTCATTTTTTTTTAAAGTGGGATTTTCTTGGACAACACTCATGTCTTGACCTTGTTTCCTCTTCCTTTCTTCCTCTCCAACCATCGTCCTCCTCAACTCCTCTTCATTTCTGTGTTAGACCCATTATTAAACATGGTAGCTCAGAGCAGCGGTCTTCAACTCTGGCAACACTTGAGAAATTGCAAGGGTGATTAAGAAAACTTATAGGTGCCTAGGGCATTCCCCCTACCCAGACTGAGAATCTGACTTAAATAGTCTGGGATGGGGTCCTATCATCGATATTCTTTACAGGGTCCTCAAAAAATTCTCATTGCAGTCAGGATTAAGGACCATCAGTGTAGGGATAAAAAGTAGAGAACCTGAATGGTGGGGGTCTGGATTTCCATCCTCGTTTGGCCACTTGTGATATGCCCTTTGGCAAGTTACTACTCTTTGAGGCTCAGTTTCCTCATCCAAAAAATGGGGATAATAATACCTGTCATGAAGGAGGTGGTTGTAAGGATTAAATGAGATAATACAAGTCAAATTCTTAGACTCTAGTGACCCTTGACTGGTGTTGGCTGTTATCTGTGCCTCAGGCTCAGCAAACTATGGCCTGCAGACCAAAGTGGCCCATTGCTCGTTCTTGTCAATAAAGTTTTATTGGACCACTGCCATTTCCATTTATTTCTATATCAAATATGTCCTACTGGGACTGCTTGTGTGTGACAACAGCAGAGTTGAGTAGTTGTGGTAAGAGGTCATGTGACCCACAAAGTCTAAATATTTGCTCTGAACCTGTAGAGAAAAAGATGGCTGTCACTTAACAGCACGTCATGAACTGGCAACATAACTCCTCCTGGAGTTCAGTGGAGTTTATAGTCTAGTGGGTGGAGATACCTTCCATACCTCCCCAAAATTCCAAAAGAGAGGCAGTTTGGAATCATTGAAAGAGTCTGAGATTGTTTTCTTTCCCAAATGCTCCCCAACTCAAACATTTGGCCATAAGTGACCTGCTTTTTTTCCTTGGAGGCTCAGTTTCCTCATTTCTAAGGTGGAAGGGTGGGGCTACCTGATCTGGATGGATTCTTTCAGCTCTAGAATTTTCTGATTCCATCCTTGGCATTCTGTGGAGCCCTCAAAGCACAGGTCTGCGTCTTCTATGGGAAATGGGCCAGCAGGCCTTTTAAATTGGGGATGATAAAATACCAGACTTTCTCCTCCACACAGGACACTTGTTTTACAGTGAATCAATACAATTCTGAATTATAGCTGGTTTCCCTTCTCCAGAGGTTCAGAGAAAGGTTTATAAATCCCTCTGTGGTAGGATGAATAATTTCCCCCAGAGATAACCGGGTCCTAATCCCTGGAAGCTGTGAATGTTACCTTATTATGGCAGAAGAGATTCTGCAGATGTGGTTAAGCATCTTCAAACTGGAAGCTTCTTGGATTGCCTAGGTGTGCTCTCAGTGCAATCACCAGTGTCTTCACAAAAGGAGGTGGAGGGAGGGAGATTTTACTACAGAGACGGTGATCATGACAGCCCCAGCTGAGAGATTTGAAGATGGTGGGCTACTGGCTTTGAAGGTGAAAGACGGGGCCACGAGCCAAGGAATGCTCCTCTAGAAGGTGGAAGGAGCAAGTAAATGGATTCTTTACTGTGTAGAGCCTCTGAGGGGAGCATGGCCTTGTTAATATTTTGATGTCACTCTGTGGAAACTGCTTTCAGGCTCCTGACCTCCAGGACTATCAGAGGATAAGTGTGTGTTTGAAATGTCCACGTTTTTGGGAGTGTTGGTGACAGCAGCCATAAGGAACGAATATACCCTTTTTTTCATAGAAAAGTAACCCATGGGTCCCAAGGAGCATTAGCAGTGTGCTTTTAAAATAAGTCTCAAAGCAGGGGTGCCTGGGTGGCTCAGTGGGTTGAGCGTCTGACTTCGGCTCAGGCCATGATCTCATAGTTCGTTACTTGGACCTCCATATCAGGCTCGTTGCTGTCAGCTCAGAGCCTACTTTGCATCCTCTGCACCCCCCTCTCTCTGCCCCTCCCCTGCTCAAGCTCTCTCTTTCTCTCAAAAATAAGTAAACATTAAAAAAAAAAAAGTCTCAAAGCAGAGAGAAAATTAATAAAGCTATTAACCTTGGAGTAAAGCAAAAAAGAGACAAGAAATGGAGAGGTGGATAGGAAACAGAGAAGATAAATAAGGCTTGAGGTATTCCTTTCCTCTTCATTTTCCTTCATCGGTGTGGTAGGTAGATCTCTGAGCCCTGATGACCTCCATCTCCTGGTGTTAAACCTCAGTGCTATCCTGGTCACCTTGAGAGCAGTTGGGACCTGTCACTTGCTTCCAACCAATGGAATATGGCAGAGGTGATGGGATATCACTCATATGATTACACTTCCTCATATAAGTCTCTGTCATAACAGTCTAAGAGAGAGAGCGAGAGATCCTGATTTATCAGACTGGGAGAAATTCTAGCCAGTAAGTAGTAGTATTTGTTATCCAATCATGTGACCTATCATTTCAGCAAGCAAATGGAACTCAGAGACTAAAATGGAGTAATGGTTGACATGGTTAATTTAAACAATGCAATTTTTAACAAATTCCATAGTGAGTTAATAAGAATGTAATAATAGGCTTCTAATTGTTGCCAGCATGCCTGTGATGGGGGGTGGGGAACGTCCTGACCATGGCAGAACATTTGAGCCCAGCGTTGTGAAAAGACAAAAGTGGCAGCTTTCCAGTGTTGGTCTGGGCCTTGCCAAGCCTAGGGCCACCTCTGGCTGGACACCAGATGAGGACACAAGAGCAGAGTTAGTAACCATGATGGTTTGGGAATCAGACCTTCTTACATCCTGATGCAGCTGCACACCAGCTGGGGAACTTGGAAAGGTTCTCACACTTGCTCTGTGCCTTTGTTTCCTCATCTACAAAATGGATCTGTAGAAGGTATCTACCCCGTAGGGTTGTGTTACCCCCTGTGAAGTTCTTAGAGCACGGATACTGACTCTATGCTTCATAGACGCTATTGTTATCCATACTGCTGTGTTGATGATGGACAGCAGGTTTTTTTTTTTTCTTTGCCACATTTCTGGTGAAGCAAACCGGTTTTTCATGTTACTCTATCTAGATTTTCAAGGCATTCTGCTTTATAACAATGGTTTCAGTTCCTCCAATAATTGATCATTGTTCTCGCTTTCCCCGGGAGACTCCTGGAGCTCAGCAGTATGAAGAAGCAGTAAGTGGTGAGACCATTGTTCCAACCAGAATGCTGAGACCCTAGCATGGATGTTCCATCTGTGGTTTGAGGCCATGGTCATTGGAAGAGGCTATCAGCCCTAGGGTAAGAGATTGGCACCCCAGGAAGAAGAGAGAACACTTCTTCCTGCCCCGGTGCATTCTGGCCTCCTAAGAATAGAGCTCTGTTCTTAATTGTGAAAGGGAAAGTACCCTCCTCTTCTGTGAGGCTAGGTCTACATTCCTCAATGCCTCCAGCCATAGTCTGCCCAGCGTGCTCTGTGGGAAGCTGACCAGGTGGAAGGATTGAAGGCTTTTGGTGAAGGAACTCTTGGATGCTTCTCCTTTCTGTCTTGGCAGCACATTTCCCAATGGGCATGGGGGCTGGTGACCCTACTATGCACAAAGAGAGACTGTTTCTTAGGAGGCTGCCCCCCACTCTTGTCCCAATTTTATAGGGCTTTAGGAAGTGAGTTGGAGACAGAGTTTTCTCTCTGAGACATCTGCTCTTGTGGTTTCCTGGGCGTGGTTAGCCTTATTAATAAGGACTTTGAGGTTCCAGGAAGACCACAGAGGCCAGGGAGTAGAAGACACATTTAGGAAGCTCACCTTCGTAAACACTGGGGATGAGATCTTTGGGAAAATGGAGAGATGGGAAAAGAACGAAGGCAATTGTTGAGAGGGGAGAAAATAGAACAAGAAGAAAATAGAACAAGAAGGAAAATTATGCCTCTATTAAAAAAAAAAAAAAAAAACGGAAGTCAATGACACATGTTAGGGACAAGACAGCCATGAAGGGTAAGCTTGACAAGAGAGACCAGGAGTGGGGAAGGCGGTGAGCACTGCCGTGTCTTTGCCGGAGAAAGATGGATGACAGCCGGGAAGGCGGCCAAATGGGAAATAGGATAAACTCTTAAATGCAAGCAAGAGAGAGTCAAGTAATGAGAAGCTCAGATAAGACAAACATGAGAAATAAAACCCCTTTGAAAGCAAGGCTGAAGGGCCGAACGGAATGGCCAACCAATGAGGGCATGGTGGGGGGAGGTGAAGCATGAAGGAGACAAATCCAAAGAGAAAGTGATGGTCTCGGCCGCTAAGGCTGTCAAATGGCTTTGACAAGGGAGGGACAATGAGGGACTGAGGCTGGCGGACAAATCCCTCAGCCGCGAGTCACATCGCGTTAGAGGGATTTTCTTTGTGGTCCGTGACCATGGCCTCTCTGGGAGATAGACGGGGACACATTCAGAACCGATGATGCTCATTCCTTTTCTGTTCGGGATTAACTCTGAGGTGGAAAACTCAAGAAAGCAGCCGTAGACTCTCAGAAGTTAACACCATATTGCCAAGCTTATAGTCCCCAAAGGGAGGGCTCTCTGCTCTAACATCAAAGCCTCTGGTGGTGTTCCTCCAAGGGCTGCTTCTTTGGTTGTAAGTCTCACCTCTTTGGTTTCATCCCAAACCCTCACTGAATGCAGTCTGGTGGGTCAGGGTACCGGTCACCCCCACACTGGTTTCAAGTCTGAGCTCTGCCACTGAACTGGCCTCAACTTCCTCCCTTTGGATGGAGGTCATCGATCATAGGCTGGTTGTGGGACCAACTGAGGTGAGGAAAGTGTTCAGCATTGTGGAAAGACTGTGCTAGATACTTGGATCTGGGGCAACACACAGTTCAGCTCCATGTGGCCCTTAGTCTATGACTGGAGGCAGGTGTGCTAACACACGCCTCAATAAAGTAGGAGAAATGCAGCCATGGAATCATCGTCAAGGCCTCAAGAGGGCCGGCAGTGGGCCATGCTTAACTCTCATGGGCTGTGCTTGATGCCATGGAGAAGCTTTTAACCTGCAGCCTGGGGTTTAGTGGTAGGAAGGACATTTCAGGCTCAGGGCACATGATAAGGCATTGAGTGGTGAAATAGTATGGGGGGTCTTGGAACCTGGCTTTTGGTTTTGTTGCTGAAGTGTTTTCACCGAAGTTTGATAAGCATAAGGTTGTTTTTTTTTTTTTTTTTAACATTTATATTTGAGAGAGTGTGAGTGGGGGAAGGATAGAGAGAGAGAGAGAGAGAGAGAGAGAGAGAGAGAGAGAGAATATCCCAAGCAGGCTCTGTGCTGACAGCAGTGAGTCAGATGCAGGGCTTGAACTCACAAACCATGATATCATGACCTGAGCCGAAGTCCGATGCTTAACCCACCAAGCCACCCAGGAGGGCCAAGAAAGTTCCATGTTTAAATGAAATTTAGAAATTTTAGGCCAAACAAACATACAAACAAACTGATTTCCTTATCGGGAGTCTCAGAAGAGTGTTACATCTGCTTTATAAGCACAATGAATCTCCAAGAGGGACTCACAGGGGGCACAGCATCTTCCAAACTTATTTGAGCATAGAAACTTTTTTGAAAAGGATCTTGCAAATCTAGTATGGTACTCCTCCTCCCTTGACGCCCAATAACAAGATGTAAATTGGAAAAAAAAAAAAAAAAAAAGCAAAAGAACATTTTATGAAATGCTGACCTCCAGAGCTAAGAACATAATTAACATCACTGTGAGTGGATTATCTGCTTGCTAGTAAAGCAATGTTACAGTAACAATAGAAATCTAAGACACAAAGGGTCACCACCTTTGGATAGCGTTAAGCATATTAAGTCGCCTCTACCCAATGAAGGCGGGTAAGCAGCCTTGTACTCTGCAGCATTGTGGGTGGATGTTGGCAAGGCACAGAATGGAAGTCACCGGCAAGTCTTCTTTGGCCTCTTTTTATAAGTGTCTGATCCTCGGGGAGCTTCGAGGAGACACACGGCAGAGAGAAGGAGAGTCAGAGGTGTAAACAAAGTGTCTTAGCTCTGAAGGAGAAAGTGAGGCTCCTCTACCCCAGACTAGAGAATTCCTTGGAGGTCAGTGGGAAGAAAAGTCAACTCTACTTGCAATGCATGTGGGCACCAGCAAGGCTGTAGACCAGCATGCATGGCTGGCATCTCAGTAGAGAGGAGGTATTAGTTATCTAGTGCTGTGTAACAAACTACCCCAAACATACTAGCTCAAAGCAGTGAACATTTAGCATAACGTGCAGGTATGAGAGGAAAGAGCTCATATCAGAGAAGGGACATCAGAGCAAATATGTACAGAGGGAATGAGACACAAGGGTTATTGTACTTTGGACTTTATGGGTCCAGCATACATCTGTTTGAATGAATGAAAGAATAAGTGAACGATTAGAGGCTTACTGCATTCAGAATACAAATAAAGAGCTTGGGAAAGAATTTTTAAAAACCAGCAAAGTATTTATGACATCACAGTTTCTATAGGTCAGGAATCTGGGTGTGCTTAACTGGATCTTTTGGTTCTGGCTCTCTGACAAGGTTGCAGTCAAGGTGTCAGCCGGGGCTGTGGTCATCATGGGGCTCAAGTGGAGGAAGATCTACTATTGACATCACTCATGCACTCATGTGGTTGTTGGCAGGATTGAGTTCTCTGTATGCTCCTGGACTCAAGTCCTCAGTTTTTCCATGGCTGTTGGCCAGAAAGCACCCTCACTTCCTTTCTAGACGAGTCTTTGCACAGAGCAGCTTGCAACATGACAGTTGGCTTTATCAGAGTGCGTGAGAAGAGCCAGAGAGACTGTGCTGGCAAGAGAGAAGTCAGTCTTTTGTAACTGGACCTTGGAAGTGACATCCTGTCACTGTTGCCATATTCTCTTGGCTATAGCAAGTCACTAGATCTAGTCTACACTCAAATGAGAATAGGAACTGTGACTGGCTAGCCTAGGGCTTGGTAAACTTCTTCTGCATAGGACCAAATAATAAGTATTAATATATTAAATATATTATCTATATAATAATTAAATGTTAATAAATATTGAATGTTATCTTTCCCATGATCAGCTTTATGAATCTTAAAGAGGACTCTATCTTATTTAATTAGTTGATTTGAAGAGAGCTGAGGGGATTACACAAGGGCATGAATACTAGGAAGTGGGCTCTAGGAGGTAGGGACCACTGGGGCCATGTCAGAAGCTGCTCAAAGAACTGTAGTCCTTCTTCCGAGAGTCCTATGTATAAGCCCGACTTGGAGGAGCAGAGAAGTGAAGTTAACTGAGGGTAAGAACAATGGAGATATCCCTGGTAGGTTGTGTGGATAGCTGACCCATCAAAGAGGAAGCCTACTCTCTTTCCTTATGTCAGATCCTACAATTATGATCCAGGTACAAGGGAGTTACGGGGAAAATGCGAGAACGTCTGGGTTGAAGGGGGGGCATATTTACACTTTTAATAGATCCTGGTAAATTTCCCTCCAAAAAGGATGTATTACTTTTCATACACAGAAGTCACAATGCTTTCTTGTTTTCTTTCTTTTTGTTAGAAATGTGTTATGTGGCTAACTGCCGAGTACAGAAGAGTAGAAGTGATCAGAGTAAAAGGTTCATGTTCAGTCTGAGTCAATGAAAGATGAATCATAGACATTACTGAACAGCAAAAGAATAGCTCTGAGATTAGATTTAGTGAAGCTCAAGGAGGGAGAGCGAGTGGTCAAACAGTAAATGAAAGTCAGGTTGGGAAATGTTAGAGACAAAGGAAGGAAATCGACTAGAGGAGGGACTTTGAGTCCAATGTGGAAAAAAATTCCAACTCTGAAGCACAAGTCCATCTAAACATTAGCCTAAGCTGATTGTGGGGCCATCCATTTGCCATTTGTCCAATGGTTATTTGGACCATTTGTCCATCCATTGGTCCATTTGAACCAATGATTATCTGGTTCACTTGCCATACGATAAGTGTGTTAGGCACTGAGGCTATAACAATGGGTAGACTAGGGGTCAGAAAACTATGGTCAGTGGGCCAAATATGTGTCACTCATATTATAAATAAGCTTTATTAGAACACAGTCACACTCCTTAATTTATGAATTGCGTGTGACCATTTTCACACTATGACAGTGGAGTTGAGTAGTTATAACAGACTCTATGGCCTGCGAAGCCTAAGACACTTACTATTTGGTCCTATCCAGAAAAAGTTTGCCGATGCTGAGGCTAGATAGCCTTGATTCTTACCTCGTGGGGTTTACCATCTAGCAGGAAAGATGGACGTGAATCAAATAATTTTGTAAGTGGATAATTACCAGCTGTGAGTAATGTCCTGGAAAAGTACATGATGCTGTGATAGAACATGGCATGGGACACTTTTGATAGGGTTGTCAGGAGATAGTTCCTGAGGACATGGATTTTTTTTTTTTTTAAAGGAACTTGATGGATAAGAAGGAGTCAGCCTGAAAATAATTGGGGAAGAGGTTTCCAAACAGAGGGAAGGGAATGCATCAGGACTCTGTGCTGAAAAAAGCTCATCCTTCCAAGGAACAGACTGGAACATGGAGAATGAATTGAGACTCAGTAGAGATCAGGTTGTCAAGGTGTCCTAGGCTGAGTTCAGAGATCTGGGTTTTGTTTAAATACAATGTGAAGACACTGAAGGTTCTTGTGATCGGTTTCATGAGTCTCATAGACCACTCTGTCTTACTCCTGGAACTGAGTTGAAGAGAGGTGAGATGGGGAACCATTTAGTACCCAGACCCTCTCTCTGTGTTGATGTAACGGTTCAGAACGTGTGGACAGAAACAGAATGGTTTCTTTGCTGACAGTGAAGCATGTCAGCCTAGCCACAAAGGCAACAAGCCCACAGAAGCTGCCAGAGAAGTGAAACAGTGCAGCCTGGCTCTGGTGGCAATTTTATTTTTCTTTTGTTTATTTTTATTTTTATTTTTTTCTATTTTTTTTAAATATATGAAATTTATTGTCAAATTAGTTTCCATACAACACCCAGTGCTCATCCCAACAGGTGCCCTCCTCAATACCCATCACCCACCCTCTCCTCCCTCCCACCCCTCATCAACCCTCAGTTTGTTCCCAGTTTTTAAGAGTCTCTTATGCTTTGGCTCTCTCCCTCTCTAACCTCTTTTTTTTTTTTTTTCTTCCCCTCCCCCATGGGTTCCTGTTAAGTTTCTCAGGATCCACATAAGAGTGAACACATGATATCTGTCTTTCTCTGTATGGCTTATTTCACTTAGTATAACACTCTCCAGTTCCATCTACGTTGCTATAAAGGGTCATATGTCATTCTTTCTCATTGCCACGTAGTACTCCATTGTGTATATAAACCACATTGTGTATATAAACCACTTTATCCATTCCTCAGTTGATGGACATTTAGGCTCTTTCCATAATTTGCCTATTGTTGAGAGTGCTGCCGTAAACATTGGGGTACAAGTGCCCCTGTGCATCAGCACTCCTGTATCCCTTGGGTAAATTCCTAGCAGTGCTACTGCTGGGTCATAGGGTAGGTCTATTTTTCATTTTTTGAGGAAGCTCCACACTGCTTTCCAGAGTGGCTGCACCAGTTTGCATTCCCACCAACAGTGCAAGAGGGTTCCCATTTCTCCACATCCTCTCCAGCATCTATAGTCTCCTGATTTGTTCATTTTGGCCACTCTGACTGGCGTGAGGTGATATCTGAGTGTGGTTTTGATTTGTATTTCTCTGGTGGCAATTTTGACAAGCATACCTTCTGGTAGAGAAGTCACATAACCTGTGGAAAGGTCTGATTCACAGGACTGTCCTACAAAATACTCATCCTAGGATGTTTTCAGTGAGAAAGCAGCTGGTGGTTTTTAAAACTACTGAGGCTATAATTTTTAATCATGTGTAAACGAACTAAGAGTCACAGACAACTCATAATCTCCCTGATAAACCCTCTTCCTCTAATTCTGAAATACCATTTCCATTGGGCCACCTCTCACAGGTGCTGAAGACATCCCTAGTTTGGCCTTGCAGTTGCTGAAATTGTTCAGGCCCGAAAAGAAACAGCGAGACAGAAAAACTCCCCAAGTCCCTCCTTGACATTGAGCAAGGAATTAATTCACTTTTTCTGGAATTTACCTTATCTTAATGTCTTTTTAATCTTTTAGAAGAAGCATACAAATTTAGTCTTGAGCTTGAAAACTCTACCCAACACCTTTCCTCAGTAGATAGCTGTGTAATCGAATAAGCTTTCAAGGTGTCTCCTAGTTTTATTTAAAAGCTGGTATTGCAACCACTTAAAATGTTGCTTTTTTTGCATCACCCCGCTGAACAATGAGAAAACTAAAAGGCAATCTTCTTAGGGCAAAGTGTTATCAGTGAATAATACAGTCATTGCTGATGTCTTCAAGGTGTGTATTACAAAAATAAAACACTGTATGGCCTGATGTAAACATTTCCACCTCCCCCCCAGGTTATCATGTTTGATAACAAAATATATAATAATGTACAAACAAATGTTGTGGAAAAATTCCTTATAGTAATTTTATAATCAAGAATGAGGTAAATTAACAGCTAACATAATTAACAGCCTATAAGACAATCCCATTGTCCTCAGCGACAGCATTTCAAATGGCCAAACCATTAGTAGGTTTTTCATTCATCTGCAGATTTCATTCATCCATGAGAGATGAAAAGGAAGAACTGGGATTACCAGGATCTGGGAACTCAGAGCTGGTGTTGGGAATATGAACAGACACTAGAGATTGGAATCATGTCCTGTTGGGGAAGTCCCAATACTGATAGAAATAAACCAGAGAAGCCCTCTTATCCCTTCCTCTTCTAGTATCTCCTTTTAGCAGAACCTAAAAGGAAGCCAGCTGGCAAAGAAATCTGTGAAGTTTGGTTTGCAGAGTCCCACTTGGATC
This sequence comes from Panthera pardus, assembly GCF_024362965.1. Classification (NCBI taxonomy): domain Eukaryota; kingdom Metazoa; phylum Chordata; class Mammalia; order Carnivora; family Felidae; genus Panthera; species Panthera pardus. Next base: position 7,056,863 of record NW_026526980.1, on the reverse strand, counting down.
ACCTACAGAGCACTGAAGGGCAAATGTAAAGTTAGGAGGAAATAAATAACTGGCGTAATAATACTCTTTTGTGTGAATAAAACATCTGGGCTAGCCTCTATGTCCTCTTGAGTTGATCCCATTAAATTCTGCTAGCTTCCTTTCTTTCTGGCATAAAATATTCCAGGCACATCTTCTACATTTTATGCCCCAGACCTCAAGTCAGCTATTTCTGCAAACAGCCTAGGTTCCTTTTAACAGGGAATGGGATTTAGAGACCAAAATCTGGGCATCATGGGTGTTCATCTAAAACCCTTATTTTGAGTAGCATTTGGCTCAATCCATATTATATAAGATTTTGTCATCTCCCACCAGTTCAGGAGTTTTGATTGGGAGGCCCTCCTTGTTTTTGCTCTCAGTCTCTTGTGGAAAGAGATGATTCTATGCTATTTAAACTTACCTCGTAATTGTGTTTGTTTTCACTGATTTCATGCTTTAGTCATCAAGCTTCTGGTTTTTAAAATCTTAAGGCATATTCCAAGTTGAGCGTATAATTGATAATTTACTCTTCTGTAAAAAAAAAAAAAAAAAAAGTACCTGAATATTGCCACTAAAATCTATGAATTGGACAAATGAGTTGTGGTATATATGTGTTATCAGGAGCCCACTTTTGCAAGAAATGGATGTAAGTTGAGGAAATAAAACATTAAGTAAATTTGTGTCAGAAATCTGAATTGTGAAAGGGCTGTGGATTTTCTCTGTAACTATGTAGTGGAAAAACAGGTGCATACAATGAAAATCTCATTACAAATCTAAGTGTGCAGACATAGATTTCCATTGCTTAAGTTCACTGAGACTTTTGGATCACCATCAGTCATGTCGAAACCCAGTGACATTATCATAATGTCTGCTCTTCCTGTAGACTCAGTTCACTTTTTTTTTCAATTATATTTTCTACATTTATTTATTTATGAGAGACAGAGACAGCGTGAGCAGGGGAGGGGCAGAGAGAGAGGGAGACACAGAATCAGAAACAGGCTCCAGGCTCGGAGCTGTCAGCACAGAGCCCAACACAGGGCTCGAACCCACAAACTGTGAGATCATGACCTGAGCCGAAGTCGGATGCTTAACCGACTGAGCCACCCAGGGGCCCCATGGACCCTGTTCACTTTAATGCATCTTTGGATTATACTCTAATAACAAAAGAACTTAATTATCCAATTGCTCCCCTACACATACAAGCTATAGGCTTCATAATGTCAAATATGAAACACCCCATGAAAGTGTTCAACCTGGAAAAATGGTATTTTGCTAACCGTGCTCGGGTATGCCTATGACAAAACCTTTGGAGAGCTCAAACATTTGAAAATGTACTTCCCAAATCTTTGAGTACAATGAATGTTTCAGGAAGATACATGATACTTATTTGTGGCTTTTAAGAAGGCCTCAAACCTCAGTAAGGACTCTATTTTGAGGCATGTTGGAAGACAGCAACTGATACTGTCATCGTTCTAATGAGAGGAGAACATTCATATGGGGCTGGATGGAAAAAAGAGCTATCATCTTTTTTACTAAGGCCGATCAAGTCCCAGAGTATGGGTAAATTATGGTAAAACTAGACCGGAGAACCACAGCTTGGATTAATGTCTTCTGTTACCTTCCCCAACTTTAGGTCTTAAACCAACATCCATAGACAACACTGTGTGGCAAAACAGCTTGTGAATATTCTCACCCCATCAGCTCCTTGGATGATAACTGTCTGCTTTAGCATATCAAGGTCTTCACAGGAAGGGGCCAGAGAGCACCAGGGGACCTGATCTGGGGGTGCTGACTGCAAGGAAGCAGAAAGGCATCTGGCATTCTTACCTGAGAGATCTATTCGCCCTGGGAAGGAAGTGGGTGAAACCCCTTTCCTTGCTTTTAAGGCAAACTGAGCCTGCCCCCTGGGAAGGAAACCTTCAGGAGTCATGGATCAGATTTGTTACTCTCACCCTGAAGGGAGGTGCAAAGGAGAAGATGAAGTCAGAGGTTGAAACTATCTTGTTGGGCCCCTCCCCAAGAGATGTCTTGCTAGACGCTCTTTCTTCTTTGGAAAGCTTAGCACAGGGGAATAGGGAATTTTCCTCTTTGAGAAGCAGAGATCACAAACTCCAATACCCTCCAGGGGCTGGGGAGTGTTCTGGATAAAGGAAGGAGGCCAGATGGGAAATGAGAGACCCAGAGACACATTGACCCAAAGCACAATCATGCCCTATGCAGGCCCAGTGGATGCTGGCTTATGAAAATATGGGTTCAGAGTTGCCAGCCCTTCTAATTATTCAAGAGAAGCCAGGAAGTCATTGGTTCACTTAATATTTTCAAGCTAGAAATCTTGGCAAGTAATTCCACTTAAAAAAATACCATGCAGGCCAGACAGAACGTATCTGTGTTTTACACTTGGCCCACGGTTCATCAGTCTGTGGTTCGTTTGTAACATCATCAACTGAGACCGTGAAATACCCCTTTTTTAAAAACTTCCGGTTAGGTGTGGGAAATGAGCCACACCACCAAAAATAAGAATAAGAAAAAGGACACTCCTGAACATACATGTATTGGTATTTGTAGTTCCTGGACTCTCTCCCTTCTCTCTGCCCTCACTCTGACTCGAGACAGACGGTCTTGGACTCTTTCTTTTGCTTTGCCATGTCCCTTGGCTGCTTTGTCATTTTTAGGTCACGTGGTCTTGGCACCCCAGCATCAACACGCTGACTCGGGCTGAAGTTGGCTGTCAGTCTGATTAGCATATGGAGGAATTTGGAGCTGCTGTCCTCAACAGATGAGACCTGGAGCCCCATTCTCAGACCACAAAGGCCAAGCCTTCAGCCTGTGTCCGTACAAATGTCATTCTGCATTCTGCAAGGGCTGGAGCCAAGAGCATGGGGCAGCTTTGGACAGAGCCCATCTTTAGCATGTCAGTGCCTCATGCGGCTGGTGATGGCCCTGAAATGTTATGTGCAATTAGAAGGCTCCTCCACAAGGCCACCAGACAGTTTATATGCAGCTCTGTGCTTTCCGGAGAGCAGCCTTGAGATAGGCATTCATCAGTCAGGAAACGTCTATTAAGTTCCTGCTATTAGCTGGGGATTGTTAAGGTGTTGGGTATTCAGCATTAAATGAGATAAACTTGGTCCCTACCTTCGTGGAGTTTACATTCTAGGCAGACAGGTACGCAGACACACAAATATAAGAAGATTGGTAGTGGGTAGTGACCAAGGACAGTGTCTCTTGTCATTGATGTGGCTGAGGGGTCTCTCTAGGGGGATAACTGAATCATATATACTTTTTTTTAAAAAGTGTGTGTGTCTTTGTGTGTCAGAGGTTGAAACTAGATCCTTAGTCCAGAGTGAAGAAATCAGATTCTTAAAGTTAAATATGATTAAGGTCTAGAAATGTCACACAGCATAGTATTAGCAATGGTTATCTCTTAGTAGTGGGATTCCTATATTCATTTAACCTAGAAAGCATTTATTGAGTGCCTAATATGACCTTGGTGTTGTACTGAGTGCTGGAAATGCAGTTGTGAGCAAGATAGATGATATTATATGGTAAAAATGTGGAGAGTATTCTGAGGGAAAAAGTGTACTGTGGTAAAGAATAAGAAAGGGAATCACCTAATTTATAATGGTGGGTCAGGGCAACTTAAGCTAAGACTGAGAAATGAGAAGGATTCAATCATGTGAAGAATATTGGAAGTGGGGACTGAGAGGAGTATTCCAGGTGATGAGAGAAGCATGTGCAAAGGCCCTGGGGCTTGAGAGAATTTGTTATATTTGGAGAACTGAAAGAAAATTCATCAGGATGGGTCAAGAGATAAAACTGGAGAGATTCTGAGGATCCAGGTCAGGCAAGCCGTAGAGTCATGGAGATCAGTTTTGATTTTATGTGAGGAGCAATGAGAAACTATTGAGGGGTTGGGGTGTTCAGTTGGAGAGTGATGTGACTTCATGTACATTTTTGAAAAGGTTATTATTCTTGATTGTTGGCTGGAGAGTGGATTTTTAGGGACAGAGTACAAGCAGAGAGGTCTGTTAGGAAGTTGTTCAGTCATTCTGGTGAGAGATGATTGTAGCTTGGAGTAAGGAATCAGCACGGACCTTCATGGTCCTGTATGTTGATCATTGCAGAACTCCAGGGGGTACCATTCCTTAGACAACAATGTAAAAAGTGTTTCTTGGGGTTAAGCCCCAGAGTGGCCCCAAGTCTGGGTCAATAGTAGCAGGAGAGAGAAAGAGAGAGAGAGGTGGTTGGATTCAGGATGTGCTAATAGATTGGATTGGCAGGAGTAAAAAGAGGAGAGGACACTTATGGAAGACTCTTAGGTTTCTGAGTTGGATAACTTCAGGGATGTCGGTGGTGTTCTCGTAAAAGCGGAAGGACTGGATATGGAACAGTTTGCAGAAGAGAAAGCAAGAGATTTTTCTTAAATTTGTTAAGTCGACAGTTGGATATGTAAGTCTGGAATTTAGAGTGGAAGTCGAGGCCAGATACAACATTTTCAGATCCTTGGGATAAAGGTTGCGGTTAAAGCCATTGACTTGGAGAGAGAAGAGGTGAGGTCTTGAGTCTTTATAATTTGATAGGTGGAGTAAGAAATAGAAAAAGAGTTGATTAAGAAAGGAGAGGAGAAGTCACTCTGAACTAGAAACAAATTACAAGAGTGCAGCATCGGAGAAGGACCACGGATGGCTGCCATCCTGAGGAGATGGTTTTAACTTAAATAATGAATACAAATATGTGCGTTTTTTGTCTCTGACGATGCAGGTGTACAATATATTTCCGTGCATGGTGGGGGGCTGAGCTGATTTCACTCCCCAAGGTGACCAGTTACCCCTGTGAGCAGTGCTGGCTATTAGTGAGATGTGATTCAGGGGCACATGGGACCCCAACACTCTCATTTCACTCCCACAGTATACAATCAGGATGGTTGAAATCTGCTCGTTGTACGGCAGTGGTCTCACAGGGGCAATTTTGTCCCCTGGGGATATGTGACAGTGTCTGGAGACATTTTTGTTTGTTACAATTGGATTGTGATGGGGACGGGGGTTGCTCCTGGCACCTACTGGCTGGAAGCAAGGGCCACTGCTAAACACGCAGCAGAGCACGAGACCAAAAACTGTCCAGCCCCAAGTATCAATGGGGCCGAGGCTGAGAAATCCTGTTGTAGCGAGTGCAGAGTGAAGTTACTTGTCTAGATTTCATCGTTCCTTCCTCAAGTTCCTCTTTGGGGGAAGAGAAAAACCTGCCAAGCCAAAGGGTCAGGCGTCATTATTTCCCAGGAGCATCTACCCCCAGACACGGGGACTTGATTGAAATGGAAATTATTTTTTGGTAGGTGTTTCACACATTGCATCTCCAGGCCGTCAGAAATGTGACTTGTGGAATCATTTCTGTGGCTCGGATGTGCAGGGGTTTTGTTAGTGGTGTGTGTGTGTGTGTGTGTGTTTCCCTCTGGAAACATTTCTGACAGAGAGATGCAATCTTTGATTTCAGAGGAAATGATAAAGATAAAGGCATCAATGTCACATTTTGTTTGAATTATTCAGGATTCCTACACCTGATCCTGTGTCACTCTCAAAAATGGCATTTATCTTTTATTCTCTTGGGAATCGATGGACTTCTTCCTCTACTTAGGTAAAACAAAAAGGGCTTGGTGCCTGAAGAAAAATAAAGTGATCAAACTAATCTTGGTCTCCTGCACGGATTCAAAGACAGCGTGGCATTTCTCTATTGCCCAAGAGTTTTTCATATTGGGAACTGTGTCTGTGGGTGGGAGGTGAAAGGCAATCAGAGAGAGAATTATGTAGAACTCAGAAGTTTAGATCTTTAAGGAACTTCACAGATCATCTCATCTGACCTCTTTACAGCCAGATACCTTAAGCTTTAAGAGAATCACAGCCAGCCTTGTATGCTTCTTCCCCAACTTTGCAAGAATCCAAAAGATGGCCTGAAAACCTTGAACAATGATGCAAAACCAGTCTGGAATTCCCAGGTCTGGAGGGGATCTGCTAATTGGTATTTGCTATGGAGGGAAGAGGGGGAACAGAGTGCTAATTAAGAAAGGCTCCCAGTGTACAGGGCACCTGGGTGGCTCAGTGGGTTAAGTGTTCAGCTTCAACTCAGGTCATGATCTCACGGTCCATGGGTTCGAGCCCCGCATCAGGCTCTAGGCTGACAGCTCAGAGCCTGGAGCCTGCTTCAGATTCTGTGTCTCCCTCTCTGCTCCTCCCCCACTCATGCTCTGTCTCTCTCTGTCTCTCAAAAATAAGTAAACCTTAAAGGCTCTAGTGATGAGTATAAAAGACCATGTGAGCAGGTGGGCACCCTGGGGACTTTGGTTCATCAATGACTGGAGACTTAATTCTTTAAGATTGCCTGCACCTAGTAGGCACTTGGTAAATGTCTGTTAAATGCATGACTCAAGGTAGTTGATGCAAAGGGGAATTGGAGTGATTTGTGTGGGTGGGGAAGGATTGCATGCTTCCTGAGGAAGAACTTACCTTTCCTCTTCTTTGCCTAATAAAATAACTCAGAGAAATAGATGGTTAAGAGGGATAGCAATAGTATCTGTAGATATTATAGATAATAGATAATAATATATTTAAATATTAAAATGTTAAAATAAATATTACATATAAAACATTATTAATATGTGTAGATATTACTATTGAAATAGAAAATATTCATCAATAGATAATACAAGTATTTAGCTTCATGAAACAGAATACCTAAGAAGTAGTGTCTTACACAAGGAAAAGGTGTGTTTTCCTCATGTAATGAAGAGTTTGGAGATATTTAGGAAGTCCAGAGATGGTCCAGAGATGCTCCTGGGGACCTGGGCTCCTTCTGTCTTTGTTTTCCACCAGTGATTCTTGGCACATATCTTGGCCCATATCCAAATGGGCCCAAGATGGGTGTCTCAGGTCCATGTGTTGTGTCTGCTTCCATCAGGGAAGGGCAAGAGTTGTTGAGTCTCTTCCAGTTGTGCCAGAACAATGGTTTTTCCAGAAGACTTCTACTTACATCTTATTGGCCAGCACTAGGTCACATGCTCATTCCTAGCTGCAAGGGAGTCTGGAAGGGATGTTTGTAAGCCACCCTGGACAAAATATGAGTTTTGTTAGTTAGGATATTTGTTTGGCACACATCCATAATCCCACAGTTGAAGGGAGCAAGGCCCCCACTAGGCAACGGACTTTCTTGGTCCATTCCAGTGAATTCAAGTCATGTGGAAGCCTCATTCCAGGCTATGACTTGGCTTCAATTCAGGATGCAGAGTGGCATGGAGATCCGGTGAAACAACATTTGTTTGTCCCCACCTGGGAACTGGCCTTTGGTCTCTGCAAAAGGTCACATGGTGGGGACCAGTAAAGTCCTCAGGAGTCGGGGAGAGATCAGTGCCGGGTGAGACAACATCAATGTGTATAGGGGCTGGCAGCCTTGTGTCACAGTGAACACGGTACTTACCGCAGACATCACGTTTGGCCAAAGGGGAACAAACCCGGGCATCATGCAGAGCCCATCGGTGCAATTCCCGCCACGACTGAATTGTTCTCAGTTCTGGAATGCAGCTGACCAAGTGAGGGAAATGGTATGTGCACACCAAGCACTCCGTCAATGGTAAATGTGGTTATTCTCATCTGATGGGTAATGCTGCCCCAAAGAGAATTCTGATGCCGTGTAAGTTGGAATTACATTAGAGTAACTAAGGATATAAAATCTGCATGGTTAGGTTGGCTAACATATAATATTGCATGCACGTGGAGAGCATGGAAGGAAGGAACTAAGGACTTAGGAATCTTTTTTCTAAGTGAGAAGGGGGACCCCCGGAGCAAGGTAAGGAGGATGTTGAGTTAGGGGCATGATGTGATCAGATCCATGTTCCGGAAAGATCTCCCAGTCGTACTGAGAGCAGATGGTAGGAGTGAGGGTGAAAGTAGGGAGACCGAGGCTGTGTCCGGTAGTGCGGGTGATATATGATGGGGGCTTGGAGCACAACGGGTGTGGTGGAAACTTATTGGGGTACATATTTTGAGGTAGGACCCACAAGACTAACTGATGTATTTCCTGTGGAACTCCAGAGAAAGGGAGGAGGCAACGACTACTTTTGAGCAGCTGGCCCAGTGCAGGTGCCATTAACGAAGGGCATGGTTGGGGGTACTTCCAGAGGAGTCACTTTGGGGTAGGTGATGGGATCAGTAGCTTTCAGCCACGTTAAGTTTCAGATGCCTAAATTCCTGGTCAAAACAATACATAAATACATTTCAGATGCCTGTTAGACACCCAAGTGGAGACTTAACTAGGTAGCTGGAAATTGGAGTCTGAAGTTCAGGACAGAAGGTAGAACAGGAGAATTACATTGTGAAGTCCTCATCGTATTGACGGGATTCCAAGCCACAGGTGCTGGAAGAGGGAATTGAGAGATGAAATGCAAACAGAGGTGAGAAAAGATTGGAGGACCAACTCCTGGAATGGCAACAAGGCGGGGGGGGGGGGGGGGGGGGGGAGAGGGGGAAAACAGGTGTGGTCTCTAGGAGTCAAAGGAGGAAAAGCCCAACAAAAGGAGTCTGCTCAACTGTGTCAGGTGACCCAGAAAGTTTGACAGCATTGCAAGCTGAGGTGATGGCCGTGTCGGCATCACAGGGTCCCTGGGGACGGTCGCAAGGGCAAGTTCCATTGGTGGGCGGTGGGGGTGTGTGTGTGGGGTACCGGCCTGATGGAAGACTAGAATTCTGGTGAGTTCTCCAAGGTTCTCTGGAAAGCTTCAGGGCAAGATTTGTCTGCTGTGTGAAGGAGTTTGAGCTCCATCGTGAGGCAATCACGTTTGGGCAAGAACAGTGACACAGCCAGGCTTGCGTTATAATCACGTCACCCTGGCCTGGTACGGTCGAGGGGAGGTCAGCTGTGGGATGCTGGTGGCCAGCACCAGGCTGCCGGCAGCAGAGATGAGAGAATGAGTCGATTTCAAGGGAATTCAGGGCACGGCACCCATAGGACATGAGGGTGGGTTGGAGGGGGGAGATGTGAGAGGAGGAGGTAGGTTCAAATCCTGGCTCTGCCACTTGGCAGCTCTGTGGCCTTGGCCAGTCTCTCCATGTCTCTGCACCTCAGTTTGCTCATCTGCAAAATGAAGCTAATAATGGAACCTATATCATAAGGCTGTTCAGGGATTAAATGAGATACTGCACGTGAAACATTTAGCACAGGACCTGGTATGTGGCAGCTCTTAGGAAGCAGAAGCAGAAGTTTTGAACTTGGTGGACGTGCTTCAGCTCTTGCCTAGCATCCTTTCCCTGGGGACTGCTACCTCCTTTGCCAGCAGAAAGAGCCACCTTATCCCCTCAGAAGAAGGCACCGTTAACCGTTTGTAAGAATCCCCAGCTTGTGCTTTCTCTCATTTTTGTTGGAAAGGTGACATGATTCAGGAGTAATACTAGGTGTCATATAAGATATATGTCATTATTTCATGTTATTAGCGAGACTCAAGTATCAAGAATCACTTGCTGAAAGGATTCACCCAGAAAGAGGTGGGTATGATTGGCCGTCCTGTGATCGACGCCCAGTGACAGTCGGGTTTAATTTTACAAGCAGGTTGATTTGCATATATCATCCCTTCAATTTGCCCACACAAGTCGGGCACTTAGGGACACAATTACCCAATTAGTGGGTGTCAGTTCCTAATTGTGGGGGCAAACCTGATAATGGAGCCCTCAAATGGCTAAGCGCTCACAATTTGCTTCCTTTTAGGAAAGGTGGCACTTTCTAGTTGTATGGTAGAGTTAAGAGCATCTGACAGCTAAGGATTCTTTTTCTAATTGGATGATAGTGTCATTTCAGCCCAGGCTGAGCGTGCTGGTTAAGAAACTGAGGAAGCCATTCGATCTAGAATTTGCACACGGAGATGGCTGATGTGTTACCAGACATCATATTGGAATTCCTTGTTTCTGGGGTGTATCGCTGGACCACCCCTGGAATTTTGTCGAGAGATGCTAAGGCGTCTTCCTACTTGGGGAATCACCTTTGTCCTGGTGAGGCGATAACACCTTCCTTTGGCTTGTGCTTCTCCATTGACTGGGATGCTCTTTATCCATCTCGCGTGCCCTTGTATATCCATCCACTGTGCCTTGCATTCAGATAGACCCAGAATGGTTTCTGTGTCTGTCTGGCATAAAGGAAGCGGGACCAGGATGCAATATAAGACTTGGAAGTTTGAATCTGGCCCCAGGTCCCAGTTTGGTGGGGAAGCTGCTGGATGTTTGTATGGAGTTGCTGGATGAATGCACCAATCTTCCTTCCTTCCTTCCTTCCTTCCTTCCTTCCTTCCTTCCTTCCTTCCTTCCTTCCTTCCTTTTTGTTTATAAGAATAAACCCAATAAAATTGAGCCTAAGACTTAACAGATATTGCACAAAGGAAGATATATGAATGGCCATCAAGCATGGGAAAAAAATCTGACCATCATTAACCGCCAGGTAAATGCAAATAAAAATCACACGGAGATATTGCCATACCCTCTAGAATGATGAACAATCCCATATGTTGGTGAGAACGTGAGGCTGCTGGAATTCTTTGGCACCTGCTGGTGTGAGTGTCGTAAGGTACATGCACTTAAGGAGACTGTTTCGTAGTGTTTTAAAAAGTTAAGCATACCCCTAGCCTATAACCTGGCAATTACATCTCTAGATTTTACTCAAGAGAAATTAAAACGTAGGTTTGCAAACAGGTACGTACAAGAAGGTTCATGGAAGGGAACATAGTGGAAAGTTTGTGAGTCCAAGGGAGTTTTATGGGCGTGATGGCATCTTACTAGAGGCGTGCCTTGCATGGGTGCGTGCATTTGTTGAAACAGATTAAAATGTTGAGGTCTTTGCATTTTATTGTATGAAGATTTTGCCTCAGGAAAAACAAATAGGTACCAAAGGGAGTTTTATTGAGCCTATAAAAATAATCGATATGAATTATTTAAACACTTTTGAGAGATGAGATTACAAAATATTTCTATGCAGGGACACCTGGGGGGGCTCAGTCGGTTGAGCATTCAACTCTTGGCGGTGGCTCTGGTCGTGATCCCAGGGTTGTGGGATGGAACCCCCCCCCGCCCACCCCCATCAGGACCTGTGCTGAGCATGGAGCCTGCTTAAGATTCTCTCTCTTTTCCCCTCTGTCCCCCCCCTCTCTAAAATAAAGTAAAAATTATTTCTATGCTTAATCATACACAGGAAGGTCTTAACTTAGATTTGAGCTCAAATTTGAGTTCCACTTCTTGTAAGCTATATGACCTTAGGTATTGTATTTAAGTTCTCCGAATCTCAGTTTCTTTGCGTCTAAGAGGAAGATAGTAATACGTAACTTACAGCGTTTGAAGGGGGGATTAAATGAGAAAACGTAAAGTGCCTAGAATATGGACAGTATTCAATAATGTGATCTATCTATTAGTATTTATTGAATACTAAATATTTTTCAGGCACTGGTTATAAAATGGAGAGACATTCTGCCTTCATTTAGAGTCTAGTTGGGAAGACCAAAATCAATCACATAGTCATATAAATAAAAATAAAATTATTTTTCGTGCTACATGCTAACTAGGAAAACCTCGTGCTGTGGAAGCGTATCGTGATGGGACCTGACTTTATCTGGGTAGTCAGGGAAGGGTCCCCAGAGGAAGTGATGTTGCCTTGTGATCCAGAGGGTAATTAGGATAAGAATATGGGTGAAGGGTCACGCGCGGAGCTGGGATTTTGACGGCATTAAGAAAGATGGTGGAAGACAAAGAGGACATGGTCAGCTATATGCGGAATATGTTAGAGGTGATGGAGCCAGCGTCCTGAGGACAGGAGAGTGTGATTTGAAAAGAGTGAAAAACATACAGCTTTGTCCTGAATGACCATGGCCAAACCAGGATCATTATCATGTCTTCTAGTGTCCTCTTTTCTACCAAAGCGTTTTGCTTTTTGTACTCATCAAGGTAATATTAACTGTTGCAACTGATACTTCCTGGAATCCCAGCGGCTCCACTCACGAGAAATTTATTTCTTGCTCGTGAAAAGGCCTTTGTAAATGGACAGCATCCCCTGAAGTCACTCAGGGACCCAGGCTCTTTCCATTTTATAGCTCTGCTGTCTCCTCAGGCTTCCGAGTCCTTTCTGATCTATTGCTGATGGGGATGATGGTGGAGAAGGCGCACCTGCTTCTTATTTCATATTGGAGGCGGTGCCTGTCACTTCTGCTCGCACTCCATTGGCGAGAACCAGTCACATGACCTCACTTAGATGCAAAGCATGCTGGGATGTGTAGTCTTTGGATGGGCAGCCACTTCCCAGCGAGAAGTCTGCCCTCTGCAGGGAAGAGCCAGTCTTTGGTGGTCAGCGAGCCGTCTATTTCACAGTTCACATCTCTCGGGGAGGAGCACCCTCTCTGCCCCATTTCCCATCCCGTTGGAGCTCCCTTCAGTGTGCTTGTTCCAGAGGCTCATATGCCCAGAAGACATTTCTCCAACTGAAACTGAAGTGCTGAGTTCTCCAGCCAGACAGGCTCGCCATGGAAACCTTGAGGTTCATAAATCACAATGCAGATGCAGTTCATCATCTGAAAAATGAGGAGGAAGGGCTGTCAGAGCCTAGCTTATAAAACAGATGTTCTTTTTGTGGAGGAAAGCAATGGAAGCAATACCATAAAAATTGAAAACCCAGGAATCTGGTCATCCTATCTTAAATAAAAAAGTAATTCACTTTCTACCTCTTAGACCAGCCCTCTAGTAAAAAAAAAAAAAAAACCCGGAAAAAAAAGTAATTTTTTCTCCTGTTTAATTATGTGCCATTTTAAGCTGCAGCGGTAGCTGCTCTTGTGTTTGCAAACACAGAAAGTGCGGGCCTTCATTTTTCCCAGCGCATGACAAACGCAATGATACCCCACTAACGACCGCAGGTATGATAACGCTCCGTGATACACGCTGCTCTGCCAACCTTGTCATTAAATCCCGCTCCGGATAAATAAGCCTCATTTCAGCTGTAGCCATTCATTCTTGTTAGGGCACCAGTGGGATGGCATGAAATATTAAATGACAAGGGTTAATTCTGTTCTCAGCAAAGAGCTCCTGTCCAATTTCCCATGAGATTGCACAATAGGTCAGCATGTCAGGCTCGAAGTAATAGCCTGTGCTGACCTTCCCAGGAAGGTTTTGTGCCATGGCCGTGTTGATGATTCTGAATCCTGCAACAGGAAGACAGAGCTGATCCCTCCTGGAGACAGGAACGGGGCGGCACGGTGGCTCTCAGGCTGTGCAGAAATGGCTTTGAGAATTTGTCTCCAGTGATGGGTGCTTCATCATTTTCTGCTGGCTCCCTTGTGACTGATGGGGATGTCCCGGGTCTCCGTACTTTGGACACGGGTCTCTCACGCTGGCTTCTTCCTGTTTCCCATCCAGAGATTGTTTGTGTAAAGTGAATGGGTTGTTGCGTAAAATTACACTGATGCTTTATTAATATGTTAAATGATCATCTTCAAACTCTCTCCACTTATTACAATACATTATGCAATGCATTAGTAATGAATGGAAGCACTTTACTTAAAGATCTGCCTATAAATCAGTTGAACATGGGGAAAAAGAGTCATTGTTTATTTATGAGGTCTGGGAAAGAAATTACAGAGAACGAAACTTACATATCCTCCTATTCTAAAAACATTATGAAACATTGATTATATGTTTGCCGTTAAGTTTATGCACCTGTTGCCTTTATGTTCCTGATATATTATTAATCTTTCTTAAGACTTAAACCTCGGAAATCTGCTTTCAATAGGACTTGGAGAGCTTCAGAGCTAGGCATTAAAGTTTGGGCAGAAATGAGGTGCGTTTTCTCCCACCGTGCTGAAGGTACATAGGAGGAGTCTTCAAAATGTGCTGCCCTGGTTGGGAGTGTTTTATCGCTGCCCAGGGGCTGCTAAAGGTCTGCTCCTCAGTAAGTGCAAATTAATACTCATTTATTGGATGTCTAGTCTTAGAACTGATAATGGGATCAAAGTGCTAATAGGGCATTGAAAATAAAAGGTATGACAGCCAGGGGCACCTGGGTGGCTCAGCCACTTAGGCAGCAGACTCTTTGATATCGGCTCAGGTCGTGATCTCATGGTTCATGAGTTCGAGCCCCGTGTCAGGGTCTGCGCTGACAGCGTGGAGCCTGCTTGGGGTGTGTGTTCTCTCTCTCTCTCTCTCTCTCTCTCTCTCTCTCTCTCTCTCTCTCTCTCCCTTTCTCTCTGCCCCTCCCCTGCTTGCATGTGTGCTCTCTCTCTCAAAATAACTCTCTTAGAAAAAATAGCATTACAGGCATGCATTCTTGGAGCTCTCATGCCTACACCATAACGCTCCCTCTTCACAAGATTCCTGGAGTGAAATGCTCACTTAAAATTATAGCAAACAGGGAACCAGTCACCATTCATGGTTTGGTTCAGATCCTAGTGAAAGCTATTATTGTAAAATTTTTTGGTAAAGGGGGTTGATACATGTGGCCTTGATAAGAATCTATTGGGACCTCTTAACTTTGAAACCCCCAAATATCAGTACAGCAATCAGAGGAAGCTGTGAGAGCATGTTCTAGGATGTGTACAAAGGTAAAAGTAAAGGGCTCAAGATGACCGGACTTGCTTCTCTGTTGGATCTGGCTGCGTGGATGGACCCGGCAGGGGAAGAAGGACCTTGTCCACAGTCATTGTCCTGGAACATGGAGTGTTCTCAGGTGAGTAGTCCCTTCTCTTGAGGATGATGGACAGGGGATTCAATAAGATCTATTTGGAACTGTTATTCTTGCTGTACATACTCTGCTGAGTTTTGTACTAAGATGATGGGCATACAGAGGTAAATAGTAATGAATCACCAATTTGTTTTTACGTGGATTTATTTATTTTGAGAGAGAGGAAGAATGAGCAGGGGAGGGGCAGAGAGAGAGAGAGAGAGAGAGGGGACAGAGGATCTGAAACCGGCTCTGTGCTGACTGTAGAGAGCCCGATGCAGGGTTCAAACTCATGAACCGTGAGATCATGACCTGAGCTGAAGTCAGATGCTTAACTGACTGAGCTTCCTAGGTGCCCCTAGTCACCATTGGTTAAATGCTCACGGTCATGTAGCAGAGGTGAACCTGTAAACAGTAAGTTACAAGGCTTTATGACAAAATAATAATAAGGAAAAGAATAAGAATACCCATAACCTATGAAGTACTCATGCATTAGTACTATGCATGGAGGTACACAGAGAAGGGAGTGATTGGCTTTGGCAGGACGGGACTTCTGGAGCAGATGACACACTGCAGTGTAAGGAAAGGAGGTAAGGGACATTCCAGACAAGCGAAACAGTGTGCGTGTGGAATGACACAGGCCTGAAACATCCATTGCCCAGGGGAGATCTCTAAGCATCTTGGGATGTCCAAAACGTACTGGGAGGACAGAGCAGGCGCAAAGTGAATTTGCAAACACATGTGCAGTGACATTGTACTTTTTATGCAAGGATAAGAACCTTGGAGAGAAAGGATTGAGCAAGGTCTCTGTAGAGATCATTCTGGCTCCCGTCGGGGAGATGGCCAGAGGAAACGAGACAAGACGTGGGAGCCAGACAGGAGTAAGCACGGGTCTGGATGAAGTGGATGTGATCATTTAGGGTGGAGAATGCCTTGAAAAATAGGGGAGTAGAACTGGTGACAGAGGGGCTAATTGGATGTGAGGACTGAGGGAGAGCAAGGAAGTAATGATGACGTCATGTTTTATGTGTTCGGTGGTGGTCTTAGTGCAAAAAAGGCTGGAGTCAGAAGCAAGCTGCAGGCAGGCTGCCAATTTCTACCAGAGCTCTTTGGTTGGGATCACAAAGAACTGTTCTTCTGATTTTTTTTTTATTGTGATAAAATACACATGAAGTTTATTATCCTAACCATTTTAAGTCTACAGTGAAGAATACAGAGTACAAGGGTACTAAGTGGTAGTAAGTACATTCATTTTATTGCACAACAGTCAGTACCATCCATTCCTAGAACTCTCTTCACCTTGTTAAATCTGAGAGTCCAATGGGGCACCTGGGTGGCTCAATCGGTTAATGTTGGATTTTGGCTTCTGGTCATGATCTCACATGCTGTGCATTCGAGCCACACGACAGGCTCCATGTTGATGGTGCAGAGCCTCCTTGAGATAACTCTCTCACCCTCTCTCTCTCTGCCACTTTTATGCTCTATTTTTCTCTCTCTCAAAATAATAAACTTTAAAATTTTAAAAATTTATTTATTTTTGAGAGAGAGAGAGAGAGAGCATAAGCAGGGGAAGGGTAGAGAGAGGGAGACACAGAATCTGAAGCAGGCTCCAGGCTCCGAGCTGTCAGCACAGAGCTCGACGCAGGGCTTGAACCTGTGGGCCACGAGATCATGACCTGAGCTGAAGTCGGACACTCACCAACTGAGCCACCCAGGAGCCCCTAAGTAAAGAAACTTAAAAAAACAAAAACTAAAAAGAAAACTGAGAGTCTGCCCCCATTACACATTAACCCCCCATTCTCCCACCCCTTTGTCCCGGGCAACCACTGGTCTACTTCCTGTCTCTTCGAATTGGACTACTCCAAGTACCTCATCTAAGTGGAATCACATGGTGTTGGTCTTTTGGTGACTGGCTTATTTCACGGAGTATAAGGTCCTCACTGTGTCATCCATATTGTAGCAGGTGACAGAATTCCTTTCCTTTTTAAGACTGAACAATAATTCATTGCAGGTACGTGCCACACATTGCCCACTCATTCATTCGTCGGTGGTCCCTTGGGTTGCTTCCACGGTTTGGCTCTTGTGACTAATGCTGCTGGGAACATGGCTGCACACACATCTCTTTGAGATCCTGCTTTCAATTCTTTTGGGTGTATACACAGAAGGGAGATTGCTGGGTCATCTGATAACTCTGTCTTTAATTTCTGGGGAACTGCCATACTGTTTTCCACAGTACTACCAACAGGACACAAAGGGTTTCAATTTCTCTACATCTTTGTCTACACTTGCTATGTTCTTTCTCTCTCTCTTTCTCTCTCTGTTTCACTTTCTTTCTCTCCCTTTCTGTCTTTTTTTTTAATGTTTATTTATTTTTGGGACAGACACAGAGTATGAATGGGGGAGGGTCAGGGAGAGAGGGAGACACAGAATCGGAAGCAGGCTCCGAGCCGTCAGCATGGAGCGCGACGCGGGGCTTGAACCCATGAACTGTGAGATCATGACCTGAGTTGAAGTCGGACGCTTAACCGACTGAGCCACCCAGGTGCCCCATTCATTTTTATTCTTCTTAAGTTAAACAATTAACATTCCTAGTGGTGAGGCTTCAGAAAGGGAGGTGGGCAGAGGTCATTGCTGTGGTTGTAAGACCTGACCACTTGCCCAGAGATCTTACATTCTGCAGTGGTCCCTACTCTCCTCATGTGACGGTGACCTGGTTCAGGTTGCTATAACAAAAGTACCATAAACTGGGTGGCTTAGACAACGAAGGTTTACTTCTCACAGTTAGGAGGCAGGAAGTCCAAGATCAAGGTGCCAAGTGATGCAGCCTCTGGTGACGGCCCACTCCTGACTCCTGGACAAACGTCTCACTGCGTCCTCTAAAGGCGTAGAGTTCTAGGCCCCTTGCAAGGCCCCAACCCCATACCATAGGGCCTCCACCCCCAGGACCTCCTCTAAACCTGATTACTTCCCCAGGGCCTCACCTCTCAATGCCATCACCTTGGGGATTAGTTTTCAATATATACATCTGGGGAGGACAGACGGATTCAGCCCACAGAGGATGGCTTCCTTGCCCTGTGCTTTGTCTTGTCTTTCACTGAGCCGTCACCTGAGAGCAAGTGACAATTTTGATCTTGTATGCAAGGAACACACTGGACATTTTGAGCATGTTTTTACTTCCCCTCTTAGGCGGGAACTTTCATACAGGACAGTTGCTAGTCAGTTGCAAGATAGAGAGATTAGGTTGCAGCCACAGAGGCCACGGTGAGAGCCAAATCACCCTAGCTCAGGTGGCCAGAAACGCTTGGAAAAAGAGAAAAATCAGCATTGTGTTAACCTGGGTGCTCCGAGTGATTATCCTGGTGAAACATTTGTGAGGCATGTAATGAAATGAGTATTGCAGATACTGTCAAATTCCCCAGGAAGACGAGAGGGGAAATATTTCGAGCACAGAGGTTTTCATTTATTTCCATGTGAAGGGAGAGGATATAAGTTCATTTTGTGATTTTTTTTTTCCCTTGACCTCATATGGGGCAGTGCTCAGAATACACATCAGGAAATCTTAACAATTCCTATTCTTTATGTAATTCCATGGGAAGATATTACAGTGATCTGCCGTAAATGCTCTGAAAATTGAGTGATGAACTACAAAGGTGCTGTAAGCACGGTCTTCCTTTGGATGTCCAGTGGGTTCTGAGAAGCTTAGCTTTTGAAATTGGCACAATAAGTCTGTGAGACGGCTCCTTTTAGTTGTGTCCTCTGACAATAACACTATAATACTAACTCGCCCCAGGAGTTAAGATTATCTTTTATTTTTGGTGGTGAATAGAGAAGGTCACGTTTTGCTTTCTGGTAGGCTTTCCATCTACCTCTATGTGATAGAAACCCCTTTGATTCCTCCAGTAACATGGGGGATTTTAATCTTTCCAAACTTATTTGGGCTTTGGAGTCAGGCAAACCGTGTTCATATCTCGGTTCCGCCATTTATTGGCCATGTAAACTTTGTCAGAAAACTTATCCGAGCCCTAGTTTTCCTACCTATAAAATGGGGACAATATCTATCTCATACGGATGGCATAGATTAATATAAACGGATTGGTGCCATAGATGGCACATAGTACATACTCAGTAAATGTTGGCTATGAATTTGACTCTGATGCTAGGTTCTTTAAAAGGGGAAACAGACCTACATGTTGGATGTAGAGGTTAAAGAAGACATGATCGAAGAAGGATGCGCCGGCACCTACCTTCCATCCTTACCTCAGTCTATGGCCTAATAAAAAGTATCTCCCCCAGGCTCCTCCTAACAGAATCCATTCTTTCCTGCCCATGTCCCCCAAGGTCATTACTGAAGAGCTAGGGATTATTTTGTACAAATTAATCCCTCCTAAGACCACTTATTATAAGTTCAATGTCTAATTTTTTTTGTCTCAATTGCTTTTTCTTGTTTAGGGACAAAAGTCATTAGCATCTGGAACTAAAGGTGTACTGACAGAGGTCAGTATAGCATTGCTACTTTCCTTTGACTTTTATTGACATAGGGCTTGTAATTCATCATAAGACTTGACTTTTCCTCCTCTGTCTCCATCCTCCTTGGTATAATACTTACAACAGAACTTTAAGAGATTCCTTCTTTTTTCAAAACAAAAATGTTTATTTGAGAGAGAGTGAGTTCAGGGGCGTGCAGAGAGAGAGGGATGCAGAAAATCTGAAGCAGGCTCTGTGCTGACAGCAGAGAGCCCCATGCTGGCCTTGAACTCATGAACCATGAGATCATGACCTGAGCCAAAGTTGAATGCTTAACCAACTGAGCCACCCAGGAGCCCCAAGAGATTCCTTCTTTAGCAGATGTTCACACAAAGTCAGAAGACTGTTTTGGAGCCGCTTGACTTGTCCTTTGAAAGGCTCTACTCCTTTCTTTCCAACTATAATGGCTGAATTAGTGGGTGGGTGGGTGGGGGTCTGGGATAGGAGGTGGACCTTTTAAATTTGGCTTTAGCTCTGTATTAAACTATCATGACTTAACTACATAATTAACATCTGAAATCATGACCATCAATCCGGCAAATATTTATTGAGAACTAGCATGTGTAAGGCTCAATGGAAGACACAACTGAGGCCAGACAGGTGTGTGATAAAGAGCCCCCTGACCTCAAGAATATTAAAATGTCTTGGGAGGACAGGTGTGGCTGAGAAAGAAGCCCACAACTGGAGATGAGGGTCATGAAACCCCAAGCACAGTTGGGTACTCTTTGACTCTGGAATGTAGGGGAATTCTGAGAAAGTCTATCACCTTGCGTAGTGTTTTCACTGGAGGTATGTTCACTTTTGTGTAGAGCTCCAGACTTTCTACCCAGCACATTATCAAGGTAAGATTTACATAAAATAAAAAAAGCACCAATCTTAAATGTGCCACTTGTTAATTTTTACATTTGTATGTACCTAAGTCCCATATAGATAAAATCTTTATCTTCAGATCAAGATGCCGCATGCTTCCCCCACTCCAGAAAGTTCCTTCGTGCCCCTTTCCTGTCCGTTCCCCTCTCCGGTGGTAGCCCGTATTCTGACTTCAATCACCACAGATTAGTTTACACTATTCTCGAACGTTTTACAAAGTGAATGCTACAGTGTCACCCCTATTTTTTTTTTTTTTTCACTCAGCATCATGGTAGTGAAATCCATCCATCTGGTTGTCTGTGTCACTAGTTTTCTGTTGTTACTGAGTAGCATTTCATTCATTTAGCTATTTACCTTTTGGCGGACTTTTAAATTGTTGGTAGTTTTCATCTGTTATGAATTAAGTGGCTAGAACATTGGTGTACAAGTGTTGGTGCAGACATAAGCATTCGCTTCTCTTGAATCGAGTCCCTTGAATGGCTGGGCCATAGGATATGTGTGAGCATAGCTGGGGCCTATAGGCAAACTCTTTGGTAAAGCAGTGCATCTATTTTAGATTGCCACCAACGATAGGTGAGGGTCTCCTCTGCTCTTTGTCAGGCATTTTGATGTTCTCTGAGGGCAGAGAGACCCTGGTTTAGATTCAAGGTCTGGCCCTTGGTAGCTTCGTGATCCTGAGACAGTTACTTATTTCTGTCTATAGGCTGGGAATAGTAACCACCTTTTACACTGTTTGTAACAAGTGTTATTTGTAAAGATTGGAAACTATGTATATTCAACTTTTATAGTAAATACTCCAATATATGGTAATAATAATAACAATTATTATCTACATAGTCCCATCTTGTCCAGTTGTTTTAAAGCCGTGTTTTCCAAGAGGTGACATAGGCTGGTACCCAACATTTATCTTAAGTATTACATAGACACAGTATTATGTAATCCTGGATCACATAGTGAAAATTTATTTCTATTCCAATCTTCTTTAATCCCAATTATATCAAATGAAGAGTTGCAGTTCTGTGTTAGACTGATTTAACACCTCTCCACCACTTGGTAACCTTCCTTTTCAACAATGACAGACCAGGATACAAGCTCTGAGTCTTAAACAGGGAGCAGTATCTAGAAAGAATTCCATGCTGTTGTGGTCCTCCTCCTTTTTAAATTTGTATTTTTTAAAAAGTTTTTTCATGTTTATTTTTGAGAGAGACAGAGACATAGTGAACGCGGGGTAGAAACAGAGAGAGAGAGGGAGACACTGAATCCAGAGCAGGCTCCAGGCTCTGAGCTGTCCATACAGAGCCCGACGTAGAGCTCAAACCCACGATCTGTGAGATCAGGACCTGAGTTGCCGTGGGACCCTTGACTGACTGAGCCCACCCAGGAACCCCATTACTGTTTTTATAATTGATGGCAAGTGATACATTCAATGTTTTAAAATTTTTTTTAATGTTTATTTATTTTTGAGAGAGAGGCAGAGTGTGAGTGGGGGAGGGGCAGAGAGAGTGAGGTAGAATCCGAAGCAGACTCCAGGCTCTGAGCTGTCAGCACAGAGCCCCCGATGTGGGGCTTGAACCCACAGACCACGAGATCATGACCCATGCCGAAGTTGGACGCTTAATTGACTGAGCCACCCAGGTGCCCCGGTATATTCTAATAAGTTATTGAAATCTGAAAAGTGAGTTGTCTGAAAGAAAAGAATGTTGCGAAAAGAATTTTGCAGTAGGAACCCAGCTAGGACAAAAATCATGAATATAGTTTCTGTATGACTTGAAATTTGGAAAATATCTGACAGATATTTTAAACCCTCGCTTACAAATGACAAAACAAAGGCATTCATAGTGTGTTAATCAAATGCTTACGTACTGAGATCTGATTCTGACCTCTAAGGCCATGAAGCAAATCATAAGCTTAATTTTGAGATAGGATCAGCACCGGTCCTCTGCCTGCTGACCCATTCATTTCAAGGTGGAATCCTAAAGATAACTGGATGTCCTTCTCCCCACTAATTATATAGCTGATACATGCTTGTTGATGAAAAAAAGTGTGCATGTTAACACAAAGAGAAAAGAGTTCACCTCAAATCCCACCACCCTTGCTTACATTTTGCCATTTTTATTCTTCTGTCCATCATTTACTCATCCATCCATCCATCCATCGTATCACTAATTTACTCATTCATGTATTCACTGAGAAATCATCCATTTACTTGAGAAATACTGACGAGCCATCTAATATGCATGAGGCACTGTTTTACGTGCTGAGACTACAGAGGTGTGCCACACAGAAAAAACATCCTTGCTCTCGAAATGCTTTCTATCTCCTTTTTCTATGCATATATACATGGAAAAGTTGTTTTGTTTTTATTTTAAACGTTTATTTTTGAGAACACGTACGTGCGCGAGAGAGTGGGAGTGGGGGAGGGGCAGGAAGACAGAGACAGAGACACAGAATCCATAGGAGGCTCCATGCCCGGAGCTGTCAGCACAGAGCCCAATACAGTGGCTCAAACCCACGAGCAGTGAGATCATGACCTGAGCCGAAGTCAGAGGCCTAACTGACCGAGCCACCCAGGCGCCCCAAGGTGGTGGTTGTTGTTGTTTTTTCTTAAATAATACTTCTATAATGCAACCTCACCGCATTTCCTACTTCTTGAAATAGTATATTGGAAATATCTTTCTGGGTCACTATGTGGATCATCATCATCCATTTGAATATCATTGGAGCACTTTACTTCAGTATAATTGCACTGAAGTGGAATTATTGACAAGGTTGCCACTGTTGGACTTTGGGTTATTTCTGACCTTTTCAGTGCACCACACTTTACCTGTCTGATGGCCCTGGTGCCTCGTTCCAGTTCCACCATTGACAGTGTGTAAGGCTCTGGGCAGGCTGTTGTAACCTCTTTGAGCCTTTGTGTCCTCGTCTGTTAAATGGGATCATTTAAAAGACTCTATCTCCTACGTTTCTGCAAGAACCATCACTTGGTCTCTTGACGATATTTTGGTAAGCATGCACTGGGTATTATTTGATCGTATTCGCGCTGCTGCTGATGCCAATAATCACACCTTCCTTGCCTGTTTATGACTTCTCTCTTAACGGCTCTACTGCATGGTTTGGGTCTGATTCAGGTCTATATCACCAGCTCTGACTCCTTCTCGGTGGGAAGTAGGAGCTCAGTAAATGTGATAATGGGTATGGGAAGAACGAATGATGGGACGAAAATGAAGTAAGAGGCATGTGATTATCAGCCAGGTCAACCGACCTGTATCCTGGGGCTGACCAGGCACCCGGCCACAGGGAGCCTGAAGTCAGCCCAACAACAAAGGAGCCAAGGTCGTGAGGTCACGTGCTTCTCTGTGCCAAGCTGATCCTCTCCTGGGGATCACTTGGGGCAAACCGCCCAGCACACACTGACACAGGCATGTGAGTGTGCATGGACCCACATTCCTCATCCTCGGGGCTCAGTTCTCCCTAAGAACACAAGAGGTCTGGGTCACTGGAGGTGGAGTTTTGTGAACAACACTGGGGGTGATCAAGTGAGACCAGAGTGGGGCCAGCTTCAGCCTTTGGGAGAAAGGGGAAAGGGATGCCTGCGTCGACTTTCATGTTACTCACCGCATTCACCGTGGAATGTTGGACACAGTGCTGCTAGGGCTGTAGGGTCCAGTAGAGTTGGGTTCAGGTTGTGGTTTTGGAAATTATTAGCTGTGCAACATGGGGAAAATAACTTCTCATGGTTTCTGTTTTCTTCTAAAACACAGATTCAAATGCCTCCTTGTTTGAGCTATTAAGGGAATTAAAGAGGGTAACGTGTGTGAACAGGGTTTTTTTTTTTTTTTACTTAAGTTTTTATTTATTTATTTTGAGAGCAAGAGAGTGGGGGAGGGGCAGAGAGGGGTGAAGAGAGAGAGAAAATCCCAAGCAGTCTCTGCCCTGTCAGCGGGACCCCCGGTGCGGTGCTTGAACTCACGAAGCGTGAGATCACGACCTGAGCCGAAACCAAGAGTCGGTTGCTCAACTGACTCAGCCACCCAGGCGCCCCTGTGAACAGGTTTAATGAATGGTTCCTGTTGTTTGAGTGATCTGAAGTTGGGGCAGAAGTTCAAGGGTACAATACACAGGGTATTCATTGACCTTCTCTCCCCTGGGAATCTAGCATCACAGACTTTTCTTGATTAGATACTTCTCATGGACCCTGCCTTACAATATCCTCCCCCAAAGTTCCCATCGGAACTTGTAGGTGTTGTGTCCTGTCCCCTTGGCCTCTGTCTTCCTACTACAGGGAGTTATGAATTAATCCTTGTGAATGTAATAGCCTGTCTGAGTCTGGAATCTGGTCTAGATATTTCTGCCTGAGCTCTGATAGGCACTTGGTACCCATATCTATCACAGTCCCTATTGCATTGTGCATGGAAGTCGGCCGAACCAGTCGGTAAGCTTCTTGAAGACAGGGACCACGCCTTGTCAAGCCCTGAATCTGCCACCCAACATCATATAGGTGCTCAGTAAACACTAGTGGAGTTGATGCCCTGGGGCTCCATTTATTTTCCTAGTGGAATGTAAGGTCCTGGGAGGCAGGACCTTGTCTGCTTGTTCAGTGTGGCGTCTCTGGTGCTTGGGGGGCTCTCAGAAGCTCCTGGTAGAACAAACAAATGAGGCAGGGAGGAAGAGAGAGCCAGTAACCAGACCCACACAAGAAGGCGCTAGCCCATGGCCAGATCTGTGAGCATCTTGTCTGATCAGCCTCTTGGCTGGCCCTGCTCCAGTGCCCCTGCCTTGATTGATCATCTTCTTTGCGATAAACAGGAAGGAAAATCATTACGGCACGAGCGCTTTGTCATTCCCTGTGCTCTGCCTGTGACAGATGTTCTCCACATACGAAGTCGTCAGTGGAAATGACTGCTCTCCAGACCTAACCTAGAGCAAGTTCATCATCACGTAGCTCGCCTAATTTCCACTTCTCAGCAGTCACCCTTTTCTTGCAGTGCTGGCGAGGAACGGGGTTTTGACTTCAAGACAGAGAGAGATGCCTCCTAATTGCTCTTTTTTTCATCTGCAAGATGTTCTGAAGACATACACGAGAGGGTCACCATCAAAAGGACAGGCATTTGAAGCTGCAGGAACTTGTAAATGCTTTTGGTGGGCGCATGTGAAATGATTCAGCAAAGTTGGCAATTCACATGTTCAAGTCCCGTGGAGACCTCAGTGTGTATCCTGGAGTGCTGTGTGCATTTGCATAGGGATGCACGTATAGGGTCTGCTGTCCTGAGAAAAGACTATTGGAGGGGGCAGGGTAGGATCAGGGAGACCAGTTAGGAGGGTAACACAGTGATTTCCACCAGGGAATGATGGTGGCCTGGCCCAGTATAGGAGCAGTGAGGGGCAGGGAGGACTGCTGTGTACAGTTGAGCAAGTTGGGCACTGCGTATGTAGAAGATTTATTTCCACTGCTGTGACAGGAACGGCACCCTCAGAGTTTTGCAGTGCACAGGTGTATGCGGCCGTCCCGTAAGAAGGAGGTGGATTCCAAAAGGCAGGGATTTTACTTTGCTCCATGCTCCATCCCCAGGCCTTAGACAGTATCTGGCACAGAGTAGGTGCTCAATAAAATTGTGTTGCATGAATGATATGTTTGCTTCCATCTCCCGCGTTCTTGGAAACGGCGGCTGCAGGTGAAGCCGTGCCGGCTGCCGTGTGTTTTGGCAGGTCTTGTAAATGTCTCCACTTTCCTTTGATGGCCACTTGGAGTGCCCTGGTTTGAAGGCCCCTTTGTGCTTCAGAACCCCACCGTTTTATGTGATCAGGTGCAAGCCGGTTTTCAATGGCATTACTTGAAGAAAAGAAGGCAAAAAATAAACTTTATTACACTTTGTCATCCCTCCTCCTGAAGAATCGCGCCTGAGTCACCTCTCACTCGCCAATCTGTTCTGGATGCAATTAAAGTTAAATAGCCTTTGGGACCAGAGCAGCCTCATCTTTATTTACAGCACCTGCAGATGAAGCAGCTCCCTCCTCATTTTAACAGCTCCTCTAGTGGCAAAAATCTCTTTTCCAAAGGAGCAGGTGGAGAAGCGATAACAAATGGCTCCCGAACATTTTCCTCTGGGGACAGAATGGAGATGGGGCCAGGAGAGGGAGCAGATCTGTGCGGTGGCCATAGATGTCCTGCACACTATGGTCTCAAGTGCAGGGCACTGCCTTTTCTCAGCCGAATGACCTTGAACAGGTCAGGGAAACAGGCCAAACCGGTCACCTTCTCAAACAGTAAGATGAGCGGGGAGGACAGTGCCTGGTCAGCCAGTCCATAGGACTGTGAGGTCCCAAGGAGATTGTGTAGAAGAGTGTTGTTATATTTTTAGTAGCAGAGAGAGGGAGCCAAGGGTGAGGAAGATATTTCAATTTTCAGGTGCATTGCATTTTGTTTGAGACCCTTCTTGTTCTCTATCATTGTGCTAAAATGCCTTTCTTCCTGCCTTTCTTCCATCTGTCTCCCGGTGCCTTTTTCCCTTTCTCCTTTGCCATTAAATTGCTCAGAGAGTAGTTGTTAAACATCTACCACGTGCCAGGCACTGAGTTTCTAGCAGAGAACAAGACAGATGTGGTTTCTGCCCATAAACAGCTCATATGCTAATGGAGGGGAGACCTGGAAAAAAGTGTTCTGTACTGTTATGTGATTAGCCCGTGCTGCATCCCCGGGAGGGAACACGTGGGGAGTTTTGAGAACATATAACAGAGAGGCTAAAGCAGCGTGAAGGGTCAGGGAAGCCTCCCTGTAGAAGTGGTCCTTACGTGGAGACACGAAAGATGGCTGGGAGTTAGCCAGATGGAAGGAGGGAATAGTCTTCCAGGTGGGTGGAACAGCATGTGCAAAGATCTGGAGGCTGGTAGGCTAGAATAAAGCAAGTGAAGGGACAGGTAGGTCACAAGGGTGGAAAAATAGGGGCGAGATCAAGGAGGCAAGTTAATTGGTAAGAGTGACAGCGTCTTGACAAAGCTCTTCCAAATGAAGGCTGATGCAATGTCCTGGCAGTGGTGACACAGAGCTAAGCCAAACCCAGAGAAAACAAGCAAGTGGGCAAGACAACAGTAAACAACTCTGGTTCTGATCCACCTGGAGCATCTGCCACATTTTTTCTAGAAGGTGCGGGCTGGTTTGTTCACTCAAATCACCAACTGAGAACTTGGTGTGTGTCCACTCAGCTCCTTCTGGGAGGTTAGAGAATGAAGGTATTCCTTGCCCTTCTGTCCCCAGAAGGAAGTTCCAGAGAAGAGGGAAAGACCAAAACAGTTTCCTTTTCATTGCTGTGTTAAGCTCTTCATGTGGGGAAATAGCGCTCCCCGGACCCAGAAGGCTGGCGCCGTGGTTCATTCCTTTAATCCAAATCTTTGGCTGACAGTGCTCTTTGGAAGTCCCTATCAATCAACCTTTGACAATGTTCTTATACACACCCTCCAGCTTATACACACTCAGTCCAGCTGAGGCTGGACTCCAGCAGACAGACAGCTTTGCCCCCAGGGGATGGTGGCCTCCCCCTGTGGTGGTGTTACCATGAAAACCTCATTATGGAGCCCAGGCAATCACATTTACATTGCTAATTGAAGAAGAAAGCTACAGTTAGCACGGAGTGAGAATTATTGGACAATAGCAAGGAAAAACTTCCTGAGCACCCCTGGGGCTGTCAATGTCAGCAGCCACCGCAGGCCACTGTGCCAGATGCTAATAAAAGAGGAGGAGGAAATGGGCACTGAGGAAAATCCGCAGTCTCCAGAGATTTTCAGTGCTTGCTTGCCTGCGATGGGGAATTGTGAGATATTTCAGTGCAATGGGACTTCATTGATGTGGAGCGGGGTGGCAAAGGGGACTCCTTTCTTGGGAGCGTTTTCACAGGACCGACAGGGATATCTGGCTGATTCCACCAGTACTCAGAGGGTGGGTCTGGCTCAGGAAAACACCTCTGTTCCCAGTTTGTGGGTTCTGCACCTTCACTGTGACCATCACTGGACCGGGGACCGTCTGGGTGAGTGGAATTGTTCACTTCTGTGTCATGAAGGATAACAGAGCTGGAAAACAACAGGTCCTCCCCTCTCCCATGAAAGGCACCCCGGAAGGGAAAACCACCTCTCTGTCCCCAAATTACATGACAACAGTCTGTGACTCTCACATTGGATGTAGGGGATGTGGGTGTTTTTTTTTGTTTTGTTTTGTTTTTTTTTTTTTATATAAATTCTCCTCGTGGTCAGTGAAGAGCCGGGTGCACAGGCTTCAACGTGGGAGTGTTTGAAAAATATTTGTTGCTTGCATTGAAGGAGTATGGACAAATGGGACAAATCTTGCTGTTGAACTTTAGAGGGCTGGGGGAAGGAGTTCACTCAGATAAGACCACCAGAAAGAGGATAGATAGTTCACGAGTATGCCTGCGGCCTTCCAGTTCTGTTTTAACTGGAGCGATCCCTTTTCATTTTTTTTTTTTAAAGCTTTTAGTTAGGGAACATGTCCAACAGAAGCGAAAATTTCAAGAAAGTGTAATGAAAGCAAATAGCAAATAATGTCCGCAAGATGGCGGAATAGGGGCTTTCTACTTGGGTCCCCTCCACACGACTTTGACTTTGACAGTCACCTGTGGAAGACAGTACCTTCTTGGGAATCTGGGAGTCCAGTGGAGACATTCTAGCACCTGGCTGGAGCAAAAGCACCAAGAAGAGACACATCGAAGAGGGTAAGAACAGTTTCACTGTACCCTCTGCTCCATAGCACATATCTCAGTGTTAAGAGACCCCTTCAATCCATGATTTCTCCAGTGGGGGCAAGTGAGAGCATGTGAGTAGGAACCTGGTTTCCCAGCCATGTAGGACATTGCCCAAGAGGACTTCTGTCTCCTCCATCCAGAATACTGAGGTGAGCTGCTTGATTGAAGGCCAGGGAGAGCCATAGCAACCAGAGCTCAGAATGCACCAAAGGGATGCACATCCTATTAGCTTCTTCACGGACTCCATCAGAAAGCCCTCCTACAAGCTGCTGGGGATGCCTAGTCTGTGGACCCCCCCCAAACTGGCCCATGGGCAGCCCCAATGATACTCCAAATTCATTCTCCTCCCCTTGTGTCCAGCTCCCTGCCAGTGATCCTATGGATGGAGAGTGTGAGCCTTCGCAGACCACTAGCTAGCAGGTGCAGAAAGCCTGGCCAACTCTGTAGGATGCAGGAAAAGCACACAAACTGGGCATTTTGGGGCACTGCCCTTGGGAAAAAAGACCAGACACGCCCAGCACTAGGCCTGTCTTCCGGGGCTCAAGAGAGACAAAAGATCTTAAGAATTCTCTCTGCAATTCCCCTGATGCTTTCCCTAATGCTCCCATGGCCCCTTCTTCCCTTCCTTCCCTTCTGATTAGAAACCCAGAGCTTTATTGTCCCCTCTGTCCTACACTTCCCATGACTGTATCTTATGCTGAAGCCAAGAGGTTGGGGAGAGAGGTGGTCAAGAAACAGTAGAAATGCTCTTTCCCTCTCTCTGGTTTCAGGAGAAACTTGCCCAGCTGTGGCCATCACTGTGGACCCTGCTGTCCTAAGATACTTGGGGGTGGGGGCTGGGGGACTGGAAAATGGAAAAGGCATGATAGGAGAAATCACCTCCTTCCTGAGACCTTTAGGGACATCCTTCCTCATTAGACTAGAATGAAGGTTCTCTTGGAGTTCTTACTGTCTGCCTTGCTTATTGCCAGTACCTAATTCTGGGTCTTGGCCTGCCTTTTCAGTCCAGGCTGCAGATGCTAGTGAGGAAAAAAATCGCAGAAATTCACTGCTGGATTGGTCTTGCTTTGAGTTCTGTTCCCACCCCTCCTTTCCCCCACCTCCAATCAGAGTCCTCAGATGTTGTCTCAAGTATTCTTTGCAAGGTTTTTAATTGCATGGGAGAGACAAGGTGGGCTGTGCTTCCTCCACAGTACCCAGAACTGGAACCCAAATGATTCCTACTTTTTAAAACCCTATGATACTTACTGGGCTTAAGTTCTGCATTTTAAAAAGCTAGTTTATTGGAGTATGATAGATGTACAATGAAACATACACATATTGAGTGTACGTTCAATGGATTTTAACAAATCCATATACTCATATAAACATCACCGCCCTGGAGATGTAGAACATTTCCATCACTTTAAAAAATTCCCTCGGGGCGCCTGGGTGGCTCAGTTGGTTAAGCGTTCGACTTGAGCTCAGGTCATGATCTCGCAGTTTGTGGGTTCAAACCCTATATCGAGCTCTGTGCTGACAGCTCACAGCCCGGAGCCTGCTTCTGATTCTCTGTCTTCCCTTCTCTATTCCCCTCCCATGCTCATGCTCTGTCTCTTTTGCTGAAAAATAAACGTTAGAAAATTGTTTTTTTTAAAAAAAAAAAAAGAAAATTCCCTCATAACCCTGATGCTAAAACAACAATATCAACAAAGTTTGAAAACCTCTGGAATGGAAAAATACCATTTGCTCTTGAATTTTCGTGCATAAACTCTCTCATTTCCTAACTGCTTCACTCTACTTGAGGGGGAAAGGGCTCAGTGGGCTCCCAAATGAGGCAGCACGTAGGGTGATGGGGCACACAGGGCAGAGGAGGAGGTGAGGAGCCAGAAGAACAGCCCATTGGGGGAGGAAATGGGCATCTCTTGGCTTGGGCAGGCAGGCCTACCGCAGAACCCTGCTGGCCAGTCATACAGACGGCAACTCCCCAGGAGGCTTGGCATTCTGTGAGCCCGCCAACAAAAGAAACACAGAGACAGCAAGCATATTTCTCAAAAATCAACTTGATCCATTTCCTGGAGGGGAGGCTGTGCGTCCGTGTGCCAGTCACATTAGGGTGGTCAATTTCCTGCCAGCTCTTGGTGGAGAATGAAACCCACATGGTCTGTGGGGGCACCCTACCCACATGCTACCTGGCCTAAAATGCAAGTAGCACGAATCCTCCTCGAAAACAACCCCTCTCTTACTTACCGAGGACAGATGTGAGTTTAGAAGAAATTGCTATTGGCTTAATTCTTTTTTTTTTTTATCTGGGTGGGACTTCTCCAGGTACATTGAGGTTGGGAACACATATGTAGGCTGGCAGATCTCTGAGATGCATCGGTGGTCTAATGTCTCTTGACCGGTTTAGAAGTGAGTTGCTGCCTGTGGAAACAGCTATCAGATTGAAAATAGTAAGTTATGAATATCCTCGATTTTTTCCTTGTGTTTGAGTTCATGGAAACTGTTACTTGCCTTTAATACTGGTAGATAATTTGGGGCTGCTGGTAATAAAACCTCATAACTAAACCCTTAAGAGTGGAAGGGAGTCAGGTAGGGCCCATTATTAAAGAATCTCAGCATTTACTGGTTATATACATACAGTCCAGGGGAAGTTTAAAAAAATATATACCTTTTTCAGGTCAGGTCTTATATCAAACCATACAGAGGCCACTGAGAACTGGAGGGGGTGGGAGGTGGCTCCTCCTTTGTACGCAGTTTTGTCACCAGCATCTTGACAGGGACAAGTCCTCATATATTGGTGCAAATGCTTTCTCCTCATGGTTGTGGTTGACTTTAACTGCCTTCGGCTCCCCTCATGATATCCTCCTCTTCTACTCAGTATTTAAAAATAGGATGTCACTTGCTCAGCTATATCTGGTTCCACTGAAGATAAGTTCAGGGATGGGGGTCTGGGTTGAAGGTAGATGGTGACTTTGAACCCTGTGGGTAAAGCATTGACAGTCTTGGACAACAAAACTGCCACAATGCACAATGGTCTTCCTCTGGGCTCTGAGTTATTGCCATTATTATGTTAAAAGGAGTTTTTTATCTGACCCCCCATGGCCACTTTGAATTCCATTACCAAATGTGCCCTGTTCCCATTTGTTAAATTACCTTTGCAATGTCCAGGCCTCCGGGAAGAGGGTAAGAAAAGAAAAACCCATGCACGCTTTATTAACCTTAGCTAAAAATAGGAAATAAAGTTTTTGGGAAGTGTATCCTTTTTAAATAACAAAAGCACAAGGACGTTGAAATGCAATAACTTCTTTAACAACTCAGAGTCTTTAAAAAATACATACGGATGTAGGGGTGCCTGGCTGGCTCAGTTGGAAGAGTGTGACTCTTGATCTTGGGGCCATGCGTTGGAGTGACCCATTGGGTATAGAGAGTACTTACATAAATAAACTCCTATGTCTATGTATATATGGATTTGGGTCCCCTCCCTTGTCCTGCACCATTAGGATGTGTGGAAGCAAATCCCAAGCGCTACATTTTGAGCCAATCTGCCAAATAATTCTTAAAGGACTCAGGAACCACAGTTTTAGAGAACTTCTCTGCTCCCTGCATGGGAAAGAAAAGAAGAAACAATCCCGTCCAGGGAATGGGTGACCAAGAGGGCATGTGCCCCTTGAGCAATGGATGAGAGTAATAATATCACCCAAAGACTCAGTGAGAAGCGAGAAGCTGACTGCTAGGAGTTAGGTGAGGAATG
Organism: Panthera pardus; assembly: GCF_024362965.1. Taxonomy (NCBI): domain Eukaryota; kingdom Metazoa; phylum Chordata; class Mammalia; order Carnivora; family Felidae; genus Panthera; species Panthera pardus. The sequence goes on along the minus strand of NW_026526980.1, from coordinate 7,024,253 downwards.
AACTGTTAGTGACAAAATGGATAATTAATTAGTTATTTAAGGAAATTGGATTGTGGAATGTTGAATTAGGAACGTTTAAAGCAAGAAAAATGTCATACTGATCTACAAGATGAAAAGCGAGGGTAACAACATCCCCAGCATTGAAGATTCCCCAAAGGGGCATAAATAATAAGAAAGTTTTTCTGCCAAGCTGAAGCAGGACATACTATGTGTTGTTTCTAGTATGAGGGGCACATTTCTGTTGATTGGGAACCTTAATTCTTTCATACTGTAGGCTTGGTGCAGACTGAAAGCTTGGTGATGGTCAGGAGATAGATGGAGACTTCTGGTAATCTGTGGAGCACCCGAGAAGGGAAAACTCTTCCACTATTCAGTCAGTCAACTCTTCTGTTGCTCATTGATTAACCAATCAATCATTTATTTATTCCACAAATATTTATCGAATGCCTACCGCATGTTAAGTTTAGTGTTATGCCCTAGTGACTGCCGGATGGACAGTCCTAATTATTTGGTGTCTGTTTCAAGGCTGGCTCCCTGTGTTATCTGTTTCTGTGTAACAAATTATCCCCAAATTTAGCTTAAAACACTGAATATTTATTATCTCACAGTATCTGTCTGTCAGGAATTCAGGAGCATCTTAGCTGGGTAGGTCAGACTCAGGATCTTACACGAAACTGAAGTCAAGATATTGGCTGGGGATATGGTCATCTGAAGACTTGACTAGGATTGGGGGATCCACTTTCAAGGTGACTCACTCACATGGCTGTTAGCAGGATACCCCACTTCCTTGCCACATGGGCCACTCAATAGGACAGCTTGAGTGTCCTTACAACATGGTAGCTGGCTTTCCCCAGAGTCAGTGATCTAAGAGAGAGCAAGGAGGAAGCTGCAATGTTGATGACTGAATCTTAGAAATTACCTCCTGTGACTTCTGCCACATTCTGTTCCTTAGAAATGAATCACTAGGGGTGCCTGGGTGGCTCAGTTGGTTAAGCATCTGACTCTTGGTTTCAGCTCAGGTCATGGTCTCAAGGTTCATGAACTTGAGCCCTGTGTCAGCCTCTGTGCTGGCAGTGCAGAGCCTGCTTGGGATTCTCTCTGTTTGCTTCTCTCTCTACCCCTCCCCTGCTCATGCTCTCTCTCTAAAAATAAACAAACAGGTTTTTTTTTATGTTTATTTATTTTTGACAGAGAGAGGGACAGAGAAAGAGAGAGAGAGAGAGAGCGAGAGCACGCATGAACGGGGGAGGGTCAGAGAGAGAGGGAGACACAGAATCTGAAACAGGCTCCAGGCTCTGAGCTGTCAGCCCAGAGCCCCATGCGGGACTCAAACTCACAGACCACGAGATCATGACCTGAGCTGACGTTGGACGCTTAACCGACTGAGCTACCCAGGGGTCGCTTATACCCCCATCCTTTTAATGGAGGAGGATCAAAGAACTTGTGGACATCTTTATCACAACTCACTTTATCTAAGGGACCTTGGTACTTGTGTTATGGCTAGGGTTGAATGCATATTGAAAGGTAACACATAAGCAAGCTGACCTAACTGTTGAACCACTTTCAGGTGCTAACTGTGCGGTCATTGTTGACCATGGCCATACATTAGTGACACCAGGGAGTATAACTTTAAAAAAGAAACATTAATACCTGGGTTTCGCCTCCAGAAATTCGGATTTATATGGTCTGGAATGTGGTCTAAGTATTGGCAATTTTTAAAAGCTCCCCAGGTGATAAACCATGGCCCCAGTAAGCTGAAAAATTGATTGATAAACCTTTAAGCAACTAGATGCCACCCTAGTCTTTATTTAATTGCATGATCTGAAGAGCTCTCTTAGTGTTTTGACAAATAACCTTTGTCACCATTTTTATCCATTTGTACTCATTTTATAGACCTTCTAGTTTTGTTTTTGTAATTTATACTGGATTCATTTTCTCAACTATATTAGAGTTTGACATAATGATATTTTCTTACAGCCTCATCATGCATTCACACATCTAAAGGAAAAATCTTAACTCCAGCAAAATTGGCTTGAAGCATGTGTGTGCTATGTAAAAATGTCAGAAGTGCTATAATTATATTTTATCAGGTAAAGCCTAACATTTTAATAGGCTGTGTCTAAGTCTGATTTGACAGGGTGTTTTTGGATGGTGAAATGGATGCTCAAAATAAGAAAACACCACTCCGAAATGAAATGAATCACTTGTGCCAGACAAGTAGGATTGGAGTTTGTTCTGAAGGGTCTGGATAATTTTTCTGAAGTGCTGTCCTCCTTTAATGTATGTTTATTGCATCTGATTTGGAAGGATGGGGAAAATAACCCTTCTGTGACTTGTTAATCATTAAAAAAGAGTGAACATTGGCGAAGTTCCAGGAGAAGCCCTTAGCAGATATTTATTTCATCTCACCATGGGTGTAATTCACCAAAATACCAAGAGTTTAAGCAACTTCATTAGCTACACAGTTCCATCCATTCCTTTGTGTGTCAAGACATAACATCATCAAACTGGAAAGATCGGCTCATTATGGCTACACTATTTATTATTATCATTCTCACGTGGGAGTGTGTTTAATGTACTTGGGTTATTGCGCAGATGTGTGTGTTGCCTCGGTTTTGTTTATAAACAAGACAGTCACGAGTCTCTTGTATTTGAGTTAGGTCCTTTATTGGAAGGATAATTTTGCACATTAGCTGGAAAATAGAGGAGCTACATATTTTACGTATGAGTGAAATGTTGCCAGCTCTTCGGTGAAATGTTGATTTTTATCTCTAAGAAAGATTGCTTTTTTTCCCTGGATTCTAAAAAAGATCCCCTTTTGGATAGGTGGATCAGGCTGCAACGTCTGCCATCCTGGGACTGCCAGGTTTGACTCACGCAACCTGACTGCCAGCTTCCTTCCTTCTTTACAAGGTGTTCTGTGGGGAATATAGGTTAAGGGTATGAGATTGGAAGTTAGACCTGGCTTTGAGTCGCATCTTGACAGCTCACTGTATGACCTTGGGCAAACTATTTCTCTACCTTCCACAGAAAGTTGTCATGAGGATTAAATCATTGCATAGATAATTCTTAATTCTATTTGCCTTGTATATTTCATCTCTAGCTCTTCTACTGGTTATAGTCCCTGTTTCCTTTGGGAAACTTATTCCACAGTGCCCAAGTTACCCAGGGCTGGGCAGAGTTTCACCTGTCTGAATTTTTTAGTACTTTAAAGATATTATTCCAGTGTCTTCTGGCTTCCATTGTTATTGCTAAGAAGTCATCTATAATTCTTAGTATTGTTCTTTTGAAAGTAATGCTTCTTTTCCGTCTGGTTGCTTTAAAATTTTTCTGATTGCCGTTGGGTTTTCGAAGTTTTACTGTGATGTATCTAAGTTAAAAAAACATATATATATCATACATATCATATATATAATATATAATTATTATGCCTACTTGGGATTTGTGGAGTTTCTTGAAAATGTGGTTCAACATCTTAAGTCATTTTGGGAAATTCTTTTCAAAATTGCTTCTCCTGCCTCCCACCAGTCTTTCTCTCCTCGCTTATTGGGCATCCAATTACATGAAGATTGAAGCTTTTCCAGAAGTCTCATATACCCCTGATGCTTTTTAAAGATGCGTTTCCCATCATTTTATTTATCTCTCTGTCCCATTCTTAATATGTTCTATTGATAGATCTTGAGATAGACTAATGCTGTTATTTTTTGTTTAATCTGATTTTAAACTAATGAATTCCTAATTTTTTTTTTTTTTAAAGTAGGCTTCATGCCCAGCATGAAGCCCAATGTGTGGCTTGAACTCATGACTCAAAGATCAACATCTGAGCTGAGATCAGGAGTTGGATGCTTAGGGCACCAATGCGACTCAGTCAGTTGAGTGTACAACTCTTGGTTTTGGCTCAGGTCATGATCTCACGATTTGTGAGTTCAAGCCCTATGTCAGGCTCTGTGCTGACAGCACGGAGCCTGCTTGGGATTCTCTCTTTCTGCTCCTCCCCTCCTCACATTCTCTCTCTCTCTCTCAGAATAAATAAACGTTAAAAAAAGAAAGAAGGAGTCAGACCCTTAACCAACTGAGCCACCCAGGCTCCCTGAATTCTTAATTTGTATTTTTGGTATTTTTAAAGTTCTGGAATGTCTCTTTGATTCTTTGATGTAGACTGTAATTCTCTGGTTAAATTCTCCATCTTGTTATTTATTTTCTTGAATATAATAAAGTTATTTTAATTTTTCTAGTTGATAATTGATTAGCTTGTTTTTCCTCTTTATCTTATCACTTGATATTACTTGAGTTGTTTATCAAATGCCAGATAAACATATGAAACATTGTAAGAACTCTGGATGATGATGTTAATCAACCTCTAGATTTCGATTTTGGAAGGCAGCTGAAGTAGAGGCAGGTGATCTTTATCTGGGATGAGATTGACCTGACCGGAAGCTGGATTTGTCTTTTTATGGGATGTTTTCTATTCAGTTTGCCCTTAATTCTAGGGTGGAGTCCTTGAGGAATCCCAGTGAAAAACCTTGTGGTTTTTATCTGAGCGACTTATTTTTGGCTAATCCTACCTCCAGTTTTTGTCGCACCACCCCTGTGCAGCCACTATAAACTCAGCTAGCCTCCTGGGATTTAAGTTTATGCTTTCTCTTTGCCTTCTCAGCCTCTCAGCCACTGGTTACAAATTGATAAAGGCCTCAACAGGAAACGCAAAGAGCAAATGTCAAGATTACTTTCATCTCCTCTGGGACTTTGGTCCCTCAAGGTATGGCTACGTTAGTCACCATGAAGTTTACTTTTAGCCAGGGCCCTAAGATTTTTAAAGAGTTGTTCTTTTTCACCCTTTCCTTATCACTTTCCGACTGGCTTCTCACCTGTAAGCTGCTTCCAAACTGGCAAGAGCCTCCGTGGGGATCTTAGTACAGAATATTGAGCTTTTCCTCATGTACTGGCCACCTTGGTAGCTTTCCAATGGCTTCAAACATATTTTTAACAATTTCCAGCTTTTTGAGTCATTCTTGTTGGAACTATCGGTCTGATACACAGGTGACCATTATCACTGGAAGCAGCACCCACTCCTGGAAATTTTTGTTTTGGTGTGAGATTAAAGAAGTGGGAAGGCAGTGGTATTTTCCAGGGAATCAATTCTGGGACTTACTGATGAGATCTCTTGTGACACCCTAGTTACAGCATTTCCCTGAGATTGATTATTCATCCCTCCCTTTGAATATATTAGCCATCTACTATATTTCCAGTAAAAACCCTCTTCTTCTTAACCTACTCTGAGTTTCTATATATTCAAATAAACCACAAACATAAAACACATATGTCAGTTGACTACCTACAATATCAGGACCAATTGTATTCATGCAAGAGCACGGTTATGTAAGGTTTTTTGGGGGTAGTGAGGGGTAGAGTGGCCTGGTTTGACTAGGTTTTAAAAACAGCTTTGTCTGGGGCACATGGGTGGCTCATTTGGTTAAGCATTTGACTTTGGCTTAGGTCACGATCTCCCTGCTCGTGATTTCTAGCCCCTTGTCCGGCTCTGTGCTGACAGCTTGGAGCCTGGAGCCTGCTTCAGATTCTGTGTCTCCCTCTCTCTCTGCTCCTCCCCTGCTCATGCTCTGTTTCTCTTTCTCCCTCTCAAATATAAAATTAAAAAAAAAAAATACAAACAAACAACTCTGTCGGGGTGCCTGGGTGGCTAAGTCAGTTAAGCATCCGACTTTGGCTCAGGTCATGATCTCACGGTTCCTGAGTTCAAGCCCTGGGTCCGTCCTGTGATGACAGTTCAAATCCTGGAGACTGCTTCAGATTCTGTGTCTCCATCTCTCTCTGCCCCTCCTCTGTTCACTCGCTCACACTCTCTCTCTCTCTCTCTCTCTCTCTCTCTCTCTCTCACACACACACACACACACACATACACAAATAAATAAACATTAAAAAAAATTTTTTTTAAACCCTAGCTCTGTCACTAGACTGCTTGCTGACCTTGGAGCGTTCATTGCCTTGGGTCTCAGGTTTCTGATCTGTAAAACTTTTTTCTATAAGATCACCTCTGAAATTCCTTCAACCTGAAAATCCTATCATTTCAATTTGGAGCTAATTGGGATCCGCAGGAATTCAGTCCTCACACTTGCCCTTTTAAACATTTGGTCTTACGATCTGACCAGGCTAATATTCTCCATCCAAGCTTCCTTATTTAAAAAAACAAACAAACAAAAAAAACGGTAGCTATAGAATGTCCTGCCTGTGTACAGTGAGGTACGCCTGAACAGGAATAATCTTTGTTTGGATAACGTTGTGCAAAAGATAGACTTAGTTAGAAAAGTCGCTTTGATAGTGAATGCCAATGATTGATTCTACCTGACTTAGATGCCACACTGTAACCATACCTCAATGTGTTTTTTTTTTCAAAAATTTTTTTAACATTTATTTATTTTTGAGAGACAGCATGAGTGGGGGAGGGGCAGAGAGAGAAGGAGGCTCAGAATCGGAAGCCTGCTCCAGGCTCTGAGCTGTCAGCACAGAGCCCCCACGTGGGGCTCGAACTTGTGAACCGCGAGATCATTATCTGATCCGAAGTTGGACGCTTAACCAACGGAGCCACCTAGGTGCCCCTCAATGTGTTCTTTTAACCTGAGTAGTTTACGAAGAAAGGTACTAAAAAAAAGGAATTGGGGAGATCAATCCTCCCATTTTGGAATAACTTTATATAGTTACTTCTAATTAACTTAAACATATACTTGTATAAATATATGCAACATATGTAGCAGGATCTTTGGCTTTTATAGGAGGATTTAATTATTAACTGTGCTTCCAGCTCAGCGAGAACCTATGCTTGTCACTTTTAGCTCTGTGGATGTCGTCATCTCCATGCTTCGTAAATAGTTTAAATTTGAATTCTAGGCCTCCTTGGAAGCTTAATTATGAGACACATCTGTGAAGTATTACCAATCTAGTTTTCAGGTTCTGTAAAATTTAGATTTTATTGAAACCTGTTCATAGGAGAGCTGTGTACCTGGCACACATTGTTTTGCCCTTTGGAGAGAATTGCTTTGGCCCTACGATATGCAACTACAACAAATATGCTCCCTCCCATCCATACTTGCATCATCACCACAGGCCAAAATGCCACCCTTTATCATCTGGATTATTCCAACACCTAACGTCAACCCCCTGGCCATGGCCCTTGCGATATTCTCTGTGGGTCCCCTACAATCTGTTCTCCCTTGGATGGCAAGTGATCTTTTCGAAATAAAAGTCTGATTGTGTCATCCATTTGCTAAAAACCCTTCAGTAGCTTTCCGTTGGTGCTAGGACACATGGCTTCGTTGTCTGACTCTTGTGTACCTGTTCAACCTCTTACTCCACAAGACATCAGCCCTCATTTCAGCCACAGTGGCTCAAACTTGCCATAATAGCCCTTCCTCCATGGGGCAGTTTCACGTACTGTAACTTGTGCTTGGAGTAAATACTCTTCTGTCTGTGTTCAGGAAAAGCCTACTCAGCCTTCAGATGTGAAGTCAATCAACTCCTTGGATGAGATTAAATCATCAATCATACTGTATTATGACTGCATGCATTTCTGCTTGACTTGTTACATATATCTGTGTTTTGTTGACTTTTGCCTGAGTCTGTCCTTAGAAGCTACATTCCATGAGAGCAGGTATTCTATATGTGTCTATTTACCAATTTTCACTCTACGGCAGAGTGCCTGGCATATAGTAGATGCTTAATAACTACGTTCAGAACCAATGAAGGAAACAACTCATCATTTTATTTATTGCGAGGATGGTTTTGAGGGTGTTTCCATTAAAATCTCCTTTCACTGAATACACAGTGTTGCACATTTTCTCTGGTTTCACCACCAGAGGTGAGCTACCTCATAAATAATTGATTATTTAATTTTTTTCTATTAAGAATTAAGTAACTGGTTTTCCCATTTTGTGTGGCTTTTAAGAAGGTCATAGGGAAATTTAACATTGAATTTCAGCTGTTTATGTTCATTAACTATAATATATTTCCTCAGCAAAACTTTACAGAGCACTTGCAATGTGGAAAACACTATCCCAGGCACTAGAGATACAGGAGTGAGCAAAAGCAGCTAAGATCTTCTCCTGAAGGGGTTTACATATTATTTCAGTAGTTGTTAAAGAGTTATACAAGATAAGTCTTACAATTGCGATATTGAGATGTGTGTAGAAAATAAGTCTGTGGGGGGCGGCTGGGTGGCTCAGTGGGTTAAGTGTCCGACTTTGACTCAGGTCATGATCTCATGGTTCATGGGTTTGAGCCCTGCATTAGGCTCTGTGCTGATGGCTCAGAGGCTGGACCCTGCTTCAGATTCTGTGTCTCCCTCTCTCTCTGCCCCTCTACTACTGTGCTCTGTCTCTTGCTGTCAAAAAATAAACAAACATGTAAAAAACAGATGGGGGAAAAAAAGAAAATAAGTCTATGGGACTATGAGAACTTGGAATGGGAGGATTTGTTCTGGTCAAAGTAATGTTTGCGGGGCTATCTGAAGGAGTAGATATTAATCAGGCAAAGTAGGGAAGGAAGGACATCCAGGGAAAACGTGAGCAAGTGTACTCCAGTAGAAAGAAACATGGTAAATGGGAGAAAGTGCAGTTAGGCCAAAGTGGTTGGAAGGAAAAGGTAAGGAGGAATGAGTGCAGATGAGGTTGGAGGGATATGCAGAGGCCAGATTGGATAGAGTGTCTTGTAAAACTTGTTAAAGAAATCTGTGTTTATCTGGAGAACAATGGAAACTTGTGAAAGGCTTTTAAGGGTGGGGGCAGTTTTACTTTCAAAGGACACAAAGTTACTGTTGACTACAATATGGCGATAGCATATACATTATTTTATAGTCCTTTTTTAAAAAAATTTTTTATGTTTATTTCTGAGACAGAGACAGAGCGTGAATGGGGGAGGGGCAGAGAGAGAGGGAGACAGAAATGGAAGCAGGCTCCAGGTTCCGAGCTGTCAGCACAGAGCCTGATGCAGGGTTCGAACACACAAACCATGAGATCATGACCTGAGCCGAAGTGGGTTGCTCAACTGACTGAGCCACCCAGGCGCCCCTTAGGTACAATATTTGGTCTTAATATTTGGTACAACATACCTTTTTCTTCCACAATACTTTCTTTGGTCACATTCCCTAGAAATAGAGCCAGAGCAGAAATTTTTGTGCAAGTGGTTTGTTGAAAGAGTGTTCTCTAGAGTAGAGTCCAGGGTAGGGTAAAGAGCTCATGAAGGAAGAGTTCATGGTGAAGACCAGCACCAGCCTGAGCCCAAGGGGTGCTCTGGAGCATGCCTTGCATCCCAGAGTTGATCCCACCTTGAGGCAAGGGAGCCAGCAAGGCTCAACTGTGAATCCAACACTTCTAGCAGTTGTGAAGGGAAATCTGAGTGGGGCACCCAAAGTGTCTGCCAAGGTTTACTTTTTCTTGATTTGGAAGAGGTTCAATTTTTGCGTATGTATTCATTTCATTAGTGATAAATGCATATGATTTTTTAAGAAGCTAAAAAGAGGTATAAAATAACTCTAGTTTTCTTCCCCAGAGGCAACCACTGTTAAGAATTTGTTACCTATCCTTTCAAAGGTAGTTCCTATGTGTTTATCTTTCCCTTTCTGTGAACCAGATTATAGTATAGCATTCCCATTCTGCACATTGTCCACTTAACAATGAAAGTGACAGAGCATTCTGTATCAAAACATGAGCATTCCATCATCATTTGTAATGGCTGTAGAACACTGTGTTGTATGTATATACCATAATGTATTCACCTTGAGTTTTTCACTTATAATTTTTTTAAGTTTATTTACTTTGAGAGAAAGAGAAAGCAGGGGACGTGCAGAGACAGAGAGGGAGCGAGAGAATCCCAAGCAGGCTCCTCACCAGCAGCCCTGAGGCAGGGCTCAAACTCATGAATTGCGAGATCATGACCTGAACTGAAACCAAGAGTTGGACATTCAAAGGTGCCACCCAGGCACCCCAGTTTCTCACTTAATAACCCTTATATAGATGTATTATGCATACACCTATAAGCAATCTCAAATACTTGAAATAGATTTGGAAGGCAAATAACAAACCAATGTATAGGGTCTCGTATCCTATGAGAGTTCATTTGGAAGTCCAGTCATAGAACTTGGAAATACCACATTCAGGGAGGGAAATGTATTTTTTCCTGTATGACTCTATGGAGTCCAATTAGTGATGGATAGTCAATCAAGATATGACAGCTGGAGGACCATGGTCGAAACTCTTGTCATCTCATCTAAACAAGGCAATAGTCCTAAGCCAATTTCAGAGCCTATTTAATAGGATTTCAAGGGATCCATTATGACTACATCCACAGTTCTCCAAACTTTGGTCTAGACTTCCATTATTGATTTAATGTAAAGCCTAATAAAATTTATGCCTTAAAATAAAACAGTATGAACTTGATCTGGGCTCAAAGGCAACAGTGACAGTACCTGTTTCTATATCTTTGGGGATTTAATTATCTTATTAAGTCATGGTTTAATGGAGCCCAATGGCTGAAATGGTTTCTGTCTGGTTGTGTTACAAAGTGAACAGCTGACATTCTTACAAGATGAAGAGCTGCTTCAAAAGCTTAAGACAGAATCTTGGCTTCTCCCCTGAGACTGCCTGAGCAGCCATGATTCACGCTCTGTGGGCACCAACATGGAGCTGGGCTGGGGAAGGGATTCTGGTGTTTCCTCAAGCAGAGCCTCCCTGGGTTCCTTCTCCATCCTTTCCAAAGGACAGATGCTCCATGGCCAGATGCCATGAGTGAAACCCTTGACCCCAAATTTAATGCAGCTCTGTGATTCCTGTTTGATTCTATATGAACCCATACGGATAGAGCTCAGATGTCTTTTTTTTCCCCCTCAGATAAACATATTTTACCAAGAAAACTAACACCTAGAATTACATTGTTTTAATTTATCTAAAAAAATTTTTTATTTTTATTTTTTATTTTTGGGAGAGAGAGAGAAATAGAGCATGAGTGGGGAGGGGCAGAGGGAGAGAGAAGCACAGAGTCTGAAGCAGGCTCTAGGATCGGAGGTGTCAGCACAGAGCCCGACAAGGGGCTCGAACTTACAAATTGTGAGATCATGACCTGAGCTGAAGTCAGACGCTTAACAGACTGAGCAACCAGGTATCTCTAACATTACATTTAAAGGGTTGCACTCAGAATATTTTATATTGTCCAGTGTCCAGTTTAAAATGAAGGCACTATGTAAGTCTTTGAATAAGCCCTTTGTTGTCTGAGAATCAATAGATTGAGGTCATGTGATTGGTACCTGTATTATATTCACAATGCCTTACATTTGTTTGCTTTGGCTTTCTCTTTGGAAGAGAGAATTGATGAGCATGTGTCAACTACGTTATCCAACACTGCCCAGTGAAGGTGTTGAATAAGATACTCGTTATTAGTAAAACTGAATTTTTAAGTTGGTGCAGTGTCATATTGATGTATTATATATTAGACTGTCATTTCTCCTTTGGAGTTTATATTATTGATAGCCTACTGGGCCCTGGAATCTATCCAAGATGCAATGCTTCATAATACTCCATTAAGCCTCAGATTCCTCATATATAAAACAGTCATGAGATTGTTATAAGGATTCTATAAGATAGTTCATGTAAAGCTCTTGGCACAATGCTGGTGACAGAGTAATCACTCATCTGGTGTATTTTCAACAAACATCATTAATGAATGCTCTGCCTATATCAGGAGCTGTTCATGTATACCGACTAGGACCATGATGCTTACATTCTAATTTGGTGATATTTAAGCAAATAATCAAGATATGTGTAGATAGTAATGAGTGCTATGAAGATGGCTAAACAATGTAATGTGATCAAAATCGAGCAGTTGAGGAGAGATGGTAAGGTGAAATGGGGTAGTGCACTAGTCTTGGGCTGTTTGCCCTTCATTCCATCCTTTACACTTCCTTGTTGTGATCATTATGGTTGGGGCTGGGGGGGATATAGCATGTGTTTCCTAAGCTTCTGTGTCAGCTGGCTTCCAGATGGGTTTGGCCAATGGGAGACACTTGTGGAAAATGAGAGGGGCAGGGAAGGAAGAGGCCAAGGTATTTTCCTCCCATCTCTGTGCTGGCTGGGTCCCTAGCAGTGGTTGCATTTCTTCTGTGGCTGTAACTTCTGCTGGGCTGGCCTCAAACTTCTTCCAGCTTCCACTTGGTGACCCTGGCTCATGGGATGTAATAATACCACTTCTTTCTTTTGGCTTTCCAGGCTTGGGTGTACTGAGTTTCCTGCTGTTGCACATCTTTGGGTAGTCCTCCATTGTGTGGCTCCAAAGCTTATCCATCACATGTATAACTAATTGCCTATATTCAATTCCCTCTGTTTAATAAAGTTAGAAAGGTTTGCCCCTTCCTGGTTGGATCCTGCCTTGCAAGAAGAGTTAGAGAAAGTCTTTCTCTGATGCCATTTGAGATAAAACCTGAAAGATAGGAAGCTAATCATGTGATGTGGAGGAAGAACATTCCAGAGAGAGGGAAGAGCAAGGACAAAAGTGTTGAGATTAGGGTGAACTTAGAGCATTTGAGGAACAAAGGAATAAATGAGCATGATTGCAGCATGGTGAGCAAGCAGGAGAGGGTATGAGACAAGTATAGAGAACTGGGCTGGTTGATGGAAGATCTTGTAGGCCAGAGTAAGCTTTCTGGATTTTATTTTAATTGTAACTGGAAGCCTCTGGAATGTTTTATGGTGAAAGAAGGGACCCATACATAATATGATTGATATTAGAAAGAGATTGCCTTGGCAACTCTGTAAAGAATATTTTAGGTTTATAAGAGTAGAACAAAGACCTGTTCAGTGCTTATTGCCTATGATCTAAGCAAGACTTGATGTCAGCTTGGGCTAGTGTAGAAGCTCAGGAAATAAAGAGAAATGGGAAGATTCCTGAGATGTTTTGGAGGAGGAGCCCACAGAGCTGACTTAGGAGAGGAGTGAGGGCAAAACTGGAGTCAAGAGTGACTCCTAGACTTTTGGCCTTGAAATTTTAGTTGATGATATTGACCCAGATGAAGACTCAGGGAGTCACGGGTTTTCAGGGGAAAGAAAATATTTGATTTTGAATATGTCAAAGTAGAGATGTTTGCTTGACATGTAGATAGAGTTATCATATAAGGAGCTGTAGATCGTGTCTGGTGCTCCAGGGAAAAGTCATGGTTAGAAGTATAGATATGGAGGCTCCTGGGTGGCTCAGTCAGTTGAACATCTGGCTCTTGATTTCAGCTCAGGTCATCATCTCATGATGGTGAGATTGAACCTTGTGTGAGGCTCTGTGCTGAGCACAGAGACTGCTTGGGACTCTCTCTCTCCCTCTCTCTCTTTGCCCTCCCTCCTCCCAAATAAATAAACAAACATTTTTTTTTTTAAAGAAGTATACATATGGAAGTCAGTAGCACCAATCCTTGAGAATGGGTAAATTGCCAAGGAAAAAAGTATAGACACAGATGAACCACTGTTGTTGTTGTTGAATATAATTTATTGTCGAGTTGGCTAGCATACAGGGTACTGTTGTTGATTTTAATGTAACTATTATTATCTTGCGACCAAGTTTCATTCTTCCTCAAAATGAAAACTTTGACCAGAGCTTGAGACACGCTGAGGTGAGAGAAGAAAATGATGAAAATGTGTATAGTGAGCAGCAAAATGACCAATTTGCCTAGAGTTTGTTAGGATATTCTTATCCATTTCTCTGCAGACCAGATGGCTAGCTGGGTAAGTAGTAAGTGTGATGGATGGTCTGGGGCTGTGAGCATTACCTCCATGTGCAAGTTTTCTGGAGAGAGGCCCAGGCTAGTTCATTACAGAGTAGTGAATAAATCTGCTTCATATTCATATTTGGTATGAATAATTGAATCATCCATACCAAATCCCCTTATATACAAATGTTTCATCAAGAATAAGACAAATTGTGATGAGTACCTTTGGGCGTATAAAGATTTAGGGTTTTTTTTTGTTGTTGTTGTTGTTGTTATCAACAAGGAATTTGAAACCGTTTGTTTTTAAGGCCACACCGCCTCTTTCCAGAAAATTCTCCAGAGTACACCAAAGGAAATACTCATGTACTTCAAAGCAAGAGCTGAGCAAGGCACAATGAGTTCGTATATGACCTCCATGTTCTCAGGTCATTGCTTAGTGAGTGTCCAGGAACCTAAGGAAGTTACTACTATTCTTCTTCAATGCCTGGCTCTTAGGCATGTGTGTGGAGAAAACTTGATAAGAAAAACGTTTCAAATATTCACAGAAGATGGAATTAGGAGTGACCTTGGTGTTGCCATATGGAAGTCAAACACACTCAAGAATGACACCAACAGCAGAGTCTACAAGATGCTGTTTGTTGACGCTTTATCCAAGCCTTCTTTTAATGTAACATAAGTGCCCGGTTACAAACCTAACTTTTTTGGCTGTCCGTTTAATAAACTGAAAGACCATGGTCAGCTTTGTTAATTATAAGCAAGGACATGTACTGCTGCTTGCTAAATGGAAACAGCAAGACGATCCAGGGTTTCCTCTTCTCCAGGGCCAGATTCAGAGCAGGCCAGCCCTTGAGGGTGGGTTGGCAATCTCCGTAACATTGGTGACAAACTGACTTGTCCACATTCCTAAATGAAGCTCCACAAACCTACCAGAATTCAGAACATCAAGATGTTAATGCTACCAGGGAGTCCCTCTTCCCTTGGACGCTGTCAGACAGAAGCCCAAATAGTGACCTAGTTCTGTTTTTACCCGTGAGTGCTGTGTATCTGTGGCTCTCTAATTTTTCTCTTCTCTTTTTATCCCCATGGCCAATAATACATGATAAGTCCATGAATCTATAATAATCATGTGTTCATATAGCAGGGGTGGGATGGCGATAAAGACCCCAAATAGACAAACACAAGGCAAACCAAGTCTAACAATGGGGCACAACTACCTACCAGTTTCATTGTTGTTTTTTTGTTTTGTTTTGTTTTTGGTTGGTTGGTTTGATCTTTGGATACTGGAAGTTCTAAAGTGATTTCTCTAGGCAGTCCTCAGCATGGTACTTCTTTTCCATCTTTAGTGTGGCTCTCAGATCTCAAGACTTGTTAGGAGTCTACGGTAATTGAATCAGGGTGGTACTGCCATAGGTATAGCCTAGGTATTCTATTCTCTATAGAATAGAGAGCCCAGATGATAGAGGTGATATTACATACCGGTGGGAAAAAGTCAATGTTTTAATTAATGGTGCTGAGGTATTTGGTATCTATATGGAAAAACATCGAATTGGACCCGTCCTTCACACTATGCACAAAAACGAACTCTGAATTAAACACTTAAATGTACAAGATTTTTAGAAGAAGATAGAGGTAGATGCTTTCATGAATTTAAGGTATGGAAGGATTTCCTGAGTAAGACACCCAAAGAAAAATCCATAAAGAACATGACCAATACATGTAACCGTGTGAAAACTAAGCCTCTGTATTCATCAAAAGACATCATATGATGAGTGAAAATGAAAAAGTTGGGGTTGTCTTCCTTTGATTCTCTTTGGGGATGTTAGTATATCAAGACAACCCTAAGCTATAAGAATGCAGAAAGATGTCAAGGCTACTCATAGGTGACAACTTAGGGTGACCTCATCTCTATTATCTATGATCCCGTCCCTCCTATCAAAGAAAGAGAGAGGACAAATTTAGCATAATTGCTATTTCTTGCTTCTTATCCAGAGTATCAAAGTACTTTTGAACTACTCTAGGGCAAGCTGCTAAGTATCTCTTGCCTCAGTTTCTCCATCTCTAAAATGGGCTAAAAAGAGTGTCTACCTCAGGGTGCCTGAGTGGCTCAGTCAGTTAAGCGTCTAATTTTGGCTCAGGTCATGATGTTGTGGTTTGTGAGTTTGAGCCCTGCAGTGGGATCTGCGCTGACAGCTCAGAGTCTGCTTCAGATCCTCTGTTGTCTTCTGTCTCTGCTCCTCCCCCACTCATGCGCACGCTCTCGCTCTCTCTCTCTCTCTCTCAAAAATAAAGAAACATTAAAAAAAAAAAAAAGAGTAGCTACCTCTTAGGAAGGGCTATTGTGAAGATGGAATTTGATACTTACAAAATGTATAAAGATGTGCTTGGCAGGTAGTAAATGATAGTTGTTGTTATCATTGTATGTTTAAAGTACCCTTCAGTTGGACTCAGGGATTAGCGCTGGAGCTTTTCTTGGTATCTTCTGATTACTCTCTGTACATAGAAGACCCTACCATCTGGGTTAAGGTCTCATGAGTATGCTAAAAGGCATCAGTCCAAATGGAGTAGTTTGGAGGTATTCAGAGGTTCAAGGCACAGGTGATCTTCCATTTGGTAGGGGAAAAAAAACATTGGACACCTTCAGGGAGCCATTGCCAGAAGGCTCCAGTTGGCATCAGTGAGAACTGTTCGCTGGGGTTCACAGCACCTGCCCCGAGATGGGCTTCCTCCATTGGAGATGTTTGACTTGTCTCTTGATGCTACCTTTTCTTCATGTGGTCTCCATAGGTCCATTCCCTATTTCCTTAGTCTTAGGTGGCACCCGTGCCCCAAGATCATGCCCTATCTCTCCTCCCAACCAGGAAGAGAGATAGGGGGCATGATTGCCTACATTTTTCTTTCCAGTCACTGATTGTCGCATCAACTCCATCAGCCAGCTTTCCCCAAAAGTGATTCCTTGTGACTTTCAAGGCTTATTTTGGAAATTACAAGACTGGATATGTTTCTTTCCTTCCATTCTTACCCTAATAATCCCCATTTCCTTCAAATGCCTCTGATTAGCTAGAAGGGCCATGTATAATGGAGTGCAGAACAGAAAAGCACAAAGATTAATATTGCAAGATATTAGCTCATCATAAATGAATGTATCATAATTTGCTTAGTCACTCTCCTATTGCTGGACATTTAGATTATTTCCAATTTTTAGCTATTAAAACGACACTGTGATTAACATTGGTAAAAACCCTTTCATATTTTGGATGACTTAGAATGAATTACCAGAAATGGAGATCCTGGGTCAAATAATACCAAAATATAATAAATGCTTTAAGAATTTCCTTTCTTGTCTTAGGAATAGATTGCATTGCTTTATAAGACTGGTAGAAAATTAAGCATACAAACAGTTTTTTTTTTTTTTTTTTAAATAATGCCATTTAACTGTCTGGATACCTGTAATATCCATTGTATTAACTAGAAAAACCTGTAGAACCCACTTCATTTCTTTGGCTGAAGGCTTTGTTCTCTCATTAAACCATTAGCACCCTTGGTAATAGTAAATTTTAAAGCTTTGCACTAAAAGAAAGACTTGATTTTACTGGATCCTTAACCAAGAATCAAACAGTGGAGGTAGCATGGCCGATGGGACAAGGAGGTAGGCAATGTCACTGAGTGTCACAGGTGGTATTGGAGTGGGTTCCTAGAGTTATCAAAAACCAAATTTTAATCTGCCAGTCTTTAAAGGGAAATGAAGAGAACAGTATACTAATGGTGCTTTAAGATCACTATTGTGTTCCATTTCCATTTTAGTATTTTCAGACAGAGGATAGCAGATCACTAAATAAACACCAAGAATAAAGATCTCCCTAATGATGCTTTTGTGGCATCTACTCTCGTGGATGGACTAAACTTTGTCCATTGAAGGATTCTGTATGGGGAGTTAGTAACTTGAGTCTACCATAGAACACCAGGATCTTGAACAAGATGGGGTTTTGTCTTTCTACAACATAAAACTCTGTAAGGCAAAGAAGTACTCGTTGAAAATAAATAAAAGCTTTTATGGAATCTAATAGACAATGTCCTTGTACATGTGACGCAAGTATAATTATAGATAACACACTAAAAATGCTGTCCAATAGGCTTGTAATTAACATCCAGTTGACCCTCACTAGGAATTGCTGAAAGATCTAGCCAGTGATTTTTGTTTTCATTTGATCCGGATTTTTCTTTCTTCTATAAAAGCCTCTAAGACCTATGAATTACTTTCTGTATATATCATACTCTTCTTGCCTTATGTGGACCTCTGCTGGAATGCTTGCTTCCCTGAGTTAGAGAACTGATTACCAAAAAGTACAGAAAATCTTCAGTCTCTGAAAGTGTAAAGGCTCCACATTTAGTTTAAATATGGAGCCATCAGCAACTGTGTTGCTATGGAGATCCTTCCTCCCATGTGCTCTGAAACATGTCTGCTGCCAATTATCCAGAAATAACTTCCCTATGTCTATGGAATTTTCTGTGTCTCACCTACTGCTGCCTCTGTATTCTGTTTGAGCTTTGGTGGAAGGAGGAGGGCTTTTCATTTCTATTCCTTACAGACAGTCAAGATAATTTTCTATGTGTCCAAGCTGAAGGGGATGCCCAACTGTGTCATTTCCTGTGTAACTCTATTAAACATCCCCCTTAGTTGCAGTGGATGAAGGTTATTTATTTTTATCCATTTCATAATCACAGTAGAAGAGACTACCATCTTGGTAGCAGTTGTGGGAAAAGTGGTCATCGGCCAATTTTACATTATTGGTCAATTTTATGTTATAAACTCTCAGGTCTGTTTTTCTTTTCCCCAGTAGTTTGATGAGTCATACTATTTTTCCATATGAGCTGCCACTCTGGCACTCCAGCAAGCAGTTAGGAGTTAAGGATGGGACTTGTCTACTTCTCTGTCTGGATTTGGACCAGGCATGCTTGGGAACTAAAGAACCTTCATTGTCACTAGGGTAGATTTGAAAGCACTCAGCCTATAACCAATGAGCTGGACTCAACTGGTGACTTTACACAGCAGCCGAATTTTAATTGTGCGATTCCTTGTCTTGATTCCCTCGGTAGGTTAGCAGCCTCTGCTGTCGTTCAAGGAGCCTCCTTTATCTGCTGTTTCATGCTGAGCACTGACAGCATTTTTGTGGTCAATCATTCCTTTCCATAGGCTTGACCAAGTAGGGTCCCAAGAACATCCCAGCGTCACAGAAGACCTCCAGTGTACTTTAGAGACTCACTTTTTGAGAGCAATGAAATGAACACAGATCTGTTCCGAAGTGCTAAGTTTAAGGCATCCACGGCAGGATGGAGAACCCAGGATAGTTCTTTGAACACTTTGCCCATTGAGGGCCCATATATAAAAGGAAACACAAGGTTTGCTTGCCCCCACAGCTTTCCCCCATTTTTACCAAAACTCTGGGAGAAAACTATGGAACAGATTCAAAGCTATCACTGGCCAGGGCTGAGAGAGAGATGATGGATAGCGGGGGAGCGGCAGTGGGAGATTGTCCAGGTTTGTACTACGTCCTGGACAGTCTACAACTTCTCAGGCCAGCAGGTTCCAAGTCTTTCAAATTATTGATGCTTTCCTAGGCCAGAATCCCAGAGAAGCTGCATATAAGGGGCTGAAAATACGATCCCTGAACTTTGGTAGATACAATGGCAGCCCACACCCCATAGGCATTCAACATGGTAGAAATCACCATGCTTCTTGCTAGCATCATGTCAACAGTTTTCTTCTTCCTTTCCCACACTCTGTACCCAAAGCTATTTTAGAAGGAAAGGGGTTGCAGGAAGGGAATGCTAGACAATGCCGAGGAGGTGGCAATCTGCTAAAGCATTGGCTACACAAAAAGTGGCACAGTGGGGTCAAAAGGAAGGTGCGTTTCAAATTCTGATCTCGCCAAACGACATTTTAAGGAATCCGTTCTCCAAAAAGCAGTCACATGAATTGCAAAGCTGTGTATAAAAATAGGCATCGCCGCCTTGTTTGTAGTAATGCAAAATGGAAACGACTTCAGTGTCCGATGTAAGAGGATTGGCTGAAAAAATGACATTTGTCCACACAGTGGAATACTATGTCTGCCTTGTAGAGTAGAGTAGAGCTTTAAAAGGCGACTCCACGCTGGAATGTAACGGTGCACATATGGGCGTAGATAAAATCTGGACACAGCTACAGTCAGTTTAGAGGGAGCAGAGTTTTGCTCTCTATATGTTACATAAAAGCTTAATATTGCTTATATAATAAAGTATTTTTAAAATGTCATGAAAAGTCAATTCCCCATATTTATTAGTTTGCTTGATTTTACAGTCCAAATCATGGGTAAGGATCATGTCTATAACTCACTCCGATGGATGCCCTCAGCTCATGCAAAGTTACTAGCTCTCAAGTGCGCCAACCTCACCCCCCATTCAAGAGAGCACCCAAAATGACTTGAATCATGGTTCATAATATAATTGTGGGGGTAAGCTTATACATGCCTCAATTTTCTTTTAAAAGTAAAGGTGTTAGGGCACCTGAGTGGCTCAGTCAATTAAGCGTCCGACTCTGGCTCAGGTCATGATCCCACGGTTTGTGAATTTGAGCCCTACAACGGGCTGTCTGTCAGTGCAGAGCCCCCTTAGGATCCTCTGTCCCCTTCTCTCTGCTCCTACCACTTGATCGTGCGCTCTCGCTCTCTCTCTCTCTCTCTCTCTCTCTCTCTCAAAAAATAAACATGAGATCATGACCTAAGCCAAAGTGGGATGCTTAATCGACTGAACCACCCAGGAGCCCCTCAAAAATAAACACTAAAAAAATACGAGTAAAGGTATCCATAAACTTGATGTATACTGCAAAAACAAGTTACATGAGGGCACCAGGTTGCTCAATCAGTTGAGGGTCTGGCTCTTGATTTTGGCTCAGGTCATGATCTCATGGTTCATGAGTTTGAGCCCCATGTCAGGTTCTGTGCTGACAGCATGGAGCCTACTTGGGATTCTCTCTCTCTGTCTCCCTCCCTCTCCCTCTCCCTCTCCCTCTCCCTTTCCCTTTCTCTCTCTCTCTCCCTCTCCCCCTGTCCCTCCCCTGCTCACTTTCTCTCTCAATCTCTCTCTTTCTCTCAAAAATAAATAAACTTAAAAACAAAAACAAATCACATGAGAAACAATGTGTTGAAGCAATATGTTTAAGAACCACTAATACAAGGGCGTCTGGGTGACTCAGTTAAATGTCTGACTTTTGGTTTTGGCTCAGGTCATGATCTCATGGTTTGGTAGTTTGAGCCCTGAGTCAGGCTCTCTGCTGATAGCGTAGAGCCTTCTTGGGATTCTCTCTCTCTCCCTCTCTCTCTGCCCCTCTTGTGTGTCCTCTCTCTCAACCACAAATAAATAAATACACTTTAACAATTAAAAAAAAAAAAAAAGAACAATATAGATGGGCAGTCATTGCATTTGGGTGAGATATGCCAAGGGCTGTGATATCAAGGAAATCAAAGTGCCATCTTTAACCTTAAAGCTGCTTGTATCCAAAATCTATAAAGACCTCACCAAACTCCACACCCGAAAAACAAATAATCCAGTAAATAAATGGGCAGAAAACATGAATAGACACTTCTCTAAAGAATACATCCAGATGGCCAACAGGCACATGAAAAGATGCTCAACGTCGCTCCTCATCAGGGAAATACAAATCAAAATCACACTGAGATATCACCTCACACCAGTCAGAGTGGCTAAAATGAACAAATCAGGAGACTATAGATGCTGGAGAGAATGTGGAGAAATGGGAACCCTCTTGCACTGTTGGTGGGTGTGCAAACTGGTGCCACCACTCTGGAAAACAATGTGGAGGTTCTTCCGAAAATTAAAAATAGATCTACCCTATGACCCAGCAATAGCACTGCTAGGAATTTACCCAAGGGATACAGGAGTGCTGATGCATAGGGGCACTTGTACCCCAATGTTTATAGCAGCACTTTCAACAATAGCCAAATTATGGAAAGAGCCTAAATGTCCATCAACTGATGAATGGATAAAGAAATTGTGGTTTATATACACAGTGGAATACTACCTTTTGTAACAATGTGGATAGAACTGGAAAGTGTTGTGCTAAGTGAAATAAGTCATACAGAGAAAGACAGATACCATATGTTTTGACTCTTATGTGGATCCTGAGAAACTTCACAGAAGACCTTGGGGGAGGGGAAGGAAAAAAAAAAAGAGCTGGAGGGAGCCTTTTAGTCATAAGAGACTCCTAAAAACTGATAATAAACTGAGGGTTGATGGGGGGGTGGGAGGGACGGGAAAGTGGGTAATGGGCATTAAGGAGGGCACCTGCTGGGACGAGCACTGCATGTTGTACGGAAACCAATTTGACAATAGATTTCATATTTTAAAAAAGCAGCTTCAACTAGAGAAGGGAAGTCTATATCGTAAGATAGCTTGTAATAAGCCCCTGTCTTAATTTGAGTGCCTAGATATTCTGAGGACAACTTCCATCTGGGAGACTGGGTGAAGTCTTCCTGAAGGAGGTGTCTGTACAAGGTGGTATGATGAAAAGATTTGGAGGTATATGCAGGTGGGTTGAAGTCGGGGAGTACTAAGGTAGGCAAAGGTTGTCTTTAGAGGACATTGCAACCTCTCTGAAGACAAGAGATTTGTTTCATTTGCCCTTCTATACCCAGTGTCTACAGCCAGCCACAGAAAAGGTGTTCAGGATTTGTTGTGTAAGTAACGAGTGAAAGCACCAGCAGTAGAAATTGATCTAATATGGGAAACAGTCTATGAATCTCTGTTCGACATTTTCCTAATGTGCTGGCTTCCTGGGAGTGCCAGTGGAATAAGTCCTTCAACAACAGCCTTGGAACATTGATTATTTCTTGGGTCCAGAGCCCCTTACTGGTTGCTGAGCAGAAGACAAGATCTCTGGCAGTAAACAGTTGACTGATTGTTCTGTGTGACCGGCTTGTCATAAGTTGCGCATTTACATAGCTCCAGGCACTTAACTGTTTCTGTGTGACCCTCACCCTTATTCCTGAGTGATAATGGATAGTTCAAATTAGTATTCCCCTTTCACAACGGCTGGGATCCTGAAGTGGAAGGACTTGTCACCGGTCTCACAGCTCAGGACCGCAGAGCCAGAGAGAAAATCAATGTCTCCCCACCTTGCTTCAGCCCTTTCTACTCACAGAGGCTGGGACCCTGTGAGGCCTCCGTGAGCTGCTTGGTAAGTCTAAGGAGGAACTGCCTGCTGCTGTAATTAAGGTGTGGATAATAGATTTCTACTCCTCTGGGAAAGAGGAACAAAACAAAGCAAACAAAGCCACAAAAAAAACAAAACAAAACAACCTACCTTTGAGGGCTTTTTTCTGCTTTGTGCATTGACTTGAAGGTTTCGAAGGGTAGTGAGGCTTATGTGAATTAAGGCATGTGCTTTGTGTTCCTGGCCATAAGGGAATGAAATTTGCTTTATTCTCCACCCCCCCCCCATTGGAATTCTTGTCAGATTTCTTCTGTTGAGTTCTTTTGAATACAACCCTCTTTCATTTACAGTGAGTAAAACCCTTCCTTCCACATCTATTTCCCCAACATTTTCTTCTCCAAGTGGTCCAAGACATTTGGGCCAATAAGTCATGGAATATATCTGCTGAAGTGTAAAGGCAGGGCTCACCCTTGGGATAATCAAGAAACATTTGTATGTATTTGGTTTCTTCCTTTCCTTTTTCATCCTCCTCTTAAACCCTCCTGTTCCCCACCCCCCCCCTTTTTTTTTTTTTTTTTTTTTTTTACCATATACAAATATATCCTGTAACTCCAAGAAAACATTTTAAAACAACTGATAGTCATTCATTCAACGGTATTGACTGCAGGTCTCTGCGCCAGGCACTTGTGATCTGCATCGGCTTTCCATTGCTACAAAACAAATTGCCACAAACTTAGTGGCTTAAACAAACACATTTGCTAGCTTGCACTTTCTAGGGGGTCAGGAACCCAGGCCCAGCTTAGCCTTAGATCAGGGCTGAGATAGGGGCATCAGCTGGGGCTGCAGTCTTCAGCTGATGCTTGGTGTGCAATTAATTCCAAGCTCCCGGTTGGTGGTAGAAAGCGTTTCTTGGTGGTTGGATGATGGAGGTTCCCTTTGATTGTTAGCCATTAGCTGGGGACCCCTCACGGCTCTCAGATGCTACCCTCAACTCCCTGCCATGTGACCTCTCTTCCTAACATGGGAGCTAACTTCTCCAAGACACCAGGCAAGCCCTGGCTGCTGCTGCTTATCTGACTTCTTTTAAAGACTCACCTGATTAGATCAGCTCACCCAAGAGAATCTCGCTTTTAATTAACTCAAAGCCTATTGATTAGGGACCTTAATTGCCTCTGCAGAATATCTTCATCTTTCCTGTATAATGTAACCTTGTCATGGGAGTGATGTCCTATCGTACTTGGAAGTCCTGCCGACACTTGGGGTTGGGGGAAGGGAGGGGATTATCCAGAATATGTATCCAGGGGGCAGAAACCTTGGGGGTCATCTCAGAATTCTGCCCACTTACCCCTACATGGGGAAAATAGAACTGTGAGTAAAAGTAAAACAGGCCTTGGTTACACGTACCATTAGCGAGAGAGCCAGAAAACAAGGAATAGGTATTTTTATTTTTTTATTTTTATTTTTTTAGGAATAGGTATTTTTAATGAGTACTACTCTAAGTACAGATTGATATGAAAAATACTATGCACAGGTGGCATTTAGGCGGGATGACATTTATACAGAGCAACATAAAGAATGAGAAGCAACAGTCGCATAGAGATCTGGAGAAAGAGGGTTCCGTGTGGACTGACCAACAAGTCCGAAAGCACAGAGGTTAGGAATACCTGTTCTTCTGCTTTTGAACAGAAAGGAGGCTGGGGTGGTGGGAGCAGAGTGAAGAAGGAAATGAGATCTGATAGTTAGGCATGGGCTAGGTTAAATAGGGACTCAGAAATCACGATAAGATGTTTTGGAGATGGGAAGCTAAAAGTAATTTTAACCAGGGGAGATGTATGATCTGATTGAAGATCTGGGATATTGTGATTTGGAATAAATGTATATTTGGTTTTCATCCCCCCCCCCCTTTTTTTTTTTTGGCACAGAGTTCCTAAAACCCTTGGAATTTGCTAAGTAATGAGAAAGATAAAGCTGTTCATTGTTATGTTAATAAGGTGACTTTTGACCTTACCTAAGGATGGGATCTGGTTTCCAGCCTTTGGGGAGAAAAGGCTGGAGATTGAGTTCAATCACCAATAGCCAGTGATTTGACCAGTCATGCCTAGGTAATGAAGCCAACATTATAATAAACCTATGGTCTAGAATGTAAAATGTTTTCCTGAGTTCTGTGAGCTGTTCTAGCAAAATGGTCGAACCCAGGGAGGGGGTCCTGGGAACCTCCAATCTGTAGCCAATTTTTTAGAAGCCCAGGTGACAAACTGGACTTTCAGTTGGCTTCTGGGTGTGTGTGTGTGTGTGTTTGAAGGGCCATCTGTGGAATCTGACGTTATGTCCAGGTAGATAGTGTCAGAATTGAGTTGAATGGTAGGACCCTCTGACCAAGGACTGGCGTGGAGGGCTGGCCGTGGAGACCGAAGGAAGAAATGGAGACATATTTTGGAGACTTTCAGAAGGGCAGGAGTTGCTGATGGATGGGATGTGGCACTCAGCAGGGTCATTTCCATTTTAAAAAGGTTAATCACTTTGCTTGAGGTCACACAGTTAATAACCACCTGCAGCAGGTTGTGGATGTGGGTCATCTAGCTCCAAATCCACGGTCCTGTCTCCATGCTTCTAATTCCTTAGTGGAAGCACAATGCAAACCAGGCAGTAAGTATGGTTATTTGAGATTGCTGAAAACATGGCTGCAGATCGACATTTTTTCCCCCTTGAAAAAATCATGGGTGGAAACAGTGGGGGGTTGTTCAACAAACACAGCACATCCTCAGCTTGACTACAGACCAGAGTGGGATGATGTTGGCAGCCTAGATCTGCCAGAGTGGAAGACCTGCTCCCTGGAATTTCTCCAAAGGAACCCATTGTGGGGTTTGGGACACCGGTTGGTTACCATTGTGTTGTGAAAACACTTTTGTCCAATGAGCCAGGGGAGAAGGTAAAGAGGGAGCGATTATACTAGATTTGCGGTGGTTTATGCTTTTGGCTTTTTATTTGTGAGTCAGGTTTGAAGGCTGAGATGACCTACAGAGTCACTCAAATGATCATAGAAACGAGCTCTCTCTCACTGCCTGCCCTCCTGACCGCGGAGTCCAGAGGTCCAGAGGAAGAGAAAAGCATTTGCATAAGCTCCAGACTGAATGATTTGGTGTCTGTTAATCTACATACTAGAGATAATAGTTTTGTTTTTAAAACGGCCATAAATTGTACTAACACAGACAGGGCCAGTGAGAAATGAAGAAGGCTCTTATCATGCTAAGTCAGCTAACTTAGACAAGTGCCACAGCTTTTTATCTGCTGAGGTCCTAAAGGCTCTTGTTTTCTAATGGCAAACAATGAGATAGATCTGTAAGGATGAGATACACAGGGGGAGGTACTGCCCTGTCCTGAGCAACAGCTGGGCAGATGTCACGTAGTATGTGTCCCTGAGAACGGATTCCAAAGTTCTCCAAGCTTAGAGGGGCCAAGAAACAGCCAGGGGCAGGGAAGTCAACAATAGCACCAGTGTTTTAGAGATTATGTTATGAATCTGTCAAATTAACACTTGTTACATGGAGCACAGGGTGCCAGATGGTGAGCCCAGGTTCAGAAACACACCACAAGAGAGACTGAAAGAGAGAAGTTTATTACTTACAGGTCCTGGGGGAAGTACTTGGCACACCTCAAGGGGCCATATGGGGAGGTCAAGGCAGAGTACAGACAGAGAAAGATAGAACTTGGGACACATGCTTTTATTAGCGTCTGTGGGTGAAGCACTTTGGGGTTCCCAGGCAAAGGCTGGATTAGTTCATTCAAACCAGAAGAGGAGGGTTTTGGGTAAGCCTCATGGAGGTCTTGTCTAAGGGGCACACAAGGAGAGACTGTTGATCACAAGGACGGCTAGGGAAGTTATATCAGGAACTCATATTTGCTTGTGACTCTGCGGGTTGTTTTCTGGGACTCGTGCTTGCAAGAGGGGCTATTGTCAATTTAAGGTCCCTGAGGATCGCTTGGCCAAACACAATGGATGTCAAGGCAGTTCCACCATGGATCAGCTTAGCTAGACTCTCAACAGCTTATTATCACTTCTATTACTGATACAATTCATAACAGTTATATAATATACGAGGGCTAACAGTTGTGGAAGACTAATCATGGTCTAGGCATTGTTAATTGTTTTACATGAATTATCCCCTTTGATTCTTCCAATAATCTTGTCTTGCAGATAATAGTATTATCTCCTTTAAAGGGAACGGAGGCTTAGAGAGATTGAGAAACTCTTCTGGTGACTCATAGCAAACAGCAGAGCTAGTATTAGAGTCCAAAAGTATTTCACTCTGGTTTTAGTGCTTTTTATTTTTTAATGTGTATTTGTTTATTTAGAGAGCTTGAGTGTGTGTGCACGTGCACACACATCCACGTAGGCACAAGCAGGGGAGGAGCAGAGAGAGAGGGAAAGAGAGTTGCAAGTAGGCTCAGCGCTGTCGGCACAAAGCTGGATGGCGGGACTCGATCTCCGAAACTCTGAAATCATGACCTGAGCAGAAATCAATAGCTGTACTCTTAGCTGAGTGAGCCACCCAGGCACCACTGGGTTTACTGCTTTTAAATATAATATAAAAAAATTAAATGAGTGCCTTAAATGCTGGAACTATATGTTAATTCAGTCCCTTTTCTGTCACTTCTCCCCACCATTTTATGGGGGAAGACATTGTATCTTTCAGAAGTGGAATGACTTGCCAGAGGTCACTTACTTGTGTAAATGTTTAATGAGCTGGAAGTCTGGTGGAAATTCAATTGGCTAGGAGAAGTTCTGAACATCACTGGCATTCTCTAAATGTTATCCGTGGCAAAATTAAAGAATCAAGGATTTTTAGACACCTGAAAAAGAAAAAGCTATGGAAGGACTGTAGCTATGTTTGTTGTGACTTTAGTCTTGACCTGCAGAAATTCTGGTTCAGTGGAAGAAAATATCCTGTTGAAATCTGAGAAAAAACAAGTGATTTAAAATCAAGAGGAAATGTTTTGTTGTTGTTGCCTGGTTACATGTAGATGTTCCTCATTCTATAACTAACTAACTTTCTTTCTTTCTTTCTTTCTTTCTTTCTTTCTTTCTTTCTTTCTTTCTTTCTTTCTTTCTTTCTTTCACAGAGAATGTGTGAGCATTGGAGGGGGCAGAAAGAGAGGGAGAGAGAGAATTCCAAGGAGGCTCTGTGCTCAGCATAGAGCCTGATGCGGGGCTCCATCCCATGACCCTGTGATCATGACCCAAGCTGAAAGCAAGAGTTGGACTCTTGGCTGACTGAGCCACTTAGGTGCTCTGAGAACATTTCAAAATACAATTACAATAGGGTCTGGTTTCTTTCCCTAGGAAATATCTACCAAGATGTTAATTCATAAATGATCCAGTTTTGCGAATTCCAGCATGTCAGTTTTTCTCCCATAAAACTAAGTTCTTGCTAAGCATTATAATTCCCGTAGTGTTCTAAGCTTTGTTTGCTCCAGATCAGCCTTACCAGGTGGATTCCGTGGGAGAAAGCTTTTCTTTTTCTTCAAAGTTATATTTTTTTTCATGACTCACAGGAATTACTGCATCTTAGATGACTAGTGGACAGCAGTATTTGGTGGTCAACTGGGTCCATTCACTAATTACAACTCAGAGACATAACGATCTAACAGTTGCTCCTTCAAATCATAAACGGGTAATTTCAAATGATAGGACCAGTCATAAATGGTAAGAGTCAAGAAAGATACATACCAGCAGTTCACTGTTTTAGCAAAATTAACTGATATTTCTGCTTTAGTTTTGCACACGTTGTAAGATTAAGACCACTGTTGAAAAGAGAAACGTTCCTTTTAGCTGAAGTACTTAGGGGCATGGGAAGCCTCTTTTTTCTAGAATATGTAGCCATAACCCCATCTCCATCCCGCTCCAGCTTGTCAGGAAGCCTTAGTTGCAGAACAAGTTCTATGAAAGAAGCAGTTGAGAGGTGTCTGGCCTTGGAAATCCATGCATACTTTTTCCCTAACTTCCATGATGATGGGGTACTTGTTAAGAACAGAGATTTCCCCATTTTTGCCCTTAGAAATTCTCATTCAGTAGACCTGAACGGGAGCATAAGAATCTGTGCTTTTGACATACATTCAAAACCATTTGTATCGAGGAATTTTAATAAATACAGTGATGTGAGAGGAAACAGCACTCTTTGCCCAAAGTGGGTTGACTTGAACAGAAGAAAGATCCCAACAGAAACCTGAAAGATCCTCAGGAAAGTTCCTTCTTAGAGATGCTGTGAATCCTTCTTCCCCTTTGGATCCCTCATGGGCTTTCTAAAGTGACTACATTGGTTTACTCCTCTTATAGGCAACACAGCATCTCCTCTCCTCTCTTCCTCTTGTTTATTAGAGATATGGAAGGTATATTTAAAGAAAAAAAAAACAGATTGAGTTTCTGGGAATGAATACTTTAATGTCTGAGATGAAAAACACACAGGATGGTATTAACAGCACATAAGATGTTGCAGAAGAAAAGATGAGTGAACTTGAAGGTGTAGTAATAGAAACTACGTAAAATGAAACGTATGTAGGAAAACACTCAGAAAAAAATAAGCAGCATGAGTGAGTTGTGGGAAACTTTAAGGGGTTCAATATATATGTGCAGCTGCAGGATAGAAGAGATAGGCAGGAAAAGCAATTGAGGAAATAATGGCTGAAAAAATTTAAATTTGATAAAAAGTATAAACCCAAATCTAAGCAGCTCAGCAAAGACAATAAATATGAAGGTGGTTTATTGTAAGGCCTACCATGTCAAATTGCTTAAAACCAAGTGATCCAAGAAAATGTTAAGGCAGCCAGAGGAAAAACAGACATCGTGTACAAAGAAGCAATGTTAAGGATGACAGCCAGTTTCCTAATCACAGCACAAGAAGACCATGGAGAACTTCAAAGTGCCAAAAGAAAAAAGTTTTCAATCTTGAAATCTATACCTAGTGAAAATATCTTTCAAAAAAGCAGGTGAAATAAAGACATTCACGGCACTTATAATGGCTGATTTTCTTTTTATAAAAAGAATGTATTTTTTCATGGAATCAATTTTTTTTAACGTTTATTTCTTTTTTTAAGACAGAGAGAGACAGAGCATGAACGGGGGAGGGTCAGAGAGAGGGAGACACAGAATCTGAAACAGGCTCCAGGCTCTGAGCTGTCAGCACAGAGCCCGACGCGGGGCTCGAACTCATGAACTGTGAGATTGTGACCTGAGCCGAAATCAGACGCTTAACCGACTGAGCCACCCAGGCGCCCCTCAATTTTTTTTTAATGGAAAACCCAGTCTGTCTTTTAATGTAATTTTTATTTTTCCTTTTTGGATGGTGTTTCTGCATCTCATTTTTAGAAGT
This sequence comes from Panthera pardus, assembly GCF_024362965.1. Taxonomy (NCBI): domain Eukaryota; kingdom Metazoa; phylum Chordata; class Mammalia; order Carnivora; family Felidae; genus Panthera; species Panthera pardus. The sequence goes on along the minus strand of NW_026526980.1, from coordinate 6,993,931 downwards.
GAGAGGGAGAAAATGCATTTTGATAAAGTTAAAAGAAAAAGAAACGTTTGGCATCACTACCACTGTCTGCCAAAACCAAAACACTTTCTTCATAGTCTGCTCCAATCTCTGGTGAGATTATGGATTCCAGGACAAGTGGCCAAAAAGCCAATTTCCTGTTCCCTATAGGGACCTGACAGGGGGAAGATGAGATGATTGCAGCCTCTGTATCCTTGTTGAACTTCAAGTCGCCATGTGTCACACATTCTTAGGGAAGTGATGGATTCCAAATTGTTCAAGACAGATGCCGAATAATGTCTAAAGCAATCATTTATGGCAGTGGGCATTAATGACACTGTCATAACCAGCCAGAAAAAGTCACAAGCTAAATAAAGGGGGCCATATCCAAAGCATTTTGTGATTCACACTTTCCATGCAAAATTTTAACATCGTCAATGTTGAAGGAGATTACCTCTAAGACAACAAGTATGGCAATCCATATATAATTTCAGCAAGCATTTATTAAGCACCTGCAGTGTGGCAGCTACTAAGTTAAGCATTCAGCTTACAAACAATCAGTACAAACTCTTCTTGAGGAAGTTACAGCTTACATAAGAGGCAGGCATGGAAAACAGTTACAACACTGTTAGATGACTATGAATAGAGTTCATCAAAGAATTATTAATTAGTTGAGCACTGACTATATACCAAGAACTCTGATAGATAGCAGAATATAAGACAAAACTCTGTAAAGCTTATGACATAGCTGATGGGGTGCTATGGGAACAGAGAGAAAGGATTTTATATCTTTCCCCCCATCCTTGGGCACTTTTGAACTATGATGACTTGTTTGGTGGGTCTGACTTTTTTTTTTTTTTTTTTAGTGTTTATCTATTTTTTGAGAGAGACACAGAGTGTGAGTAGGGGAGAGTCAGAGGGAGGGGGAGACACAGAATCTGAAGTGGGCTTCAGGCTCTGAGCTGTCAGCACAGAGCCTGATGAGGGGCTGAAACTCACCAATGGTGAGATCAGACCTAAGCTGAAGTCAGACACTTAACCAACTGAGCCACCCAGACATCCCTTGTGGGTCTGACTTCTAATATTCCTTGGGTTTTTTCACGTACTTGGAGAAGAAACCCTTTGGATGGCCTCAGAGTCATGATGCATATAATAAACTATGCATGACTTATTTGATACTTAACTCATGGTTGTAATGGCAACTCAATTATTTAAATAGTAGAAACCCACATGCTTGTGCCTGGAAGAAATCTTAATTATTTAACCCTTCCTCCCGTTTCCCTCCCCATCAAAAATGAGAAGAGTGAGAAAGAAAACCTCTCCGATGGCATTTGACAGCTGTGTTAGGAATAGGGTCCCTTGTCCATTCCTGTAACACCTTCCAGCTGCCAGGAGCACAGCTGTGAAGTAGAGGGGATGAAAAATAAGTATGGAAAGCAGCAGGACCATAGGTTTACTTAAAAAGTCTTAGCTGAAGAAGCATAGAGTTTAAAAGAGCAGCTGTTCAGGGATGAATTTCACCGTCCAGGGTACCAGATTACAAATGATGGTCAGAAGCACCGAGAACAACAAAGAGAGCCCTTGGGAGGAGTTTTAGCTGCAGTAAAGGGAATCGAGAATACTTAACCTCAAAGGTCACATCATGCCTTTCACAAGCAGAGGATTTCTGTTTTTTGCTTTAGGAAACTCCATAATGGGCTATGATGTAGGAATAGCACAGTGCTGGGAGTCAGGAAATCTGCAGTCAACCTTCACCTTTTACTATGATATTCTGAACAGTCATTTGGTACTTCTGGACCTCAATTTCCTCATGTGTAAAATGTAATAAAACTAAAATATGCCTTTCAGGGGCTCCATGAATATTAAACGAGAGAATTTGCTTGAAATGTATATTTTAAGTAATAAATTACTATATGCTTTAAGTAATAGATTGCTATCTTTGGCTTTATTATTATGGATATGTTTCCCAATGTGAGATTTCTCATGGCATACTGGGTCCTAGTATTTGAGTCTTCTTGTCTGCTTTTGGTCCTGGGTCCCCAAGAGTTCATTGGGGTAGACTGAGCACATTCCTTTATGTCTGTCCTCCTGAAGCCCTGTCTAACAACAGTAGAAGGATAAAAAATAAAAATGTAAAAACAAAAACAAAAACTGCAGAGATAGAGAACCTGGGAAAATGTAATGGTGGACAAGAAATGCCAGGATCGTTTTGGTGCTGGAAAAAAAAAGATGAATACAGGATAACTGAGGGAGTTATTGAGGAAGTTGAAAATTACCTATAAGATGGGGGTTGGGTGGGGAAGGCTAATAGGAAGCTAGCATATTTTTAGCACAGAATCTCAGGAAGGTTAAAAAAAAAAAGATGGGAGAAAGGACTGGAAACAGGAAGATGGGGTAGAAGTTTTTGTATTATAGGAAGTTAAACCATGAGATCTGCTCCCCCACTACAGATCTAGAAATTATTTTGCTACACCTTTCCCTCTGCAGAAGATTGCAAGTTTATTCTCCAGAGAGATACAGTCCGAGACTTCCTAGATGAGATGATCAGATTCAGATGAGTTTGGCATAAAATGCTCTACTAAAAATAAGACACTGAGAATATATCTGTATCCTGAATAATGAAGGTTAGAGTTCTCTTTTCCCTCTTAGCTCAGAACATTGTCAGCCATCATACTAATTGTGCTCCTAGATCACCCAGGTAGGAGAATGGAGAAGTCATCTATGGGAAAATTGACCACCTGAAGAGATAACAGCTACAGACATACTGGTGTTTAGGGGTACCCAGAAGACATAGTTAGGTCCTTAATCCTGGAATGAAGTTTACAAATTGACAAATTCTGTCTATAAGCACAGAGCTACCCACCCACATCAATCAGCATTTTAGTGTCTTACTATTGAACGGAACCCAATTCCAAATTGGACTTACACTGAGTCAGTGGAATCTTCAGCTGGCCAGAGATGTAAGAAATTACTCTAATGTGAAAGAGATCTAAATAAACAGAGAAAAGGATTGCAAAGGAAACAGACGGTGCACGGACCACAAAAGTGACAATTAATATCCTCAGAGAGAGAAAGGACTATAACCATTGCATTTGTGAAACAAACAAGAACAGGATGGTTTAGAAAAGGAACAGAAAAGAACAAGAAAAAACTCCAGAAATTAAAATATGGCAGTATGTTCGCCAAATGGTAACATAAGGATTTGAAGATAAATTGGAGGTAATGACTCAAAATTTTAAAAATAAGAAGATAGAAGATAAGAATATGGGAGACCAGGAAAAAAGAACAGAAAAAATGGAGAGGAGGAAATTACTGAGCAATCAGACCTCCATAATGTGAAGTTTCAACGCAAAAGGGCATTTGGGTATGCGCACAATGAGTGAAGAAAAACTCCACACCCTAGGCCACCTCACTATAAATACCAGACCACCAACGATTGTCTTTTTAAAAAAATTTTTTCTAAAGATGTTTATATATTTTTTGAGACAGAGAGAGAGAGGGAGGGAGGGAGAATGAGCAGGGGAGGGCCAGGGAGAGAGGGAGAAACAGAATCTGAAGCCAACTTCAGGCTCTGAGCTGTCAGCACAGAGCCCCACATGTGGCTCAAACTCAGAAACTGTGAGATCATGACCTGAGTCAAAGTTGGAGGCTTAACCAACTGAGCCACCCAGGTGCCCCAGCAGTGCTCATCTTTATCAGTTATGAAAGCTTTCCAAAACTCAAAAATAATGTCCTTAAGAATGTGGAATTGGAATGGCATTGGGATTTTAGGGAATAACAATACAACCTGAACATGGGAATCTGCAAGACAATGGCAGGCTGCCTTCAGAATTCTGAGGCAAAAAATCATTTCAAAACTAAAATTTTACACTCAGCCACATGATTCAGCAAGTTTGATGATAGAAAACAAGCTTCAGGCAGACAGGTTCTCCCCTAAACCAAGGGAGTAGGTCAAGAAAAGAAAAACTTGAAATTCCACTTTGGGGTATTTCTCTGAAGGAAATGAAATCTGTGTCTTGAAGAGACCGCTGTACTCTCATGTTCGCTGGGCACAGTATTCGCAAGACATGGAAACAATCCCAATGTCCACTGATGAATGAATAGATGAATAAATGTGGTATATGCATGCAATGGAATCTTATTCAGCCTTAGAAAAATACAGAAATCCTACTATTTGTGACACTATAGGATGGAACTTGAAGATATTATGCTAAGTGAAGTAAGCCAAGCTCAGAAAGATGAATATTGTATGATCTCACTTATATGTGGAATCTAATATAGGTAAACTCTTAGAAACAGTGTGGAAAGGTGGTTGCCAGGGGCTGGGGAGAGGGGGAAATGAAGAGGTTAAGGGCTCAAATTTTCAATTATGCAAGATACATAAGTTGTGGTGATCTACTATACAGCATAGTGCCTATAGCTGACAATACTGTATTTAAAATTTGCTAAGAGAGGGTGGCTGGGTAGCTAGGTTGGTTAAGCGTCCGACTCTTGATTTCAGGTCACTTCATCATCTCATGGTTTGTAGGATCGAGCCCCGTGTTGGGGCTCAGCACGGAGCCTGTTTGGGATTTTCTCTCTCCCTCTGTCTCTTCCCCTCCCCCCTCCCCCGCTCTCTCTCAAAATGAATAAACTTAAAAAAATTGCTATGAGAGTAGATCTTATTATGTTAAGTGTACTTATCACTAATAATAATAATAATAATAATAATAATATGATGTGAGAGAAAACTTCAGGAAGTGATGGCTATGTTTATGGCCTTTATGATAGTGATGGTTTCATGAGTGTCTATCCCCAAATGCATCAAGTTGTATACATTAAATATGTACAGCTTTTAATGTGTCAATTATTCCTCAATTTAAAAAATGTATATGGAATTCAGGAAACTGAGATTCTGATTTAGGAGAAAGTCAAAGGGAATCTCTAGGTTAGTGGAAGGGATTTTCAGGATCCTCAAGACCTAACAGGTCTGGACAACTCCAGATGGTGACTGGAGAAAGAAGGACTCCTAGAGGATTGTCTTCAATAAAAATGATAAAAGGAAATATCTGTTTAAATATTTCTGATTGACATTCTTGCCTGTCGCCTCCCCACCCCCCGGATATGGCTGAATTTGTGTGGTTTTGGAATTCTGAACCTGGCTGACGTATTTCCCCTTATATTATAGTTTAGGAAACCCAGCAAAAATGTTATTATTTCAAGCTTCTGGATCCATGGACTCCAGGTCAACTGCCCACTCCTGAGATCTGTAATTAAAACATGATATTAAAATAACTCTTCACTGCTAAATGCATAGGAATTAGAAACATTCCATATTCATTTAAAGGTATTATGGAAGATCAAGAAGTCATACTCTTGAGAATGAAATGAGTAGATTTTGGATTATCCTGGATTTAAATCTGAAGGAGTAACTCTGACAGTCCTTTTATTTTATTATTATTTTTAAATGTTTATTTATTTTTGAAAGAGCAGAGAGAGCATGAACAAGGAAGGGAGGGCAGAGAGAGGAAGACATAGAATCTGAAGTAGGCTCCAGGCTCTGAGCTGCCAGCACAAGGCCTGATGCTGGGCTCGAACTCAGAAACCATGAGATCATGACCTGAGCCCAAGTCGGACACTTAACTGAGCCACCCAGGTGCCCCTAACAGAGTCTTTTAAAAAAATAAATCTAGTAACTACCACTTAAGATTGAGGACTGGAAGGAAAAAAAAGAAGCTGAAGTATGTCCATCTCCTGCTATGTGCCAAGTCTTTGCTTGGCATGTAAACTCTATGCAACATTATGAAGATGTTTTTGTAGAAATTATGGAAAGATTGAGAACGCCTCCCCAAATCCATGTGTTACTTGGTTTGTTTTACCAACATGAAGGATACTGATTGAGTCTTTGTTAGGGATTCTGAAGTCATGGTAGGTAAGAGGCAGTGGCGGGAGGGAAGGGGTGTGGTCAAGTCAGAGAGATGGCCAGTTGGAGAGATGATTTCCCTGAGAAGTTGTGGAATGTGGGCTTTTCCTTCACCCATGATGTTTCCATGTTTACCCATGAATTGTTCTTCCTCTTCTCCCCCTCGCCATGTTCCCTTTACCTCCCTTCCCCTCCCCTCCTCCTCCTTCTCCTCCTCCTCCTCCTTCTCCTCCTCCTCCTCCTCCTCCTCCTCCTCCTCCTCCTCCTCCTCCTCCTTCCTCTTCCTCTTCTTTCCCTTCTTCTCCTTCCTACTTTTCTTCTTTCCTTCTCTGTCTTCTTCACACAGCTGAAAAAAACACACTCAGTAGGGTTCACTCACTCACTCAAGCTCCTACATGTAGTTAGTCCTCGAGCCTACATTTGATCCTGTCTTACCAAAGGGGCTGGACTTGGACTACAGTAATTTGTAATTATATAGAACTTAGACTTCTAAAAGTATTGACCTCTCCACAGTTTCATTCTTTATTGGCTGTTTTCTTATGAAGCAGAACCACCATATCAGCCTTGAAGTGTCAGCCTCTAGACTTTTATATGAGAGAGAGATAGATAGAACTCATTTGAAACCACTAAAACATCAAATTTCTATTACTGACAGGCAAACCCAATTTAAGTCAAAAGTAATTTAAATCCTTTTATTCAAAGAATATTTTATTATTTTATTCTTTCAATAAATATTGAGAATCTACCAGATGTCTGGTCCTGCTGGTTTCTGGGGATGGAATGATGAGGAATATGAAACACATATTTAGGGGCGCCCGGGTGGCTCAGTCAGTTAAGCATCCACCTCTTGATTTTGGCTCATGTCATGATCCTACACTTCATGGGTTAGAACCCCATATCAAGTTCTGTGCTGAGAGTGTGAAGCCTTCTTGGGATTCTCTGTCTCCCTCTCCTCCTCCCTCCCTCTCTGTCTCTCTCTCTCTGCCCCTCCTCTGCTCATGCTCTCTCCCAATCTCTCAAAATAAATGAATAAACTTAAAACACACACACAAACACAAATTTAGTGGAACCTGTTAGGAAATATCAAAGAAAGAGGAATGTGTTATTCAAGGGAGTTAAGTCATTACTTAGTAACTAATATATAAATGTGGGCTTTAGAAAATCATAAAAGCAGAATGAAAGCTGAGCCACTATGGGAGTGAGAGGTAGGTCAGTGAAGAGATTTCAGTGTTGGGGAGCCCTAGACATTCAGGGGATCAATAAAGGCCGGAGCTGGGAGACAAGGTGAAATAGGGTAGTTGATAACGACAAATTGCTTCCTTTCTAATTTTGCTTTGTCTTTGGGTCCGCTGACATGGACTTCTAATGCCAGGTGTGAACTGAGCTTTTCCATTCCACCTGGGTACCATTACCTTTTCTCTTTGAGCTTGTCTGAGACATTTGGGGAAGGAAAAGAAGGTTCATTACCTAGGGATCCTGGAACAACCAGCCTATTATATGGTTCTGGGAGTGCCCATAGAGCTCATCTTTGATTGCTAAATAGATGAGATATCACAGGTTTAAAATAACTTCGTACCACTAAGGGTCACTTCAGAAGATGTTCTCGGCTGAGAGCTGCCATTCACCCTATGATGGAAAAAAGTCCACAAAGCTATTAGTAGCACAGGAATAAAGGCAGTTGGAGAGAAAGAGCTCAATACCCAGCTATCTTCATCCAAAAATACCTACTGTCAGGATGTTATTCAGATGTCTCTAACCTCAGTGAGGGAAGGCAATGGAGTCAGGAGGAAGGTAGCAAGACAGAACAGGTACCAACACCAGGTTCCTCGTGTTCTTCTGGAAGCTAACACTTATCCGATCATTCGTTTGTGAGGACCTCTTGTGTGTCACACAGTGTGTTACATGCAAGGAAAACAATGATGACGAAGACAGATACATGGTCCCTGTCCTTATGGATCTCACAAACAAGCAGAATGTGAAACAGTCCGGAGAGTCCAGGAAGCTTCAGAGAAAAGCAAAGAAAGAGGGCATTGAGTGCTTCTGCTCCTCTTTGTTAATCCCCACAAAAACTATGAAAGATGTTATTATTATCATTGTCTCCATTGTAGAGGAGACCAGGGCTCAGAAAATTTAGATAATTGCCCCATATTGTTTGCTGAGTAGCAAGAAATAGAAACAGAATTCTCACCTGGGTCAGACTGACTCCATTATTTCAGTAATTGGTGCTTGGATAAATGTTTCTTGGTTTATCATCTGTAAGGGTGTGTCTGGACTGGCTTCCCTCTAAGCTCAGCACAAATATATGCCACACAAGTATCCTGGTGGAATAAAAACTCATTTCATTATTAACTGCAGTGAATATTATTAAGGGGGTGAATCTACCATGATACATCAAAAAATGTTAAAAATCAAAGCCCTACAGAAATGGCATTAGAAATGTTTGGGTCATGCTTTGCATTGGGTAATTTAATTGGATGCATTTTATGACTACGGCTTTGGAGTTGGCAAAGGGCTACAAAGAATTTTTACAACTCACAGTCCATGGTTTGGAACTTGGGATTTGTTTTCCCCGTTGGCAAAGTAATGGAACAGATTTTAATAATTTGATAAAATCAGACATATCCATGCTATTAGATAATACCAGCATATGAGGTTCTAGCCACTCTTCTAAGGGCTTTATATTTATCACCTGATGTAATTCTTTCAACATCCCTCTGAAATATGTCTTATTAGCATCATTCCCATCTTACAGATGAAGAGATTCTGCCTCAGTGAGGTTAAGTAACTTCCTTCAGACCACAGAGCTGGCAAATGGCAGAGCCAGGATTTGAACCTAAGAATTTTTTTACACCAGAACTAAGTATATTTTCATCCACCTTTCCCCAAGGGAAAGGGAAAGTCCTCTGCCTTTAATCTAATTATGCTGATCAGGAACTGGATAGTAATTACAGAATACTATTCTGAAAGTCGATTTAAAATATAAAATATCATCATGGGTGGCTCAGTCGGTTAAGTGTCCGACTCTTGGTTTCAGCTCACGTCATGATCTCACAGTTCCTGAGTTCAAGCCCCACACAGTACAAGCTATCAATACAGCAGAAGAGTCTGCTTGGGATTCTCTCTCTCTCCCTCTCTCCCTGCACCTCCCCTGCTTGCTTGAGCGCTCTCTCTCTCGCGCGCTCTCTCTCTCTCTCTCTCTCAAAATAAATTAATCCTAAATACATAAAATGTCAATTTCTCTCTGGTCCTATTGGTCACACTTTCACACTTTACCTTCCCAGTGGGAACTGAGATCATAATCTGGTCGGACTTGGGAAACTCCCAGTCCAGGTGACCACAGTAGTTCCTGTGGGGCACCAGTTGATTAGATGTTAGCCTTCAGGGTCAACAGAGCTGCGGTTCCCAGAGAAGGAGGTCTTGGCCTCATCCTGTGCCATTGGCTGCCATATTGCCCTGGGTGGGAACCTGGCTAACTGCTCCTCAGCCAGGCTGGTAGAATCCATTGGGTTTTTTTCTGTTCCTCTTTCTGACATCCAGAAATGATTTTCCCTATATGCCTTGAACAGGTTAATACAAAGCTAAGGCATTTCACTTCAACTCAAGACTCCCCCAACATACTTCCTTTGTTGGTTACCAGGCAAGCCCCAGGTCAAGGAAGCCTCTGGTCCACCTGTCTGTTGGACAGACGAGGAACAGGTTTTTACAAATGTCCCACACTGGCTCCATGTATGTGGTTCAGATTTGCTCCAAATCAGGCAAACTTGGATGTTTTCTGGAGGAAGATAAAGAAATGGGTCTGAACCACGTGAAGAATCGGGGGGGGGGGGGGCTCTGCTGGGAAGGGGAGGCTTTTATTCTGAACAGAGGTGTCGCTGAGAGAAAGAAAAACCTGATCCTTTTCAGACGTTGGATAAGAAATGTGAGCTTTTTGCGGACAAAAAAGAGAGAGAGATCTTTGTAGTTTGCTGGGAATATATCTGGAAAAGGTACAGAGGGAACAAAAGAGAGAGAAAGGTGGAAGATGAAAGTTGAGGAGGGGGGAAAGGAAGAGAGGGACTCTAAATATAAACATGAACAAATATGCGAAAACCAGGTCTCACAAAACATACCGGAAGCAATTCTTTGATTTCCCCCTGGGCTGCCCAGGGCCATTCACACAGCATTCCAGCCAAACTTACCCTACATGAACACCTCCCAGTGTTCCTGGCTGCCTCTGCCAAGGCACCCCTTCCCCCAACCATACTTGCGTGGTCCTGAGCCTGTTAGAACAAAGGAAAGTGCCTTGGGGCTCAGGAGATGTGCCTTCAAACCTCAATGTGCCATACCTAGGCTAGGTGACCTTGGGCAAATCACTTCCCTTTACTGGGACTCAGTTTCTCCATCAGGAAACTGAAGGACTGGGATTGAATGAAATCTGGTATCCTTTCTTGCTGTGAGATGATGGCCACGTAATGCTTCATAGATCGCTTCTCCCTGGTGGCTCCTGTGAACATGCTGGTTTCCCTAGCTTCCTTCAGTGCCAGAATCACCTGAAGTGTTTGTGAAAAATAAAAAATCGCCAGCCCCCTATCCCAATCCACTGCTTGAGAATCTCCAGGGCAGGGTCCTGGGAAGTGGGGAGAGACGTCAAATGGCCCAAGCGAATTTTGTTTGCTGGAAAGTTGGGAAAGCAAGATGCCAGGCTAATTGGATGTCATGGCTGGTAGGGTTTGATGTGCCGTTTGTCCTAGTTAAAATATTTACATTTTAAAAGAGGTCTCCACCGCCTAAACCCAAAGTTTATCAGTGTTAGTGAGAATAACAGAGGGGAAGGGGGAAGTATTTATTGAAAGGCTCCCTAGTGCCTGGAAACAGCTAAATGTCTCATGTTCTTACTAGCTATGTGACCTTGGTCACACAAGTTACTTCTCTACGCCTCGGTTTCCTTGTCCAAAATGTGGGGGAAAAATAGTACCCACCTGTGCTAGAAGAGTGCATTGGTTGTTGTGAAGGTTCTATGAATTTAGCACAGTGACTGGTGCGTCGTAAGCACTCAGCGTATGTTCTTTCCAGTGGACCCTATGAGAAATATATTGGTACGGCCATTTTACAGATCTGGAAAGTAAATTCATGTGGGTCAAATCCGTCACCAAAATGGATTTTATAGATAATTTGTAAGTGATACAGGTGGATTTGAACCCAGGTCTATGCGGACCCCAAAATTTCTGTTCTTTGGTACTATACCAGTCGATCACCTACTGTAGCTGAGTGGTGAGCCACTACTGGCTTAGTCAGACAACTGGTCAATTCAGGATTCTCTTTGGTCAAAGCGGGTTGTTGAACCTGGGGGAGATAACCCATTTCTGTTGGGAGAATGGCAGATTCTTTAGGCTTTCAGATAGTGAAGGTTCTTCCTTTGTTGCCATGGTTTTCCTCATCAGAGTTGCGCAGACTGTCTCTTCTCTTGGAGGATTCATAATTCACCATACTCTCCTCCTGACCAGCCCAGCTCAGGCTGCATCAGGTTTGCTATGCATTTCTAGTTTGATCTCTTATTTATGAGAGGCAGTTTCCACAAACATGTCAAGAAGCCGAGTTTTCCATCCCAGGTGCACATGTTTGGTTTGCTTTAGGGGCCTGAAAATGGGGTGGTGGTCTGGTTTCTCTGTATCCATGATCCAGGTTCATATCCAGATGCAGAATGTGCACATTTCATGAACATTTTACTGGTCCTGTTATCTCACACTGGTGGCAATCCCATTATGCTTGCTGGGCTCCATTGTGACAGCTCACGTTTCTGGAAACTGAATGTTTATACTCCACCCCCATTCGTATGTTAAAGTCTTATTCCCCAGTATGATGGGGTATTTGAAGAGAGGGTCTCTCACGAGTAATTAAGATTAAATGAGGTTGTAAGGGTGGAGCCCAGACCCCTTATAAGGATTAGTTTCTTTATAGGAAGAGGAAGAGAATACATATTTCCCAGGAGATGTGTATTTCCAAGCATAAGTTGGCCATCTCATACAAAGACTGTACTGAACTGGTTGTGTTCCATGCTCTAGAACTAAGGGTTCTAGAACTCTTCACTTTTTAGTTGGGGGATCAGAAAAAAGTTTTAGTAAGAGGTACATTTGTTAGCAGTATAGAGTAGAGCAGAGGTCTCAGATCGGGAACTAAGGGGCTGAACTAGTCCTCAAAGTTATGTGCTTTTGTTTGGCCTATGTGTTGTTCTTTAATTAAAAAAAATTTTTTTTTAACATTTATTTATTTCTGAGAGACCGAGAGATAGCATGAGCAGGGGAGGGGCAGAGACAGAGGGAGACAGAGAATCCAAAGCAGGCTCCAGGCTCAGAGCTGTCAGCACAGAGCCTGATGTGGAGCTCGAACCCATGAACCGCAAGATCATGACCTGAGCTGAAGTCGGATGCTAAACTGACTGAGCCACCCAGGCACCCCTGTTCTTTAATTTTTTTTGATGGATTAAACACAAAGCAAGCCCCAAATGGTGTTTGGCCTTGGCAATTTACTTCTCTGAGTTTCAGTTTTATTACATGGTGAAATACTCCCACATTTGAGCACTAAATGAGATCACATATACAGAGCACATGGCACAAAGCAGGACACATTCTAGGTGTTTAGGAAATGGTAGCTTCTACTAATGACCATAGTAAGTGCACTAATGAATGTGACAGTGCAGAGATTTTCACCCACCTACCAGCTGCCATGAAGGCTTGATGTTCTCCAAACATCATTTAGAGAAACTGCTTCTTCTTTGAGTGACAGCCCAGAAGCTTTAATGACTTACCTTGAGGAATGTTGGCTTGCCTACCACTCGCTGCCTTGGTCCATACTTGGTCTCCAAAGCTTGCCTACCTTCAGATTTCAGACAGTATTTCCAGGAATGGTAGGTGTCTCGTGGCTGAAATCTGAGAGTGGGAAGGAAAACCATAAGTGGGGTCATCAGAAGGAATGCACAGTTTGCCAGAGTCTTCTATGTGGGAGCCATCCCTGGCATGTGTCTGTGTGGTGATTGACTCTTCAATCCTTTACCGAGTTACTCACCTTTGAAATTTTCTGAAAAGGTTTTTCTTTCCTTTCTTTCATGTTTATGTATTTTTGAGGGGAGGGGAAGGGGCAGAGAGAGAGGGAGACAGGACCTGAAGCAGGATCCGAGCTATCAGCACAGAGCCCAGTGCCGGGCTCGAACACACAAACTGCGAGATCGTGACCTGAGTCGAAGTCAAAGGCTTGACTGATCCATTCCGGCGCCCTGAGCTACTCACCTCTGTATCTCTAATCCTAGCACAGGACCTCGCAGAGGGGCAGGACCCAGTGAGGGTAGTTGAATGTGTTTATGAACAATTTTTTTTTTTTTTTAGTGTATGTGCTGCCGAAGCGGGCACATGAATACTTATTTTTTTACTTTTTAAAATCTTTTTGTGAAAAATTTCAAAGGTACACACAAATAGAACCACTGTATAATGAACCTCCAGGTACTTCTCACTCAGCTATAACAATTATTCACATTTACCACTCTTGGTTCAGCTATGCTCCCAGTTTTTTTTTTTTTCTGGAATATTTTAAAGCAAACAAGATATGATAATAAATGCTTTAGTATGCATCAGTAATGGATGAAGAATCTTTTGAAAGCACAACTATAATGTTATCATACCCAAGTTTAACAATAATTTATGTGCTACGTACTACCTGGTTTATATTTAAAATTCTACAATTGTCCTAAAATTTCTTTGTTTCTTTCTTTTCCTCCTCCCTCCCCGCTCCTTCCTGCTCCCTCCTCCCTCCCTCCTCCCTCACGTTCCTCCCTCCCTCCTCCCTCACCTTCCTCCCTCCCTCATCTTCCTCCCTCCTCACCCTCCTCCCTCCCCCCTCCTCCTTCATCTTCCTCCCTCCCTCCTCCCTCCTCCTCCCAGAGAAGGAGGTCTTGACAGGTCCTAGAGGCATGGGAGGTCCATAGTATCAGGCACTTCTAAAGCTTTTATCTTAGTTTCTCATTCCCTTCTCTAGTAAATACTGTTATCCACTAAAACATACCAGTGCTCCTTGGAGAAATGGCTGTTTCTAAGACTGGGAAGGCAAATACACAAGATAAGCCCAGAGCAGCTTGGAGTGCCAGAAAGTAAGGAAGCGTCAAAAAAATCTCACAATGAGAGGCTTCTGTGTGGCTCAGTCAGGTTGAGTGTTCAACTTCAGCTCAAGTCATGATCTCAGGATTTAGGAGTTCGAGCCCTGCATCAGGCTCTGTGCGGACAGCTCAGAGCCTGGAGTCTGCTTCGGATTCTGGGTCTCCCTCTCTCTCTGCCCCTCCCCTGCTCATGCTCTGTCTCTATCTGTCTTTCAAAAATAAATAAATGTCAAAAAAATTTTTTTTAAATCTCACAGTGATAAAGCTATGTCAAGGACACACAGGAGTCAATTGAAAGAGTTCCTGAAGACTGAGAGCTGGAACAATTTGAGCAACCAAATAGTCCAGTAGTATTGGATTATTATCCTGAAGTAAAAACAAAAAACAAAAACATCCAACTGTCCATGCTGATCTACATAAATAATGAAATAAATGGGGAGAACAGACAAACCTCTTATGCCAAAGAATTCCAAATAATTATGTAGATATTGTCTTTTCAAGGAGGGGGATCCTCAGACCCTAATCTTTAAGTATGGGTTTCACATAGTGACTTCCTTCCAAAGAAGATAGTAAGGATAGGGAGAATAGAGTGACTTTACAGTGAAGAAACCTGAGAAAACACTCCTCAGCCAGGTGGTCAAGGTTCACATCAACAGTATCCTTGAAAGCATGTACCCCTGGTATCATGGCACATCACCTGTGTTCTTCCTTTCATAAACCCTCATCCCCAGGCTACTGAGAAAACCATCAGATAAATCCCAGCACAGGGACATTCTACAAAAATACATCACCAGTATTCACACTGTCAACGTCATTAGAAACAAGGTATGTCTGGGGGACCTGAGTGGCCCAGTTACTTGAGCATCCCACTCTTGATTTCAGCTCAAATCATAAGCTCAAGGTCATGAGATCAAGCCCCAATGTCAGGCTTTGCACCGAGCGTGGAGCCCATTTGAGATGTTCTCTCCCTCTTCCTCTACCCCTCCCCCATGTCAAAAATAAAGAAATAAACAACAACAACAAAAAACACCAAGGTATGTCTGAGAAACTGTCACAGCCCGGAGGATCTTAAGGAGAACATGCTAAGTGTCATATAGTACCCTGGAAGAGAAAAAGGACATTAGGTAAAAAAAAAAAAAAAAAAAAAAAAGAAACATGAGGAAACAATGGGCTCTAGTTAATAATAAGGCGTCAGTATTGTTCTGCTAATAGTGACAAAGTCACCCTATTAATGTAAGATGTTAATAAGGAGGTCCCAGATGTGGGGGATATAGGGACTCTGTACCATAATCACATTTTTTTTTTGGCAAATCCAAAATTATGCTAAAATAAAAAGCTTATTCAAGAAAATCTACCCAATTATTTTCTTTATTCTTCTTTCTTGCAATGCCCCAGACTAAAGGAGAGGAAGAAAATGATCCATTCTACCACCATTACAATATCCATTCAGTATGCTGCTCAGGTATAAATTGGATTATCTAACTGTTAACACTAAGGTGTGACTTTCTAATAAGCTTAATATTTTCAGGTGGTATTTACATTTTAAAAGAGGCTCTGATTTACTCAAATCTCAAAATATAATACCCAGGAGACATTTTTGAGCTGAACTTTTTTTTTTTTTTTTAATGTTTATTCTTTTTTTTTTTTTTTTTTTTTTTAATTTTTTTTTTAACTTTTATTTATTTTTGAGACAGAGAGAGCATGAATGGGGGAGGGGCAGAGAGAGAGGGAGACACAGAATCGGAAGCAGGCTCCAGGCTCTGAGCCATCAGCCCAGAGCCCGACGCGGGGCTCGAACTCACGGACCGCGAGATCGTGACCCGGGCTGAAGTCGGACGCTCAACCGACTGAGCCACCCAGGCGCCCCTTAATGTTTATTCTTGAGAGAGATTTGGGGGGGGGGGGAAGGGTAGAGACAGAGAGGGAGACACAGAATCTGAAACAGGCTCCAGGCTCTGAGCTACCAGGAAAGAGCCCAATGTGGGGCTTGAACTCACGAATGGTGAGGTCATGACCTGAGCTGAAGTCAGATGCTTAACCAACTGAGCCACCTGGGCGCCCCAGAGGTGAGCCTTTTTGATGCTCTGTATCTGTGACTTCCATAAGCAATCCATACAGGAAGAATGACACAGAACTATATTCACAGACTTCCCAAAAGACTTGTAAAGTCTGTATAGAGAAAATTGATGGCCTTTTACACCACTATTTAATAAAATTTCAAAAGTTTAAGCCAGTAGAGACAAAGTGTGGTGCAGTGGAAAGATTTTGGCTACCCAGAGGGAACTGTGTTCTGATTATGATGCCAGCACCTATAACTTTGTGACTTTGTTCATGCTGCTTAATTGCTCTGTGTGCCAGTGTCCTTACCTAAATAGAGATAATTAAAGCTTGATAGTGGTGACTAAGTGGCATAATGCACATACAACACCAAGTATGGTGCTTAGCACATAGGAGATTTCAAAAAAGAAAAAAAAAGAAAAGATGATTACTACGTTGCTGTCGTCATCATGGACCATCGTCAATGGTTCCTTTATTTTCAAGCTGAGTAACGTGGAGCAGATTACCCAGCACCCTTCAGCATCAGTTTGCTTACATAAAATGGTGATAAAAACCACATATTCCATATAAAGTTTCTATGAAGAGTAAATGAAGTTAATGCTTTTATTGTGTTTTGTCTTGTGCTTTAGCACAGCTCTGTCTGTATCTGTCCATCCATCCATGCATCCATCTGTCTTCACAACTATCTATCGGTCTATCGATCTGTCATCTATCCATCCATCCTGTCTGTGTATCTATCTATCCATCCATACGTCCACCTTCCTTTACATCTATCCATCTATCTTTCTTTAAATTTTTTTTAACGTTTATTTATTTTTTGAGAGACTGAGAGAGACAGAGCATGAGCAGGGGAGGGGTAGAGAGAGAGAGGGAGGGAGTCACAGAATCCAAAGAAGGCTCCAGGCTCTGAGCTGTCAGCACAGAGCCTGAAGCGGGGCTCAAACTCAGGAGCTGTGAAATCATGACCTGAGCTGAAGTTGGATGCTTAACCCACTGAGCCACCCAGGTGCACCTATCTTTCTTTAAAGTTTACATGAACAGACTCCAGATTCCCCTAAATGTGGCTGACAAAATGGAGCTAGGAAATTTCCCATACAGGAATTTGTACTTTTTTTTTTTTTTAACAGTGGAAACGAATGAGTTTTGAAAAGGCTCAAAGGCCTTCTTTGATATTCATGTGTTCCAGATAAAATTCTCAAATAATGCATATAAATGAAGGAAGCTTTAACCTGCAATAATTAAAGAAAAAACTATTGGTTTTGAATAATATTGAAACTGTGGGTTTATTACATTTTCAGGGCCTTGAATTTAGAGTACAAAATAAAGCCAAGGCCAGGGAGGCTGCCTCTTCTTGAAGGTTACTCCTAATTGTTAATTTGTTGAATTAAAAAATTGTTGGTGCTTTCTTGCTAGTGGCACTGAGGCCAGCTGAGGAATCATTAATAATTCTGGGTGCTTTGAAGCCTGAAGCCAGGAATACTTCCCTTATTTTTCAGTGCAGATGCTCAAATAGCAGCATCCTTGTGAGCCGTCTGTCAGTAAGTGTGCCAACTTTATGCTTACACTGTGATAAGAAACACAGTGGTTAAATATCCTTAGTTATCCTGTTCATCCCACTCTACATGGGGACCAACTTAAGACCACATATTGTGTCCTCCCTCTGGCAACACAAAGACCCACTTTCTTCTCCTATCCAGCTACCAAACAGGCAGACCTCATGGTCAAATGGTCTGGTTGAGTCAGACTCTGAGATCTTTTGGATTAACTGGGAAACCAACATAGAACAGGAAGGGAAGGGAAAGGACAGGAAGGGAGCCCCGCATTGAATCCTGAACAATGCTGACCTTTGGAGTCACGGAGAGGAAGAAGAGCAACAGATAGCTATGAAGGCATGACCAGGGACAGAGGAGGATAACCGAATGTTCTAGAAGTCAACAGAGCCCAGCACTTCGATGGGGTCTTGTTGAGTGACCTTGAGAGACTGAGTAAAATAAAGACCAAAACATGGGCATTGGGTTTGATAACATGGTGGACATCATTGGTAATATTGGCAAAAGAAGTTTCTATGGAGTGGGGTTAGAAGGGGAGGGAACTAAGGGGGAGAAGCAAATGGGGCATGAGGATGTGGGGGAAACCCATGTTTTTATTTGTGCTTGAAAATTTTCATAATTAAAAGCATTTCTAAGACTAATATCAAAAACTGGACATGCACACACACACACCCCCCTCACGTTTCATTTAATGGATGACGTAGCATGTGAACCCAGCTCCATAGGATCTCCATGCTGTTCCACCCTGCCCTCCCCCACATTTTCGTGGCACCAGCCACCACTCTGCCCAAAGTAAGCCATGTGCAATTTTTCCTTTTCAGATGCCTTAGTGATCAGATTCCTTTGCTACTGTCCTTCTGAGACACATTGTTTACAGGGCTCAATATGACCAGCTGGCTCCTGGCTCCTCTCTAACTCCCTCTCACCACTTTCTTCCCATTACAACCCTCCAGCCATTTTGGCTTCCTTGCAGATCCTTGAACAAACTCCTATATCTCCTCAGGACTTGTGCACCTCTTCTCCCTTCTGCCTTGGCGCTCTCGTGCGTTCGTTCTCTCTCTCTCTCTCTCTCTCTCTCTCTCAAAGCAAACCAATAAACTTTAAATAATGACCTTTATTCATAGTTATTAAGTAAAGGTAATCTGGGAGTCTTGGAGTTGGTGGTTGAGGGAAGACCTAGAAAGCATCTAGATCAGAATTCTCCACCAATTCTATGTTGATTAGGTGAATCTGTGGGGAAAAAAAAAAAAAAGCAGAATTAAGCATGTAGAGTTACTCCCTGTGCATGTGCAAGTTAAACCCTTGGAGAATTGCAACACGTGTTACCATAGGGTCAGTGAGAAGTTCTATCACCAATAAACTAGCCTAACTTGAATTAACCCACACTGACTGGGCAATTTGCCTGCAAGAAATTTTCTTATCATAAACATTTTATTCCTTTGGAAGTTTTCGTGGCACTATATTTGTGTGGAATGCATAGAAATGCATCAATGTGCATGCAATACAGCATGGCGAGGAGGATCAGTGGGGTGCAGTAATCAAGAGTATAGACGCTCAGGCCAGGTCTGCCTTGATTAGGTCCTGGCTCTTTGACTTTCAGCTGTATAGCTTTGGGCAAGTTACTCAATCCTGTGACTCAGTTTCCTCATGTGCGAAATGAAGATAATAATAGTAGGACCTACCTCATCTAGTTGTAATGAGGATTAAATGGGTTAATCCATGTAAATTCTTGAAGAAATGCCTGACCCATATAGCAAGTAACCACTAGCTTGCAACAGTTTTACAAGCCATGTGTTTTTCTTTTTTTTTTTTTTTAATTTTTTTTTTTTTTAACGTTTATTTATTTTTGAGACAGAGAGAGACAGAGCATGAACAGGGGAGGATCAGAGAGAGAGGGAGACACAGAATCTGAAACAGGCTCCAGGCTCTGAGCGGTCAGCACAGAGCCCAACGCGGGGCTCGAACTCACGGACCGTGAGATCATGACCTGAGCCGAAGTCGGACACTTAACCGACTGAGCCACCCAGGCGCCCCGCCATGTGTTTTTCAATAAAAATAAGTAACAACACAGTGTTGGTTTCAAACTCTTTAGACCCTTGCAATTTTCTTGTTTTTAAAATTTTTTTAAATGTTTAAAAAAATTTTTTTAAATGTTTTCTTTATTTTTGAGACAGAGAGGAACACACAGAATCCTTAGCAAGCTGTAGTCTCTGAGCTGTCAGCACAGAGCCCAACTTGGAGCTCGAACCCACAAACTGAGAGATCATGACCCGAGCCAAAGTTGGAGGCTTAACCAACTTGAGCCACCTAGGCACCCCTAGACCCTTGCTATTTTCAAACACAAAGGGGGCTTCAGCCCTGTGATAGTGACAAGGAATTTTGACTCCCTTTCTGGGAACTATTCTTGGGCAATTTGAAAACCTGTCTGGCCCATTTTGCTGAGTGCTTAATGAACCCACGTAACCTCTTTTTTTTTTTTTTTTTTTGGCTAAACTTTTTATTTCATTTTATTGTTATCTCTAGTTTGTATTATTTTACAACTCTGGTCAAGTTTTCATTTATATGTCATTTAATATTTTATATTTCCCATCCTTTTGTTTTTTCTTACCTTCCTCTTTGACCTCGATCTTTCTATGTCAACACTTTCTACAAATCCCATATGTATAATAATGTACAACTATAATAATACTTGCTCCCTTATTTATTAAAAAAATTAAAATTTGAATTCCAATATAGTTACCACACGGTGTTATAGTAATTTTGGGTGTAGAATAGAGTGATTTGATAATTCTATACATTATTCAGTGCTCCTCATGGTAAGTGTACTCTTAATCCCCATCACCTCTTTCACCCATCTACTAACCCACCTCCCCTCTGGTAACCATCAATTTGTTCCCTGTAGGTAGGAGTCTGTTTTTCTTTTCTTTTTTCCTTTTTTTTTGTTGTTGTTCATTTGTTTTGTTTTTTGGATTCCATATATGAGTGAAATCATACGGTATTTGTCTTTCTCTGACTTATTTCACTTAGTATTATGCCCTCTAGGTCCACCTATGTTGCTGCAAGATTTTGTGCTTTTTTATGGCTGAGGAATATTCCAGTGTGTATATTTACATATATACACTGCATCTTCCTTATCCATTCATCACCCGATGGACACTTGGGCAGCTTCCATATCTTGGCTCTTGTAAATAATGCTGCAGTAAACACAGGGGTGTATATATCTTTTTGCATTAGTGTTTTCCTATTCTTTGGGTAAAAACTAGTAGGGGAATTACTAGATACTATGGTAGTTCTCTTTTTAATTTTTAAGGAATCTCCATACTGGTTTCCACGGTAGCTACACAAGTTTGCATTCCCACCAACAGTGCATGAGTGTTCCTTTTTCTCCACGTCTTCACCAAGACTTGTTATCTCTTGAGTTTTTTATTTTAGCCACTCTGACAGGTGTGAGGTGATACCTTATTGTGGGTTTGATTTGCATTTCCCTAGTGATGAGAGTGATGTTGTACATCTTTTTATATGGCTGTTGGCCATCTGGATGTCTTCTTTGGAGAAATATCTATTCATGTCTTCTGCCCATTTTTAATTGGATTCATTTGGTTTTTGGTTTGGTTGTTTGACATTGAGTTGTATAAATTCTTTATATATTTTGGGTACTAACCCTTTATCAGATATATCATTTGCCAATATCTTCTCCCATCCAGTAGGTTGCTTTTATTGATGGTTTGCTTTGCTATGCAGAAGCTTTTTATTTTGATATATTCTCAATAGTTTATTTTTCCTTTTGTTTCTCTTGACTCAGGAGACATATCTAAAAAAATGTTGCTATGGCGGATGTTAAAGAAGTTACTACCTGTGCCCTCTTTTAGGATTTTTATGGTTTCAGGTCTCACATTTAGATTCTTAATACATTATGAGTTTCTTTTTATGAATGGTGTAAGAAAGTGGTCTAGTTTCATTCTTCTGCATGTTGCTGTCCAGCTTTCCCAGAACCATTTGTTGAAGAGACTTCTTCCCACTGCGTGTTCTTGCCTCCTTTGTCGAAGATTAATTGGCCATATGATTGTGGGTTTATTTTTGGGCTCTCTGTTCTGTTCTGTTGATCAATGTATCCATTTCTTGTTCCAGTTCTATACTGTTTTGATCACTACAGCCTTGTAGCATATCTTTAAATCTGGAATTGTTATCCGTCCTGCTGTGTTTTTCTTTTTCAAGATTTCTTCAGCTATTCTGGGTCTTTTGTGGTTCTATACAAAGTTTTAAGATTTTGTTCTAGTTCTGTGAAAGGTGCTGTTGGTATTTTGATAGGGATTGCAATTAAATTTGTGGATTGCTTTGGGTAGCCCAGAGATTTTAACAATGCTTGTCCTTCTAATCCATGAACATGGAATATCTTTCCATTTCTTTGTGTCACCTTCCATTTCTTTCATCAGTATTTTATAGTGTTGAGAGTACAGGTCTTTTACCTCCTTGGCTAAGTTTATTCTTAGGTATTTTATTATTTTTGGTGCACTTGTAAATGGGATTGTTTTCTTAATTTCTCTTTCTGCTATTTCATTATTAGTGTATAGAAATGTGACAGATTGCTGTGTAATGATTCCACATGACCTCTTGATTCCTTCCTTGCTTGCTAGTGAGCCACACTCAAACTTAAGAGAACGTGCAATATCCATGTCCTGGCTCTCCAGAAATCCAATTGTCTTTCACAAGTGTATCATTTCCCTCTTTCTCTGCTTCTGTCTTTGCTGTCTGTCTTCCTCTGCTTTTCTTTCTATCTCTTTTTCTGTGTCTCTCTCATACACATATCAAACAATACACGTTTTGTTTGTATATATGGTCTCCCTGTGTGTGTATACATATGTATATGAGTGTATGCATATGCCTGTGTATGTGTGTGTCTGCCTGTGTATGTGTGTGTCTGCCTGTGTGTGTGTCTCTGTGTCTACATGTGTGTCTCTGTGTGTTTGTGCATGTGTGTATCTGTGTGTGTGTATCTGTGTCTGTGTGTGTGTCTGTGTATCTGCATGTGTGTTTCTGTATGTTTGTTTGTGAGTGTTCATGGGTGTTTTGTGTGCATGTGTGTGTGTGCATCTGCACGTGTGTTTGTATTTGCATGTGTATCTGCATGTCTGTGTGTGTTTGCATGTGTGTCTTTGTGTGTGTGCATGTGTGTCTGCATG
Source organism: Panthera pardus (assembly GCF_024362965.1). Classification (NCBI taxonomy): domain Eukaryota; kingdom Metazoa; phylum Chordata; class Mammalia; order Carnivora; family Felidae; genus Panthera; species Panthera pardus. The sequence continues at coordinate 6,971,122 of NW_026526980.1, read as the reverse complement.
TGTGTGTGTTTGCATGTGTCTGTATATGTCTGCCTGTGTGTTTGCATGTGTGTGTCTTTGTTTTGCATGTGTATCTGCGCATGTCAGCGTGTGTGTTTGCTTGTGTATCTGTGTGTGTCTGTGTTTACATGTGTATCTGTGTGTGTTTGCTTGTGTATCTGTGCATGTCTGTGTGTTTGCATGTGTGTCTTTGCATGTCTGCGTGTGTGTTTTCACGTGTATCTGTGCGTGTTTTCACGTGTATCTGTGCATCCCTGTGTTTTCCATGTGTATCTCTGTGTTTGCACGTGTGTGGATGTCTCTGTGTGTGTTTACATGTGTGTGCATGTCTGTTTGCATGTGTGTCTTTGTGTGTTTGCATGTGTATGGGTGTGTCTCTGTTTTGCATGTGTATCTGCATGTCTGTGTGTTTGTGTGTATGTTTGCATGTGTGTGCATGTCTGTGTGTGTGTTTGCAAATGTATTTGTGTGTATCTGTGTTTGTGTATCTGTGCATGTCTGTGTTTGCATGTGTGTCTGTGTGTGTCTGCGTGTGTGTTTGCATGTGTATCTGTGTATCTCTGTGTTTTGCATATGTATCTGTGTGTGTTTGCATGTGTGTGCGTGTCTTTTTGTGTGTGTGTCTGTGCATGTCTTTGTGTTTGCACGTGTGTTTGTGTGTGTCCGTACGTGTGTCTGCATGTGTGTGTGCACGCATAACCCTTTCCCCAGACGTGACTCTGCTTCTTGGTCTCGCAGCTTCTAGCAGCCCTCTCTCCCTTTGTCACAAGGGGGTCAGACTCCAGAAGACCCGCCCGCCCACCGTCCCCCTGACTTCCAGCTGAGCAAAGTGGAAGATAAGGGCCGCTCCAAATGGCTCCTTTTCTCTGACTCCACATTGTGAACATGCCAGTGTTTATTTGGCCGCATGGTCCATTTGGGACAATTTCCCTTGCAGTCCTGCTAAAAATCACCCCATTTTCTTTCAGCCTTTGTCCTCTTTTTGCCTCAACCCCACCTGAGGTCAGACACCTTTCTTCTCTGTTTTTCAGTTATCTCTGGTGCTTTTATTCCCATCAGCAACTTAAACTGCTACCTAGCAATTTGAGTCAGGGTGTTCAGCCTCTGATTTTTGAGAGAAACACACCCCTGATATTAAGTGGTTCACAGGCCCCATCCTCTGTCTGTGTCGTTTAATGGGATGAATAATGAAGGAGCAACAACAAACCAAATCCAACTACTTCTTTTGGGTAATTCTCCTATTGATTGCTCCCTAATCAGAAAGCCTGTGGTCTTCATGTGAAGCAAAGACATTTGAAGCCAGCATTTTTATCACATTTGTCCAGCATAGATTGGAAGCTGATTTTCAAAACATCAGAACGATATCTAGAAGAACCTGTCCTGTTGGGGGTTTGCTTTCGTAGGCTAAGAAAATATCCCAACAGCTTTTTGACCTATGAAATCTGTCTTCAGAAAGTGGTTTCCACATGTGTGACATATTTAGCCTGCCTCGGAAAAACACAATTTATATTTGACAGTTTTAATATTTTGAACACTGCATGTGGACATTTTTATCAGGCAGGTTGTTTATGTTGACAGTGGGAGTTTGCAAACTAATGAAGAAAATAAGAAAGGAAATTAGCTTGAAGCTGCTGAGTATTTGCGAGCAGAAGGTAAATGAAGGAGGTACCAATGTCTAGAAATAATTGCCATCGCTGCCATGGTCCTCCATTAGCGCTGCCAGAAGACCCAGGGTCTGACAGTTAAATTAAAGCTTGCAACCCAGTGAAAAATTAGCAGAAAGCTTGAATTCTGGTAACATCACACTGCGTGCCATTTACTGTAGGGCTTGACAACTTTGTTCCATTCATAATATTCATTGGGGGGGTAAGACAGTTTGGGAGACGTAGAAAACACTTTTAGCTGTAGCAGGCAGTGTTTACAAAGCGATGATCCAGCCAGTTCGCCATGACAGTGAGGGCTTGCTCAGGGAATTTCTTCTCTTGTTATGTGACACTGGATGATGACTGGAGTCTGAACTTTGACATCAGACAGAGTTGAGTATAAAGCCCAGCTCCATCTGGGTGGACCCTACTGGCTTTGTGCCTTTGGGCTAGGGACTTAAGCTTTCTGTTCCTTAGTTTTCTCACCTTCAAAGTGTAGCTAATAATATGACCTACCTCATAAGATTATGAAGGAGTCCATGAGATAATGCATTAAAGGGCCTTGCACCATGTCTGGCACTTCATAAACAATGTAGTTGCTGTTGTTCAAGAAGGCGGTAGAAGAGGAGTTTAGTTACAGTGGAAATGTTTGGAGGCTTCATGGGAAAGGTGCAAGTTGAGGTTCATCTGAACTACGAGTAAGGGTCTGACATGAGCATATGGGTTGGGAGAAGAAGGGCAGCCTAGAAAGAGGAGAAGCGTCCACAAAGATCTGCGGAGGCAAACAGTTGATGGCCTCTTCAGGGCTTGAGAGAAGGACCGGGAGCAGCGAATGACCTTGAACTAAAATAGTCTCACGACCACTTTCTCTGTCACTCCTCAAGCATTGGAAGTGGTCTTTCTGAATAGCCGGGTAACTTGCTTCAAGCTAGGTTCTCTTGTTCAGTTCTTAAGCATCCAAGACCCAAGGAAGGGCCACCCAGCAAGGTAGTTCACCATCTCTCCTAAGACCCTTGATGCATTCCCCCTTTCCCCTTCCCCTTGGCTGGCTCTTGCCAATCTGGTGGATGAAAAATGGTATTTTCTGGCTGATGCCTCATTTAGGAAATAGGTACAATGCTTCAGTTCAAATATAATGCTACAGTCTTTTAAGAAACGGCGTTATCTGTCGGAATCAGGTATATAAATACCCCTTCACCCACGAATCCAATTTTGAGGAATCTGTCCTACACAGCTGAGTGTACCAGTGCATAAAGATAAATGTACTAGCATGTCTATTGCAATATTATTGAAAACGGCTTAAAAAGGCAGAAGCAAATCCAATGTTGTCCACTGATGAAGATAGTTGAATTAACAGGGAGGGTTACTCCTTCTATGGAATACGATACAGCTTTTATAGGAATTGATTACATCTCGATGTATCAACATCTCTCTGAGCCAGTTACATGCTATAACGTGAATAGTATGATCCAGTTTTTTTAAAAAAGCAGGAAAACTTTTTCTGTGACACATGGTTGTAGGAACATAAAAGCGTGGAAACACACCCACCAAACTTAGCTGTGTTTCCTTGCTGGAAGGGTGTCCGGGATTGAGAAAAGAGGGAGCAACAGTTGCCCTTTTCTTTGTAAACCTGATTTTGACTTGTTACCACCAGCATGCATTTTGTAGCTTGAAAGGAAAATGCACGAAAATACATAAAAACGGCACTTAGCTGCTGAATAGAGGATACGGGAAAAGAAACGTGGAGTGAAAGGGAAGGAAAATTGTGGAAGCCATGAGCAGGAAAGGAGAATGACAGCCACTTTTGTTGATGTGTGTGCTGGGCTGGCTTTTGCTTGAGGGGGAGTATGTCTCCCTTCTTGTACGGTAGAGAGGGAAGCCAGCCAGTCAGGGCATGTGTCTTAGCTTGGCATGGAAACTTCCTTGCATGAGGCAGTCCCTGCTCACCTGTGCAGCATCGTCTCCCCCCCAATCTTTAGGTGTGAGTACCATTGAGCTGCTTGCCTGGCAGCCCACATGCCATCATAAACACACACGTGCACACATGCACACACACGTGCACAAACAGTCATGCGTGTACTTTCTGTGGTTTCTCACCTCTGTGTTGTTCTTTAAGCCCAGAGCACTTCTCACGTTTCTTTTTTCTTTTTAATTTTTAAAAGCTTATTTTGAGAGAGAGAAAGAGGAAGCAAGTGGGGTAGGGGCAGAGAGAGAGGGAGAGAAACCCAAGCACACTCCACAGCCACAGCGCAGAGCCTGATGTGGGGCTTGAACTCCCAAACCGTGAGATCATGACCTGAGCTGAAGTCGGACGCTTAACCAACTGAGCCACTTACAATTCACCTAGGTGAATTTGTATTTGGCTTCCGTTTCAGATGAGGAAATGGAGGTCAGAGCAGTGGCGTGACCCATTCAAGGACCCACGGTGAAATGCTGATAGAATCAAATATTAAGGCCCTGCCTGCAGACTCCTACCTTGGGACGTTTCCGCTTCACCTATACTGTGAATTGCACAAACGTACACACCCCAGTGGAATGCATTGGTGACTCTGTTACTGTTATTCAGGTGTGGTTTGTAGTTTGGGTCATGTCAGACTCCCTCTGATTCATTTGTTGACTAGCTCTTAGCCAGACCATAATATCCTAATGACCAGGTGGATGAGTTAGGAAGCTTCCCCCTGCAAGTAACAGGCAAATCTAACTTAAAGGAGCTTAAACAAATTACGGAGGCATATTCTTTCATGCAAAGAAAAGTTTGCCTTAAGACATGAGCTAGAACTGAAGGGTCCCCATCTTTCTTCTCTGCCACCCTCCGCTTGTGACTTTTATCCTCTGGTGGCTCCCCTCCTGGTTACAGGGGATTTGCTGCAGTTCTGGTCCTCTTGGTCTGCACACAAAAACAGTCAAATATGGGGAGAGCAAGGAGTCTGGCTTGTATACTTTTAAAAGAGGAGACGGCACCGGGGTGGCTCAGCCATTAAGCATCTGACTTGGGCTCACGACGTGATCTCACAGTTGGTGAGTTCGTGTCCCACATCGGGTGATTTGGAGCCCCACATCCGGTGAGCTCGAGGCCCAGGTGAGCCTCACTTCTCCCCCAACCCCTCCGTCTTTCTGCCCTCATGGGATTTTCCCTCTCTCTCTGCCCCTCCCTCACTTGCGCCCTCTCTCTCTCTCTCTCTCTCACTCTCTCAAAATAAAACAAGTAGAAGATAGTAGACAAAAACTCCACCAAGTCCTCCTCTGTGGGTCTGGGCAGTAAGGGATTAAAGTTGCCCAAACGTTTGACCGTTGGCCCCAGATACTGGGTGGTAACCTCTAAGCCCTTGGAGTGTCCTGCCTGATAAGAATGTCTTTGTTTACCTGATGGTCTTGGGCTATGGCCCATAGTCTATGTTAACAAGGCCTTGGGCCTTGCTTTGTGGCTCACCCTCTGGAGGGGCTGCAGACTAACTTTAGCCATGGGGCTGGTCAGTCATGTCTACATGACTGAGCCCCAGCAAAACTCTGGGTACCAAGATTCAGGTGAGCATCCTTGGGTGGCAACACTCCATGCATATCATCACACATGGCTATTGGGAGAAATCAGTACAATCTGCGTGACTCCACTGGTGAAGGTCAACTCGAGGCTCCATGCTTGGTATCTCTTGGACCTCTTCCCTTGGCTGATTTCAATCTGTGCTCTTTCACTGTAATAAACCATAACGATTGGTATAGTTGAAGTAAAGTATCAAAACTGAGGGTGGTCTTGGAGACCCCCAAACTTGTAGTTGGTGTCGGACGGGAGGACAGTCTTAGAGACGGTGTCCTTCTCCATAGGTCCTGTTGACCAGAGCTGTGTCCTATGCTTGTTTCTCTGTCAATCACAGGCAAGTGGAACTGCCTTGGGTGGCTTGGATTGAAAAAGATTTAGCCCCCAGGACGGTGAAGAGCCTCCCCTGGAATGTTGGGCCTGTGATTCTTGAGACTTCTCTTAGGAATGAAGAAGGAGGGGCAATCATAACTGTCGGGATGCAGCTGACAGTGTCTACAACAAATTGTTTTTTATCACTTTCTTTCTCCTTGCTGGGAGCAGTGCAGCACCCCAAAGGGGCATTTTACCTCTGCTCTCTGGATCTGGCCATGCTTCCTACGGCCTGAAGGACCGTGCAATTTTCATTCCAGACCGCAACACTGATAAACTTGTCGATGTTTTGATCCCCCTGGGATCCAAAAGGCTTTGGAAAAAAGCCGCTTGGCCTGACCTTTCCCTATGATCAGCTTTTGTGCAAAATAAGAACAAAAAAATATCAGTGTAGAAACCTGAGAGAGTTCTTCCTTAAAGACCTCTTTCTATCACTGACCACCTCCCGTCAGCAGAGGCCTCGCATCCCAACCAGCCTCAGCTTTTGGCCTACAAGTTGTTTCTGGAGATGTGAGTGTCCCATAAAAATAATAAATTCTTATAATAATGATATTAATGTATTGAGGGTTATTCTATACCACGTATTGTGCAGAGAGGCTCTGAATCCATTACCTCATTTAATCTCATTTTAAATCCCATTTCAACGAATGTGAGGTAGGTTTTGATTACATTTGTGTGTAGACGAGCAAACTGAGGCCCAGAGAGGTGAAGTAACTTGCCCATAGTCACACAGCCGGTAAGTGCTATAGTCAGAGCTGGATGCTTCTCAAGCAGAGTCTCAAGCTACTAAGCTACACTGCCATGTCGTGAGTTCATATCGGTGGGGAGAGGGGTTTTATCAGAGGAGTAGGAGGTTGCCACTGAGGGGTTTGGAGCACAGGATGGCTTGCTCATTTTGAAAAGGGCATTTGGGTAATATCAGAGTGTTCCAGAATGCCCTTGGTAGGCTTGTCCAGCCTACTCCTGGAGTTTATTTGAGAACGACCTTGCATGCTTCAACCAAAGAAACATTTCTTTGATCTATTTTATGTTAGGTCTTGGATTCCATGTAATATTTCATTTGAGTAGAACATTTCACTGTCCTTAGAAAAGAAAATTAGAAATCCTTTCATCTAGATGAGAGTGGAAAATCTATGGCCTGTGGACCAACTCTGGGAAGTTGCCCATTTTTAGAAATAAAGTTATACGGGAACACAGACATACCCATGCACTGGACATATCGTCTACATTTGCTTTTGTTGTAAATGGCAGAGTTAAAAAATGTACCATCTTCTCCTTTCCAGAAAACATTTGTGGACTTCTGATCTAGATCAGGGTGTCTTAACCTTGTCACTTGACGTTTGGGGTCAGATCTTTATTTAAATTTTTTTAGTGTTTTTTTTTTTTTTTTTTTTTGAGAGAGAGAGTACTCACTGGAGGGGAAGGACAGAGAGAAAGGGAGACAGAATTCAAAGCAAGCTCTGCACTGTGAGAGCAAAGGCCATCATGGGGCTCGAACCCACGAATGGTGGGATCATGACCTGAGCCGAGGTCAGACGCTCAACTGAGCCACCCAGGCTCCCGTGAGTCAGATCCTTATTTTTGGAGGATTTTGATCTATGTGTTGTAGGGTGTTGAGCAGCATCCTTGACATCCACCCACTACACCCCAGTGGCAACCCCCACCCCAATTGTCAATGAATACCTTCAGTCAACCAGCACATCCATGATCTCTAGATCGTGTTCTTATTATGTTCATTATTATTATCATGTTCGATATTATGTTCTTTCCAGATCTGACATTCTAGGCATGGTTTCTTACAGTCATTTCAATGAAAGTGGCCAATAGATTTTGGCTACCGTTTTTATAGAATTTATTCATGAGTATTGAGGGAGAAACTATTGTGTGCCTCTGTGACATCATTTTCTGGATAGATCTTTTTAGCTATTCAACTCCAAATGGATCATTTCATCAATATGCTTTCAAAATGACTCTTTTAGGGGCGCCTGGGTGGCTCAGTTGGTTAAGCAGCCAACTTCGGCTCAGGTCATGGTCTCATGGTTAGTGAGTTCGAACCCCATGTCGGGCTCTGTGCCGACAGCTCAGAGCCTGGCGCCTGCTTAGGCTTCTGTGTCTCCCTCTTCTCTCTGCCCCTCCCCAACTTGCGTTCTGTCTCTATCTCTCAAAAATGAAGAAACATTAAAAAAATAATTCTTTGGCAAGGCATATTTTGGCCTCACTTAGGGTGGCAGATGGTAACCTGAGGCTTGGGGAAGGAGGAGACGTCTGGTGTTGAGATCTCAGTTTAGCCAGATTGGACACGTCAATGAAATTTCTCTGACCTTCAGTTTTTTTGTCTCTGCCCTGGGAACAATAATGACTACCTTACTGAGTGGTTGTGACACTCATAGGAGATGATGTCATGGAAACAAGGAGCTTAGAAAAGATGGCCTGGAGGTTATTTGTATATGCATCTCCAAAGGGTACAGCAACATTGAGCCAAAACACCCTCCTGGTACACACTGGATTTCCAGCAGAATAGGAGAGATACCTCTCTAAAGCCCGGAAGTTTTGAGAAAGTTTATGAAACCATGCATTTTCGTAATTCTCTTTGGGGCTGGTAAAGAAGTATCACTGTGTAGCTGAGACATACAGGAGGATGGAATAAAATAACATTGAACGTACGCCACGTTTTATGACTTGGTGATTATAAACTCTTAGGAGCTGGAATATCACTGGAGGGTTAGACAAGAAAATGATGCTTGATTATAATATGTCCAGGACCACAGTGTTAGTACCATAATTAAAAAAAAAATCTAGTTTGAGACCCTAATTCTTTTCATTTTCACAATGCCTCCTGCTTTTGTGAATCCTAAGAATTAAGAGATCCTCTGTACCTGTGCCATTGTCAAGTATTGAAATCATTGTCTCCAAATCTATTTCATTGAACTCATAGCTATAGAGTTGTCTACCGTTTAGACATTTCCCTGTGGCCTAAAGATTGCACCGTGGTGTAATCATGTAAGCTAATTATCTGTGGTTGAAATTTTGGTTCAGGTTCAGCTTTTCTAATAGGAGATTTTATAATTAGGTTCTGTGCCACTCTATGGGTAGCACCTTTTCCTTATGTCTATGTACGTGTGTGTGTACATGGTAACATTAAAGATGTGATGTGTGGAAGGCCATCCAGGGAACGTGAATAGTCTGAAGGTCTCCATGCAAATGCTGACACTATCCATGACCTTTCCAATCAGCATGTGGAGCCTGGGCTAGAAGCCAACAAGTCGGGGCTACACTCTGCTTTTTGCCAATTATCTGCTCTGTGTCCTTGAGAGAGTAACCCCACTCTGGGCCTCAATTTTCCCCTCCGTAAAATGAGCACATTAGATAAACAGAGCTTTTGCCATTGAAGTTCCCACTCCTCCTCTCCATCAGGTCTTTCTCGCCCTCTGACCTCCAGCCCCATGTTTAGGCCATTTTAACATATTCAACTCCAAAGTCCTTCTCTTTTACCTCCCCCTTTCCAATTCATTGCTTCCTGCTGAGCTGACTGTTAATGGCACTGTTACAGGATCATTTTCCGGAAAAGGTAAAATCATGACTCCCGTAGCCATGCAAAATAAATGTGTGTGTGTTCACTGGGTTGAGTAGTGTCCCCCTCCAAATTCACATGTACCCAGAATCTGTGAATACGATCTTATTCAGGGGTAGGATCTTTGCAGGTGTAACCAAATTGAGATGAAGTCATGCTGGATGAGGATGGTCCCTAAATCCGATATCTGGTGCCCTCGGAGAAGAAATCTGGAAACAGGGAGAATGCTGTGTGCAGACAGAGGCAGAGAGTCAGAGTGATGCATCTATGAACCAAAGATTGCCAGCAAACATAAGAAGCTAGGGAGAAGCAAGGAAGGATTCTCTCCCAGAGCCTCCAAGAGAGCCTGACCCCACAGACACCTTGCTTTCAGACCTCTGTCCTCCAGAATTTTGAGAGAGTAAGTTTCTGTGCTTTGTGACCACTAAATTTGAGATAATTTATTATAGCAGCCCTTGGAAACAAATACATGGGGAGAAGGTAGCAGAAAATAATCCGATTTGATTTGACGAACTTTTGCTGAGGGTCTGTGTGGTGGCTTCCAGCCTTGTGGCAGGTGTGGGGGATTTGGAAGGGGCTGTTAACAGTCACCATCGATAACACATGGTAGGGGCCACACCATTTGGGCTGATTCGTCTTCCTTTTTTGGTCTTCCAAATGGATCCTTCTTTCCATTACAATGTTTGGCTTTTGTCATTGGATTGGATCCCTCTTGTTGACCACTACAAACCCTGTCAGCCCCACCTTTTACTCCATGTGCCGCTGTGGTAACCAGGTGAGAGCAGATGTCAAGAGACTTCAACAGCTCAGCCTTCACCCAAGACTCTCAGGATGTACCTCTAGCTTCTTGTCTCAGGGCTTCGCTAATACCCCGGTGGTAACTCAGGTGGCTTGTAGGAGCTTACTGGCATTCATAGGGGACCCAGGAGTGTGTATGTGCACATGCACACACGCGTGTGTCTGGTTCATGCCCATGAGGCCACTCCTGAACGATGCATACAGGGTATCTTGGCATTGTTTTCCTTTTCTCTGTTCCTCTTCCCTGGACCCTCACTCCAACTCCCTACAATCCCTGACCAAGTAAGCTACTGGCACACTGACCCTTGTCACTGGTCTCACTCTCAGGAGACCCAGGCTGAGACGGTGTTCCCCTCACTCCACAGCATCTTCCTCTGTCAGATCTTCCTTCCACCCAACCCCAGGCTTGAGTCATTCCCTTCTTTGCTTTGGGACCATTTACCTTCTGCGCCATTTTGATACTAATGGGATGTAAATGTGAATTATTAGGGAAGTGGAGTCAGTTGGAGGGTTCTCCCAGATGTGTGTTCTTACCTGCTGGGGGTTGCTCTGGACAGCAGAGTGAGATCCTCCTTGTCTGCACTCAGACCCCTCAGGTGCTTCTGGGGGCCTGTGGCCGGAAGGTGAAGGGCCATTTCTAGCTCTCTGTTGCTTCTTTCAGGCAGGAACAGAGCCTTTAGGGGCTCCAAGCACAGTGTTGTTTGGTTTACTATGGCAACAGCAACAAATGACCACAAACGAATGGGTCAAAACAGTATACATCTATTATCTTACCGTTCTGGTGGTCAGAAATCCTAAAATCAAGGTGTTGGCAGGGGCTACATTCCCTTTGGAAGTTTTAGAGGCATATCTCTCTCCTTGTGTCTTGCAGCTTCTGGGGGCCACTGGCAGTGTTAAGCTTGTGGCCCCTTTCTCCATCTGAGAGGGTACGATTTTTACCCCCAAGTCCATCATCCCATCTCTGACCTCCTGCCTTTGTGTTAAAAGGATTCCTGTGTCAGGGTGCTTGGGTGGCTCATTTGGTTAAGCCTCTGACTTTTGAATTGACTCAGATCATGATCTCATGGCTCATGAGATTGAGCCCTGCTTCAGGTTCTGTGCTGACAATATGGAGCCTGCTCTCCCTCTCTGTCTCTGCCCCTCCGCTGTTCTCACTCTTTCCATCTCTCAAATATAAGTAAATAAACTTTAAAAAAAACCCAAAAGGATTACTGTAGTCGCCCTGAGCTTAGCCAGGTCATTCAGGAAAACCTCCCCATCATTATACCCATAATTTAATCACATCTACAAATTCCCTTTCACCGCATGTTACCTTTATCATATTCATAGGTTCTGGGGATTAGGGCATGGAAATATTTGAATGGGACATTATTCTGCTTATCTTACTTTTTTTCATCTTATTTGGTGAAAAGATCCTATCCATCTATCTATTGCTCCATCCATCCATATCATCTATCATATATCTGTCTACTTAGCCTATATACTTACCTATTTTACTCACCATGATTCTTAAGTAATGAGAGACTTTTATACCTGGCATAAATCTCAAACAAAATGAAACTTGGAACAAAGAGCCTTCAAACAATGAAATCACTACAAAGGAACAAGATAATTTTAGAAATGACACGTGGACTCTGAAGCAGCACCTTGTTCAAAAGTAATGTTCTTTTCAGGAGCAAATATTATTAAGTGGAAGTCTCAGCTTATCTCAGGACTTCACTAAATCACTGCTCATCAAACTGGGTCCAAAATGAAGTTCCTGATCAAAGATACCAAACTCCTGCTCAGCTGTTAATGGATATGATTAGGTTGAGATCTTCATGTTTGGCCCATTTCTTCTCTTCCAGTCCTTGTGGGTAGACATTTTCCTTTTTTTTGGAAAAAAATCTCTACCTTGTAGGTAGACATTTTCCATTTTTCCTTTGGGTTCCCCAAAAGCACCAAGTAACAGTCCCAACCACCAGTGACTTAAACAAGAGGTGATTTACTGTTTCCTACCAAAGAACGCTGGTAATAACAGAGGACCACGCATGTCTGCTCTAGTTTGTGTAAATGTCTGCACATCGTCAGATTCCCATGTTGTGTTTCCTTTTCTTCCTGCTGAAGTTGTCCTAATGATTATGTACCAGATCTGACCTCAGAAGCCTGTTTTCCTTTGGCTGTGTGATGGAGAGACCGGAGAGTTTTTTCCAGTGCTTCAGGGTCATGGTTTCTAGAGAAGGTATAAGTTTTCTACTTAAAATGGCCTCTGACTCTCTGGCCACATATTCATTGATCAGCCTGAGCCTGTGATGTAATTAATCCTTCAGCTAATAGCCAGAAAGGAGTGTATGGTAAAGACAGACTGGTCTACACTTCTCCAAGCCAGGAAATGTAGAGTTAACCCCTCCAGGGGTAACTTTCATTGTGTCCCAAGTTGGTGAGGGAGGCGGGAGTTAAGATTATAACCAAGGGCTAGAGAGTTCAGGGGGAACTCATTCCTTTTCTTGAGAAGCATTTGCTGAGACAGCATCTTCATGGGCCCAGTCTGTCTCTCTCCTACTAAGGCCAGTTTACCAGAGGAAGTATTATGGTGGATGCTTCATCCTTGGACTTAGTAGAGCAGGTGCTAAAGGTCTGTGCCTTTGTACATGCCAATCAAACATTTGAAAAAGGCAATGATTTTGGACAGAAGTTTTGACCTCAGAATAGTTGTCATTGGCAACAGCCAGCTCCTTTGTAACCCTGCATGGTCCTTCACTTGTTTGCCATTCTTTGTGGCTCATCGTCTCCACCCTGGCTATTTTACAAATAATATACCTCCCTCCTCCATTCCCCTTCTGCCTCCATTCTGAATGGATCTCCTTTTTCATGTTATCCCTTTGATCAGAAACATTAAATAGCTTCCCATTTCATAGCCTTCCTATTGAATAGGGCACAGACTACTGGGTCAGATCCAAGGTTATATCTTTGTCTTATCTCCTACTGTTGCCCAGAAAGTTCTGACTATCAGTGATGCCTTGTCTTTTTCTATCTCCACGTCTTTGCTCAACACTCATTTTTTTAATTAAAAAAACATTTTCTTAACGTTTATTCATTTTTGAGCAACCGAGCGTGAACGGGGGAGGGGCAGAGACAGCTGGAGACACAGAATCTGAAGCAGGCTCCGGACTCTGAGCTGTCAGCACAGAGCCCCATGTGGGGCTCGAACTCACGGACTGCGAGATCATGCCCTGAGCTGAAGTCCAATGCTTAACTGACTGAGCCACCCAGGTGCTCCTCAACACTCATTTTAAGTTAGAACTTGCTCTTCCATCATTGCCTACAAATTTCTATCTCTTCTGCAATGGACAGTTCAAGTGCTCTCTGTCCTGGGGTTTTCTCAACCAGACGAAGCCTTTTTCTCCTTGAAGGTTTTCTCCTGAGATAGTATTTCTGTAAAGTTTTTTTCTTAGATACTGTTTCTGAGAAATGTTCAGCTCATCATCAACTATAATTTTTTTTTTTTTTTAAGTTACTGGTTTAGGGGTACCTTGGTGGCTCAGTCGATTAAGCATCAGAGTCAGACTTCAGCTCAGGTCATGATCTCGCGGTGCGTGAGTTTGAGCCCTGCATCGGGCTCTGTGCTGACAACCCAGAGCCTGAAGCCTGCTTTAGATTCTGTGTCTCCCTCTCTCTCTCTTTCTCTGCCCCTCCCCCACTCACTCTGTCTCTCTCAAAAATAAAAATAAATATTAAAAAAATTTTTTTTAAGTTACTGCTTTACATGCCATAATTCCCTTAAAAGACTGACTTAATATGAATAACCTTAATTTTATATTGTCCAGATCATCAAACCTCCTATCCACATAGAATTATTTAATTGGCTAGGATGATGTATTTTATAAAAAAAAACAAAACCCAAAAAACTGTAGCAGTTTCAAAGCATTATTTAGTGTGTTTTTTAGAACTTATTAAAACCAGAGGCTCTTGGTCTCCCACAGGTTAACAAGACACAATCCAGAGAATTTTGCCTAATATTCCAGAATGTTCTCGAATTCTTGAAGCCCATCCATGAACTACCAACCTCATTAGCTCAAGAACAAGATCTTGTGTTGTTGTTTTTCTTTAATGGTTTTTTAATTTATTTTGAGAGAGAGAGGGAGGGCGTGCACGCACGTGAGCATGGGAGGGGCAGAGAGAGAAAGAGAGATAATCCCAAACAGACTCTGCCCTGTCAGCATAGAGCCTGCCATGGGGCTCAATGAACTGAGATCATGAACTGAGCCAAAATCAAGAGTTGGACCCTTAACCAACTGAGCCACGCAGGCTTCCCAAGAGCTTGTGTTTTGATAGATTAATTCTCCTGTATCTTATATGAGCTGAAGCAGAAGGGAACTCTGTTTGACATTGTCAATAGACAACTTCTAACAAGATTAATCTTAAACTTGATTCAACAAATGTAATTTTTATGGGTGTACTTCAAAGGGAGAAAGGCTTCTATGTGGGTCTTGAAGAGGTCAGGACATTATAAATGCCATTCTGTTCAGTTGTGAGTGAAATACACATTTCAGCTCTTTATTGATCCAAAAGGCTTAAATCCAAGTCACTTAGGGCTCGAACCATCCCCTTTTTATGGCATAAAAATAACTCCCCCAGATCAGCAGAAAACCATTTCCTGCATCAGGTTCAATACACTGATAAAATAATAAGACCCAGATAAGACCCTCCGGTCGCCATCTGGCTATTTTTTATTAAACAAGAGTGACACCATATCTAGTCAGTATTAAATCAACTGCTTGGGGGTGTCTTTGTGGTTCTATAGAAGCTGTTAAAACAGCTGTGGGCCAAGTAATTAATGAATTGATGAACCCAATTGACCTAATTTGGTCGTGATTAGGCTAGAGAAAGCAGTCCACATGCAAGCCATAGAGTTTTGGATGGTAGCTTTTCTCAGAGCTTTGGTGACCCTGCGTGTGAGCGAAGAACGGAACTTGTGCTCTCGCTCTGTCTGCCTGTCTCTCTCTCTCTCTCTCTCTGTCTCTCTCTCTCTCTCTCTCTCTCTCTCTCTCTCTAGGCTCCAAGTCTGTGATGCTTCTCTCTCAGCTACTTCACCGTTTTTCCAGCTCTCTGTTCTTTTTAAAAATTTTTTTTTTTAACGTTTATTTATTTTTGAGACAGAGAGAGACAGAGCATGAATGGGGGAGGGGCAGAGAGAGAGGGAGGCACAGAATCGGAAGCAGGCTCCAGGCTCTGAGCCATCAGCCCAGAGCCCGACGCGGGGCTGGAACTCGCAGACCACGAGATCCTGACCTGAGCTGAAGTCGGACACTTAACCGACTGAGCCACCCAGGCGCCCCAGCCAGCTCTCTGTTCTGTAGACTCCTCTTGTGTACTTTTCCTTGTCCTTCCCATCCCTGACTTTGCTACCTATCACCTCACACCCAGAGAGCTGCGGTGCCTTCCCACCAAGGCCATGGCTTCTGTTCTAGCCTCCGCGCAAGCACATTTCTTAAAAAAACAAACAACAAAAAACTATCACTTTTTATTCACATAAAAAAAAAAGTGTGATGATGCAGGTGAAATCTCTTTGACAACGTCCTTATTCCCCAAACTGTGTTCCTCTTTCTGGAATGTTCCTATGTATCAATTTGATATGTGACCTTCTAGACATCATTATTTGTATTTGTGAATACATGGGCCAATAGAAAGTGTGTAGAAACCTGTGTGTGTTGGTAGTATCATAATTCATTATTGTTGGGCAACATGCCTTTTTTCACTCAACGATACGACTTAGAGATTTTCCCAAAGTCCTTTTTTTTAATTAAAAAAATTTTAATGTTTATTTATTTTTGAGAGAGAGAGACAGAGTGTGAGCAGGGGAGGGACAGAGAGAGAGACAGACACAGAGCCTGACATGGGACGCGATCTCACGGACCACGAGATCATGACCTGAGCTGAAGTCAGACGCTTAACTGAATGAGTCACCCAGGCGTCCCTTTCCCAAAGTCTTACATACAGGTTGACTTCATTCTCTTTAATTGTTGCATAATCCTCCCTAGTCTAAATATAGCAAAGCTTATTAGGCCATTTTCCTGTTGCTAATTTGTGTATTTCTTGTTATGAAAATCAATACAATTTATTTCTGCATTTTCTAAAACATCCTTTGATGAGCACTGGCTATGAAACTTTCAGGTACCCAGGGACCTGGGTGGCTCAGTCAGTTAAGTGTCCAACATCAGGTCATGATCTCATGGTTCTTGAGTTCAAGCCCCTCAGCAGGCTCTCTGCTGACAGTGCAGAGCCTGTTTGGGATTCTCTCTCTCCCCCTCTCTTTTTGCCCCTCCCCCTCCACTCATGCTTTCTCTCTCTCTCTCTCAAATACACTTTAAAAATAAAAAGGTATATTAACAAAAGAAATAAAATAAAACTTTCAGGTGCCTACATCTTCAAGTCCAAATGGCCTTTGGGGAATGGGATCCCCATCCTCCTTTACTCGGGTACTTCTCACTGTGCCCCTACCACATGCCCACGACCAAGCTGGTGTTCCTGTCCCTTACACACTCCTTGTGCTTTGGCTCATTCAGAACATTGCCATCACTCAGAATGAGCCTCCATCTCTTTATCCTGGTTACAATGTGACCATCGCTTACCTATAAATAACGCTGATTGTATTCTAAACATTTGCTAATGCTTTACATGTTTCTAGTGTTTCCCACTGCTCTGTGATGTGGGTTCATAATTATACCCATTTTATGGATCAAGAAACTAAGACCTAGCAAGATTCAGTTATTTGCCCAAACTTACCTGGCTTGTAAGTGGTGTGGCCGAGATTCAAATCCAGGCAGCCCGGCCCCAGAATCTATGCTCTTAATCACTCATCTGTACATTTTCTCTGTTACATATTGTATGCCCCTGCCTCCTTCAAGCACTCCTTGGTCACCTCTCCAGACCTCTCCCGTTTATTCTCCCATTCACCAAATGTTTTTGAGCTCCTGACTACATGCATGTTCTATGCCAGATTCCGGGGATGTATTCATGAACAAAATGGTGCCGTCTATGACCTGAACTTGTCACGCTGATAAACACAACTTCATAGGCAGTGCTGCCCACGCCACTCAGAGGGACTTGTTACATGCTCCTATTTATCTTTTTGTGGATGTGTTTTGGACCTTCTATCTGCGGGTCCTTTCAAGGCAGATGAGAGAATCCTGGGGGCTGCCCTGATGTGGCTTCAGGAAGATGGGGGCTTAGACAACCCATCATGGCTCTTAGACCCTGAGCATCTCACGCTAAGGCAGAGAAAGGTTCTAAAAGTTCCTGTTTGTCAGTGTGGCCGTGTGTCTGTCTACTTTGCCTTCTGTAAGACTGTTGAACCCACACCTCCAGCAGGTAGAAACAACAATGACAAAAACCACAAGCTAAAAAAAGGGGGAAAGGATGGAATTAGAGGTGCAGACTTGTACATTCCACACCGTTAATGCCAGCAAAAGGCAAGAAAAAAAAAGACTGGACCAACTTTGCTAAAATTGTGTCTTGTTTACATGCCAGATAATGCTTTCTGGAAGGTATCATTTGCTTATTGATTCACTTCCAACACTAGGCATTAAACTCAGTCCATTTACTTATTCTGAGCATTTTTAGTGAAATATCCTTCCTTTAAGAAATTTTTTTAATGTGTATTTTTGACAGAGAGAGAGACAGAGCGTGAGCAGGGGAGGGGCAGGGAGAGACGGAGACCCAGAATCCGAAGCAGGCGCCAGGCTCCGAGCTGTCAGCACAGAGCCTGACTTGGGGCTCGAACTCACAAGCTGTGAGATCATGACATGAGCCAAAGACCAAAGCTTAACCCACTGAGCCACCCAGGTGCTCTGAAATGTCCTTCCTTTGGCAGACCTGTCCTCCATCTTTGCTCAGAAAAGGAGACCGTTTTCTCCCCTCCCAGCCCTTCGTATTCGCCCCCTGTGCTCTGTGGGGGTAAGCACAGCCTGGGAAGGACAAGTCATGGTCTCTGTCTCACAAATGAAGGAAAGCTGACTACTCAGGGTAGTGACAGACTGAATGTTAGATTAGGGGTCTCCAAATCCTTGTCCGGTCACCAGGGCTGTACCACAATGCTTTCCTTCTTTGTGCCAGGTCTATGGTTTTATTATTTTTAAGTTTATTTATTTTGGGAGAGACAGAGACAGCACAAGTAGGGGAGGGGGAGAGGGAGAGAGAAAGAGTCTCAAGCAGGCTCCACACTGCCAGCGCAGAATCCAGGGTGGGGCTCGAACCTGCAAACCATGAAATCATGACCTGAGTCAAACCAAGAATCAGATGCTTAACCGACTGAGCCACCCAGGCGCTCCCCAGGTCTATCTTTTAACAATGCCAGCACCAGCCCCAGATCTCGGCAGATAATTCAAAGTCACATTTCACTCCTCCACAGGCTGATCCCTATAAAACCAGGTGGCTCTTGGTTCCCCCCAAACATCCCTCGGCCTTTTATGGCTCTTTGCCTCTGTGCATGTAGTTGCTCTTCCCTGCTTGGTTAGCCCCTTTTGTGTGATGAGACTCTGTTCACGTGTCATTTCCTCTGGGAAGCCCTCCGTGCTGTCATTGGTGGCTCCAGCTTCTTGAGATGACACTTTCCTTTAGTATTTACACAAATATCTAGAGTTTCAATCCACGAGAAGGCAGGAAGTCAAGTATGGTTGCCTGTATCTCCAGGTGTTCTTAGCAGAACACTAGAGTTGGGGGCTTACTCTCCTCATCATCTCTTGGTCGGAGTCTCTGACCGTTGAATTTCTCACCTCCTGCAAATGCCCTCTTCTCTCCATTGCCCCCAAGTGTGACCCATAGTGACATAGTCTTCAGTGTACCCCTGACGTAGGTTGTCTTGTCCAGCAGATGTTTATTTAACGGAAGAGGTTTTGCTCATCGCAGTAGATTACATCATGGACCAGAACGCACAATAACTTGAGATGAAATATTAGATGTCATGATGCCAAGAATTCATCAAAGCCTTCCTGGTGCTGGGCTTTTCTCACTGGCTATGTCTTAGCTGAGGATTTCACTCCGTACCCCTTCCTTCCCCGGCCTCCCCAGAAATCCCCTCCCGCTTCCTTTTGCCAGCCTCGAATCCTTAACATTCTTGTGTCGTTTTTCCAGTGCAGAGAATTCCAACTCTCCTCTCTCTCCCCTTTTCCCCAAACTAATTCCACTTTACAAATCCAAGAATTTCTTGACAATGGCCCCACTGAATGAAGGACGCTGTTGGCCTCATCTCTCCCTTCAGCACTACAACACATGTATGGATTTGTGGACATTGTTATCTTGTTAGTTATGCCTCCACTGGGTGAGAACATGGAATTAAAAAAAAGTTTTCTAACGTTTGTTTATTTTAGACAGAGAGAGACAGAGCACAAGCGGGAGAGGGGCAGAAAGAGAGGGAGACACAGAATCAGAAGCAGGCTCTAGACTCTGAGCTGTCAGCCTGATGTGGGGCTCGAACTCCCAAACTGCGAGATCGTGACCTGAGCCAAAGTCGGATGTTTAACCAACTGAGCCACTCAGGCGCCCCAGAGAAAGTGGAATTGATACAAAGGAAAGCAGTCAAGGACTCTGATTTCTTTTTTCTCATTTTTTTTTTATGGTTTGCATTTTAGTTTTACAATGGACATGTATAGGTTTACTGGTGTATTTGTAATAAAATTGTTAAGGCAGAAACGTTTAAAATGTGCTTTGAAACCAAAGTATTGCTTTTTTTAGTTCTTGGGACAAAACTCAATTCTCGTACAGGAGTTTCTTTCACAAGGCCCCTGTAAACAGAAGAGGAGAAACAAAGATTTATTTTCCTCTTGTCCAGAGCAAACCAAGTCCTTTGTTTATGTCAGTCTCCCCAGATACTACATGAGAAGTCAGTGACTGTATCTTAATCATCTTTGTAGCGTAAGGAAAAATGGTGCTTCCGTGGAAAATTACTCATTGTCTAGAGCATGTTCCTCCGGGTTATCAAATGCTAGCTTTGCATTGTCTACTCTGTAAAGTGTTGATAATTGATAGCAATGCAAACTAATTCGTGCCTGTAGACATGCACTAATTCTGTATGACGGAGGCTCACATCTGTCTGTATAGCGGAGGCTCCCAAACTGTGGAAGAGGCCACTTTGGCTTCCATTTACATTTTGATTTCAGTGTTCCTCTCCAGTCTCTGCATTTTCTTTTGTTTTGTTTTTTTTAAATTTTTTTTTAACATTTATTTATTTATTTTATTTATTTTTTTTTTAAATTTTTTTTTTAACGTTTATTTATTTTTGAGACAGAGAGAGACAGAGCATGAACAGGGGAGGAGCACAGAGAGAGGGAGACACAGAATCTGAAACAGGCTCCAGGCTCTGAGCTGTCAGCACAGAGCCTGATGAGCTGTCAGCACAGAGCCTGATGCGGGGCTCGAACTCACGGACCGTGAGATCATGACCTGAGCTGAAGTCGGACGCTTAACCGACGAGCCACCAAGGCGCCCCAACATTTATTTATTTTTGAGACAGAGACAGAGCATGAACGGGGGAGGGGCAGAGAGAGAGGGAGACACAGAATCGGAAGCAGGCTCCAGGCTCTGAGCCATCAGCCCAGAGCCCGACGCGGGGCTCGAACTCACGGACCGCGAGATCGTGACCTGAGCTGAAGTCGGACACTTCACCGACTGAGCCACCCAGGCGCCCCTCTACATTTTCTTTTGAACCGGTAGAAACATATCACCAGGTCAGTCGTTAATGACTTAAGTAGGTTCTCTAACACGTTTTCACCTTACATCTCCTACTCTGAATGAGAGTCATGATTTTACCTTTTTTGAATTTGAACGTGGTCCTTCATCAGTGTCTCCACGGCCTGGGCCAAGGACTGATGGGTGACCACCACAATCCATGCTTGTTGAATGAATGAATATATGAAGAACCGAAATGTATATCCTTGTTGCTATTAATATAACATTAGTTCCAGCATGTGCATTATTAATAGGCTTGAATTTTCCCCTTCTTAGTTAATGGCAATGTTGGTGATAACTTGGGGTGTCCCTGAGCTGTATCCATTCCATTTTATTCTAATTAGAAAAATATTTTTTAGAGAACTTGGGAAAGATAGGAAATATAAAGAATAAATTGTAACCATCCCATAGTCCCTTTCCCCCAAGTAATTCCTATTAATTCCATTAATTCCTTCTAGTCTTTTCTCTGCATCTATTTATTCAACGAGAATTTACTAAGCACCTGCTGTGTGCCAGGCACTGTGACCATCACAGCGAAGGAAACACACAAGGCACCATCCTCTTGGAGCTGACATGTTAAGTGGATGGAAGGGGAGAAAAAATAGATGAATGACTGAATACGAAAGTCCCAATCAATAAAGAGCCCATGTATGCTTCTCAATGCATATTTTCTATCAATTTTTGTGATCTGCAAAATTAACTTCAAGTCACGTACCCTTTATTAACAGCCCATGCTCAAATGCATCGGTATGGAGTTAGGTGTCTCAGTTGGAGTCTAACTCTCTCTGAGCCACCTCTCTCTTCCACCCACGCCTCCCCCCCCCCCCCCCCCAGAACGTGCTACCACCGGGTGGATGGCATTGAAGGTGTTCACCATGCCAAGATGGATGGTTCTACTGCTCCCCAAAGCCTCTGAGACTCAGAGTCAGGCTTTCAACATAAACATCCTTCTGGGGGGAATCCAGAAGGGAATCCTGCAAACAAGAAGGAGATGCCCAAAATGCTGGGAACCCACATGTCCCTTTGATTTGTCCTTGAGTGGGGATGAGGGGCTGCCATGTGGAGAGAAAGGGTGATAGTAGCAGTGGAGAGGCGAGGCAAGGATGTTAGATATTCTCTTGTAAAGGAGCTGTTCCCACAGCGAGAAATCACAGTTCACTGGCATCCAGACTTCATATTTTTCTTTTCTTGTCAGCGTGTTTCATTTAAAATTAAATGAAATTTAATTTTCACTTCAGGGGGCACCTGGGTGGCTCACTTGGTTAAGGGTCCAACTTTGGCTCAGGTCATGATCCCACAGTTCATGGGTTCAAGCCCACGTCCGGCTCTGTGCTGACAGCTCAGAGCCTGGAGCCTGCTTCAGGTTCAGTGTTTCCCCCTCTCTCTACCCCTCCCCTGCTTGTGCTCTCTCTCTCTCTCAAAATGAAACAAACATGAAAAAAAAATTTTTTTAATTAAAGGTGCTTCAAATTTGAAAACTTGTATTAAAATTGGAGGACCTTATTTGAGAGTACATATCTTGAGATGAAAATGTGTGTCTGTGTGTGTGTAAATTTTAGGCTAGCTCCCGCAAAGTAACCTTGCTTTAAGGTTGGAAAGAACTGAGACTGTTTGAAGGGCTTATGTCTAATTGATTCCAAGTCATCGCTTAATATTGATTGATAATGAATTTCCTGTGGGTCAAATTCACATGCTGCTGCTTTCTATGAACTGGGACATGAAGCCCCTGGTATTGTGAAATACTCTATCGGCCTTATCATATATTTAGAGACAAGAGGGGCGACATCTGTTTAAGCCCCTCTGTCTGTCTCTGTCTCTCATTTTCTCTCTGTCTCTTAAACTCTGATTCTGATATTTTAGAACTTGTTTCGTCCTACTTAGTGGCAAACGGAACAGCGTCTCAATTCAGCATCTAAAAATGATGCAAGAGGGCTCTTCCAAACATAGGCATCAGAGAGAGACAGAGCACTTGTCTTGGAGCACGTCTTCACATGTTCTTTCTCCTTATACGTGTTTCTTAGCTCCTGTCATCCACATGTTGATTACTGATCTTTAATGTGTTTTAGACTCTTCACCCGCCATATTGGAAACTGGACGAAGGTGGCCATATCCTTTCCTGCCCCCATCCCCCTCTGTTGCTATGGCCCCAGGGTCCTGGAATAATACAGGTTTAAAAAGAGACCAACTGGCTGGCAAAATCTTAGGAGCTGTGGTTAGACTAGATGTAATTGTAAGTCGTTTTGACAAATAATTTCTCCTGCTACCCGTTCTCTTCCAGAACACATTTCTTTAGCCTCCCAAGTGAAAATCATCAGGAGACCCCGGGGTAAATTCCTTTGCAGCCTTGACTCCTTGACCCAAGAGGTTCCCACCCATCATCATGCGGGGCAGAAAGAGAGGTTTCTAATTCGGACTTGTTTGCTGCTTCTATTCACTCAAATAAACTCTGGTGTTGACTTCCTGATCCCAAACCTCTTGCTTTTATATACACAACAGGGGAAACACGTGTCCCTCATCTTTTCCACCTTGTTCTTTAAAGGCAAATGACATTACCCATGATCTGCAGGGAGTTTATTATACAGGTGAATCTGAACATGATGACCTAGGGAAGGAAGGAAAAGAAGATTATGCGTACACCATCACTGACAATGGGAAAGGGGGTGGGGGGTTGGTACTTGTCTGTCCAAATTAACTGACAATTTCATTTGATTGGTAGCCCTCTTATAAGACCAATGTCCCCTCTGCGGGTGTAAAAGTTTACCTTAACTGACTATAAACCCAGTGTAGACGAGATTGTCTGTATGTCTTTGTCCAAGCCACCATTTCTTCCCAATTAGATTATTGCGACAGCCCCTTGAGTGGTTTCAGTATTTCTACACCTGCCCCTATCATATATTTTTCACATGTCGGCCAGAGTGATTTTTTTAAAAAGCATAAATCACTTTATGTTACTCCCTTGCTTAGAACCATCCAGTGGCTTCCTGTGCCCCTCAGCATAAAGTGGCAGCTGTTCACTGTGACTTACAAGGTCAGTGCCGGCCCATCATCATTTCTGTTTCTTCTTCCATCCACTTAACTAAGTTTCCAAAATCTGAAGTTCCCACCCCAGGGCCTTTGCACCCCCTGGTTTTCCTTCCTGGAAGACTCTTGTGTAGCTGGTGTCTTCCTGTCATTCAGATCCCAGATTAAGCTTCATTTCCTCATGCAGTATCAGAGCCACTCTCTGATTCTGTTATATCAGTGCATGTACATTTATTTTTAAAAACCGTTCGTGTCTGTATGATCTCTTTTCTTTGTTCTTCTTCTGTTTGTTTGTCTTCTGTCCCTCCCCTCATCAAATATGCAAGCTCCTGGAGAGCAGAGGTCTTACCCCCTTGCTCACTGCCATATTCTTGCTTCGCATCTATATATAGCTTTGTGTGTAGTCGGTGGTTAGTAAGTATTTGTGGACTGAATAGGTGAATTGTTATCATATCCCCTCCAGTCTAGATCAGAGGCTGGATTTTCTTTGGGAAGTAAAGGATGCTTTTGCATTGGTTATGTTTGTAAACCACTGCAAAGGGATGTGAGGGTGGGACCGAGGAATTCTAGAAACATTGGTTCCTGAGGTTACCAGCATTCAGCGCATAATGCCTGAGTGACACCTACTCCCTCCCAGTCTGTTTCAAGCCTTTGATCTCCTAGTGTGGCCCAGAGGCAGCTGTAATTAACTGCCTGAGCTTTGAAAAGGTTTGCCAAGCTAAACCAGAGCAACCGCTGTTTGTAAACAGTAGTTAGCTAGAAGAAAAGGTAAAATTGCATGTGTCATCCTGTTTTCTATCATATGCATTTTGAGGTTCAAAGGGATAATACTAAAACGAATATCCCAGTGTTCTCATTTGTACTTGTCTTCGAAAGAGGCAAAGAAAAAGCTTTTAAGTAAAATAGAGCGGTGGGTACTGCTCTTTTTATACACTCAGGCCGGGACTGTTTGAGGAGCAAAATAGCCATGCCAGTGAGAACCATTTCTCACCTGTCAACTACGCCCAGTGAGACATTTTACAGAAACGAGTGCAATTACTCTCATAATAATTTTGGAGTTTGATATTGCCAGCCCTATTTTGTAGACAAGGCTGAAACTGAAGCCCAGAGACAAGTTAACACAGGTAAGTGATGCTTTTCTCCATTAAAGCATTCGTTCATTCGTTCGTTCACTCATGCATTCATTCAAGGTTTATTAGGCATCTGTGTGCAGTAGGGGTTTTGTTAGAGGCTGTATGTTCCAAATGAGCAGAACAGATTCAGTCCTTTCCTGCCCTCCTGCAGCTTGGAGTTCCCAGTAGGGACAAGCATTCAACACACAACTCTGCAGATAAATATTCAATTCTTGTAGTAGAGCAAAGGCTGTGAAGGGAGAGAACAGCGCACTGGGTAGAGATAAGAGGGAATCTTCTTCAAGGGAGGGGCCAGGAAAGCCTTTCTGAGGAAATGACGTTTAGTAGCTTAGACCTGAAGCCTGAAGAATGAGGGGGAGTGGGAAAGAAGTGTTCCAGGCATGGGGGATTGGTAGATGTGATAAACCTGGTCCAGGAGGGAGCTTGGTGAGGTCTGAAGCTGGACAGGCCCACCTGGCTGGATGGTGGCAAGCCCAGGAGAAAAGGCTGGCAGCCAGATCAGAGGGTTATTTGTAAATTAGGGTTTTGTTCTGCAGAGAAGCAGAAGCCACGAGAGGGGATGTCTGAAACTGCTTGCCTACAAAGTTCAAAAAGGGTAGGGCTGCAAACGTCTCAGAATGTTCCCTAACACATTCTCTTGGGGTCACCTTGGAGGAATAGAATTAATACCCCTACCTGCCAAGTACAGTGCCTTCCAACTCCTGGAGTCTGCCAGAGTAATTCTGCCAATGGTACCATCAGACAGTCCTCAACAACTAAAGATGTTGACTCTTAGAAGGCCCAGATGGAATAATAATAATATCCAGCCACTAAAATAATTTTAAAAAATGAGTTGAAAGGACAAGCGAAGATGTGATTATATCCAGTTACAAAATAGCAGGTGTTGTGTGATCCTATTTTTTTTAATGCTTTAAAAAAAAAATCTATGCATTGGAAAAATGAAAATCCTGGTTGAATATTTATCAAAGTGCTGAGCCCAGGTGGGATGCCAGGTACACCTACCTCCCATCATAATCGTGAGGGTAGACATTGCCAGCCCTAAATTCCAGATGAGGGGAAACTAAAAGGCAGAGGCAACACAACAGTTAAGATTTTCGTTTGTTTGTTCATTCATTCATTCATTCATTCATTCATTCATTCATTCAAGAAATATTTATTAGGTATTGACTATGTAGCAGGGAGTTGTCCTAGATACTGAATTTTCAAATGATGAATGCACCAGATGGCTTTTAAAAATATATTCTGAATTATTTCAGATATATTAAAAATGTATCAAAGAAAAAGTATAAGCAATATCCAGGTCTCCAATACTTAGCCAAGGAAATAAAACATCGCCAATTCAGTTGAGGGTCTCTCGTGTTATTCCTTTCCCATTACGTTCCACCCCTTCCCCTTAGGGATAAACACTGCTGTAACTTGGATGTTTATCATTCTCCTACATTTCTTGGATCGCAGTTAATTTTTATCTCCTTTTTGCATGCTCACATTTTTGAAATTTTCTGCTGTGAACACATATCCTTTCAAGAAAAAAAAAATACCAGTAAAATTTATTATTTTCCAAAACCCAGTGGAGATGATGAAAATCGGGCTTCGAAAACACACACACACACACACACACACATACACACACACACACGCGCACACACACACACACAAAGTCTCTTCCAGAACCTGCAATCACTGACCTTCCTTCATCCTGGAGGGGTCCTTTGACCCCCTGCTACTCCAGCTTTCCTTCTTGGCCCCCCTCCTGAGATCTAGAGAACTGTTAGCCAAGAAAGGACTCCTTCTCAAGTTCTTTTGCCTCCTAAAAATATTTAAAGGAGTGTGTTTGTTGATGCCTGGAGCTGGGATTGTCAGGCTCCTGATGGGAATATGTCCTTGATCTCTTGCTACTCCACGCACACCCATGTTCTTCTGGACAACACTGACCAAGGACAAAGAAGACCAAATGTCCAACCCCAGCTGCAGGGAGGAAAGTCATCCAAATGCATTTCCAATACCAAAGCCTCAATTAGAAGCAAACCTTACCTTGCATTTTTATGATGTGTGTCTTTGTCAACGTCTGTGTTTGCAAAGACAAAGGGAATTAATATTTAATATGCACCCAATGAAAGGAGACGGGGAAGAACCCATTCTCTGCTGCTTTTGAATATTCCATCTTAAACTATCAGCCTGTAATCTCTTGACTATGAGATACACATTGTCCTGTCCTGTTTCTCACTGGTATCGGGTGAGAACTATTTTATCCTTGAAGTCAGATGAATCTGGGCTTTCCATCCAGCTCCGTCACTTATGTATGGTGGGGCCCTGGGTTTCAGTTTTCTCTTCTGAAAAATGGAATAATAATGCCTACGTCACAGGGGTGCAGTGAGGAGCCCACAAGATGACGGACGCACTAGATAAAAATGGCAGTAGGAACCCTACCAACCCAAGCAGACTGCTGCTGTTTTGCCTCCGGGGGGCGTTGGGGTTGGGGTTGGGGTGGCTGTACGTGTCCGAGGAGGTATAAAAGGAACCTCTTTGATTTGGATAGAATGGTGTAGAAAAGGAAAGGAGGAGTCTGAAATTTTAAAGCTCCCACCTGATTTTTTATGCTGCTTAGGGGCTCTGAGTCTCAGAATATTTGACACTTAATTTCAGCCGAGATATTTTTGTGTGTATGCATATGAAGATAGGTCCAAGGCTAAATTGCTCTGCAAAATATGGGAAGGCCCGAGGGTGAAGAACCCGAGGAGATAGCTGTGCGAGGAATAGGCAGGTGTCAATAAGGCTGTATGGAAGCCAGGCGGGGAGAGCTGGCGTGAGCTGGGTTGAGCTGGGCTGATCTCACCCCTACGCCCCAGTTCGGGGAACCCCAGGGCATCTGTTTTTTTTTTTTTTTTTTTTTTCCACAACAGCCTTACAGTCTTACTCATTCCTTACGCGTGAACACACACACACACACACACACACACCACCTCCCCTCCTCCTTTCCCCCACTAGTTCTACCGAGAACAGTTTGAATTTTTCCTGTTTTGTGTTTGCTGATACCCTCTGTCTGGGGCGGGCTCATTCCTCCCTCTCGGATCTCTGTCAAAATTTCAATCATCCTCAAGCTCATCTCAAACTCGGCTGCTCTTTAAAGCTCACCCTGGATCCCCTGCAGGGAGTCTGCTTCTCCCTCGGCACCCCTGCACCCCAGGCTGCTTACCTTGCACAGCCCCCTCCCATGTGGACAACCCCCCACCCCTGCTCAGTTTTACATCTTTGTGTTTACATCTCCGTTCAGCAACTATTTACTGAGCTTCTCTGTGCCAGGCACTGTCCCAGGTGCTGCCCGTACAGTGGTGAGCAGAGACAAAATTCTTGTCCTCACAGAGCTCACGTTCTAATGGCCCCATGCCAGACACACATAACACATGGGCTAGAATTATTTAGTATGTTAGAAGATAGAGGAAGATTAATGGTTGTAAGGGAGATTGGGAGAGCCAGGGGAACAGGCTGCTATTTGTAATAAGGTGATCAACGAAAGCCTCACTAAGAAGACACCATTTTGAGTAAAGGCTTGAATATTTTTTTTTATTTTTTTTTTAACATTTTTTTATTTATTTTTGGGACAGAGAGAGACATAGCATGAACGGGGGAGGGGCAGAGAGAGAGGGAGACACAGAATCGGAAACAGGCTCCAGGCTCCGAGCCATCAGCCCAGAGCCTGACGCGGGGCTCGAACTCATGGACCGTGAGATCGTGACCTGGCTGAAGTCGGACGCTTAACCGACTGCGCCACCCAGGCGCCCCAAGGCTTGAATATTTTTTAATGTTTATTTTTGAGAGAGAGAGAGGGGGAGTGTGAGTAGGAGAGGGGCAGAGAGGGAGAGAGAGAGAGAGAGAGGGAGACACAGAATCCAAAGCAGGCTCCAGGCTCAGAGCTGTCAGCACAGAGCCCGACGCGGGGCTCCAGTTCAGGAACCTTGAGATCATGATCTGGGCCGAAGTTGGACGCCTCAGGGACTGAGCTACCCAAGTGTCCCTGAATAAAGACTTGAAAGAAGTGAGGGAGGGAGCCATGTGGATATGTGGGGAACAGCATTCCAGTCAGAGGGAACAGCCAACGTTAAATCCCTGAGGCAGGAGCAGGCCTGGCGCATCAGCGTGGTTGGGACAGAGTGGACAAGGGTCAGGGGGGAGGGGACAGGAGCAGGAGGAAGGTTGTGTAAATCCTTGTAGGCTATTGTATGGGTCTAGGCTTCTTCTCTTTGTGGAAAGGGGAAGCCCTGGGGGCTTTTGAAGAGAGGGGCTACCTGTGACCTCTTTCCACCCCAGATCATACTGGCTCCCATGTGGAAAATGGACCACCCAGAAGAACAGGGAAGGGACAGTGACCAAAAGAACAAATAAATAAACATGGACTTTGAGGGTGTGGGGGCTGGGTTACTTTTCTTTCCTTTTTGACGTAAGTAGGCAAGATTTTAAAAATAATCGTGGGGCACCTGGGTGGTTCAGTCAGTTTAGCATCTGACTCTTGATTTCGTCTCAGGCCTGATATCATCGCATCATTCATGGGATCGAGCCCCATCATCCCATGGTTCATGGCCCTGTGCTGACAATGCAGAGGCTGCTTGGGATTCTCTCTCTCCCCCTTTCTCCTTGCCCCTTCCCCCTCTCGTAATAAATTAATTGGCTTAAAAAAATAAGTGAAAATAAAAATAGTGTCGAGTAGAGACCACCGAGGGAGTCTTTTCTGGTGGGTGTCCTGGCTTCGGAGAAACCTCAGACTTTGTCTCGGCTTAAATGAAACAGCTCCTTCCCCAACCCCATCTCCCACAAAGCAACATGAACACACAATTCTACATTCAAATCTAGAGGAGATGTGGGAGGTTTTACTCTCACATTCTCTTCTTCTCTGACACATGCACGCCCACGCCCTGTAGCATCGTGAAACTGCAACAGTGTTCTCTCTGAAGACTGGGCTTCAATCGTGGCCTTGGCCCTTACCAGCCTTGACCAAACCTCTCTGCATCCTAGCTTCCTCATTCACAAAAATGGAGCTAATGATGCCTACTTCAGTTCACAGTGGGAGTGAGAACAGTTTGTGTGAGAACCAAGTAGGTTACTAAAAGCATTCCAGAACTTTCCTAACCATGAGGACTTGTTTGTTTCAAAGAAGCTTGTTAAAAGTATAGATTCCTGGCCCTCCTCCCAGGAATATGTACTAGTTGGACATGGTCAAGAGGGGCGCCCAGGCATATGGATTCCTCACAAGCTTCCCATGTGATTCTGATAACCAACCCAATTTGAGCCATTAAAAATGGAAGAGCTTTGCAAACTGTGAAGTACTTCTCCAATGTTCAGCTTATGTTGTTATCATTGTCTTCCCTTCCTATCCCTAACCCTCTGTACTTGGTAGGGTTGATTTCCAGAGTCCGTGGATATAAGCATGGCCAGCCTCTTAAGTGTGTGACTTGTGTACAAGGTCTCCATGCTCAGAAAGGCGCCATGCTTGGTTTAATGCTTGGCTGTCACCACCTTCAGATTCTCAATAATTTTTTTTTAATAAGGAGCCGCACATTTCCATTCTACACTGGACCTTTCAAATTATGTAATTGTTCCTAGATACAATGAAGAGATATTACAGTGAAGAGAGTTGAAAATTAAAATTCCTTATCCCCATGTGCAGCACTTGATAGAATTACTAACCATGTCCCCATAGCTAAACTCACTAGCCTTTTACATCAACCTTGTGAAATGGATAATTTAATACTTCTTGTTCAGATGTAGAAATTAGACCTCAGAGTCCTTCAATGACATATGCAACAAGTACAAAATTAGCTGGTGGGGGAGCTCGGAGCCTTTTCTGCTACAAGAAGTAACAGTTGCTTCAGTGGCGTTCAGATTATTGGGTCCCTTTAATTATACTCCAAGGAAAGAGCCTTGGAATTAACATTTTAAAATAAGTATTCCATGCATTCTTTAAAAAAAAAATCAATTAAGTTTGAAAATTTCTGTTCTATGGTAATTACCAAGTTTATTGGTTCCCAGCCTGACTGTGGAATTTGTTTATAAATTCATGTTCCTAACTGCTACTCCAGGATGCTGAATCAGCCTCCCTGTGGTGGGGGGAGCTTCTTAAATTCATAGCACAGGTCATATACATGGTCTTCTTCCTGGGTTTGAAAGTACTGACATAAGTGATCGATTTGGATGACAGTACTTCTGTCACTCAGTGACACCCACCCATCTCTTTTCTTTCTGACCATAGGAGCTTATACTCTGCCCCTGACCAGCTGGCCTTTGGAGGGCCTCTGGGTTCTTTGCAAAGACAAAGACAGAATCAGTCCACATGCCCGTGGGGAAGTTTCTCTCTCTGAAGTTCAGGAAAAGAGTAGGTGGCAGTGGTGATGTGTGTTGATGTTCATCTTTCCAGAAACACATATTTTTGTACACCATCCCCTTCTGAAAATCTGGATGCAGGATAAGTATCTCCCTTGGAAGATCCCAAGCTTTTGCTTTGACTTTTAGGGACCAAGAGAGGACATAGGTCCCTATTCAGGTCTTCTAGTGACTCAGGGCAAGAGGAATCTGGGGAATGAATGGGATGTTCTAAAATAATTAGCACTCTCAAAGGAGGGACAGTAGGAAAGGCTGGGTGGAATTGTCTGAAGGCAACACTTTCCTAACTTAGATGTGCACAAGAATCACCTGGGGATTTGGTTAAAATGCATGTTTGATTCAGCAGGTCTGGGGTAGGGCCTGGGATTCTGCATTCCAGCCAATTCTCATGTGGTGCTGATTCTGCAGGTGCACTCTTAGGGGAGTGAGGTCTTAAAGCCTTCTGCCCTCACATACCTGACAAATCCCTAGCAGTGAATTAGGATGAAGCATCCTGGAATATTTCTGTTGACCAGATAATTCATTCCATGTAGTTTCAAAGATTAAAACACTGTATGACCTTGGGGCGCTTGGGTGGCGCAGTCGGTTAAGCGTCCGACTTCAGCCAGGTCACGATCTCGCGGTCCGTGAGTTCGAGCCCCGCGTCAGGCTCTGGGCTGATGGCTCGGAGCCTGGAGCCTGTTTCCGATTCTGTGTCTCCCTCTCTCTCTGCCCCTCCCCCGTTCATGCTCTGTCTCTCTCTGTCCCAAAAATAAATAAGAAACGTTGAAAAAAAAAATTAAAAAAAAAAAAACAAAACACTGTATGACCTTAATGCAAGCTAACTCGTGAGGTGAGTGTCTACACATACAGCCCTCATAAGCTGCACTAATGACAACCAGTGTTTATTTTCAAAATATTCTTAGCTTGCATGGAAACAAAATGAGACATCAAGGATGACAGTGCAGGGATTCTATGCTGCTTCTTTGTGATGATTTGGTCTCAAGGTCTGAGGTTTAGGCAATAAATACCTTAAAAAACAAAGGAAAGCCGACATATGTGTGTCCAGGGAGGTAGTGGAGAATAGGGAAAAAGGCTCAAGGTAAAGGCTGTAGAGAATTTTGTCTGCATGATTTATTTATATCCAGGCTATCTGGTTAATTGGCTCTCAGACGGACAAGCTTGGCTTTGTGCCTGGAAAGAGCTCAGACTTGAAGGTCCTGCCTCCCAGGGTGATTGTGAGGATTAGCTAGATGGAGTAAGTAAAGTGTCTTGACTTACTAATTCTTTGAGCAGTCAACCAATATTTATTGAGTGCCGGTTACATCTTGAGTAACGCACGATGAATGAAGCCGGTGGTTATCTCTGCCCTCATGGAGCTTGAAGTCCAGTTAAAGTGAGCCAATTAAAATAAGAGATGAGCAAGCTGTTGCAGGTGGTGTTGGCATGCTGCTCTGAGTCTCTCGGTTGGTATATCCCCCTGCCCCCACCCCAGCTGTCGCCCGCCTGGCAGCTCGCATTTCCAACCTTGCACCAAGGCTTGTCACTGGGCAATTGAAAATTGTCTCAAAGCTTGTGTGTCCCACACCAGAGCAGCAGCCCTCAGTCACAGACGGACTGAAGCAGGGATACAAAAGACCAGCTCCCTTGCCTCGAGGCAGGATGGACTCAGTGGTGCTGTTCAAGCTCCAGAGCTCCTAGCAGGATGAGGCTCCGTGTCTCCTGAACTACATCTTTGCTCAGCCTTTTCATGTCCCATCCTGCTTCCTGCACCCTGCCCCCCTTGCAAGTTTCTCCTGCGAGCACTCCTTCAGTGAGTCAGCCAATGGTACGAAAGTCCCCAGGCTCTGCTCCTGGGGGACCCCACCTTGTAATAAAACAAGATTATTTCAGGTAGTGACTCAGGCTATGAAGAAATAGAACAGGAGAGGTGAGACAGAGGGTGAGCAGGTAAGGTCTTCTTTTAGATCAGGTATCAAGGAACGCCTTTTAGAGGAGGGGGCATTTGAACTGATTCATGAGGGAGAGCTGCCCATGCACTGACCTGGGGGGAAGCATTCCAGGCAGAGGAAATAGCTAGGATAGAGACCTCAGGAGGAAATAAACTGGGCGCATTTGAAGGCCAGGAAGACAGCAGAGGGTGGAGGGTAATAGATGAGGGATACCAGAAGGAGATGTGGTCAGAGAGGCAGCCATGGGGCCCTTCTTTGCAAGTAAGGGAAAGAATTTGGCTTGTATCCCAAGTGTGATGGGAAGCCATTGGATGAGAGTGAGGCCTGATTCAGGTTTCAAAAGGATCATTCTGCGTGTTGTTTGGGGAGTAGATAACAGTGTCTAGTAATAATAGTTACTAAATAAATAGTAGCTCAATCAGCGGCTCAATTACCAGCCTTCAGAGATGTCTTAGAAAAATAAAACTTCTGCGTTAGGAGGGAAAATTGACACAACCACCCTCCAAGGGCTATTTGAATAAATCATAATCCAATAACCTCTGATGCTAGTATATCTGGAGCCACCTGACTCACCTGCTAAGACTTTTCATTAGCGTTGTGTTTCCTTTATTGGAAAAACTAAAAGAGACGTAGTTTCCAGCACACAGTTACCAGATTGTTTTATTGGCATATTTTTTTAGTTGACTCCCCCTCCCACCTGTCATTGATGTTTAAATATGGAAAGACGAGACATAAACTTTCAGAAGTTGGGCACGCACACATCTTCTTAGGACGAGAGGCGGAGACCCTACCAAGCCGAAAGTATCTTTGAAAGTAGTGATGCCCTACTAGTGAGGTCTAACAGAAAGGGCCCTGGCGTATGGGAGCCAGAAGCTTGAGTTATAGTTTCACTGTTGATGCGGGGAAAATGGTGTGTATTTTGGGGGCTTTCGTGGAAAATCTTGTGATCCTCATTTCTCCCTTGGACACCTTGTCACTACACCATTTCCAGAAATGGGTTTTTTACTGTAACTGATCTGTCTCACTTCCCGTCTTTCCCTTCTGTGATTTGTCCTTAACAGCAGAATATTTGACACAATCAGTTTGTGATACAGGTATGACCTTACTTTTTTCCTCCTCGTTTAATCTCCAGCCAACTAGTTGCTCCTTGCCCTCCACTAACAATCATTGTTGTGAATACATTCTCTTATGTTTTCTAGCTACAAAGGGAGTACACCCATATTATAGAAAAATGATAATATCCAAGCCAGCTAAATAATTATTAAAAATAATGGCAGGGATGAACTGAACATTTACCATATGCCAGACCCTGAGTTACATATATACTTGCATTGTATCAATTTATTCTCAACGCAACACTTTGAGGTAGGGACTATGATTATCTCTGTTTTAGAGACAGTAAAACAGGATGAGGGGGTCAGTAGGTTGCTCAGCAAAGCAGCCAGTAGGTAGCAAAAATAAGCTGGCCTAGGTTGCCTGATGCTCAACTTGAGCTCTTTAAAAAAAAAAAAAAAGTTTATTTATTTTGAGAGAGACAGAACAGGGGAGGGGCAGAGAGAGAGGGAGACAGAGAATCCCAAGCAGGCTCTGTGCAGTCAGTGCAGAGGAGAGCCCAATGCGGGGCTCGAACCCACAAATCATGAGATCATGACCTGAGCTGAAATCAAGAGTCGGATGCTCAACTGACTGAGCCACCCAGGTGCCCCACCAAACTTGAGCTCTTAACCACTTAGACACTGTCCCACCACTTGGATGAATCATCGATAGTAGTGGGGACATAGCTTGCCATGTTTTGTTATATAAGCAAGGTGCATATGCCTGAATATGATTTTGTCTAATTTCATCATCCGTCACGTATATGTCCTTTCCAACCGAAGGGAAAGATATGTATAGATGCGTGTATATTCACATAATCTCACATAAATACATGCATAATAGGATATAAACATCGTGAGATGCCCGTCTCATTCACCCCCCACATCTCCAGCATTTTGAATGGTGCCTGGAATGTAGCAAGCCCTCAGTGGATATTTGTTGAATGAATGAGCTAAATAAATACTCAATCAGCAGCTTTTATCTGTGAATACAAAACTGTTGTATAATCTGATTCTTCCCTTGAAGCAATATATCATAGACATCTGTGACATCCACTCTTTGAGCAACACCTCATTTTTAATGGCTGCGCCTGGTTACGAACGGACATTTTCAGTCTTTATTTTTCCTTATCTCTTGTGAGCATCTTCAAACAGTCTCTTTGCTTGGCTTCAGGAATTCTACCCTTTCCTGTTTTTTTCTGTGCTCTGTCATGCTGTTCCAGTAGTCTTTGACTCCTCGTGTCCCACCGTGCTCTTCAAGGAAAGTTCACCTTTCTCAGGGCTTGAACATGGGTCGTGGTTTCTTCTCCCTTGACACTTACTGGGCAAACCCATCCATGGCCCTCTCTTCCATTAAGACCCTGCCATCTTCCAGATGCACACGAGGAGCTCCACATTCATTACCTTCTCTCATTCTCTCTTCACAGTGGCGCTCTGAGACAGGCACTGAACTTCGAAGCATAGCGAGGCTGCGTGACTTCACAATGTTGTGCAGCTGGAAAACAGAAGGGCTAGCATTTTATGTCAGATCTGTCTTTGGAAAACACAGGAGCTCTCTCCTTTATATTCTCCAGAGCACTTAACATGGAACATTTTTTTGGCTCCTTAACAACTGCTTGTTGAAGCAGTAAATCCTATTTGTGAATCCCCAAGGACTACTTTTGTGAGCCATTTCTTCTGACTCAATGTGTTGTCTCTTGTCTTCTCCATTTCTCTTCCTTGTCCACTTTTCTTCCCACATCTTTCTCTCCCTTATGCTTTTTTTTTTGTTTTTAAAGTTTTTTTTTTTAACATTTATTTATTTTTGAGAGAGAGAGACAGAGCATGAGTAGGGGAGGGGCAGAGAGAGAGGGAGACACAGAATCTGAAGCAGAGTTCAGGCTCTGAGCTGTAGGCACAGAGCCTGACACGGCACTCAAACCCATGAACTGTGAGATCATGACCTGAGTCGAAGTCAGATGCTAAACTGAGCCACCCATCTTCCTTTTGTTTTTGCTTATGAATCTTTAAGTAGGACCCTTGGAGATTTCTACCCAAATGTAAGTTGGGTTTCAGTGGAATTTCCAGAGGCTTTCATATAACTGAGGAAGAGTTAATGCTCCCTAATTGAGTTTTTGTTGCCTAGAAAGATCCTGAACTTACCTGTCAAATCACTGCCCTCCACCGGATCAAATAATGAAAATGATCAAAGAAGTCATTTGTCACTGATCACTCAGCACCCACTACATTTGGGGAATCAGAGTCTTCATGGCAAGAACACCACCACATAGCCTCCTTTCTTCTCTCCCACGCTTGACCCCCCCCCCCCCCCCACATGGATGCAACATCCCTCCATGGAGATCCATGGAGAGACCAATGACTGTGGAGGCAGAGGCTGGATTTGGGGGATTGCAGGAACAACATAGGGTTACACTGTGTGACCATCCCAAACCACCCAGAGTACTGTCTGTACAGAAATGAGACTTGGTGGTCCTCATGGGATGCCATTAATGTCTTCCTTTGGTTCAAATGGACCCTCCTGGGTGATTCTCAACATTGGGAGCAGCAGATCAACCAAGTACATCTTGAGATCACTGTTGGCAGTGTCAGATGAGAACTCCAATCTCAGAAAACCTACAATGTACTGAAATGGTCTCTTCCAGCCTTTCTGTTAGAACTTTCTGTGATGATGGAAATGTTAGAGATGCATTCAGTCCAATCCAATTGCCACTAGCCACATGGGGCTTTGAATCCTTGAAATGTGAACTGTGCAAATGAAGAACTAAATTTTAGGTTTTATTTGATTTTAATTAGTTTAAATAGCCATATGTGCAGTTGTTTCAAGGAAAGCAAAGGCATGAAAAGCATTTGGAGAGTGAGCAGAGGGGTTAAAAAAAAAAAGAATAGTGTTTGATGGTGGGTGATAGGCCAGGAGCAAGATGCTCAGGTCCCTGTCTTCATGACACTCATGGTGTAAGGGAAAAGGTCATCATGATTGGTGTAGAAATGGGATCTTGCCATGGGAGAAAGAGATTGGACTTAACACTGAATACAGCATGGGCAAGTGGGAATTTATAACCAAGGAGCAAAGGGGAGGTCATGCAGGGTGGGAGGGGGGATTAAGACGCCCAACTTCCACCTGAAAGGTCTAGATGAGGCATAAGGCATTCTCAAATTGATAGGGATTAGCATAAACATAAGTAAGCTAAATAAAAGACCTTGTCTTCACATGTAATCTTGGATTTTCAATAGTGAACTGAGAGGGATGACTTGTGTTTTATTTTGAATGGTCTTGTCCATATTCTAAATACATCCTAAAAACAGTATGGAAGCTCCTTAAAAAAATGAAAAATAGAACTACCATGTGATCTAGTAAACCCACTTCTGGGTATTTATCCAAAGAAATAAACTCTGTCGTGAAATATACCTGCACACACACCCCCTCTCCATGTTCATTGCAGCATTATTCACAAGAGCCAAGATGTAGAAACAACCTAAGTGTTTACTGACATATAAATAAAGAAAATGTGTTGTATATATACAATGGAATATTATTCAACCTTAAGAAAGAAATCCTACTCTTTGCAGAGACATTAGGTGGACGTTGAGGGCATTATGCTAAGTGAAATAAGTCAGACAGAAAACGACAAATACTGCATGATCTTATGCTTGGAATGTAAAAATACTTGAACTCCTAGATACAGAGGACAGATTGGTGGTTGTCAGAGGTGGTGGTTGAAAGGGGTGGGCAAAATGGCTGAAGGTGGTCACAAGGTACCAAAAAAAAAAAAAAATACATCTTAATCAGAAGCTGTCATTACGGAAAGCACAGTATACCCAAGTGTAAAGAGCAGGTTATTCCTGGACCTCAAGTTTTCTGCCTGCTTCACTCTTCATTTTTCCAGGTAGTTACAGGGCTTTTATGCTGCATTTCAAAGTCAGGATAAAAGTTTTCCAAGATATTTGTCTTTCATCAAAAGTCTGTGCTGGGGACCAAGACTGAGGAGAGAGAAAATGCCATCACAGTGCAATTATCTTTGTGGCCTTTAGGTCTGAAAGTACCGCTGTCTGAATTGAATGTTGTAACAGCAAAACTCTCATTCTGATTCATACATAGGTCGTGATACTAAGAAGCAGCAAAAATTTACATTTGTGGTGGAGGAGTGGGGGACCAGTGATCTGACAATTCCTACTGGTCCTAGGATGTATATCTTAAAAAAATTTTTTTAATGTTAATTTACTTTTTGAGAGAGAGAGAGCTTGGGTGAGCCGGGGAGGGGCAGCGAGTGAGGGAGACACAGAATCTAAAGCAGGCTCCAGGCTCTGAGCTGTCAGCCCAGAGCCCGACGCAGGGCTGGAACCCACAGACTGTGAGATCATGCCCTGCGCCGAAGTCAGATGCTCAACTGACTGAGCCATCCGGACGCCCCAAAATATTGAGTTTATCTTGAAAATATATAAATCAGTCTCTCTCCCACCTTGGATTTCTCTTTATCCTTCTCAGGGAAAACAAATGTTAATGGTTTCTTGTATATTTTTCATATATTTTCTATGTGGATACAAGTATATCCTTTTTTTTTTTTTTTTAATACAAAAGGGATATACCTAAGGACACTGTTCTGCATCTTGCACTTTTCACTTCCAGTTTCCACATAAATAATTCAGATCTACTTTAAGCTTCTTTCCCCCCTGAATAGGCATATACTGTCAACTATAAAATGAAAGAGACCTGACCTGCTTCAAAACTTAACAACAACTACTATTGGTGAATTAGGTTGTTTCCAGTCTTTCTCTTTGAAGAGCAGCACTGCTGTGAACTTCCCTGTGTGTTTATCTTCATGCTTTTCTGCAAGGAAAAGGGCAGGATAAATAAATTCCTGGTAGATCATAGGATTTGTGTCTAATAGTTTGCTTATTAGTAAGGAAATCGCCTTTCCAGAGGTTGCCCTGATCTGCACACCCACTGTTGCTCAAGCTCTAATATTGTATATTACACATATCTTTCAATTTTTCCAGCACGTTAGGCAAAAATTAGCGTCTCATTGTTATTTTAATTTGCATTTCTTTAATTATGACAGAAGTTAAGTATCTTTTCCTATGTTAATGATCCATTGGATGTCTCTCCCTCTCCCAACTGCTTGCCCGCGTCCTTTGCTGAGTTTTCTACTGGCATATTGGCCATTTTGTATTTCTTTGAAAGAACACTTATTCAATAAAAGAAATCGATCCTTTCACTGTCATTGGGGTCACAAATGTATTTTCCCTCAGCTTATTATTTTTCTTTGGACTTTGTTTATTTTGGCGGGACAGAAATGTATTCATTCTGATTTATTCAAATTCCCACGATGACTCCTGAAGGACAACCAATCTTTTGGATCTCAGTTCTTTGATTCAATATTTAACAAATATTTATTGAGCCTTTACTATGTGTTCTGGTATTGTTTTAGATTCTGAAAATAGAGAAGTGAAAAAAAAACACAAATCTTTGTCCTCTGGGAGCTAGTGAGAGAAGAGTGAGATAGCCAAAGAGCCAGAAAAGTAAAATATATCTAGAATGTTACATGATGGTAAAAGCTAAGGAGAAAATAAAGCAAGAGAAAGGAACAGAAGTGTGCTGGAGTCCGGATCAGGTGGGCTGGGTGAGTGAGGGCGATGGTGATGAGTAGGGTGGCAATTTGAAATTTTGAATTTGCAAAGCTTTAGCCTGCTGTGAAGGTGACACTTGAGCGAAGCTGTGCAGAAGGCAAGGGAATGAACCACAAAAATATCTGGGAAAAAGCATTTGACTGAGAAAGTAACATGCTCAAAGGGATCACGTAAGAACAGCCAAGATGGCCCATAAGAACTGGGGTCAGAGATGAATGGGGAGGAGGGCAGGTTGTTGGACCCCGTGAGGCTTAGAAGCCAGGAAACCAGTGTGGAGGCTCTGGTTCTGATCTTGGTGATAAATGATGGTTGCTTGGGCCAAGGTCATAACCCCTTGGGCCAAGGGAGGGTTGAGAAGAGGTTGGATTCTGGAAGGCTACGATGTTGGTTGGAGATCAGGAAAGGATAGATTTAGAAGTGTGCTCTCAGAAGTCTGGTTTTGGACACGTTGAGTTTTAAATGCCCATGATGTGTCAAGAATCGATGCTTAGAAGGCAGTTGCATCTACGGGTCTCATGTTCAGGAGGGAGTTTCAAATTGGTGATAAAATATGGGAGTCATTAGCTTGGAGATGATGTTTGAGGATATAAGGATGAATGAACAAGGAGATGAAGAGAGATAGAACATAGTCCTCCAAGGACAGACCCCTGGGGCTCTCCAAATGGTGTCAGGAAAAGAAGAGTGTGTGGTTGATCCATTGCCTCTGATACCTGCAGTGAGTCTGAAGAGATGACGGTAGGACCGGGGGTGCCAGCAGAAAAGGCCCAGAAGTGAGGAAAAGTGTGGTGTAGGCCAGGATTGTAGACTGAGGGCTGGCACACCTCATTTGGCACACGGATGCATTTTGATTGGCTGATACAGGTTCTTTGTGTTGTTTTATTTGGGTGGAATTCGTTTCCAAGATTGGACACTAGGGATTTCACATTTAAAACAAATGAAGATATCTGCCATCTCTTGAATAATCGGTATATTTGGCAATCCTGGGCCCACATGGCCACAGAGCAACACTTGGCTGTCCCCGAACAGCTCTTGCCTCTTTAGAAAGCATTGTGTGTGCTGCTGCAAGGGCCCCCCGGCCTGTGTTTCATTCATTTATGGTACCCTTTGCAAAACTCCATGCCCTAATGTTTATAAATTGGGGCTTCCTTCAGTATGTACTCCTCTTCACCCCCCACCCCCAAGGGCAAGGTGTTGGAGCTGACCTCTGTTACGCACTCCTTCCAGGCTGGGTGTCAGGAGGCCTGGAGTTACGTCCTGGTTCTATGACGGTTCTCTGAAAGTTATGCAATCTGACTCAGTCCTATAAAGAAGATGTCCAAATGTCCTGGTTGACCTCTAACTGTGGGGTTTGCCAGGGTATGGGGCTTTCTGTGCGGAACCCAGGAAGGGCCCAAGCAAAGCAAGATGAGTTGATTACCCACCTCTTTATTTTAAACCCACCTGGTTCTCAGAGATGAATGGCAGGCATCAAAACTCCTTGTGTGTTTCCCTAATACACTGACAGGCTCCTTCAAACAGGCTGAAGATGAAACTTTGCATAGAAAAAAAGACTAACGGTTTGAAGTCCTATTTTTATAATAGCAAGAAATTAGAGACAGACCCCGATGACCACCATCATCATCATGATTATTGCTGTAGTTCTAATAATGGGAGAAAACACTTTCTCCCTGCCAGACCCTGGACTAAGCATTTTGCAAGCATTTACTTACTTCATGCCAAGAGTAGCCC
Organism: Panthera pardus; assembly: GCF_024362965.1. Taxonomy (NCBI): domain Eukaryota; kingdom Metazoa; phylum Chordata; class Mammalia; order Carnivora; family Felidae; genus Panthera; species Panthera pardus. Next base: position 6,929,598 of record NW_026526980.1, on the reverse strand, counting down.
TGTGAGGTAAGGGCTGTTATCACCCCCTAATGCAGATGAAGAAGTTGAGTCTACTTGTGTAAGGTCACAGAGCTAGTAAGTGGCAGAGCTAGTAAGTGACAGAGCTAGACAGACAGTGGCATACAAACCCAGGTCTGTGTGTCTCCAAAGTTTGCAATGGTTTGACCAGCATCAAACAGCCAAACAGAGGCTTCTCTGTGGGGTTGGCATTGCCTGGATTGGTTGCCGGTCAAACAAAGCGCTGTCCCCTACGGTCCTCCAGGTCCAAACTCCCTGAAAAAGACCTTCCTGTGCCTGAGAAGTCAGGGCCCAACCAGCCTGGATGAAGAGTTGTCTACTTTCTACTCTGTTCTAGTTATCTTGTTTTATGACAAGTGGCTTAATATCCTGGCAACACAAGCCCAGCATTTTATTTCTCCCCTGTCTTCTGAAATTTGCAACCAAATGAGAAGTGATTTGGGCTCGTTATCGAAAAGCCCGCATCTGCAAAGCAGAGATGGGCTGAGAATGTGCCCACTTGGCTGTCACTCCCTTTCATGGGTGTAGATTTAATTAGGCCTCTGTGTAACACAGGCTTGGGAGAGCTGTCTCTTCTACTGGTCTTCTGGAAAGTGTTTTCTTTCCTCCTCTCCAGGGTTCCACAGTGGCTGAGGAGAAGGGAACTGGTTCCTGCTCTCTGAAGCTGAGCTGTGCGTCCCAGGGATGAGCCTCTGAGTTACTATTTGTGTGTGTTGGAGGGGGAGTCATTTGCCAATTTACCTAGAAGCCAAGGCCATGTGCATGCCTGATCGGTGATGCAGGGGGATGAGCTCCCCTTCTGTTCTCTTAGGCATTCTGATGTCCTTGGAAGGCCAAGGACTCTGGTTCCAACATTTTTGGTGAAAAATATGATCCCCTATGCTTCTCCCCATTGATTCTCTCCACTCCTGTCTTTCACTCATGACCTTGGGCCTTTGCAGTCCTTATCCCTTATCTTTCCTTCATTTGACTAATCCCTACTCATGCTTCAAGAAATGTCTCTTTTTCAGGGAGCCATTCCCAATCCTTTAGTCTAGGTTAAATCCTTCTGGTAGCATGGCACACTGAGGTAACTTTCCTTAATCCCTGTCAGTTGCAATCTGCTTTAATGACTGTCTCCTAGCAGTCTGTCAAAGAATAATTCTCAAAAAGTTGAAAACATGACTTTCATACAAATATATATTGAGCAGAGGTGAAGATTTTTATTCCAGTGTTTAATGAAGGAATCAGTAAAGAGGTAAAACTTACTCAAAGAACATTTTGAAGAACTGGGTATTTATAGGTGTTTTGGAAAGAAGAACTTGGAATAAGATTTCTGGGTTAGATAAAACCAAATAATGTTCTATAGGATGGTAGGACTGTAACATTTAAGGCTATCGTCTCCCCTCCACAGAAATCTCTATGACATGTAACTTCTCAGTATTTAATCTCTAAACAAAGAATAAAAAGGACAGCCAGTACAGATATTTCTCTAAAAGAATTAATCTTGAGTGAGCAGATCTATGAATGCTGTTAATATAATATTGACAGGAGATACCCTGGTATTTTGTTTTGTTTTGTTTTTTTGGTCCTTATTTCTGAATTTTGAGTATTTTTTCTTATTAGTCCCTCTAGCATCTAACCCAGTAAATGGCGTAGGATTTTTGCTATGGTCAGGATCTGGTGGAGAAGTTGTCAGCTACTTGCTGGAATCAAAGAATACTATGTAGCAAATTAGCATGATTCCTGCCTGAGTCAGCTCAGGCTGCCATAACAAAATGCCCCAGACTAGATGCCTTAAACAACGGAAATTTATTTTCTCACAGTTCTGGAGGCTGGAAGTCCAAGATCAAGGTTCCTCTGATTTGGTTCTGGTGAGAACTCTCTTCCTGGCTTGCAGAAACCTGCATTCTCACTATGTCCTCACATGGCCTTTCCTCAATGTGTACACACACACGTACATACACATACGTACACACACAGTGAAAGCTCCCTGGTGTCTCTTCCTGTGAGGACACTAGTCCTATTATACTAGAGCGCCACTTTGATGGCCTCATTTAACCTTAATAGCTTCCTTACTCCAAGTACAGTCACACTGGGGGGTTAGGGCTTCAACATACGAACTGGGTAGGGGCAATATATACATTCAGTCTGCAACATAATTCAGTCCCAATTTTTGTGGGTTGAATTGAATTGAATCAGATATGAATCAGGTTTGTTTGCTTTTTATACACAACAGATTTTCAAGGCTTCTTCTTGTTCTGATAATGTATGCAATCTTCACCATTAAATTGGTGCCCATCCCGTTACTATTATCACTCTCAGTTTGTAGAGATCAGTAGTAAGCAGGGTAAGAAGGCTCTTCTCCTCTTACATGGGACCCAGTAATATCTAATGGCTAAAATAGTTTAGCAAATATCTATCTTTTATATCTATAGTAACACATTGGATTGTGAGCAACTTGTTCTGTGAGTGTTCTGCAAGACGAACAAACATTTCTAATACATTTTAACTTGATAAATGAGTGATGTTTTGCAATGTGAGTAGTACATGACACCGAATGTCACGTGATCACAACTGAGCTAATGGTTCTCCTCTCCTCCCCACCAGTCTCTCTCTCTGCAAGATTGTGGGTGATCATCTCCCATGTACAGATGCACAGTCTTAGGCTGCAGTGTTTGGCAGAAATCTGATTTTTCAGAATGTGGGAAGATGCCCACAACTGGCACTAGTGTATCTTTCGTCACTTCCAAGCACTTATGGACAGTTCTTTGCTTTTCTGGACAAGAAGCAGCTTAAGAATGCTTTGCTTCGTTCTCGGTCAGGCTTCCTGTGAATATAGACCCTTTCCTCTGCTGCCTTGTTGCCAGTTACAGTAAATACAGTATATGACAAGAATTTGTTAATACTGTTCTGTAGTCACCATCCCGGCGAGCATATACAATGGCCCCCATGCAGAAAAAGATGCCATTGAGCCGATAGATAGCAGTGATTCCATTAGTGACAGTGAAAGTCATCGTACATTATATCCCTCCTCTCTCTTGTCTCCCTCACACCAGCCATGAAGGTTTTCAAAGGTAAGTGCTGATTAATTTACTTTTCTTTATATTTTGTATTTTCTTCATTATTTTGTATTATATTACAGTATTGTAATCATTTTTGTATGAATATTTTTGGGTTGTGGAACAAATCATCTGAGTTTCCAGTATTTCTTATGGGGGAAATTTGCTTTGATATACAAGTGCTTTGGATTACGAGCATGTTTCTGGAACAAATTATGCTCACCAAGTAAGGTTTTACTGTATTTGACATTTATTCCCCCTCTTCTGGTATCACACGCTCCATTGTCCTCTGGGGAACTACACCTGCCCTGCTTTCAATCCGTGTGATTCAGGAGGGGTTCACTCCATTCCCATTTCCAGAAGTAGCCAAGAGAATCAGGTGTAACCCACCGGAGCACAACAACCTGACTGGATTATGGTTGGGCAGGTGGTTTGACCTGGAAAAATCACAGCCTTAACTTGGATATTTTCTGTAGCTACCAAGAAACAGACTTTGTTTTTTCTTTTAGGGATGCTCAGCTTTTATAACATAAACCTAAAGGAGCTGGTGGCCCCTTTTGCAGCCTTGTGGTGATACCCTGAGAATGATGCTACTGAATGCTGGCTTCCCAAAATATCACCAAAATAACCAGCTGATGAGACAGAGTTAAGCAGGTTTTTTATCCGTATAAGGGAGAATACTACCTTGATAGAATCTCAGTAGCATCTCAGAGGAGTGAGGACAAAATTGAGATATTTACTGAGATTTTGAAGCCCATATAAGATAGGTCCCTAATGTGAGAATTAGTAAGGATTGTGATGTAATCATTAGGGACTGGTAGATACAACAAGGTCAGAAATTTGAGATGTGGGGTTCAAAGAGCCTTGGGTATAAACTATTGCTGAATGCTTTCTATTGAAGAATTGATGGGTCTTTTGTGAAGTTCCTTGGACAAACAATAAAGTTATTTGCAATTTTTATCTTGCTGGGCAAGTGTTTTCTGGAACAGTAAAATTAAATTGATGGAGACAGTTAAATAGTCGAGTCATGTTAATGGAGATGGTAAGCTGTGAGTTTAGATGGCTTTAGTACTCAAAGTTGATATAGTGGAAAGCGGAGAGATGAAAGAAATTATTCCTCTTGGCATTATTTGAATTTCTGAATCCAGGCAGACTTGAAGCCAGAATGTGGAATGTGGAAAATTGAATCATTCTCTCTCTCTGCATTAGAATTACACATTCATGTCCTTTATCATGCAACCACAATACCTCCTAATAAAAGAGGTAGATTAGATTTCCCAACTCTGTTGATGCTGGCCTCATCAGTTGACTGGACTTGGCCAACAGAATGTGGGGGAGGAGGGATGGTTGCCAGTTTCAAGCACAGATTCTAAAGCATTCCTATTTCCACTCATCCCTTGTTAAGCTCCTGTGATCAGTCATGAAATGATCATACCAAATTAACACTGTGTCTTTGGCTGGGCCCCAGACTGAAGACCCATGTAGCAGGCAGAACTTACCAGAAGTCCTGAGTCCAGTCTGGCCCCGCCAAGATCAACCTCCGTCAGTCCAAATGTGGCTGCCCCATACACCTATGAAAAAGAAAAATTCACATGACTTGTTGAAAACTCCTGAGATTTAGATGTTGTTTGTTACACATTAAAAAGTGACTGCATTCGGAGTTCACTCCTGGACTTGTGGGCCATATGATCCAGTAAATTTTCCATGTTCCTGTAATCAATTTCTGTTGGAGTTTGGCTATTTGTTTATTACAATTATAAGTAATTATAAACAATTACTTGTTTATTTCTCGGGGGCTTGTTTTTCGTAGTAGTTTTGTTATTTATTAACCAGAAGTGTCTTCTCCATTACAATCTTTTTATGGTGTAGCGTCCCTTTTGGCAGACAAGAGCCTCTAAGACCTCTGGGTCTTTCTCATGGGAACCATAGCCTACCCTGATCATCTTTAGTCTGTACCTGAGCAATTGATTTTTTTTAAGGCAATATTTATCCCTATTAATGCTCAGCTTTTGGCTTGTATCCAATGTTCCAGTCTGGTGGGATCTTTCTTGATTTGATTCTTTCATTCTGGGGATTAGCTGTCCCATTCAGCATTTTGTCAAACACAAATTGGATCAGCATGACCATGAGAGCCTCCTCCAAGCCCTTGATTTCATTGTAATGATCTTGTGGTGTTGCACTAACACTGACCCCCAGGTTGACCCCAAACCACACAAATAATCATTAATTAGTCCACGTATTCGAGATGAATGCCCACGGGGCAGAAATATCTTTCAGCCATTGTTTGAAGTCAGGAGATATTACATAGCAGTGGCCTGAAGTGAAATCTTCCCTGATAATATTTTTCATATGTATCCACAATGGCGTGACCCACTTTTCAAGCCAGTGGGTAGGAATCTGTGTCTCTCTTGAAAAAATAAAATTGTCCAGCTGCTGAGTTCAAGTTCTGCCCATGGTATAAACCAATTGATCTTGAGTGGGTTCTTTATAGCTTTCCTTGACTCTGTTATCATAACTTGGACAGAATCCGTAAAGACCTCTTCAAGTTCAAAAGAACAAGGCAATTGTGAACTTGTAAACTTATTCAACCCACCCTTGCCTCCTAGACTGACTGTGTATAACGTACATTTAAAAAATCTGGGAAACGTGGGGCACATAGGTGGTTCAGTTGGTTAAGCAGCTGACTTCGGTTCAGGTAATGATCTCGCAGTCTGTAGGTTGGAGTCCCGCATAAGGTTCTGTGCTGACAGCTCAGAGCCTGGAGCCTGCTTCAGATTGTGTGTGTGTGTCTCTCCTTCTCTCTGCCCTTCCCCTGCTCATCTTCTGTGTGTGTGTGTGTGTGTGTGTGTGTGTGGCTCTCTCTAATAAATAAACATTAAAAAAATTTTTTTTAAATCTGGGGAATATGCCTCACATCATTGTTTCTGTAATATGTCCCCAACCCAGAAATTCATTGTGTTGCAATTTTCTTTTATTTTGTGTATTTGTCCTCTTATCTCTGGGCTTTTTGAGAACAAGGATGAAGTTAAAGTTGTTATTGAAACACCTGACATCATTTCTTGCACATAGTAGGTAGTTAGCAAATATTTGGTCGAATGAATAGAACTGGCTCTGAAGCTGTGTGTGTGTGTGTGTGTGTGTGTGTGTGTGTGTGTGTGCGCACGCGTGGATGTGCGTTTGTGTTGGAACAGCTGGATAATGTTCATCATTAGCCCGAAGCATGGGCTAACGTTAAATTTAAATTAAAATATACTCTTGGGTGACTACATCTTCAATTTCATGGTTGATTCCTTTGTGATTGACTTATTAAGCTAAGGCAGGAGTTGCAAACAAAAATACCTCAAGGGGCAAAGAAGGAAACAATAAATGAGCATGGTTACGTACAACTGGAAGACACCTAGTATTTTCACAGGAATGGATACCTAGGGCTGCTAGATCTTCTGCTTTTCAGAGTAGGAGGTTTTTTGTTTGTTTGTTTGCTTGGTTTTAAAATGTGTTTTTAAAAATGTAAAAATTCCTGATTTTTAGATTTTTTCAAAGTCGCAAACTTTAGAACACAGTTTGAAATATTCTGGGGCCAAATAAAATACATCTATAGGCTGGATACAACTCATAGGCCATTGATCTGAGAAAGAGAGTTAAATGTTTTGCCTCTGAAATGGTGTTTTCATTCGCACTGAATATTTAATTTACAATGAACGACTTTGGGTATATCAAACACATATCAAATATGTTTATTGTTGAACAATACAAAGCCTGTAAGACTGGTAAGAATTCAGTTAAGGCCCAATTTTGAGGGATGAGGTTAAATTTTAGTGGGCACACATCACAAAGGGTTCCCCCATAGCATTTTACAGGGAAGATTATGGAATTAAAGAAAAATCTTTAGCAACTTGCACTTGTATTATGCTAAACAAGGCAGATACCTTGAGTCACTGTTGTTCCCAAATAACTGATATCCATTATGGTTGAAATAATGGAAGTGGTGTCTTACCCTTGAAAAGCTCCAACCACACCCCCTGACCTTGCTCAATGGTTAGATATAAATATTCATAGAGGGAGATGGTCTCTTAATTGCTTAGAGCTTTCAGCCCATCAATCATTGCTGTTGGTTCATCCCACTAGGTTTAGTAACTACTAGTCAAGCATTTTGAAATTATCTGATGTATTTGCCAAGGTAGAAAGTAGAATGGCTCCTTGGGAAAATGGCCATGTTAATCAAACCCTACCAATTCCAACAAGCAGAAATTCATCTGAGGGCTTCATTTTATTAACCATTAACTGAAAAACATAGTTAATATTCACACCTAAGTGATCTTAGATATCAAACTGATAAAACATCATATAACATTAATACACACATAACAAGATTCTCAAGTAACTCTGTAAGTTCTATCTAAAAAGACTACAATGACATGGATGGAGCTATAGAGTACTGTGCTAAAATGAAATAAGTCAGAGAAAGACAGATACAGTATGATTTCACTCATGTGGAATTTAAGAACACAATCATAAGGGAGAAAAAGAGGCACACCAAGAAACAGGCTCTGAACTATAAAGAACACACTGATGGTTACCAGAGAAGAGGTAGGGGTGGATGGGTAAAATAGGGGATGGGGATTAAGCACGGCACTCATTCCAATGAGCACCGGGTGACATATGGAAGTGTGGAATCACTGTATCCTATACCTGAAACTAATATTATACTACATGTTAACTGTGATGAAGTTTTGGGGTGATGGGAGGGGTGGTTTTTGGGGTCTGGAGCCAACAGCCAAGAAAAAATTCTTAAAGACACCTTTGGTGCAAAAAGGTGATTTTATTAAAGCGTGGGGACAGGACCTGTGGGCAGAAAGAGCTGCCCTGGGACCATGGAGAGACTCTGGTTATATACTTGGGAGTTGGGGGAGGTAAAGTCAAGAGGAAGTTTCCAATGAGATTTTCACGTGCTAAAGAGGACTCACAGGATACTGGAGGCTGGGTGGGGGTTGGCTAGCTATTGTCAAGTTAAGGTTGTTTTTCCCTCTAGCAAAGCATTAGGTTAAGATAGTAGGGAGCTCCTGCAGAAATATTTTACTCTGCCTGCCTCAAGTAGTTGTCAATGGGCTGCAGGTTATAAGGAAATTTAATTTCATCTGCCATTTCCTTCTGCCTTTGTTTCCCACACCAACTGGAATTTATACGAAAACTCGAGGGAGGCCTGAGTGAGTCAGTCTTTTAAACATCCCACTTGGTTTCGGCTCAGGCCATGATCTCATGATTCATGAGTTCGAGCCCCACGTTGGGCTCTTTGCTGACAGTGCAGAGCCCGCTTGGCATTCTCTCTCCCTCTCTCTCCCTCTCTCTCCCTCTCCCTCCCTCTCCCTCCCTCTCCCTCCCTCTCCCTCCCTCTCCCTCCCTCTCCCTCTCTCTCCCTCTCCCTCCCTCTCCCTCTCTCTCCCTCTCCCTCTCTCTCCCTCTCTCTCCCTCCCTCTCCCTCCCTCTCCCTCCCTCTCCCTCTCTCTCTCCCTCTCTCTGCTCCTCCCCCACTTGTGCTGTCTCTGTCTCTCTCCAAATAAGTAAATAAACTTTAAATAATTAATTAAAACTTTACAAAAGAAAACAGAAGGATTCCTGTGTCTTAGACTTTGCCTTGCTCAAGAACCTGGATTTAATTCAGAACTTACTTATAATAAAGTTGATGTGATTTACTTATTATTTAATTACATTAATTGATTTGTTAAAAATGTATCTCATAATTAATAAATTTAGTTACTAAAGGTAGAATTCTAGTCGCCTGAGAATGGGAATTCCAGTGAGGACAAAAATGATGGGAGAACAAAGACACGGGAACCCAGTAGAGTGTAAAAGTGGGGTGCTCACCCACAGCTGGTGTCTCATCACTCATGCTAGGGTCTGTCAATTGGTAGAGAAGAGTGAGGATGCTCTTGATTTCCAGACCACACACTAATTTAGAGGGGAAGAGTACCATGATGGATTAGTAATGCCTTCTACAGGCATAGGAGGAAGAAATGGTAATGTTCAGGCCACATCTATGCTACCTGTGCCCCAAGTAGAATCAATAAAACAGAACATTTACATAGAATTGTCCTAAATTTTCCTTTTCTGGGACAGTCTCAGTTTATGCCTGTCATAAGTCAATGAATCCCTGTTAATTCCGCACAGCCCCCCACCCCCATTTATTCTCAAGAGGGTCCCAGTCTGAATCGTAAGTGATAGATGGCCAACCAGGAAGAATTTTTGAATGATTATCATTAGTTCATTTTCTGACTTAAGAAATATTCCTAAATCCTTTCTGTTGTGGGCCTTGATCATTCATTATTAGCCACAATCTTCCTTTCCCTGGATCACAGTTTTCTTAATATTCTGCTAAAAACATCTCTGTAAAACACAGCCTTGGTTTCTTTAGACCCTTGCATGATTCCACACTTCCCATCTGAAGCACTCTCTGATATGTTCTGGAATACAACCAGGAGATCACACTCCTCATTCACTCTTATATCTCTGATAATTTTCCCCATCCTCCTCCCCACAATAGGTCCTGGAAAAAACAAATTAACCTGTCTTCTGAATGGAGCTCATGTGTATTTTCTGCCATACCAGGTGTCCTATGTCTATGTCAAATAGTATTGATCTTTAAAAGCCCAGATCAGGAAAAGACTGGAGAAATGCATGTCCCAGATTGCTTCCACAGCAGATTCCTGGGACTTTAAAATCTTTGATTGTGTCTGGATTTTCTGGTTGGGTTCCCAAGGATGGAGCCTGAGTCCTTGAATACAAACATGCACCACAACTGAAGTTCCAAGCTGAATTGGTTCTAATGCTCACAGCAGTCACTGTGCTTCCTGTAACCAGGTTGTAGGATGAGCCAGTTTCTCAACCTCAGCATTATTAACATTTTGATCTGGCTGATTCTTTGTTGTATGGGGCTATATGTGCTATATCTGGCAGTGTTCCTGGCCTCTGCTCACTGGATGCTGGTAGCACTCCATCTCCCCCAGATGTGAACAAAAACATCTCCAGACATTGCCAAATTCCTTGGAGGGAGGCCACATTGCTGCCTGGTGAGAAACGCTGGCATAGGGGCTCTGAGTGTCACGACAAGAAAAGCCACTCTTTCTATCATTGAACAAGTTACCTGAGCAGACACGTTGGTAAGCAAGTATGGTACAGTACTCTAAGTGTCCTGGTAAGGGTTTGGCAAGAGTATTGTAGCAGCCAAAGAAGGAAGGATGAGCTGCCGGACAGTCAAAAAGGCTGTACAGAGGATGTGACTTTGGGGCTTCAGATGATAATTCAGCATTCTCCAAGTGGGAAGGAAGGGAAGGGCATTCAAGGCAGAGGAACAGTATATGCTAATGTGGTGAGATATGAGGGAGACTAATGTGTTTGAAACACAGTTAAGAAGTCTAGAGCGGATGGGGTGATGAGTACACTGGGGAGACAGATGGGGAGGGTGGGCAAGAGTTAAGCCCAGTTTAGAAACTTACTAGGAAATGGAGGTGGACTTCATAAACTGGGCAGCAGAGAATCACAGAAGTCTAATAAGAGGGATATGGTCAGATTGGGGCTTTAGAGAGAGAACTTGGTGTTGGCTAGAAGTGAGATGGCAATGTGAACAGCATTGTCTTTGGAATTAGGTTGCCTTGGCCTAGGATCTCATTCTGCCATCGACTAGTCTGTGGGACCTTGGACAAACCATTTCTTTTCCCTAAATCCCTGTTCCCTTCTCAAAAAAATGAGGATGAGAACCCTACCTACCCCCCTGCATTGTTGTAAGGATTAAGAAAGTTTATTCATGTTATGTGCTTAGAGTCTCTGCATATAATTGAAGCTCATTACATAAGTATTCTTTTTAGATTGGAAGGGGGAGCAGGGCTTGAGACTGAAGGCAGGGAGGCTAGTCTAGAGGAGGTAATAAACCAATGGGAGCATGGGACAGCACAGCGACTGGGTGATTGGAGATGAGTTAGCTCCCACCTGAATTGAGTTGACTGAAGAAGTTTGCGGTCTCCAGGCTCCCAGCAGCAAGGGACTCAGTTCTCCAAACAGATGCACCATCCCTGGGGTTCCTACCACATCCAAGTCTGAACAGTCCTGTGCAGGAAGTTTCCACCACCTACAACCTCCCCGACAGCATGTCTGTTATCTGATTGTTCTGTGTTCAGAAAGAGTTAATTAAATGTGGAGCCACAGTTGGAGAGTACATCTTAATACCATTCTGCCTTATCTGTATTTTCCCTTTCTTTTCTGCAGCCTACCTTCTGTTCTGAGGAAAAGGGGCTACAAATGACCTGCTTCAGGACGAAATAACAATTTAATAGAGTGGAGATTCATTAAGACACTGCTGATGGCGGCTGTAGTCTCCGGCATGGAGGAACAGCCCAGAGGATTTCAATTTTCTACCAGTTTTCTGACCTCAATTTACAAGGCAGAATTAAGTTCTGGAAATCTCAGAACAGAAAAAAAATAATGGAACTACTGCTTTTAATCACTGGTAGAATCATCAGGCATTAGTAGACCTCTAACCTTGGTTCTCTTTTAAAGGGAACTTTATCAGTGGCACATAGCCTGATGTGATTGCTATTTCCTTTCATTTTCAAAATATATTCTTTCAAAGATATTTTTTAAAAAACAAAGCATGTGCCACGGCAGCACCCAGTATTGGGACAGTGGTGATAAGCCAGACCAATATGGTACTGTTCTTGCCAAGCTTACTTTCAGGGAGAGCCAGACAACAAAGAGAGGACTCCTGGGAAAACTGTAGCAGTTACTAAAAAGAAAATGAGCCAACTTCTCTCTGTCTCTTTTTAAAAAATTTTTAAAAATATTTACTTACTTTTGAGAGAGAGTGAGAGAGTGCAAGCCAGGGAGGGGCAGAGACAGAGAGAGACACAAAATCTGAAGCGGGCTCCAGGCTCTGGCCTCTCAGCACAGAGTCCAATGCGGGGCTTGAACTCACAGACCGTGAGATCATGACCTGAGCCGAAGTTGGACACTTAACTGACATAACTCTCTTTCTTTCTCTTTTTTTTTTCAAATTTTGTTTGTTTATTTATTGATTGATAGAGAGGGAGGGAGGGAGGCAGGGCTAAATCTCACAAGCTGTGACATCATGACCTAAACCAAAATCAAGTCAGAGGCTTAATCAACTGAGCCACCCAGGTGCCCCTGAGCCACCTTCTCTTTATGTGGCTAAAGGAAATGAATCCCAGTTTTAAATATGATTCTCAGGTTTCTTTTCCCCCCACACCATAAATGTATGAAGCAGACAGGCAATTTCATATCTACCTCTGGCAATTTTTGGAATTGACTTAAATTGATTGAGTCATGGGTTAATGGCCCAGAGTCATTATTTGCTTTCCTACCTGTCTAGAAAATCAAGGTTCAGGGAAAGAAAAGAGAAACTTTCTTTGTTTTAGATTTCCCAGAGCTAGATGAAATCTGGTTTCTTAGGACACATAGGGAGAACTTTAGTAACAATATTTGAGTAGCGGTTGCAGGGGAGGGCCCTGAAGTCAGCTGCTCGGGTCCAAACTGGGCTTTACCACTTCCTGGCGTGTAAGTGTGGGCAGGCTCATTCACCTTCCCATGTTGTCTCAGTTTGTGAAATGGGATGATGGACCACTTCTTAGAGCTTTGGTGAAAATTGAATGAGGTGATGTGTGAAAAGCAAAGCATCTGACACATGTTACACATTAAAAAAAAAATCACGTAGCGGATAAAGGAGGTGCGGTGTATTGCCGGGCGGGGTGGAGGTTACTGACCTGGTCTCTGAGCAGTAGCCCCTGGCAACAAAAAATGATAGGTTCGAGTGCAACTTTGCTAGCTCCTAGCAATATGAGTTAGGGTAATTTGGCCCCCTCTCTAAACGCCAGCTCCTTCCTCTGCAAAATAGAGGTAACAGTGACCATCTTCGGAGGCTGTAATGAGGATATGAAGACATGTATGCAAGACATATGACATGGGTGTGCCTGGGGGACTCAGCTAAGCATCCAACTCTTGGTTTCGGCCTGGGTCATGATCTTGCGGCTTCGTAGGTTCAAGCCCTGTGTGGGGGCTCTGCACGGGCAGCACAGAGCCTGCTTGAGATTCTCTCTCTGTCTGCCCCTGCCCCACTCGAGTTGTCTCTGTCTCTCTCAAAAATAAATTAATTCATTAAAAACAACAACAATAACATTCAGATTAAAGGCCAGTCCTCAACACACGGTGAAGATCAACCTCCTCCTTCTCCTCATTATCATCACCACGGTCAATTGTTTCTGCTGCTTAGCATCGTGCTTTTTCCTTTTTCATCTGCCTTAGCTTGTGTTGCTTAGAAGCAGAATTTGCAGTTAGGGATTCTTGTGCAAATGGTTATTTGAGGGAGTACTCTCAGGACAAACCTGTAATGGAGTCAAGGGAACAGGGGAAGGGGGAGGGTGGGTGGAAGGAAGGGATGTAAAGAAGTGGTTTCAGGTGACATCTAGCTTTGGCTGGAACCTACAGGGAGCTCGGATGCATGAACCTTAGCGCAGAATCTGCTCTGCTCAGAGACCAGGCAGCTGGGCTTTCTACCTCTGTATCAGTTAGTCCTTGCTTGCTGGCCACTCCCAAGAGAAGGACCTAATCCACCAAGACATGCCAGTGAGAAGGCTTCTACCAAAGCAGGGCCATCCTCTAGACAAGTGTGCAGTGTGAGCCATGAGCTTCATGGCAGCTGGGAGACAGATGCAGGGGCCTTGCGAGGATTTGGGGGGGTGCACCAAAAAAGACCATCTACTGCACTTTCTTCTGCTCTCTGGTGTTCTCCAGGGAGCCGCCTCCTATACTCTCATTCCAACCCCAGCTCTGAAGGTAAGCTTATGACCTGGGAACTGGCCAAAGAGAGTCTGGGATGTGTCTCGCCACCCTGATTGGCTCAGAGATGATAGTGTGATCTTATGAAGCCAATGAGACCCAAGGAAACGTTTGTTGAGAGTCCCGGGAGAGAGCTCCCGGCTCTTTCTTGCAAACAGAGCTAGCATTTATGCAGTGGAAGCTGCACCAGCCAAGGGCCAAACATGGGACTGAAGAATGAAGGTGGCCAGTGAATGGTGGACCATGTGATGGAAACCAGGGAGCATTCGACTAAATCCCTAGATGAGGACATGATTGACATTTACTTTACCCCTGGACTTTCAAGTTATGCAAGCCCATTTTCCCCCCTCCCTTTTGCTTAGTTCTCTGAGCTGGGAGTTCTGGGTACCTGCGTCGCACAGTCCTGACTGATATATCGCCGTAATGGACCTAGAAGCACTGGGCAGATGAGAAGCAGTCGGTCAATTTATAGGATTATTGTTATTGTGTAAATAAAGTTCTCCTTTGGGTGAGCAGAGGCTTCCCGAAGCCCGGGGAAGCTTTCCAAGTTAGGTTTTCATTGTCTGGGGCGAAGCAGAGGCCTCTTTGGCAACTCCGAGGGCACTAATGCTGGCCCTACCTCTGAGAAAGAGCTTTTCCTGCCAGCTTTGCCTGACCGCCGGGGTAAGGTGCTAGCAAAGTGACCTTCAAACGGGGTGGCCACTGCGAGGCTGACAGCCTAAACCTGGCTGGAGGAAGGGATGGAATCACTTCAGAGGGAAAGGAAGACAGAGGCAGAGCCGGTGAGCAAACGGGCAATGTCATGGTCTTGTTGAAAGATAAATGGAGGCGCTTGTGCCGTTGTAAGAGTTTATGTGAGCAAACTTCTGTTCGAATTAGACAGCACCGGACCGGAAGTGGTTAGGAGGGCGCTACCACAGACAGGAGCCAGAGGAAAGACTTTTATAGGGAAGAGCTGGAAGGAAGGCAAGGGAATTATTTGATTCACTACAGCATCAGCGGTTGCCTTGTTTGGGAAAGCCTAGCTGGCAGATTGTGATTGGTTGTCCTTAGGTTGTAATTCCTTGACCTTGAGGCGTTACAGGCTTAGGCTTTGGTTGGCTTATGCAGGTTACTAAGGCATTAAAGCCACCTCAGCCTAATGACCTCCTTGTTTAATTAATTAAAAAAAAAAAAAATGAACAGAAGCAGTTTGCTAACCCAGAAAACTCTCTTAATCCACACAAAGACACCTACTGATAAGGCAAAATGCATTAACCTTATTCCTGGTTATCAGCGTTTTTTAAAAGTTTATTGTATTTTTATTTCCATTTCTTTTTTTTTTAACCTTTTCCAATTTAATACAACATGTCCTTTAATTGCCCACTGGCCTCAAATCACAAGATCTCCAAACTAAATGCAGTCAGAAAAAGAGGCAAGAATTTGTGAGGAATAAAAAAAAAAAAAAACCCAGCCCACAGTAAATGTGTTTAAGAGCCATCAACACATTTGCATTAGACCGAGCTTGGTTTCTAGCCTTTTTTGGACAAAAGAACATCTTTTCTATGAATCAGTTTTGGAAACTTTGTAATGCCTTGTCTCTTTAAAAAAAAAATTGTTTTTAATGTTTATTTGTTTTTGAGAAAGAGACAGAGCATGAGTGGGAGAGGGGCAGAGAGATGGAGACACAGAATCCAAAGCAGGCTCCAGGCTCCCAGCTGCCAGCACAGAGCCCAACACGGGGCTTGAACCCATGAACCTGGAGACCGTGACCTGAGCCAAAGTCAAACATTTAACCAACTGAGTCACTCAGGAGCCCCTGTACTGCTTTTTCTGTTAGTTGGAGGAGTCTGCCTGTTTAAGGATGGGGAGGGCCCCAGCAGCTTTTGGGTGTTTCGGGGTAAGAGAAATCTAAAACAAGTGAACGTAGGTTCCGGTTACATGGGCCCTGCTTGCCTGGCTGGTTCACGCAAACTGACCAACTGTGCCTGGAATACAACACCCCTGGCTGGTTGGTGTAGCCAAGAGATATGTTTCCCTCAGGCAGCATCTTTCCAAGTGCCCTTGCAGGGACCCCCTACATCAGCCTGTCCCGAGAGAGAGGCCTGTTTAAAAAGCTGATGACTCCTGCACTCTATCTACTGTTACTTAATCAGCATATCTGGGCTTGGGAGTGGGGTTTGCATTTTTTTCCTTACAGCTTTATTGAGATATAATTGACTTATGATAACTTCACATAGTTAAATATACAATTTGATGAGTTTGGGCATTATTATGCATCTGTGAAATCATCACCATAGTCAAGATCATGAATGAATCTTTCACCCCTATGAGTTTCTTCAAGCCTTTTTTGTAACACCTTCTTCATCTGTACACCTTCCTTCTTCTCTCGTCCCCACATAACCATGAATATGCTGTCTCTGTAGATTAGTTTGCAATTTCCTAGAAGTTTATACAAGTGGATGCATTGAATGCATACTCTCTTCATCTGATATCTTTCACTCATTTATCCCGCTGATGAGAGACTTGTCAGATGCTTCTGTTTTTTGGCTACTAAGTGTAAAGTTTCTTTGACCATATTTTTGCAGATCTTTCAATGGACACACGCTTCGGTTTCTCCTTGGTCCATACGAGGAGTAGAATGGTGGGGTCATCCATTATTTGAATGTTTACCTTTTTAACAAACTGCTGGACCATGTTCCAAAGTGGTTGTTGCTTTTTACATCCTCATTGGTAACGTACGAGGGTTCTGGTTTTTCCGCACCTTCACCAAAATTTGGTCGGATCCATCTTCTACATTTTTCTCTGGGAGGGAAGTGGTATCTCAGCGTGGTTTAGTTTACATTTTTTCCATGACTAATAATACTGAGCATTTTTTCCTATGCATATTTACCTTTTTTGCATCTTTTTTGGTGAGGTGTTTGTTCAGACATAAAAAAAATAAAATTTATGTGTATTTTTTAGACACAGGGAGAGACAGAGTATGAGCAGGGAAGGAGCAGGGAGAAGGAACACAGAATCCGAAGCAGGTTTCAGGCTCTGAGCTGGCAGCACAGAGCCCAACGTGGGGCTCGAACCCACAAACTGTGAGATCATGACCTGAGCTGAAGTCTGATGCTTAACCCGCTGAGCCACCAGGGGCCTCATGTTTATTCAGATTTATATTGGGTGGTTTGTCTTCTTTTATTCAGAGGCGGGAGTTCCTGGTGTGTTCAGGATAGAATGCGAATATTTTCTCGCAACCTGTGGCTTTCTTTTTACTTTCACAGATGTGCTTCGGCATCTTTGGCCATATACATGTGTGTCTATCCCTGGACCCTTTATTCTGTTCCATTGGTCTTTGTATTGATTCTTTTGCCAGCGTCATACCATACTGTCTGGATTACTGTAGCTTTACACTAAGTATTGCAATCTTACAGCGCAAGTTCTCCGACTTGCTCCTCTTTTCCAAAATTAGGAGCTTTGCATTTCCATATTAATTTCAGACACGGCCACTCAATTTGCACAAATATGGCCCACTGGGATTTTGAATGAGTTTGTATTTACTTTATAGATTAGTTTGAGCATTGACGCCTTACCAACATTAGGCCTTTTAACACCACCTCTCTTTCTCTATTTAGTAATTTTTTAAAATATTTATTTTTGAGAGAGAAAAACAAGTGAGGGAGGGGCAGAGAGAGAGAGAGAGACAGAATCTGAAGCAGGCACCAGGCTCTGAGCTGTCAGCACAGAGCCTGATGCAGGGTTCGAACTCACAGTGAGATCATGACCTGAGCCACAGCCAGATGTTCAACTGACTGAGCCACCCAGGAGCCCCTGTCTCTTTTTATTTAGATGTTCTTTATTTGCTCTTGGCAATGTTTGATGATTTTTACTGTGCATAGGTCTTGCACAACCTTGGTCAAACTTATCCCCAAGTATTTCACATTTTTGCTGTTATTATTAATAAGGATCTTTTTATAAATCTCAATTTCCATTTGTTCATTACTAGTATATAGAAACAAAATTGATTTCCAAAATATGTTGACCAGAAACCTGTTCAACTCACCTGTTAGTTCCATTGGCTTTATGGTGGATTCCATAAAGCTTTCCGTATAAATGATCAAGTCTGTGAATGAAGACAGTTTGGCTTTTTTATTTCCAAGATGCTTGCTTTTCGTGTCTTTTGAATGCCTTTCTGTGCTGCAGAATCTCTGGAACAATGTTGAACAGAAGTAGTGACAGCAGACAAGATGAGCTGATTCCTGATCTTGGCGGGGGGGGGGGGGGGCAAAGCACAGAGTCTTTTACCATCAAATATGGGGCTAGCTGCAGGGTTTTCATGGATGCCTTTATCAGGTAGATGAAGTTCTTTTCTGTGATGGTTTTCAGAGTTTTTATAATCAATGGATGATCGTTTTTATAAAAGGGTATTCTGCATCTGTTCCTGAAGTGATCGTACTTTGTTGGTTTTTTTTTCTTACAGGCTGCTCTTAGTGAATTCCACGGGTCAGTTTTCAGGCGTTAAACCAAGCTGCACTCCTGAGATAGACCCCACACAGGTATATTTATTGTCTCTTTAAAAAAAACTGTTAGGTCTGATTTGCTTGAATTTTATTGAGAATTTTTACAGCTGTGTGCCTGATGGACATGGTTCTTTTTTTTTTTTTAAGTGTTTTTATTTATTTTGAGAGAGAGAGAGAACAGCACATATTGGGGAGGGGCAGAGAGAGAGGGAGAGAGAGAGAAGCCCCAGCTGGCTCTGCACTGCCAGCATAGAGCCCGATGTGAGGCTCAAACCCACGAAGCCATGAGATCATGACCTGAACTGAAACCAAGAGTCAGATGCTTCACCGACTGAGCCCCCCCAGGCGCCCCAAGATACATTGTTCTGTAATTTTTTTTTCCTACTATCTTTTTCTGGTTTTAAAGTCAGGGTAATCTTGACCTCATAGAATGAATTGGGAAGTATTCCTTCCTCTCTAGGTTTTTAAGAGAAGAGTTTTGTATCTCATTTTATCATGCTTTGCAGATATGGCAAGTTTTACTAATTGAAGATTGGTGGCAACATTGTGTTGAACAAGTTCTTTGGCACCATTTTCCCACAGCATTTGGTCACTTCCTGTCTCTGTGTTTAATTTTGGCAATTCTCACAGTATTTCAAGTCTTTTCTTTATTATTACATCTGCTGTGGTGACCTGTGGCTAGTGATCTTGGATGTTACTATTGTAATGGTTTGGGGATGCCACGAGTTGCACCCATATAAGATGATGATCTCAATTGATAAATGTGTGTGTTCTTGACTGTCCCACTTATTGGCCATCCCCCATCTCTTCCCCTCTCTTGGGGGCCTCTCTATTTCCTGAGACACAACAATATTAAAATTAGGCCAACAAATAACCCTACAATGGCCTCTAAGTGTTCAAGTGAAAGGAAAAGTCGCAGAAATGCAAGAGTAGTTTGAAAATGGAAATATCAAGGCACCTGGGTGGCTCTGTCAGTTAAGTGTCAGACTTCAGCTCAGGTCATGATCTCACAGTCCGTGAGTTCGAGCCCTGGGTCGGGCTCTGTGCTGACAGCTCAGAGCCTGGAGCCTGCTTTAGATTCTGTGTCTCCCTCTCTCTCTACCCCTCCTCCACTCATGCTCTGTCTGTCTCTGTCTCAAAAATAAATAAAAATTTTAAAAAAATTAAAAAAAAGAAGAAGAAATACATTTTCTAAGGCTCTAGCTGCCATAGGTAGTGATTCCCCCAGTGGAACTGGGCGATGTCAGTTGAAAACCTGTCTGGAAAGGATGCACCTTTCTAGATGCCATTAAGAACATTCATGGTTCATGGAAAGAGGTCAAAATATTAACATTCACAGGAGTTTGGAAGCAGTTGATTTCAACCTTCATGGATGACTTTGAGGGGTTCAAGACTTCAGTGGAAGAAGTAAGCACAGGGGTGGTGGAATTTACAAGAGAGAAGTAGAGCTTGTAGATGGGACTGAGTTGCTGGAATTACTTGATAAAACTTTAACAGATAAGGAGTTGCACCCTATGGAGGAGCAAAGAAAGTGGTGTCTTGAGATGGAACCGACTCCTGGTGAAGATGCCATGCAGATGGTTGAAATGACAACAAAGGATCAAGAATATTCCATACACTTCATGGATAAGGTAGTTGCAGGGTTTGAGAGGATTGATACCAATTTCAAAAGAAGCTCTCCTGTGGCTAAAATCCTGTCCAAAGCATCTCGTGCCACGGAGACATTATTCATGAAGGGAAGAGTCAGTTGATGTGGCAAACTTGGTTGTTGTTTTATCTTAAGAAATTATCACACCATCCCCAGCTTTCAGCAGCCACCCTCCTGCTCAGTCAGCAGCCGTCAGCTTCGAGGCGAGACCCTCTGCCAGCAAAAAGATTACAACTTGCTGAGAGCTCAGATGACGGTTAGCATTTTTTAGCCATGTGGTATTTTCTCAGGGGACAGCTGGGTGACTCAGGCGTTCGGGTGTCTGACTTCGGCTCAGGTCACGATCTCATAGTTTGTGAGTTCAAGCCCCACATGAGGCTCTGTGGCTGACAGCTCAGAGCCCAGAGCCTGCTTTCGATTCTGTGGTGACCTCTCTCTCTGTGCCTCCCCGGCTTGCACTCTGTCTCTCTGTCTCTACATTAAAAATATTTTTTCAGGTATGTACTGTGCTTTTTACACATAATGCTATATTGCACATTTAATAGACTACAATATAGTGTAAACGTAACTTTGATATGCACTGGGAAACCAGAAAATTCACCTGACTCCCTTTATTGTGGTATTTGCTTTATTGTGGTGGTCTGGAACTAAACCTGCAATGTCTCCGAGGTGTGCCTGCAGTTCCTTAAATGTTTCATAGAATTCACCATTGAATCCATCTGGGCAAGTTTTGTCTGCGGTGAGGTTTTTAAACTATACATTCAATTTCTGTAGTAGATGTAGGGCTATACACACCTTCCACTTCTACTGGCTTTATCCAAGACCGCTTGACTCACTTTGGTCAGTGGCATTTTGAAAAGCTTTCTAGATAATTCTAAACTTTTTCTTTCTTTTTTTTTTTTTTTTTTAGTGTTTATTTACTTTTGAGAGAGAGAGACAGAGTGTGAGCAGGGGAGGGGTAGAGAGAGAGAGAGAGGGAGACACAGAATCTGAAGCAGGCTCTAGGCTCTCAGCTATCAGCACAGAGCCCGACGCGGGGCTCAAACCCATGAACTGTGATATCATGATCTGAGCTGAAGTCAGACGCTTAACTGACTGAGCCACCCAGGTGCCCCATGAAAAGCTTTCTGGATAATTCTAACATGCAGCCAGGGTCAAGAGCCCCCAGTCTAGTCCAAGACCTAGAGAGGTAGCTTGTCAATTTGAATAGCTACATACTATTTTATAGTAAGCATGCATCCAGAGCTCTTTCTTTGCTTCTCTATTCATGTTCATTCAGGTTGTTCCTGATTTCTTTCCCTTATGCTCTGCTGTCTGGTGCAGAAATTTCATTGCTCCCCTCTTTTCTCCACGGGTTATAACTTTTGTCATTTTATAATCTCCCCTTTTGGCAAATGTATGCTTTGGGTCTTGAATTGTGTTCTATCTGATGACACACTTACCACTCATCCATTTAATTGTTTTTGCATTTGCCCCTTGCCTTGTGTATCTTTACCTGCTGATTAATTCGCAAACTTTGGCTGTCACTTATTTTAGGAATAACCAGCATCTGGATGGAATTTTTAGAAATCCTTACCTGAAAGCCGTTGCCTTTTTATAGGGATGTTAGCATTTAAATAAGAATCTCAGAGGACCAAAAAGTGTTCAAGCCTCAAATTAGGGGCCATCGTAGTGAAGCTTCAGGCACCCTCCTAGCCTGGTAGCCCCCAGGCTGACCACCCGCTCTCCCCCCTCCCAACGTGCTCAATTCTGCACACGCGGCTGTCACACAAGGCTCTTTTATGGCAAATGCAAATTGCAAATATAAACTGTTTCTTTCTTCATTTATCACTTTTTCCCTTCTCATTTACAAGAGGCTTGAATTATTAGCACTTGTCTAAACAATGCCGCTTCGCCTGGTATCTGTGAGGAGGTGTTGGTGATAACTTTCCAATGATGTCATCCCTGGAAGCACAACTCCAAAGCACCCAGTCAATCATGGGCATTGTTCAGAAAGCACCAGAATAACTCTGAGTGACCCACCCCCCCCCCCCCCCCGCCCCCCGCCAAAATCTATAGAAATGAAAATTGAAACGTAAACCAGAAACTTCATTTCCATGTCCGGGGCTCTCAGAGCTCTGTGGATTCCTTATGCACTGACACATCTCTTCAATGGGGGACAATGGGAGGCAAAAGGGGTTTCCCTGGGGAGCTGAAGGATCAAATGCGTCTCGGAATCTTTTTCTTATTCTCAGCAGCATATTAAGCATTTGGGGGAACTTATGGCTCCCCGCCCCACCTTTAAGGAGCTATCCATAGTAACCTTTATTACATACACCCTCAGTGCCAGGTACTATGCGGAGCTCTGAATAGATTATTTTAGGGGCGCCTGGGTGGTTCAGTTGGTGTAGCATCCAACTCTTGGTCTCAGCTCAGGTCATGATCTCACAGTTCATGAGACCAAGCCCCTTCTTTGGATTTTCTCTCTCTCTCTGTCTGCCCCCCCCCTCTGTTTCTCCCCCCATCTCAAAAATAAATAAATAAGCATTCAACAAAGATTATTTTATATAAACATTGTCACAACTTTATGAGGTAAGCGCTGCTAGTTTCCCATTCTTCAGATGAGAAAACTGAGGCTCAGAAAAGTGGCATCCCTTGCTCAAGGTCTCCCAGAAAATCGTACAAGGAGTAGAAACGTGACTCCAGGTCTGGTGTGGTGTCAGAGTGATGCCCTTACCCTCTGTGAAACTCTGGTTCAATACAGTATGAAGGGCCCATCATAATTGGGTTCCTGCCAACCTCTCCAGTCTGATCTATCTCATCTGGACCCCTGGCCCATTCACAACTTGTGCTCCAGTCATACCTACTGCCCCCCTAATGTGCTCTGCTGTCTGGCCCCTCCACTCCTTTGGTCACAGACTGACACTGGCCAGAAGGGACCACGGTACCCCCTGTGGAATCCTGTCACCACTCCCATACACTCACAGAGTCCTGTGTGTTCACCTCTGCCCACCCACCGTCCTCTAGGTTCTGAGCCTTTTGAGTGCACGAGTGTGTTTCCCTCCCCTCTGGTTCTGAACACTCAGCACAGTGCCTGGCACACAGCAGCTGCTCAGGAACAGACTGGATGTTCTCCTCCATGATTTTTTTTCTCCCCCTTATGGAAAAATGTCTATATATCAAGCCCTCTGTTCTGTCATCCCATTCTTCTTCAGACAAGTAGAGGCATGTTTGTTTCCATCATTGTATCAGTTTGCTCTGGGTTTTTGGCCTTAAACACTGGATTGTCTGTAGCACCTACAAGGTCTGGGGCACGCTTACATTTCCTCTCCAGGAATTAAAGAGGCCAGCAGGGCACATGTTTCCTGGACTGATTCTGAGTACTCTGCCTCTGTGAGGTTTAGTCAGATGCAAATGTCAAGGTGAATAGGTTGAGAGATCCAACGTATAGCATGATGACTATAGTTAATAACAGTGTATTGAATACTGGAAATTTGCTAAGAGAGAAGGCTTTGGGGGGTCTCACAACACACACACACACACACACACACACACACACACACACACACACAACTATGTGGGGAGATGACAGGTCAATTCGCTTGATTTTCGTAATCGTTTCACTATGTATATCAAAACAACATATTGCACACCTTAAGAATACACAGTTTTCATTTTAATTTTTTTTAATGTGTATTTATTTTTGAGAGAGAGAGACAGAGCTTGAGCAGGGTAGGGACAGAGAGAGAGGGAGTCACAGCATCCAGAGCAGGCTCCAGGCTCTGAGCTGTCAGCACAGAGCCTGACGCGGGGCTCAAACCCACAAACCGTGAGATCATAACCTGAGCCGAAGTCAGACACCCAACCAACTGAGCCAGCCAGGCGCCCTGACACACACAATTTTCATTTTAAAAAGTAGATGAATGGGTGGCTTCCATTAGCGCTATCTCAGAAAGAGTCTCTGAGTCTTCACTTGTCATGACATGTGGTAGAAAGAAGAGTGAGCCAACATTGGTGCTGTGCTAGAGGCTAAGTACAGCAGGTCTGGCAATAAATGCACAAAGGAGGATGTCCGCCCAAAGTCTGCAGCGGAGCTTGCCAACTCAAAGGCCCACAGGGCCAAGAGGGCAACTTAAGTGACAGAGATGTTCCGGGTGGACATTGGAGCCAATGGCAACGTGTGGCCATATTTCACGAGCAGCCTCTTCTGGCTCCTGCCAGTGGCTGGCATGTGGGAGTTCTAGTCCATTGCTATCAGAAGTTTGCAGCTTTTCAAGATTACTTAAAAATGTGGATGTTTATATAAAATCTGAACTTTAATGATGGCTAATAATTAAAAAAAAAAGAAGAAATCTTCAAGGTCCACACACAACAGGTCTTTGGGTCTGATCTGGCTAGACTCTGCCAGTTTTCAGCCTCTGGCTTGGATTTTCACACAGGGCTAAGCAATTAAAGTGATTGGGTTTAAGTTTCCATTCTATCACATTTCCCCGGTGAACCTTGGCAGGTTGTTGAACATCTCAGAATGCTGGATTTATGGGTAACGTAAGATGCTCCCCTCACAATCCAACTCCACCGAAGTTCGAAAACACCAAGACTTTTGCCCGTTTAGTTTGCTGAGTTATCCTGGATTCTTATAACAGTGCCTGGCACATAGCAGAGACTCAGTGATGTTACTAGAGAGAGTGTATGTTACCATATCCTGACTTCATTGTAAGGGATGTGACGAGTAGAACCCAGGTGTATCATGATGGGATTTGAGCAAAACTGTCCACTACCAATTAGGACTCATTTGCTTGCAAGTGATAGAAATCTAACTCCAGTGGTTTAAACAAAATAAGAAATCCATTGGCCTGTGTCTGTAAGGCTCAAGCCTTAAGGTATGGCCAGATCCAGGCCCAACTTGACGCTTTGTATCATTGGCTCTGCTCTTCTCTGTGTTGGCTTTAGTCTCAGACAGGATCTCCCTTGGGGTAAGATGACTGTGGGCAACCTGGTTTTAGATCTTCCCCCGTGTAAAGACTCTTGCCTTTCTCTGCAACTCTTGCCTTTCTCTGCAACCAACTAAATTCGCATTGACTTGGAGTCACATGTGCATTTCTGACCAATTTCCTGTGGCTGGGAGACTGAGATCCTCTGATGGGCTGAACCCGAGACACACACCCCTTCTTGGACCCCGGCACTCTTCTCCGAACCATGCGAATTAAGAACTGCGAGAGCCTGGTTCTCCAGAGGAAGGAGAGAGAATAAATGCTGGTGACAAAAACAGCGTCAGCTCTGGAGGCCACATCTGGATGATTTGCGCCTGGAAGCCAGCCCACCTAACCTGGCCTCCAGAGAGCCCTGTGTTTCTCCTTTCCTAAACCTAGAGATGGCCACAGAGTGATAAGCACCAGCTGCATACCTCCCACCATGCAGTTAAGCCCAGGGCTGCTTTGACCCAAGGCTAATGAGGCATGGGGGAATTTGCAAACCCCTCTCCAGAGAGGCTGCAAAACACAGAAGAAATGTAATAGTACCATCAAGTAATCGCACCACAGACTGGACTCTTTAAAATGCACTCCTTCTTCCCTTTGATCTTGTTCTAATGGATAATGCCCATGGTACTTGCTGTGACCTGAATCCCTCACAAGATTGCTGGAGAGAAAAGCGCACCAGAGAACACTGGCCTGGAATATCAAATGCAAGGGGCCAATTATTCCTGCTCCTTGAGACCCCATCTCCCCGGCTTGCATATTCATGGGATCTCCGATGCAGATGAGATAGCAGCTGCTGATTAAAATCGGCTCACTTTGTTGTGGGGGAATTTGGGGACTCCGGGGAGGCCTCTTGAAGCTGATCCGTGGTGAAACGTCCTCTACAGGGGTTGTTCTGTTACCGCGTAGTGTGGTCCTTTAGAATAATAAAACAGTCTGGATCTTTCAGCTCCGAGGAGGAACAAACAGATGCTTGCCCTCCAGCTGCGTTGTGTGGGAGGGTTGAAAGCCTGGATATAGATTGGGAAGGACAAGGTCTTAGTTTACCTGCTGCGCAACTGCCAGAAGTTAGATTTGTTTGTTTGTTTGTTTGTTTGTTTCCCTCTTTGCGGGGTAGGGTAGAGATGAGAGTCTGGAAATTTGACTTGGAAGAGGTCGGGGACTTCATATGTTTCCTGCCCGGGATGGTCTAGGTAGTGCTTCTCTTTAATAGACACACAAACCATCTAAGTGCCTTGCGAAGACTGCAGATTCTGTTTTAGTAGGTCTGGGGTGTGGACTCAGATTCTTTGCTTCCCTCAAGCTCCCAAGTGGTGCCCATGCTTCTGGCCTCTGGGCCACTCTTCAAGTACAAGGGTGTAGACTGACGGTTCCCAAACTCAGTTGTGTTTTGGAATCGCTTGGAGAGCTCTTAAAAACCAGGATGTCCAGGCCACACCCCACACTGGTTAGACCGGAATCTCTGGATGGCTCCCAGGAATCAGTATTTTTATAAAGACTCTCAGGTATTTCCTGTGTATAGGCAACTGTGTATTTGAGAATCAGTGGTGGTAATTGTTCTCAACCCCACCTGCTGTGCATTATCATCACATGGGGGAGTCTATAAAGTACCAGTGCTGGGGCACCTGGGTGGCTCCGTTGGTTAAACACCTGACTCTTGATTTTAACTCAGGTGATGATCTCGTAGTTTGTTGGGTTCCAGCCCTGAGTTGGACTCTGCCCTGATATAGCATAGAGCCTGCTTGGGATTCTCTCTCCCTCTCTCTGCCCTCCCCTGCTCACACTCCCTCTCTTTCTCTTTCTGTCTCTCAAAATAAATAAAGACACTTTAAAACGTAAAATAAAAAGTACCAAGTCCTGGCCCATGGTGCAGGATGAGTCCCGTGGGAGGAATGGTGGGGTTGGACACGAACAGTTCTATCTTGTAAAAGCCTCAGAGATTATTATCCGCAGCCAAGATTGGTAATCATAGATGTAGAAGGATTCAAACTGCATGGTCTCTCCGACCCTGAGATCCTGTGAGTTGCTCTAGCTGTTATTATGATGGGAGGTGTTATCGTCTCTTCTGGACTCAGCTCCTGGTCTTCCAAGGCTGATGGATGTGCAGAACCTTCACTCCCACCCTCCCATCCACTTCCCCACCCTCGTATGCCTCTCTTTCCTGATACCACGATTGCAAAAGTAATACGTGTTTATTGTTAGAAATTTGGGGACACAGAAAAGCGCGCCAGATAAAATGTATCCCAACGGTGTCTCCAAACACGACTACTTTGGCAATAGCGCTCCTTGAAGAGAACCATTACTTCCATTTTGGCTTCTCTCTCTCCCTCTCTTTTTTTTAATGTGGTAAGAACACGGGACATGAGACCTACCCTCTCAGATTTTTAAGTGTATAATACAGTATGGTTGACTATAGCCACGTTCTGTACAGCACATCTCTAGAGTTGATTCATCTTGCTCAACTGAAACTTTAGGCTCGTTGATCCCTCCCCCCTCCCCCATCTTCCTGACCCCACCTCCTGGCGATTATCCTTCCACCCTTTGATTCTATGAATTTGCCTCTTTTAGATACCTTACATAAGCAGAATCATACAGTTTTTGTCTTTTTGTGGTGTGGCTTATTTCACTGGGCGTAAGGTCCTCAAGGTTCGTCCATAATGTATGCATTGCAGAATTTTCTTTTTTTTTTAAAGTTTTTTAATGTTTATTTTTGAGAGAGAGCGAGAGCGCGCACGCTCATGCATGAGTGGGGGAGGGGCAGAGAGACAGGGAGACACAGAGTCCGAAGCAGGCTCTAGGCTCTGAGCTGTTAGCACAGAGCCTGACGCAGGACTTGAACCCATGAACCCTGAGATCATGACCTTTGCTGAAGGTGGCCACTTAACGGACTGAGACACCCAGGTGTCCCAAATTTCCTTATTTTTTTAAGGTGAATAGTGTCTGTAGTATGTATAGACCACATTTTCTTTTTCTATTCCTCTCTTGAGGGACATTTGTGTTGTTTCCACCTCTTGGCTGCTGTGAACAGTGTTATGATGAAGCAGGAAATGCTTATATCTCTTAGAGATCCTGATTTCACTTGTTTGGGGTAAATACCCTGCTGTGGGATTTCTGGATGGTTCTGATTTTTGGCTTATGTTCTCAGTCATTTTTAGTTTGCAGGTTTGGGGTTGTTTCATAGCCAAATTTTCCTTCTTTTTAATACATGACTACCCCATAGCATATCTTCTTCAATATTTCTTTCTTTTTTTTTAAGATTTTATTTTTAAAATAATCTCTACGCCCAACATGGGGCTTGAACCTACAACCCCAAGATCAAGAGTCACGTGCTCTGCTGACTGAACCAGACAGGTGCCCCTCTTCTATATTTCTTAATGACTGTCACTTATAATGATTCATTTACCCATTCTTGTACTCTTGATCAATATTTAGATTACTCCTTTCTTTAAGACACAATGCCTTTAAGAAAACTTTTTACATGTGGAATTATGGGCCCAAAGAGCAGGAACATTTCTTTAGGAAAATGGATTCCTACTGTCTAAGTAGGGCTTCAAAATTGTAATTCAGTATTTATTGTTGAATGCCTTGCGTTGAATGAATGAGTGAATGAATGAGTGAGTGAGTCATTGCCTCTCAGTATTTAACAAGGACCTGGCCCAAGTGTTCCTAGAGTGAATGCATGAGTAAACTCTGAACAAAACATTAAAAACATTAAAAAAAATAGTTATCTATGGATAACATATGTCAGGACGTAGATCTAAAATATAATTTACTTTTTTCCCTTGCAAGCAGCCAAGCCCAATTACCTACAAACATTTCCCAAAATGAGGGCTCACATCGTACTTTGCTCGTGGTAAGGTATCGGGAAATTAATTGTTCCATTTCTCAAAGACCTTTACTGTGCAATTAAAAAAAAAGCAGCCTTCCACCATAGCAATTATCTATAATTACTAATGAAAACAGGTGTCTTAAATGCCTTTTCAAATTGAGACATAACTGGTTCATTATCATAGCAGGCAACTACCAATATCCAATTTTCAATGGGATGTTGAGATCAAACATAATGCAGAGGATTGTGGGGGCACACAAAGGGAACGGCACTTCCTGGATGCTGTTTATTAGAAGAATTTGGTGGAGGGGCAGAGGTTGACAAGCATTCAAATAAGAAGCAGAGAGTATCTTGGGGAAGTGGAGCCCTGCGTGGCTGAGAAGTATAAAATAGCAACAGTCTATAGAGATAAAATCTCTTCCTGCAAAAGCTTTTTCAGGTAGTGGAATTAGCTCAATCATGCTGTTTATTATCTCTGGGCTCAGTTTCTGCATCTGTTGAGTGGCCTTGAGAAAACCTAAATGTGTTTGACCACAGAACTCCTTTTATATGTAAGATATAGGGGTGCCGTGGGGAAGTAACTGAGAGAATGAATGAAAGGGAGTATATAATGCCCGAGGGTCGAGATGTGATTCCATTCTCTTATTCTCCTAAATTTAAAGTTTTCTTCATTTCCTAGTTTCTGTGACCTTGTGATGATAAAGGTGGACCAAGTATAATAAGGTATCCAAGCATGGAGGAAATTGGAACTGTGCGTTCCTGTTCCTACACTTCCTGTGTCATTGCATGCTGGGAATTATAATTCGTGAGCAGGTGCATAAAGCAAGGAGTTCACAGGGGACCAGTTGAGAAGGGTCAGACCTTGGCCTGGCTGGTTCAGGACACCATGTTGATGGGCCTAAGAGGTGGACACATTTGCTGGAAGTGTGTGCACTCTCTGCCTCCTGGTTTTAGCTGGAAATAGTGACATGGAATCAATATTTACTCTTAATTTCATTCTTTGGGGATACCCTGTTTTAATCCAGAGGATGGAGCTTGTGGTATCCATCCTGTTGACAGTATACCTACCAGAATGCCCCTCTGGACTTCATGATTTCCACAAATGGAAGCCCCAGGAGCTGTTCTGCTCTAAAACGCTTCCATAGCCATGTGTCTGAGGAAAGCTGCATTCACCCTTTCCCTCCTGGGAAATTGTCAATGGAAATTGACATATTACTGCAATGAGAGTCCTACAGCAGAGAAACCCAATTAACTGGACTTAGCAAGTCCTTCCTAAATCTATTTGGCCACAGAAGCCCTTTTATAGGTAAGAGCTATTAACAGCCCACTGAGCTAGTGTTCCATGGAGTGCATTTTAAGAAGCATTGGTTTACAGTCTTTCTCTTTGGCTTCTCCATCAACTTTTGAATTCTCATGTATCTTGATGAGTATCTTTCTCAGTTAATGAAAAACTGAGCTGCAGGGCAATTTTGTTTTTGTCCGTCCAATAGTCTGTGAATTTATCTGTCCTCCTCTCTGGCAGGTGATTCTGGGGAGTTTCCAATTACAGAATCCTCATTTCTGCCTCTATTCCAGGTTTGCCAGATAAAATATAAGACAACCAGTTGAATTTGAGTTTCACATTAACAATGAATAATTTTTTAGTCCATACTTACACTGTCTTTTTTATTCGATAGAGCTGGGAACTGTACCATTAGGGTGGATATGTACCCCAAGGCTGGCCAGTTAGGGAACCCCTTTGCTCTAGTTCCTAAAGTCTCTTCCGGGGGGTTAGTATCCTACCTAAGCCAGGTTGATAGAAGACCTTCCCCTGCAATTCCTGATTTGGTGCTCGAGGAAGGACTTTGCCTTTCATGTCACAAAGCTGAAAGAATGGTAGTTGGTGACTGGGGACAACCATCCACTCCTCCACGTGGAGAAAACTGTCTCTGGGGGGCGGGGTGGAGATGAGGCCACCACCTGTGGAGAAGCTAGCCAGAAGATGGAGAGAGCCAGCTCTCACACCCTCACCGACGTCCACTGATAGTTACTCCTTTCTGAGACTAGTCCAACCTTCAACTTGCTAGTCATACAGCCAACCCACCATCTTCTCCTTTATTTATTTTTATTATCTTTAACATCTGCTCTGCTTCTGGGATTTCTTGGTGATTACCTTTGCCCATTGCCTGGTGTTTAAGATGACTCAGGTCACTTCCTTGACCTTCGTGGTACAGTCAGATTCATGGAGCCAGCATGTCACCTATGGACCTCCTCCCACCCCCAGCTTACCGCCTTTGACCACTGCTAGGTTGCTAGTGTTTGGATTTGAACACAGTCCTGAAGGATCAGTATTCGCCAGCACAAAACACAAGCACAGCTACCAGATGTGATTTTGCTCCAAACTTTCTCGCTCCTGTCATTGCAACAAGGAGTGGTTCCTGCCCACAGTTTGCTTTGTCACTTAGAATGCTTAACAGTGGAGCAGCTGTTTGACATCAGCATGAGAGGGAAGTCATGGGAATCTCTGGCGTGTTGAAAGGAGGTGAAGCCAAATCCTCCTCATTGGAGCCCCTGTCCATTATATAAGGGACGCAGTGACTGTTGGAGGGGTGGCTGGCAGGCTCCTGATTGTCTCAGAGACATTCATTGGGATGAACCAAGCTCTGCTAATATTCTGGACTAATAAAGAGTTCGCTTGACTTGCAAATCTCCAGCCCTACTGTATGTATGATATTCAAAAAGATGTTAAGAGAAATAAATCCTAGAAACAATGTTTCTACTTGGGGACTGAGATGACCCTGTCCTTTCCCTAGGCCCCTCATACCTTTTTGATTATAGGTTTTGACCCAGCTGTTGTGAATTATTCATTCTTTGTACACGTTGTCTCAGCCCTGTGTCTGAACACACTGCTCTCTCTTACTGGAGTATTGGTCCTGTAACCACGGCATCCCAGTCCACCAATCAGCAATGTCCATTCCTCTGGCTATGGTGATTGGTTTAGGGGTGGCCATGTGACCTCTGGTGTATCCAATCAGAGTAAAGAGCAGGTCTTTGTCTGGAAACCGTGGACCAGAGAAGCTGTTTTCTTCTGGCTGCTGTGTTGGGTAGATGCTAAGCCAGGGACTCTTACAGACATTTTGCTACTGGGAGGAAAGCTGTCCCCAGGACACAACCAAGAGAACTGCAGAGCGTTGAAGCTGGAAAACTAATGATTGCTGCAAAACTAATGATATTTTCAATCTCTGGAGCAACCCTCATCAAAAATTCATGCTAATTCTGGACTTTTCTGTTATACAACTCAATAAATTTTCTGTCTTGCTGAAGCCAGTGTGAGTTTAATTTTCCATTACTTGCAACACAAAGTGTTATACTCAAAGCTCCTCTTTCTTTCTCATGAACTTTTTGTAGCGAGAGCTATACTTAAAATCAAGTCAGTCATTCCAATCGGTATGATTGACTTTAGCTGAAGGTACAGGCTGCATTTTGATCTTCTGGGAATACCCTCCGCCTCCCTTGTAATCTACCTTGTCAGCGTTTATTGAACACCCGCTCTGTTCCAAGCACTGGGGCAGATGATCTGTGACATCCCGTAATAGCAAAGATCCCATCTGCACGGTAGTAGCAGTATTGAGAAGCACACAGAGTCCTGAACCGTGGCTTAAAAAATACATGTGGCTTTGCCCCCAATCTGTCTGGTGGCCTTAGGCTGATCACTACCCCTCCCTGGGCTTTAGTGTCTAATCTATGATGTGAGGGCATTGGTTGACCATTCTCTAAAATCCTCTCCAGAATTACATGCCACTATTTTTACATTACATTATTACATTACAGTTACATTATTTGCATACAAATAATGTAAATATAGTTGGTATTGTATCTGGTCAAAACGGAAAGAGCTTCAGGCTTATTTACCTAACAATATATGTGAAGAGTCTACTATGTTCCAGGTTTCAGAGACACAGTCGTGAACAAAGCAGATAAAATTACCTGCTGGTGGGGAAGGCAGTCAATAAATAAATACCTAAGGTAGATACATAGTTGATCCCCATTTTTCGTGGATTCTGTGTTTGTGAATTAGCCTGCTTGCTAAAATTTATTTGTAACCCCCCAATCCATACCCAGGGTGCTTTCACGGTCATTGGCTCACATGTGCAGGGTGGTGAAAAATTTGTCACTTAATGTACACGGTTCCCAGCTCAGGTCAAACAGGGCAATGCTCTGCCTTCTTGTTCACCTCTCACACGTGAAACAAGTGTTCTTTTAGCAATCCATCTAGTGCCAAGTTCTTCGCGTTTTTGTGCTTTCCGTTGGTCATCTCGCTGTTGAAGTCAGCCCCCAACCGTAGTTCTGAAATGCTGTCTAGCGTCCCTGAGTGCAAGAAGGTTGGGATGTGCGTCACAGACAAAATACCTGTGTTAGAGAAGTTTCATTCAGGTGGGCCTTCAAACAGAGACACAGAAAACAAGGTTCCGGATTGTTTGGTTGACAGAAATGTTGTGCCCGGAGGTTTGCAGGAACCTAATCCCCTATTTCCCCTAGTAGCAAATGATTCAGTATTTGCGAATTCAGACTGCCCTGCGATTTTACGGCATGTAGCTATTGCAAATAACAAGCAGGGACTGGATACTCTGTCAGATTCCGACGAGTTACTGAGAAGAGTACAGCAGGGAAGCAGGAAAGGGAGTCCATGTTTTAAAAGGCTATCATCCAGGTGAGTTTCAGGTGGAGGAAATGGCAGGAAGGAGCCAGGAGTCTGCAGTGGGAGTGTGTTTGCATGTTGCAGGAGCAGCTGGGAGCGAGCTGGGGGCAGGGGGAGACGATGAGGTTGAGGAAGGAGTGGAGGGGTGTCACGTAGTGCTTTCTGGGCTGTTGTGTGGACTTGCGCTTCGCTCTGATCCCCAAGGAGGGATTTGATCTGAGTTAGTTTGAACGGGGTCCCCCTGGTTGCGCCGTTGAGAATGGACTGACACAGGAGGAGGGGAAGGGAGAACAAGTAGGGAGGCTGTTGCAGTAACTCGGCCAGAGCTGATGGTGAGTCTTGAACAATAAACCTGCACCGTCACCATTAGCCTCCTAACTGAGCAGGGGTTGCTGGGAGTTTGAGAGGCTCTCTCTCACTGCAAAAGTCCTTGAACTTGAGCTGTAAATTATCCCCAAAGTTTCATTAGCGCGCCTTGGCATGGCTCTCTCCTCGGTCGCCCTGTGCCACGTTCCTCCTGGAAAGCGGCTATAAATAACCTGTGACTCTGCTCTCATCAAGGGAATAAGACCTAGAGTCGACTTCCGGACACATTAATAACCACCCTTTCCTCGCCCCCAGATTAATCTTGTTATGAGGCAGCGTGGCCGTGGGTATCTCCTAACCATCATTTGCTTCCAGCGCTCAACCATCCTGTTAGTCACCAGGCCGTGCTTCTCCCCGGCGGCCTCAGGAGCTTCGTGTTGGGTTGGGTTGGGTTGGGTCGGGTCGGGTTTCCAGCCAAATACCTTTCCCAGATAAATCCACTGTGTTGTGATAGGGAGATGGTACATTTGATCTAATCAACTGAATTCGTCCTTATGGCCGATCCACAATTGCATGTAATTTTGGACAAGTTCTGTGCAAAATCTAAGGTTCAGGGGGAAGGCAAGAAGTCCGAATTCAACTTTCACCAGGCTCCTTAGGGGCAGCAGGGGAGAGGAAGGAAAAGAGAACTAACGTCTGGGGAGCACATACCCTGTTCATTCAGTCATTTGTTAATTCAGTATTTACTGAACACCTACCATGTGCTAGGCATCATTCTACATGCTGAGGGCAGAGCACGGAGCCAGTACGTGTATAAGTCAGTTAAAGGAGAAGCAGAATGGTTCACTGGCTAGGAGCATAGACTCTGGAGCCAGCCGGTGCTCAAACCCCAATCCCAGTTACATGACCTTGGGCAAGTCATTTAACCCCCCCTCCCCCCCCGCCTCAGTAACATCATCTGTAAAATAGGAGATGACAAAAGTACTTTACTGAGAAGTAGGAAATTATTGTACCCCTAAATACAAAGTACCCTCCCCCTTTCCTCCACCTGAGGAACACTGGGGACAAGAATCTTAGGAAGAGAACAATGGAGTATGAGCCTAGTGGGAAGCCTTAAAGCCCCGCTGGTCCAACACTCCCTTTATGCTACATTACAAATAACAAATAACTACCATGGGTTTTCTTGACCACCTCTGGGGGTGCCTACTTCCACAGGCAGCCCATCTCATTCTCAGGCCTCTGGTTTGCCTGAAATGCCTGTCGTGTGTTAACACATTCCCTCTCCTGCTTCTTTTCAAGCCAGTTTGACTTCCTGTTTATTCACAAAAGGTTTATTCCCATTCAGAGGACACATGCCCTTTGTTTTTCCAGTCTTGAAAGGAGCTATCAAACCCTCTTGGGGTTCGGTGAATTATTCTTCCTCCTGGCATTTTTTTTAGGATAGTTCTGACGGTGGTTATACTATCTTTCGTTCAAATAAAAAAGGCCTCTATTTGCCGAATGGGACTAATGGTTTCTGAGCCCAGAGTAGGTGCTGGTGATACAAGTTTTGTACAGGTAGAATATTCTAGAGATAATAATAGCTAACATTTATTAGGTGCTCATTGTGACCAAGCACTGTGCTAATACTGTATATGGATTGTTGGTTCATTTAATCCGATTACAACCCTATGATTTTTTTTTTTAATTAAAAAAAAATTTTATTTGACAGAGAGAGAGAGAGAGAGAGAGAGAGAGCACACAGGCAGGGGAGAGGAGCAGAGGGAGAGGGAGAGAGAATCCCAAGCAGGTTCCATGCTCAGTGCAGAGCCCAACACGGGGCTTGATCCAACAACCCTGGGATCACAAACTGTGCCAAAATCAGGAGTCAGACGCTCAACTGACTGAGCCACCCTGGTGCCCCAGCCCTATGATTTTTATTAACCCTTTTTTAGTAGTAGTAGAATCAAGTCTCAGAGAACACAAGTTACTTGTCTACTAACAGGTAGTGGAATTGTATTTTGAGGTCATGTCATCTAACCTCAGAGCCCACTTTCTTTATAACCAGACCACAGCTTCCCTGATTCATCAAGGTTCCCATGATGTAATATAAAATACCACGTATACTCTAAATTACTACATGGCTGCAAAGCTAAGTTTATCTCTGTGCCTCATGGCATCCTTGACATATGGTACTCCATAAACACTGGTGAATGAATGAATGAATGAATGAATGAATGACTTCATGCATAGGATTGGTACAGTATGACTGGCTATTTAAAAGTTTTTATTTTTATTCTTTTTTTTTTTTTTTTTTTAGAGAAGAGAGAGTAGGGGAGAGTCAGTAGGAGAGGGAGAGAGGGAGAGAGAATCTTAAGCAGGCTTCACGCTCAGCACAGATCCTGACATGGGGCTCAATCCTATAACCCTGGGATTGTGACCTGAGCCAAAATCAAGAGTTGGACGCTCAACTGACTGAGCCACCCAGGCACCCCATGTGTGGCTTTTTAAACCTGTAAAAGTTAAATTTTCTTTTATTGACCACCAAAGTTATTATTGAGTATAAAGCCTAATTTCTTGGAACTGGAGTTTTTGGAAGCACCCTGGGAGCAGTAACCTTGGGTTTGGGGAATTAGGAGCTTTTGGGGGAGCCAGAAACCTGCAGTGACTCTCCTTCCCTGCCCCTGTCCGCTTAACCTTGATAAATCCCTAGGTCTCCTCTGAGGTCCAACCTGCAGCATTAAAAAAACAAATTGGAGAGTTCCAGTGTCAAAGAGATTTTTATTGCTATTTTTTTTTTTCATGAGCTTCTTATCCCTAAGGTACTTGAAGGAACAAACAAGCTGTGGATCATTTGCAAGGGCATGTAACTTATTCATTTGTCCATCAGCTCAGCAATGGAATGGAGTGAAGGGGATGACGTTAATTTTGCTAGAAGCAACGAGTGAGGTCACACGACTTCCCAGTCCAGACTAAGATTA
Organism: Panthera pardus; assembly: GCF_024362965.1. NCBI lineage: Eukaryota > Metazoa > Chordata > Mammalia > Carnivora > Felidae > Panthera > Panthera pardus. Next base: position 6,892,840 of record NW_026526980.1, on the reverse strand, counting down.
TCTGTAGGAGCTGGTTGGTGGTCCAGAGGTGGGAGAACTGGTAGGAGGTGCACCTGGAGTTTGAAACCAGTGTCTGTAACCACTCATATTTAGCAATGTCCACAGGGATCACTGTCCTGGGACTGTGATAAGGTTGGGACACAAGCTCCTTGAACAGCTGTGTTCACAAGTTAGCAGTCCCACTTAAGGAGTTTGTTTGGAATAGTTGTACCGCGAGCTGACTTAGTCCCCAAAGCAGGCTTCCAGAATCAGGAAGACACAGAGCTTTAAAGTGAGGGAGATTTTGGGTGCCAGCTCCTCTCCTTGGTTGTTTGAATTCCTCATTGGTGAGGATGTCAGTCTGGTGGAATCTGCGTGAGGCGAGGTGGTTTCATAAAAATAGCAAGTTTTTTTAGAGTTGATCACTCTGGGGTTCAAATCCTGATTCCACTACTTACCAGCCATGAGAACCTAGGCAGGCCTCTTGGCCTTTCAAAGCCTCAGTTTTCTCATCTATAAAGTAGCAATGAACGTGGGGTGCCTGGGTGGTTCAGTTGGTTCAGACTCTTGGTTTTGGCTCAGGTCATGATCTCAGGGTTCAGTTCAAGCCCCGCATCATTCTCTGCACTATCAGCGTGGAGTCCGCTTGGGATTCTCTCTCTCCCTCTCTCTGTACCCCTCCTCCACTCTGTCTCTTGAAATAAATAAACTTAAAAAAAAATAGCAATGAACATATTTAATCATCCAGGATTGTCTGAGGATTAATGCAAAGTTTCTGGCATAGGCATGATTTTCAAGGTCTGGTCTCATTTTCTTTCCATGTTTGTCCTATATGCTACCAATACGAAAGGACAGATCCTATTCTTAGCCAATACTAATAATTTGTTAGAAACCTGATGCTTGGGGGGCGTCTGGGTGGCTCAGGTGGTCTAGCATCCGAATTCAGCTCACGTCATGATCTCACTGTCTGTGAGTTCAAGCCCCGCATCGGGCTCTGTGCTGACAGCTTAGAGCCTGGAGCCTGCTTCAGATTCTGTGTCTCCCTCTCTCTCTGCTCATCCACTGCTCATGCTCTGTCTCTCTCTGTCTCAAAAATAAATAAAAACATTTTTAAAAATTTTTAAAAAAAAACCCGATGCTTGAATTTAATAGAAAATCCAACCCAAGTTGCCATGAACAGCGAAGGGACATCTTGACCTGGGTAAACGAACATCTCAGAAGAAGCTTTGGCTTCAAGCAGGATTTGATCCAGCCTACACAGATATTCTTCATCTTCCTCTCCAAATTCCTCTTTTGTCTCATTTCTAAAAGTGACTCCCCTCATGATTCAAAATGGCTGCCAGGAGCATGCAGGAGCCCTGTGCTTCCTTGTCCCAGGTCAGTAGGAACCAAGAATGCCTTTCCTCCTACAGATAGGAGGGAAAGATTTTTTTTTTCCTCTAGCCAAAAGAGTTCTTATCTCATTGGCTCAAAATGTATCAGAGGCACTGAGCGGATCAGAGTGGCTTCCTGTTGAATGTGGACTGTTTTAAGCCAATCAGAGCCCCATCACTGCAAGTGAGTGTGTGTAGGCAGGGGACCAGGATCCCCAGCCCCAAATACCCTGTGGCTTTGTTGTGGACAGGAAAGGGGGACTGGATGTTAGTTGTTCTTTTTTCTTTCCACTTGCCCCCAGAACAGACTACCTGGAACCCTCCAAGTTGTGACCTTGCACCATTTTGGAGGACCTCATGTGGCCCTAGATTTCAGTGGGATGCTATTTTTAATCTTTAACAGCCCTGACTCATTTATTTTGTGTCACAATGAGAGGAGAATCATCATCTGGGTCAGACTGTGGTCTCTGGGTCTTCCCAGCTGGAAAATCTCATGCAGCCCCTTTGAGAGTGGAAAATACACTCAATTATAAGGGAGTGAATTGGTACTAACTAAAGCACAGTGCCACAATTTGGTGGTGATTCAGAGGGAAATGATGGGTAAGGCTTAACAATGATGCCATAAGACATTTGCTTTAAGTTTAGTTGCATAACTACTCTTTTTTTTTCATGTTTTTATTTATTTTTGAGAGAGAGAGAGAGAGAGAGAGAGAGAAACAGAGTGTGAGCGGGAGGAGGGGCAGTGAGAGCAGGAGACACAATATGAAGCAGGGGCTCCAGGCACTGAGCTGTCAGCACAGAGCCTGACCCAGGGCTCGAACTCGTGAACCATGAGATCATGACCTGAGCCGAAGTCAGATGCTTAACTGACTAAGCCACCCAGGGGCCCCAAGACCCTCATTATTCTAAGACAGCCCAGTCTCTACTACCTCCTGTGCCTGTCTTTCCACATCTGACCTGGGTTCAAATACAAGTCTCAACGGTTGTGACCTTAAGGAAGACATTACCTCTGTGATCCTCACTTTCCTCAACTGTAAAATGGCAATAATGATTCATTTCCCCTCTAGGGTTGTTGCAGGGATGCTGTGAGTGAAGGTGGCAAAAATACTGGGGCACCTGGGTGGCTCAGTCGTTAAGCGTGTGACTCTTGATCTCAGCCCAGGGCATGATCTCACTCTTCCTGAGTTTGAGCCCCACATCAGGCTCTGTGCTGACGGCGTGGAGCCTGCTTGGGATTCTTTCTCTCCTCTTTCTGCCCCTTCTCTGCTCTCTCTCTTTCTCTCTCTCAAAATAAATAAACTTAAAAAAAAAACAACAAAAAACCAAACACTTAGCAAGCACAGTGTCAGGCACCTATGTGCATATGTGGGATTGCGAATGCACTTCTGTGGCTGTTACCTCTTCAGTGATATCTCAGCTCCAGCCCTTCCCACCTTTTGTAGATGCTTAGGAATAAAAAGAGAAACACAGATGTGAAAGCATTTTCCTCCCACAAGTCAAAAAGAGTCCTAAACGTAAGGCTGTTGTTAATATTAATTTACGGGATGGTGAGGAACATCCTGGGAGACTCCCTCTGGTGAGGATTTCATGAATTTCAAGAGCGCAAATCCCCCTCCCCACAGAGCCTAACTTCCTCACCCAATTTTGCGGAGATGAATTCCAGGTTCTGGGTTCCCCAGGAGCCTGCCTCTTATTTTCTGACTGCTTCATTTATTCCACTACAATGGATTTTCCATTTCATAGCAGAAAAAGAAAAAAAAAAAAAAAAGAACCACGAAGCAGAAACAAAAGACATCTTCAATCTTTTTACTAATTGTATTTCTTTGGACCTGATCATTCAGGAAAAGTGTGAATGAAGCCCCTTAGTGTGTGTGTTTGTGCACAGCGATTGTGTATCTACCTTCTGGGGATGCGGTGGGGTGACGGTGTGCCTGACGTGTGAGTGCCTCTAAGTACCTATGCGCCTGAGTGTGTGTTCATGCCTGTGCCTGTGTATCATGTATGTGGTCCGATGTCTTTGTGTGTAGGTGTGAGCCTCTCAGAATTCGTATGTGAGTCTATGTGTGGACCTGAATGTTTGTGCTCTATGTGCATGTGTGAGCATGCGAGTTCACTAGTGCAAGCACACGTCAATTTTGTGTTTGTGTTCTTTTTTTAAAAATTTTTTTTTTTAACGTTTATTCATTTTAGAGACAGAGAGAGACAGAGCATGAACGGGGGAGGGTCAGAGAGAGAGGAAGGCACAGAATCCGAAACAGGCTCCAGGCTCTGAGCTGTCAGCACAGAGCCTGACGCTGGGCTCGAACTCACGGACCGCGAGATCATGACCTGAGCCGGTTGGTCGTCCAACCGACTGAGCCACCCAGGCGCCCCAGTGTTTGTGTTCTTAAGACTGCATGTGGATGAATGTGCTGGCTGTGTGACTATTATTTTAAGCGTGTTGGGGTTCATGTGAATATTCAAACAGGTAGGCACCCATACATGTGAATATCCGTGCACCTGCTGAAGTCTGAATTTGTGCTTGTGTGTGTTTCAGTGAATATTTATCCATGTGTGTGCATCTGATACATTTGTGTGTGCTGGTAAGGGTGTATGTATGTGTGTACATGCTCGTGGGGAGGGGAGGGGGAGACAGAAGGAGAAAGAGGAGAGAAGCAAAGATCTTCAGTGCCTTTTTTTTTTTTATAGTTTATATATTTATTTATTTAGAGAATGTGTGAGAGGCAGCACAAGCAGGGAGGGCAGAGAGAAGAGACAGAATCCCAAAGAGACTCCATGCTTTCAGAGCAGAGCTGGCTGTGGGGCTCGAACTCACACACTGTGAGATCATGACCTGAGCCGAGATCCAGAGTCGGACGCTTACCCAGCCCTGCTACCCAGGCACCGCAGGTCTTCAGTGCCTTTTTATCTTTGTGTCCATCACTCCTCAGATTGATTGCCTTCTCTGCTTACTCTTCTCAAGAAGGAAACAGGGACAAAGACCATGGAAACTCAGAGGGAAAAAAGTTAGTAGTCAGTTACCTCCCCTTCCCCTTTCCCAGTGACTACTTACTGATACTTTAAAAAACTACAGTGTATTAAAAATGTAAGGTGGAAGCTATTTTAAAAAGCTTCATTGTGTATCTGACATTCCCAGATAGGCCCGGAGTGAGAAGGGCCAGACTCTCACCCGTGCACCTTGCTCCCTTTACGTTCCGATGGATTGTGCATCCCAGAGAATGTGCTGGAAGCCCCCAGCATAGCTGTGCGTTTACCGATCCATGTTTAAGAGTTGCCACTTGGGTGGTTTTAGAAATGATGAGGAGGACGTTTTGGTGCTGGAAGGGGAAGCCAGTGGATTTTAACTGTGATCTCAGAAAATTAAAATTATATGTAGCAGGTTTGAGCTGGCGAGGCCCTTATATTTTGTCTAGTTTCACTTTCCAACTGCATGATGAGGAAACTGAGGCCTATGGTAGGAGAATTTCTAGGGGCTGGAGAGACAGCAGTAAGAAGATGGATGAGATCTCCATGGAGCTTAGAACTTGATGAGGGAGACTTGGACCAGCTCATGCTTCTCCAGCCACACTGCTTTCTTCTCATTCCTCAAAGCTCTCTCCTGCCCCAGGGACTTTGCACTTGCTGTTCTTGCTTCCTGGAATAGTCTGGACTTTATGTGGCTCATTCCTTGTCATTTGGTTCTTAGCTCCCAGATCAACCCTTCAGCATGTCCCATCTGAAATACTCCACACCCCCAGAGTCATCTCCGACAGACCACCCCATTCGTCTCTGTAGCCATTCACACTAAATACGGTGATCCCATTTGTGTGTGTAACATGTCTTTTTGGTTTGTTTCCCCCACCTAGAATGTGAGCTCCCAAAAGACCAGAATCGCTTCTGTCTTGTCCCCTGGCACATACAATTGCCCAGCACATAGTATTTGTTGAATAAATGATTGAAGGAAAGGAATAACTGTAGAATCTCTCAAACTAGTAAGTTTCATGACTTACTAAAAATAAAAGAGTGGAAGAGTCTCTCTGAGGCCGTTGAGGTAAGAGTTTGGTGACGACATCTCAACCCTGTGAAGGCAGATGAAGGGACCTTGGCCCTGGGCAAATAGGAGCTCTACAGAGGCCTGTGTTGGTGTGGCTCTGGGAGAACAGTAAGGCGGACAGTCTCAAGGGTGAGCCGGACACGAGCCAGGGTATGGTGGACCCAGGTGGGCTCACTTTTCCAGATAAGGGCTGCACAGTAAATAGTTCAGGGTTTGCAGACTCTTTGGTTCCAGTCATGACCGCTCAACTCTGCCTTTCCCCGGAAAGCAGACACTGGGGGTAAGAAGATGAGCAGGTGTGGCCGTGTGCCAATAAATCTGCCTCTATGGAAAAAAACAGTAGGGCGGGCCTTGGCCCCAGAGTTGCAGTTTGCAGACCTCTGAGGTAGGTGTTCCTAGGCTGTTCGTCTGCTGGGCGTCGTCTGGAAATCTCACGATCTAATTTGTGAGTGTAGAGGCCATCACTCTGCAGGCTGAGGAGAAGTGGACAGAGCTGGGCAGGAGGAAGCGGAGGGAGCAAGGATCTTACGGCAGTCGTCCAAGGTGAAAGCGGGGGGTGGTGCTTGGGGAGGACTAGAGATTCCAAGCCCCCCTCTCTGGGCTCATTTCCTTTCTTACAGCCCAAAGGCAGCCCCGGCATTGTTCACGTGTACCTGAACTCAGCTGTCTGCCTCGTCTTCCTCGGTCCCCTCGGCTTACGCCACTCCCCGGTGTGAAGTGGGCTGCTTGGGCTCTCCCCAGCGTGGAAGACTGAGGTGGGGCTCTGAACGGACTGGGCTGGGCAGCAGAGGCAGTCTGTGCATGCCCAGCCACCATGGCCCATGACCTTGTCCTCCACACTCCAGAGGCTACTGAGTGAGAACGGGAGCCCTCACCTGCTCAGGGCGAAAGGCAGGACACCAGATACATCTTACACACACACACACACACACACACACACACACACACACACGTACGTATGGGCTTAGAACTTAGAGTCAGGCAACCCTAGGTTCCAATCCCATGTAGACTTAGGCAACTCAGGTGCAGCTCAGTTTCTCAGATTCTCTGAATCTTCCCTTCTTCAAAAGGGATTCGTAGAACTGTGGCGAGGATCCAAACAATGAGAGTGTCTTATGCTTACGTTTCCACCAGTAGTTCACACACTGTTTTTGCTAATGTCTAATAATAATACCCATTAGTTTATTATGATAAGGTCTAATGAAAAAATATTACTCTTATTAAATAATTTAACAAACATGGCAAGCTTAGAATCGTGCCTGGTACATGGTAAACACTCAACAACCAATTATCTCGATGTGTATTATTGCTTCACTAGTACTAACAAATTTAACCACCAAACAAGCATTGGTAATAAAGCAGTAAAGTACCGGTAAGATTTTGCAACCATTTCTCTTCTGGTGTGATCATGCCGACAAAAACTGGTGGGGACCCTGTTTTCTAACCATGCCCTGTAAGTAACCTTAGCCATCAGACCACACATCCAGGGTGATGCTCCGACTTGATCAGGAAGCAGGGAGTATTCCTGGCCAATCACCCATGTCTTAGTTTCTGTAACCAATGACCACAAACTGGGTGGCTTGATATGACAGAAATCTATTCCCTCACAGTTGTGGAGGCTAGAAGTCCAAGATCAAGATGTTGGTGGGGCTATGCTTCCTTTCAAGTCTCTAGGGAAGAATCCTTCCTTGACTCTTCTAGCTTCTGGTGGCACAGGCATGTCTTGGCTTGTGGCTGCATCCCTCCAATCTCTCCCTTTGCATTCACATGGCCTCTTCTTTGTGTCTGAGTCCTTTTTTTAAGTTTATTTATTTATTTTTGAAAGAGAGAGAGAGACAGAGCAAGCAGGGAAGGGGCAGAGAGAGAGGGAGAAAGAGAATCCCAAGCAGGCTCCACACTGTCAGCTCAGACACTGATGAGTGGCTTGAACTTACAAACCGTGAGGTCACAACCTGAGCCAAAACCACCAGTCAGAATGACTTAACCGACTTAAACAACTGAGCCACCCAGGCTCCCCAGTGTCTGATTCCTTTAAAAAAACAACAACAGTTCTTATAAGACACTCTTTGTATTTAGGGTCCATTTTGATCCAGTATGATCTCATCTCAATCCTTAATTACTTTAATTACATCTGAAAAGACTTTATTTCCAAATAAGGTCAAATCTTGAGATTCTGGGTGCTCCTGAATTTTGGTGAGGAGGGTCATTATTTAGTCCACTATACCCCCTCACCTGAAAACTCTACTCTTCCTGCTGGATGCCCTCTCATCCTTCATTCTGTGAGTGTAGCATCCTTTCTACATGACTCATCCACTCACAGATAAGAGTTCCCCAGAATCATCCTTACTCTCTTGAGCAGTACCCCTTTCAGTTAATGGTGGTTGAGTCAGAAGGTGGTTCAGCTTTATTTATTTATTTATTTAGTTAGTTAGTTAGTTAGTTATAGGGGGAGGGATAGAGAGAGAGGGAGAGCGAGAATCCCAAGGAGGCTCCGTGCTGTCAGTGCAGAGCCTGAAGCAGAGCTGGATCCTATGAATGGTGAGATCATGACCTGACCTGAAATCAAGAGTTGGATGCTTAGCCAACTGAGCCATCCCGACACACCTGGTCCAGTTATTAACAACTGTGCAAAGGAAATGCTGTCCCTGAAGACCCAAACAAGAAACTATCCAAATTTCCATCAAACAGAGAATGCATAAGCAAGCTGTGATACATCCGTACAATGGAGTCCTCCTCAGCAATCCGAAGGATCAAACAACTGTTACATGCAACCACATCAATGACTTTCAGAAGCGTTATACTGACAGAGGGAAGATATACACAAAAGAGGACACAAGGTAGAATTTCATTCATATGCAAATTTAGAGAAAGTAAAGCTACACTACAGTGATACAAAACAGAAAGTGATTGCTTCCTGGGGTGGGGTCGGAGACATATCAACTGGGAAGAGTCATGAAGAAACTTCTGGAATGATGGATGTATTCTATAAGCTGAATATAATGATGCTTACTCAGGTGTGTTTATCCAAACTCATTAAACTTCATTTCCGTGGGTGCATATTACTGTATATAAATTTCATCTTCAATAAACATGATTAAAAAAAACTAAAAGAATGAGGGAACATGAGGCGACATTAGGAGTGTCCTCTGTAAGGGATGTACTGTGTGCATATATGTATATCTGTGTGTTTATAACTGGATATTGAGTTGAGGAAAAGACACCAATGTGTTGAAAGTTGCACTAAAACTCCTAAGGGTCCTGCCAGCTCTAATGTTACATGACACCCCAACATCAAAAGGATATGTTGGTTGATGAGACGTGTCCTGTCTCCTGACTTGCAAGTTGACATCAAAGATCCTCAGAGAGTGTTAGAACTCACATTCAGAGCAGGCTACTTGAGTGATCACCCTTCAGCCATCAAAGTTCTCGCTTTGCAGTTAACTCATTGAAGCCATTTTCTTTCTCAATATGAATCAACAGCCTTTTCTTATCGTCCCTGTACACATTTTACATCCAACAGCATCTTTTAATCCAAGAAAGATTGTGTTATGAAAGTTTTGTGTGGAGCTGTGATTGCCATCCTTGGAACTGAAGATGCAATCAAAGGAGAGAATGGATGCCTTATAATTCAATGAATGGATGTGCTTCTGTGGTAATTTCCTCGGTAATTACTTGTGTAAACTGTGTGTTTCTGTAATTGAAACTCGACAGTGTGGGGTAATTCATCAAAATCTATAATTTATGGTAGCTTTTCCATCGTGTTTCTGGGATTCTCTGCTTGTCCTCATTAGGATGTTATCCCCTCACCACTACTTGAGTCCATCATAACCATTTAGACAAAGAAGCAAAACACACATTGCGTTTGGGAAAAAGGTTCTGATGGGCCAGATGGAAGTTTAAAATCCATTTTCCAAAGGACACAATTGTTATTGTTGTTTGCAATATGTATTTTTTGACAGGCTCTAAGATGTGATTTATGAAATGGTTTTGAAGAGATTGTCTACATCAACTGTCTAGATAATAACACCATTTTTCTCTCATGGTCACCAAGTATTCTGAGTGTCTCACGTTCCTTCACAAAAGTCTGAAGAGGGAGGCAGGGACTGAGGCATACCTTTTGTTAGTAGAGGGCATCTGAGCTTTCAGAAGGAAGCTGTGTCTCCTGTCCTGTGAATTGCCATGGGGCAATGGGAAGGGGCAGCTATGGGAGTCCCATTCCAGGCCCATACTCAAGCCACACGAGCAAATACCCAGGAGCTGTCTGTGGTGCTGACAACCACTTTCCTCTCCAGTAGATCACAGATATCAAGCCTTGTGCTGTGTTTAAAGGACCCTAAACTCAAAGAAAGTTGAAAGAAACTTTAGAGAAATTTCCATAATCTCACATATTTTAAAGCAAAATATTTGTGTTTCATCGTCAGAATGAAGTGCAGAAAAGGGGGAAAATGTAGAAAACAACATTTTCTCCTTCCACCACCAAAAAATAATGTACTGTTAGTATTTTGACACAGTTGCTTCTAGTGTATTTTCTCTGCATTGTTGCAGTGTCACTTGATATAATTTTATATAGCATGTATAATCTCTTCATGGCATTCAAAATAATAAAAAATATAACTTTAAGTTGTTTTTCATGATTTCTAAGGTATAACTTAACAGCAAAATTCAGCCAGTTTAGCGCACCATTGCTGAATTTTGCAAATGGGTACCACCACCATAATCAAGCTATAGAACAGCCCCATTGCTACCAAAATTTCCCTCATCAACCTTTTAAGTCAGCCTGTCTCTCCACTGTAGCCACTGATGTATTTTTCTGTTCCTCTAGAAAACATTATTTTAATGACTGCTTAATATCACGAGTAGATATGCCATGTTTTTCTGAATGATTTTGTTCTTTAAAACATTTAGTTGATTTTTTTTTTATTATAAGTGATGCTATGATGAACACTTTTTGTGCACACAACTCTTTCAGGATTTTAAATAATTTCCTTACTATGGAATTACAGAAATGAGATTGATGCATGAGAGATTATGAAAGCTTTTAAGTCTGACTCTAGATCCAGACACCAAAACAATACCCTTGATACTGAAAATCCAGAGGGACTGTTTATAAGAGCTTTGTAATAGAAAGGAGAGAATGTGGAGTAGGTCAACACTGGTGTTGGATACCAGCGATTCTGATCATGCCACTCTTTTTTTCTTTGAAAAATTTTTTAATGCCTTGTTTTATTTTTGAGAGAGAGAAAGCGAGAGAGAAGGAGGGGCAAAGAGAGAGGGAGAGACAGAGCTTGAAGCAGGTTCCAGGATCCACACTGTCAGCACAGAGTTCAACCTGGGACTCAAACCCACTAACTGTGAGATCATGACCTGAGCCAAAGTCGGATGCTTAACTGACTGAGCCACCCAGGCGCCCCTGATCATGCCACTCTTGTATTTAGTCTTCATTAACTTATTCATGACCTCAGAAAAAAAAAATGACATTCGTTTTTTGGCGTTCAAGGTCTTTTATCATCTGCCCTTTGCCTATTTCTGCTGCCAGATCCTGACTTCTATGTATATCTAGATGTATGATATTCTGTAAATACACCTACTACTGTGAGTCTCTCGAATGTGCCACCTTCTTGCATGATTCCTGTTTTTGAAATGTTTTCCTTCCTTTCCAAGAAACCTCCTTTTCCCTCTAATGTCCCCCTTTTATCTGGCTTTTTAAACCACTCTCTGTGCTAAAATGGGATAGGTGCTCTTGCTCTGTGCTCCTACAGTCACTTCTGCTTATCTCTGTGTTAGGACTCATTCATTCATCTACTCAACAATCATATATTGAGAGTCTACAATGTTCTGGGTTCTGCAGACATGGAAGTAAATGAGAAATACAAAATCCCTGCCAAGTGGGAAATGACATCCTTATGTGGGTGGAGGTGATATTGGAGCAGAGACCTGAGCTATGAAAGAAGCAGCCCCAGGGATATGTAGATAAAAAAAGCTTCAGGCAGATGGCAAAACAAATGCAAAGACCCTGAGGAGTGAATGTGGTTGGCTTTTTTGGGGAGCAGTAAAAAGGCTATGTGGCTGGAGTCTGGTGAGGAAGAAGGAAGTTGTCGGAAATAAGGTTGGAGAGAAAGGTAGGTCCAGGTCATTTAAGGCATTGTGGGTTGTGGCACAGAGTATGGCTTTTATTGCAAATATGATGAAGCAATTAGAGCTTTTTTATTAGGAGAGCACTAAGGTAGGAGTTTTGTTTTAAGGACATCGTTCTGACTTCTGGGTGAAAAAGGGAAAATAATGGAAGAAAAGCTACCCAGTAGGAAGACATGGCAGTCACATAGGCATGAAACACTGGTGGCTTAGGCCAATGGCCAGCATACTTTTTTTTTGTAATGGGCCAAGTGGTAAATATTTTCGGTTTTGTGGGCCAAATGGTTCCTTTCACAACCATACAATTCTGTCATTATAGTATGAAAACAGCCATAGACAATACACACATGAATAAGGGTAGTTGTTTTCTAATAAAACTTTATTTATGAAAACAAGATGGTGGGCTGGATTTGGGCCAAGGGCCATAGTTTGTTAACCCCTGTCTTATACTAATTATGATGACAGTAGTGATAAATGATTGGATTAAGCATGCATTCTGGATATGGAGTAGATTTTCTCAGACAAATCAAAGTAGTGCTTTTGACCAAAGGGATTTAAGATGCTCCTTAGATGTCTACATGAAGAGTTTGAATCCACAGTTGGAGAGGTGGGTAAAGTGTAGAGTACTGTGGAAAGATTGGCTAGCAATATTAGTTGTGGGATTGTCAACATACAGGTGCCATTTAAAATAATAAGAATGGATGTGGCCATCCAGGGGAAGAGTTTAGACAGGGAAGAGAAGAGAGGAGAGGAGAAGGGAGGAAGGAAAGATGAGTTTAACAATTGAGCCTTGGAGCATTTCAGCATTTAGAAACTGGCATATGAGGAAGATCCAGCAAAAGAGACTGAAGAGGAGCTTCCAGACAAGAAGAGGATGGTATCTTCAGATTCAGATGATATTTTAAGGAGGATGAGTGGCCAACTGTGTTGAAGATGCTGCAGACTCTTGTAAGAGAAGGATCGAGAACTGATGGCTAATTTTGGCAACAGGGAGGTTATAGGCAATGTTGGTAAATGAAATGAGTTAGATAAAAGTCAGATGGGTGCAGTTAGAATAAGCCTGGAAGGTGGAGTAATTTGGTGTAAACAGGAAAGGGAAATGGCATGGGGGTTGGGAGATGTGGTGGCAAGAGAAGTGTTCTTAAGAATGACAGTTGCTACAGTGGTACTGTATGCTTGTGGGAATGATCAACAAATTGGGAATTGAGAGAATTAATGGCGGGAAGAGAAATGGCAACTGAAGCAGTCAAGTCTATGCAGAAGAAAGAGCCATAGGCTGTCCATTCAGCCTAACATGCAAGTCAGGATTAGTCTGTACAGATGCTTGTAAGTTGGGTGGGGGGGAATGGGACAATGAAGACGTTCTTTGGAATGCTTACAGTTTGTCAGTGAAAGAAGAGAAAAATCGTCCATTTGCCAAGGATGGGAGAAGAGGCATTGAGGGTTGGGGAAAAGTTTTCCTCCTGGAAAACTAAAGAGGCCAACTTTCCAGGGAAACACAGTAAGATTTTGTCATAGGACTGTGGCCATTAGGGTAAAATGAGGTCGGTGAGATGCGTGTGTGTTTCTCCAATCATACTGAGCTGCTAGGTTGCAGGCACAGAAGAGGCAAAGTACCGGTTTAACCTGGGCTTGGCTTGGCTAGGGAAGCAAAAGAGAGGGCAGAGGAGGGAGAAGAGTTAAGGGTGTCCCCAAGTGATATGGTTGTGTCTGACCATGCACACAAACTGTGTGAAGAAGAAAGTGAGACCAGAAAAAAGATAATCAGTAATGAGATGGTGATGGAGAACCATGGAGTAGAGTCCTCCGTGGTGGAGGATTATTGGATTAGAGGGTCCCACAAGGGGTGAGCTGGAAGGGTAAGAAGGTGTGCTTAGAAAATATATTCCTTAAATTAGAGGTCTTAGCTCTGGTGCATTCAGAATTCTAGGGTGCATCCATAGAGATGTGTAGCTGAGGTGAGGAAGAAGATTTATGGAGGTAGGGTGGCCAAGAACCCAAGAAACTAGTTCCTGGGATGGATAACTGGGTGGGTAATTTGAGTGGGTATTGGAATCACAAGGAAAGGTAACGGGAATAATGGTGGACAGGAAGACAGTGATGCAGGTGCTAAAATCTTCAGCAGGTGAGAATAACCATGAGGTCAGCTGAAGACTAAAAAGAAGGGGCTCTGAGGGTCAAGGTTTGGTGTGAACTTCAAAAGAGCTGAAATTTCAGAAGGAGAACAAATGTCTGGGAAACAGCCATGTGTAGCAAGAATGCTTTCTCACCTTTTGACATGTGAGAAAAAAAAATTATCAATCTCAGGGGCACTTGGGTGGCTCAGTCAGTTAAGTGTCCACATCTTGATTTTGGCTTGAGCCATGATATCATGGTTCGTGAGTTCGAGCCCCGGGTTGGGCTCTGTGCTGTCAGCTTGGGATTCTCTCTCTGACCCTCCCCTTCTCATGTAATCTCTCTCTCCCCCCCCCCTCAAAATAAATAAATAAATATTTTTTAAAAAGTGATCAATCTCAAAGGGCAGTCATATTTTGGCCAGCATATGTATATCGTATTACTCTTTTATGTTGACAAGAAAACTGAGGCTCAGTGAGATTAGGCAACTTGCCTAAGGCCATAAGGCAGCTTGAACTTGAGCCCACATCTGCCTATTCCAGAACCTGTGCTCTGGCTTGGTGCCATTTGTGAATCTGAATATCACACTGTCTTTCATTTTGGCAGGTGTTACCCTCCTGCCCTGGCCGCATAGCTTGCTCCCTCTAAGGTTGCCCCCTGAGGTTACTCAGAAAGTTCTTGGCATTTGAAGCCTTGTCCAGGGCTGAGCTTGACTGAGAATCCTTGAATGTTGTCCTCGGGGTTAATGACCTGTATAGGGAATTCACCCTTGACTTTTCCTCCCTTCCAGATTCTATTCAGAGCAGGGACAAGTTGGTAATGACAGCTGGTTTTCATTCTCTTGGTGCTGACAGGAAGATAATGAGTCAAATTGGCCTTGGTTATGAAATGAAGCCCTGGAAGGGAATTATCATCAGACTCCTTGGTGGGGAGAGCAGAGAAAGGGATTTAAATTAAAGCGGTAACTGTCGACTTGGTTGGCATTCAGACAGTCTCTTTAAGTCTTTCTTCCTCTCCATGTCATCATTAAATGAGACAAATCAGGCAACTGGTAAATGGGAGGAAGGTAGGTAGATGCTCAGACCCTGTGATAGTTAATCTGTAATAGTTCTCATTTCAGTTCTGAGCCATGCACTGAACATGAAGCATTCTCTGCGGTCCTCACTGCAATCCTTCAAGGTGGGGGGACTTCCACCTGCCCTTTGTACAGCATGGCAACTGAGTCACAGTCTAATATTACTTGAGGTCTCACATACATCTCTCTGAAATCTTCCCCTTCTCCATCTCATGATGTTCACTCTCTAGGGACCCTATTCATTTGCCTTGAATTTGTTTTGTTTTGTTTTTTTTTTTAGAAGCTGGAAGGAAGAAGGGAGGCCAAATCAGGAGGTGAAATGAAATTTCCTTGTGGTCTTCCTCTCCTCTGTATCATGGACTCTAGTGCGTGGCTGCCTGGGTTAAAATATTGCCTCTGTCACCTACCATCTGTGTGACCTCAGGGAAATCACTTAATCTCTCTGAAACTCATTTTCTCCATCCATAAAATTGGGATCATTATGACATCTATCTCATGATGTTGTCATGAGGATTAAATAATTTAAGTACGTTAATCCCTTAAAAACATGTCTGGCACATAGGAAGTGTTAGCTATTATTTTTCTAGTTGCTGCCGTTGTTTCTATTGTTAGTGAGTAATGATGATAATGATCACGTTGGCATCAGTAAGGGCTGATCTTTTGTTCTGCCTATACTGGGATGTCAGGGTTGACTGTGACACATGATTTACGTGGAATATCTTAATTAACTCTCATAGTTTAGGATACTTTTGGAGGCAAGCAACAAATTGCACTTCCAGCTGGCTTAAATTGTAGGTCACTAAGTGCTGCCTGTAACAGGAAACTCAGAAGTATGGCAGGCTTCAACATGGGTTGATTCAAAGGGTGAACAATGATACAAGGATCCAGGCTCTTTCGAGCTTTCTTCTGTGCTTGCCTCAGTGTTGGCTTCACCCATAGGCTGGTCACAAGATGGTTGAAGTTACAGTCTTCATGTCTAGACCAGAAAACAGCCAGGAATGGAAGAGGGGGAGACTGTCCTCAGAAAGGGGAGATTTTTCCCAGAAGTCTCCAGCGATTTGCTCTGGTCTCACATTTTGTCACATGCCCATTCCAAGTCCATCAGGAGAATAGGATTTTCTCCAGAACAACCAGGGCAACTTTGGAGCGAGGCTGAAATCAGCCCTTCAGAAGCATGGAGAAATCATGGTACCTGAAGAAAACCGTCTGTCTGTGAGGAAGAAAGAAAGGGCGATAGATCTGCGTGGGCAAAATTAGGGTCTACTCTATATAGATACTGTTATTCCTCTTGAATATAGAAGGAAACTGAAGGTCTGAAAGGTTAAGTAATTTCACATGGTCATCATTATCAAAAGTGGAACTTGAACTCGATTATGTATGACGCTAAAATATATGTGCTTTAGGGCCACACTAAAGCTTTATGGGGTATGGAGAGGAGGTGTGACCATTTTTATTGAGCATGTCCATGTGCTGGGCACTATGGCGACACTTTATGAGAATCTTACTGAATTCCTTTAGCCAACAGTGAACCAGGCAATTTAGTTCCATTTAACGGGGGTGTGGTAAACTGAGGTTAAAACAGGGGATGAGGCTTACTGCAGGCCACTAGTCTAAAACAAAACAAAACAAAACAAAACAAAACAAAAAACAAACCAAAAAATTGGATCCATGTCTGTCTGGCTCCAAAGCCCAAACTTTTCCTCTGACCCCAAAATAACTGAATACCATTCTCACATTCTTCTATTATATGGGATTCATATGAAGAAAATCCACACTTTTAATGAGGATCCTGATGAATTTCAGTTCAATGACCCAGTTTTTTTTCCAATGTTTCTTTTAGAATCAGGTACTTTCCAAATACATGCCCCAATGAGCTTCTCTCTCTTTTTGCCCTCTGAGCTCTGTGACCTCTTCTTTCCACCTGCTTCACTGCAAACTTGTAGGATAAAATATTTTCATTGGGTGCTCCAATACCCTCTATGATGTTTGGGGCCAGGAGTGTGGGAATGGCCCCCTTGGCTTGCCTCCTCTACTGCCTCAGTTGTGAGGAAGGGGAGAAGTAAGTAGACTGTGATCGCATGAAACCTAGGTCACACTTAGATCTTGGGTGGCAAGCCCTCAGAAGTTTCTGCTCTTTGTTCTCTTAAGATCCCTTTTAGTTTGAAGACAAGGAAAGGAATTCTGGTTAGTTGAGGGGCCAGGAAGTATATTAGTATTTAATTTTAACAATGTCCACATGAAATCTTGGTATCCTTTGTAGAGGTGAAAAACCTGTGGTTTGCAAAGACAAAATAACTACCCAAGATAACACAGGTGAGGGAGGGTCTGACTCTAAATATTTCATTTTTCTCTTGTGCTTCCTGGACTGTAAATTCCTATAGAGGCTTCTGGCAGAGTCCTATACTTCTTTGCATCCTTCTTCTATATCCTATGCATAGTCATATTAATTTAAGTTATTTTGGTTGCAGGTAACAGAAACCCACTCAGACTAGCAGAAGCAAGAAGAAGTAATTTTAAGGATACCGATATATTACAGAGCATAAGAGCAGGCCTATGTCTCAGTAGAAAATGGGAATATTCAGGTCTTAAATGCCAGTCGACTTTCCTTCCATTATATGAGATTCCCTAAATGTTTGCTACCGTCTTCTTGTTCACTGGATAACAGTTTCCTTTAGTTTTACACACACACACACACACACACACACACACACACAGACTGCTGGTGCCTCTAGTTTACATGTGACTAGATTATTCATGCAGAAGCCCTTTCTTCTCTCTCTCTCTCCCGCCCCCCTCTCCTGCCCCCCTCTCCCTCTCCCTCTCCCTCTCCCTCTCCCTCTCCCTCTCCCTCTCCCTCTCCCTCTCCCTCTCCCTCTCCCTCTCCCTCTCCCTCTCCCTCTCCCTCTCCCTCTCCCTCTCCCTCTCCCTCTCCCTCTGCATTTCAACCCATTCTAAATTCTATGCTTTCAGGGAAGGGATTACTTGGCAAGGCTAAGTTTTATATCTAACCTTAGACCAGTCATCTGTACCTAAAGGCTGGGAGTAAAGTTGTAGCAAAATGGTGGCTCCCCTTGTAACTTCACGGGTAACAGGGAGGGGGATGTGATCTCAGAAAAATGTGAGTGGGTGAGTTTAGAAATTGTAGTTGTACTGTATAGACAACCTAATGGTTATCTTTTACAATAAATATTATAATAGTATATACTCAATGAGAAGATTGAGTAAGTAAAACATGGAGAAGAGTGCCTGTTCAAGTAAAAACTTTATAAATGTGCAGGTCATAGAGTTGGTCACTCAACAGTGTGGATTTATTCCCTGCTTGGAGTCTTGAGGTGAAAACCAGATTGAGTTGCCATTTGGAAAGGAGAAAAAGTCAGTGTCTCAGGGGGACATGAGTAAAAGGCCATGGAGTTTTTAGAACTAAAATTGGTGCACACTTATCTCTAAGGCAGAGGTCCTTTGGCTACAGGGAGGCTCAAAGTATTTGCGCATTTTTTTCTCCTTCACTTAAGATTGTGTTCTTAACCAGGGATGCACGTATGGATTTTCTTTTTTTTCCTGCAGAATTTATCTCAACTACTTTTGCTTTGAAAATCCTGATGCATAGATCCCACCTCCAGGGATTCTAACTCATTTGGTCTGGGGTGGGGCACGTGCCATCATTTTTCAAAAAGCTTCCAAGGTGAGTCTAATGCACACAGAAGGGAGAGCTGCTGATTTAATGTAAGAAGCAGTTGCCTAAGGACCTGAACCTATTCCAAGAAGACACCAAGACCAACACTAAGCCATGTGATCACAGTCAGGCAGTGAAGGTGTCATCTGCCCCAGGCAGACATTGGCAAAGCTCTAAAGTCATGTCTTCTCCAGGAAGGGCTGAGCTGAATCCACTGATGGGCCTCTTCTGGAATAAGACAGGTTTCTGATAATTACAAGAGAAATAACTGAAACTCAGGTGGATCTCGTTAGTGTCAAGAACACTCCTACTGGCTCCAATTTACTCTGCCCTTTTAATTCATCATCTCCCTTTTGAAATGCTATTATATCATATTAGGAAAAGCACTTGAGACCCAGGGTGATGGGCTAACAGTTTCAAGTGGCCGTTCCTGGTATCCAGCCAGACTTCAAGAATGGAAGGAGAATACACACGTGCTGCATTCGCTCACTCCAGGGAAGGCCACTCCGGTGTCGCCATTTGTTCACTTTCTAGATGGTTCCAACTGCCCGGCCTAGACAAAGTTGATAAGATCACCTTGAATCTATACACTTTGCAACCTACCAACCTCCCTCACAAATGTTTCCGTGTTCCCAGAGGACGATAGCATGAACCAGAGGAGGTATATAAGATGATTTTAAGTGGTACATGGAGATTTTTAATAGTTATCTTAATGCATATTAGGAGAATGTGATTTCACAGATACCATTTCATATAATAAAGTAGATGATTGAGGTTTTTTTTTTCCTCCCCTTTTCAGTGAGCTGGTTTAAAGGGAAATGTTGATTTCAACTGGTAGGTAGATAGGTAAGAAGTTATGATGTGCTTTGAGGATGATAAAAGTTGGGGGAACACTTAGTTTGAGGCATCACCAACAACCCAGGGTAGATACTTGTCATTTGTTCTGAGCTGCATCTTATGGGGTAAGGAAACTGGAGGCTTTGAGAGCTTAAATGATTCAACGAATTTTTTTTTATAGGCTTATATCCAGGCCAGGCTTCTTTCCACATGTGACTCTTCTACAGAGAGGCAGTGTTTAAGCCATAACCTTTGTTTTTCTAGCAGGTGAGGAAGGGTCTTTCAGAGTCATCTAACCATCCCTCCATTGTACCTTTCCAGGATTAGTGATGCATGTGGCTCTGGATACATAACAGAATGGACTAATTCAGTTGTTCTCTAAGGGTAGTTCTTGGGCCAGCACCTTGAACCAATTAGAAATGCAAATTCTTAGACCCTTTCTAGAACCACTGGGGCAGAAACTTAAGAGATGGTACCCAGAAATCTCAAGCCCGTAGGGTGATTCTGATGTACATGAAAGCTAGGTAACTATACCGTACTTCTCATTTGGGGGTGATTGTCTCCCTCAGGAGACATTTAGCAGGGTCTGGAGACATTTTTGGATGTCCCAGCTGGGGCAGAGGGTGCTGTGGGCATCTAGTGAGTAGAGGTCAGGGTTGCTGCTAAACATCCCGTAATGCCCAGGAAATTCTACCAATGAGGAATTACCTATCCCAAATCATCAATAGTGCTGTGACCGAGAAACTTTACACCTGACTAATCGATCTTGGCCTGATTGTCATCATGGTTAGGCCAATGGAGCTATGCTTGAGAGACCAAAATGTCTTAAAACCATGGCGTACTTTGGCCTCTGGTTGACTAGCCTGACTTCGATTTGCCAACACCCAGGGATCTTCTCTAGGCTTCCCGTGGCCTTACTAATGATACCTGAAATGGATATCAAATTGTTGTCAGAGTTGGTGGTGGCATCTAGCCCAAGAAACCAGGGCATCCTGAGCCAACTGTGTGGGGCTTATATTTGGTGCACACTGCCTTGTCTCTCTCAGCACCAGGACTTCAAACTCTCTGCCGGATGCTAAGATTCCGACCCTCCTGCACATCTAGTTCTTTGTTAATGCGGCAGTATAGCGTCATGGTCAACAACACCATTTGGGGAGCCGTATTTTAACGTCACTGTTTCTTAGCAGTGTGATGTGAGGCACACTCCTCACTTTCCTGAGCCTCAGTTTCCCCATCTGGAAGAGAAGAGTGACAACAATAGCAGTACTTTCCTCTTAGCATTTTAGGAGGATCAAATTGGACGATGCCTGTCAAACTCTTAGAACAGTCCCAGACCCATAGAAAATGCGGGCCCCCACTGCTAGCTGTAATTATTATGAATATTCTGTACTGCTTCTTTAAGTCTTTCTTCTTTAAAATGGCAAGTCTGCCCCTTCCGTTCTCAGTAGGAATGCCTCATGCTCACCTTTTTTGGGCTCATGCCAGCTCTGGTCTCCTCTGTCTCACCTCTAATACGCCCAGCGATGAATTGCATCAAATATACCCTGCTTCTTAGACTTTCCCGTGGCTCTGGAAGTTTGGTGTCATTACCAATGGGGACGGGACGGTCGTCTGGCACTATGCTAGCTGCCCCAAATCTCAAGGAATGCATTTTGAATGATGGGTTATCAGCCTCAGGGAAGATATTTTTCAGGCAAGGGATGGCTTTGCCCCTCATGGGCAGGCTCTTACTGCAGCTTTCATAAGGTCAGCCTAGCCCCAGTTAATACGGCTTTCAAAATAATAAAGGGAAGAATAAAAATGTGTCTGCTTTCATTAACGTCTGACCCTTGCCTGCATATTAGAATACGTATAAATCAGCACCACATAGAAAGATGGCTGGCCTCCAGGTCAAGCTAGGTACAAGGAAGGGGAGTGGGGCTCCTCATTAATGGTCCAGGAAGCAAATGGGGTCAACATCATTAATAGTAGAGCATCTCCAATTTATCTTCAGATGATCAAACTGCTGAGGGAGGGGCCGGTGGGGAAAGCTCTGAACGTATCATTAGGATAAAAACTGTTCAAAGTTCTTTTCCTTCTATGTAGCTTCAGAAATATGCCAAAGGTCTCTCAGGAGGCTCCCAGATCATACCTGATGCTCCAAATTTTCTTTCTGGCTTTGCATCTGAGCATCACAATGGGAAATGTCCTTTTTGTCAAAATGAAAAAAAAAAAATGGAGAAACCTCACACCGATACTGATACAGGCCTCTAGCTAACAGCGCCCCCTCATCTCAAGGCAATTATTGGAAAGCAGTTTGAGCAGTTGTCAGATTCCAAGGCTGGGTAAGAAGAGAGTCAGGGGGGTTCAAATATTAGGGAAGTTCCTGTCGGGTTTGTTGCTGTTTCAGGCCTCTGCTTCAGGGCCACAGAGCATTTCCTGGGGTTTGTGTGGGCTTCATGCAAAAATAATAAAGTCAACAGCTAGCCTCCCTCCTTCAGAGGGAGTTATTTCTTGAATGTTTTTTATGAGCTGCCCTAGGAGGAGAGCACTGATGGATGGAGCCTTCCATTTCAAAGGTTTGTTTCGTTTTTCAGGGAGAAGTGATATTTTGGTGATTCATCCCAATAACAGTTGTAGAGAGAAATCTGCTAAAGGTTAAAAGCATTAAACATAAGGAGCACAAAACAGTTAAATGGCAAACAGTATAATACACTGAGCCCTATACTGGGCACAAAGATGGTTGTTCTCAACCTTGGTTGTGCATTTGAATTATCCCTGGCATTCAGAAACAATCTAATAAAACACACACACACACACACACACACACACACACACACACACACACACACACAATTCAGTGGCAAATCCCAGGCTAATTAAACCGGAAACTCTGGGGATTCTCCCAGACATCTTTAGTGTTTAAAGTTCCCCAGGGGGTTTCATTGTGAGCTTAGGGTGGAAAACCACTGTCCTAAACCAACAGAGTTGACAAGGACATAATTTGCTCCCTTGAGAAAGTAAATGGAGACAATCATGTAAATAAATGCATGTGATACAAGATATTAGATGCACTGATGGTAACGCATACAAGGTATGGGCACTGGAGAGAATGGAATGACTACTTTTCCTTGGGAGGATCAGAGAAAACTTCGTGGAAGAGGCGACATCAGTGATTTTGAAGAAGATAGAGGATTTGATCAACTTGGCAGGTGGGGAAGAAGTTGGGGGAAGGGAAGCACAGGTGCCATAAATCCAGGTAGAGGAAAGCCAAGGAGATGTCCAAGATTTCCAGCCCCTATTAGATAAAACAGTTAGTGCAGAATGGTCACACCCAACCTGAAAAACGCTCTTGACTGATAAGAGATCAGTGGCCAGCAAAATTCCCTTTTCTCTTAAGTGGAGGTCATAGAGCTGGAGGTGAGAACTGGAGGGCGGTACATATTCAGAGATGTCCTTCCCAGATGGAGGTGACAGAGAGGACATTGAATGACATCCGACTTTTGGCACTTTTCGTATTTTTTTAAAGTGTTTTTTGTGTTTGGATTTTTTAGCATTTAAAGAACTCCGTGTGACTCCAAACCAAGACACAAGCCCCTTCCCTCTGCCCCTAATCTTTCCTTGGCTCTTCTGCTGAAGAATTTGACTGTCATCATAACAGCGGACTTTAAGAGTTTTCTCTTCCCTAGGACGTTTGGGTGGCCCCATTGTACCGCATCAATGATGGGGGCATCTCCAGTTGTGTTTATCCACATGTGATAACATGTATCCATGTCTGCTCACTGATCAAGTTCCATAATTTGTTGAGGTAGACATAACCTCAGTGGTTCTGAGGTGGGCAGAAATTCTGGGGTTCTTTTAAGTACCAAGGCCTCACACTAATCTTGCCAAAGTAACCTGGCTGGTATTTGTCAAAGTTGACCCTGTGTTGATGTCTGCCACTAACACTACTCTGGCCTCCTGGGTGCTTCTTGTGCTTGTAGAGATGGCCATCACCATGGCTCCCATGGCCCTGAAGTTTGGGGTCTTCCTCAGTCTGGATGGCATGTCCGTGACCGATATAAATGAGATACTACTATTTCTGAAGCCGTAACAGTGGATGGATGAGTGGGTGGGTGTCATACCTCAGAGAAACAAAGACAGCTAGGGTTCTCGAGGTACAGCTTATGAGGAATTGGCACTTAGTGAAAAGGTTGAAGGCATGATGTGAATTTGGCCAGGGACTTTCATGTTTAGAAACACTGCTTGAAGTCCACACCAGTCAAACGTATGCCCTTTGCCAGTTGGGTTGTGAACGTGCTTCTCTATCATCTGACTCTCAGCCATTACTAGTTAATGATGGAGGTACCCATGACCATGCTTCAACTAATGCTCCAACCACAATAAATTTTAAAAAATTATTAAGGGTTTACTAGGTCATAAATGGTTCATTCTTTTAAGATATCTTTGATTATTTTCTGCCACTGACACTCCATTTCTTTTGTTCTTAATACTCATCAAATGTTCTACTCACATCTTGATTTGTTCGGGTAATACGGTATTAATTTGAAAAGTTTACAGAGACATTTCTTTTCAACCTTTTTTGTGGTAAATAGTGTCCTTTGGAGAGAGCTTTGGAGTATTACAGAAGAAACGTCCCATCTTGGGAAAGAGAAGTGTGTGGAACAGAAAGCACCATTTTGAGGAGGAAGAAGTAGGTGAAGACCCATTCCTGCTGTTTTGGATGAGGAAGGAAGGAACAGATTAGCAACACAATGGAGCAGATGGTGAGACCTCTCTGGGCTAAAGTGGAGGGAGGGGAAACCATCAGGATAGGTGAAAATTGAAGAGGGTTTTTCTTTTCTTGTTTCCTATGAGGGGTCAGAGAAGAGAGGGATTTATGAGATGTCCCCTACATCAACATGGGTGGCTACTTCAGAACGTCGTCAGAGTCATGCTGTGGTTAGGGTAAGAATCAGAGACAACATCCTAAGCCTCCCTTCACTCTTGTGGGGGCTGGAAAAAGCCAGAATTTCTTCTGAATTCCTGAGGGATCCAGATGTTAAATCTGAGAATGACTAAGGGAGCTTGCCTTAGGGGTTCCTGCTCCAAAAGCAAATGATCAGTGGTAGGGTGCTGCAGGGTGGGCCACCTGGCCCTGGGGTTGAAAGAGAGTGGAATATACAGCTTGAGAAGAAACACGGATGGGCCTATCACAGGCCTTGTCTGGGCTGGGAGGACAGAGGCCTCATGGTTAGCAGTCACTGGCTTCCACACTGCCCACTACCAAGCAGGGTGCCCAGAAACCAGGCAGCAAGGGACATCGCCATGGAGACCAGAGGAGCATGGATTCAGTGGATGGGCTTGAGTGGATAGATCCGAGGCCCCTTCCTTCCCTGCTCCCTGATCCCCATTCAATACCCAAAGGAGAGAAAGCATAAAGAGAGGGAGAAGGAAATCAGGAGAGGCTGGCTTACCTTAAGAGATGATTTGAAGTATTGCATCAGACTGAGTAACCTTGCCTAAATTAGATTTGTGTTTTACCCCCACTTCTCCTCAGGATGAGGATTTGTGAAGGTTATCGGGTTAATTCAGGAAATATAAATGATACATTTTCTTGGAAATCTGAGTACAATGTGCATACTCACCACCCTACTCTTATTAGTTTCCTGGACCGTTGCAACAAATCACCACAGACTAGGTGGTTCAAAATAGCAGAAATTTATACTCTCATGGTACAGGAGGCCAGAAGTCTGAAATCAAAGTGTCAAGAGGGTTTATTCCTTCTGGAGCCTCTGAGGGACCTTCCGGTGGTTATCAGCCATCCTGGGTGTTTCTTGACATGTAGACGTAGCACTCCAAACTCAGCTCAGGGTTCTGTGTGTGTCTCTGTATCTCTTCATCTTTTCTTGTAAAGATATCAGGTGTTGGATTCAGGGCCCACCCTAATTCATCATGACCTCATCTTAAATAATTTTATGTGAAAAGACCCTCTTTCCAAACATTCTGAGGCTCGGGGAAGACATGATTGTTTGGGGATGCCATTCAGCACACTACAGCAACAGTATTTTTTTTTTAATTTTTTTAAGCTTATTTATTTATTTTGAGAGACAGAGCACATGAGTGGGGGAGGAGCAAAGAGAGAGAGACAGAGAGAGAATCCCAAGCCAGCTCTGTGCTGTCAGCACAGAGCCTGATGTGGGGCTTGAACTCATGAACTAAGGGAGTCAAAATCAAGAGTCAGATTCTTAACGAACTGAGCCACCCAGGTGCCCCAGTACTACTTACTTATTTCTCTTTCACTACCTCCCTCTACAAGGACAGTGACCAGGTTGGTTTAATTTACCATATTTGGCCCCTCACACAGAGCATGTTCCTAGCTTATATTTATTCACTTAGTGAAAAAATGGATACACTCAACCAGTTACAACTTTGGCTCCTTCCCTATAATCCTCCCACCCATCCCAGACATACCTCTTTAATCCATCTTGGGGAAGACACTTCCTCTGCCCCCATTACCTGGGACCTGTATTTCCAACTTCCTCCCCTCCCTTGCAGGGGATTTCTCCAGTAATATGGCATCAATCTTATGAGCAATTTTCCCAAATTTGTTCCCTTCTGCTTCTAAATAGAGGGTGGTTACTGAACCTTCATTCTGCCCCCCCTAGCATTTGTCAAGAAGGAGAGGATTCCTGCCTCTGTGCAAACACAGAGCACATTTATTCCTTGCCTTGCATGGCTTGCAGAGGCTCAAGCTCTGTCCACCCTTCCCTGACCCTCCATTAGCTCTGCTGTTTATCTGGCTTTGGGCGGGGGCGGTCCGGGCCGGAGGAAGACCGCGCCCTCGGCCGCCAGCCTGGCCCCAGAAAAGCTCCGGGAGGAATAGGCTGCCGCGGCACCCTTTGCCAGTCGGCCCGGCCACCAAGCTTCTTGCTTGGGAATCCTGTGACCCCGGCCGCCGTCTCCCTTCCCAGAAAGATTGCTGGAGCGGCCAGGGGCCTGGCGAGGATTTCCGTCTCCTCTCCGTACCCGGCGTCCGACGGAGCCGGGCTGCAGCTCTCCCTGCTTCCCCGCCCTCTGCCCTCTGCCCCGAGGGCTCAGGACAACCCTCGACCACCCAGGTGTCCCTGCCCCAGCTTCCGGAGAGAGCCGCACTCCCCCACCCCGCCAGCAGGGGCCGCCAGGCACACGGCTTCTTGGGCACACGTCCTTTTCCTGGCACAGGGTGTGGGGTAGGAGCTTCGGGGCAGGTTCTGGGAGTGGGGAACCTCCTCCCTGTGGCTTTCGTCCCCCTTGTACCAGGATTTCAGACGCGGAAGGGAACATAACCCTCCCGTTTCATAAGGGGGAAACTGAGGCACCGAGGAGCAGGCCTGCGGACATGGTTCTTGCAGCTTCCATCTGAGCCACCTCAGGGTCCCAGCGCACCTGTCACCCTCTTGTCATTCTCTGGCCTGAGACACGGTCAGAATGTGTGAGCCTCCGCCAATAAAGTGTTTTGCAAAGATAAAAAAAAAAAAAAAAAAAAAAAAAAAAAAAAAAAAACTCTTCTGTAGGAGAGAATGTCTCCATGCAGAATTTTGGAGGGCTTTTGATCAGCATGCCATGTAATTAGAAGATAAAATAGGTCACAGGCAACTGCTGGAAAATGAAAAAAAAAATAGGTTTTTCAGTAGTCAGAGGCATTGTCCTTCATTTATTGTATGACAGTGGTTACTTCTTATGGGCTATTTTGATGTATGCTTGCAACAAAAGAGATTACCTAGACATCCTTGGTCAGATATTTAGGACCTGCAGACTAAATTCAATTCAGAAGCCAAAAGTGCTCTCAAAAATGTAGTGCCCCCGAGAAACTACATTTTTTCCTATAACAATTACACTCCTACCCCAGATCTACATGTGGTCAAATTAGATCCTTCTCCCATCTCCAACTTTGCCAGTCTGCTCTAAGCCACCTCTCTCTAAAATGCTCCTAACTTGGGGCACCTGGGTGGCTCAGTCGGTTAAGCGTCCCACCTGAGCCCAGGTCATGATCTCACGGTTCATGAGTTCAAGCCCCGTGTCGGGCTCTGTGCTGACATCTCAGAGCCTGGAACCTACTTCAGATTCTCTGTCTCCCTCTCTCTCTGCCCCTCCCCCACTCATGCTCACACTGTCTCTGTCAAAAATAAACAAACTTAAAAAATAAAAACAAATTAAAAAAATTTAAAATTTAAAATGCTCCTACCTTATAAAAAAACAAAATGCTCCTGCTTTTGCTAAACCCAATGGTGAAGCCCAGATCGTGGAGTCACACAGACCCAATTGTACACCATATTGTATGTCTTCAACCAATGCTCTCAGCCTATGCTGCATGTTAGAATTACCTGTATAGCTTCAAATCTCTGATACTCAAGCCTCACCCCAGAACAGTGAAATTACAACCTTTGGGGGTCGGGATCTGGGCATCAGTGTTTCTTAGAATTCCCCAGGCAGTTACAAGGTGCATCCACATGTCAGAACTGCAACCTTGGACAAGTCATTTCTCTTCCTAAGTCATTTTGCTTTTCTGTAAACAGAGGTAATTTCTATTCTCATAGAGTTTTTGTGAGAAGCAAATGGCAATTTGTGAAACACGGCTTAGCACAGTGCCTGGCATTTACTAATCTCTCAGTATATGATAGCTGTTTCTATTTTTAGTCTGGTATTTTTTCTCAAAAGGTTTCTTATGTCTTGTTTCCAAAATAAGATGGTAAATTCTTCTCCAGAGACTTCCTAATACATTTTGTTCCCAATTAACTAATTAAACAAGTGTTTATTATGGTACATTTCTATATGAAATACTATAGGGAGGAGAGTTTAAAATTAGATAAGACAAGGCTACTTACCATCAAAAGCTCAACACGTAACAGGGGAAGATGATGTGATGTACATGTCTCTAACACAAAGCGTACCTCAGGCTGAGCTTGTTAATATACATACTCATGAATGCCGTGGACGAGAGCACAGTTGATTGTGGTTGGGGTGCTTGGAAGGCTTCCTAGAGCCTGAACTAACTGGGTTTCATCGACTGAGTAAATCTGAGATGGACATCGCAGCACCAGGCGGACAACATACAGGGAGAAAGAACAGCTTTTGTGAAGACAAAGGGGGTGGAGAACATAGGATGTTTCCCCAGAAAAGCAAGTAATTCAGGTCTCAAGAGTGCATTCTACAAGGGACCACTATGGTGGAAAAGAATACAAGGTAGCCAGAGGCAATTTATAGATTGATTGCCTGGAAACCCAAAGTAAAGAGTTTGGACTTTTTTTTGGGGGGGAGGGTCTTTACTAGTTGGGGGCACAGGGTATTTGTTGGTAGGATCTTCTTGCTTCTTGGGGTTGAGTTGTACAAATAAAGAACCATCTTGCCTGCAGCATCCCATGAGACCCAACCACATGTGGTCCATTAGAAAGCCTAGCACGAAAGGGTACACGATCCCCCACATGTGTCCAGGGTAGACACTGTCAAAATATGGTCCACTGACCAGCAGCATCAACATCTCCTTGGGGCCTTTTAAAAATGCACAATCTTAGACTGTCCCCCAGAGCTAGTAAATGTAAGTCTGAATTTTAGCAAGATTCTCAGGGATTCATATGCACATTAACATTTGAGAAATATGCACATTAAACAGTCGAGAAACATCGGGCTAGGCTCTGTGCACCGTCTTCCCCAGTCTCCATGCATCCAAGCCCTCCTCTTATCACCATAACAACTTGCATCCCGTAATAATCAATAAGGATGTTAGCAGAAAGGACAAAAGAGGCAAGTTAGCAAATATAACCTTTACACCCAATTTAGAAATGTTTTTGTTTCCGGGAGTCTCTTGAGGGGATACCAATTTCTTCTTTTGGGCACACCTCACGTTTTAACATATAATATTGACTTATTAACACTGGAGAAGTTACCAGTAGATGTGGACACTGTGTTGTGGCCAGTGACCTGATTCAGATGCCTACGTGTGTTTTCCAAAGTCCACCAGAAGTGCTAAGGGTGCATAAATCATAATAGTCATATCCTCCTCTGACCGCCTGAAATCTTTTTAAAATTTTTTTCGTTTTTTTAATTCAAATACAGTTCATGTGCATTTATTTTATTTTATTTTTCATGAAGTTTCTAAATTTTAATTCCAGGATAGTTAACATACAGTGTTATATTCGTTTCAGGTGTACAATATAGTGATTCACCAATTCTATACATCATGCCTGAAATCTTGATTGCCAGTAGAGAGTATTTTAAGTTATGCTCTATTAGAAAGAGTTACACAAATAACTTTCCTGAGGTGAAATTAGTATGGGCAATACCGTATATTTTCTTTCCTCTTAGAGATCGATAAGACATGCTAACATAGTTCAGATTCTCTGGTGTCCTATAGGAAATAAGCCCGCTTAATTTACTGTTCCCACTGTGTTCTACCACAGAACACACTTAATAGATGCGTTAATCTCTCATGGAATGCAGTTAGAGAAATTCAGCTCTAGGAGGGAAAGGGATGAACAATATCAGGAGGCATAAAATGAACCACTAGAAATGTGCTATTCATACAGAAACAGAGGCAGAGAGGGAATTGAGCCGAGATAGAATTGAAATCCATTGGCTTCAGACTTCTGTCAGAAAGTACTCAATTTATCCTGATCAATTGCAATTAACTAAACACCTTTTTAAGCCTCTCTAAAGTTCTGAATATGTTGTTGGTAAATGGGGAAAAAAAGTAACCCATTTCACAGGTAGAGCAATATATACCTTCCATGAGAGGGTCAAAGGCTTTGTTGTTACACATACCTGTGACCCTGGGTGAGTTCTCCAGTTGTATAAGACTTTGTTTTCTCATCTCTAAAATGTGGATAATGATATCCACAAAACAGGCTTTTATGAGTGTTATTAGTTTTGATTTACTAACCAATTATATTTTAAGGAAATTTAAATGTAAGAAAAAAATCCTATATATATGTAACAGTGTATATTATATATATATACACACACACACACACACATAGGATTTTTTTCTCACATTTTAAGTGTATGTATGCATATATATGCTGTTATATGTATATATATAATTTTTAAATTTATATGTGTATATGTGTGTATATACACACACACACATATATACATATACATATATATATATATATATATACACACACGCACACACATACACACATATATACTGTTACCATTTTTAAGGCTCTGCATTTTTTCATGTAGCCCCAGACTTTTATATGAAGTCAAGGTATTCTCACCAGGTATAGAATTCTGGGTCAACAGGGTGTTTGTTGTTTGTTTGCTTGTTTGTTTTAGTACTTTAAAGATATTGCTTATTGTCTTCCTGTTTGAATTGTTTCTTATGAAAATATTGTTGCTTTCCTCTACTTCTTTGTATGCAATATGCCTTTTTTCTCTAGCTACTTTTATGATTTTCTCTTTAACACCTGTTTTGAGCAATTTGATTATCACATGTCCTGATGTGGTTTTCTTCATGCTTCTTGCATTTTTGGGTTTGGTGAGTTCGGGGATCACTGGGACTGTAGTTTTCATGACATTTAGAAAAATTTTACTCATTATTTCTTCAATTATTTTTTTCTGTCCCCTACTCTTTGGGGTCTCTAATTATGCATACATTAGGCCAGATGAAGTTGATTACAGTTCACTAATGTTCTATTTGTTTTTATTCTTTTTTTTTCCCTCTGTATTTCACTTTGGAAAGTTTCTACTGGTATATCTTCAAATCTACAATTCTTTTGCAATGTCTAATATTTTGCTGATTTCCTGCTGTGTAATTTTCATCTCTGGAAGTTACCTTTTGGTCTTTTATATGTCTTCCATGTCTCTACTTAGCATGCTCAATCTTTCTTCTACATTCTTGCACATATGGGATCTAGTTATAACTGTTTTAATATCCTTATCTAATTGATTCTATCATATGTGTCATCTCTGGGAAATAAGTGTTTTGATTAATTTGTTATTCTTATTATGGATCATATTTTCCTGCCTCTGTGAATGCCTGGTAATTTCCATTTAGATGCCAGACATTGTGATTTCACCCAATTAGGTGTTGGATAACTTTGTGTTTCTATAAATATTCCTGAGCTTTGTTCTAGGATGCAGTTAAATCATTTCAGAACATTTTGATACTTTTGAGACTTGCCTTTCAGACTTTTTAAGGGGAATCTGAGCAGTCTTTGGTCTAGGGCTCATTTTCCCCTATTACCAAAGCAATATCCTTTTGTGTACTTTACCCAATGCTCTGCAAATGATGAGGTTTTCCATTCTCATTGTCAGGGATAGGCACTTGTCCTGGCTCTTTGTTCCCTGGGGATTATTCCCTCTGCGATTTTCAAGGGGTTCTTTCCCTAGATTTGGTACTTTTCTTACACTTACATGCTGATTGGTACTCAGCCTAAGATTTGAGAGGGATCTTCTCCAGATTTCTCTGCTATCCTCTACTCTCCGAGACTCTTCCCTGTGAACTCTTATCACCTTGGTCTCTGTGAATTTCCAGCTCCATCTCAACTCAGAGAGAACACTGGATTTTGCCTAAGTTTCCCTCCCTTCAGCATGGCTTGAAAACTCTCTCCATTAATTAGTTGGGATAATTTGTGCGTTGGATCTGTTTGGGTCTCTTTCTTTTAGGGATCACTGTTTTGACTGCCTGAAGTCCAATATGTAAAAACAGATATTTTGTTTATTACACCCAGATTTTTAGTTGGTTTACATAGAAAGATAAATATGGTCCCTTTTACTTCACCTTGGTTGCAAGCAAGATTCTCTATCAGGAGGTTTCCATTCAAGCATATTTGTGGAAAATGCTGAACACAGGCAGACAATAAACAATATTCATTTATTTCTCTTTATGGTATAATTCATGATCTTCAGCTTAGGTCTCCTTTGTTTATTCTAGATATTTTTGCTTTCTTTTACGAAATAATGTTTCAAATATCACAACTAGGTGTGAATTCCCCATGTTTAGCAATAGGGTCTCCTATCCATGATGTATTTCCCCAAAAGAAGTACAGATCTGATTTCAGTTTATAAATGGCTTTTCAGAGGGTATACAACTATTCTCTAGGGTGTCATTAGTTGATTTATTAGCAGTTACTCTCACTGTATGAACATCAGCCCAAGTTTTATCTTTAGCTGAAGATACATAGTTGATGCCAAAAAGTGAACCATGTGCTAAATTTTGTTATCTCTAGGTATCCAAACCTTGTTGTATTTTATATCCTAAAAACTCAACAGAAAATTTACATTTCTCAATATCCAATCTACACAGAGTAACTGAAGTCTCATGTATTGCTCTTCCTTTGGGAAGAAATGATAAAATAGTAATGATTCCTATTTAATAAGCAAATATAACTTTAAATTATCATTTCTAAGCCTCAAAAAATAACTCCACAAGAAAAGCACACATGAGAAAACAAGGAATGTTTTCAACACAACCTTGTCACATTATGCTTGTCTGCTGGTCATGAACTGGTAAGAAAGTCTATTTGGTAGTTATAGTGTTGTCTGCCGGATGAGATTATGAGAATGAATGAATGACTACCACACTAGTGTCATTTGTTGCTGTGATCCAGTCAAATGGATAGGGTCTATGGAACCAGATCTGGATTCAAATTTCAGCTCACCAATTAGTTTTGTGATCCTGGGAATAGTACTTAACTTATCTAAATGAACCTCAGCATCTGTACTGTTAGTAAGTAGTTAGTAAATAAAAATAAAGTCCAGTATTATTTGAGCACTTAACTATGTGCCAACCGTCATAGGAAGGTGAGGTAAGGGTTATCGCTCTGCCTGTTTAGAGGTGAGGAAAATGAGGCTGGGAGATGTCCTCAACCTTAATCACATGGATAATAAGTGGAGAACCAGGATTTGAATTCTGATTCACAGTAGTACCATGCAAAAATCATGCAAAATTACACATAGCTTCAAAAGTAGTTCCTAAGGATTAAATGCCATGACATGTGTTCATAATACATAGTAGGTCTTCAGTAAATAGTACTCCCCTTCTCCTTACTGTAGTTTCTTAAAACAAGGAGTCCATAGGAGAAGATCAAATGATTAAAAATATAGTTCTTGGTGGTGAGAATACTTGAGGTCCAAGGACAAATTCTTATAAGGAAAATGAAGAAAACTTTTACAGTATCGTAGGAATAATAATAATTTACTTTATGTGGACCCAAAACTTTACATGGATATTCTCAGATCATCTTTGCAGCAACCATATGAGGCAGGCACTGTTATCATCATTTCCATTGCAAATTGTAGAGGATATGCTAAGTCCATTCAAGTTCACCCAGTAAAGACAGGGGAGCAGAGCAATCTTTTGAGGCCAGGGAATCTGAGTCCAGAGATCCGGTTCTAATGCTGAAACCATACTGTCTCACCATAGCCCTTACACGCTCTTCTGAACCAGCATTTTTTTGCATTGCTTATGGAAACCAGCTCTGGGCTTCCTGCCAGGATTGTTGTCATCGTCCAAAAAGATTCTACCTCACTCATGGAGGCAGCATCCCATTTAAAAAGTTAACAATGTGCGTTCAAGACAGGCTATGCCAATATTTCTACCATACTTGCCATTGTGTAACCACCATCCCTCCCCAGCCTCATTTCAAATCCCTGTTCATGAAAGCCAATTTGGTGCCCAGAAACGTTGAATGTACAAAATCCTGAAAATCGTACAAGAAATCTCTTCCTCCCAGGTTTATAGCAATTAAATTCTTGATAATGAATTGCTCATCAGTTCTGCAGGTGATGGAAGTGATTGCCTCTGCAGGTAGCAATCATTTGGTGCAATTGCCACAATTATCAATCCCCTTCAGGATGATTGGAATTTAGCAATAGGGACCAGAAGAGAGGAGGGTTTTTGGAGATATGGACTAATATTAGAAACCTGCCAGTGAAAAATTATGTTTTTGCTCTGATGAACGTCTCTTAGAAAGTGAGCAGTGTGTAGGAAATGATTAGTGTTTCTGAATCTCTTCCCTTGTAGAGTTTAATGTGCTATGTGCACCCCCCAAAGACTTGATGATTTTTTAACTCTATCGTGGATTTTATCTTTCCTCTTCACCCTGTGGATTTTATCTTTCACTCTTCACTCTCACCAATTATTATGCTGACACACATTCATTTCTGACACAAGTCTTAAATTCTGGGTAAATCTAAACGCTGGTGATGGTGTTGGAAGTATACAGTATAGAAAAATAATTTGGCACAGGCATAGAAAGACTTAAAATATTTACACTCTTTGTCCTTTCCATTCCTGTTCTGGAAGTCTATCCTAAGGAAAGCAGGGAAGTAGAAGATTTAAACAGTCAGTGTTACTTCTAATTGAAAAATTTCTAATAGACAACTATTAGAAAACATTTCAAAGCTCAGTAAAAGAATAGTTAAATAAATTATGTGGTTCATTAAATGATGTTGTATTATGCAGCCATTAAAAGTCATGTTTTTGAAAAGTAATTAATGACACATGGAAAATATTCATTATGGAATGTCAAGAGGAAGAAAATAAACACAATCAAAGTTGAATACTAGTAGGTGTAGAGTAATTTATTAAGCATCCATTATGTAATCCTGAAAGGTAGGTATTTTTATCCCCATATGACAGAGAAGGAAAAAACGGTTCAGAGAGATTAGGAGAGAGACAGAAACGAAGAGAGGCAGGGGCAAGGTGGGGCGGGGAGGGAGGAAGACAATTAAAAAACATAAGATAGAAAGATACAAAATTCATCAGTGGTTATCCTGGAAGAGTGGGAACTAAAAGCAATGGTCTTTTTTTTCATTATGCATAGTGGTAATTTCTACCATAAGCATGCATTAATTAATTATATTTGCAATCAGAAAATAACAAACATCATTAAAATATTCTGGACACCTGAGAAACAAACAGCTTTGAAGATGACTTCTTCTTGAGCCAGGCCACACGTACCAGGAAGCACATCTTATTTCTAGCCTTCCAACAGCCAGACATGAGCACAATCTTGTTTGCCGCTCTGGCCCCTGGTGAGGGGTGTTTCAGACACAGGAATACGCTCAGCCTGTTACAGAGCTGGTAGGCTCCCTACAGTGGTCTCTTCTCATTATGTTTGATTCCCTGGCCTGGAAGGAAACATGTGGGAAATTCACCCACAGTCAGGTTTTTGGCACTAATAGTGGGGTTTCTCAAAACACCTCGTTCTGGTCCTGGATCCTCTGACCTTGAGATCACCTAGTTACTTATTTAAAACATAGATTCCTGGGTCTTTCAGATGTCTTGAATCAGGATGAGACTGGGGGTGGTGATTCTTTTTTTTCTTTTAATGTTTATTATTTTGAGAGGGGGTAGAGAGAGCATGCACCTATGCACGTGTGCAAGTTGGGGTGGGGGGGCAGAGAGAGGGAGAGAGAGAGAATCCCAAGCAGGCTTTGAGCTGTCAGCATAGAGCCTGACTCAAGGCTCAATCCCATGAACCATGAAATCATGACCTGAGCTGAAATTAAGAGTCAGTTGCTTAATGGGCTGAGCCACCCAGGTGCCCCAAGCTTCAGGTGATTCTTAGTACACTGTTGTTAAAGAACCATTGCCCCAGACAAGCCTATTGCTAGAAGGAGAAGAATAAAGAGGGACACGCTTAGCCCAGTTGGAGGTTCTACAGGGAAAACATCTGTGGGCACAAAATCCCTTTAATCATATCAGCTCGACTACTTCCTACTAGGATCCTGGCTGTGTTCTTTCCCATTTGGGTGACCTTGACCTTGGGAAAGTTACTTCCCCTCTCTGACCCTCATTGTTTTCATCACTGACATGGGGACTATCATCATCACCATCATCACCATGGCCTACCTCATATAGAACAGCAGAGAGTGCCTAAAATGTACATGTGCAATTCCTCTGCCAGATTTTTATTTATTTTTTTATTCTGGGGGGGGGGGGGCAGAGAGAGAGAGAGGGAATCCCAGGCAGGCTCTGCACTGTCAGTGCAGGGCTCAGTCTCAAGGGGTTCAATCTTGTGGGGCGTAAACTCATCAATTGTGAGATCATGATCTGAGCTGAAATCCAGAATCGGACACTTAACCAACTGAGCCCCCACCCCACCACCACTTGCCTCCCCACCAGGCTCCTCTTCCACATGTTTAAAATGGCTTACATGGTCTGAGATGGTCCAGTCTCCACCCTTAAAAGTTCTCTGACCCCAATGTGTTCTTTGTTTTTGTTTAATCGAGCCAAGCACACTGCCACCGTAAGATTTTCCCATTGACTGTTCCCTCCAAGTTACGTCTTCCACTATACCATCCTATTTAAAATGTTAACTCCTTCCTCCTCATCCCATTCCCTCTGGATACTTGCTTTCCCTTTGTTTGCACTGCACTTGTCACTGCCAGTCATACTGTATCATTGTCCTTTTCCTTATACTTCCTGCTTTATGAACATCTCCTCCTTCAAACCTTGGAAGGTAAACCACCCAACCAGAGATCTTTGGGGTTTTGTTGTTGTTGTACAAAAACTTCCCCAAGCCCTTGAACAGTGCCTGGTACCTAGTAGGTGCTCAGTAGGTAAGTATTGAGTGAATGCATGCACGCAGGCATGAATGAATGAATGGAAAAAGAATTTCATGAATCTCTAGTCTCTCCCTCACCCATGGGACTTGATAGTTACTTAAGGCAGAATGGCTTTAATGATCTAATATCTCCTTATTTGCCTCTTGTTTTATCTGAGTCTTAGTCGAGTCTTTGAAAGTACCGGCTAATCTACCATCTTCTTCTTACCAAAAGCCTGTGTGTCTCTGAGAGGGACTTAGATCCATTGACAGATGACTTGGGTCATTAAACAGCTGGCTAGTGGGCCAGGGTCAGAGACCTTGTCCTAAGTATCGTCAAAAAAGAACAACAAATGTCTTTGGAAATTAGGGATTAAATGCTACCCCCACCAACAGATGTAGGGGACAAGGCTTTCTACAATACATACAGACCCAGGCTGATGAAGTTTTGGGGTGATGGTGGGGTTTGTGGGGTTCAGAGCTGACGGCCAAGAAAGAGTTCTTGAAAAAGTTTTTGGTGCAAAAAGGCGATTTTATTAAAGCACGGGGACCCGACTGGTAGGCTGGAAGAGATGCCGTGAGGTTGTGTAGAATGGCTAGTTATATACCGTGGACTTGGTGGAGGTCAAGTCAAAATGCAGGTTTCCAAAGAAACTTTCATATGCTAAAGACTCACAGATTACTGGATGCCTAGTTATTGTCAAACTAAGGTTGTTTTTCCCTCTAGCAAAGTGTTAACATGAAGACGGTAGGAAGTTCCTGCACTTGAGGATGTTGATGGGATTGCCTTTTTCTGGTAAACCAGAGGAGACTCTTATCAGTGTAACCATTTGTTTTCTGTCCTTTCTCGTTTTTTGGGGGTAGCCGGGAGTGTCCAAGGAATATCCTACTTGTCCCACCTGGAGGGGGGCGGTGCTGTTAGCCTGCCCTTTGACCTCAGCTTGCCCCACAATCCTTCATCCTGGGCCTTGGCACGCTTTGTGAAGACAAGCTTGCGCTGCGGGAGATTTCAGCACAGGAGGATGAAGCTAAAAAAATCCCCCCAACTTCCTCAAACCGGTTCTGACTCCTCTGCGTTCCTCTCCTGACCCTCAGGAAACAGGACTGCTGGTTCAGAAATGAAAATATGTTCCCTGGAGGGGTACTGTCGACTGGAGAGCACAGCACAGTTTAGTGGTGGGTGGTGTTACTGTCTTATAATTATGGTCATTGTTGGCATTGATCTACCCTCCACCATACACATGAAGACACTTGGTAACTGCTCCTGCTTCTTTGCTCTAAAAGCCTTCAAATTTGCCCCAAATTGGACTGAGCGATGTAATTAGGCCAGAAAAGCCACTCATTGTTATCCTGATAAAAGCAATCCTGGCCACCTTGCTTTCTCCATTACCCAGGCCTCCACGGAGGTGATCAATAAGGGGATATAAAGTACCCAGAAGGGCACTGTTCCCGGGAGAGCGGACCAGGGGACAGAGCCACAAAGAGCTTTTCACTGCTGCCTGGACTCCCTTATGCCAGGTCCACTTGACTTTAATGATTGTTTTTGACATTCTGCACAGCAAGATGCAATTTATCTCCCCTGAGATTTCAGAACAAGATGCTCTTCTCTTGTGCTTGGGCCTTTTTCGGATGACCACGCAGGGGTCCTTTAGCAGCCACTCTCAGCAACACAAACTGGAAGGCAGAAAGAGGGAAATGGGCAACTTGCAGAACACCCAAACTCTATCTAGTTGTCTTCCTTCAATTCCTAGCACAGGAATGGAGCACATATGCAGAAGCCTGGGGGATCAGACAGACTTTATCTGGTTATCTGAAATGTTATCTAAAATGATAGGGAAGTGGGATGGTCCTCGCCAGTCTTGGTTCTGCTACTTTCCATCTGTGTGTGCTTGGGCAATTTATTGAAATTTTCTGTGACTCAGTTTCTTCATCTGTAAGATAAGAGCAATAACCCCTCTTGTAGGGCTGGCGGGAAAACTAGAGGTAATCACCTAATGACCATGGCACATAGTATGTAGAGAAGACATTATTATTATTTGGAGAAGAATCCTTGAGGGCTGGGGGCCCATATGTGGCGAACAGTGTTTCATCAGACCACAACCCAAGTCCCTCTAGCTCTCAGTCCTGCTGTGTTACTGGATATTCCCCCCCTCAGGCAAAGATCTCGGGAGATGCTGATGATTTCCATAATCTTGTCACCTTAATTGCTGCTGTCATTGTGGGTACTGAAATTAATTTTGATTTCTTTTTGTTTCTGCTTAGCACTTCGAATGTGACTAATGGGATTATTTTTGGATTTGGCTTGGAGCAGTGTTCTTAGCAGCTTGAAGAGCAATGTTGGCTTGAGTTTTCCATATGGGGCCACTTCCTGCCTCGGGACTGCAAGGGTCTTGGAAATCTCAGGGAAGGGAATCAGTTGGTTGCAGTCATTTTCAGCCAAATGGCACATAAATGCGTGCCTTCAGGTTGTTGAGTCTATCTTGTTGAGTCTATCTGTTGAGTCCATCTCAATGAAGCCTTACGTGTTGGTCTTACCACAGTTTGGCTCCTGGAAGGAAGGGAAGAAGATAAAATTTATTGAGTGCCTAGGCCTGACATTGTTTTATCTCAATTATGGGACTCCTCATAAAACTCCAGGAGCTACATGACTTACATGTGACCCCACAAAAGCTCTCTCCCTGGGTTTTAGTCTTCAGTGAAACAGTGGACTCCCCATGAGCGAACCTGTTGCAGCTTCCAGAAAAGACCAGTGTGGTTGTTCTAAAGCTTCCTGGGGGTGCACTTTCTGAGCCTCGGCTTTCAACTGAAGTGATTCCTAGAGCTGTTCTACATTCTTCCAGCAAGTTCCCTCTCTCCCTTAGTTAGAGTCAGTTTCTGTGGTCTATGACCAAAGAACCATAGCTGGTACACCCTCCCATCGAATGTAGAATTTTTAGGATACCAATAGCTATATATATTCTTCTGTGTGCATGTGTGTGTGTGTGTGTGTGTCTGTCTATCATCTGTCTCTTGCTCTTTTTCTCCCTCATGTTACTGCGCCTGGAATAACCATGCCCACCTGGCCCATCCACCTGGTTCTTCCTCATCCTTAAAGACCCAGACCGAATGTTTCCTTCCCTGAATATCCCAGGGAGACTTGATGCTAATTCCTGCATTTTCCTTACAGGGCTGTGTGCACATCTTGAGCACAGCATCTCGTGGGCCACACCCCTCAGTCTGTTTGCATGTCTGCCTTCCTGCCATGCCTCACTCCTTTGATGTGAGGACCGAACCCCTGCAGGCTGCATGTGTGACACTGGGTGCAGAGCCCTGCTCACTCATTGCTCTTGGCATGTGTCCGGACACGGATGGATGCACAGACCCCATGCGGGCGCACAAGGTCTCAGAGTCGTCAGATGCCCTGACTGAGAGCAGGTGCACTGCATTGTCTCAGAATAAACCTTTGGTGGGTTTGTCCTCATGTGTTCAAAGTGCTCTGGGCCCAAATCAGAGTTTGTTCTTCCTGATGTGCAGAGGACAAATCGTGTCGTCACTGTGACCTCTAATCGTGTCGTCACTGTGCTGCTTTCTTCAAAAATAACATGGATTTTTTTTCCTGATTATAAAAGCAATTCAAACATATTGTGGGGAATTTATATAATACAAGAGGCAGACAGGGAGAAAATAAGAATCAGCCATGGCTTCAGCACCTATAGATAAATGCTGGCACTTGGAAGTACTTTCTACTGGTCTCTCCCACCAGGTATCACAATTTGTTTATGATCACAATTATGTGTATGTTTGGTTTATGCACTATTTTTGTTACGTGCTTTCTCCAGTTCAGGCTTGAATAGTGTCCACCTTTTTCTTGATGTATGATGTTTACAGTCCATATGATATTCCATCCTAGAGAGAAAGTAATATGGAGTTCTCTCGCTTATGATAACTATGGTGTCCTGTTTCTGGTACGTGGCTATAACCTACATTGAATTGGGGCTTGAGAGGGGTGTTAATGGACAGCACCTTTCTTGTTCCCACCCAACTTCTACACACAGGGAGTTAGGGCAGGTGCCCTAAGGGTTCTACACACAGGGAGTTAGGGCAGGTGCAGACCCAACTGTCACCTTGGCTCCTGATGGTTACTAATTTGGAGGACGTGGCTTAGGGTGAGGCAACAAAGGACCCCCTGACATCACACACTCAAGAATATTTTTTCTGACTCTACTGAGATATCGTTGACATATAACATTGTAAAAATTTAAGGTGTATCACGAGATCACGTGATGCATGTGTATATTGTGAAATGATTACAGTAAGGTTAGTTAACACATCCCCCACCTCAGTTGCCATTTTGTGTGTGTTGTGAGAACTCTTAAGATGTATTCTCTTAGCAACTTTCCAATATACAACATAGTATTGACTGTTCAACATGATGTCACCATGCTGTGTGTTAGATCCTCAGCACTTAACGCAGCTTTTTTAAAGTTTATTTATTGAGAGAGAGAGGAAGAGAGAGGGAGGGAGGGAGAGGGAGGGCCAGAGAGAGGAGAGAGAGAATCACAAGCAGGCTCTATGGTGACCTTGCAGAGTCCAATGCAGGGCTCAAACTCATGAACCATGAGATCATGACCTGAGCCGAAATCAAGAGTCAGACGCTCAACCAACTGAGCCACCCACGCACCCCGAGTTATGCAGCTTTTAACTGGAAGTTTGTACCCTTTGACAGACATCCTCGTCTTGTCCCAGTCCCCAGCTCCTGGCAAACACCAACCTGTTCTCTGTTTCTTTGAGTTCAGTGCTTTCAGATTCTGCACATAAGTGAGATCATTTGGGAGTTGTCTTCCTGTCTGACTTATTTCACTGAGCTTAATGCCTTCAAGGTCTGTCCCTGTTGTTGCATATGGCAGGATTTCCTTTTTTATGGCTGGATTTTCTTTCTTTCTTTCTTTCTTTCTTTCTTTCTTTCTTTCTTTCTTTCTATCTAATCTATCATCTATTATCTACCTACCTACTATCTATCTATCTATCTATCTATCTATCTATCTATCTATCTATCATCTCTCTCCCCCTATATCTCTCTCTCTATCTCTACAATGTGTCAGGCTTACTCAGGCAGACACAGGCAGTTCTTGCAAACCTCAGGCCTCCTCTTGGGCAGGGCTCTTAACAAAGGTCAGAAGAAACCAAAAGGCATCCTCCCTGTGGGGAGACAAATCCCACCTGAACGGAGGAGAGAAGAGAAGGCAGCAATGCTCAGACCCAGAGTCTCCTCCCAAGGTCACCAACCAGACAGGTCTCTCCCCTGTCCCTGGAGTAGCCAAGTAGTAAAATTCTAGTAGATATCTTTCACCTGACTATTTTGGGTGTCCTGGAGCATAAATCCATGAGTCTTTTCTGCAGGTAGATTTCTGGAAGAGTTACAGGGCCAGGGAGACTGAATGTTTTTAAGACCTTTCGAACTGGTTTCCAACTTGTTTACTGCAAAGTTTATTCCACTTTGCCTCACCACTAGCTGTATATACAGTTGACCAAGTCCCTGAATCTGCATCAACATCGAGTAATGGTACTGTGAAACTTCTCTTTTTTGATAGGAAAAAAGCAACTTAGATTTTCGTTTTGTGTTTACCTAAATAGTAGCAATCCTGATCATTTTTCATCAGTTTGTCATTTGAGCTTCTTTTGTTCTGAATTGTTCATACGCATCCTTTTGCCATTTTATCCACCAAATTTTCTTAGTTTTAATGGATTCAAATGCTAAGCATACCAAATTGACCTGATCTATTTTTCATTTGCTGTTTTGCTTTGTTTATAGTTTAAGTTATGGACTTGGTTGAGTGCTTACTAATTTGCTTCTACTGCTTACAAATTTCTTACTTTTCAGACATAAAATAAATATCTACACCTTTTAATGATTTTTTAATACATATTTTCATTTAATATTTTAATTTGCTTAGGATTGATTTTGGTGTTTGTTGTCATCTTAGGACTTGTTTTTCTTCATAATAAATAGGTCATTAATTGTCCAGCACTAAGTATCTTATATTGCTATGTCATAGAGTATCTTGTTTTATAATTGTATAGCTATTTAAAACATTTTTTTAATGTTTATTTATTTTTGAGGGGGGATGGGAGAAAAAGGGAGAGAGAGGATCTGAAGCAGACTCTGCACCATCAGCACAAAGCCTGGCATGGGCTCGAACCCACAAACTGTAAGATCATGACCTGAGTCAAAGTCAGATGCTCAACTGACTGACCCCCCCCCCCCAGAATTCCCCCCATAGTATCCTAGAATTTTAATATCCAGCAGGACAAGATGCCCTCAATGTTGTCTCTCCCATGTCTTCCCCAAATATCTTGGTCAGTCTTATCCATTTATATTTTCAAATAAATTTTAGAATAGTTTTATGAAATTATGAAACAATCCCTTTCAGAATCTTGATTTACCTTGAATTAAATGTGTTAGTGGATCTTAGAAGAAGTGATATTTTAATAATTATTAGTATTAATAATATTAAGTTTTCCTATTCAGGAAAATGGCATTTTCAGCTCTTCAGATCTTCATGTATAACCTCCAGCTACGATTGCTTGTGTGTGTGTGTGTGTGTGTGTGTGTGTGTGTGTGTGTGTGTGCA
Source organism: Panthera pardus (assembly GCF_024362965.1). NCBI lineage: Eukaryota > Metazoa > Chordata > Mammalia > Carnivora > Felidae > Panthera > Panthera pardus. The sequence goes on along the minus strand of NW_026526980.1, from coordinate 6,849,517 downwards.
TGCCTGTGTGTTGACCATTTATTCCAGTGTTTTCTTTTTTGTGTGTTAATTATTGCTACTGTAAATCTTCTTTTCTCTATATTTTCTAATTCCTTTGTTTCATATATAGGAAAAATGTAGACATACTGATTTTGCAACTCATTACCTACAAAACATAATTATTATTTCCTTTTTTTTCAGCCATTTTTTTTTCTAAGTAGTCACTTCTATCGTATGGAAGAAGCAATGAATTTCCTTACTCTTTTATTTCCCATGACCCATTGGCTAGACTAAACTATCTAGCACATTAATAAATAAAAGCCTGCTAGTCTTATTATTAATATTAATGGAACTATCTCCTTATATGATGGTGACCATTGACTTTAGACAATTAAAAATTGTGTTGAAGGACTTTAATCTGTTTCTAGTTGCATTAAGCTTTTGTTGGTAATTTAATGAGTGCCAACCTTTTCAAATGCCAACTGTTGCTTACTAGGATGATTTTATCATTGCCTCATACACTAATAACAACTTGGAGATTTAGTGCAGATTATTGGGTCATAATCTCTCTTTCTCAAATCTTGATGATATGGAATAAAAGTTTGAGACCAGTTTGATGTTTCAGTCTTTCTAGGTAAACCATTTTTAAGCTGTTTTGTTTTGTTGTTCTGCCTGGCTACATATAGGATTTTAAGAATGTGTCCTTGAGATTCTAAAACTTTATCGTATTATTTCCTAGATGGTGTCCTTGTGTGTTTATTAGAGTTAGAGACTCGGGTCATTCATAAATCTGGAAGGTGTTTTGTTATTTTATCTTTTTTGTTATTTTATCTTATTATTGCTTTTGTTCTGTTCTTTCATGATTGCTTTTTTGGAAACCTCACGTAGTGGTATGATGAATCTCTGTGCTTGGTCCTAACATCTGTCATCTTATCTCTTACTCTTTCATTTCTTTGTTCCGTTACGCTACATTCTGAACCTGTTTTGTTTGTGTAACACATCACTGGTTAGCTTCTCTAGTCTTCTGCCCTGCTTTTAGTGTATGGTTTAATTTTGCAGCTACATTTTGTATTTCCTTGTAAGATTGCTGTATCTTACCAGAACCTTTTTTTCTCTCTTCTTTCACCCAACCCCCCCTTTTTAATGTTTATTTATTTTTGAGAGAGAGTGACAGAGAGAGAGACAGCAGGGGAGGGGCAGAGAGAGAGAGGGGGAGACACAGAATCCAAAGCAGGGTCCAGGCTCCGAGCTGTCAGCACAGAGACTGATGAGGGGCTTGAACTCATGAACGGTGAGATCATGCCCTGAGCTAAAGTCAGACGCTTAACTGACGGAGCCACCCAGACGCCCCTCACCCAATTCCTTTTTATAACATTATCATATATATATTTTTTCCCTTGGATATGCTTCATCAATCAAATATTTTATTCCCATCACTAAACTTTGAATTAATAAGTCCTTTTCAGATTCTAAAAGTAATATATATTTTCTGCCGAATGTTTAGAAATACAGAAAAGTATACAGAATATAAAAATGACCATTTGTTCCATTGGCCAGAAAAAAAAAATCACTGCTAATATAATGGACTATTTCCTTTTAGTCAAAATTTGTATTTCTTTAGTATACATTTTTAAGCTTTTATTTTGAAATGATTATAGATTCAAGTAGAATCCCATGAACCCTTCATCCTTCTTCCCCACACTGGTGTCCTCTTGTAGGACTTAACCATAGTATCAACCCTAGGAAGTTGACATTGGTAAAATACTATTTCCTAGACAATTGATCTTATTAACTTTTCACCATTTTTTTACATGAATTTCTTTGCGTGTGTATTTGTGTATGTATTCTGTGCACTGTTATCCCCTGTATATATTCATGGAACCAAAAAGGAACTCCCTTATACTATCTCCCTTATACTGTCTCCTTCTGTTCACCCCTGCACCCCATCTTTGTCCCTTGGCAAACACTAATCTGCTTCCATGCCTATAGTTTTGTCATTTCAAGAATGTTACATCCTACATGGAATCATACAGATACAGCCTTTTGGGATTGATTCATTTTACTCTGCATAATGCCCTTGAGATCCATCCAGGATGTTGCATGTATTAATGCATGGATGGACCAGAGTTTGGTATAACCACCTACCCATTGAAGGACATCTGAGTTTTTTCCAGTTTTCTCCTGTTATGAATAAAGCTGCTATGAACATTCAGGTACAGATTGGGCTTCTTTGGCATTCACTGTTTTTAAATCCCATTTTTAAAATATAGCATTCGATTGTAGCATTTCTCCCATGTTATTATTTAGTCTTTGAAAACATGGTTTTCAATGGCTGAATGATATTCTACCATATGGATGTACTTCACTTTATATAGGCATTTCCCTATAAGCTCATGTTGCCTTGAATTTTATCGAGAGCATACCAGATGCTTTTTTAAATTTTCTTTTCTTGTTCAGTAAATCTTTCTAAAATTTGTGCACTTTCTATGCATTTTGAGTGCAATGTTCCATGTGTTTTGTGATAGGAACTTGTTTCATTGGTGCCACATTGTTGGGTTTTTATGCGTCTTCCGTTTTCTCAGAAATGAAGAGAGGCTTAGGTAGGCCTGGAGTGTGCTGATCGACAGTGGGGGTGAATTTTCCTCTCTATCCCTGACTGTCTACCTGGGTCCTGTTGGACCTTGCTCCCTCAGCCCTTTTGCTGGACAGCTGACAAATGCACCCTGTTGCCAACCATGTTGATGAAGCTGTATATTGAGTGTGGGCGAAGAAAAGTCTCTGCTCCACTGACGTTGCGGTGGGAAGTTGTGCACGGACTGTTGAATATGGTATGTAGCCCTTACCTTGACAGAAGCAGCGCATTAAGCATTGCCCGCAGCTCACTGTTCCTACCCATGTCTCCCTCCCTGACTCCTCTCACTCCAGAGCTCAGATCTTATGTCCCAAGTGGCAGTAAACAACTTCTGTGCTTTCTCTTTGCTTCCTGCACCATGTGCAATTCCAGCCACCATGGCCCCTAAGAGAATATAATAGAAAAGGCAGTGTTGGGGTGATACAGGTCAATGATGGAGTCATGACCTCATCAGAATGTCCCTCCTGCATATTGGGGCCCCGTGTGTCTCAAATGTCAGGGTTAGGGAAAATCTATTACCTTTTTTTTTTTTTTTTCCTTGATCTTGTTGTTTGGCCTCATATGGGCAAGAGTGAATTCTTCATGGAAATTCTTCTGGGGTCTGGCCAGTGCTTTTGCAACCATGTATTTGGGTGTGGCTTGAAATCATTTTAACAGAAAGGAAGTTCTGCAAACAGCAGGTGTCTCTCGATTTCCACCCTCATTACCCAGAAGTCTGTAATTGCTTTGTGATCTAAGAGAATGGTACTGGGGGCAGTGTCTTATTCTCCTCCAAATGATGATGACTGTCATTTCTGAAACTCTTCATTGTTTAAAAAGCACTTTATATGCATTATCTCAGCTCATTCATCCAACTTCTGAGCACCTGTTATATACCCAGCTTTGGGGACACCGAGTGAGTGACATGTATTTTTTTTTTCTTTGTCTTTTTTGTTTAAAACCCCTCGATGGCTTCACATCGCACTTAGAATAAAATTTCCCTTCCAGACCCTCACTACAGGAGCTGACCCTTGCTGTCTCTTCAACTTTCTGGCTTCTCATTCCATCCAACCCTATTTCTCGCTAACCCCACAGGTCTCTGGCTGTGTCTCAAATGGGCTCCTTCCCACCTCAGAATGTGCTGTTTCTTTTGCCTGGAATTCTCTTTATTCATAGTCCTATAACTTGCCACTTCTTGTCATTCAAATCTCAACTCAAATGTCACCTCCTAGAGAGGTCAGAACATTCTGCTTTGAATTTTCTAATATTGGAACAAAGGCATTCTCCCTCAACCCAATCATTGCTTGTGTTATCTTCAATTAATCAATTCATTGATCAGGAATTAGGGAGTGCCCACTATGAGTCAGGCACTGTGCTAGGCATTGAGCGGGCAGTGGTGACCAGCTTAACATGGACCCTGACTCTTTGGAGTGTACATTCTTTTGGGAGTTGGCAGTCTTCAAACAGACTAGACCTTGGCGGAGGATGGGCAGAAGAGGTGAGACAAGATGATGTCAGCCTAGGAAGAAAGCTGTGATGCTCTCAAATCCCCTGCCAGGAACTCTCATTTGTTTCTGCCCTTTGGTTTCTAATCTGCTCATTTATGAGCTCAGATTCTGAAGGAAAAAGGATTAATTTTCAAAGTGACCCAAAGGCTCTCCAAGAGCACCATTAACCATACCTATTTAGGAACCTGGCCCACCTCCCAGCTCTAATTCCAGGAGTGATTCACCCTATTTAAGTGAGAACACAGAGGCCCAAGCACACTGGCCCCAGTGTTTGCCCACAGAATGTTCCCTCGGAAGCTCTGTTTGACTTTTGCTTTTCCCTTCCTTGTAAGGAAATTGACTAGGCCTCGTTGTCATGGTGACACGGATGCTGAGGACCTTGCTCTGAGGAGGAGACGTTTTTCTTTGTTCTTCCTTCTCAGTGGAGGAGGGGTGAGATGGGTAGGGCCAGAAGTGGGGTCTGGAATCCAAAATAGCCAGATATGTGATTCCACATGCCGCTAGCTCTGGTGTAAAATCCCAACCCTGGCACGAATAAGCTGTTCGATCCCAACAGGTTGCTTAACCCTTGTTAGCCTCACTGTCCTCAAATTTGGGGATGATAAAGAGCTTTGTTTCACAAGGACTCTAAAAAATTAATGAGGAAAAAAAAATAAAAAATAAATAAATAATTAATGAGGGGCACCTGGGTGATTCAGCCGGTTGAACATCCGACTTCAGCGCAGGTCATGATCTCACAGTTTGTGAGTTCGAGCCCCAGGTGGGGCTCTGTGCTGAGAGCTTGGAGCCTGGAGCCCGCTTTGGATTCTGTGTCTCCCTCTGTCCCTCCCCTGCTTGCTCACTCTTGCTCGCTCTCACTCACTCTCTCTCTCTCTCTCTCTCTCAAATATTAAAAAAAAAAAAAAAAGAAATGAAGTTATTCCTTTAAGTATTAGGATAGTATCTGTCACACAGCAAGGCAATCAATGTTTGCAAATATTACTTTTATGGCTCCTGTCACCATCATCATCATCTTAAAAAATTTTTTAATGTTTATTTATTTTTGAGAGTGAGAGACAGAGTGCAAGTGGGGAGGGGCAGAGAGAGAGGGAGACACAGAATCGGAACCAGGTTCCAGGCTCCGAGCTGTCGGCACAGAGCCTGATGCAGGGCTCAAACTTTTGAATCACAAGATCATGACCTGAGCCAAAGTCAGACGCTTAACCAACGGAGCCACTCAGGAGCCCCATCATCATCATCCTCTCTGATAGATTCCCAGTAGCATCTTTGTAGAGGGGAGAACCATGGTACACAACAAAGAGAACTGAGTTCAAATCCTGACTCTACCATCTATGAACAAATCTAATGTATCTGTTTTGGTTTCCTTATCTATAAAATGGAGACAATGAAATCTCTTTTTCAGAGTTATTTTAAGTTTCAATGAACTTACTTCACTGAAAGTATTCACATAAGCACTTACTACAAATTAGTTGAACCTGAATTTGAATACAGGTGTTGCAACAATATAGCCTTTGGGTTTAGGATGTCTTTCACTGCTAAAAGTTGAAAAGGGCTTACTTAATAATTAAAGAAAAATGGGAACCCACATTTCCCTCCTCCAGATGGTGAAAACCAGACAATATCTTACAACCTGTTTGAAATAACAGTCAGTTAACCCTATGTTACCTTCTCTGACAGTCTGATATTATCATTGTCACATCTCGTTAAAAAAAAAAAAAAAAAAAAGACAGTTCCAGAAAATAATTCTCCTCATTTTATAAATGGGCAAATTCAAAGCAGTGGAGGAAAACTCACTTGGCAGTAAGTCTTAAATTATTTCAACATAAAAAAATTGTAAACCAAATTAATAGATGTCAGTCTGCTACCTGGGCATTGACTCCTGGTTGCAAGTGATCCAGTGAGGTTCAGAAATCCAATGAGTTTCAGAAAAATGAAGTATTGGAATGACCCAGGGCAGCTCAGAGAGCAATGTGACTGGGCCTCAGGTCCAACTGGAACCCAGCATTGAATACTCTTAATATGACCCCCTCTCTCATTCCACCTCCCTTCTGAGTGGTCATTCCCTTTCTCTCTCCCCCAAACTGGTCTTCTCCAGTTCTTACCAAGACCTCTTACACTTTACCATTTTACAGTTCTGAAGACAGATGGGATTTCTTGCTCCCTTCCAGATCCCCAGTTCTTGGGGAAGGGATCTGACTGGATTAGATGCTTATCCATGGTCCACGTAGAGTCAACTCTGTTCAGGAGTGGGGTAACATTTTTCTAATGTGGCAGCTTCTAGGATAGCCCTTTGGATGGAGTGAAGACAGACGATAAAGGATGTCTAGGCAGATACTCAGCTTGGGGGCGAGGAGGGTCTATGGTACAAGACCAAGGAGTGAAGTGTTGTTATTCCAGTGTGACTTGACAGATACACCTGCCGTTCAGGAGCTTTCCATAGAACCAGAGAGGCATCGTTTACCCATTACCAGTTGTTCATCTCTGAGGCCTGACTGTTAGTGTGTTGGGCACTCAGATTTGGCTGCAGGCTGGAGCAAACTGACAATGAGAAGAGGGGTGATTGACACCTACGTATGTCTGTTCTGAGTCTTGCTCTGGCGCTTGATATGCACACATTTCATTCAGCTCTTACTCCCACTTTGCTGACTTGGAAACTGAGTTTCAGAGAAGTGAGGTGACTTTGCTCAAAGGCACTGTGGTAATCAGTGGTGAAAACACATTCTGCAAGTTGTGCAATTTCCCAAACCTTTATCGCTCTGAAATCAAGTACCTGGTCTTCTTCCAAATTCTGCCAAGCCTTTGGTTCCACTCTGGCCTCGGGGGTGCTTGCCAACATCTCTGAGTCAGTCAAACCATCCCTGAAAGCATAAAAATGCAACCAACCCAGCACTAAATGATTCATGGGACCCAACATACATATTTATAGGCTGTATCCAAGAGGGAACTACACTCGAGGCTCTCTTGTTCACACCCCCACGCATCTGCACGCCTGTATCAGGCACTTGGAAGAACCAAAGACCCTGCCACTTATTCACCCACACGTGTCTGTGATGGGGTTTGAACTCTCAATGAACCACTGCCAACCCACGGAGCCAAGCTCTAAGTGCCCATCTGCGGAGGTAGAGTTCCGAAATGAGAATTCTGCTCCTGGCCGCCACTAAACATTCTTCTATGAGTTCTTTCTGTGAGCTCTATCTCCGGCTCGATGCACAAGCCAATCTCTTCTCTTAGAGGTGGGGAGAGGGCATGTCAGCAATACAGTCACACAGACCTAGGTTGGAGGATCTGCTCTGGCTGACTCTGACCTTGGGCATGTCTCTTAATCTCTTTGAGACGTAATGTCTGCTCTTTAAAAGGGAGCTACTGGGGCACCTCGGTGACTCAGTCAGTTGAGTGATTAACTCTTGATTTTGGCTCAGATCATGATCCCAGGGTTGTAGGATCGAGCCCTGCAGTGGGGTCCGTGCTGAGTATGGAGCCTGCTTGGGATTCTCTTTCTCCCTCTCCTCCTCTCCCCTGCTTGCTCTCTCTCTCAAAAAAAGTTAAAACTAAAATAAAGTAGAGCTGTTAATAACCCTCACCATGGGACAGTTATCATGGAGAAAGTGTGGACAGGGCTTAAAGAAACATACAAAGCATAGTGAGTGCCCCTGGGGTAGTAACAGAAGGCAACCAGAACCATCCCAGAGCTTAAAAGGTAAGAGAAAGAGGTGGTAACTGGTACCCAGAGAAGGCACTGGTATGCACAGGGCTCAAGACAGGAGTCTTCAGCAGGGTGATGCCGTCAGCTCACTCATAGTGACCACGCAGGGAGGGAGCCCAGGAAAGAAATACTCAGACCATTCTCCACTCCTTCCCTCCACCTTAATTCTGCTGGTGCCTCCCTTTGGTTGAATCCATCTAGAAGCGGAGGTTGAGAGGATCCATGCAGTAGTAGGGGGGTAAACCTGGTGGGACAATGGAAGAGATCTGACTCAAGTACCAAGAGGAGGGTTGGAGGTACACAAAGTGCTTCATCGCGGTGCTTACATGTGGTGCGTGCTTCATAAATAGTGGCCCTGATTATTTAATAAAGTGTGCAGAACTAGAGATCTGCCATCTTGGGATTCTTTCCCACTTCAGTTTTGACATCCAATTTTATAGACAACTTGGGGGAAAACAGTTTCCATTCTCCGAGTTCTTGGCTTTGCGGATTTGCAGATCCTGACACCCTGGCAGTGACCTGTGGCACGTTCTACGTTTCATCTCAGGGAAGGCATTCATTCATTCATTCATTCATTGGTTTATTCCACAATGATTTACTCAGCACCTCTGTGCACCAGGCATTGTTCAGGGCACTGAGCCCACGGTGGTGGATGGACACTTAATCTTATAGTGTTGACAGGGTGGCAGAGGGTAGGAGCATGTAAATGATCAATTAGAAAACAGTGTCTGTGTGATGAGAGTGGGGGGTGGAGGAGAAGGACAGGTGGTTGTAGTAACCCTGGTAGATATACCTCCATGGCACAATTAGGGCTCCAGTCTGCTGTTTTCACTGCTAAACCACTGAAAATGAATATTTGGGGATTAGCAAAGAGGAGAAGCTTTTCACAAAGAATGATCAGTCTTTAAATGCAAAGGTTTGAGGATTAACAAAAGCAGTAGCCAGCCCCAACTTTGGTGTCTTTCCAACTCTTTGGTGTCTTTCCAACTTTGTGGTGGGGCGTGTGTTGAAATGAACAAGGTTAGGGTCGTTTCTAATTGCTTATAGGAAAAAGGCTCTTGTTTATGTGCTGAGCACATGCTTTTCCAACTAATTAGCTCCACAAAGCCGAACAGAGAGTCGTTTCTGACCCTCCCCAGGCAATTAAGCAGAAGTGTTTTATCCTGTCTACAGCCCTTCCAACTGCCTTCTCAGTTTTCACTGCCAAGGAGAGGTGTATATGGGATGGACACACATATAGCTCCTTTAGCAGAGGAATCACAGCAGTGGTAGGAGCCCTAGTCCTGAGGGTCCCCTTGGTCTGTCCTCAGCCTCATAAAGCAACTGGGATAGGAGTCTGACTTGGTTTGTTCCAGAAGATGGCCTGCCTAGTGTGGTAGAAAGAGCCCAGGTTAAAAATAGCAAGACCCTACAATGTCTCCTCCTCTGTTATCTGGGAGCAGGAGAGGCTAAATGGAAATGGCCACTTGTCCTGAAATAGATGCACAGAGTCCCGAGTTCCTCAGTGGTGAGCACAGAGCAGAGAGCAGAGAGATGCTGGCAGGGTGGGGGAACCCCTGGGCATCTCCCTGTTCCCCAAGCCCTGAGAAAGCAGAACCAAATGAACATGGAAATGTTCACGAGAGGCTGAGAGTGACAGAGGCTTGGACTGGCCAGGGCTTTGACCAGAAGGGAAAGAACACTTCTCAGGGAGTGGTAGCCCAAATAGACAATGGCAGAGAAAAACCCCACTTCTTTTCTTCTCATGATGTCATTCTGGAAGCCCCAGGACTTAGCCACAATCCCTTGAGAAAGGAGAGGAGGAAGAATCTTGAATAGTCCAAATTTGCTTTTGTCTGTTTGGTGGAATTGAGACTCACAACAAAAATTAAGGTGTATTAGAGGGAAAGAAAGAAAACTGCCTTCCTTTTCATCGTTCCCCTTTGGCCACACACACACCAAGCAAAGTATAGGAACTGGGAGTCAGAATTGCTGAGCATAGGGTTCTAGTCCTAACTGCTGGTTAATACCTGTGAGAACCCATTTTGCAGTTGAGGAAACTGAGGAGCCGAGAAGTTAAGTAAGTGACCAGGGTAAAAGACTGATCAGGTTGGTTTTGTGCCTAAATCCTCTTATTTTAATAGACATGACTCTGTCCTCGGAGATGAATATATGCGCATTCATGCAATGGAGAGTTCTATGTGACATACGATGTAGATGGTGACCAAGTACTCATGGGTATGTTGTTATTAACAAATGTTCCAGTGGTATCTCCTAGAGTCAGTTCACTGGGTTTTACAAGAGAAAAATCACAGCCACGAATTTGGAGCCCCTTTGCTCAGCCCCCATGAAATCAAGGGACCATGTGATCAGTTACAAAATGGCCCCCAGTGATATCTACATCCTCATACCCAGAACATGTGAATGTGTTTCCTTCCATGGCAAACAGGACTCTGCTAATGTGATTCATTTAAGGATCTTGAGATGGAAAGGTTAACCTGGATTCTCTGAGTGGGCCCAATCAAATCACAAGGGTCCTTAAAAGAGGGAAGTAGGAGGGCCGGGGTCCAAGTCCAGATAGAAATGTGGCAACGGAAAGAGTAAGAGAGATTCAGGCCACTAGCCAAAGAATTTGAGCACCTGCTAGAAGCTGGAAGAGGCAAAGAACCAAATTCTTCCAGAAGGAGGCCCTGCCGACACCTTGGTTTTAGCCTAGCGAAACTAATTTAGGACTTGTAAATCTCCAGAGCTGTAAAATAATGAATTTGTGTTGTTTTAAGCCAATGAGTTTATGGTAATTTGTTACAGCAGCAGTAGGGAACTCTAAAGCCTCAGTGGCCCTAGAGGAACATCAGAATCACCTAAGCAGCTTAAGTGCATGTCCCCAAGCCCCAGAAGTGGGATTCATGAGGCCTGAGTCCAGCCAGTACACCCTCCCCTCCCCAAATCTCTGGGAGCACAGGACTGGGAAGTACTCAAGTCGGGAAATGGAGGCTAAGGATCTAGAAGGTTCTTTTTCCCAGAAAATGGGTGATGAATTTGGAATCTGTTGGGCAGAACCACTAAACCATAAGTAAGTTATTTATAAAGTCCTCGGTATTAGACCCGGAATGGACTTCTAGCTCAGTGCCCGCATTTAACAGACCCAGGAATAGATGCACCAGAAGTTCCGGGGTTTCTAGGGGGTGAACTATGGAGTCCAAGTCGGGACCAGAATCGAGGGCTACAGGATGAATCTTTTTGACCACAGCCATGATCTCTTGTTTGGGGAAGGCAACGGTGATTTGAAAGAATATTTTTTTCCTCAGGTCTTCAGACAGCTCAAAGGCAAATTAAAAACCGAGTTTTCCGGTGCAATTTTATGGGTTGTATATTTACATATTCTCTTTTCCTCTTAGTGTGCCTTCCCATTTTCTCCCTTTCTGCTGGTCTATCTAGTTATCTGTCTGTCTCCCTGGCTTTTAAAAAAGCTTTCTACTAGTTCTATTTTTGTGAATTCTTATAGGTCATCTTGGGTTCTGAGAACAACAGAAAAGAGGAATGTATTTCGAAATTCTCTGAGCGGTTTCTCCAGAAATGGGATAAAAGGCAGTAAAATCAACTGTGTACACAAAATAACCATAGGGGATCCTCCCTGAAATACTCAGCAGGCTGGACAGGAGCAGAAAGAATTGTCACACACATTACAGTGGGCCAGAATCTTAAAACGGGGCACAATTCTCAGCATCCTGCAAGAGTTCACATTTGTGTGAAAGAAAATAAATGGAAGAACTTGAGAATATATGCATGTGCCTATATACGTGTACATGTGCATTGGATGTGTGTGTCCATGTGCTCATGTGTGCCTTGGACAGCTAAAAGGATCATTTGAGCACTCAGCAGAAGAATTCAACGTTATTTGTCTCTATGGGGCAACACCGTTCAAGGGCCTAACCCAGGGGGGCTTCCCTAAACATTACTGTAACTCCCAGAAGGAGCCTCCAAACTCCGGGCCTTGGGAAGTGAAATTGGACGACAGTCCCTGGAACAGAAACCCAGGAAGCTGGGGAATGCCCCTGCTCAACTTAGAAGCCCTTTTATGTGTTTTAAAATATACACAGACAGTAGAGTCTGTCAAGAACCTGACATGTTCCCCCTGGCAGTTTCCCTTTTTAGTTAAACTGGCGGCAGGCGGCAGGCGGATGGAAGAGGGACAGAAAGAATTTCAGATGAAAACGCTCCCAAACAAAAGAGGATCCTTGATCAGAAATACAGCAGGTCCTTAGAAAATAAGATGGGAAGAAAACCAATGGAATCTAGTGTTTTAAATGTAGATTCCAATTTGCATTGGGAAGTCCTTTTTTTTTTTTTTTTTTTTTTTTTTCTGAAAAAGGAAAAGAAGGGAGAGAGACTGAGAGGAGGGAATTCGGGAAAAGGGGCTTTGTAAGGAATTTCCTGTGGGGCCAGGCTGAGACTTCTCAACCTCATCTGCTTCCTCACTTTCCACCTATGGTCGGAGCACGTCCTGACACTCGCGTGTTATTGCAAGACTATGATTTTACTTGGACTGCTGTCTGCCTTAGAATTTTTTTGCTCTGCTTTTTGCAAGGCAGAATTCTTTCTTTCTTTCTTTCTTTCTTTCTTTCTTTCTTTCTTTCTTTCTTTCTTTTTCTTTTCTTTCTTTCTTTCTTAATTTGATTTGATTTGATTTGATTTGATTTCATTTATTTTTTAAATTTGCATCCAAGTTAGTTACCATATAGTGCAGTAACGATTTCAGGAGTAGATTCCTTAATGCCCCTAACCCATTTAGCCCATCCCCCCTCCCACAACCCCTCCCATAACCCTCTGTTTGTTCTCCATATTTAAGAGTCTCTTCTGTTTTGTCCCCGCTCCCTGTTTTTATATTATTTTTGCTTCCCTTTCCTTGTGTTCATCTGTTCTGTGTCTTAAAGTCCCCATATGAGTGAAGTCGTATGATATTTGTCTTTTTCTGACTAATTTCGCTTAACATAATACCCTCCAGTTCCATCCACGTAGTGGCAGATGGCAAGATTTCATTCTTTTTGATTGCCGAGTAGTATTCCATTGTATATATATCCCACATCTTCTTTATCCACTCATCCATCCATGGACATTTTGGCTCTTTCCATACTTTAGCTGTTATTGATAGTGCTGGTATAAACATTGGGGTGCATGTGTCCCTTCGAAACAGCATCCCTGTATCCCTTGGATAAATACCTAGTAGTGCCATTGCTGGGTCATAGGGTAGTTCTATTTTTAATTTTTTAAGGAAACTCCATACTGTTTTCTAGAGTGGCTACACTAGTTTGCATCCCACCAGCAGTGCAAAAGAGATCCTCTTTGTTTGCACCCTCACCAACATCTGTTGTTGCTGGAGTTGTTAATGTTAGCCATTCTGATAGGTGTGAGGTGTATCTCATTATGATTTTGATTTGTATTTCCCGGATGGTGAGTGACATTGAGCATTTTTTCATGTGTCAGTTGGCCGTGTGGATGTCTTCTTTGGAGAAGTGTCTGTTCATGTCTTTTGCCCATTTCTTCACTGGATTATTTGTTTTTTGGGTGTTGAATTTGAAAAGTTCTTTATAGATTTTGAATACTAACCCTTTATCTGATCTGTCATTTGCATATATCTTCTCCCATTTTGTTGGTTGCCTTTTAGCTTTGCTGATTGTTTCCTTTGCTGTGCAGAAGCTTTTTATTTTGATGAGGTCCCAATAGTTCATTTTTGCTTTTGTTTCCCTTGCCTCCAGAGACGTGTTGAGTAAGAAGTTGCTGTGGCCAAGGTCAGGTAGGTTTTTGTCTGCTTTCTCCTCGAGAAGTTTGATGGCTTCCTGTCTTACATTGAGGTCTTTCATCCATTTTGAGTTTATTTTTGTGTATGGTGTAGGAACGTGGTCCAGGTTCATTTTTCTTCATGTGACTGTCCAGTTTTCCCAGCACCACTTGCTGAAGAGACTGTCATTATTCCATTGGATATTCTTTCCTGCTTTGTCAGAGATGAGTTGGCCATACATTTGTGGGTCCATTTCTGGGTTCTCTTTTACGTTCCATTGATCTGAGTGTCTGTTTTTGTGCCATTCTTCTTCTTTATATCACTTCCTTTAATAGAGCTTTCTGAGTACTTTTTTTCTAGTCTAAGGGACCCTCCCCTGTGCTCCAGTGGTGTCCTGTGCTTATTGCTATCATGACACTAATTATACTGGATTGAAATAATCGGTTCTTGGGATGCCTGGGTGGCTCAGTCAGTTGAGCACCCACTTGGGCTCAGGTCATAATCTCGCCGTTCATGGGTTTGAGCCCTGCTTTGGGCTCTGTACTGACATCTCAGAGCCTGGAGCCTGCTTCGGATTCTGTGTCTCCCTCTCTTTATGACCCTCCCCTGCTTGCACTCTGTCTCTGTGTCTCTCTCTCTCAGAAATAAAATAAACATAATTTAAAAAATCGGTTCTGGTTCTGTTTTCCAATTAGACGGTGGGCTCCTTGAGGAAAGGAAGATCTATTACTCATGTTTGTTTCCCTAGTGACCAGCTCAGAGCCTGATGCACAGTAGGTATTCAGTGAGTGTTTGCCAAGACTCTGGGAATCATTACCAGTACAGCACAGGAGAAGGATTAAAAGAAAAAAAATCCAAAAGGGATTGTGGCTGAGGAACAAGCAGGTGAAGAAAGAAAAAGGTGGGCTAGGTAGGATAGCAGAGGGGGTCTAAACAGTCCTGACCCCTGGGTTTCTCCTTTCAAACCCTGGGAAATTCAGTCTACCGTAGCATGAGCTTTGGGTTATAATGATTGAGTTTGAACTTCAGAATTCTTTAAGCCCTTTAATAATGAAGGCAAATACTCTGTGTATGTGGCCATGTGTGTGTAATTATTTATACTCTTTTTTCCTCTGCACCTGTGGATTCCATGAGCGACCATGACTGTTTGGCCACTCATAATTCTCCTGAAACTCACATGTATTTGTTGAATGAATGAATAAATACACTATAAATGAATGTTATGGTCTAGCCTTATGCCCTTTGGCAAGGTATATAATCATTGTCATATATAATCTCTCCTTCTCTCCCTCTCTCTCTCTCTTTCTCTCTTTCTCTCTTTCTCTCTGAGGCCTTGGCCAGAATCCCAAGAGCATTTCTTGGTTCTTCTCTCTCATAGCTCATAGCCAGCCCATGAGTGGGCTCTGCAAACTCTACCTCCAAGACACATTCTAGTTTCTTCTCCATCATCCCTCATGTTTACTGTCACCGTATCCAAGCTGAGTCTGTCCACTGTCTCAATGGTTGCAAACCTTCCTAATTCACTTCCTTACTTTATTCCCTCTTCATCCCCTATTATGTACTCACTAAGGAATATCTAGATGAGTTTTGTAAATTCATAAATCAAGGCAAAGCACTCTCTTGCTTAAAAATCCTCCAGTTAGCAGCCACTGCATCTGGAATGGAATAACAACTCCTGACCTTGGTTCACCAAGTCGTTCCTGACTTTTCCTGAAGGCTCCTCCCAGTGCCTGGAGCCTCATCTCCTCCAGCCTTGCCCTCTCCTCCTCCAGCCACTCTGGCTCATTTTGTTTCCTTTTAGTTGTTGCTCTTCTTTAAGCAACCTCTGCCTTCAGTGCCCTGATTTTCACAAGACTGTCCCACTCTTGTCATTCAGATTTCACCTTAAACAGCTCCTCAGAGACACAACCCCCCCTACAATGATCTGATCTAGGGAAACCCAATGTTCTGCCTTTGTCACATCATATGTTTTCATGATCCTCAGAGATCTGTTCATAGCCTTGTATTTTAACTTAATTAATTCATTTAATTGTTGCATGTCTCCTTCACCAGAATGTAAATTCCGTGGGTGGAAAATACCTTGTAGAATTCATGGCAACGCCCATCGTTCCTAGAACAGTTCTAATCCATAAATCGAATAATCCATAAATATTGGTTAACTATATATATTAACCTCTACATTTTAGTGCAGTTTTGAAAATTAAATGAGATAATTCATGTGAAGCACTTAGCCCAGTGCCTGACACATAAATCACATGCGATCAGTGCAGTGATGTAATTATTACTTAGCTTTATGGAAAAAATTCCCACCTTTTGGTTTCTGTTTCCACATCGATTCTGTCTAGCCCTTTAGAAGTTGGAGTGGGGAAGTTCTCCAAGCAGAACTGACCTGTTTTTGTTTTATATGTTTGGGTAATGGTACAGACCAAAACTGTTCCCTACGGAGGGAAGGCACAGAGTGAGAGGTCAAGATTATGCTCAGTTGCAAGTAACAGAAATTACCTTACCTTAAACAGGTAAGGCGTTTTTCTTTTAACATAGCAAGATCTGAAAAGGGGTACCCCTTGAATATTTGGCTCTACACTGATTAGCACATGTATGTGAAGAAACTACCAGATGTGAGGGAAGGAACCTCCTGAAAAGATTAGTGGTGGCCAGTGCTAATTGCTGACACAGGGCTGGGAGTAGTGCCTCTTCCAACTTCTGATTTATGAGGCACTGGGTTGAATACACAGAAGGATCTTGCCTCACAATGGTGAATTATTAGTCCAAAGCAGAGCACTACTCTGTTCCTGCCTAACATCCAAAAAGCAAGATCTGAAAGATAAAACTTTTCCAAGGGACTCAACTGTGTCCCATAAGAAAGCTCAAGAATGTTTATAGGAATCCATAGATATTCAGCACCCAAGAAGACATAACTCACAATGCCTGATGTCCAATAAAAAAAATTAACAGGCAGAAAAATACAACCCATACGAGGAGATGAATTAATTAATCAAAACTGACCCAGAGCTGGCACAGATACTAGAATTAGCATACAAGAACGTTAAATAAGTTCTGACTGCATTCAAAATATTCAAAACTTAAACAGATATATGGAATGAATATATAAAAAAGGCTCCAAGTGACATTCTTGAGATGAAAACTGCAATGTGTGAGATTAAAAAAAAAAAAACACTAGGTAGGATTCACAGAAGATTAGATATGACAGCAGAAAAGACTACTGGACTTGAAGACAGCAATAGAAACTATCCAAAATGAAATACAAAGAGATAAGAGAATTTTAAAATATTAACAGAGACTCAGGAGCTCTGAGGTGAATTCAAACAGTGAAAGTTGTATGTAATTGGATTCCCCAAAGAGGGGCAGAAAAATACTTGAGCAAGGGTTACAGAGTCAAGATTTCAGAGCTAGTTTAAATAATATAGTAAAAATTTAGAATTGGAATAAACAAGGGTAGGAGATGTTGCTTCACTTTTTCGCATTTCTAGACCAGCACGAATATGTTTTATGGATCAGTGAGCCCATTTAAAGAGTCAGGAGTGTGACATAGAAACAGAACACCTAGATCCCTTTGGCTTTGGAAGAGTTTGGTCCATATCTCCTCCAGTCAAATCAAACAGCCCCCTCTGGGCCATCTCATTTTGCAGAAATAAGACATTTTTATGCAGTGCTTGGGTCACTCACCAGATGATATCTTCACTTGTCTTTGGGATTCTCTATTAGCTATACTAAGAAACACAGGCAACAATTCGGTCTTTCTTTATCCTCTCCTTGTTTTTTTCCTCTTTTCTTTCTTTCTTTCTTTCTTTCTTTCTTTCTTTCTTTCTTTCTTTCTTTCTTTCTTTCTTTCTTTTTCTTTCTTTCTTTCTTTCTTTCTTTCTTTCTTTCTTTCTTTCTTTCTTTCTTTCTTTCTTTCTTTCTTTTTTTTTTTTTTTTGCTATAACACTAGCTGACCCATATTAGATATCCTCTGTAAGGAAGATCCTAGAAATTACAGCCACCTTTTGCTTCTCTGTGGCTATATTCTCCAAGGCAGTTGGATTGTTCAAGGTAGGCTAGGCTTTGCTGTGGTAAAAACCAAAGCCTCGGGGCACCTGGGGGGCTCAGTCGGTTAAGGGTCTGGCTTCGGCTCAGGTCATGATCTCGTGATTCATGGGTTCGAGCCCCATGTCGAACTCTGTGCTTACAGCTCAGAGCCTGGAGCCTGCTTGGGATTCTGTGTCTCCCTCTCTGTCTCCCCCTCCCCTGTTCATGCTCTGTCTCTATCTCTCAAGAAAAAATAAACTTAAAAAAAATTTAAAAAAAAAAAGGCCTCAAATCCCAGTGGATTGACAGGTGAAATCTGACTTACTCTTCACCCCAAATCCATGGCACATCTGCTCACTGGGGCAGTTCCCCCCAAGGCCACATAGGAGTCCAGTCTGCTCCTTTCTTGTGGCCTTCTCAGTAGGTGCCACTCTATACCATACTCAGTATGTCTAGGGAGAAATGGAAAGTTTGACAGACACTCTTACTGCCTCGGCTTGGAAGTGGCATACACAAGTCTACTCTTAGGCTACTGACCAGCATTAATCACTGCAAGGTGGCTGGAAATGTAGTCTTTTATATTCCCAGTGGGGGGCAGAGGAGGTGAAACAGAAAAGCACTAATAATTTCCAACAAGTGTTTGTTAAATTATGCACATAGAATATAAGTGGTTTGGATGTAAATAACTTAGAGTTCTAATTCTTTTTAGGATTATATGGGGTAGCAGGTGCTGTGATGACCATGTCATGCCCCTTTAGCCCTCCTGATTTTAGCACCACGGTGCTGGACAGTGCCATCCCCCATTGTCACTGTCCCATATTAAGGGTCATGATGTCTCTCTATTGCGCTTTTCCCAAAGCTGAGGAAGGCTTGTCAACTGACCAACTCAGAAGTACATGAAGGTAGTCCCTTAGGGCAACTCTCAAACAGTAAGGGAATAAGTCAGTAGATACATGTCTAAGCTTTTCTATCCTTCAACAGGACAATGCTGCAATGCATTTTACATGGATCTTTAGGGAGTCCCCCAGCAAGACTAAACTCCAATCGGCAATAGCAGTAACAAGTTCATGACTACTCTTCATTGGCTTTCTTCCCTGTCCTGCTCTGCTTTTCACGCTGTCTCACTTCTATTCCCTGAAATCTCTCAATAAGAAAACTTTTCTCAAGTCTTTGTCTTAGGGTCACCTTTAGGGAGAAACAAAACTAAAACCTGTGGAAAGATAAATTGGAAAAGATTGGGCTAACTAGTTGAACATGTTTTTGGAAACAGGCCTTTCAGCACTTTAATACAAAAGTTTGCCTTATGACTCCTCAAGAGTGGATTCAGATGAGAGCTTTTGAAACATGAGTTGTCACCTTCTATTCCCAAAGCAGCTTGGCGAATTAGCACTCTATGAAACACATGTTAAGGATGCTTGGTATAAAGTTTTTATTTTATTTTATTTTATTTTATTTTATTTTATTTTATTTTATTTTATTTTATTGATTATTATTTTTTTTACTGTTTATTCATTTTTGAGAGAGAGACATAGTGTGAATCAGGGAGGGACAGAGAGAGACAGAATCCGAAGCAGCCTCCAAGCTCTGAGCTGTCAGCACTGAGACCAACCCGGGGCTCAAACTCACGAATGGTGAGATCATGACCTGAACCGAAGTCGGAGGCTCAACCGACTAAATCACCCAGGGCCCCCAACAACTTTTTAATTTTTAAGTAAAGAAAAATATTAAAAAATTTAAAGATACAGAAGAGTTAGCACAGAAGGGAAGCAAAGGGATTTTAAAATGTATCAAAACATGAATACCTCATTTTGTATCACCACCAAGGAATAAAAAATGGCTACAATGCTGGCACCTTGCCCCAAGAAAGAGATGTCCAGTGACAAGTCCCAAGGTGGGGGCATAAAGTGGCCAGACATTCCTGCAACTGGAAAACCTGCAACTTCCATCGGAGGATGGAACTCTGTGCTTTTTAGGTGAAAATAGCACCCCCTTTTAATTACTGTGCTGAATGGTGAAATTAAACCCAGCAGGTAGGTAGCTCCTATACAGATTTCTGGGGCTATCTCATGCTCTGGTTAATTGTGTCAGTCTGTAGAGGCTGATTAGCATAATTAATCCTGCCCTGTGATTACCCTGAGGAGTAAGAAGTTCTGAATTTACAGGTGCGATGTGGTGAATGAGTGACTGCGCTTATCTCCAACTGACAAGTAAGTGTGGGATTGGAAGGTTTGAGAAGCACAAAGTCATTTGGGTGAGCCTGAAATCAGGCTTTGTGGGAGAGGACAAGAGAGGAGAGGGGAAGAGAGACCGTTTGCACAGATGGAAGCCCATGGGCTGCCGTGTGTCCATGAACCTTTATATAGGTGCAGAGGCCCAGGTCTCTTCTCTCTGCTAGAAGCTTCTTGAGGACCACATCTTTGTCTCCTGCATTTCCTGGAGTTCTCTCATCACTTGCTACAGGGATGGGCCTCCTGTTGATTTGGGGTAGAATATGATATTTAGGATAAGATGGGGAAAGCAAATAAAGAAGAATAGGATGGAATGAGAGGCAGAAATGGAAGTATTCCATTAGAAAAGATGGAGGAAGGTAGGTGGTTAGATAGATGGGTGAAGAAGATGGAGAAGAAGATGGAAAGATGGACTGGTCTGTGGGACTGAGCAGGTGGCAGGCTCTGTGCTGTAAAGTAGCCCCCAAACTACTTTATACATGATGCCTTTTTAAAATCACAACTCACTATAGCCATTCTCAACTTACAGGTGCGTAAGGGTCACCTGTAATCTTCACATGGGAGCTAGGAATCTGCATTGTTAAGTGGCTTAGCTGATCCCCGTGCACTTGGTCCCAGGACTGCACTTTGAGAAATGTTCTTTACTGAATGAATGAGTGAATGAATGAGTGGATAAAGAAATGTACCATTGGAGGCATTATTATTCTAATAATCATTTTAGAAGGATAGAGACTGAGGAACAGAGCCAGGGAGTAGCTTGTTCAAGCTCACAGGTAATAATAGAGGGGGCACACACCCCTTTTTTTCCCTCCCTACTGTGGGAGATGTTTCAGAAAAGTTCTAAAAGGGATCCTCTCTGCATTCCCGCCCATTTCCTTACATCAGAAAAGGAGGAAGAGGCTCAAAGAGGATGTACCCATTTTGAATAATATCTTCATTCATTCACCCAATACTTTAAGCAATTATTCTGTGCCAGACATTGAGGTTGTAATAATGAGTCAAAAAAAGAGACATGATTCCAACCTTTTCAGAGTTCACAGCTTAGAATAGATAGGCATTAATGAGAATAATCTCACAAATACAACCTTTTAAACGGCTCCAAATATTTTTCACAAATACAGTTTTATGGTGTTAAAAGAAGATATAACAAAGGAGCCTGACCTGGCCTTATGAGTCACAGAAGGATTCCTGTTTGAGTGAGTTAGTGTCTTAAGCATGGGTATGAGTTAACGGAGTGAATAGGGTGGGAGGAAAAAGCATGTGTAAAATTCCAGAGGTAGAGGTGATGAGGGAGCTTGAGGCAGGCTGAGGGCAAAATATAAGCTACTACACCCCTCCTTTCCCACCCCCCAGTGGGAGATATGTGATATTCCTCAGGCATTCCTGGCTGCCCAAAGAAGAAGGAGAAGAAAGAAAACAAATGACTAACTGATGGAGATCACAGTCGTACAGGACAGGGCTATCCATCAGTTTGCAAATGTCTCAGTAAATCACAAGAAAAAGGCAATCTTCTCAATAGCCTTATCTCCAGAAACCTGTAGACTCAGTTTCCTGGAGCCCCAACATCACCCCTCTGTAGCGATGTGGGGAAAAATGGCAAGAGGGAAATGGCAGGTAAAATGAAATTTCCTCAAACCTGCAGCCCGTTGCCAAATAACTTGAGGCAAATACAGAGTATAACATTTCTCCAGGAATCCCCTACCGTCCTCATGTTAATGCCTTACTAGAGGGAAAACAACCTTAGCTGGACAATAACAAGGCCTCAGGAATCTTAGGAGTCCTCTTTAGCACATCCAAGTCCTTCCGGAGGCCTCTTATTTGTCTTTACCGCCCCCCCTCCCCACACACGCACACTCTGTAGTTGAAAACCAGCCATCCTTCACAACCCCGATACAGCTTTTACTGCCCATGGTCCTGTCTCCATGCTTTAATAAAATCACCTTTTTGCACCAGAGACGTCTTCAAGAATTCTTTCTTGGCCGTTAGCTGCGGACCACCCCACCATCACCCCAAAACCTCATCACAGAGTGCTGGGGTCCCAAAAAACTGGGAGGATATAACTAGGTGGTGGTATCCTTACAGCTGCATTTGTTGGGAACCAGAGTATGATCTGGGCCCTTGGACAAATCACGTCTTCAGCTAAGAAGGATGAAGCCCTATCCATTGTTTGGTGGTGGGGAAAGGCAAAACTATCTCCAGGCAAGTCTATTTGTGGGAGAAATTAAATAAGAGAAGGAGAACCTCAGAGATCAGAAGCTGGTCTGGGTCACAAGGAGGGTTTAGGAGAAGAGATTTAGGAATAAGCTTGGGAACAAAGTGAGGGTGTTGGATATCTACTTTATTTGATACTGACTGCAAAATCCAGGGGCTTCAAGGAGGCTGTGGGATTAAACAAGCCTTTTGAAAAGCTCACCATAAAGGAGGGCAGAAAGAAATTGCCCCCAGTCCCATTGTCCCTTATAATAAAAACATCTGCTTTTCTGCCCAGAGCCTGGAGGTCGTATTGGCTAGTTAATTAACGCATGAATGCTAAGCACCTAGTACATGTCCTGCGTTGGGCTGGGAACTGGTTATATGGAAATGTACAAAAAGATAAGCTCATTTCCTGCTCTCAGGAAATGGAAATGGGAAAGACTCTCTTTAGGTAAATAATTACAGATGTGATCAGTGATGAAGTTTTGGGGTGATGGTGGGGTTCTTGGGGTTCGGAGCTGATGGCCACAAAAGAATTCTTAGAGATGTATTTGGTACAAAAAGATGATTTTATTGAAGCATGGGGACAGGACCAGCACTGCAAGTGTTGGGGAGGGGTGACCCTTTGATGGAGTCAGGGAGATAAAGTCAAGAGGGAGTTTCCAAAGAGACTCTCACACGCTAAAGACTTACTGGACAAAGACTTACTGGACACCTAGCTATCGTCACGCTAAGGTTGTTTTTCCCTCTAGCAAAGCATTAACATTAAGATAGTAGGAAGTTCCTGGACTTTATGCCATTGACGTGATTGCCACTTACTTGTAAACTGATGGAGACTCTCATTTGGTTTTGTTGTTGTTGTTGTTGTTGTTGTTGTTGTTGTTCTTTCCTGTTTTGGGGTAGCTGGGAGTGTCCAAGGAATATCACACATATCCCAACTGGTAGGGGTGGGGGATGGAGTGCAGTGTGCTAGCTTGTGCTTTGTCCTCAGCTTGCCTCGTGCTCCCTCATCAATCAATATGATGAACAAATAGTACAGGAACCTATGAGAGTTCACCTAGTCTGAGAAGTCAGTGGTTAAGGGCAGGTGCTTGGAGGACATGCCATTTAAACTGATGTGTTGAGCAGGGAGGGACAGGTGAGTGAAAAAAATGACTGATAGGGTGGGGGTAGGTCATTGGCCGGTGCATAAATGCCTAGACCCTGTGATGGTAGCTACTGGGAACAGTACAGGCCAAGGACAGGACATGTGTGGCAGAAGAGGAGGGGCCCATGGAAAGAATAAGTCAAATAAGTCACAGCGAGTGAGTTTCAGCCATGGTCCAGAGAGTGAGTTTCTTCCAAAAGAAATGGGTGCATACTGAGAAATGTACAGCAGAGAATGGCAAGATCTGGCATCGTTTCTATTCTCGATGGTGCTACATCCCGGCAGAGCCAAGATAGCGATTCTTGTTCCAGCCACTCTGTGTGTCACCTCAAGGGGATGGGAAGTATGTAGCCCCTGTAAGAGGGAAGAAAACACCCAGGTGTTCGGCCTCTAACTTGGCTGTGTGACTCTGAGGATGTCGTGCCCCCTCTGTACACGAGACCCCAAGAATCTGGGCTCAGCACACAGTAAATATTTGTTGAATCCCTGGAGATAAATATGCTTGCTTTCCAGCCATGAGCTTTCTCTTGAGTGGAGCTATTTTTCCCCCTTGAAAAAGGCCTCTTGAAATACGAGCACATCATTTAAAAATGAGATCTCGCTGGAGATTGAGATGTTCCAATATTAGATGAGAAGGGGAATGAAACCACATCCATTTAAAATCTGACAGAGGAACAGGAAAAATAAAACCCTTTTGGTCTGTGGCGGGACTGAGATAGGTCTTGGTGTGATATGAGTTGCCATTAAGTTTCTCAGTTCTTGTGAAGAGAGAGAAAACACCTCAAGAATAGCGATGTGTATAACAGGCGAATTTCGGGAGCATTCAGACACGCATTTGGTGTGCAGGTCTTCCTTTCTGAACTGTTTTCACTTTTCAATCCAGGGACACTTCTGGTGCAGGAAAATGAACCTGGTGTTAAGTGAATAGGGAAGAAAGCAAGGAACACAGCTGGGGACCCAAGATTCCATGCGGGAGTGGAAGAAGGTGAAATGAGACAAGCCCGACATCCTGCTGGCCCCTTGGCTTCATCCAGCAGGGCAGCCTCTAGACAATATCGATAGAGATCCATTCTTTGAATAAAAGGGTTGGTAATTTTTTCAGTTAAGGTTCAGATAGTAAATCATTTAGGCTTCTGCACCAGGCAGTGCCTGTTATTACTCGCTGACCCTGTAGCTGTAGAGCGAACACAGTCATGGATGATACCTTCATAAATGGTTTGCCTCTGTTTTCAATGAAACTACTTATAAAAACAGGCAGTGGCCCATATTGGACCCATGAGCTGTAGTTTGTTGACTCTTATTCGAAGTCATTTCTGTGGCTTCTGATGTCTTCCCAAGAGGCAGAGGGGAAAGAGAAATGGGTGTGGATCCAGAGAGTCATGGTGTTGAATCTGGCTCCACTTTTACAGATTTATGACCTTGAGATAAATGACTCTCCTTGCCAAAGGCTGTGTGGTAAACTTTGGCTGTACTTGCTGTCTAGCATCATTTCCTCTTTCTTTTGATTGTTATAGATTATTATAGATTGCGAAGAGGAGGGATCTACCTCTCTTCTACCCTTAACCCAGGTGGTTCTGATGAGGTTTTTTTGGGGTGAGAGTGGGGTTCATGGGGTCCGGAGCCAACGACCAAGAAAGAATTCTTGAAGATGTCTTTGGTGAAAAAAAAATGATTTTATTGAAGCATGGGCACAGGACCCGTGGGCAGGAAGAGCTGCCCCGGGAACCATGAGGAGAGATTGGTTATTTACTATGGGGTTGGAGGGAGGT
Organism: Panthera pardus; assembly: GCF_024362965.1. Taxonomy (NCBI): domain Eukaryota; kingdom Metazoa; phylum Chordata; class Mammalia; order Carnivora; family Felidae; genus Panthera; species Panthera pardus. Next base: position 6,824,592 of record NW_026526980.1, on the reverse strand, counting down.
AAAGTCCAGGGAAACTTTCCAGTAAGATTTTCATATGCTAAAGAAGACTCCCAGCATAGTAGAGGCCTAGCTGTTGTCAAGCTAGGGTTGTTTTCCCTTCTAGCAAAGCATTAGCATTAAGACAACAGTTCCTAGAGAAATGTTTTACTCTGCCTGCCTCAAGTATCTGTCAATGGTAGGAAATTTAGTTCTATCTGCCATTTCCTTCTGGCTTTGTTTCCCACATCACTATGGAGGGGTAATGGAGACTTAGTCCTGCAGGACTATTATCTCTATCACTTAACAGTTTGTTTTTTCCCTTTCCTTTGTTCTTGGGCAGCCAGGAGTGCCTAGGAATATCACACACATCCCACCTGGTTGGGGGGGGGGGGGTGGTGGGGTTGTGGCCTGGCAGCTTGTCTTATACTCCCTCATCTCTTCTAGTAAAGGGGACTCGATTCCTGGATTCAGAGGTGAATCATGTGGCCTGGGCCATACCAATCAGTTTATACCATTCTCCTGGCTTCAGCAATTGGTTCAGGATGAACACACGACAAAGTCAGGGCAGTCAGAGCCAGGAATCTATTCAAAGACTTTTGCTTGAGTTTGGAGGGAAGCACATTGACCAAGCGTAGAAAACTTGAGAGCAAATAGGTGGGATCTGTGAATGAAGCCAGCACAGGGGACAGCAGAACCAATAGGGAGAGACTGAGTCCTGGTATTGAAGCCTTGGCCTAAACTAGACTAGAAGCCAAATCTGTGGCTGGCTTTTCAGTTTCAAAAGCTAATAAATTAACTTATTTTGCTGAATGTAGTTTGAATTGGGTTTTTAGTAACTTGTCTCCAAAAATAATCCTAGCCTACCTCAATTTCCTCACCTGTAAAATGGAAAGAATGATGTCTACGTGATACAGTGTGTTCTGATGAAGAAATACATGGGAAACTGTACATAAAGCATCTATCCCAGAGCCTTAAGTGCAATTTGTTGCCTGCAGTGACTGCTATGGTTTGCCATGAGATCCCCTTTTTTTAAAAAATTTTTAATGTTTATTTATTTATTTATTTATTTTTAAATTTTTTTTAATGTTTACTTATTTTTGACAGAGATAAAGAGACAGAGCCTGAGCAGGGGAGGGGCAGAGAGAGAGAGAGACACAGAATCTGAAGCAGGCTCCGAGGTGTCAGCACAGAGCCCGATGCGGGGCTTGAACTCACAGACTGCGAGATCATGACCCGGGCCGAAGTCGGATGCCCAACTGACTGAGCCACCCAGGCGCCCCATTGTTTATTTATTTTTGACAGAGAGAGAGAGAGAGAGAGAGAGTGAGCGAGCATGTGTGGGGGAGGGGCAGAAAGAGAGGGAGACACAGAATCTGAAGCAGGCTCCAGGCTCTGAGCTGTCAGTACAGAGCCCGATGTGGGGCTTGAATTCATGGACCGCGAGATCATGACCTGAGCCGAAGTGGGATGCTTAACCAACTGAGCCATCCAGGCGCCCCCTCTTTTTTTTTTAATGTTTATTTCTTGAGCGAGAGAGAAAGACAGAGTACTAGTGGGGGAGGGCCAGAGAGAGAGGGAGATGCAGAATCCGAAGCAGGCTCCAGGCTGTGAGCTGTCACCACAGAGCCCAACGTGGAGCTCCAGCTCACAAACTGTGAGATCATGATCTGAGCCGAAGTTGGACGCTTAACTGAATGAGTCACCCAGGCACCCCGAGATCTCTTTTTTAGGACCAGTGTATTTATTCTCCAAGCTGTCAAGAGTTTTGGCTTCTGGGGACTCAGAGCTGAGTCTCTGCAGTGGACTTGCCCTTGTTTATACTTCCTTTAGAGGCATCCAACATCCACTAAATGGTCAACTGAATGGTGCAAATGCCCAGTCCTTAAGTGTCAGTTGGGGATAATTCTGAGGGAGCGTCTTAGTTTCACAGCCCCCATGATAGAACCAGGGGCTTCTGTTGTTCTGTTTCCTGTATCTTATGTTCATTCTCTTATGGATGTTATTCCTAAGGGCACCCCCAGCCAACCTGGCCTAAGTTGGTGTGAGCACCCCCACACCCTATTAGAGATCCTATCCTTGCTGAACAAAATCTTGTGCCCTAGACTCTTCCAGTGACCTTTATGTCTACCAAAAATGAACCTGATCCATATTCAACTTCATTTCTGGGATTATTCTGTGCCTTGGAGCAGTGCTTTCAGGGGCAACTGTGTCCCCCACCAGAGGACATTTGTCAATGTCTGAAGACATATTTAGTTGTCTCATCTTGGGGGGAGGGGAATGTGCTACTGGCATTTAGTGGCTTGAGGCAAGAGGTGACACTTAACATCCTATGATGCACAAGGCATTCCTCCTCAACAGATAATTAGTTATCTGTCCCCAAATGTTAATAGCGTTGAGGCATGGAAATCCTGCTATAAAGCTAATGGCTAATAGGAAAGAGCATTTTCTTTGATGGAAGGCTATGTTTTAGAATGGGGCCATCATTATTCTTTATAACAAAAAGCTTTGACCACCCTAGATCCCTAAGTATCAACATTAAAGGGAAACTGCCCACCTGTTTAGAGGTTTATGAAAATCTTTATCTAGATGTGGGGCTTAACGAATCTCCCAGGTCTTTATTTTTCTCAACTGTACAATGGGGATAGGAATAAAATCTACCTCAGGAATTTTGTGAGGAATAAAGGCTATTATACATGTGAATCCCTTAGCAGAGTGCCCAGGATATGATAAGCACTTGGTGTTAGCCACCATTATTACTTTATTATTATCATCAGTTACAGAGAAAATTTTCCAGTTGTTCTACTCAAGGGGAATGGATCAGTGGTTTGGGGGATGAAGGATGTGATTGCAGCCTGGGCCATAACCTAATACAAATGAAGTCCCAAGAAGGAGGCTTGAGCTTGAGACAAGGAAGTGTGGTGCAGACTCCAGTTACAAAGTTGAACTTTGAATCCAAAGCATCAAGGTCGAGATGGAGAGACCCAAGTGGGGAAAATACAGCCTGCACTGGAGTTGTGGGGTTGTGAGTTTGGGACTAATCTTGGACCAAGATTAGCAGCCATCCATGAAAAAGTAGACCTGTGTGGGAATGATGGAATCTACCAAGCACAGTTCTGAAACTGTGTTGTCCTCTAATAGATTTGGGAGGGCTTGGTAGCATCTCCCTGCAAACGGGGTGATGATTATTTACAACTACTCTTTATTAAACCTTCACTGAGTGCCAGGCGGTACATTCAGCTGGAGAGCTCCCTCTATCCCTCCTGATTACAAAGGGAGTAATGGAGTTTAGTAGAATTATGCCTATTTAAGACAAGGTAAGTGAGGCCCAGAAAGTTTAAGTGAGAAACCTGCTGTTAATTCTCACAACGTAAGTGTAATGGGGGTAAGGGGAAAGGAGTGTATGTCCTTGGAGTCTGGACCTTTCTATCAAGTAGCATTCCTTTGGGGCATAAGGTAACTAGGAAAATAAAAATGAAAAAAGAACAGCACCGCCAACTAAATACTGAAGTAATTAGATGAAAGTCAATATTAACAAGCTTCTGTGATTCCAGGGACCCAAAGGCAAAGATTCAAAACCGTCTGCCACACAGCAATTTTGTAGACTTAGGGAAGGAATGTGATACAGGAATCAATTCTTCCAGCTGGTTAATTGCTCGATATTTCCCAAGCAGCCAACAGTCCAGTCTGTCCTAGCCAGAACCGTGTGATGCTGAGGACAGTAACTGGTTAAATCCAGAATCTGCTAAGGAAGCTCTTTCTTTTAGGCAACAGAGCCCCCTGCCTTACACAGAGACTCAATTTGCAAATGGTGAGGGTGATTTCCTTCACTCAGTCTGCTGATCCAAATGCTAATGTCTTCCAGAAACACCTTCATGGACACACCCAGAAATAATGTTTTACTAGCTATCTGGAAATCCCTTAGAGCAGTCAAGTCGACACATAAAATTAGCCATCACCAGAGGCTTAAAACAAAAGCACTCTTGGCTTGTGCATGTCCAATGTGGGCAGAGCTCAGTAGGGAAGGTCTCCACTATGCTCTACTCAGCATCAGCCTTGACTCCTCCCGTGTGGACTGAAATCTGCTTCTAAGATGGGTCACCCTCATGGTTTCCAGGTTAGTGCTGGCTCCTGGCTCGGAGTTGAGCTGAGACCAAGGTCTAGGGACCTTGGTCTCTCCCCAGGTAGGCATCTTCATGTGTCCTGGGTTTCATCACAGCATGATGGCTATGTTCAAGAGTGACAATCTCAAAAGAGAGAGCCAGGCAGATCTGTATTTCTCATTATGATGCAGCCCTGAAAGTTACATGGCATTACATTCACCATACTCTATTATCCTAAACAGTCACAAAAGCCACCCAGGTTCTAGATTTCATCTTTTGATAGGGATGGCAAGATTCTGTGGGGCATGCAGAACAGGAAAATCCAATCTGACAAGGCATTATTGTGATAACTACATAAGATAATGAATATCAAGTGTTTCACTTGGTATCTAGCACAGAATATATATTTTATAAATATTTGTTAAATGGATGATTTAAATGATAAAGTTGACATTTCCTAAGAGACTAGACCATTTATTACTAATCTCTATATCACGGCTGTCCATCCTGTGGCAAGAAATAGTAGAAGTTCAATAAATATATCTTGGATATAAAGAAATTAATAGTCCTGGAATATAGTAGGTACTCAATAATTCTTGGTTGAATAGGTAGAGCCTTCATCAACAAAGGACATCTATAGCTCTTTAGAGATTCACTAAACCTTAAGGGTTAACTATCTTGGATTCAGCCACCAGGAGGGTGTCCCAGCCAGTCTTTGCAAACACTCAGCACTGCCTAAGAGGGGCAAGTGTGCTCAGGTTCAGAGAACTGTTATAATTCCAGGCTCAGATTTCCATGAACATTAATGCGACCTCAGCCAGGGCATCTCCTTCATTGGCCAAACACTTCCGGATGAATCGAAGCTGCTGTGTTTCTCTGTTGTGTATTCGATAAATGACATGGTGAGACAGGGATTACTGCCTGAGAGAGCAAGACACAAATGAAAAGCTAGAAGTGGCCTAGAAAGAGTAGCAAAAGACCAGAAGAATGTCTTTGTGCCATACTGAGGAGCTGGTTGGGAGCCTGTGAAGGTTCTGCAAGCCAAGTCCAGTCAGTTCCTCTGAATGTGGAATGAGGTTTACCTTGTCTATCTCTGGTCTTCTGCATCGGTAGAAATTCAGGCCAACTGTAGTCCACCTAAGGCAGATCATATTAGAGAGAAGACAGTTTATGACCATAATATGAACCTCCTTCACTTTGAGCCACTTTGGTGCTAAACCCGTGAGTTTCCTTTGTTTTTGTTTGTTTGCTTTTATTTTTTTTTTAATGTTTATGTACTTTTGAGAGACAGGGAGAGGGAGCACGAACAGGGGAGGCATAGAGAGAGACAGAGACACAGAATCCGAAGTAGGCTCTAGGCTCTGAGCTGTCAGCACAAAGTCCGATGCGGGGCTCAAACTCATGAGCCATGAGATCATGACATGAGCCGAAGTCAGATGCTCAACCGACAGAGCCACCCAGGCACCCAGAGGTTCCCTTGTTTTAAGACATCCTCCTGATAACTCTGCCATATTCTTTTAAGCATCCAGCAAGTTTATTGGAACCTGTGCCATGTGACAGGTTGTCCCCTGTCACCTTGTGCCCCAAAAATAAATTACCGGAAAAATAATGGGCTTTAAAAGTATTAGACATTCTTCTGTGTGAGTCCTGACCCTGGCATTTGCCAACCAGATGAAATTGGGCAGCTCATGTGACTTTGAAACTTGAGCTTTCTCATCTATAAAATGTGGCTAACATGTTAGAAGTCAGGGGCTTGCTGTAAAGATTAGAAAAGGGAGCATCAAGTTTATAGCACATAGAAAGAACTCAATAAAATACTAAGTGTTTGTATTATTATTACTGTAACCCTAATGATACCACCCCTATCCTCAAGGCACTCATAGAACAGACTCATTTTGAGGTTGTTTATGTGTGTTCTGTTTCTGTACCGGTAGGTTGCATCTCCAGGAGGGCAAGAACTATATTTCTCCTTTTACATCTTCTGTGAGTCCAATGTTATTGGGTTTTGATGCTCAATTACTGACCATTGAATATGTAAATGTATATTAATAATCATGTGGAGCTTGATACTGACTATAAGGATATCTAAGGATTCATACAAACTTGTTTCTCTTTTCATACCCATTATCTTAAGGTAGATTAACTTCTAACGGCCCGATACCTGCACGATGCTTTTACTTTGCCCTTTTGCTTCTAAATTAATTGTGTTAAACACCTCTATTAAGGTCTCCAGACATGATATGTGGGGTCATTACAGTCTACTATTAGCAAACACCAGGCTAGAAAAAATGAAAAGGAATGCACTTTCTCTCTCCTCTGCGATATACATTTTTCTCTATCTGATATATAAACTCCGGTGACTGAATTTTGATGTATGGCTTGGGGCAGCAAATTATCTAGTTATAACTTATTTGGAAAAACAAAGGAGATTAGTCTCCCTGCAAAAAAAGAGAATGAAAAACCAGTAGGCTAGAATGTCTCCAGGCAGATATGAAGGTTACACACATTCTTGTTTCGATTGATAATACTCCCTTGGTAACCTACTCCCCTGATCATATACTTGGTGACATGAGAGAAGGAGGGTAGACTTGAAGGGAGGGGAGAGGAAGTTTTCTTTATAAAGTCTTTGTAAAATCCTTTCTCCCCAAGGTAGTCTAGACCAGGACTTGGCTCATCAGGCAAGGTTTCATGCTAGGAATGTCTAAGGTCATTCCAGTCAAAGAATCTCTATCATTTGTATGATATCCCATGACCCCCAAAAAATCATAATTGGTAGAGAAGGTGAGCCATAACAGAATAAACATCCTGAAGAAGTTATGCTTAGGACCTTCTGTGTTTCCTCTAGATGGTTCTTTTTTCTTTAGTTCAACAGGTTGACTGGTAGAACAAGTACATCAAAATTGGAACATTTCTTTATTATCCATCATTGTATCTTAGTGCCTAGCACAGTGTATGAAATATGGTAGGTGCTCAGTATAAGTTAGTTCATCTATACATTGAGGATATATTGCAAATATTTTTGAGCTTCGAGTGACATGGCAGACATTGTCTTTGACATAAAGGAAGGAAGGAAGGAAGGAAGGAAGGAAGGAAGGAAGGAAGGAAGGAAGGAAAGGAGGAAGGAAGGAAGATAAGTGAATTCTCCCTAAGGTCTTGCCAAGAGTGGCCCTAGTCACATTTTTTATTTCTTTTTTTTTTTTAATTTTTTAACGTTTATTTATTTTTGAAGGAAAGAGAGACAGAGCATGAGCAGGGGAGGGGCAGAGAGAGAGGGAGACACAGAATCCAAAACGGGCTCCAGGCTCTGAGCTGTCAGCGCAGAGGCCAATGCGGGGCTTGAGCTCACAAACCATGAGATCATGACCTGAGCTGAAGTCAGTCGCTTAACCGACTGAACTACCCAGGTGCCCCACATTTGTTATTTCTTATATGGAACCATTAATTTATTGAATTTTCTTCTTATTTCTCAGGTAAATTACCCAGACCTTCAGGTCCTTTTTAGGGACTGTCCTAAGCATAAAGAATGGCAATATGAAGTTTTGGGGACTATGTTTATTGGTAGCTGAATAGCCAGTACAAAGAAACTCAGTTCAAGATGAATTATTATTTTTAGAATATAAAATGGTTCTAAGTTAAATAAAAAGGACATGGACAAACAGAATCTGGGAGGTGAAAGGCTATACAGAGCTGATATCTGTATAGAGAATCAGCCAGAAATAGATATTCATAACTTAGACTGTGAGTTACAAGTTAGTGCAGGATCTTTTTATGTGGTGACATGGGGCAGGCATGTGGCTGTGAGAGGTAGACAATTGTACGGTAGAGGGAACAAAGTCCACACAAAGATGCCCTCACTCCTGAAATAAATTGCAAGTTCAAGGGGTCCCCAAAAATACTTTTAGTTCTGATAATTTGCTAGAAAGATTCATGGAACTCACTGAACGTTGTTGTACTCACAGTTACAGTTTATTGTAGGGAAAGGATACAGGTTAAAATCAGTCAATGGAGGGGGGATAAAATCAGCTAATGGAGGAATCTCATGAGCAGAGTCTAGGAAAGGTTTCAAATGTGGAGCTTCAGTTGTCCTCTCTCTATGGAGTTATGGACAGTGTGACTTCCCCAGCATCGATGTGTGATCATAGGCACAGAGTAGTGCCAATCACAGAAGCTCGCCCAAGTGTTGGTATTTCACATTTTTATTGGGGCTTCATCCCATACGGCTTGTGTGGCAGCCCCTCTGGAGTTAGATCTGACAATGTGGGACTGACCATTAGTCTCTAGTTCCTTCATAGGTGGAACTAATACTGTATAGCCCCAAACCTCCATTTTACATCCTATTGTTAGACTGGTGGCCAGGGTCCCTAGGAAACAAAGATACTCCTACAAGGAGTGAACATCCCCAAGGGTCTAGGGATTACATCCCAGCAGCCAAGGGCACAGGTAAGTTGATTCTTCACTACACAGTAGCCTTATGCATATTAGCAACCCAGAATTGCCCCCCAATGAAACATTCATTCTTTCATTCATTGATTCATGTCTCTGTGCCAAACACCACACTAGGCACTATAGGGGAAATGGTGGTTAAGACATGATTCTTGAGCTGACTCAAATGTGAGCAATCATGGGAGACATGGAACAGATGGAAGATGGAAAGGTGATCTAGCTAACCAGAGAATATAGCCCTGGAGTGGGAAATAGGGAAGTTTAGGGCTTAGTCTAAAGGGGCATAGGGCTCCCTTTTCTTATTCCGGGAAGATCAGAAGGAAAAAGTCCAACCATGTAGCCAGGGCATGGTGACAAGTCTTTCACATCCATAGCAAATGGGCAAAGAGGAGTCACTAGCCAGATCTTTATTTTGTTTTTATTTTCTTCTGCATCTAAAATTGTCTTGCTTACTTATTTGTTCATTTAGTTTTTGTCTTTCCCAGTAGTATGAGGGAAGATGTTTGCCTCTTTCTCTCACCCCACTGTTCCCAGTCCCTGGAAGAGTGCCTAGGACAATGTAGACACTCATTATTCATTTGTTAAATGAATTTTCCTCCACCCCCATGCCACAAGAAGGATCTTGGAACTTTCTACCTCCAGGGCTTAGGTTTCTCCAGCTAAATCAAAGAGAAACTCCCAGCCACCAAAAGAGTGTCTAGCTCCACATCAACTCCCATTCGTTTCTTCCAGCAGGAGTGCGATGTATTGTATCAGGGGGAGTAGAAGCTGCTGGTACCATGGTGCATTTGTCCATTTAGATCCGCTGGAAAGCTGAGGAGTAATTATAGATGCAAACCTGCTGCCTTCAACTTTAAAAACTTCACACTGAGTTAATAAAGTCTTGGCCACTTAGCTTCATGTTTTTGCATCTTAACACATGAAGGCATTTTGCAAAGGGTTGAGTGAACATAATTATCAATTTCCACATGCATATTACCATTCAGCTGGGGTCAGGCAAATTCTTCCTAGACACAGACTGTTGACAATGGCAACGAGCACTTGGGCTCACTTTTCTCATCCACCATGTGCAAATTTGTGTCACTTTCTTTTGACTCCGCTTATCGATTTCCACATAAATCCCTGGTGAAATGCAAAACATCAAAGCTTTTCCTGGAATCAGTCCAACTGGGGATGGGGGAAAAATGGAATTTGACTTTTCTTTCTGTTGAGGAAATTAGAGGTACTTCATGGCTTTTTGGGGGGGGGGGTGTAAATTGTCAGAGAATGACTTGGGGACAATGCAGAGGTGGCTTCTATTTGCTGGGATGTAAGAACTTCAGACAAAGGCTGGGGCAGGGGATGATGCAAAATATTGAACAAAAGGGGGATCTTTTGTTTCAGAGATGGACTGTGTACTAAATTATGTATATAGAGTGAATTTGGATAAATGGCTTATAAAGGTATAATTATGTGGTTATATATATTTGGAAATACTCTGGTGTAGAAATTAAATGGACTAAAATAGTAGAGTTAGAACATGAGTTGGACTGTGAGGTACAAAAGAGGTGGCTGATTATGTTTCCGTGATAGCAGTAGCGAGGTGAGCCAAGACCGGTGGAATTCAACCAAGTGGAGTGGAGTGTTCTAAGGGTGAACCCAGCCAAAACTCAAAAGCGCCTGGCTCTGAGATGCCCTTTCCTTAGCCTAATGCCTGTGAGACCAATAAACCATATGTCTGGAAGTATGTCGTAATCAGGGGCATAAGGACACAGGTCTAGTAGTGATGATTTGGAAGAAGTTCTGAGATGCGGTATGGAGGAGGCACTGCTCCTGTCTTTTGTCCATTCCTGTTGACCCACCTCCAATGTCTAGTGCCACGTGGCTTCTTTCTTCAAGATAGTATATACACAGCCATCAGAGCATGTCTGCCTATTTTTTTTAAGTTTGTTTATGCTGAGAGAGAGAACGGGCGCAGCGCATTCGTCACTGGGGGAGGGGCAGAGAAAGAGAATCCCATGCAGGCTCCACACTTTCATTGAGGAGCCCAATGTGGGGCTTCATCTAAGGAACCATGAGATCATGACCTGAGCCAAGATCGAGAGTCGGATGCTCAGCCGACCGAGCCACTCAGTCACCCCCAAGTCTTCCTACTTTGCATCCCATTTCTGTCACTCATACCTCAGTCCTTTGGATAACTTGCTGATGTTTTTTCCTCATGTGGAGAATGAGCCCACATTTGGAGTTACTGTCGCATGGTTGGCACAGTGCTGGCATGGAACAAACACTCATCACATGTTTTTTAGTATGGTATTTAACGTGTTGGAGAGGACTGGCCACACCCAATGCGAGGCTGGGTGTCAGGGAGGGCAAATTGCCTTCCTAAAGTGTCTGATGTGTTGTCTGCACCTCTCAGTCCCTTTTCCTTCTTCCTGTATCTTTCCCTTTCATTCCCTCCTTGGTGGTCGACCTCGTTTCTCCTTCAAATCCAAAAACAAACAAGCAAGCAAGCACTAGTGAAAGAGGGTGTAACATTAGTTCTGGAAACTTCAACCCTTCAGAATTGTGTGTGGCTGGTCAAATATGTCCTGTAGGGGGAGCCATTCCCTTTCCCTGTCTCCTGACGACTGGCCCATAAATGAGACCATTCTGTCCTCTCAAAAGGATCAAGTAGATACGGTTGCCTTTGAAGGAGGAAGTGTTCTACATCTGATTAATGGGGGTACAATGTTAGAACATAAATGGGACCAGCCTTCTCTACTGGAAAAAACTAATGTGTAGAGTGAATGGACCCCTCTTTTCTCTTCCCTTTACTCTCGATGGGAGTGGAGAAAGCTATGGTATTTTTCACGTAGCTGGTTGGGCAAGTGACCAGCCAGACCTAAATCTTCCCCTGTGTGGATCCCTATATCATTTGGCAATTGGCGTAAAACAAATGATCATAAAATTTAGTGGCTTAAAACAACCATTTATTATTTTTTTTTTACAAGTCTGTGGGCTGAGTAGTTTTTCCAGCTTTGGTGGGCTTATTAAGGCATCTTCAGCCAGCGGGAGGGTTGACTCGGGGGGGGTCTAGGATTGCATCGGGGTGCAAAGCTGCTCAACGTGTCATTCATTCTCCAACAGTAGAGCCCAGGCTTGAACATGCAGTGGTGGTGGGGTCTGACGTTGAGTAAACCTAATTGTATAAAAGGACCAGAAGAGACCCACACATGCTTTGAAGCCTCTGATTGCATGAGGTTTGCTACAGTCTTATCTTACAAAACAAGCCACCCATCTGAGCCAGGGAGCTACAAAATTATAAGCAAAGGGTGTGGATACAGGCAGGCCATTCACTGGGGCCATTCATGCAATGAATCTCCCCAGTCCCAAAGATTGCAATATGAGGTGTATACAGTTTGCAAGGGTGAGAACGGTGTTACATCAGGCCTTAGAAAGCTTTATGATAAAAAAAAAAAAGATTGTTGGGGCACCTGGGCGGCTCAGTGGGTTAAGAATCTGACTCTTGATTTTGGCTCAGGTCATGATCTCAAGGTTCGTGAGATCGATCCCTGCATCGGGCTCTGCACTGAAAGCCAGGAGCCTACTTGAGATTCTCTCTCTCTGCTTCTCCCCTCCATGCACTCTCTCTCTCTCTTTCATTAAATAAATAAATGAACATTTAAAAAGAAAGATTCTTGGGGCATCTGAGTGGCTCAGTCAGTTGAGCATCCTACTTTGGCTCAGGTTATGATCTCATGACTCATGGATTTGAGCCCTATGTTGGGCTGTGTGCTGACAGCTCAGAGCCTAGAAACCTGCTTCAGATTCTGTGTCTCCCTCTCTCTCTGCCCCTCTTCCACTCGCACTCTGTCTCTGTCTCTGTCTCTCTTTCTCTCAAAATAAATAAACATTTAAAAAGTTTAAAAAAAAAAGATTCTGGGGCCAAGTTTTTGAAGATGAGTGTGTGTTCTTTAATAGGAGGAAGGGCAATCCAGGAAGAGAGCACAGCTCACCCAAAAGCTCAGAGGCCAGATCCAGCTTGGTGATTGGAGAAACTGGGAAAAGCCCAGCAGAGTAAGTACAAGGTGCATCATGGAGGCACCAGTCCAGGAGATTGGGCTAAACACTTGGGTTTTCTCTTCTAGTCTTCTGGGAATGACCCAAGGTTTTTACTGTTGAATCACTATTGGATTCTACCAACTCCTTTCCTTTGGAAAGATAACCCCGTGCAAGGGGTATGCAGGGGAAGGAAGAACCTCACACCCACCTGATCTGCAAGTTGGGAGACTTTTGTGGCCAAATAGTGCTCCTTCCTCCACCCACTGTGCTTTGTTTAGCTCTGTCATTCCTCTCAAGAACACAGCTAAGTGCTTCTCATTCACAAACCTGGAAGCCAGCTTTTTGCAGAGTCTTCAGACAAGGACAGATCCGGACTCTGGCTACCAAAGAAAGAAAGAGAGAGTGAGAGAGAGAGAGTAAGAAAAAGAGAAAGATGGAAGGAAGGAAAGAAGGAAGGAGGGAAGGAAGGACAGATGGACTGACGGAAGGAAGGAAGGAAGGAAGGAAGGAAGGAAGGGAGGAAGGAAGGAAGGAAGGAAGGAGAGAAAGTAGAAAGAAAGAAGATGCAAAGAAAGAAAGAAAAAAAAGAACACCAGAATTAATGGCTAGACTAAGAAGCAAGGCCCCATTTCGCATTTTCATCCTGAAGCGTGTATAATTAAACCAGAGAGAAATGGCTTATTTAAGTCATGTTATTTCATACAAGATCTCTAGCAGCATTCTGTCGTGTCTTTATGACTCCGGTGCATGCTACTTCTCTAACAGTTTAGAACAACAATGGGGCTTTACTTATCTTCAGGAAGCCAGCCCATTCTTTTGATGAAGGAGAAATGCCCCAGCCCCAGGTTGCCATAGACACTGGGAAAGGCTGTCACCAAGCTGCAGCACACCTATTTGGTGGTGACAAGCAGAATTAGAGGTATTGAGGAATCAAAGGCAAAACTAGCCTGATGAAACAAAGGGTCCCATCAGCTTCTCCCGACATACTTTTTTGCAGAAGCAAGCCTCCCGGTGTCCTTTTTCCTCTCCCTTCTGCCCTGAAGCCGGGTGAATGGATTTGAATCTGAAGGGTGGAGGCAGTAACCTCCACACAGGGCTCAAATTCAGGTGCACGGCAAAGACCTTCCTTAAACCACGTGAGTGGATTCCCATGGTTCCCTCCTTCTTGACATACGTGCCGACAAACCCTGGAAGGTCTGTCACACCTGCCAGTGTCTCCAAATTCCTCATTCACTCTGCTCCCGCCACCCTTCGGTCTTCCTTTGAGTTCATAAATACGCAACACGTTTCCCACCTGGGGGACCTTTGCCCTTGGTGTTCTGCCTTCCTAAATTCTCTCTCTCCTGCCTTTTGTGTGCCTGGTTCCATCTTGTTTCCCAGGTCTCTTTTTAAAGTTGCTTTCACTAGAGGACATGCCTGACCATTATGTCTGAAATATCTCCTCCACCCCACTTGTCCCCTATCACATCCTCTTGGTTCTTGCCTGGTAATTTTCACAACCTATAATTATCTTTTATTTACTGTTTGCTTATTTATGGCTGGCCACCCCCACAAGGGTGCAAGCTGCAAAAAAGGCAGGTGCCCAATAGATGTATTGCTTATCTTTGCTTGGTTTCCTCCCAACCCCGACGCTTGAGGCAAGGATTCAAGTCCAAGGGGCATATTTGGGAGGCAAAGGAAGTGAAGTCAGGAGGTGGGAGGGAGACCAGGAAGGGAAAGCAGCCACTGAAGGGCTGTGATAACAAGTTATCATCGACTAGGGGGCTTATGAACAACAGGAGCTGATTTTTCACAGTTCCAGATGCTGGAAGTCTGAAATCAGGGTACCATCCTGGTCAGGTTCTGGTGAGAGCCCCCTTCCTGGCTGCAGATGGTCGATGTCTCCTTGTGTCTTTCATGGAATAAATGCGGAATGAGGAAGGGAGCCCGCCAAGGTCTTTTTTTATAAGGATGCTAATTCCATTCATGAAGCTTCTACCCTCATCACCATAATCACCTCCCAAAGCCCTCAAATACCATTACAGCAAAAATTAATTTTTAACATATCAAGTTGTGGGGATACAAATCTTCAGTTGATCGCTGGTGTGTTATCAAGTGAATTACCATTGGGTCTCTGGGATGTGATCCCTCTGGGAAACTCCTGGAACCAGTGAAGAGCACAAAACTCAGACTTGCCATAGCTGAGGGGTGGCAGAGCCCTGGTCATTGCCCACCAGCTCCCATGAATCACTGAGGGCTGTTCCCAGGGAGCAGGAAGTCTCTTTGTAAACACATAAGAAACAGATTATGTACCAGAAGTAATTGTCTTTGGAGAGCTTTGTAGGAAAGAGACAATGTGGTTAATCAGAGAACGTACTACAACATAAGGGTGGGGGTAAGACACGTGGGTGAGGGCAACTGGGCATTAGGGATAAGAGCCATGTGAAAATAAGGGGCTGGCCTAAAGGGCCATGGGAGAAAAACAAGTGGACGCTTTACTCAATCAAAAGGGTGCAAGGGTCAGCATGCCATATTTTTAAAATTGAGGTGACAGTTACATACAATGGAGTACATGTGTATTAATGGCACAACCCAGTTTGTAACTCCGTTTACATCCATATAGCCACAACCCAGATTAA
This sequence comes from Panthera pardus, assembly GCF_024362965.1. Classification (NCBI taxonomy): domain Eukaryota; kingdom Metazoa; phylum Chordata; class Mammalia; order Carnivora; family Felidae; genus Panthera; species Panthera pardus. The sequence continues at coordinate 6,809,432 of NW_026526980.1, read as the reverse complement.
GACATAAGCTGTTTACATCCTGCCAGAAAGTTCTGTCATGCCCCTTTCCAGTCCTCCTCCTTATCCTCAAGAAATCACTCTTCTGACTTTTATCTCCAAAAATTAAATTTTAAAGTAACATATTTTTAATGGGTAGAAGGAATAAATGCTTGTTGTAGAACATTCATACAATGACAAAGGTACTAAATGCAATAAGTTAACTCACCTGTAATCCTATAGTGCAGAAGTAGCCACCTTGAACATTTTCATCTGTTTCTTGTTGTCTTTATTCATCTTTTATTTTAACTTGAGCCCATATCGTATATTCCATTTTATATTCTGATTTTTAAACCAATCATCAGGTCACAAACGTTTCCAGGTTAATTACAAAGTCTTTGTAAATAAGCATCATTTTAGATGGCTTTAAATATTCCACTGAGGATTTTAGCAAAAAGTATTGACCAGTTCCATACATGTTGGTGATTTTAGTTTGTTTTTCCCCCCACTGTTTTGCGGTAATGAATGCCTTTTTCCATAAAGTTGTCTGGCTCTCAGATCATTCTCTTAGAATGGGTGTGGAGGTACAGAGTTAAAAGAATACATATATTCAAACTCCTGTTATGTACAGACAGTCCCCGACTTACCATGGTTCACCTTGCGATTTTTCAACTTTACAATGGTGTGAAAGTGATATGCATTCAGTAGAAACTGTCCTTGGAATTTTGAATGTGGATCTTTCCTGGGGCTAGAGATAGGCAGTCTGGTCTTCCCTCGTGATCCTGGGTAGTGGCAGCAGCCACAGCCCCCAGTCAACTACAATCACGAGAGTAAGTGACTGATATGCTGACAACCACTGCAATTTGTCACTTTCAGTACAGTACTCAATAAATTACATGAGCTATTCAATACTTTATTGTAAAATAGGCTTTGTATTGGATGACTTGGCCCAACTCTAGGCTAACGTTAAGTGATCTGAGCATATTTAAGGTGGGCGAGGCTAAGCTATGATGTTCTATAGTTTAGGGGTATGAAATGCATTTTCAACTTATGGTATTTTCAACTGACTATGGGTTTATCAGGATATAACCCCACTGTAAGCTGAGAAAGATCTGTATCTTCAGAGAGCGTTCCAGAACAGATTGATTTACGTTCCTACATCTGGGTACCCAAAGGGTACCCATTAGGCATCCCGCTCACCAGCATTAAACACCATTGTTTTGTTTTGTTTTGTTTTGTTTTGTTTTGTTTTTGAAACTTGAACTACTATCTGGAAAAACTCAGAGAAGCTCTCCAAAGAACAGTTGTGTTCAGTGCCACTCCAAAGAACAATGGTAGCTTATTTTCCCTCTCCTATTCTAGAATACTGAGATATTCTGAATAGGTGACCTCAGAAATCACTTTGGTTCAACATCTGGAGCCATCAGTGAGCAATGCATAGGGAGGACAGACAAGGGACATTTGTGGGCTGCCTTGGAGCAGGGTCACAGATGGCCTCCCATTACATAACCTCCTTCAGAAGAGTACATTCTGTTCACCTCTCATTTCATCATGGGCATGGAGAAGGAAGAAGTTGACAGACCCAGTCTGTGACTTGCACAGCTTCAGAGGGTGCCTTTGTGAGGGTGGGATGGCGTGAGAGCTGATAATTACAGTGAAGGGCACAGCTGAGAGGCATAATGATCAGGGCCAACCTAACATTTAGGTCAGACTGGATAATGGCCTTTGAAGGCATGTTCTGCTATTTAAAATCACCCTCCCCTCTCCAAGAAATCCGGCCTTTTGCGCTGGAATCAAAGGCCAGGGTGTGTGTGCATGCTCTGTATAGGGCACTTCCAAATTTGTTTCTAGGAAAGCTCCTCCAATGAAAATTCTTTACCATGAGCAGGAAAGCTCAATTCCTGTAGACTTTCTTTTTTTTTTTTTTTTTTTTTTTTTATTTATTTTTGGGACAGAGAGAGACAGAGCATGAACGGGGGAGGGGCAGAGAGAGAGGGAGACACAGAATCGGAAACAGGCTCCAGGCTCCGAGCCATCAGCCCAGAGCCTGACGCGGGGCTCGAACTCACGGACCGCGAGATCGTGACCTGGCTGAAGTCGGACGCTTAACCGACTGCGCCACCCAGGCGCCCCTCCTGTAGACTTTCTAAAAGCCCAAGACAGTAAATCCAATGATGGTTCTGCCCGGGAGCAAGAGCTTCATGCGAACGGATGGTCTCCTTCTAAACCCACTTTGGAAATACTGATTCTTTGCCTAAGTTTAGACACCCATTGGGCCTGTGCCTACTGACTGTGGTCTCCCTGCCAGGTTCCCCTCTCAGTGCCTTTGCATCACATGATGGTCACCATCACTCAGTAGTTTTTGTACATCTGTTTTCACATCCATCATACGTAAAATCCTGGCTGCACAGTGGTTTTTGTTGTGAATGTGCATGTGTATGTTTTGCAGGATGCATTATTAGGCACTGTAATATTTATCCACAAGAGTTAATGTCATTTCTGTGACAGTCTTTCGCTACCTAAGAAAAAAAAGGAAGAAGAAAAGAGTTTTGTGATAAATAGTACATGGTTGGTGAGGTTACGTACTCTGAGTTTCCTGAACCCAGACATTCTTGGTTCTTTAGTGTTTAGTCTGTGACTGGCTGTTTAAAATACATGCCCACTGCCCCCCACCCCCCAAAAGAAAATGACTGCAATTTCCATGGAGATGGGACTGGGACTAAAAAGGCAAATGCCTGGATGCTGGATACTCCAGGCTGGATACTGGTCGCCTGGATCTACGAACAGGTGCAGCATCCATAGTGGGCTTGGCAGGTGCTCCTTCTCTCCCACCAGTCCCATGTCGCTGAGCTAGCTGCCCCCTGCCACAGTCATGTCATGAGTCCAGGGACTGGGCTCCAAGCTCTCCGTACATCTTGTTCATTTCTCCTCGAGTTCCTGACATCTTCTCGTGACCCTGAACGTGGAGGGTGCAAGTCCGCAGTACATCGGGAACCCCAAACCACCCCCTCTAGACTTGGGAACCCTCCTGTCCGACTCCACCAATCCAAAACAAATCCTTTCACTCTTCTGACCCTGTTTTGTTTGCCTCACTGAACTCATAGCACCAAAATAGATTTTCAGTTTTTATAAATTATGACTGACTTGTGGGCAAACACCAATTTATCCCCCCACTTTTGCCTCCCTAGGGTTGAACTCAGTGCCAAGCACATAGTATGTGCTCATTAAATGTTTTTTAAAATGCTATTAAATGTTATTGGAAATCTGAATTCTAATTTATATAAATAATCTTTATAAGGAGCACTTACTATGTGTTAGGCATTAATCTAACTGTGTCTTTTATACTTACTAAGTCATACTGGTCTGGGAGGTAATATTATTACCCTCCATTTTACAAAGGAGGAAACAGAGGCCTAGAGAGGTGCAGCAACTTGCCCAAAGTCACACAAATGGGAGGTGGGGGAGTCAGGATTTTAGTCCAAGTCCTCTGGCTTTGAGTACAGTCCATGACTTTATCCTATTTTATATCATCCCTTGAATAACCACATGGCACTGTGAATTAAGACCAGAAGGTTCAGTCATAGGAGATGGGTAGTAATCAAATGGTTTAAACTTGTAAGAATAACACTCCCTTTCCACTACCACTAATATTTATGTTAATGTAGGTTCATTCATTTGTTCCTTTGCTCCATCTACAAATATTTATTGACTGGTGACTATATTGCAGAGACACTTTTAGGAATTAGCTTTCAGTAATGAACAGAAAAGGATACAGCCCGTTATCTCCAAAACCTTAGCATCTAAATTCATTTCAATTTAACTGTCCTTCAACAAACATCTCCAGAGAGTCTCAGGATTATGGTAGGTTCTGGAGAAATAAGAAGGAGTCAGGAAGAGTCTGAGATCCTTCAAGAACTCCTCTGTGATAAGGGAGACAGACACAACTGCCATAATTAAAGTGAGAAGGAGTGAAAAAGAACAGAAACCCAATGTGGGAGACACTGAGTCCAACTCCAGTCCTCTCCAGAAGGCTTCCTGGAGGAGACACAGCTGCACGTGAATCTTGAGAGAATCTCACGTGACAACCAGGTGAAGCGTGTTGGGACAGCTCCAGCAAGACAAGCAGTCTGATGTTTCTAGAGCCAAGTGAGAAGAAGTGACCAGAGATAAGGCTGGAGAACATGGAACACAGGCAAGAGAACATGCTGGAGAGATGAAGAAAGTGGTTCCAGAAGACCTATGAGAACTTCCATTTTCTATAACCTGTTTAACAGCATTGAAAAGGAAACAAACTGGTCTTCATGAGGATGATGGAAGCTTCTTTGTCAGATGGCTGTGTGTAGCATAGAACCTCAGGAGATAGCTATCATATGGATGATCACTGCTTCTCCAGGCCGAGAAGGACTTCACACAAGTCACTAGACTTCCAGGCTGGACTCCTACTTCATCTGAAAAGAAAACTGCCCTTAAGAACAAAGCAGATATTCAGATTACCTCATAAGTGACAGAAAATAATGTCAAGGGGGAGAAAAATGAATAAAGACGGACCTGAGAAAACTAATGAAGGGGCATTAGTGGGTGGTTTATGATGCACAGCCTTTTGTTAATGCTAAGCTTTCCCAGGTGGGTTATATAAGTCACAGAACAAGGCGATGGATGGAAGTTTTATTTTCTCTTGTTTGAAGCAACGAGCCCCTGTAAACTAAATAAAAGTATAGGGGCTTGGGAACATGGAGAGTTGATTTACCAGGGCATAAAATTAATCATTGGGATTATGTTCCACCATATAGCAACAAAAACAACCACTGCCATTTCTGATGATTTGCTACTTCAGAGATTATCACGACCTTTCACGATGCATTATTACATGTGATTTTTATCTCATCCTTAGGGGTGGAGAATTATATCACCCCCATTTTACAGACAGTGGAGAATGAGATTGACGAGTCTTGTTCAAGGTCTTTCAGCCAGTAAGGAGCCAAACTGGAATTCAAACTCGGGTGCACTGACTCCAAAATGAATTCATTTTGCCCGTATAACACCTTCTCCAGCACGCCCCCTCTGAGCAAACATCTTCTGCGGAACATTAGTTAGGACTCCTCCATTCTCCTTGTCCCAGAGTCACATTTTAACCATCAACCTTGATAACATCTCTTTCGCACAGTTGAAGTTCATACATTTGGAGTAGCTGAAATTCCAGTAACATTATTTTCTACTTCTCTCCGGTGAGCTTCCCCAGAAGAAATGCCTTGTTATCTCGAAAGAAAAAATGTAATGAAAAGTCTTCTTATGAGCAGCCCTTAGTACTGTCTGTTCTTGCCTTTGGGTGAGTTATGATTCTCAAGTAGCAAAGCTGCCTCTCAAAACTGGAGGCGAATAGTGTAAATGCTGCTGTCCAACCTAGTTTGATTTTATTTACAGAATGTGTTGTTTTGAGCCATTTATTTTGTTCAGTCTTAACTTCAGATTTTGAAATAGTTATAGATTCCCTGGAAATTGCAAAAATAGTAGAGGTCCACATACCCTTCCCCCAGCTTACCCCCATGGGAACACCTAATACATCGATAGTACAATATCACCACAGAGTGTTTTAATGTTCTTGTTTTTCTGATTTAGTTACTAAAACTAAAACAAAACAAGCAGGCAAACATCAGCAACAAACCTACGAGATCCAGCATAAAAGTTAGAATTTCAGTCTTAGAAATTGGAAGACCCAGCAATGTGCCCCTGCATGGGAGCTTTTGGTGACCAGTTAGTGGTTGTCCGTGTTAACCGACAAGCACCCTCCTGGTCTATGAATCTCCATTCAGTTGCATTCCCTGCCTGGCCTCTGGAGGCAGTGGAGTTTTAAGTGTATTCTTCAGAAGGGGAACTTTGAAATGACCTCGGGGTAAGTCTCCAGCACCTCCCTGAAGGCATGGAATTATATGGCTTCCCACCCACCCATAGCTGCTTCACACAGAACATCTTTGAAATCAGAGTTCTTAAGTTGGGGTCCACAGATCCCTACTGTTAAGATGTCATGATCTGAGGAACTTTGGAAAGTACAGGACATTTTTGTATCCCTATTATCCTAGCAAGTGTAAGCATTTTCAGTTTAGAAGGATGTTCTTGGTGCTTGCATTTCCTCCTCCATGATTTAGCTCATGCCTGGTCTACGGACAGAAATGGGGTTCCAGGCACACCTCACACATTTTCTTATTCAATTGCTTTTATCTTGTCTTACGTCACCGCGAAATAAGATTTATTCCTTATCTGCCATCCCTTGTTTGTCTCCACTCCCTTCCCACTCCCGACCACTTGATCTAATTATTTCTGTTGGGAGTTGGATTGATCCCAGGACTTGGAACATGCCTGTACCCCTTCTTTAGACAAAACGTACACAGATTTTAGGTTAATGGAAAAGGCACTTGGAAAGGAAATGCAAAGCAGAAGAAGGGAGACTGTTAATGGAATCACTAGGGGTCATGTGAGCAGATAGCCAGTCTTGACATTTTGAAATCTGGACGTCTTGTAGTTGCTATGCTTTAGGGCCAGACAATGTCAAAGGCTTCCTTTCTCCTTCTCCTACAATAAAAGGACTTAAACTCTATCCCTGATCCCCAGTCCAGCAGGAAACTGGATAGATGCAATCAAATGACTGACAGGTCTCCCCTAAAGCCAGAGAGAAGAGAGGGGCATGCAGGGGAAATTAAAGGCATTAAGGAGATAAGGGTGCCAGAGATTGGAAATGGAAAGTGGAGGAGATATAAAGGGGAGAGACTTCTTTCTAAGGAAAGGAAGCCCCAAGAATCTAAAATGACCCCCCCCCCCACACACACATACACACTATTAAAAAGCCATCTGTACATTCATAGATTTGGTGGGGCATTTGCGGGTTAAGAGTAAGACTGAGGATTTACCAGGTTTCCCCTCCTCCAATAAGTCTATAAGAAGACCTGATCCTCCCAGAGTACACATCCTCCTCCATTGTGCCTGCCTAAGTATTAACTCAGCCCCTTAACAGCATTTCATGTAATCACAGCCCCAGCTGCCCATGCTGGTAAATCGCTGAGATCACTGCCCTTCTAATGGAAAGTTTGGAAGGTCAAAAGAAGCAGAGTTGGCTCCCAACTGGGCTTTTGAGAGCTGACCTTTTATTTCCTCCTTGGCTGTGCTGCAGACACAAGTCCTCATTTCCCAAGAAGGTCCCTGTAATTGGGCTGAACACAATGGCAGTGGCGCAGACGCTTGGGGAGGTGGCGACTCAGACTGAAATTCAAGGAATTCAAAATTTGAGAGCTCGTGGGGCCACCAAAAGCTATTGGGTCCGGTTTCGTGCCTTCCGGTTTCAACCATTCTCTTATTAGGGTGTAACAAGTCCTCCCCCCTCGGCCCCCATGTTCCAGACATATCATGCCTGAAAGACAGGCTTTCCTGAGTAGACCATTCTAGCCTCATTTTAGGTCACCTTTCAAGTGTTTCCTTTGTCCAATAAAAAAGGTCTCAAGAACTGTGCCTACATTGCCTTTGCTTTCTTTTTAAGGTCAGCTCTTCTTGTATTCTCATTATCCAAGATGGAAGTCATGGAGGGCACCTCATTTTGCGAAGGAACACAGACAATAATTAAGTTGCTACATAGCCTTTTCCTTTCTGGGCTAATTCCAATTATTTTTAACCTTTTCACATGGACCCCTTTTTCTGACCTTTTAATGAATTTTCGCTGCTTACCTCTCTTGGGTCCTTCACAGTTTTGCCAAAACTTGTCAACAAGAATCATGAAATGATTACTGTTTCACCTCCTGGTTGCAATAGCAGACTCCCGTTTTTGAGAAACAGTCAATAAGAATTCTATGCCTAATTTTCAGCTCCCTGTCTGCAGTGATGTTCCCACCAAGTACATGAGTTCTGCTGTCTTCTTTCTCAGCTTAATGTTGTACCTATAAAATAAAATGATTACTTCAGGTATTTTCAAATAGTTCCTGAGGCCTCACTAAGCATATAAGAGTGCACGACTAGGTACTGTAACTGATAGAAAATGGGAGGTATTGTCAGATCCTTGTAATATAATCATCCCAATGATGGGCACGTGGAGAGATTACCCTTTGAGTAACTATTATGCTCCTGTTACGTGTTTAATCTCTTTATCGACCTAGAATCTCTTCAAAATGGATGATGTTATTGCTGCTTTACAGAGGAGCAAACCAAGATTCAGAGAATTTTAGTGACTTGCACAAATTTTTGCAGTAGTTAATTGAGTGGTAGAAAAGTCCTATAAACCCAGGATGGTCTTACCCTAAAGCAAATACTTGGAGTTTTCAGGGCTTTGGCAGTTTTTGCTGTGTTCATGTTTATGACCTTGGATCCCTTCCCCTCCAAGTCAAGGGTCACCTTGAAAAGACCGAGCTGTTATTAATAACTTATATATGATAAATGCTGTTATCCTCAAGAATCCAATGGGACATTCACAGAAGGGATGATTAAACCCTATCAGGATCTTCCCTAATGGAATTGCCATGACCCTGTTCTTTATGGTTCAAGAGACTCTACAGAATGAAGAGTAAGTGCATGGAGCCTGGGACTGGGCTGGTTTTCATCCCAGTTGCCCACCTACTGACTGTGCAGCCTTGGGAAAAATGTTCTACCTCTCTCTGTTACCATTTTTTTATCTGTAGAATAGAAATATAGATAGTGCTCATGTCCTTGTTGCACTGTTGGGTGCATTAATACATTAAAGTGGATAGAGCTGAGCCTGAAAAAGATTAAACGCTGAATAATTAGTATCCATCTCTGAAATCTCTCCTCCCCAGGGTGTGACAGCAGCCTTCAATGTCCATCTTTTCTGGAGCCGTGTTTTCAAGACGGTAACCATGGTAAAAGGCTTCTCTAGATGTTTCCATGACATTTTTTTGTTGTTTCTTTAAGCAAAAACTTGCAAATCTCTTTTGAAAGGCAAATATATCTAATTTTTCCAGGCCAAGGAGAATCTAGGTTTCTATCAGAGCATAAAGGGCTTTAAAACAAGGATATGGGGGATTAGACAGGATGTTCTAAAGCAATTAACTACACAAATGGAAGAGACAAAATCAAATGTATCTGAAATACAAGGTCTTTATGTTTAAGGTAACTGCGGCAGCTTCAGCAGGAATAGGAAATGGGAGAGAATTCTAAAGTGTCCTTGCTCACCTGAGCAGTTTATTTTTTTTTCTATGTCCTTGAACATAAAAATCTATATTGAAGTAAAAAAAATATATATGGGACAGGACACCAATCTCCCAATTTATTTCCCTATTGAGTTTCCTTCTTAACAGCACCCTAAGGAAGAATGACAATATTCAAATGTTTAAAAATAAACCATTTTGCTTGAACTATCAGGAGCTGTGGGGTGAACTAATTTTTGTTTTTTCTCACATTTTGCCAAGGTTAAGTCCACCAAAAATAATTTAAGTACTGCCTTTCTCCAGTTATACTCCAGTAAACTTGAATTTTTTTCAATGTTTATTTATTTATTTTTGAGAGAGAGAGCACACAGTGGAGGAGGCACAGAGACAGAGGGGGAGACACAGAATCCCAAGCAGGCTCTGACCTGTCAGCACAGAGCCCCATGCAGGGCTCGAACTCACGAACCCTGGGACCATGACCTGAGACGAAGTCAGATGCTTAACCGACTAAGCCACCCAACCACCCTCAAATTATTATTATTTTTTTAATCCTCTGCGAATGGACGTCATTTTCCACCAACTTGGGCTCAATCACGCACAATTTTCTGCCATTTCCCGCAACATACTTTACCATCATTTGCCTGATGGTTTGTGTGTTTGTCTTGTCTTTTCCACCATTGTTCAGATTCTTTGAGGGGTGCGTTCTTGCTGAACCCCTCGGAAGCCCCTGTAGCTCCAAATACACCTATAGTTTTCTCACTACTTGTGCTGAAGACACCGACTCAGGGAAGTTGTGCATGAATCCTCTCAGGCAATGCGTGTTGTTAAAATAATAGGAGTTTTACTACGAGAAAAAAAACAAAACAAAACCTGGGCACATCTTGAAAGCTGTTGTTTTCATTAATTAGCATAATGGATCAAGTAAATAGGGAAGAAATTATGTTTGAAAAAGAACAGATTACCTACAGGGCTGAAATCTTGTCACACGATAGGTTTGCAGTGTTAGCGCATTTTTCATTTTAGAGAGGGCTTATTCATTAAGCTTAGAGGCATTCTCTGTTCACAGTATATTCTGAAAAGCACCAGTCTCTTTCCAAACAAAGGGGAATCCCACAACTTTGTAATAAGGAGACTGGCTAGTAGGCTGGCTGAATGTAACTGAGAGCCTTAGCTGAAGTTCTGCTAGAAACCTGGAACACTGATCCCATTCATTCATTCATTCATTCATTCATTCATTCCTCATTCCATTGAGAATTATTGAGCACTTCCTATGTACCAAGTGTGGCTTGTCGAACACTGTGAGGTCACCAAGCTGATGAAAAAGGCAGGCAATAGATGGTCTAGACCCAAAGCACACAGAGGCTGTCTATCCTGGGGATATGGGGTTAAATCAGGTGGGTCAACCCTTCCTCCATGCTGGGCTCAGTTTTTACCTTCTCCGTGAATCCATCCACCTGTTTCCCCCTGCATTCCCAAAATGTTTACTCAAAACTTCCATTTTCCTGTATTTCCTTTGTGTTATATTATTATTACCTTGGATTCAGTCAAACACAGTGGTAAGAATGTGAACTTTTAGAGTCAGATTGAGATTTGCATTCTAGCTTCAACCCTTTATTGTTTTATGTCTTCAAACATAGAACTAACTTAACCCCCCTGGACCTCAGCTTCTTCATCTGTGAAACAGGCATAATAAAAGGTTGCCCCGAGATAAAACAAATGCCCTCTGTTGCACACGCATAGAAATGATAGCCATTGTAACGACTACGTGCAGCACTAACTGAATTTTTCTAAGTTGTTTCGGTCATATTCAGTCATCTAGTTCTCACAATAATCCCATGAAGTAGGCACTTCCGTTATTTCAGATTAGAAAACAGAAGCGGAGAGGTTAAGGAGCTCTCTCAATGTTACACAGTCAGTTAAGTGTTGGGTCTGAGTTTTGGATTGAGGTATATGGCCTCCAGGCTTTCAGAGCTTACCACTCTGCTATCCTGATTTTTGTAAAAGAGCACCATAGGTGTTAGTAAGTGGTAGCTCTTTTCCTTAAAATAAACACAATTTTTATGATCTTTTCCCACCACTGTGTTCATAACATCTTGCCACATCTATTTATCCATCTTCCACCTCTATGCTCTGCATATAGTAGGTCCACAACATTTGTTCATCGAATTGGATTGAAATGCCTTCCCTAAAAACAAAAGAAAGCAAAAGAAAACAAAAAAACCCTAAGGGATATATAGTGTTAAATGATAATTCTGTCCTTTTTTTTTTTTTTCCGATAAGTGTTTTTTCCAGGACCCTAGACACTAGTGCAAAATGCAAATTTTTGAACACTTTAGAATGTCACCCTCCATTCCAATGATTTCACAGCTTTTCAGCTTCCAGTTCTTTTCTTCCTCTCTCAACCCCTCCCCATAAGCCATTCTTAGAAAATAATTCTCACCTTCCATCCAAGATTTGCAACTTGTATTTATTTGCCACCTTGCAAACAGTCATCTGCCCACTGGCTCAGGGGAATGGCCCACTATGCTAAGAGGTTTAAAAAGAGTACAGATTGTTACAGAACCAGGCTGGAACGCTGGCAGAAAAACCAAGCGGCACTCAGAGATTTTGGTGGATTGGAAATTTATTTAACACCAGTGGGCTCAGAGAAGACCCTTTCTCCAAAGATCTGAGCACCAAATACAAGTGGGAAGGGTAATTTTTCGTTGTCAGTTTCATTATCTGTGGGGGTTTTCGCGTGCGTGGCAAACAGGGCAAGAAGAACCTGGAGGAGGGGTTTCTAAGCTAGAGACCAGAGCTTGTTTTAGTCCCCTCGGCCATCTTTGGCATACTTTATTTATTTCTCCAACATTCCCCTCCTTGATGCCTTTTAAAAAAACTTTTAGTAGGCATCACCTTTTGGTCCTACAGGTTGGTACTCTCGGAAGGCTAAGATATGTGCGGTAGTTTGGCGAGCAACAGTGTTTTCAATAAAACATACCATGGCATTCAGTATACAGGTGCTGATGGATACAAGTAAAATTATGGAGGAAGGGTCCCGCCAGGGTAGAATCCAGGATGCCCAATCCGTGAGATCCCATCCTTTGCATTGATTGATACTTTCCTGTTGTCTACGTTGAATTCTTTTCTTGAGTTCCTTAACCTTAGTTGTAACTGTTCTTGACAGGTTTACAAAATAGGAACATCCCTCCCATAGAAAGATGCAAGTCCCTCCTTTTTCTGAAGTGAGGGGGTCGAGAGCTTGCCTATTTTGGAGGGTCACTGCTGGCAGATAGTTTATTTGGCTTTGTAAGGTTACCAGAGAATCTGCCACCTGTTCCATGTCTTCACTGAGCTCTTGAGATAGTCTATGGTATGGTCCTACAGATGAACCTATGCCTCTTATTCTGGTTCCTATTCCTGTCGCAATTCCTGCTCCTATCAGAACAGGTAGCAGGACTGCCTGTTTAGCCCGGGACTTGGGGCTAAAGGCTGTTGGGAACTGATCTTCAGTGTATATGGACATCTCTGGGTTAGGAAGACAGAATAAAGTATCTGAGTCCAGTTGGCCTCTAAGCATCGGTAGGCCGAATTAGAACACAGAACACCCCAGGGGTTGAACATAGGGTTGTCTTCCTCCTTAAGGTTATATTTCTTCTGCATAGAGAGGTACCGTTCATACCTTCAGCAACTGTACAGATTAGATTGTCAGCATTTGTGAGACGGACCCCAGTGGCCAGGGCTCCAATTAAGACAGAGGTGTTGGTTTTGAGATTTTCAGGAGCTTCTCAGGTCAAAGGGATGGGAGTGGCTAAGTAAGCCCTCCAGCTGAGGGGCAAGCACATCCACCAGGTTTGGGTGTGATTATCTATTTTATGGAAGACTTGTAGAGTAGTGTTGGCTCAACGCTGGAGTGGGAAATTGGTAAACATCTGATTGAAGGCTGAAAGGTTCAAACCCTGGTAGGCTGCCAGGGGAGTAGTCACCTTTATGGCTTGTATTACCCTATCCTGGATATCCTTTATAAATTTTTCGAGGGCCCTGTCTTGCAACCCTACCCTGTCTGAGATTCCCCCATTGAGGAAGGTAAGTGTAGCAAGCTCGCTTCCCTCTCTGGAGGCCCTTCTTGTGACGTGGGTTCCTGATATTTTGGGTTATCTCTACGGTACAATACTTAGTCCTTGGGACACCAGGTGACTGACAGAGAGTGGGTGTTTTTCCCTTGTAGCCATCTTTGTGGAGGGAGGTGAAGGCGCTGAACACCCTTGACCCCCTTATTGTCATATAACAATCCTGGGGGTAAGCAGCAGTTGTGAGGGTGAGAGAGGTTACCATAATATACAGGCAATACTTACTGGCCCTCCCATCCAGAGGAGGTATGCGAGACCCAACATGCGTCTTTTGTCCCATGTCCAGCTTGTTGGTGGCATCTCTATCAGCCCAACAGTAAGAAGTAAGATCAGGGCTATGACACCAGTAAGGGGCAAGGGCTGGCAGAGTTGCATCAAAACCCCTGGGCTAGGTTCACGCATTGATTCCTCAAGCTTCTGCTGTGTGCAGGCCAGCCAGCTTCCGGGGTGTGGCTGGAGCAGGGATGGAGGTCTCAAGGGCCAGTGTCCCTTTTGAGGGTCAGTTTAAGCGGGTTGACTGGATCCGGATCACTTTGCCAGGTTGTGGGTTCTTCTGAGTTGACCTTCTTAACTCTGGAGTGATGAACCCATGGGGTGATACCTGAAATTTTAAGGGCTGTAGGAGTTGTTAGAATAACAGTATGAGGCCCAGTTCACTGTGGTTTAAGAGGTTCCCTCTTCCAATCTTTGACCCGCACAGAGTCTCCTGGAAGAAATGGGTGAATGGGGGTCCCTACGGAAATTGGGGCCCTCTCTGTGGTGTATCTCTGTAACTTGTTTAGGACTGCACCCAAGGTCTGGGGCTGTTCTCTTATTCCCTTATTTCCAGTTTGGTGTAGGTCTCCTGGGAGTTTTCCTAAGCATGGAGGGGGGGTCGCCCATATAATAACTCAAAAGGGGAGAATCCTAGTGCCCAGGTGTGCATTGGGCATGCAAGAGGGCCAGCAGTAGTAAATCTGGCCATGGGAGATTAGTCTCTTGGTGGAACTTAACCAGGGTTTCTTTGAGGGTGCGATTCATCCACTCTACTCTCCCTGAGCTCTGGGGTCGGTAAGCAGTGTGCAGTTTCCAGGTAATGTTGAGGGACTTTGTCAGGGTTTATATAATGTCTGCCACAAATGCAGGTCCATTATCACTGTGTATGGTTAAGGGCAGACCAAACTGAGGCACAATCTCCCGTAGAAGAGCTTTGGCCACCTTGCGACTTTGTTCCGTTCTGGTTGGGAATGCTTTGACCCATCCCAAATATGCACAGATGATTACAAGAAGGTACCTGAACCCTTTATTTTGTTGTATGTGAGTAAAGTCCACCTCTAAGTCTTTGACAGGGGCGGCCCCCATCCTTTGTGTCCCACCCAGGCGGGGGCCGTGGGGCCGACCAAGCATTGTTTTTGGCACACGTTACACACTGGTCGCTGACAGCTCAGCATAATGCCTGCAGCTGGCTGGTACAGTAGTTCTTTTTGAGGAGGGCCTCTAGTGCAGTTTTCCCTAGGTGTGTGAGTTGGTGATATTCCTTCACTAGGTGTTTTCACAAAGATGACAGGACACAGATGTGCCCATTTGGCATGACCCACCATCCCTCTTTGCTTAGTGTGTCCCCTCTGTCGAGGCCCAATTCTTTCTTCATTTGTGTACAGGGGCAGGGAGGCTTCCCTCTGGGGTGCAAGAGTCATAGTGTAGGTAGGAGCTTCGCCTGGAACACCACAGGCGGCCGCTCTGGCTGTTTTGTCGGCCAGGCAATTTCCTTGAGTTATGGGGTCATCTCCTTTCTGATGTCCCTTACAGTGTAGGAAAGCTACCTTGTCTGACAGCCATATGGCCTCAAGAAGCTTTAGTATTTCTTCCTTGTTTTTGATCATTTTCCCTGCAGCACTAAGGAGGCCTCTTTCTTTATAGATGGCCCCATGTACACGCACGGTAGAGAAGGCATACCAGGAATCAGTGTAGATGTTAACTCATTTACCTTTGCTAAGGATGAGGGCTCAGGTTAAGCTGTACAGTTCAGCTCGTTGTGCTGACCACCCTTCCAGCAAGGCCTTGGCTTCCAGAACTTTGGTGGTTGTGGTTACCACATATACTGCTCCTCAGCTGCCCTCTTGTAAATAGCTGCTCCCATCACCAAACATGGTGATCTCTGGACTTGTTACAGCCTCGTCTTGGAGGTCCGGGTGGCTGGCATAGACTTCATCCGCTACTTTGGAAGAGTCATGGTCGGGTTTTCCCTCCTCTGTGGGAAGGAAGGTGGCCGGGTTTAGTGTTCTTACTGTTTCAAGAGTGACCCTTGGGTTTTCATAGAGAAGGCCTTGGTCTTGTGTCAGCCGAGAATTGGAGAGGAAAAGATATCCTTGGGTGTTCATGAGGGACATGACCACATGTGGGACCTTAACATTAAGTGTTTGTCCCAGTATGAGTTTGTCTGCCTCCTTGATGAACAGGACTGTGGCTGCCAGCCCTCTGAGGCACGGTGGCCATCCTGCAGCCACAGGATCAAGTTTTTTTGACAGGTAGGCCCCTGGCCGTTGCCAAGGCCCCATGCTCTGAGTGAGCACTCCATGGGCTATTTTGTCCTTTTTACGTATGAAGAGGTTAAAGGGCCTTTCTAAGTCAGGCAAACCCAGGCCTGGGGCTCGTCCCAGAGCCAACTTTATTTCTGTGAAAGCATCCCTTGCCTCCTCAGTCCATGCAAGGGGCTCCCGGTCTGGCCCTCCCAACAGGTCATGGAGGGGCCTTGCTATGGCTGAGAATCCGGGAATCCAAATGCGACAGAACCTTGTGGCCCCTAAAAATTCACACAAACCTCATTTTGTTTGGGGCTGTGGCAGTGTGTTCCTTTCCAGTCCCAGTTCTCTTTCTCCTTTTGAGAGGAGGAAGCCTAAGTATTGGACCTGCTGCTGACAAATGTGTGCCTTTTTCCAAGAGGCCCGGTACCCCGAGTAGGATAGGAGCTGCAGGAGGGCCTTGGTACCTTTCTTCTTGGGCCTTCTTGGGTGTTGCTGGCAAGGAGGAGGTCGTCTACATATTGGAGGAGGACACACCCTGTGGTTTCCCTTGGAAAGTCAGCGAGGTCTGCAGCTAGTGCTTCCCCCAAAAGAGTGGGCAAGTTCTTGAAGTCTTGGGAAAGTCATGTCCAGGTCAGCGGCATCTGGTGCCCTGTAATGGGCTCAGTCCATTCAAAGGCAAACAGTGGTTGAATTTGAGGAGCCAGGCGGAGGCAGAAGAAAGCATCCTTTAGGATGAGGCATGCAAACCATATGGCTAACTCCAGAATTTGGCTGAGGAGAGTATATGGGCTCGGAACCACTGGCTGTAAGGAAATAGTCACTTTGTTAATGGCCCTCAAATCCTGTACTGGTCTGTATCCTCCTCCTGGTTTCTTGACTGGCAAGAGCAGGGTATTCCAAGCCAATTGGCCCTCAGTTAGAATACCTGCTTCTCTGAGCTTGGTCAGGTGCTCTTGTATACCCATTCTAGCCTCGAGTGGAAGGGGGTATTACCTTTGTCTCTGAGGTTGGGCTCCAGGGATCAGGTCAACAATGATGGGGTCCCGACTTCAAGCTAGTCCAGGTGGGTTATCTTCAGCCCATACAGAGGGGAATGTAAGCCTGAATTCTGAGGGGCTACAGGGTAGGGCCTGTACTCAGAATAGTCTCCATTGGCAGGGTAATTGCCCTTGGCAGGGTAATTGCCCAGACCAGGGTTTCCTCCTACCTTGGGTTTAATTGGAGGCTAGTGTGTCCAGTGGGTTCAAAAGTTATCTGGGGCCCAAGCTTGTAGAGCAGACCCTGGCCCAGGAGAGGAATCGGGCAGTCAGGCAAGTAAGTCACTCATGCTGGACCTTGTGACCCCCAAGTTCACATTGTTGAGCTTGACAGAAGGGCTTTTGCATCGCCTGTGTCCCAGTAGCCCCAAGTATGGTTATCGTCTTTTGGCTGAAGGGTGCCACCGGGGAAGAAACAACCGAGTGTTCAGCCCCAGTGTCAACCATGAAAGTTATTGTTCAGCCCCCTACTTTCATTTCGACTGTGGTCTCATGGGGGTCAAGAGAGAAAGGGCCCAGTCCCCCTCAGTCTGATTCTATTCCAGCCAAACCAACGAGGTTCTTCGCCTCGAGGTTCCTCCCAATATTGGCTGGGTTTTGAGGGCCCCTTCCGATTCGGACATTCATTCTTCCAGTGTCCCTTCTCTTTGCACTATTGGTCCTTTGCTAAGGGGGCTCTGGGCCTCCCCCCTTTTGGTGATTGGGGTCTTCCTATCTTTGCAGTGTCTGTTTCTTTTAGTGCTGCTGTGAGAAGGGTGCCTTTCTTTTTTAGTCTTTGCTTCTCTTTCAGCTTCAACTTCTCTGTTCATGAAAATTTTACTGGTGACCTCTATCAGCTGAGTGATGTTCGTCCTGGTAAAGCCCTCCACCTTCCGGAGTTTTCTTCTGATATCTGGGGCAGCCTGTGCCACAAAAGAGGTATTTACCATTTGTTGATGACTTTCTGGTGCCTCGGAGTCAACCGGGGTGTATACACGGTATACTTCACATAATCTTTCATAGTAGTATCCGGGAGACTCCCCAGGTGCTATGTGACTGACGGTATTTTAGTCATGTTTGTGGGCTTTTGGGCTCCAGCTCTGATTCCCCGAAGGAGGGCTTCCTTGTGTCATCGGATGTGGGCTTTCCTTCTTCTGTGGTGAAATCCCAAGTTAGACATTCTTCAGGCATGGCAGCTTGAACCCAGATAGCAGGGTCATTGATCCCGGATGTGCGTGATCTTCTAGGTACTGTCATGTTTCTCTCGTTCTTCTTCTTTCTTCTGTATTAAATGGAGTATGGAGTAACTGTTGACAATCTTCCCAAGTCGGTCAGTGGGTCTGGAAGAGGGACTCCATCAAGTCGACCATTGCTTGTGGCTTTTCAGAGTATGATGGAGTGTTGTGTTTCCAATTGAGGAGGTCAGTTGTAGAGAAAGGTTGATAATACATCATGGAATGGCTGGGCTGGACTGTTCGATCCTAATTCTGTCTTTCAGGCTCTCTTGTCTCCCTTGTAGGTACTTGGAGAGCGTTAGGTCTGGGTCTGGGGTGCAATCTGGCTGCTGGCCTCTGTGGGGAGGAGGTTCTCTGGGTCCGAGAGGGGAGGAGAGGAGATGGGCAGTGGCAGCAGTGGTGGAGAGACAGACGGGGGAGGAGTTTCAAGCTCAGGGTCAGCGGGGAGGGAACCTGGTGAGTCATAAGGAGGCAGAAAGATGGGATCTTCTTCAGGGTCTCCTGCAAACACTAGGGGAGCAGTGGGTTTCTTCTTTGGCTCCCTGGGTGTGTCCCTGGATAAAGCAGCTAAAACCTTTGCCTGGCTCTGCTTGCTATGGATGAATTACACCCAAGGCAGAAGATTTCAGGCAATTTGAAGCCAGGAGTCAATGTATGGAAATTGATCAGGGTGACCTGGGTTCCCAGTGACTATTAGCCAAACCCGCTGCACTATTTGACCATCTAATGTCCCTTCTGGGGGCCATCCTACATTGAATATGGGCCATTCTAGTTCACAAAAGGTCCTTAACTTCCCCGGTGTCATTTTTCACCCCATAATCACCTGAAAATTCCTTTTAAAAATTTTTGAGCATGACCTCTAAAATCTTAGGCTTACTCGGTTCTGATCCCATTATTAATTCCTTTCTCGTGTTCAGTGTCACAGAGACAGACAAAGTGAAGCTATCCCCTCGGATGAGAAGACCAATTCGATACTCCACTGGTTGCATTCCCAAGGGAAACTTTAGGTGAGGCCTGGCCATAGTGGATTCAGCTTTGTGACTTGCAATCAGAGTCTGATCTGATGCTGCCCTGGACCTTATGCTTTTACCGCGACTCAGGAGAGCCCACTCAGACTCTGTCGACTTTTGGGGACCTTAAAGGTGCTCATCCGTGGAGCCACAAACTTGAACTCACCTGGCAAGCCTGGCTGAGCCGCACATTCTCACACACATACACATACACACACACACACACACACACACACACACACAAACACACACACACACACACACACACCAGAGGCTATTACATTCCCTCCTGCGAAATTTTCTACCTGTGAGACCACTAAGGTCTCCGGGGATTGATCAGGTCCCCCTTCCACCCTTTTGGGTGGGCCTGACTACTTTAGGGCCCTGGCCTTAGCGATTCTGATGTTGGGTCCAGGCCCTCACCTACCAGGTCTCTTTGAGTCCATCAGCAACAACAGAGCGGGGCTGGCCCAAGGTGACCAAATAGGAGACTGCCAAAATTCAGGCAGGGCGCAGCTTCTCCCTGGCGATTTCTTGCTCAGTCACCACCTCACTGTTCTTCCAAACCAGTGGCAACAGTGGGCCAGCACCTTTGGGTTTCCCGGTCAGGGAACCAAATATGTTACAGAACCAGGCTGGAATGCTGGTGGAAAAACCAAGCAGCACTCAGAGATCTTGATGGATCAGAGATTTATTTAACACCAGCGGGTCAGAGGAGACCATTTCTCCAAAGATTTGAATGCTGAATTCAAGTGGGGAGGACAACTATAGTTGTCAGCTTCCACATCTGTGGGGGTTTTCACGTGAGAGGCAAACAGGGCAGGAAGAACCCAGAAGAGGGGTCTCTAAGCTAGAGACCAGAGCTTGTTTTAGTCCCGACAGCCATCTTTGGCACAGTACTTTATATGTTTCTCCAACAAGATGTCCTACATCTTCTGAACTTCGAAGTACAGAAAAGAGGCATAACGGTAGACCCACTAGCTTCTTCAATTGGTCATGGAGCTTTTCATCTTTCAGAAACTATAGGATAGAAATTCATAATATGAGACTTTACAAGCCTTGGTACAACAATATTTTTGTTATTGGAATTGGGTACAGATTTTCTTGCAAGTCTTAATCCCTTCACAGGTCTTTGACCATCAACTCACTGCTAGAAGGCAGGAAGCTGAGTCAGTCCAGAACCAGTTGTTTGAGCCAACTGACTCACAGATTGGCCAGTCCCTGGGAAAAATCATGCCTACCACAAAAAGGGCCATTGGACATGGTATGGAAAAACAAAAAAAAAGCAGTGAAATGATTGTTTTTTTTCTTCCTTTCTGGCTTCAAGCTGTTGTTTTGTTGCTCAATATTCAGCCTGACAAGGCCTTGGTAAAAATAAGTCGGATGTTAGAAAATATAACTGAAGAAATTATCACATATTTGAGTTGGATGGAAATGTATAGGCAATCAACGTCAACCCTCTCCCCTAAATCAGAAATCTCTTCTGGACATGCAGTTCTTTTTCCTTTTTGGCATCTTCTGAGCATCTGCTTGGTTCCAGGAATTAAGAAAGGCAGTGTGGCTAAGGAAGTGAACCACCGAGTTCTTGTCCTGGAGAAGTTCCCCGTGTAGATGTGGAAAGAGGGAGGTGAAAAGGTAATTACTGTAAAATCACCATGTAGGTGTGGAAAGAGGCAGGTAAACAGGTAACTACTATAAAATCTTGGGAAGTCAAGTTCAAGATACTCAGTTCAGGCTGGGCCATCAAGATGATCTGGGCAGCCTTCCTCAGGTAGGCTGGATGTTGATAGATGTGTAGAAATTTTCTCTTATCCAGCTGAAGAGGTTTCCCAAACAGCCTCTGCTCAATCATTTCTCATGAGGAAAACCTTCCTCCTTCTCCAGTAGTTAGCCATGTGGATACAGTTGTTGGAAAACTTCTTGAACCTAAATATGCCTCTCTTGTCCCTAGTTCTGTGTTTTGGAAAGATCCTTTCCTTTTCATAGAATCCCATCAGCTGCTTGAAGACAGCCCTTATGCCCCCTCTTGTCAAAAGAAACATCTTTTAATTACTCCTCATATAACTTAATATCTAGTTCCTTTATCTTTCTGGTCACCCTTTGTTGGTAAAAAGGGCCTGTACGAAGCACTTTTCTTACTATCTCCATCCTCACAGCAAATCCTTTGAGAGACTATTTTTATCCCATTTGCGAAGGAGAAAATGAAGACTCAGAAAGTAACCCACCCAAAGGAACACACCTCGCTTTTAGCTGTGAATAATAATGCTGCCTCCTAGATTCCCACTGATGTCATTAAAACAATTAGAGATAAAGACCTGATATACCCTTTACTACCTTTTAGCCAAGGAAAAGTATGATATCAAAAAGTAGGATGCCCTCGAGCCAATTAAGAAAATGAAGTCAAACCCCTACCTCTGACTGTGTTTGGTTTGGACCATCAAGTGGTGTTCCAAGCAGGGAGGACAGTGTTTTGGTAGAAGCGTGATATCACTGTTATGTGTACACGGAACCCATCGTCTGAAGCATGAGGCATAAGTCGCAGCTGTAATTGTGCCTGATAAACACAGCACAGCACATACTGAGCCCCTCGTCACATCTGCCACATCCTTGCAAGCTAAGACCCCCAAAGTGTGGGACTCTGCAGGCCCATGCCTACGTCCCTGTCTTCCTGTCTTTATGTGTTTTTATGTTTCTTCACCTCTGCCCTTTATTCTAAAAAAATGTAAAGGATTGCTCACATATTTTATGAGAAATCATACTGTAGACCATAGCATAGATGGTGCCTACCAGGGGACATTTGACAAGGTCCAGGGACATTTTTGCTAGTCATACCTGGCGGTGAGGGGGTCCGTGCTACTGGCGTCGAGTAGGTGGAGGCCAGGGATGCTATGAAACATCCTACAGTGCACAGGACAGCCCCCAACAGTGTAGAATGATCCAGCCTCCAATGTCGTTGGAGGCTGAGACACTGGCCGCAGATACATTAGCTCTTCTGCCTCATACTCTATCCACTTTCCTCTTCTCCTTTTTCCCTTCTTCCCTTTGCTTTTCTCTTTCTCATTCTTGTCCTCTCTTTCATTCAACATCTTTCCCCTTTCAGTGATGGATAAAAGGCATTTTTTCCTCACTGAGCAAACATGATGCCTAAAAATTCAAATGGCAGTAGTTGCCAGAGGCAAACAACATGGCGGCACTTAGGATTCCAGGGCTTGTTCAAGTGGGATGCCTACAAATGCTTCTTCCTCTGAGCTTTAGACCTGCTCGAGTTTGCAAACCAATGATCCCTAATAGGCAACACTAATCTTGTGTCTGGACAGATAAGAATCCAGTTACCTGGAAAGACTCAATGTTCCCCAGTCCCAAGGATCTATCTCCTGCACTAGTTAGGCACAATACCATAAATGATCATTAGATTAATGAGGACTGTGTTAGTCTACTCGGACTGCCATAGCAAAGTGGCACAAACAACACACATTTATGTTCTTGCAGTTCCGGAAGCTGGAAGTCTGGGATCAAAGTGTCTGCAGGGTTATTTCTTCTGAGACCTCTCTCCTTGGTTTATAGATGGACGTCTTCTCGTTGTGTCCTCACACCATGCTGCTTGTGTGTTTATGTGTGTCCTAATCTCCAATTCTGTTTTATTTTCTTAGTTTGTCCGTCTTTATCAAGGTATACTTCGCACATAAACATGGTATATATTTAGGGTTCACAACATCATCTTTTGATATATGAAGACATGCAAAATGACCACCACAGTCAAGGTATTTCACACATCCATCACTTGTTCTTTTTTTATTAAAAAAATTTTTTTATGTTTTATTTATTTTTGAAAGCAAGAGAGACAGAGCCCGACACAGGGCTCGAACTCACAGATGGTGAGATCATAACCTGAGCTGAAGTCGGATGCTTATCCGACTGAGCCACCCAAGTGCCCCTCCACCACTTGTTCTTAAAAGGATGCCAAGTGCATTGGATTAGGCCCCACCCTAGTGACCTTATTTAACCTTAATTTTCTCTTTAAAGGCCAAATATAGTCACGTTCTGACATGCCAGGCACTAGAGCTTCAACATATGAATTTTGGCCAGGTGACATAATTCAGCTTCCAACAAGGACGCTGGCACTTAAGTTGACCCCTTGCTAAATTGCAGATGCTCCCCTTGTATGCTAATATTTCCATCAACTGACAGCTATGTTGATGCATAAATACTAAAATCGATCACCAAGTCATTTTAATTGAAATTCCAAAATACCTTTGAAATGGGTTGTTGTGTGCCCCCCCAAATTTGTATGTTGAAGTTCTAACCCCAGTACCTCAGAATGAGTCCTTGTTGGGAAATAAGGTCTTTGCAGATGTAATTAGTTGAGATACAGTGATGCAGGAGTAGGGTGGTGGTGGGAGGGTCTAATCCAGTATCACTGGTGTCCTTGTAAAAAGAGGAAGTTTGGACACATAGACATGCCCAGAGGAGAGACCACGTGAAGAGACACAGAGAAAATGCGCTGTTAAGATAAAAGCAGAGGTTGGGATGATGTGGCACAAGCCAAAGAGTAGCAAAGATGAGCTGCAAACCAGCAGGAGCTGGGAAAGAGGCACAGAAGAGATCTATCCCTCACGGCCCTCCGTAAAAGCCAGCCCTGCTCCCTCCTTGGCCTCAGAATTCTAGCCTCCAGAAATTGTGAGATAGTAACTTTGTGTTTTTTAAGTCACCCAGTGTTGTCCTTGGTTACGGCAGCCCTAGCAAGCAAATACAGCTCCCCTCCTCTATGCGCATCCCTACAGCCAAAATTGACGTTTCATCTTTCATTGCTCAGCTGGCCTCTCACACTCAACTTCAAGCACTGGGGCCACTATAAGACTAACACCCTGTCTTTCCATCCATTCTCCACCCATCTGCCCAGGGATCTTTCTGTAATTCAAGTGTCCCCTTGTAAGGAATCTTCACCATTACCCTTAGGATGCCAGCCAAGATCCACCCAGCCCAACATACAAGTCCATTAATACTGTCAGTTCTCTTCCCCGAGCATCCTCTATCCAATTTTCAGATCTCAGAAGTGTCTTCTTAGGGGTCAGCATTCATTTGGACATGAAATGAATGGCCCACTCTCAGGAGTCTGAGTGACCATCAGGAAGCTATCCAACCAGGAACTGTTTACATCTGTCTTTAAGATTGGAGATCACCAGGGTCCTCTAAGAAGACTTCACTCTCCACTCAGTGTGTGTATTTGGGATAAGAAACCCTCTCATCTGGTTTCAGCTCTTGGTCAGTGCACTTGACAATCCAGCCCTTGTCATCTCCTTGGTGGTCCATCCAAGATGGTCCCCACTGATGGAATCCAGCTAAGGCTATAGCTCACTCATAAAAGTGTTTCTATGATTGCATTTCTCTCTCTCTTTTTTTTCTTGCTGCTGATTCTAAGCACGAATAATTGGCTTCATTATGCTGGGTTAGGAGGATGCCTTTCCACAGAAAATTACCCACAGCAAATAAAAACAATTCCATATGGCAGCCCCATTCACTGCGAGACTAGTTAAACCTTGACCCACACAGTTTGCGCTAGCGTTTCGTCTTTCTTGTCGTCTTGGCTGTTTGCCAGCATGTTGGTGTTCTGTGTCCTCAGTGACAAACTCAATCTAGAAAATTCTTTGCAGGGCTCCCTCTATCCCTAGACTTCTAGCAGTTCTTCCTATTGTGTCCTCAGGGCAGACTCTGAACCTCATGTACACTTCTCCTGGAAACCATTCGATATTCAATAAATATTTATAAAACACCTACAGTGTGGTATGCCCAGCACTCTGTAGAGCCCCAGAAATGCTATACCTCTATCAAAAATGAGGCTTTTGACTCATTGCTGAGTGGGTTTGTGCCTTCAGTGTTTTTTCAAGTTGTGAGTACGAGTTGTTCTAGAATGATCCCGTTTGTCTCCCTGTGTGATGCCGACCGAGGATGTTCCAGATACCAACCAGGACGGTTCCAGGTAGTGCCTGCTCTCAGAGAAGCAGTCTCTGGCTGCCTGTAACCGAGATGGTGCACGAGCAAGAACTAAACCTCTGGTTAGAAGCCTCTGAGACTTTGGAGTCTCCTGTTTCCATGGCAGAGCCTAGACTGTCCTGACTGATGTAGAGAATTCAATATGGTTGTGTAAGTAGAATGCTTGGGGATACCTGACAGGCAGGAAGTGCTCCAGCACTGTTCACACTATTCACAAAGCACGCAGTCAAGTAGAGATGATGTCAATGCTACATTATCTGTGTGCAGCCATTCAACTGCAATGTTACATTTGGATGTGTTCTGGAAGATCCCACAGGTGTAGACACTTGATCAAGTTAGCTCTGTGGCACTTGCTTCCACCTAATGTATTGTTTTGTCTGAAATTAAGCCCTCTAGCTTGTCTTGAACTTATTTAGTAGAACGTCAATGGAAGTACTTTATTATGTGGGGTTGGCCTTAAAAGAATGTCGATAATCTCTATGGCGCCCTTTAGAAGAGAGGTCATTTCCTTTCATCACGATGGGGGCAGAGGGAAGGTGCACAGACAGTGCAAACCAGGGGTGGGGATGGGGGGTGTCCTAGATGTAGAGGCTCCTTGCTCTAATGGCTGGGGGAAATGGCTTTGGAGTCAGAGAGACCTTTGTTCAGAATGGACTCTGCTGCTTTCTGGCTCAGTGAACCTAGGGGGGCTGGCTAACCTCTTGCCACCACTGCTTCCCTTGCAAGAAACAGAGGAAAGAATAGTGCCTCTCTCGAAGAACTGTCGCAAGAATTAAATGAGATAATGCACATAAAACGCTTGGCAAAGGACTGGCGTGTAGTAGGCTCCCAATAAATGGTTGCTGTTATTCTTATAGCAAGTTGCAGCTCAAACTGCATTTTTCTGCCAAATACTCTACAGAACCCCTTGAACTGTGAAGTTCCTATTATAACAGGAAGGGGGGAAGAAAGAAAGAAAACAGCGACGTCGATGTTGAGATGGGAAAGTGGAGATAATTTTTCTGTTATCCGTTTCCCGCCTCTTAGTCTCCCTGACAGAAGGGCTATAGGGAGAGGGAAAGAAGTCACTTAACCTTGAACTGTGCCTGAGAACTCCATCTACAGCTACAGAATCAGCAGGACAACAAAAACAGCTCTAATTTCATTGTTTCTTCGAGGTCTTCAGGTTGCTTAAGAATTTTTCGTTGGGAGAAAACAAATGAGGAAATCAACAGCAGCAGAGATGCTTAAATTGGTTTTTCCAAGGTAATGCTGATCCAGAATGGAAATCAGGACAAGAGAAAGCCAAAACTGTTTTTCATGTTGATGCAAATGAGTGATTCTCTTGGAACAGAGTTTGTGTGGATGTCATGAGGTTTTTACTTGCCACTGGTTGCCTGAGATAGGAGTTTCCTTCAACCCAGAAGGATAAAGGAGAGACTCAGTTCCGAGACAGGGGTCACAGCCTCACAGCCTCCAGGATCTAAGGCAGAGGACTCCAAGCAGTGACCCGAAGGCTAATTCTGGCCCACATCTGATTGTATAAATGCATTTTAATTGTGACGCTGCCACACCTCTTTGTTTGCACATCGTCTGTGACCGCTTTCTCGTTACAGTATTCAAGAGAAAGCGCTGCAGTGGGTGACCTGATGGCCTGCCAAGTCTAGAATGTTTACTACCTGGCCCTTTAGGGAAGTTTGCCAAGCTCTTAAGAGGGAAAACCTCACTCCTTCCATGTATCTCCTTCACCCTCACTACTCTGAGAAAACACTGATACCAGATGTGTGGGTTGTCCACACGTGAAACGATTCTGTGGCACCAGCTATGTGTCCTACAATTTAACTCATTTCTGACATAACTACTTGGAGAGGTTGGATTGCACAGGTGAAGGGCTCAGTCCCATGAGCTGCGGCCCCCTCCCCCTGGCTTCCGATGCCAGTCTCAAACCTGGGTTTTTGCCTCTGCTTCTGACCAACTAGCTATCAATTGGAGGTTCCCATGACTCCCCACCTTGGGTTTGATTAATTTGCCCCTGGAACTCAGAGACTGCACTGTTGCCTTCTTTATGCAGAGGATATGGTCTAAAACTGGAATGCCTGAAACCACAGATAGTACCAAACCCTATGTATACTGTGCTTTTCCTACACATACACACCTATGATAAAGTTTAATTTGCAAACTAGGCACCGTCAGAGATGAATAACAATAGCTAGTGATAAAACAGAACAATTATAATATCTTACTGTACTGTGCTCACCCTTCTTGGGCTGATGATGTGAGATGATAAAATGCCTTCCTGACAGGGTGCCTGGGTGACTCAGTCAGCTGAGTGTCCAATTTCAGTGCAGGTCACGATCTCATGGTTCGTGAGTTCGAGCCCCACATTGGGCTTTCTGCTGTCAGCACAGAGCCTGCTTTGGATCCTCTGTCTCCCTCTCTCTGCCCCTCCCCTGCTCACACTCGCTCTCTCAAAAAGAAATAAAACCCTTAAAAAAATGCCTTTATGATGGGATGAAATGAGGCAGATGAGGTACACGCTGTGGTGTAGCACTGGGTTACTACCAACCTGACAAGATGGCAGAAGGATCCTTTGCTTCCAAACCATGAATAAGGGATGGGACTAGTGTCCTTGCATTTACCGGTTTATTACAAGTGATATGGTAAAGGATACAAGTGAACCATCAGGAGAAGAGATAGATAAAGGTGAGGTCCAAGGGTCCCATATGCCAGAGTTTCTGTCCCCATGGGCAGCATTAGGGTGCTCCACCCTCCTGGCACGTGGATGTAGTCACCAACATGGAAGCTCACCAAATCTTGCTCAAGAGGTTTTGTTACCTTTTTTTTTTTAACGTTACTCAGTTTTGAGAGACAGAGCCAGAGTGCAAGCAGGGGAGGGGCAACGAAAGAGGAGACAGAGAATCCGAAGCAGGCTCTGGGCTCTGAGCTGTCAACACAGAACCCAATGCGGGGTTTAAACCCATGAGCCCAGACGTGGGCTGAAGTCAGCGGCTTAGCCAACTGAGACACCCAGGTGCCCCTCAAGAATTTTTATAGAGCTTAACCTGGCACTTCCTTCCCTTTTTGCTTCCCTGAGGGTTATGGGTGGGGTTGAAAGTTCCAGTCCTCTAATCACTTGGTCTTTCTAGTAGACAGAGGCTCTCAGAGGCCCCACACTGGTCTCATTAGCATAAACTCTGGTGTGCTCAGAAGGGGCTCTTTAGGGGTGCCTGGGTGGCTCAGTTGGTTAAGCATCTGACTCTTGATTTTGATTCGGGTCATGATGTCACGGTTTGTGAGTTTGAGCCAAGGGTCAGGCTCTGCACTAACATCACAGAGCCTGCTTGGGATTCTCTCTCTCTCCCCTTCTCTGTGCCCCTTCCCCACTCATTCTATTTTCTCTCTCTCTCTCTCTCTCTCTCTCTCTCTCAAAGTAGATAAATAAACTTTAACAAAAAAGGTGGGAGGGCTCCTTATGAATAACAAAAGACACTCCTGTCTCTCAGGCAATTCCAAGGGTTTTAGGAGATAAGTGCTGGGAACTGGGGACAAGAACCAAATGTTTTTCTTATATACCACCACCCTGGCCTAAGCCAAGACCAATTAGGGACTTCTTTTGACAGAATGTGACTGGGACTAAAGGAGTAATGATGTCTGTTACCAAGTGTTGTGTGATTCATTATTTCTAGTTTTGTCATCGTCCCCATTGGCTTCTGTTACTGTTGCCTTGGAAGAAGGCTGAAGTCTTTGGCACTGATTCAGAAAAGACAATGCAGAAAAGCATGGAAGCCAGTGATGTGGCCAGAGGTGACCAAAACCAAGGCAACACTGGAGTAGTAAATGAGAAGGGACTGGCAACAATGAAGTGATTGAATTCTGGAACACTTGGATTCACTTTGTACAAGTTTATTGAGTGCCAGCTATGTGCTGAGCCCTGGGACAGACTGCTTATTAGTGAAGTACTCAGGAGAGGGGTGGATCTCTTGCAGTTACACAGAATGGGGTTATGTGATAGGCAAGATTCTAACATGCCCCCCCCCCCCGGATTCCTGCCCTCCTGCCCCATAAATCCTCTATATAATCCCCTCCGTTTGAGAGTGGGTGGGCCTCATGTATATGGTTACATGATTAGGTCACTCATCACTTGACTTCAAGTTCATCAAATGAGAGAGAGCATCTGGGTAAGCCTGACCTAATCAGGTGAGTCTTGAAAAAAGACAGGGCTCTTTCCGTAAAGAGAGTCAAAACAGGAGAAGGACTCAGTGTGCCCTTACTGGCTTAAATATGGGGAGACAGGTGGTGAGGAATGGAGGTGGCCTCTTGGCACTGGGAGCAGCCCTTGGCTGCAAGGCAAGGAAATAAACATGGCAGTCTTACAGTTGCAAGGAACTGAATTCAGCCAACAGTCTGAGCTTGGAAGTCACTTCATACCCAGAGCCTCCAGAGTGGAACACAGCTAAGCCAACACCTTGTTTCAGCCTCATGAGACCTTGAGCAGACAACTCAGCCATACCATGCATGGACTTTGTTTTCAGTGCCTATGATAACTTGTTGTGTAGAACCAACACAGGGGAAATAGGTTGTTTTGAGTATTAAATGAAAGGCTGGTGCCACAAAGCTGAAGAACTTAGAGATGATTTGGGTAAATGCTGAGTCTCTCTTGGAGATGCTGAAAACAGATCTGGAGGATATAAAACACAATTTAACAATGAGTATCTTTGGGGGAAGGGTAGATTGTATGGGGTTATTTCTTCCCTTTGCTTTTCTCTCCCTTTGAATATGTCTCACTTTTGTAACAAGACAAAAATAAAGAAAACAATGTCCAGGTAAACACAAGACAGATGTCAGGTGGACAGAGCCCGGTGGTGTCTCTGCAGAGTGAGTACACAAAAATTTCTGCACTGCCTGGCAGATCAAAGCTTCGTTCGCCTCAGGCAAACATTTGAATATCTGAGCCCCGTCAGCTCATGGATGCTGTTCAGAGAAGATACTCAGAGCAATATCTTGGACTTGATGGAGCGCTCTCATTTCAGGGGTAAGAGAACTGGTTCTGGAGAGACTAAATTATTTACTCAAGGCCACACAACAGATTCACAGTAAGTTAGGATAGGAGCCCACACTCGCCAACTTCAAGTCCTGGACACCATCCTCTTTACTCCAGAGTTACCATAAGAACATTTGATTTTAGAGCTGGCAGGAAGCTTCCTGCTCATCTGGAGTGAGACCCTCACCAGACAGATGAGGAAACAGAGACATGGGACCCATGAAATGATCGTGCTAAGAACCCTGGACAGATAGTGGAAGTTACAGGGTGAGAATTCAAACTTCACTCTGCAATCCAGTTGTCTTATATCAACCGTTTCCAAGGTGGTTTTCTCCAGTCTACTGGAATATTCACATTAAGAAACCCCATTTTATTCATTGATTCATTCATTCATTCACTTACTCACTCACCTGACTCTTCTGGTGGGGAGTAACACACCTGTGCCCCTTGCATTGTGCTTTCGCCTGAGGATATATGTTATATGCACCCCCCCCCCCCAAATTTGGAGGCTCCCTGTACCTCAGCGATGGTTCTAGGGGAACATGTGCATAATGCATTTGAGTGTGACATCAAAGGCCACATTTTACTAGTGGGTGGGTCTGTGTCCTTGACGAGTACCCTCTCCTGGGGACCCTTTCCTATGGCCTCCACAGAAAGGCCAACCAAGCAATACCAGCTCAGACCTGGCTCTGCAGATGCAGTCCTGTTAGAAAATAGAGTAAGCAAAAAAAAAAAACCCACGTGAAAGTTGGGAACCCACATGGGCATTCCTATGCTTGTCGGGCATTTCAGTTTTTTTCCCTGCCTCCTGCCGATCAGACATTTCTTTCAGTGTGACTGGAAAGGATCTGCTCCAACCTGGGATTTGTTTATGCAGATGCCCCAAGGCAACTGACGAAGTGGAAAACATGACCCATGAGAGATTTTATGAGATTTCAGGCAAGAGTTGTGTAGTAGAATGGGCTGGAAGAAAGGGAAGAGAACTATTTGCTCATACACACTGCATGGCACACATTGCCCTGGGTCCTTTGACATACCCCAAGATAATATAAATTAAAATGTACTGAATGTTTACTGTGTTCATTGGACGAAGTTCACGGAGCCCAAGGATGGCACATCAGAATTGTGTGGAGTTCAGAAAGAGCATCACCTGGCACAGTCCGTGAATGTTGAGCTCCAACCAAATTTATGTCATCTCGGAAGGGAAAGGTTCACTTCCAAGTGCTCTCTAGGTTTGCATTAATTGGTGCCAGTTTAATCAGCATTGAAAATGGTGTGGAAACAGACTCTGTCCTTGCCTGGTGTGTGGGAAGAATAGAGAGTGGATCACTGCTTTTCCCTGAAGCAAATCTGAGCTTGTTGGCTTGGAGTAGCCATAACACCATCTTGTGAGCAGACTCAGTGTCTGTCTGAGACGATTTCACAGTGTTTGTCATCTGCAGGACCTCAGTTGTTCCCAGACAAGGCTGACTATGATACATCCTGATGCTGGAGAGGAAATGAGTGTGGGGGTGGGGGTCAGGGACAGTTCACCACACCAGTGCATTTCTTGGGGGTAATTCCAATTTCTTGAGATCTCCAATCCCATCTTTCCCCCATCCCTCTCTCTTTCCATTGTGGCCATACTTTTATTGGTTTCTCTAGTGAAACACCCTTTCTCTTATTTCGGTGCATCTGGAACAACTCTTTCTCCTACATGGAGTATTTCTACCCTCCCTAACATCACTTCTTCCACAAATGATCTGTGCTGACACAAGCTGCTTCCAGGCTCAGGTAAAATGTCACTTCTTCAGGGGAAGTCATTTCGGACTCCTTCATCCCCTAAGATTAGCTTAGATCCTGTGGCATGTTCCCTCCTCACCTCCAGGCTTCCCTCCTAGGCTCCGTGAGGGGAGCGTCACCTCTCCCTGCTTAGCTAAATATCCCACATGACCCATGGTGAAAAGCACACAATGGACCCAGAGTCACCACCTGTTGAGTGAGTTTTGCATCACGTTCTTATCAACAGTGGTAGGGATAGTGTGGCTTTCAGTAAACATTCACAGGATAAAACAGAACAGAGGTTAACAGCTCTTCCTAGTGGGCCAGATCCAGCCTGCCCCTTGGTTTTATTGGAAGTGGTTTTATTGGAACACAGTGATGACCATTTGTTTATGGGATAGTCTATGGCTTATCTTGTGCTACAAAAGCAGACTTGGGTAGCTGCAGCAAAGACTATTTACTCTGGCCAATTCCTGGTCTAGATTTTTTTTTTTTTCAAGTACAAAAAGAGATAGAAAGTAAATAACCACTCTCAAATGCTTCCTCTCCTTCTGGTTACTGAATCCCTTCCTATAACCACATTCAGTCTTCTCATTAATCTTTAAACTCCTGAGTTCCATGCCTTACACACTAAAAATGGCTAGAGTTTAAAAATTTTAAATGTTTAGGAGAAAATAATTGCATCTCGGGCCAAAAGTCATTCAGAAACATTTCTAACTTTGAGATTTCTTCCACCCTCTGCTTCTTCCCTGCCTAATTAAATTTACTAACTTCCAAGGCACAGATCAAATTTTCCTCTTCCTGGAGGCCCTTCACTTCTTTCGGGCTCTCAGAATGCCTCTTCCTCTGAGGTTATTCCTATAAAACTTAATGCATGAGCCATTTATTTGTGGTTCCCTGGTGACAGCTTTTATGTTGCCTTATGCCATTATTTAATGTATATTAATTTTATTTTCCCAATTAGAAGCTAAACCCCTGAGGGTGAGGTCATTAAGTACAAAGCTTGAACTAAAACTGTTATCAAATGTAATTTGTGTCTTCATGATCCAGCTTGTACACATGGGCTTATAGAAGATTGAAGATCCACATTTCTCTAGTTTTTCTTTGACTACTCAGAAAGAGCCACCAAGCCCCCTCGGGTACATCTGGGAATCTCCCAAGGCTGGTCTCATTTGTGCTCATTAACCAGGCTGTCAGCAGAATGCTGTGTGGTATGCAATGTGTTCCTTCTCTTTGGCTCTGCCCTTTGCTGTGGATTCTGCCTCTTGGGTTGGGCAGATGTCTCAGTGGGACCATGCCAAGTGTACTGTCTCCTGTGTTCTTAAGGTTGGTTTGAGACTTGCAGGACTTAAGATGCTAGAGACATATTTTATGTCTTTGGGGTCATGCAGAAGGTAAATAGAATCATCCATCCCCTCCTGCGGTTCTCCAGGGCTCAGACAGGAGTCTCTGGGGCTGGTTGGGGGATCCAAGCTGACTCTTTGTTATGTACTTCATTTCTACTGTGATAGTGGGTCTCCAAAGATGTCTTACCCCCAAGAACCTCACTTTCTCATATCCATGCCTTTAAATAGTCTCCCACAGTGAATCTGGGCTGGCCCTGTCTAACTAATAGAACATACCAAAAATAATGCATGACTTCCAAAGCTAGGTTCAAGGAGGGTTTGCAGTGTTATAGCAAATACTCAGTGCCCAGGAAGAGACAAGTGACAGTCACTCAGGGAATCAGAAAAGACTGTTTAGTTTGCACTGGTGCCGGCCCAGCAGAGTCACCTCCAAAAGTTGAGCCCCGAGTCCTGGTGTGGGCCTTCTTTTATGCTTGGCTAGCTTCTGGGTACTTGGAAACGTTCTATTGGCTACACAGGGCAGGGTGGGGTTGGGAGGGTTACTATTGGTTGTGCTATGCAGGCAGTTGGCTCATGCAAGAGGCAAGCAAGATTACAGAAGCCAAAAGCATCTGGCTGCCCCCCCCCCATCTTTTTTTAATCTGCTTTTGCCAGCTTTCCTTCTCAGCAACTTCTACCTTGAACACTTGCTCCAGGGGAAGTCAGCTATCATTTAACTAGATTGAATATCTTGAGGACCACCCTATTGAGAGGAAGCCCAAGCTGGTCATATGGAGGAAAGCAACTGCCAGTAGCCCCCAAATGTCTCAGCCATCTCATCCCAAGCACCCGGCTTGTGAGGTACTCATCTGGAACATTCCAATTTCAGCAGGTGCCCCGTGGTGAAGAATTTAGGCCCCACATACATCCCCAGGTGAGCCATTCCTGCCATCTCTAGACAGATTATACCAGACACTGTGGAACATGGACATACAAGGAAGGACAAACTATCCTTTCATGTGCTTTCAAATTTTCGACCTGCAGTCGTGAGCATATTAAAATGGCTGTGCCGTTTTGCCACTAAGTTTGGATCTGTTGTGTTACGCGGCAATAAAAAACTGGAACACCTCTTTCTACTTCTTTTCTTGAAGGATCATTGCTAAAAAAAAGATATGTGTAAGAGCAAATCAGACATGCCTAGACAAGGCATAGTCTCAGAGATAAATATAATTTAGTTTTAGGCTAGGGTCGCCACTCCAAAACATATCAGGTATCTGTTGAATGGATGAGTAAAGGAAGAAAAGAAGGAAGGGTTTAAAGAAGGAAGGGAGGAAGAATGACAGTGAGAGCCTCCTGGTTGCAGCAAGAAAAACACCAGATGGGGCTTCTGTATTTGGTGTAAACCTTCCTAAAGGTTGGACAGTGTTTGATAAATAAATTGAGTTTGATAAATAAGTCGTAATTACCATGTCAATAGGGCAACCCACCAAACCCTCCTCTCTCTGCTCTTAGGAATTAATCTGCCCATTGTCTCCAGTCCAAGGAAGCTGCAATGCAGTGTTCCTTGAGCTGGGGTGCCCCTGCATCCTCCCAGCACCCTGCACTGGTTGACTTTGCAGATGGTGACTCCCGAAATAACCTGTGAGGGTGAGGTCTGCCCTGTGTGTGTGATGCCCATGACCATGCCACTCAGTGAAGCTCCCTCTGGTTTAGGAACAGGGATGTGGTGATGTGAACAGGTTGAAAGAGACCAACAGACAAGACTTGCAGAAGGAAACCAAGACGCTAGGACTGGAGAAAACGGAGGAAGTAGCTTTGCCCCCAACTCTGACTACTTCCTAGTTCCCATCCAGTTCTTTGGAGTAACGCTCTTGCCCTTTCATGGACAGAATCAGTCTCCAGTTTTCTTTTTTCCCGCAAGAAACCTCCCGAATAACACAAGTGGCCAGTAGAGAAAGTTGGCTTCCATTTCACTTTATAAGTGCCTCCACCTCTGAATTCCCCCCATGACAAAACATGCCATAAAACGTGAAACATGTATCATTCCCTCCTTTGGGTGCCAACCATCTTTCAACACATTGTCATGAATCCTGCACTGTCCTCTAACCTCCTGAAATGACTGCTTCCATCCCCATCTTCTCCAGTTGCTACAGAGTGATGCAAGCGGTGATTTATTTAAAGGGAGCCTTAGGCAAGCACAAAGTTATAGCCCTAGTGACATTCTCCATGGCTGCCCGAAATTTTTGATAAACAGCCTTTCTCCAACGTACTCGATATTGGATTTGGATTTAAACATTTTCTTTTCTTCCAGAGCTAACCTAAGGGATTTTATCCCAATTCCTGTGGTTTCCAGGTTTCAGGGGGCTAAACTCAATGAGTCAAAGTGTTCCTGGGTGTCCCAGGTCCTACCATCATGAGATATGACATCACGTGATGGTTAAGAGGTGGACTCTGGAGGTGGGCTGCTTTGGTTTGAGTAGCTGCCCTCTTGCTTCTCAGCTGTATGGTCAGGGTTTAGGCAATTAAGCTTTCCAGTCTTGTTTTACCTTCTAAGGAGAGGGTGACAACTGTATTCACTTTGTGATGTTGAAAGACTCAAATAACTAATGCATAAAAGTGCAAGACTCTAAGTGAGCCTATGATGAAGTGCCAGGCCCTGTTGCTATCATTTGTATATATTTCTGCCTGCATTTAGCTCATCTCTTAACCTGGTGTGAATTTGCTTTATTATTATTAGTTTTCTACCTTTGGAGATTTTATTCACGTGTACATCATATATATATTATGTATATGTATGTGTATATAATATATATACACAAGGGTGCATAGGTCATAAGAGGGCAGAGCCGTGAGTTTTCACAAACTGATCACAGTCATGGAACCAGCCCCAGATCAAGAAACAGAACATCACCTGGACCCAAGAACATGACTCCCCCTCATACCTTCTTCTAGTCACTACTCCCTGAGGAGATGTGCTGTTCTGATTTCTAGTGCTATGGGTTGGTTTTGCCTGTTGTTCAATTTTACATAATCTCCTACTGTACTCATCTGTGTCTGGCTCACTTTGATCAATATTCGATTTGTATAATCCACCCATGTTGTCACATGTCTAGCAGCCCTTTATGTATGACATCCCACCCTGGGAATATACCATGGTTTGTGTAGCTGTTCTCTCGGTGATGGGTGTTCATGTCACCTGCAGTTTGGGAATGTCACGAAGAGTGCTGGACTCTCCTGAATGTGTCTTTGGGTGGACAGAGGCACGCGTTACTCTTGGCAATGGGATGGGTGGCTCTTAGAGGATGTGTGGCTTTAGTAGACAATGCCAAACAGTTTTTCAAAGCTGCTGTGCCACTTAACACTCCTGTTGCATGTGAGACCTCTACATGTTCCTCATTTCTGCCACTAGTATTTTCTGTCTTTTCCATACAAGCTGTTTGGGTAGGTGTGTTGGCTTCCCTTTTGAAAATCAGTTTGGCAAAGAGCAATGAAAAGGATGCTGTAGAAATAAATGAATGAATGAATGAATGAATGAATGAATGTGATTTGAGCCCCTACCTCTAATTTACATGTTCACTTCCTAGATGTGCGATGAAGGCATCATTTGACTTCTCCTTGCTTACTTCCTTGTGTTGAAAATGAGGCTAATAATGTCCCCAGGGAATTTATAGCCCTTGTTTCAAGGAATGCTGTGTGGGCATTTGTGAACTCCTACTCCATCCTGCTTTCAAGTCCATTTTCTCCCTGGATGCTAGAACTTACTCATCTGCTGGGGCTGTGCACCAATAACAAATTGTAATCATTAGGTCGAAGTAGTAATTTCTGTGGTTGGAAAGTCAGGGCTTAATGGGTCATGCTGGTCTCTCAACAGGACTTTTGAATATAAGATCGCAGCACTGAGAGGTGGTATAGGGTTTGTTTTCCTCCTATTTACTAAACTAAGAAGTGAAAGTAGAACCTGGTGATCATTTAAAACTGTAAACATATTTTAGGACACCCAATTCTATCCCATTTGTTGGCCACGTGTGATATCTCAGCCATGAGAAAGCAAAACTTAACTCACTGAGGGAAAAGCCACAAAAAGGACTTTCCAAGACGATCTTTCAATGGTCAGACACACAGAACAGATTCATCCTGTCATAGAAATCTCCAAGTGGCCCTGTAGTTGCCTTCAGTTGCTACACTTTCAGGATGAGTTGAGATAATGTGATAAAAAGACCCAGATTCAGCTTAGGGAAATCTCATTGCCTCTTCTCCTTGGTACCTATAGCATCGACTAGACTAGCTGATTCAGACATCTGCACGTGTAACTCAACATCAGAGACCCTTCCATTCACTCTATAAGCCAGTGGTCTCCAGTGTTTTTGAGAGACAAATTGCTTGTTTTCAGAGCTGCAAGGAGCCCCAGAAATAGTTCCATCTGCTTGTTTTACAAATGATTAAAAACTGCTGACACGAGATGATAAATGACTTACACAAGGTTAAATTTAGTGACAGGCTCTGTCTGTCCAAATTTCCTGATTTTTGATGATTGGACTTACTTAGATTCCATGAGGAACTTTGAAGGTGGCGTGAAACTGACAGGACCATAATTATGATTGCATAGGGGTCTCTTTCTGCTGAAAACACATTACAGACTGCTCCTTATCCTTCACAGTCAGATGAAATGTCTCCTGTGTGATCATTTCTCTGAGTTTTCACTTGATCCAGATTAAATTAACCCCTCCTTTATTTGTGCGCCTAATGTTGCATAATTCTGTGTTTTACCATCTCATTCATGCATGTGTTATTTATTTATTTATTCAGAGATGTATGCATGAGTGCATTCCCCAAGCATATCACATTTTATTACAGTTTGTTACCTAATTGTCCCTTTTTCTTCTTGAACCTGAGAGTTGCTTGAAGTCAGGGGTCGCAAGAAGTTCACCTTTGCATCTTGCTTGATGGCAATCACACTGAGAAAAATATAGACAGAGACACAGGGAAAGACACAGAGAGAGAGAGAGAAAGAGAGAGAAGAGGGATGGAAGAAAGAGAATGTGGGAAGGAGAAGGAAGAGAGAGGAGAGAAAAGAAAGGGAATTTAGGAGATGTTATAGACATCTGTTGTTTGCCTACTGAGTGCCTGTATTCCCTTCCTCTGTCTTTAGCATCTATATTTTTATGTGGGAAACCACCCCTCTCTACTCCCACCCAGCCCATGTATCTCATGTGGGACTGACCTCACAGTCTCTCACTCCAGGCATGAACACACAAGTCACGTTGTCCACTCGGCATGTTCCCCTCTTTGATCACAATGATGAGCAAGTCAGACTGGCCTAACACAATTCTGGGAATTTTATTAGAACTACTGAAAAGGGAAACTCTCTCCATCGGTTTCAAGGGAGTTGGTCTGCCAGCAACAATTTTGTCACCAGGAGGGGAAGAATCTGCCAGTGAATGTAACTTACTCCTATAGAAGCAGAGATGGAAACGGATCCAGTTCCTGATGCTGTGATTTAAGCCCCTGTATCCAGCTGTGACTGAATCTGATTTGTGAATCTAGTTCCATAAGCCAGTGTATTTCCATTTGGCTGCTGAAACCAGTTTGAGTTAGCTTTCTTTCACCTGCAACCAAGAGAGTTCCAATTACTATGAATTATAAGTGAGAGAAGAAAGAAAAAGGAGAGGTTAGGGTACCCCTGCTGGTAAATCCCCTCCAGTTATTGGGTATTTCTGGTCTAACACATCAGCAGAGCTACTGAATGGACTTTTCTGTTAAGCAGGAGGGGAAGGCCATGCCAGGACAGACCCATGGTAGAAGTATGTTTGGACAATGATCTCCTTCTCAGCCCTTTGCAAATACTCTACCTACCTCTGTACTTAGGAATGGCAAAGTCATAAGTAAAATCCCTTTCCCTTTTTTATATACAGCAACTTGAACCATACAATGAGTGTTTGACCTATATTTTCAAGGCCTCTTCTATTTTTGACACCGCAGGTTCAGCTGGTTCTCCTACCTGAAGTCTCATTTCCAGAGGTCTCCCAGAAGCCCACCATAGAGCATCTTGGGTGACCAACCATCACAGTTTTCCCAGGACTGAGGGGGAACCTGGAACATGGGACGTTCTGTGCTACGATTTATTGACCGCTCATATCTGCTAAGAAGCTTGGACACTATGACAGAGTCAGCTTGGTTTCTCACCCACGTAAGTTTTCTCTGTCTCCTTCTTGCTACATTTTAGCTGGGCTGTAGCCAGTTTCTCTTGATGACAAGAGCAGTCACCTTTCTAAGTTCGAGCCCGTGGCCTGGACGCGGCAGTATCAGGTGCGATTTATAGGTTGTATTTTCAGAGAAAGGGAGTGCGCCTTTATTCCCCTTACCTTGCCTTCACTCATCCTGTGGTTTGGAATTCAGATGTGATGTCAGGCCATCTTTGCTGATGCAAAGTGGAACAGCCTATGGGGGCACGTGGGTGGCTCAGTCGTTGAGCGGTTGAGGGGTGAGCATCTAACTCTTGATTTGGGCTCGGGTCAGGATCTCATGGTTTGTGAGATGGAGCCCTGCATCAGGCTCTGTGCTGATTGCTCGGAACCTGCTTGAGATTCTCTCTCTCTCTCTCTCTCTCTCTCTCTCTCTGTGCCTCCCCCATGCTTTCTCTCTCTCTCTCTCTGTCAAAAGAAGAAGAAGAGAAATTAAGTACTCTGCCCTTGACTGTTCACTTGGTCAATGACTGAACTTCTAGCAGACTCTGGTCTTCACTCACATACAATAGGGGCTCCTAATCCCCATGCTCTTCTGCCATTTCCACTTTTCCTTTTTATGGAGTGCCTTCTAACACAGTCTTCTATAATTGTTACTCAGTCAAGGAGGCAGGAACTACTATTGTCTTTATTAGCCAGATCAGTTCGGTAACTTACCTAAACTCATCCTGTGAATTAGCAGTGGACCTGGGATGAAAATCCCAGTCTCCAGACCTGGAAGCTTTGCCTTTTCACTTGCCTCCACCAACAGAGCTCATGTAGAACACCAGCACATGTACCAAGTAACTCCCCCAGCCCCTCCTGATATTTTTAAAAATACACGAAGCAACTCAATCAGGTTTTAAATTCAAGAACATCTCATGGCATTTGCTTTGTTTGAATTAAGGTGCCTGTGACAGAAAAAAATAATTTGTTCATCAAACATAAATAAAGTTATGGTCACTTTCAGTCTCCCCTCTTTCAGACAGTATCTTTCTCACTAGGTTTATTAATAATTTTTATCAGTGAAAGGGAATTTACTTAAAACACCAGCTCTTTGAGCAAACACATGGTATAATTCAGGCACAACCTGGGGCTTTGTTTATTGAGATTTAACAGTGGTATAGAATTCTTATCATCAATTTAGCATCCTTGAAACAGCCAGCGTCAGCTCCCCGATGGTAAAGTTTCTGACAGACACTCTATTTTTCCTGCATATTTTCCAAACTGTAGGTTCTAATTCTGTGTTCTAGTTAATTAGCATCGTCTGTAATTTTAGACAGCCCCTCTCTGTTTAAGGCACCCAGAATTCCATCTTTGTTTCCAAAGGTGGCTGTGTGTTGTGCCAGGAGGTGCTTAGCTGCCGAAATAAATAAATGACATATCACTCGTGAAAGGCACGGTTGCTTCATTGGGCAGATGTCTCTTGGTGGTGGTGACTAAATATAGCATGCCAATTTTAGGGCAAAAATGCAATTTTAAAATGTAATGATAAAACTATTGATTGGAAAGATGTCACTTTGATTTCCTGGTCACTGCGATTATAGAGACATTTGCCCTTTTCAGGCATGGGAATATTTAACCCCTGAAAACTACGATTTTATCATGAACAGATTTCACACTGAAAAACAACTTGAAAGGCATGTCTCCTCTGAGGTCTGGTCTTTTGAGTATAGCTGTGAAAACACGGTCAGGGGGAAGGGAAGGGAAGGAGGAAGGAGGAAGGAGGAAGGAGGAAGGAGGAAAGAAGGACGTATGTACTGTGGGAGGTACAGTCTTAAATAATACTGACATCACTAAAAGTAGAATAGTTGCTGCCCTGTTTCAAAGTTCATTACGTGCCAGACACTGTGCCCAACACTTTATTTGTATTATGGGTTCATTCAGTTTTCACAACATGCCCAGGATCAGAGGAAGATGAATTTGATGTGAAGTAAACAAAGTTTACGTTTTAGGGCCCCCTCACTTGCGTGGACATTTTCTGAGGCTCTAGGATCACTGCTATTCGTTTGTCTGTTTGATTGTTTTTTTAATTTGCAAAAGGAAATGTTTTTTTTTTAATCTCAGTCATAATTTTATTTTTTATTTTTTTTTAAATATAATTTATTGTCACGTTGGCTAACATACAGTGTATACAGTGTGCTCTTGGTTTTGGGGGTAGATTCCCGTGGTTCATCGCTTACATACAACACCCAGTGTTCATCCCAACAGTGCCCTCCTCAATGCCCATCACCCATTTTCCCCTCTCCCCCTTCCCCCCCATCAACCCTCAGTTTGTTCTATTTAAGAGTCTCCTATGGTTTGCCTCCCTCCCTCTTTGTTGGTAACTATTTTTCCCAGTTCGCTTCTCCCATGGTCTTCTGTTAAATTCCTCAAGATCCACATATGAGTGAAAACATATGATATCTGTCCTTCTCTCACTGACTTATTTCACTCAGCATAATACCTTCCAGTTCTATCCACATTGCTGCAAACGGCATGGTTTCATTCTTTTTCATTGCCAAATAGTATTCCAATTAAAAATAGAACTACTCTACAACCCAGCAATGGCACTCCTAGGAATTTATCCAAAGGATACAGGAGTGCTGATTCATAGGGGCACATGTGCCCCAATGTTTATAGCAGCACTTTCAACAATAGCCAAATTATGGAAAAAGCCCAAATGTCCATCAACTGATGGATAGATAAAGATGATGTGGTTTATATATGCGAACATCAACGTTTT
Source organism: Panthera pardus (assembly GCF_024362965.1). Lineage (NCBI taxonomy): Eukaryota > Metazoa > Chordata > Mammalia > Carnivora > Felidae > Panthera > Panthera pardus. The sequence goes on along the minus strand of NW_026526980.1, from coordinate 6,767,399 downwards.
AACTGCAGTGGTTTAAGATGGCTAAGTCTTTCCCCTGGGACATCTACTTTGTTATACATCCCTCTGTATTGATTAGTGGTGGAAACATTGAGAGCATTTGGGATTTGGATTTGGGATTCCACTCCAGGAATAGATTAGGATGGGCTTAGTGGGATATGTTTATGTGGTTCTCATTCATTCCCAACCCACCAGAGGAGGGAATGGGGAGAGCTTCCAGGAACATTCCTGCCCCCACTGTGCTGACTCACCTGGTATCTTGATACAGAACAGCAGGCCCGGAGGTGGTATTGCAGTGGGAACCGAAAGAAAGGTAGGTAACACAGGAGAAATTAGGCTTGAATTTCATGGAGTCAGAAGCTAGTAGGTGGGAAAATTCTTCTAAAACATAGATCTCATGTATGAAATAAAACCTACTTGTTGGAGATTTCCCCAAATTTGATGACGATCCTTAAAATGTACATGATGTTACCAACAGTGCGTTGTGAAGCTGAAGGTAAATTTTCTAAGCCATGAATAATAATTTTAATTTTCTGTCAACCATGCTCAAAAAAAAGAATTGTTTGTTCTCTATAGAAAATGCTGTTTTAAATTATTGTTATATGAAGACAGAGCATGCAGCCGGAACATAAAGGATACAAATATTATAGAGGTTTATTAGTTATTAATAAGAACTATTTATTATTATTATTATTACTATTATTATTATTATTATTATTATTATTAAATTTTAAATAAGCTTCATGACCAACAGAGAGCCCAACATGGGGCTTGAACTCATGACCCTGAGATTAAGACTTGAGCTGAGATCAAGAGTCAGTTGCTTAACTGACTGAACCACTCAGGCACCCCAAGAACTATTATTTTTAAAAATCTTATAATGTTTGGGCATTTATAAACCTTTAAAAGTTAGAATCTACTGTTACTTCCTAAAGAGAATTATCAACTTTTTAAAATAAACTAGTCTTTTCTTTTAAGTTTATTTATTTATTTTGAGAGAGAGAGGAGGGGAGGAACAGAGAGAGGGAGAGGGAAAAGGAGAAGAGAGAGAGAGAGAGAGAGAGAGAGAGAATCCCAAGCAGGCTCCACTGACCCAGATGCGGAGGCTCAAACTCACAAACCGTGAGATCATGACCGGAACTGAAATCAAGAAATCAGATGCTTAACCAAATGAGCCACATGGGCACCCTGAGAATTATTAATTTAGTATAAGAATAATTTTTAAATTAGAATTTTTTTAGATTTCTTAGAGTTGTTTTTAGAATTTTAAGAATTATTAGAATTATTTAAACATTAGTATTATTTTAAAAAATGTATTAATTTTCATGTCTGTCTTTTATATTTTAATTTTTTTATTCTTTTACTTAAAGGGTGTGTAAACTTCAGATCCCATAAAAGTGTACAAATGGCTTGACCAATAGAGGTTTTTATTTCTCATAAATAAAACATCTGGAGATAGATGGTTTCAGGGAAAGTCGATTCACAATCTACACACTGTCAGACCCTATAGCTTTTCTGTGATCTTCTTGGCTTTCTCCTCTTTTTTTTTCTTCAATTTTTCAATGTTTACTTTATTTATTTTTGAGAGAGAGAGAGAGAGAGAGAGAGAGAGAGAGCATGAGTGGGGGAGGGGCAGAAAGAGTGGAAGACACAGAATCTGAAGCAGGCTCCATGCTCTGGGCTGTCAACACAGAGCCCATTGTGGGGCTCGAACTCATGAACTGTGAGATCATGACCTGAGCTGAAGTCGGGCACTGACTGAGCCACCCAGGTGCCCCTTGGCTTTCCCCTCCTAACTGCAAGTTGGGTGATGTAGCGACCGTCGTCACAAAATTGCACAGTCATGTCTAAAATTATGAAGACAGCAAGATGGGCTTGCTTTCTTCTCATTTCTCTCCTGCTGTCAGGGAGGGAAGTCTTTCCCCAGTACTTTCCAGCGGATTTCCGTTTATATCCAGTCCAGATACAGTCATACAGCCAAACCTAAAGCAGTCACTGACAAATGGAAATAGGTTATGTTCCATCTAGAAATCAAAATCCATCCCTAGTACAGGACACATTTCCCTGAATACCTGAACAGACCCAGCACTACTTTGTCCACAAAGATGGAACAACTGCTGGTTAGGCAACCAACAGTGGTCACAATGGTGCCATGGTCCCTTTTTTGCACATAAATTAAGGCTCAGTGACATGAAGTGATGTCTGCAAAGTGACACACTTAGAAAAGCATCACTTAGAAAGTGGTGAAATTAGAAAACCCATGTGTGTTTGTCTCTGAAACCTACTGATGCTTTCCACCAAGTCCTATAGCCTTCCCAACCCACAGGGCCATATACCTGGTGCATACTAGAAAGTTCTAGAACTTTGTAGAGCATGGCCAAGGGCTGAGGTGGAGAATAGGGCAGCTGAATGCTGGCCAGGAAGTTTCACAGGATCAGGGAAGAGGAGGGTGCTCTGGCTCCGAGCCTGGAGAACAAATAGCAATAAGGACCAGTACAGATGCCCCGTATACATTTTTAGTTCTTGCTGAGTAAAAAAGGGAATTTCAGGTGGTAAGGGGTAATGTAAAGAAAATAATAATGGAAAGCAAAGGGGTTGAGTATAAGGAAAGACTGGCTTTGAATTATAATATGCCACTTACAAGATATGCTTCTCTCTTGAGATATTTGCTCTTAAAATATGTTTTCAAAGAAGGGATATCTCCTGTGGCTTGTGAGGATCAAAGAAAAGTCAGAGCAACTACCAGCTTTATGCCCCTTCCTTTACACGGGAGGAAACTGAGGCCCATGGAGGGAAAGCGACTGGCCAAAGAAGGCTCACACACATGGTAGCAAAACTCGCGTCTACAAAATTGGGTTATTTTATTTTCCAGTCATCTTTTCAAGAGTGCCATTCTAGATCCTGAAGTAGGAAGGCATCTTTCTGTCCTCACTTCCTGATACGACCTACTCAGAAGATGATTTAAGGTTAATGACTTGCTCCTTTCCTCGTGGAAGCATGTGTATGATGATTCCGAGCTGTACTGTCCAGTATGTGATTAAGTGCTGCTTTTGAATGACTGTCTCCACTTCCAACACAGTGCTAGAAAGTGTCGAATCCAATAGTGATTAGGGATAACATTCCACACTGGATTCGTGGGATTCTTACTAAGGGTGCATTTCTCAGGGGCTAGCCCTCAGTTTCTGGTCCTGCAAAGGCATTCCTGCATCCCCCAAAGATGTACCACACGCCAAATATGTGCTCTGAACTCAATTTATGATTACAGAAAGAAAGAAGTTATTTTTAAAAATTAGGTCCTTGGGGAGCCTTTGTGGTTTAATCGGTTGAGCGTCCTGCTCTTGATTTCAGCTCAGGTCATGATCCCAGGATCCTAGGATTGAGTCCCATGTCAGACTTTGCACTCATTGTGGAGCCGGTTTGGGATTTTCTCTCTCTCTCTCTCTCTCTCTCTCTCTCTCTCTCTCTCTCTCTCTCTCTCTCTCCCCCCCACCCCTCCCCCCTCAAAATAAATAAATACATAACAAGTAATAAAAATTAGGTTCTGGAAGGCAGTTCAAAAAATTTTTTTATGCTTATTTATTTTGAGTGAGCAAGAGAGAGAGAGAGAGAGCAGAAGGGGCAGAGAGAGGGAGAGAGAATCCCAGGCAAACCTCATACTATCAGTGCAGAGCCCTATGCGGGGCTTGAGCTCACGACCCATGACATCATGACCTGAGCCAAAGTCAGATGCTTACTGGACTGAGCCACCCAGGCACCCCTCATATTTGTGTCTAGTTTGTTTCTGGTCACACGGCAGGGATGTGAGAGAATGTCCATAGAACACATCAGTTGTGATAAGAATCCGGAAAACCTTATGGTTGGGCTGACACCACAAGATCATAGAGTGGGTGGCTTCCACAACAGAAATATATTTACTCACAGTTCTGGCAACTGGAAAGTCTGAAGTCAAGGTGCTGGCTGACAGTTTCTGGTGAGAACTCTCTTCTTGGCTTGCACTTGGCAGCCTTTTTGCTTTGTCCTCACGTGACGGAGAAAGAGGTGTCTCTGATGTCTCTTCCTCTTCTTCTAAGGGCACCAGCCCTAGTGGATTAGGACCCTTCCTTTATGGCCTCATTTAATTTTCCTCCCCTCCCCAGAGGCCCTATCTCCTAATACAGTCACATTAGGTGTTAGAGCCTCAACATATGAATGCAGGGGGGAGGGGGGACATAAACATGCAATCCCTAAGAGGGTCTTCATAGGGAATGGAGGTAACCTGTGAGGGCCTCGCTCAGTCTTCCAGCTCCAGTGCGATGGGACATGCATAGCTCTGGAACCACATGGGCAGTTTGCATCCCTGCTCCCTGCATCTGGCTGTATGCTGTGTGACACGGGGCAATTTCCTTAACCTACGTGTGCCTTACTTTACTTATCTGTAAAATGAAGCCGATAACTGTATCTAACAAGAAGAGAATAAAGGTAGAGCGCTCAGGAGAGGAACCGGCCTGCGGACACGTGATACATTCCCTCCAAACCAGGGGAGATTCCGTGGGCCGTTCATGCCTCTGACAGTTTACAGCAGTATTTCCCAAAGTGCCGTCAAATTCTCTAGATCTGGATCCGGCAATATGAAATTTTAGCACACTCCCAAAGTGCCTGAGAGGCAGGCTTAAATTGGAGACTCACCAGCCTACCTGCTAAGGGAGGTTGGTTGAATTGGTCTGGTTCTCTGTAACTTCCTCTCTTTATTTTGTTCTCAGATACAAAATGTGTCTTTCTTCCTTGGGGTTGAAAGGAAAGTATCTGTAAGAGAGATCCCCCTTGCTCCTCTGTACAGCTGACATCAGTGCCTACTAGGCTGTGTCCTTAGACACCTGTCTCATTTGGGGTCAGTGTCATCGGAGAGCCGGTTGCCTGCATGAAAAGGATACAGGCAAACTAAGGTGTTAGCCATGGAGTTAGGATTGTGGGAATACATTTTTCAATTGCCATCAGATTGCAAAAGCATTGTGAGGACCCTGGAAACAACTATCTCCCTTATTTGAGATGATGTCGCAGGGAGGGCACAGAAAGCTGTGGCTGAACTTCTGCTAGACTCAGTGGGTGGTCCCTGGATGTGGCCTCTATACTCATATTGAGTCCTTCCCCACCCCCCGCCCCCCCGCACCAAAAAAAAAAATAGTGATTTTATATTATGATGATTGGGCCCCGTCAAAAAACCAGAAATAGCAAAATGAAAATGACTAAATCAATAAAAAAGTATTTAGTAGGTGTTTATTGTGCATTTAAAGATAGCCTGTGAGCTGGGAGCTTTCAAATTTTAAACGGATGTGAAGCTCAGGGCCATGACATTACAGGATGGCTTATAACATGAAAATGAGGAAGTTGTTTCACCTTGACAATGACTGGTTATTACAATGAGAGGTTCCAGGGGCAGCTGGGTGGCTCAGTCAGTTGAGCATTCCACTCTTGATTTCGGCTAAGGTCATGATCTCCTGGTTCGTGGCACTGAAAGTCACGCTCTGCACCCACAGTGAGGAACCTGCTTGGCATTCTCTCTCCCTCTCTTCCTGCCCCTCCCCCACTCATGCACATGCACGCGCACACACACACGCACACACACTCTGTCTCTCTCTCTCTCTCTCAAAATAAATGATTAAACATTAAAAAAAAAAAAACACTGAGAGTTTCCCTATGGGCAGGGGCTTGGTTAAAAGGGATCATCTATTCCCTCACCAGGAGAGATATTGTTCAAGGGTCCAAAGTTGCAACCAGTAGCTAAATAAATCCTCCAAATCTAATGCACCGCATAATCATTGTTGTAACGATATTGTAATAGTGTCCATAATATTGTAATAGAAACATCAAGCTTGCTAAGAGACTAGAACCTAATTGTTCGCCACAAAAAAAAGAAATGATAGTATGTGAGAGGTGTTAGGTACCACATCATTGTCAATCATACTGCAATATATAAATGTATCAAATCAAAATGTCACACGTCTTAAACTTATACAATGTTATACATCAAATATATTTCAGTAAAAAAAATTTTAAAAACCTGATTATCTTATACCATTTGTAGAAAGAGGACTTCAGTTTTCTTTTATTATCAGAAGCATTTACAAGAAATAACCTAAGTTCGGTTTCACTTATGTTCATGAAATAAGCTAGATTTAGTTTGGCTTAAATGGTTTTATGTGCTTAGAGCATGCTCTTCGTTTTGTATTTAATTTTAACAGCCCCCCAAAGCAAACAAGCCTTTGGTCTCAGTTTGGACTCCCCCAGAAGCAGAGCCAGAGGCAAGGATTTGTTTGAGTGGAAAGAGTTGACTTGGGAGGTAGTGTCTGGAAACACCAGGCTGGGGAGGGGCACAGAGGGGAGTGAGCAGGGGAAGGGAAGAAAGCCAATGAATGGGGCATTATCAGGAAAGTTTCTAATATGTCTCTGTTCTGTGGGACCCCATATGAACATATCTGGGACCCCATATGAACAGGTGCCTCACAATGATTCAACTAGATGGGCCAGGGGGATGGGGCATTTATCTCCTAGTTTCCTATCATTGGTTGAGATTGATCTAGGAAGCATTTACTTTCTAGCCTGTCTGGTTTACCTCACATGACAGCCAATCTTGCTCTCACGGGCTAAGAAAAGTAACAGATATTCAGAGTTGCCAGTTTGGGGCATGTAGAGGTATGTCTGATACATTTGGGTAGGTTACCAACAGCGTCTGATACATCGGCAAAATGATGGCCCCTGTACTGGGTGCCTTGCAGGTATGAAATCACAACGGCCAACGTGGATGGAGCATTTACCATGCCTGCTGCAGATATCCTCGCTCCTCAGGTGTGGCCTGTGGACCAGCAGGGTCCACATCACCGGGATGCTTACATGAGATGCAGGATCTCAGGGCTCATCCCAGGCCTACTGAGTCAGAGGCTGAATTTCAGCCAGATCCCAGGTGATCCAGATGTACACAGGCATCCTCCTGATCTGTGCTAGGACACCGGGGCCACACCTGGCTGGCCTGTTGTGTGGCACTGAACAAATGGAGAGCTCCAGTGTCAGGCAAGAAAGCCACACACCCATGGAAGGAAACGGAAGTAATGGTGCCAGGAGTGACTTGCAAACTGGATCAGGAGGCTGGGGATGAGGACTTGAGTAGGCTCTTCTCAGAGCACTCGTGAGGCAGCCCTGGGGACTCAGAAATAACCAAGGGAGACCTTGAGGGAGGGTAAAGTCACATGGTTCTTGGCTGGGGATGAAAAGCCATTGCAACTTAAGTGTTTGTGCTGATTGGACACCATTTGAGGTTAAGCCAGGTGAAGCCTGGGCCATTTAGGATATATCCGTGCATGTTTCCGCACTAGATTGGGTGCCGCTGGAAGGAAGGACCCAGGTCTTGTATAACTTTATTTAATTAAAAAAAATTTTTAATGTTTATTTATTTTTGAGAGAGAGAGAGAGAGAGACAGAGCACAAGCAGGGGAGGGGCAGAGAGAGAGGGAGAGACACAGAATCCCAAGCAGGCTCCAGGCTCTGAGCTGTCAGCACAGAGCCTGACACAGGGCTCAAACTCAGGAACTGCGAGATCATGACCTGAGCTGAAGTCAGACGCTTAACCAACTGAGCCACCCAGGTGCCCCTTGTATAACTTTGTATTACCAGCACCTGGTACACAAAATTCATGCTCCACTGATGATGCTTGCAGAATGGCTTAGTGGACTCCATTTATTCATTTAACAAATAATTAGTGGATGTCTATTACAGCCCAGGCACTGGGTGAGAGCTGAGTTGTTAACATTGGTGTATCAACCAAGTTGGTGGCTGCCCTTGTGAGCGTGTCATCTTGCAGGGGGTGGACAGGCATGTAAAATTAATATACAATTGCAATTTATGAAAAGTGTTATATAGGGTATGTAGGGACAGGGATTAATGGGGAGGGGGTAGGCCCTCAGGGTACCAGGGAAACCCCTTTGACGACTGACGTCCAAGCCAAGAACTGAAGAGCAAGAGGGATTGAGCCATAGGAAAGTGGATGAATATTTTAAGCACACATCACAGCCTGCACAAAGGCCCTGAGAAAAGAATGGAGTTGTTATGTGATTTATAAGAAATATAACCCACACTTTAGAATCTCTGCTCGCTAAACAACCACACTAGTTAGGTAACCTAAAACCTGAAAGAGGAGGTAAGTCAAGCCTGTCTGGGACAAACCAGACTATCCTGTGAGTCCTTGGTAGTGACTTAGTTTGTGCTCCCAGTGAGAGGGGAGTCACCCGCTTGGCAAATCCAGGCAAATCCAAAATCCAGTTTGGGATTTTGAGACGTTAGCAACTGTCTTATAAAGGTTTCTAATTCATTACATTTTCCCCCACTGTTGATCACGGAAGATGAAAAGTATGAGTCATGCAATTTAGGATGTGTCATAGTGTTACATTTCAGGGCCAAGTTCCAAAAGAAAGGAATATTTTTTTCTCTGAATATAATGGAAAAGTTCTAGCTCTGCTGTTACTATTTATGTGACCCTGAACATGTTGCCTAAACTTCCCACATCTGGTTTCTTCTTCTCTGAAACAGTTACAGTGATGTCCTTGATGTTTATAAGAACTGAGTCAGTTTAAGTGAATAAGGATTTACTGAGCACCTAAGACAGTCCCTCATTTGGCAACTATTTGTTACTTCCTTCTCCATAAATTCCAGGCACTGTATTAGGCTTAGGAGATGTAATAATCAGCAAGACATACATCCTGGCTTCCAAGAGCTTATGGTCCACTAGGAAAAACAGAGGATTAAAGCGTAGTGGATGTGAATTTAAAACCAAACTATGAGGATGCAAGAAATCGCAAAGATATATCTATTTTCTAGAAATCAAGTTAGGTCTCATTCCCAGCCCCAGTCACATCTGGTTGGCAGATAATTCTGTCTCGGGCATTATTAGGACTCGCTCCTTTAATATGGGACTTGGTAACCGACCTTGATTTCAGCCTGGTGAAACTCTGAGCAGGGGACTTAGTCATGTCCTACCCAGACTCCTGGAAACTATGAGATGATAAGTTTGTGTTGTCCTAAAGTCACACAATTGGTGGTGATCTGTTGTTCAGCAATAGAAAGTGAATACACAGGTGTCTCCAACCTTCCTCAGCTCTACCCTGGCTTCCGTCGAGGGCCCTGTTGAGCACGCCTTCACATCTCTTGCTGTTGTTTCCATGACACCTAAGAAACAGGCATTCTTGCTGAGCAGGAGCTCAGACAGGGCGGGGGGGCCAACCCTTCTGCAGGGTACTAGAACTTCAAGTCCTTGTGTTGAACACAGATCCCCATTGTTCAGCCTTACTCAGAGGGGATATCTTTTTCTCACAGCCAGACCCCAAAGCCATACTTCCCTCTCACCATTTCCCTTCTGGGATGACACTAGAAATGGCTTAGGAGTTCACAAAAGGCAGAAAACACCCAGATTCTGAATTTGCTTTAGAATGACGTGGATGCAAAGGGTCGTATAGACTCTTGGGATTAGTGTGTGTGTGTGTGTGTGTGTGTGTGTGTGTGTGTGTGTGTGTGGTATGGTTGGGATGGGAAGCATGGGAAGTGAAGCATTGCTATCTCTTGTTGACTCTGTCTGGTCCTCCCACAGCACTGAAAAGCAAACACCAAGAAACATCTCAGTCTGTCTTCCTACCATGCTAGTGATGGCAATGTACTGTTTCAAGGGCTGTGATGGGAGAACCCACCATGTAACAGAAGCACACAGCAGGAGCCTTCAGCGGGTCCTCATGGGCCTTGAAGAGGAGTTAGGTGGTCATGTAGCCTGAGAGCAAATGAACAAGAAGGAGCCAGCCAGGGAAAAGGATAAGTGAGCTGGGGGACATGGGGAGGGAACGTGTTACTGGCTCAAAGTCATGCGAGAACATGGCACATTTGAAGCGTGAAAGAACCAAACACGGGGGCGCCTGGGTGGCTCAGCTGGTTGAGTGTGTGACTTTGGCTCAGGTTATAATCTCACAGTTCATGAGTTTGAGCCCCACATTGGGCTTGCTGCTGTGCACACAGAGCCTGCTTTGGATCCTCTGTCCCCACCCCCTCTCTGCACCTCCCCAACTGTGTGCTCTCAAAAATAAAAAAAATAAAAGAAGCAAGCCTGAAGTGGAGGGAGAAGGGGCTGGCGGCTGGGAGTTAAGGCTGAATAATAAAAGGAAGGGCCAGGCCAGGCAAAGCCATGACAACCCAATTAAAGAATTAACATGATTCTTGTACTGGTCAGCTTCAGGACCATAGTAACTCTGCATAACAAAGACCTCCCAAACTCACTGGACTATAAAAACAAGCGCTTATGTTTTGCTTATGGGTCTCTGTAGAGGCTGTGACGCTTGTAGCCTTGGCGGGGATCAGCTAGATTTGGATCTAGGCTGGGCGTTGGGTCTGTTCCACCTGCCTCCTCATTCTCTTTGGGCCAACGGCTACATGGGGCAGGTTTTTCTCATGGCAGATGGCAGGTTTGCAAGAAGGCAAGAAGAAACACGTCATGTTTCTTAAGGTCTCAGCTGGGAACTGGCACAATGACAGTTCCACTCAGGTTCCATTGGCCAAGGCAAGTCACAGGGCCAACCCAACATCACTGAGGCAGGGAAGGTCACTTTGCCCACAATGGGAGACACTGCAGAGACCCATGGCAAAGAGCATGAATGTACAGTTTCTAATTCAGGGAGTGAGGAACATAGTGGGAATAATAACCCACCTGTCACAGCATCCATGGATAACAGACACGTATGCCAGGGTTTTAGAGAGAGCCGTGAATAAATGACCAGAAACACTGTGCTAACAAGAGCTAGGCTCAGACAGCCCCCTGCACGAGTCCTGAGGGGTACAGCACCATCCATGTTTCTTGGTCACACTTGGTCACCTGAGCCCCAAAGCCAGACTGTCTGTTCCTAGAGAGTCACACAGTCTTTCATAAACTTCTGTGCTTTCCTTCAACCTTGGTCCTTTAGAGGACTAAAAGCTTAACCAACAAGACTGGAATATTTTATTTGGCTGCCCAACACAATCCCCTTCCACCATCATCTCCTGCCCCAAATCCCTCCCTACAAAGGACCCAAACAATATTGATAAATGGAAAAATCCATAGCATCATTGAGAAACCAAAAGGGAGTGGCCAGGGACCAGAAGTTATGAGAAATTCCTGTGAGAAGGTAGATGACATCTGACTGAAGGAGGGCAAGTGGGTGGGAGGTTTGGGGAGAGGACCAGATATACAATTTGCAGGGACGAGTACAAAAAGAAAAGGCTGGGCCTTTGTTCAAAAATTACTAAAAATTTCCAGATGGCAACACAAGAGACAAGCATGGGAGTCTCCTAAGAGTGGGGTCCATGTGTCACATGCCCACGAAGCCAGCCCCACTTGGGGCATTTCAGTCCCTCTCACAGTGGATGGAGTGAGCAGGAGGGAGTCGGGAGTGACCATTATGAGGATTGGTTTGGAACCAGGTTTGGAACTGGGGCAGCTGCTTGTTTCAGGGCCCTTCCTCTCCCAACCCTGAAACCTCCATCAATTCCAGGCACAGTATTGATTCTCCTAGGCTAGGGTTCTGTGCTAGTTTGCTAAAGGCTGCTGCAATGATCAACCACCAATGGAAACTGACTGTGTCACAGTTCTGAGAACTGAGATCCAGGTGTCTGCAGGGCCGGTTCCTTCTGAGGCTGGGAGGGAGAATCTGTTCCATGCCCCTCCCCTGGTTTCTGGTGATTTTTTGGCCATCTCTGGTCCTTGGCCTGTGGAACAGGATCCAGTCTCTACCTTCACCCTCCCAAGGCATTCTCCCTGTGTGTGGGTCTCTGTGTCCAAGTTTCCACTTTTTATAAGACACAACTCGTATCGGATGAGGGGCCCACCCTACTCCAGCATGACCTCATCTTAACTAACTACATCCACAATAACCGTATTCCCAGATAAGGTCACATTCTAAAACAGTGGGGGTTAGGACTCCAACATGGGAATTTGAGATGGAAACAGCTCAACCCACAACAGGTGTATTGTGGGTGCTTGGGCCAGAGGTGCAGGGTCATGCCCTGACATAGACCTTCTCCCTCCCAGGAGCCTGGTATTAGGAAAGCTGCACCCATCACCTGGCAGGCCACTCCTTCAATCCCCACTGACCCCCAATCACAGCAGATGTCCATAAACAGACACCAGCACACCAGGACCATCAAACACTTGGGGCAAACCAAATGTCAGGGAACTAGAGTTGCTTCCGAAGAACATCATTTGACTAAGCTGTGTTATTTATCCAAAACAGATGGCCTTTTTATACTCCTCTGACAGTCCCTGAGTTGTTCCCTTAATTACCCAACAGGTGCAGTCATTTCTTGAGCCACCTTAGCTGCAGCAGATTGCAGAGCTCTAAAACATTGTGACTTGGCTCACGGGGTTATCCAAGACCCGAGGTTGTCACTGTAGGTACACATTGGAGTGATCTGGGGAGCTCTGAAAAAAAAAAAATACTCATTGCCTGAGTCCCACCATTTAATTGGGCTGGGGTGCAGTGTGGGCAATGAGATTTCACTTTTTAAAGCTCTCAGGTGATTACAGTGTGCAGCTAAGGTGGAGAACCACTGGCTTGGAACTCTTTCAGAACCCAGCCATCTGCGTAGCTGTAATGATGCATATTGATTGCAGATGGCAGTGGCATTGGGTTTGTTGAGGGCTGGGTTTTTTTGTTGTTGTTGTTTGTTGCTTCCAAATGAAATGCTTCAGTATCTCTATACTTTAACTCTGAAGCGCCGTGTGCTCTATTTTCTTTTCTTGAACTGAACTTTGTTCAGCTGCTAAGGGGCCACATCTTTGCCCTATGGAGCTTTACTTTTGCTTACAGAGGCAGGGACTCAGCTGGAAACTGAGGCCTGTGGCAGCACAGTGAATTGTACTAAGCTGAATTCGACAGGTAATAGGCTTGCATTTAGCGCAGTTTATTGTAAGGAGCAACAGATCATCTGTTTTCCAAGGATGCAGGTTGATGGAGCTCACTCTACTCATGAGGAAACACCGGTATGTGGCTTCAGTGAACCTCAGACAATGTCTCTCCCACTCTCTCCTTTTCTTCCTCTTACTATCCTCTCACTATCTCTCTACTATTTTATCTCTTTCTCCTCCTTTTTTTCCAGTTTTTTTTTTTTTTGAGAGAGAGAGAGAGAGAGAGAGAGAGAGAGAGAGAGAAAGAAAGAGTCCCAAGCAGGCTTTGCACTGTCAACACAGAGCCTGATGTGGGACTCGAACTCATGAACTGCGATATCATGACATGAGCCACACAGGTGCCCGTCTTTCTCTTATGTTCTACCTCATGTTGTCTCCCTCTTTCTCCTTCTCGCCTCAAACTTCTTGCTCTCACAGGTTGTCATGGTCAAGGTGCATACACCTCAGTCTTCTGAGATGACTCATGTTGCCTCTTGCAGAAGACTCGAGGAGAAACCACACAACCAAGAGAGCTAAGTGAAGTCTTTGTCCTTGTTTCCCTCACCCATGGTGTCCTCTTTCTAAATCTGCTGTGTCACTCTGTTTTCTGGTCCCAGAAGCTACTTGGGGAAGCTGGCTAAAGAATGTAGGCAATAATAATAGCAAGTGACTATAACATGTTTATTACATGCCAGGTACCCTTTCAAGTGTGTTTGACAGATAAAGAAACAGATGCCTAGATACAGAAGGTGATTTCAAGCCCAGCTTGTCTGCTCCAGAGTCTGTGCTCTTAAAATTTGACTTTATAGGGGAGCCTGGGTGGGTCAGTCAGTTAAGGGTCTGACTTTGGCTCAGGTCATGATCTCACAGTCCATGAGTTCGAGCTCTGTGTCGAGCTCTGTGCTGACAGCTCACGGCCTGGAGCCTGCTTCGGATTCTGTGTCTCCTTCTCTCTACCCCCCCTCCTCCACTCATGCTCTGTCTCTGTCTCTCAAAAATGAATAAACGTTAAAAAAAATTTTTTTAAAAACTTGACTTTATATTGCAAGCGTTTCAGAAGGAGGCATTGGGGGAGGAAGAAAGATCACAGTCAGAGAACACAGATAAAAATAATCAAGTAGAGACAAAAGATGGACATACAAAGGGATGAAAGGAGACGGTCACTAAGATGCAAAGAACTCAGAGACTGAATGGAACTATAAAAACCACAACAGAACTGAGACAGAGAGGGAGAGAGAGAGGGAGGGAGAGAGAGAGAGGGAGGGAGGGAGAGAGAGAGAGAGAGAGACCCTATAAACACACTTCATACTGCTTCTCTGAATTGGGTAAAAGAACTCTATGTCTGGGGCATAATTTCAATGAGAGACTCCCAACTCTGTGAAATGTAGGTCTGGTTCAGGTGTGATTTGGAGAATATTCTTATGTCATGGTTCACTGGTTTTAGAAAATGCGTGCTTACTTCTGGTTCACCTGGTGAACCCTTTGAAAAGGGAGAGAGGGGAAAAATTCCCCTGATTCTAGGCCCTAGAAAAAAAACAAAAGCAAAAACAAAACAGTATTTAAGTTCTGTTTAATTCAGCCTTCAGTAAACCAAAGCAAAGCACTCTGATTTTTTTTTCAAGTTTTATCGTTTGCTCTTCCCAGTTGGGGATCTTGAAAGACCCCATTGTATCAAGTGCCTAACTCAGAATTGTCCTGAGAAGTTGGGATAATGAACTGTGATGGGGGTGCATTTCCCAGATTTGATTTTCCAAGGGCACCCATCCTAGGGAGGCGGGTCAGTCCTTTGGGGTGAATGGGACTCATCCACAGTTACAGCTGATGGAGATACTGCATTGTGATTTGCACATCAATCCCAGCTTCCTCAGCAAATTTTGCTTCTTTAATTACTTAATGCAGTAGGTCTTGTGATGTTAGAGACCTAGGACCTGTCCTTTGTGGTCCATTGGTGGGACTCTGCATCACTGGGAGGACCTGTTTCCCTTCCAAATGATGTTGGAAGGCTGCCATTTGCTCATTCAATGCTGTAGTCACTCGGCTGTAAGATGGGGACAATTTAATTCAATAAATGAGCTATGTCCTTCAGTAGGTGAGTAGATAAATGAACTGTGGTACATCCAGATAGTGGAGTATTAGTCAACATTAAAAAGAAATGAGCTACTAAGCCATGGAAAGACACGGAGGAACCTTAAAAGCAAATGGCTAAATAAAAGAAGCCAATCTGAAAGGGCTACGTACTCTATATACAAATGCATATACAGGTATATGACGTTCTTTGAATTTTGCTGTGAACCTAAAACTGCCCTGAAAAGAGTGTATTATTATTATTTTTACAAAAGGTCTATGTATTAAAGACTTGATCATCTCACTTATTAGGATGCTATTAGATATGAAAATTTTTTTCCTTCTCTACTTTCCCATCTCCTCTGGATTAGGTCCTATCTCTTGTTCATGAGTGTTGTTCTTTTCAGTCTAAATTCATTCATGATGGAACACCTACTGTGTGCCAGGTTTTCCTATTTATAGACACATAAGACTTAGGCTCAGACTGGCTACCAGTATTCCTGAAGGCCAGAGACTTTGCATGTGATAGAGCCAGATTTTTTATATTCTTGGCTTTCTCATGGCTTCCCCATCCTGAGAGTTTGCTAGGGTTTGACAGTCATTCCCATGCATGTTTCTGTAGGTTCCTCTTTGACTGCAGGGACTGAACACTCCTCATTTCCCTGCTCCATGCTGCCATTCACAAAGGCCATCCCAGGGACTGGAGATGGAATCCACCAGGACCCAGATTTTAACTAATAGGAATTGGCTTGCAGTGAACAGAGCTCCCCAGGTTGGAATGGGCTGCCACAGCAGTCTTGACTTCCCCATCACCACAGATATTCAAGCAGGCAGTGGACAGGCAGAAAGGCCAAAGATTCTTAAACTGGGGTTCACAGGTGGGCTCTGCGGAGTCTAAAATTGCCACATTTCTCAATATGGAGATAGATACATACCATTTTGATTGGAGATTTTCACCAGGTTTTCAAAATTGAATTTGACCTAATGATGAAGAACTCTTAAGACCAAGGGTGGACATAAGGAAGCTATGTCCCAAACTTGACCACCTAAAAGTCTCCTGTTGGGTCATTTTCATGAGAGAAAATGAGTCATCAGGGGTAATACCTATGAAGGCATCAGCTGAAAGATTTGGGTCTTCTCCTGCACTCCAACATGGGACTCGGGCTTTCCTGGTGTCAGTGAATTAGTTGCCTAGAGTTGCTGTTAACAAAGTGCCATCAACAGGTGGCATGGAACAAAAGAATTTCATACTCTCACAGTTCTGGAGACTAGATGTCCAAACTCAAGGTGTTGACAGGGCCATGCTTCCTCTGAAGGCTCTAGGGAAGGATCTCCACCCTTCCCCGCCTTGTCTCTTCTAGTTTCTGGCAGCCCCAGGCATTCCTTGGCTTGCGGCCACATCACTCTTTTGCCACGTGGCATTCTGTCTCAGTGTCCACATTTTCCTCTTCTTATGAAGACACCATTCTTTCTGGACTAGGGACCAGCCTATTCCAATATGACCTCAACTTACTAATGACATCTACAAGGACCCTATTTCCAACTAAGGTCACATTCTGAGGTCCTGGAGGCCAGAACCTCAACTTACCTCCTTTAGTGAATACAATTCAACCCACAGCAAAATGAATCCTGGTGCTGCTCGCACACCTGTGTAAATTTGCAGAGATAGATGAATTTTATAATATGTCAATCCTACCCTGATCAAGTACTTTTTTTTTTTTAAGTGGCAAGGAGATTTATATAAATAGTAGTGAAACTTGACCTGTCATCTGAAAATTTTAAGGCCATGTTTAGTGAACCAACCATTTGATTTCTCAACACTAGATTTCTCTAAACGCACTCACAGGAGTTTTCCACACTCACAGGAGTTTAGATAGCAAAAAATTAGAAATAATCTAAATTTCCGCCAATAGGGAAATGGCAAATAAATTGAAGTAGAGCCAACCATGGAATACTATGCAACAATGATAAAGAATGAGATAGTTTGTATTTAGTGACATGGAAAGGAATCTAAGCCATATTGTTGTGGGGAGAAGAAGGCAAATAACAGATACAGAGATGGGCTACCATTTATACAAAACACAAAAATCAACATCAAAACAAAGTATGCTACATGTCTCCCAAAAATACATGTATAATAAAAATATATTGAGCATAAACTATGTATGAGGCACTGTTATGATGGAATGACACTTAATTAACTTCTCATAAGAAGTTAGCTAATATTATTATACCCCATTTAATGAATAGGAAGCTAGGGGAGAGAGAAAGTTCCTCCTCTAAAGTTACTGAGTGGTGGAATTGGAATTTGTAACCTAGGCTTGTCTGAATTCAAAGGGATATTTCTTCTGCTGCGTTATGTGTTCTGTCTGGAAGAATACATAATAGTAATGAGTAGTTACCTCCAAGAGTGAAGTATGGGGGGGGGGGGTTCCATGACTCCAGACAGTAGTGAATGAGATGTTAGCCTTTAATTTTTTGACAATTATAGGAAACAATGCAGAGAGATACTGTGTAACGTTTACTCAGTTTCTACCAATGATGATAATATCTTGCAAAATTATAGTAAAATATTACAACCAGAATACTGACATTGATATAATCCACTGATCTTGTTTACATTTACCCACTTTTACTTGTACTCATTCATGTGTGTGTTTTTAGCTCTGTGTACCTTTTAAACCATTTTTTGAGCAATTTTAGATTCACAGAATTGAGAGGCAGGTGTACATTTCCCCATATTCTCCCTGCCCCAACACATGCATAACCTCCCCCGTTATCAATATCCACCCCCCCCCCCCGAATGGTACATTTAGTATAAATGATGAACCTACATTAACAAATCACTATCACCCAAAGCCCACAGTTTACATTAGGTTCATCTTGGTGTTGTACATTCTCTGGGTTTGGACACATGTCACATGTATCCAATGTCTGCACTGGAGCATTTCTGCTTTCCCACACACCCTCTGTGCTCTGCCTATTTATCTCCTCCTTTGCTTTACACACTTGGTAACCACCGATCTTTTTATTATTTCCATAGTTTTTGCTTTTCCAGAATGTCCTGTGGTTTTCTTCTAGTAGTTTCACAGTTTCAGATTTTCCACTTAAATCTTTAATCCATTTTGAGTTGATCTTTATAAATCATTTGAGATAAGGTTGCCCCTATTTACATCCATCTGCATGTGGAGATCCAATTTTCCCAGTACCATTTATAGACAACACTATCCTTTCCCCGTTGTGTGTTCTTGGCACCTTTGTCAAAGATAAGTGACTATAACTGCATGGATTTATTTCTGGACTCTCTGTTCCACTTGTCTGTATGTCTATTTTAAAGCCAGTACCATACTTTTTGGATTACTATAGCCTTGTTGAACATTTTGAAATAAGGTAGTGTGATACCTCCACTATGTTCTTCCTCAATATAGGTTTGGATAGGTGGGGTCTTTTTTGGTTCCATATGAATTTTACAATTGTTTTTACTATTTCTGTGAAAAATACCATCGGAATTTGAATAAGATTTGCATTGAATCTGTAGATCTTTGGGGGTAGTATGGACATTTAAAAATATCCCAATCCATGAAAATAGGATATTTTTCCACTTATTTGTATCATCTTCAGTTTCTTTCATCAGCATTTATAGTTTTTAGTATCAGGTCTTTCATTTCATTGGTTAAATGTATTCATAAGTATTTTATTCTTTTTCATCCCATTGTAAATGGGATTGCTTTCATAATTTATTTTCCACATATTTCACTGTCAGTGTGTAGCAATAGAACTGATTTTTTTGTATGTTGATTTTGTATCCTGCAACTTTACTAAATTCCTTTATTAGTTCTAACAGTTTTTTTGGTGGTGCCTTTAGGGTTTTTACATATAAGATCACATCATCTGCAACAATTTTCCTACTTCCTTACCTATTTGGATGCCATCTATTTCTTTCTGTTGTCTAATTACTTTGGCTAGGACTTCTGGTACTACATTGAATGGAAGTAGTGACAACGGTACCTTTGTCTTGTTCCTGATCCAAGAGGAAAAACTTTTAGCTTTTCATTATTAAGTATGAGTAGCTGTTGGCTTGTCACATATGGCCTGTCTTTTGTTGAGGTATACTCCTTCTATACCTTATCATCGAAAGTTTTATTTTTTAATCATAAACAAATATTGAATAATGTCAAATACTTTTTCTGCATCTATTGAGGTAATCATATGGTTTTTATCCTTCATCCTTTTAATGTGGTGTATTACATTTATTGATTTGCATATGTTGGGCCATTCATGCATCCCAGGAATAAATCCCACT
Organism: Panthera pardus; assembly: GCF_024362965.1. Classification (NCBI taxonomy): domain Eukaryota; kingdom Metazoa; phylum Chordata; class Mammalia; order Carnivora; family Felidae; genus Panthera; species Panthera pardus. The sequence continues at coordinate 6,748,113 of NW_026526980.1, read as the reverse complement.
TGATCATGATATATGATGATTATAATGTGCTGTTGAATTTGGCTCGCTAATATTTTCTTGAGGAATTTTGCATCTATATTTATCAGGGATATTGACCTGTAGTTTTATTTTCTTGTAGATCCTTACCTGGTTTTGATATAAAGGTAATGTTGGCCTCATAAAATGAGTTTGGGTGTGTTCCCTTTTCTTTAGATTTTTTTGGAAGAGTTTGAGGGCTGACATTAATTTTTCTTTAAAAGTTTGGTGGAATTTACCCATAAAACCTTTTTGTCCTGGGCTTTTCTTTGTTGGGAGCTTTTTGATTACCAGTTCAATCTCCTTATTAGTAATTGATCTGTTCAGCTGTCTATTTCTCCTTGATTAAGACTTGGTAAGTTATATGTTTCTAGAGATATACCTATTTCTTTTAGTTTGTCCAATTTTTTGGTATATAATTGTTCATAGTAGTCTCTTGTGATATTTTGTATTTTTGTGGTATCAGTTATAATATCTCCTTTCATTTTTTATTTTATTTATTTGAGTCTTTTTTTTCTTAGTCTAGCTAAAGGTTCGTTAATATTGTTTATCTTTACAAAAAACAACTCTTAGTTTCATTGATCTTTTCTATTGTTACTCTAGTTTCTATTTCATTTATTTCTGCTCTGATATTTATTCTTTCCTTCCTTATGCTAACTTTATTTAGTTTGTCCTCCTTTTTCTACTTCCTTAAGGTGTAAAGTTAGGTTGTTTGTTTGACACTTTTCTTTTTTAAAAGTTATTTATTTGTTTTTTTTGAGAGAGAAAAAGAACATGTGCATGAGTGGGGGAGGGTCAGAGAAAGGGGTAGAGAGAGAATCCAAAGTAGGTATCACACTGTCAATGCAGAGCCCAACATGGGGTTCGAACTCACAAACTGTGAGATCATGACCTGAGCCAAAACCAAGAGTCAGACACTTAACTGGTTCCCTTTTTCTTTTCTTCTTAGTGTGGTCATTCATTGCTACAAATTTCCCTCTTAAAACTGCTTTGGCTATCTTCCATAAGTTTTGGTATTTGATATTCCCATTTCCATTTGTCTCAAGATATTTTTTCTCCTCTTGATTTCTTCTTTGACCCACTGATTATTCAGAGGTGTACATTTAATACCTACATATTTGTGAATTTTCCAGTTTTCATCCTGTTATTGATTTCTAGTTTCATACCACTGTAACTGAAAAGATACTTGTTATGATTTCTATCTTCTTACATTGTTTAAGACTTATCTTACTTATATGATCTATCCTGGAGAATGTTCCATGTGCACTTGAAAAGAATGTGTATTCTGCTGCTGTTGAATGGAATGTTATGTATATGTCTGTTGGGTGTGTTTACTCTAAAGTATAGTTTAAGTCCAGTATTTCCTTATTGATTATCTGGATGATATACCCATTGTTGAAAGTGAGGTATTGAAGTCCCCTATTATTGCATTTCTGTCTAAATTTGCCTTCAGAACTCTGCTTAATATATTCAGTATTTGCTAAATATATACAGGTGCTCTGATGTTGGGCACATGTATGTTGATAACTGTATCTTTCTAGTTAATTATAATTTATCATTATATAATGATTTTATTTGTCTTCTGTGACAGTTTTTGACTTGAAGTCTATTTTGTCTGATTTAAGTATGGTCACCCCTGCACTCTTTTGGTTACTATTTGCCTTGAATATCTTTTTTTTTTTTTAATATGTTTTTTTTTTTTAACGTTTATTTATTTTTGAGACAGAGAGAGACAGAGCATGAACAGGGGAGGGGCAGAGAGAGAGGGAGACACAGAATCTTAAATGGGCTCCAGGCTCTGAGCTGTCAGCACAGAGCCCGACGCGGGGCTCGAACTCACGGATTGTGAGATCGTGACCTGAGCCGAAGTCGGCCGCCCAACCGACTGAGCCACCCAGGCGCCCCTGCATTGAATATCTTTTTACCATCCCTTTCAGGCTATGTGTGTCCTTCAATCTGAAGTGAGACTTTTTTATACAAGATATAATTGGGTCTTAATTTTTTATCCATTCAGCCACTTTATGTCTCTTGGTTGGAGTATTTAATCCATTTACATTTAAAGTAATTATTGATGGCTAAGGACTTCCTATTGCCATCTTGTTAATTATTTTCTGATTGCCGTTCCTTTCCCAACCCTTCAAATAAAGTAATAGCTCAAATATAATTAATCATTCAATATTTAAACCATACAACTACTTATTTATTGATAGGTCATGACCCCGTTAGTACATACAGGCTCACTGCTGGGTCAAGTAGTGTACTTTGATTATCTTTTTCCATTATGTCACTTTCTGTTTTCCTTAAGTTGATAATTACCTCATTTTTTCCTTTGCTTCATTTTCTATGTATAAATTACTTTACATCCTCTAGAGAACTCTAGAAATCATTTTAACACTATTTTTCCTCATAGTCAAATGACTCAATTATTCTGTTGGTTCCACTGTTTTCCTGGAGATGAATCTATTCATATCTCTCATAACTCTGTTTTACTGCTCCAATCTGCTTTAATTGCTCTCTAGGGTTAATTCCCAGATGTCATCAAGGGATCTAGTTGTCATCATTCCTTTCAAAACAATTCTTGAAATTACATTTGCCTCTATTCTCTGCTGGATCCCTTCCTTAGGCATCTTATTTTTCTGTCTTTTTGTTTACTTCTTTTGTCTGGTGGAACACATTGTCCAACAACTTTCAGAGAACTTGCAAACTGGGGAGGGGGGAGGTTCTTTCTTATACTTAACTGTAGTTTGAATGGGAATAGAATTCTTATCTGGAAGCCATTATTTTCTTAACGTTTATTTATTTTGAGAGAAAGAGAAAGAGAGGGCATGCTAGCTGGGGAGGAGCAGAGAGAGACTGAGAGAGAATCCCAAGCAGACAGTGTCAGTGCACAGCCAGACATGGGGCTTGATCTCATGAACTGGGAGATCATGATCTTAGCCAAAACCAAGAGTCAGACACTTAACTGAATGGGCCACCCAGGCTATCCCATATCTGGAAGTCATTATTAATCAGAATTTTGACATCATTGTTATATTGCCTCTTAGTCTCCAATCCCATTGTTAAGAAATCTAATACCACACTGATTTCCAATGCTTTGTGTGTTATCTGCTCTTTTTCTCTTTTAAAGCAATTTAATGTTTTTCTTTACTGACATGGTTTTTGAAGTTAATAATGATATGTCTTAGTTTTTTGTTTTTTTTTTTTTTTTTAAACCAGTATTTTTGTTGTTGCTGCTGTTGATTGTTCTGGGCATTTGGTTAGGAAAAGAGTATTTTCCAAGCCTGGGAAATTTTCTTGTATTTTTTCTTTGATAATTTCCTTCCTTTGTGATTCCTGTACTATTTTTTTTGAGACTCTTAGTGAAATATTGGACCTCTTGGATTGATGCTCAAATTAAAAATATGTGTGTGTGTGTGCGCGCGTGCGCACGCACGCACGCGAATTTCCGTCTTTGTCTTTTGGCTCTCCTTCCTCTGAGATGTCCTTGTTTTTTTTAATCTTCCTACTCTTATGCTTATTTAGTTCTTTAAAAGGATTGGTTATGATGTTTATGATGTTTTAATTTAAATGAGCTCTTCCATACATTCTGATAATTCCTCTATTTACTGGATCCTGTTTCATGGGTGTTTCATGAATTACAATATAATATTAGCTATAATGGTAGCTAATATTAATTGAGCCAGAGAGTATTCTGAGAACTTTACAAAACTAGCTCCTTTAATTCCCAGAAGTGGTTTGAAGTCTGGGAGTGGTTCTCCCAAAGAAAAGAAAGGCATCGATTACACAAGAAAAGGAAATGGATGCGGGACACCAAAGATGACAGATACCCACTACAGGATGATTCAAAGCAATACGTGCCTACCAGGGCCCAGGCACTATGACAGGCACAGGAGCTGGGAACATGGAGAGGGAAAAAGGCACCAGCCTGCTGTGTTCACATTCTTTAATACAGTTGGAAGCTAATGTCATTTGCCACTTGTCAGCCCCTGATGAATTCCTCCCCCAGTGCCTTGAAGCAGCCAGAAGCTCTGCAGGAAAGGCAGGCTGGAGGGGGAGGAGGGAAGGGAGGGGACCTAAGAGTTGCTCCTTCTTTGTGAAAAACTCTGATGGGAAAATTGTCAGCTGTACTCCCACCCTCTCTGAAAGTCACTGTGATGCTGCGTCCATCTTAATCACCATCGGAGAGAGCAGGCATTTTAATAAGCAGCATTATTCATGAAAACTTTGTTCTCCTTTCCCACTTCCTTCCAAAATAAGATAGACGTGAACTTGGAATGAACTCATTTGCCTCCTTCTTCTTGCCTCTTCTGCATATTCAAAGCTACTACCTTCTCCCTGTGGCCCCATCCTCTGAACATCTCCCGGGGAGTAGGGGAGAAACGGCTGTCCACATGGAGGGAAGGGAGGGTGTCGCCAAAGGTGCCTGGGTCACCGCAGGGTAGAGCTCACCGGACCTGCCCCTGGGAAGTGACAGATGAAGGAGATGGGATTCCTGCTGTGGCAGAACTTAGATTTCATTCGTGCAATGAATAGATTATTTAACAAGTATTCATCGGCCACTTAAAGTGTACTTTGCTGAGTATACAAACAGTGAATCAGATATGATTTCTATCCCCAGAAGATCTGTCAATTTATTCAACAAATATTTTTGAGCTGTGCACAGACCCCAGACAGGATCATTAGAATGCAAGTGGTCCTTGTATTCATTGTGCTGGAGGAAGTTATTGATTACCCATATTTTCAGGCACTGTACTGGACCCTGACCCTTTGACAAGAGTCAAAGCCCTTGTGCTGTGCAGAGTCTGGAAGAGGAAAAAGCTAGAAAAAGAAAAATCAATAAAACAAATTATCTGTAATGGTAAATGCCATAGATAACAGACCCATTCAGAAATTCTTCATGGGTTTAGAGGAGCTGACCCCACTGTACTCTCAGGGATGGACATATGAACAGGGGCAGGACTTGAGCAGAATTAATAACACAACCCAGAAACTTTGCTCTGACCCTTTGGTTATAGGCATGCAATTTATGCTAGACTTTTTTTCAGTGCCTACAATCGCCCCGTTATCACATGGAGAGTCTGAGAATAAAACCAAGGCAGAGTAAAGTGGGGCAAAGAGGGATAGAGATAGACCAAGCCCTCATGATGTAATTTGAGTGTCTGAAATGAGTCACCTGTCCAGTTTGTGGATCATGAAATCACTCCCTTGACCTAAACCAGTTTGAGCTCTGTCCCTAAGTAATATAAGACCTGAGAGATCATCTATCCCGACTCTTTAGGCTTTGCGGAATCAGGGATGGCGATGTGTCATATATGTCCAGTTTCTACCATAGTGATTTTTTCCCCTTCGTACAGAAGAAAACCTGAGACTCAGAGAAGTTATTTTTTTTCCCCAAAGTCACATAAGCAATCATGTGGCACCAATGAGATTTGGATTCAGGTTTTTCTGATTCCAAAGATAAAGCTCTTAGCCATCATGGTGGAGGCCCCATTTACCTTTCATTCAGACAACGTATTCTTAACTGGTAGTCACTAGAAGTTTTATGCAGAAATTGTGTGCACGTAGACACGTTTGCACAAGCACGTTATTTAATGCTCACAAAATTTCTATGAGCTGGATAATTTTATGCTCACTTGGCAAATGAGAAACCTGAGACTCAGAGACTTAACTTGTGTGAGCTCACATACCATTCAGAGGCAAATCATGGATTAAAAGCTAAAACCCTCTTGGTCTCAAAGGCCATTCATGCTCTTTACAGCAAAATATTTCCCCAAACTAATGTGATACCATTGACCAGAGATATATTTCTATCACCAAGAATATGTATTTCCTGGTCTTGCTGTTGTCCCCTAAACCTTTGTTCTGTGTACTTTGCAAATGGAGGGGAAAGGTGCTGAGTTCTTTGGATCAAAATGGTATCTTTAAAAAAATGCCTTTTCTACTTTCAACAGTTATGGAGATATCATTGTGTAGCTTACTTTTGATCTGATTTTAACAATAGCATACATCTGATAGAATGTGTATTGTTTGTGTTTAACTCTAGAGTAAAACTGTATGGTAAAACGCAAACATTACAAAAGTATTCACAAAGAAGCCTGGGTGTCTCTCCTACCTACAGTCCCAGTTCCACTCTTCAGAGGCAGCCATCACCATGGAGTCACATGGTTATTCCAGAAATGATCCACGCACACCCAAACACCCACAGCATACAGGTTCCATGCATCACACTCCCCCCAGTCCCAAGGGGACATGTGGCAATGTCTGGAGACATTTTTTATTGTCACAACTTGAGTGACACGACTTGAGAGTGGTAGGGGATTTCTACTGATATCCAGTGGGTAGAGGCCGGGGATCCCGTTAAACATCCTACAATGCACAGAACAACCCCCACAATAAAGAATCATTGGGCCCAAGATGTCAATAGCACTGAAGTGGAGAGGCCCTCATCTAAAAGATCTTACAGCAATGGCCAAGATATACAAGGCAAATAAACTGAGAAAAGAAATGGGGGGGAAAATTGGGGAGACCCCACGGAAAACCCAAGAAATGTTATTACCAGTATCCTTGTTGAAAACTGGTACCAGCCTATTTGTGGGAGATTTCAACACTTTTTAGAGATACTACTTAGGATATACAGAAATACTGCAAACATGATGGCAGTCTACATTAAAAATATAGAATTCATTTTTTTTACTTTCTTTAATAAAATAAAAAATATTGCAAAGAAAAGAAAAGAATCACTTTCTAACTTGCTTTTAACACCTAGCAACATAACTTGGACATCCTTCCATACCAGCTTACACTGATAAATTTTGGTGTTTTAAACAGCTTCATGGTATTCTAGTCAATAGATGTGCCATAATTCATTTAATTAGTCTGTTATTGATAAACATTTAGGTTATTTACAGCATGGGGCTCTTACAAGCCATGCAGCAAGGGAAAGCTGGTCTACATATGTCTTTGCACACAAATTAATGCACACAAATGAAGATACATTTACAGAGGGTGAAATCACTGAGCCAAAGGGAAAGCATTTTTTTCTTTGGCAAGTGTTTCCAAGTCGTTCTTTAAAGAAGCTGCACTGGTTTACACACCCACACCAATGAATGACCCTTTTCCTCACACTCTCATCCATAGTGGGTTTTACCAAGCGTTTTAGTTCTTGTCCACCTGAGAAAAATTGGATCTCATTGCTATTTAAAATAGCATTTTATCAATCATGAGCACGGTTGCACAGCTTGGATGAGCCGAAGTTACCTGAAGTTCCTGGAAATGGTCCTTTGTTGCTAGAGGAGCAGGAGATGGGCCCTTTCAGAAGGAGGCTTTTTTTTTTTTTAAACACCTCTTCCCCCCCCCCCCCAGATCCCGACTGATTCTCCCCCAGAACCCTCAGAAAGTGTGAAGATGATGTCAACACACGTATGACTACCTGCTTCTCAGAAGCCTACAGATTCAAAGCAGGTGGGGAATCCCGGGCCAGCCCACCCACTCCCTAAGGTATCTGAGAATATTCTAGTCCTTATCTCTAAGACCAGAGATTGTTTTTCTAGAAAGCCCAAGAGAGGTTAAAGTTGCAGCAAGTCAGAAGCCGGGCTGTACCTGTGAATAAGCAGATTAATTTATCATAGGCTGATTAAAAACTAAGTTTCTGTTTCCAGGAGTAGAGTTGAGAGGAGATTTCTTCTTCTGTTACTGATGAGGTCTTTATGTCAAGAAGGTGGATGACCAAAGGGAAAATAAATCAGAAGACAGCTTTAATGCCACCTCCATCTTCCCAAGGGGCAGGGGAGAGGAAAAGGTCATAGTATCTCCCCACACAATGGCTACCATGGGTGCAGGACATGGTGAGCCTCCAAGAACTGCATAGTGCCTCGAATGGTTGAGTAAAAAGCTCTTCTAGTATGGATGATAATGGTAGCCTATGGGCAGCATACATTGACTGATGATCCCACTGCCCAGCGACAGAAAGTTACAGGCACACCTTTTTATGGGGCAAGCTGAGTATTAAGAACAAATAGGTATTTAGGACGATGAGCTGTTCAGGCGCTGGTCACCCACCAGTTCTTTTCCATGATGTCGCCAAATGCCAATCATTCATTTATATTTCAAACAGCACATTTGTTCTCAATCTTGATGCCTCATAACCTTGCAGGGAAGAGAGGGTGAACAGGACTGTTCTAATATACCCTTCTGTTATGACTAGACCCCGTATTATTATGCCATCCGCCTATCTGAAATATTGTCTCTGGGCTATCCACTGCCTTCCCCTCAGGGAGGATTCTACCTTTTTGCCCATTGTTATCAGGCTTGGCCATGTGACTTGTTTTGGTAAATGGATTCTGAATCAAAATGATGTGAGCTAATTAGGAGCCCAAGTTTGAGGAGTCATTGAGAGGTATTCTACCTCTTTTCTTTGCAACACTATCTGCAATGTCCCAGATAGGCATTTACTATTGCCCTGGATGCTTTTTTTGGATTCTTCATTGTAGTATATAGAAATATAACTGATTTTTGCATATAGAAATATAACTGATTTTTGCATATTGATATTATATTGTTACCTTGCTGAAATAATTTATTAGCTTCAGCAGTCTTTTTTTTTTTTTTTTATTCCTTTGGACTTTCTGTATACAAGATTATGCCATCTGTAAACAGATGCCAGGATGCCAGTTTTGCTTCTTTCCTTTCAATATGGATACGTTTTAATTTATTTTTCTTGTGTAATTGCCCTGGCTAGAAACTCTAGTGTGATGTCAAATGAAAGTGGCAAAAGTGGACATCCTTGTCTTTTTCCTAATCTTAACACTTTCAGTCCTTTACCATTAAGCATGATGTTAGATGCAGATTTTTTATGGATGGTCTTTATTAAGTTGAAATTGTTCCTTTCTAGTCCTAGTTTATTGATTATTTTTATCAGGAACAACAGTTGGATTTTTTTCAAACGATTTTTCTGCATCTATTGAAATGATCATGTGGTTCTGTCCTTAATTATATTACTCTGATAGGGGCACCTGGGTGGCTTAGTTGGTTAAGCGTTCCGACTTTGGCTCAGGTCATTATCTTGTGGTTCGTGAGTTTGAGCCCCACGTCGGACTCTGTGCTGACAACTTAGAGCCTGGCACCTGCTTCAGATTCCACATCTCTTTCTCTCTGCCCCTCCCCTGCTTGCACTCTCTCTCTTAAAAATAAATAATAAACATTTAAAAATTTTAAATTATATTAATCTGACATATTACATTGTTCGTATATTCTGCAACCTTACATTTCTGGAATAAATCCCTCTTGGTTATGGTGTATAATTTTTTTTTGTATTTTGCAGGATATGTCATTTTAGTATTTTGTTCAAGATGTGTTTATGATATTTACAAGGGATATTGGCTTGTAGTTTTCTTGTGATGTCTTTATCTGGTTTTGGTATTAGGGCCTAATATTGGCTTAATATAATGAGTTAGGAAGTATTTCCTCCCCTTCTATTTTTAAAGATTTTTGGGAAAGATTGTTGTTACATCTTCTTTAAACATTTGGTATAATTTGTCAGTAAAGCCATCTGGGTCTGGGATTTGTTTTGTGTAAAGTTTTTTCTAAACTTGATATTCAGTTTAAAAAAAATTTTTTTAACATTTATTTATTTTTGAGAGAGAGAGGGAGAGAGAGTGAGAGCATGAGCAGGAGAGGGGCAGAGAGAGTGGGAGACACAGAATCTGAAGCAGGCTGCAGGCTACAGGCTTCGAGCTTACAGCACAGAGCCCGACATGGGGCTCGAACCCACGAACCGCAAAATCATGATCTGAACTGAAGTCGGTTGCTTAACCAACTGAGCCACCCAGGCAGCCCGAGATTCAGGTTTTTTTAAATCAGTGTTGGTAATCTGTGGGTTTCTAGGAACTTGTCCATTTCATCTAGATTTTCTCATTTGTTGGCATATGGTTGTTCATAATATTTTCTCAGAGTTCTTTGTATTTTTATGAGGCTGGTAGTAATGACTCCACTTTCATTCCTGATTGTATTAGTAATTTGATTCCTCCCTTTTTTCTTATCCAGTCTAACTAAGGGTTTTTCACTTTTTATATTTTCAAAGAACTGAAGTTTGGTAGTTTCATTGGTTTTCCTACATGTTTTTCTTTTTTCTATTTCATTAACTGCTTTTCTAATCTTTATTGTTTCCTTCTATTTGCTTTGGGTTTAGTTTGCTCTTCTTTTCCTAGTTTGTTAATGTAGAAGACCAACTTGTTGACTTGAGATCTTTCTGATTCTCTCATCATCAGCAAGGTTTGTTGTTGTTTGCTGTGGTTGATGTTGCTAATACTCCTCCTGCCGCTGTTGACTTTCCTGAGATATTTAAAAAAGTTTTTTTAAATGTTTATTTTTGAGAGAACGAGAGTACAGAATGCAAGTGGGGGAGGGGCAGAGAGAGAGAGAGACAGACATAGAATCTGCAGCAGTCTCCAGGCTCCTAGCCATCAACACAGAGCCCAACGCAGGGCTCAAGCTCATGAACCATGAGATCTTGACCTGAGCTGAAGTCAGATGCTTAACCAACTGAGCCACCTAGGTGCCCCATCCTGAAATGTTTTTTTTTTTTTTTTAATCTGTATTGTTTGTTATGTGTGGACATTGAAGTTTCTGCTTGCTTAGCTCAGCTAAGGTTTGAATAGACATTTCCTTATTCTTGGATCAGTAAGTCACCAGACTTTTGCCCAGTGTCTCTTTGTGTATGTTAAGGAACCCCTTCATTGCTCAGACAGGCAGTTTACAACTCTTTCTTAGCTTTCACCTCTTACTTGTGCAAAGCCTAAGGTCAGCCAGCAGTGAGAATTTAGGGTCTTGCCAATTCTTTCCTGAGTATGTTCACAGCCCAGTCTTGTGCATCGTATAGACTTTCAGATTCTCAGAAACATGTCAGAGATTTTCAGAATCCTCAATGGACATCTCATTTTTCACCTTTTCCTTTTAAGGTTTTTTGTCAGCTTGCAAAAATTTGTTTGCTCAGATTTTTATTGCTGCCTCAGGCAGTTGCTATGTTAAACAACTGTCGCTGATTGTTTTTGACAAATGCCTTCACGGAAGAGGCTGTTCACAAGAGAAGGCTCTGAGGTCAAGTAAATACAAGCCTTGTTAGTGTGTATGTTTCCTGGGAAATGTCAGACGAGTCAGTAATGATAATTATCTGAGAATGGTGCTTTTGGAGAGCTCCAACTCACTTCCAGTAGCTTCCCTTCCAGTGGATTCTAGGCTGCTGTCTTTCATTATGGTGGCAGGCTCTTGGTTTTCAACACTACTCTGGAGCTGAGGATGGGGGTTGAATGAAGCCAGTTAAAATGCCACAAAGTTTGCTCTTCTTACCAATATTTAGCTGGTTTTCTTGAATAAGTGCTCCTTAGATTCTTGCAACGTTTTGGGTAATTTCTAGGGTTCTGAAAAAGTTTACTTTTGACAATTCTTATCATTGCTGCTTAAATGGAAAAGTAGATTTTGGGAAGTCTTTATGGTGCCACTCTCACTAATGTCCCTCTGTTGGAAGTTAAATCTGAGGCTACATGTTTTACTTTTATAATATTTTTAAAAATATCTCTGTCATTCAACTGAATGTTCCACAAGAGCAGTAATTTAATTTGTCTTATTTACCATTATATCCCTCTACCTAGTACAATGCACTGTTGCAAGTACTTACTACATATTTGATGAGTCAAGGAAGAAATTAATATGTTCCATAACCAACCAAGAGTTAAACCCAATGGAAAATTTCAGCTAATCAGCTATCTTACCCAGATCTTATTGCTGTATTTTCTCTATTCTAAACTGCCATAAATTGTTAAATGCATCGTCAGTTCAGAAACCAAGGAGGAGAAAATGAACATTTAACGTCTAAATCAATCGTATGTCACATTCTAATTTGAGAAATGTTTTAAAAATGTGAAAACAGTGTGTGCCTTAAATTTGGAAGTGTGGCAGTACTCCTGTGGCGGAAAACCCAGAGCTAGTGCACTAAGTTAAAAACACACAGATGACGACCTGGTTAATGAGGAGGCACACACAGGGGGTCAGCAGGTAGCTACGTAGGCCTCTGGGCTCCCACTTTGGAGAATGAAAAAGTTTGGCCACTTTGACTGAAGGCAGAGTTTCAGTACACTCACACAAAGGAATTAATGTCACGAGATGTATTACTTAGAGATCTTAGATTTGGGCACAAGGAACTTGGAAAAGGGCAGTCCTCCACCCCAGGTCATGAAGGTGAGCATGAGACAGACAGCGGGTACTATGCACCTGTTAGTTATAAAGATGGTGGGGGCAGAGTTCACTAACTTTTGGGGGGCTCAATTCTAAGTGGTTATTTTAATTTTTCTATGTTTATTTATTTATTTATTTTGAGAGAGAGAGAGAGAGAGAGAGAGAGAGAGAGAGAGAGAGAGAGAGCGCGCACAAGTGGGGGAGGGGCAGAGAGAAAGAGAGAATCCCAAGCAGGCTCTGCACCATCAGCATGTAGCCCGATGTGGGGCTTGAACTCAAAAACCATGAGATCATGACCTGAGTGGAGATCTAGAGTCGGACGCTTAACCAACTGAGCCACCCAGGTGCCTCTAAGTGTTTATTTTAAAAGATTCCCAAGGAAAAGCAAGGTAGGAACAGGTGGTGGGAATTCTAAGCTCAGGTTCTCATCTAAATGTCCAGACTCTGGGTGTGAGCAGGGTTGGCATTCTGTAAAATGCCTGGGAAGCAACTCAAAAATGCGGTTTTCTCATAAAAACTCCCTATTTTATAAAAAAGGAAACTGAGGCTCAGAGGTCTGCAGCAATCTTCCTAAGATCACATTACCAGCATGCAGCAGTCAGATGTTAACCACGATGTGATTCCAAACATGACATCATTAACCATGAATCTATGGAGGAAGAAGTACCGGGTGTAGCCAGGCACACCAACTCTAGAGTCAGAAAAACTTCGCCATCTTTGGGTACCCTTAGTGAATGCTAAGAACTGGGGCAAATGGCTGACCAGAACCTTCAGAAGAGAATTTCTACAGGCCCCACTGTCCCAAATCTCAGCAATGTAGCCCTCATTCCTGCCACCAAGATGGTGCTTTTTATACCTGGGTATGGTAGAGGAATTATGTTGGGACATTCAGTAGCCCCTTTGCCATATTTGCTAGGAGGAAGCTATACCACCTGACTCTATCTCAGAGTGAATATAAGCCCCATGGGGTCTTGTCTGTCTTGACTAGCCTTATTGTCCCATGATCTAGCCCAAGGCTCAGCACTCAGCTATTTGTTGAATGAATGAAATATATTGGGTTTCAGAACTCTGAGGTTTCCCTAAGCCTTCTTTAGCTCAGAGTTTCCTACACACCTGGAGACTTTCAAAAGCTGACTGAGGGATTCAAAATCCCAGGAGTCCACAAAAGGAAGGTAGGACCATGATACCTACTGCCCACCCCCCAGCTCTGCTCCCTAAGGACAAACCCTTCAGCAGTGGCAGTATAGCAAACCACATTTCAGGTATGTATATAGACTTTCCTTAAAAATTGAATTATAGTTGACACACAATGTTACGCTAGTTCCAGGTGTACAACATAGTGACTTGACAAGTCTGTAGGTTATGCTCTCCTCACCACAAGTATAGCTACAATCCATCACCATACAATGCCATTACAATACCATTGACTATATTCCCTCTGCTGTGCCTTTTATCCCTATTATATAGTCTTTGGTTCCGTACATCTCTTCACCAAGGTCATAGTAGGTTCTCAGTATATATACATATATACATCAATTCAATCAGTTGAACTCACTGATGCAAAAATGAACGTCACATAAGGAGCAGGTCTTCTATCATGAAGGAACATCAATGCTCTCACTCCCTTTTATCTCTAACTTCACTTCTTCAGAAGTGTTTCAACCATGGGTGTTCCCTTGCCATTGACCATTCAGAGCCGGGAGGTGTCTGGCAGTGGTCCTCAGCCTTGGCTCCCACAGTGGAATCACTCAGGGGACTCCACCCCACACCCAATGAGTCACCACTTCCCCAGGTGATTCTCTTAAAATTTTTTTTTAGTGTTTTCATTTATTTTTGAGAGAGAGAGAGACAGAGAGACAGAGTGTAATCAGAGAGAGAGGGAGACACAGAATCCAAAGCAGGCTCCCAGCTTCGAGCTGGCAGCACAGAGCCCGATGTTGGGCTCAAACTCACCAACCATAAGATCGTGACCTGAGCCAAAGTTGGGCGCTTAACGGACTGAGCCACCCAGGCGACCTGCAGGTGATTCTGATGCACAGCCAGGGTTGAGAATCATGAAGTTGAGAGATTACCTCACCTGGAGGGTCTTGAATTTCAGATTCATTGACTTCAACTTGCTTTTAGAGAATCCAGATTCCAAGAATCCATACCCAAACCCCTCAGAATCTGTGGAGATGAGCAGAGGCATTTGCAAGTTCTCAAGTTGCCTGCCCAAGTTGAGAGCCAAGGGTCTGGCTTTATCTTTTCCTCGTACACAGGAGGATACAGAAGAAAATGACTTTTCCAGGTCTGTCTCTCTCAGGCTTCAGACACAGAATCAATGTTTACTAACTGAATAGTTGTTGACTAGCTTTTTCACTTTATTTGTTAAGAGAGGCAGTATGTCCTAGTGGTTAAATTAAGAGGCTCTGCAGTCAGACTTCCTTGGTTCAACTCTGCCACATACTAGCTCTGTCACTTTGGGCACAAGTTACCTAAAATTCCTGCCCCCATTTTCTCATCTGTGTCATGGGAGTTCAAAGAGAACCTGCCTCATAGGGTTGTAAGGGTCAAGTGGAGTTAATAAGGTAGTGAGTTGCGAGAATCAGCAAAGAAACTCAGAGAACGTATCTTTACCCAGCATTATGTGGAATTCAAGTTTAACTGGGTGTCCTGTATTTTCATTTGCTAAATCTGGCAACCCTCTCACTTAAACACCTAGAAGAGTGCCCAGCCGGTACTAATAAATGTTTGCTATTATTATTTTTTTATTTTTATTATTGGCCCCACTCCACTCCAAGCCTCTCAGAATAAAGAGCCCTCCAGTCCCTTATTAATTTGGCTTCCAGTAATGTTAATGCATGACCATTCACACAGAGGGTAGGTTAGGGCTTTTCATTACTAAGCAAACACTCCCTCAAAAATAAAATAATTTCAGGTTAAAAACAAGATTATAGTGGGAATACTTAAAATAGTTAACTGAACGAGATGTTTTTCTGAAATTTCACATGCTTGAGAAGCTTTCATTTCCACAAAATTAGGGTAATTATAAATTATGTTGTGCTTGAAAGAAGGTCCACTCATTAGCACCTTCTCATGCCAGTTCAGGTTACCAGGATCGCTTCTGGGAAATAAATCCTTTTTTTTTTTTTTTTCCAACATTTATTTATTTATTTTTGACACAGAGAGAAAGCACACAAGCAGGGGAGGGGCAGAGAGAGAGGGAGACACAGAATCGGAAACAGGCTCCAGGCTTCAAGCTGTCAGCACAGAGCCTGATGTGGCGCTTGAACTAAAGACTGTGAGATCATCACCTGAGCCAAAGTTGTACGCTTAACTGACTAAGCTACCCAGGTGCCCCTTTTAAATTTTTTTTTGTATTTATTTTTGAGAGAGAGAGAGACAGCACAAGCAGGGGAGGGGAAGAGAGAGAGGGAGACACAGAATCTGAAGCAGACTCCAGGTTCTGAGCTGTCAGCACAGACCCTGACATGGGGCTCGAACTCATGAACCGTGAGATCATGACCTGAGCCGAAGTCGGACGCTCAAGTGACTGAGCCGCTCAGGCGCTCCAGAAATAAGCCCTTATTAATAGAACTTCTATATTGCTTTCAAGATGGTGTCAGAAAATTAGCATTCGAATCCTGGATCTACTACTAATTAGCCATATATTTGGGGGCCAAGGTACTTTGTGTTTCAGAATGTTGGTGTCCTCATTTTGAAAACAGGGCCACGGTATCAAATGGTCCCAGATTCCTTTAAAGACTGTTGACTCTAGTCTCCATTTCCTGCTGGGATCCATGTCTGAGCAGAAAAGGCAACCGGCAGGGCTGGGAAAGCAATGTGTATGTGCAGACACAAGCTGCATGGTTGTTACCAGCCCAAGAGTATAACAGACAGAATCCATGGTTTGGGAACCCGGGAGCACACATTATAGCCCAAGGCTCTCAATCTAGGCTGCATGTTGGAATCAACTGGGGAATGTTCAATGAAATGTCCATACAGATCTCCATTCCCAGAAATGCTGAGAGAGGAGTCAGGCACACCTAAGCTGCCTCCATGTTGCTAGTATGCAGCTGGGGCTGAGAGCCACTGGCCTACCTGGCCCTTGTGAGCTCAACTTTTGTCCTCTCATGTCCCTCTCAAATTCACCCCAATCCTCCAAGACGGGGATCACAAGATCGTGTGGCACACTGCTCCCAGCTCTGCTAATTACCATGCACTTTGCATGAAGAGGGAGCCCCACGCGGGGTCAGCCCAGAAATGGCAGTGGCACGGTTGACTCTTGGTGGCACCCTCTGTCTCTCTTGGCTGAACACCCTGTTTTTGGCTCATCTCACTCTTGAGGTCATGAGAAGGTTAAGTCCCTGCAGCCTCCCCACACGGTATCTTATAAATCTCACTGTCCAGGATATGTTGTCCTCAACCCACCAGTTTAGCACTTTTCATGCCTTTGATGAGGAGGAAATATTTTGAATATATGAAGAAGATGTTAATTTCATCAGCCAGCCAGCAACCAGTGCTCTCTTCCAGAGTGAACACATAATAAGCTTTGTTCAGACTTTCCAGGAGTAGAGATGCAAAAAAAAAAAAAAAACAAAAAACAAACCCAAAAACCCTGGATGCTGTTCCACCAACTTGGTCCCCTCCTCTGTTCAGATGTCCCTTGTGGTCCTCCCTAACCTTGTGCCCTTTATTTTCTCCCAGGTGTCCCCATTCCTCTAAAATTCGTGAGCACCGCTCTTATCCAGGAGAGAGTCTTTTTATATAAGTGAGCCTTAATAGTCAACTTGGGATATTGTTTTGTATGTTTTTAAAGCTACACATGAATGAAGTCACTCCTGAATGCTATTCCGCAGCTTATTTTTCATTTGGCGTTTTGTGCGAGATTTATCTGAATTCAGCTTACTTGTTTTAACAGATGTCTAATGCTCCATTATGTTAATATCTACCACTTTATTTATCCATTCTGGTCTATTTTCTTTCTACCAACATGACACTTAGAATCTATCTAAACATGCATATTCACGTGAAAGAGTGTCCTTTCTCCCAGGAAAAATGTGTAATTATACACCCAAATGTGTGTGTGTTCATTTACACATTGCACGCTTATCCCACTGCAATCATATGCTCAAGATCCCTCATGCTTAATTTCTTTCTTAATTTTAAGTAAAAAGGAACATTATTAGAAGTTCTAACATTTCTTCCCATATCTCAGTGGGATTTTTTCCACACGCATTTTGCTTTGGAGGCTAGTGCTCCAATCAAATGTATTTTCTGTGTTTATTAGTTAACATCTTCCCATCTTCCAACGTGAAAGAATTCACTTCTGATCAATACAACTCATCATTATCGCACCAGCCATGTTTGTCTTTTAAAAGTGTTCCCCTGGGGGTGCCTGGGTGGCTCAGGTAAGCGTCCCACTCCAACACAGGTCATGTCTCACAGCCCGCATTGGACTCCGATTAAAATGTTTTTATAGGGGGCGCCTGCGTGGCTCAGTTGGTTGAGCATCCGACTTCAGCTCAGGTCATGATCTCATAGTCCGTGAGTTCGAGCCCCATGTCAGGCTCTGTGCTGACACCTCAGAGCCTGGAGCCTGCTTCGGATTCTGTGTGTCCCTCTCTCTCTGCCCCTCCCCTGCTCATGCTCTGTCTCTCCCTCTCCTTCAAAAACAAATGAACGTTAAAAAATATTTAAAGTGTTCTCTCACTGTTAAAACAAGCTTGCACTGCATTACACACACTCTCTCCTCCTCCACACTACCTCCCCCTCCACCATCAAGCTGTAAAACCTGTACAGTCCAGTGGCCCCTGGGTGGCTCAGTCGGTCAAGAGTCCGACTCTTGATTTCAGCTCAGGTCATGATCTCCCGGTTCGTGAGATAGATCCCCACATCAGGATCCGTGCTGACAGTGCAGAGCCTGCTTGGGATTTTCTCTCTCCCTCTCTCTGCCCCTCCCCCACTTGCTCTCTCTCAAAATAAATAAACGTTAAAAAAAAAAACAAAATTGTACAGTCCATTCAGGTTCCAAGTTCGTATTGATTTCTGTTGATAGCTAGAAGTCATGCTCCTTTGACTTAGCACAGTTCCATACACATGGGTGCAACTAATAGAGTGTGGGGCTGGTTGGTCCGTGGTAACTCCTTGGATACCAGTTACAAGAAAGAGCCTACTTACATTCCCCAAATTCCTTGAAGTCCCCCTCTTCCCACCTCACTATGTCAGAAACTACCTCTGGCTCCCCAAGGGCTGGAAAAGTGGTTGCAAAACGATCCCCACGATTCCACCTACCAGCGCCCACTGCTCAGATCTGGCTGATTAGAAATGCCTTTGCAGGTGATCTCAGTCTAGTTTTAAGGACATGTTGATTGACTTGGTTGATTAATCACTCGAAGCACAGTAGGGAATTGCCAGTCTGTGAGGTGTTTTTTTGGAGAAGGTTTTTCTGAATTACAGATGATTGCAGCCCTGACAATATGGATTTGGATTGTAACAAGGGGGTTAATGGTCCGGAAGACTGTGGTATACCCAGGAATAAGTAAGGGTTTATTAGCAGATTGAGGTGTGTGTGTGTGTGTGTGTGTGTGTGTGTATGTGTGTGTGCGCGCGTGCGCATGCTCATGCACCCCTTTAGGGAGGGATCTTCATTTTCTCGGCTCATTCGGCTAGATGTTCATCTTATTTTAGGATCGGAGGCCATATTTCCATTCCAAATGATGTAAAATTCAATAGAAGCTGAATCGTGGATCAACAGAAACAAGGTTCAAATTCTCAGTGACCCGCTTAAGAACAAGGAGAATTTGAACAAATGGCTTAATTTCTCTGTGTCTTGGCTTCCCGTTCTGAAAAATGGGGACAAGGGTGATATTTTCCTCTTATCATCTTGTGCGGATTAAATGGGAGAATGTGAAATGCCTGGCACAGTATAAGAGCTTGATAAATGGTACCCATGGGTGGTATCTTCCCTCTCTCTGCTTTATGTATCTGGTTTGCCTGAATTCAGACCTCAGCATGACAGTATGCCATGGAGTAAATGCTACAGGGTGCCTGGCATTCAATAAGCATTCGACACACGGTGGTTGCAAAAAGTGTGATCTCTGAGTGGTTGTTGGCACTTACTGTTGGACATTTATTTAGATGTTCACCCTGGTAGGTGCTTTAATTCTTTGAGTTTAAATTTTGTTGACTGGAACTCCTTGCTGTACTGGTTTGACAGATCATCCTTGAGGTTATTAAGGTCTCTGAGAGAGGAGAGTACTGGTTTACACATGTTGGCTCAGAGTTTTACAAACCTAGATCCTTGCGACTCAAAGTGTGGTCTGGAGACCAGCAAATTTGGCATCACCTCGGAGCTTGTTACAAATACAGAAGCTCAGCACCCCCAGAACCTACTGAATCAGAACCTATAGGGGAGCCTGGGTGGCTCAGTTGGTTAAACATCTGACTCTTGATTTCAGCTCAGGTCATGATCTCATGGCTCATGGGGTCAGGCTCCGTGCTGACAGTGCCTGCTTGGGATTCTTTCTCTTCCTCTTTCTGCCCCTCCCCCACTTGCACTCTTTCTCTCTCTCTCTCTCTCTCAAAATAAATAAACTTTTAAAAAAAATCTGTATTTTAACAAGATCCTTAGGTGACTGGTATGGACAGTAAAGTTTGAAACATATTTACCTAAATATTTATACTACATGAAAACATGCCTCTCTGTCCTTAGACAGACATGTCCTCTCCTTGTGCATGCTGTGTCTCCAGCAGGCACTATAGGAAAGTGCGTGGACCAGACACAGTGTTACATTAAAGCACTACCTGTTGAGTGATCTGCAGGCTCTTTCCAAATGACATGAGCCACTTAAACAAGATACTGGCTATTTTGTCAATAGGTGAGTAACTGATGGCAGTTTTGTTCACACATTTTTCACATGGCCTTGAATGATCCATAATTTTCTGGGCCCACTGCCAGATGAAATTACCCATGTTATACCGTGTGATAATACCAAAGTAGGGGCTCCGTGCATTTCAACTTAAGGCAATTTAGAAGACTTTATTTTCTATGAGCTAGAACTTTCCTTGGGGGAGATTCCTTGTGGTTGTCATATCATTTCACCGTTGTCCTCTATTTTTTCAGAGGTTCAAATGTACACGCCATCCATGAGGTTCCACAAGCAGATATAAACTTAGGAATCATTCTTGGCTCATTACTATCTTCAATTCCCTCCTCATCACCATCTTAATTCTTTTCAGCACATACTTATGAAGTCCCAAGGTCCTTGGATGTTGCCATCCACATCTGTCCCCTACATTGTCCTTTACCCTAAATTGTCCATTTCCTCATTCTTACTATGCAAGGACTAAACCCCTAATCCTGACATTGCCAGCAATGTGCTCTAATGAGCATGATGTTCGAACCAAAGAAATGAACCAGATATGCATGCTTTCATTATAACTGATACCTGCATTATTCAAAACATTGTCAATGTCCAGGGAAGGAGCGCATTCAGAGGGCACAATTCCTTACCCATAGAGAATCAACCCTCTTCTAGAAGTTGATCAGAGAATAAGTGAAATATGAAATAATCTTCCAGGAGCCTCTTACCATTATAATGTATAATAAAAAATATTCCCTGGTGTTCATTATAATTGGGTATTGTCTGTGTAATATTGTCCATGTGGTATATTGTCTGTTGAATAAAAATACTGAATGGTGTTGATTATATTTGGGTGAAAAGAATCATCGTGCATATTCATCAAAAGACATAAATCACCCAAATTCTGCAAGTTGAGTAAATGCTAAGTGGGGAAATATCTCTTGTTGCTTGTTCTAAATTTGTTTCTCTTTGTTTTCTCAGGGTGTCTCTTGTCTTTGTGTGATTCACTGTCTTCAGCAAAGAGACAATTGCTTTTTCCTCTTTGTTAGAACATGTCAACATCAGAGACTAGCTTCTGCCCCCTCCCCAGATTCTGGTCTGTTTCATATTTTTATTAAGGACCTAGTGGACACAGGTCTTCCAAAGGAAGCTGAAGCTAGTTCTAAAAGGCAGACTAAATCTGTCAGTGTGGTGCTAAGCCAACAGCAATAAAGATAAGGGACATGTCTACAGTGGAGTTTCTCAAACTGGGCAGATCATCAAAGATATGTGTGCATTTGGTTTGTTTTTTGTTCTTGTTTTTTTTTTTTTTTTTTTTTTTTTTTTTTGGTATAGATTTTTTAGCCCCACAGCCAGCTCAGAAGTCCTCAAACTAGAGCATGCATCAGAACTCACCTGGAATGTTTGTTAAAATACAGGTTGCTGGGCCCCACCCCCTCAGTTTCTGATCCAGAAGGTCTGGGAGGACCAGAGAATGTGCATTTCTAAAAATATCCCAGGAGGTGCTGACATTGCTGGTCTTTGGACTGCCGTTTGAGTACTTCTGCTCTAGAAGTTTTGATCGCCATATTCTGAGACTTGAGAATGCACGTGTACCATACATCCTATGGAACCATGCACCCAAATGTTTAAGACCACCAGTGCAATTCTGAAGCCAGCAATGGGCTAGATTTAGCCCAGAGGGTACAGTAAAGGCTGGTTCTGCTTGCTCCCTGACCCTGCTTTACATCCCAGCTCTATCAGACCACTTATAGTTCTCCAAATTCCAAGCTGTTCTGTGCCTTTGTGTCTTTGCACATGGTTTTTTCACCTGTCCAGAACACTTTCCCCCATTTCTCTGTTTCATCCTTCAAAATGCTGTTCTGATGCCATAATCCTCAGTATCACTCTCCCCTAAGGGGACTTTGTCCTTCTTTAAGGAAACTCTTTCCCTCAAGGAAATTACAGTCTGGAGTGGACGTCATGAAATGAACAACTCCAATTTGTGATACTGCCTCTGTGTTTTGCTGGGCCTTACACATATTTCAATGTTGGGCTTATTACCTAACATCAAAACGGTTGTTTTCTTATGGCTTATTCTCCCACTTAGACGGTGCCCCCTTAGGGGGCCAAAGCTACATCTTTTCATCTCTGGTTGCCCAGTTCCTATAGAGAGTTGGTGAGATGGTTGAGTGTTTTCTAAACATTTTCTGAGTTCAATACAACATAGCTCTTATTCCCAAAGGGATACAATCTTATACAAACACTAGTGCAACAGATGTGAAAACCTTAATTATATTATTAGTTGGCATCAGAATTCCTTTTATGTATCGGGACTGTTTTTGTTGAGAGAAATCCCTTGAGAAGCTACGTGCAGCTCTAAGTAAAGCTCAGAGTGCCTGGACTTTAGAAAAAAATGAAGGCAATGAAAGAAACGGCTACGGCTATGTGGCTCTGTGGGAGAAGATGAAAGAAAGGTGGCTCTGCTCTTGAGGTAGGGGGAGAAGGAATACAGAAGAAAGGGCACTAGGACTGGGAAAGTGAAATGTGAAAAAGATTGAGAAAGGGAGGGGCCCGCCATCAGTGAGGTGGGGTAAGGCTCACGCACAATGATGGGATGAGATGGCCCATTGAAATCCTCTAGTCCCAGGATGACCAAACCATTCAATAACAGGTGAATAGTTTTTTTTTTGTTTGTTTTGTTTTGTTTTTTTGTTTTTGTTTTTTACTACTGTGGAACTTTCCTATGGTCTGCCCTGTGCACCTTATAATTTTCAATAGAATGTGCCATTCACAAATGCCTTCTTCAGGTGCTTCTGTTAATGTTTGCTTTTGGGAAATAGAGGAAGAGACTGAGTTGAGTGTCTGGCTCAGCACATTGAGGACCATAGCCATGATTCAGGGAACAGCGGCAAGGTGATGTGCCATGAAGGGATTCCATTGAATCAGGATGCTACTTGGTCAAGAAATACTCACTGAGCATGGCTTAGTCCTGGACTTTCTTCTAGAACTGGGGATACTGCAGTGAACCAATGGAAAAGCCCTTGGTCCCATGGAGTGTATGCACTGGGGGGAGACATTTAACGTAACTGGGGTGCTGAGTGCTTGGAAGGAAAATGAAGCAGGACGAGATGGGGGTGTGATGATGGTACATGGTGCTTGGGGAAATCCTCTTTGAAAAGAAGATGTTGAAGCAGAGAACTGAATGAAATAAGTGGTAGGCTGTCTGTGGTAAGAGAGCTCCAGGCAGAGAGAACAAGCGGAAGAGCCTTGAGAGAGAGAATGGTTGGTGCAACTGATAGCAGCAAGGGCACCAGCAGATCTGGAGCAGAGGGGGCAGTGGAGGGAGTGGGGTTTGGCCAGACAGCCGGGGCAGATCACGTGAGCTGTTAAATGACAAGGAATCTGGATTTCACTGTGAATGGGGTGGGGTGTGGGATGGGGAACCACTAGCGGGTGTGGAGCAGATAAGTACTGCTGATGGTAGTAATACCGAGTAACAAACGTTCATTATATAGCAGAAATGTTGAAGAGTGATGTGCATATAGAAATTATCTCATTCTCTTCTCTCAACAAACCTGTGGCCCAGGAGCTATTTTTACTCCATGCTTTGCAGATGAGGAAACTAATGCTGGGACATGTTCCGTGAGTCACCCACGGTTACATAACTATTAAGTGACGGCAGCAGGGCTTGACCTGAAGTCTTTCCGACTCCAAAACTCGAAATCTTTTGCCTCCATTCAGCAATGACAAACAGCACACAGTCGAGTGTGAATGCCCACAATACATGTCGAGTGAATAACCAGCTGAATAAAGGCTCAGTCATTCAGTAAGTCATTTGTGTGAGACAACCTGATGCAACAAAGGAGACGTCATAATGAGTGAAGGCAGGAGGAAGAAGCCCTGTGAGAAGAAGCGTGTGGAGATGATGGAGTGGAAGGGAAGTGTGTGGGTAATGATGCTTGGGGAGATGTACAGGTGGAAAGCAGAGTGGTTAAGAACATGAGCTCTGCGGGGTGCCTGCGTGGCTCATTTGGTTAAACATCTGATTCTTGATTTTGGCTCAGGTCATGATCTTAGGGTTCATTAGATTGAGCCCCACATCTGGCTCTGTGAGGAAGGCAAGGAGCCTGCTTGGGATTCTCTCTCTCTCTCTCTCTCTCTGCTCCTCTTCCCTCTCTCAAAATAAATAAATAAACATCAAACAAACAAACAAACAAAAAAGAACATGAGTTCTCTGGGGCACCTGGGTGGCTCTGTCACAGTGGAAGTCATTTTTTTTACACTATTTTGGGAACCTTTCTATTGTCTGCACTGTGTACCCTATAATTTTCAATAGAATTTGCAATTCACAAACGCGTTCTTCAGGTGCTTTTGGGAAATAAAGGAAGAGGTTGGGTTTAGTGTCTGGCTCAGCACAATCAGAACTGGAGTCATGATTCATGGAACAATGGCAAGGTGATGGCCATGAAGTGATTCTGTTGAATCAGGATGCCACTTGGTCAAGAAACATTCACTCAGCATGACTTAGTGCTGGACGTTCTTACAGAACTGGGGATAGAACAAGTGTCCAACTCTTGGTTTTGGCTCAGGTCATGAACTCGAGGTTCAAGGGATCGAGCCCCATTTTGTTTCTGCGACTGCTTGGGATTCTCTCTCTCCCTCTCTCTTCCCTTCCTCCACTTGCTCTCAAGATAAATAAACGCTAAAAAAAAAAATAAATAAAATAAAAAGAACATGAGCTCTGTAATTAAGAACCGGCTCAACACTCCAGGGACCCACCCAAACAACCGTGGTCCAATTCCTTGACATCCCTGTGCCTAGATTTTGTCATCTGTAAATGAGAGTAAAAACAGAACCGTCTCTATAGGGATGTACCTGAGATAAAGCACAGAACTCGCCAGATGCTTAGCATATAGCAAATAGTCAAGAAAAGGTTAGCTAATATGAATTGAGACAGAAATAGATAAAAGTGAGAAACATTTAGGATTTGGTGGTTCATGAGGGGATGAGAAGAGAATGACCCCCAGGTTTTTGGGTTGAGCAACTGAGAGATTAGTGGTGCCATTAACTGAAATGGATGACTCTGCTGGAGAATCAGACTTTGTCAAGACACCATAAAAGTGTTACCCCAAGAAAGAGAGAGAGGAGTCCTATTTCCTCTGAGAATGGAAGCAAGATAGGCAAAGAGATGTAAAGGAAATGTAGATGGTGAATTTTCTCAACCTTTAAAGGAGAGATGGAATCATCCATCAGGGTGGGGAATGAAGGAGGAACAGTGAGTGTTGGGCAAAAGTAAGAACAGGTAACATAGTTATGGTGTTGATGTAAATCTCCCCAAACAAAACCTGAGACAAGGATTTGGGTGTAGGTACTTTATGTGACAGTTTATGTCCAAAAGCAGGAAGGAGAGACTAGGGCAAGTGACATGAGAAAGGAAGGACAGTTGGTAAGGGGTATTATTGAGCTGATTACCACTATGGACAACCAGAAGGCATCTTGTTGGGGATCCTCTGAGAAACTGTGGAGACTGCACCTCAGCATGTCCATTGACTCCCAACTCCCACTGGCTGAGGTTGCCATGCTGGTGTTACCTCCCTTGTGTTTCTAGGCTCTGCCTATGTGTGCTCTGAATGAACTGCCACCATTTTTAAAAAAGATCTGAGACAGTAAAGTGGAGAGACACAGTGGGGACTTGAGACAGGACACTGGCAGTGACCATTTTCTGTAGCTAAAGTCAGAGTTGGACTCAGTGAAAGTGATACTGGGCACTGACAGCATCTGCTTGAGAAAGAGAAAGAATTAATATACTTCAGATCTTAGAAAAATCACAAAATGTATAAGTACCTTCAGTATCATTTAATACACGAAGACCCACAGCTCAGAAGGTGAAAATAAGTTGGCAAATTGGGGGTTAAACTCAGATGGAATCCAAAATATACACACTTTCCCCACCTACTGTGTTGCTAGCCTTCAGCAAAAAATTCCATTACAATGAAAATGGCAATAGCATTAATGGGCCAATTCTCCCCAGTACTAATTATTGGAGTTTTGCTGACTTACTCTTCTCCAGACCAGAACCTAAAAATACCCATTTCTTGAGAGAGTGGATACACAGAGTCTAAAGAGGAAAATGAGAGCCACAGAGAATCCAAAATTGGATACCCTGCCCAGTTGAAGTCCAGGGAATGGGAATTGCATTTCTCAGCCCAATCAAGAGGTTCTTTACCTCCAGGGATATGTAGCTATTTAAGTTCCAGGCTTCCAGCCTCAAAGGGAGAATTCCAAAAATTCTATCTGTAATTTGCTTATCTCAGCATATGCCCAGTGATATGAGGTATTTTTCTGTTTTCCTCATTCTGATAGATCTTTCTTTTATTTTTTGAGAAAGAAAAAGAGTCAATGGGGGAGGAGCAGAGAGGGAGGGAGACAAAGACCAAAGCAGGCTCCAGTCTCTGAGCTGTTAGCACAGAGATGGTTGTGGGGCTCGAACTCATGAACCATGAGATTATGACCTGAGCCAAAGTCGGACACTTAACCCACTGAGGCACCCAGGTGTCCTAGGTTTTTCTAACACTATTTGGCCCTAAAACACCTTGTCTTGTAGACCTGTCAACTGCATATGGTTCATCTTCCTATAACTGTGCAGAAAACCACACAAATAGTGGGTGTTACACCTGTTGTTGACACCTGAAACTCGTAACCCTCAACAGTCTGACACAGGCCAGGCATAATGTGCAAAAGAGGGTTCTAATCCTCCTCTAACCTGAGACCTTCCACTGGCTGCTTGAAGAACTTACATTTCTGCTGAATCTGTGAAAATTCTGAAAAACAGAATAATGTTCTCTGATGGTTTCTGTGTCTTGCAGGATGAAAAGGAAAGGAAGAAGCAGGGAGAGAAATTTATTAAACATTTACCTATGCCAGCTATATCCTCATAGATTATTTCATCTAATTCTCACAGGTTTCTAACAGATCCAAGAAAATTAGGGTGAACGTTCAAAGTTCAAGCACCCATGCTCAAAGCCAAGATTTGAAATCAGATGGCTGACTTCAAAACCAGACAGCAAATATTTCATCTCATGGTGCTATCTCCTATTCTGCTCCCAGGCAGACATCACTAATCATTCAGGCCTTTTATTCCACTGATTCCACTGATTATTCCTTTTATTCCACTGATTTCAGAATCCTTTCCATCTCAGTGTCCCACACAGTCCATTATCAATCAAGTAGAGAGTAGTAGGGGCCAACTGATGCCCTTCATGTTTACCAAAAACTTGCAGGCAGAAGGATGATTCTCTTTCTTCAAGGGAGGCCATGCCCCATGACTGTCCAGACCAGTCCCAAAGGTCATCTCAGGACAATACAGTGGACCCTACATCCCCACCATGATCTCCCTTTGATAATAAGGAGTGCTGTGTATGGCTATCCTCCCATCCCCTAGCAGCAGCCACTGATAATACATTAATGCATTTTCTACTTCCAGAAATATTGCTCTTGGCTTGGACTTAACTCTGCCTACACTGCAGCTGCATTTCAAATCATAATCTCCATGCCATAATAAAGTCTCCATTTGTTAATTTTTTAAAGTTTTTTTTAAAAAAATTTAATGTTTATATTTGAGAGAGAGAGAGAGAGAGAGAGAGAGAGAGAGAGAGAGAGAGAAAGCAGGGGAGGGGCAGAGAGAGAGGGAGACAAAGAATCCGAAGCAGGCTCCAGGCTCCGAGCTGTCAGCACAGAACCCAACAAGGGGCTCAAACCCATGAATTGTGAGATCATGACTTAAACCAAAGTCGGATGCTTAACCCACTGAGCCGCCAAGGCACCCTGAATTTTTTAAGCTTATTTCTTTACTTAGAGAGCGAGAGAGAGCGAGCGAAGAGAGAGTGAGAACAGGGGAGGGGCAGAGAGAGGGAGATACAGAATCCTAGGCAGGCTCTGCCCTGTCAGTGCAGAACCCAACACGGGGCTCAAACCCACAAACCATGAGATCATGAGCTGAGATCAAGAGCCGGGTACTCAACCAACTTAGCCACCCAGGCACCTGTCCATTTGTTAATCTTTATTTCTGGCCCATATATATGAAGTCAAAGAAACCAGACCATGCACTCCCACTCTTCTTCACCCGGTGGCACAGAATGTGTTTTCAAAGGAGACTAAGAAGTGGGCATTGCCACTCAGCTTGGGCAAGGCTGAGGGTTTGCAGTGGGCAAAGAGATGTTTTGGTGTTAGAACCTTCAGGAATTCTCCTTCAACTGTCACCCTCCCCGCACCACCCCCCCAGCCACGCTCATGATTGATATTAATCTCTCCAGCCTCCTTTGATGTCAGCAAAGCCATTTTTATTCGGGCAGTAGCCAGAAGGACTGTGGCTGATTCACCACCTGTTGTCATTCTCCCTCCTTCCTCCGGCAGTGAATTTAGAAGAACTCTTTGCAGGGTAGCAGTGTATTTGCTATGGCACCACAGTTGCCCATGTTTGATCTCCTGTTTCTTGCCTGGAGCTTGTATTTCAGACTAGAGTAAATTATTTACCGGTGTAACAACCAAGTCTTGTGTTATTCAAAATATAAACCTGAAATATCGGAGCAATCAGACCTCACCAGCCAACGCTATTTATGCTTTGCAGATAGAGACAGATCAGAGGATGAATCATAATTATCCCAACACATCAATTTTTCTAAATGCAGGAGGGGAGATTCAGTTTTCTCTCCTGTGAACTTCAGGAAATAAACAGCAACTTGGGCAAGTGTCTGTTGACTTCCCCTCCCCAGAGCCATCACAGCCTGGAAAGAGGAGGGTGGCCAGGCGAAAGTCAGCTCTGGGGCTGCCCTGGCTTCCTTCCTTTGCTCTTTCAACGGGCTTTGCACATGAGCAGTCCTTGGTTCGGACTTTGCTCATCCATGTGTCGTACTTGTTTTCTTTCCTTTCTCTTCTCTGCCTCCCTCCCACCAGTCCATGAGCTTATGAAAGACAGGAAACCAACTTACACAGAAGAATGTGCTTATATGGAAGCACCTACCATTTGCTTTACTTGGTAGCCTTGACACTGTCTGGTGAGGAACCCCCCCCCCTCTTTTTTCCCCATCAGATGGGCAGCCTGCTTCAGGATGGAGAATATAAGTGGCAAGTGGCAGGCAGTGTGGGTAAGTGGGTTGGAGGCTAGGCTTTGGAGTAATGTACATCTGGGTTTGAGTCCTGGCTCTGCTGCGTTTGCTGTGTGGCCTTGAGAATGTTACTTAATCTTTGTGATTCCCAGTTTCTTCATGAGTAGAATGGGGATTGTTATGAAAATTGATTGAGACAACTAACTTATATAAAAGAAATTACTCCCATAAAGAATTCAGCATCGTACTTGTACATCTGGGTTCAATAAATGATAGTCATTGTTCCTGTTTGGGAAGAAGTGAAAGCCTGTTGTAGGTCCAAGAAATACTGTTGGTAGAAGATATGAGGATAGAATGTTCTCTGGAACAGCTGGGTTCCTTGCTCTGACTTTGCCAAGGCCTCTTTTGGAGAATAAAAGAGATTCTGTGTAATAACAAGAAACATCTGAAAACCAGCCATTCAACAAGCCATTCCGAGTTCATACCCCAGTACTTGCCTTTTTCCTCATCCTCTTTCTCTCTCTGCACACATGAGCATAGCAGCGAGGTGAGTCTTAGAATGACTTGTGCCTCTGGGGCCTGAAGTCACATCTGGAAAAGACCCACTTCTGCAAATTGCATCTCTGCCTTTTAGGAGGCAGAGGCAGAAACCCAAAGCTCCCAAGAATGGCTCTCAGAGGACTGAACCCTGAGGTCGGATGGGTTCCAGGCTTATCTCAGTGGATATCAGTTTGGGCACCTTGCAAAGAGCTCTAGTAAAAATAATGGAGCTCCTGGGGTGACTGGGTGGCTCAGTTGGTTGAGTGTCTGGCTCCTGGTTTTGACTTAGGTCATGATCTCATGGTTCCTGAGATCGAGCCCTGTGTTGGGCTTTGCACTGACAGCTCAGAGCCTGCCTGGGATCTCTCTCTTCCTCTCTCTCTTCCGCTTCTCCATCCCCCATGTTCATTCTCTCTCTCTCTCAAAATAAACATTAAAAAAAAGTAATGGAATTCCTAACTTTTGCACATCTTCTAAGGAACTAAGTCTGTCTTTATATGTGATGTGGCCCCTCCCTTCCAGGCCAGATAAAGACCAGACCCTTTTATCTGCTCATTTAAACCAAAATAGCCCTCCCTACATGAAATGTATTACTACGTTTTCATGATTCTAAGACAACCATTTGTAAGACACATCACTGATCTGATAGCACCTCCCTGGAAGAAAAACACAAAAATAAATGTGCGCATTGATTCAGTTGTGCTCTGAGAATGCTGAAATGGGGAAAGATGCAGAACTTGGGATAGAAGAAAAATTAGACATCTTAACTTCATGGGCACTGCTTGCTACAGAAATGCTAGAACTGTCAGTGGATTAAGAAGTGCAGCAGTGGCTGTGTGGCAGCAGAGTGCCCAGCCCTCCTGTCTGTCTCTGTCCCACCATCCTCATGAACCCTGCACCTAGCCTCCAGAGCTTCTGCTTAACCAGTGATGGCACACACATCCATAGTATCTGTCCCTGTGACTCCAGCCTCCCTCTCTGCAGTTAGGCAAGTTGTTTTGTTTTTGTTTGTGTTTTCTCCTGCAGAAAACCAGACTGCCACCATAGGAGACTCTGGTGGGTGATTAAGACACAATATCAAGTAACAGGAACATGACTGCTTTGCAAACCTCATTGACATTTTGCTGGAGGGGACTAGAAGGACAAAGGGGGATGATATTCATCATATGAAGTTCTCCATGGCAATCACATGCCTCTTATTTACCTCTTTGGTCCGAAACCAGATTTATTTTCTTGGTTAGGAAGGCCCTCTTTCCAGTTTGGTTGATTCCGAAGAATAAATGTCAAGACCATGGCTGCACGTGAGCAGAGAGTATTTGAGAGTGACCTTGGGGGCGACTAACCCACCCACTGCTGTGTCCTCTGGCAAAGGGGAGTGTTAGTCCACATCAGATGGAGAGTGGGAAGGGAGAACAGTTGAGGAGGCCACAAAGCATACAGCCAGGGGACTGTGTAATAGCCGACTCCTGGTGGGAGGGAATGTTGTTCCATGTGTCTTTCCTTCCTCTGCCCTGTTGGGTCTACAGAGGCCCATTGGGCCTCTGTATTGTCATGCTGATCACGTGATTAAAACAGGGCCTATCAGATGTTCTCTAATAGAATTCAGAATCCAATCGAGCAGCAGCCTTTCAGGGTCTATCTGTGGTTGGCTAAGAACCCCAGTTATGAAGTCAGACACCTGGGGACCCCTCCACCACTTCCTAACTCCCCTGAGGCAGTTATTTGCTGACTTCTCCCTTGAGAACTCATAAGGGAAATGACAGCACCCACACCTTCTAAGATGTTTAGCACATTGTTGTTGGCACATAAAAAGTACTCAGTAAATACCAACATTATTGTTTCAGTTTTCTGTGGTTGCCATAACAAGTTATCCCAAACTTAGTGGCTTAATGTAACACAAATTTATCTTATCCTTCCATAGGTTAGAAATCCAACACAGGTCTCAGCCTGTGGTTACTTGCTTCCATAGAGCCCCACCTGGATAATCCAGGAGAATGTCCCTACTTTGAGGTCAGCTGATTGGAAACCTTCATTCAATTAGCAATCTTAATACTGCTTTGCCACAAAATGTAGCACATTCCCGGGTTATGGAGATTGAGATATGGACGTCTCTGGGTCAGCAGTAATCTACCTGCCACAATAGGACAAGGTGAAAATGGTGACTGAAAGGAAGCAGTTCTACAGGAGAGCGAAGACAGGGCAGACATATAGAGTTCTGGGGCCTTTCCAGTTCCCAACATTCTCTCTCTCTCTGTCTCTCTCTTTTTTTCTTAAGCTGGCTCAAAAAAGCTTGAGTTGCTAATACTTAACCATTGGAATCTTGAGAAAATGTAAATGTTCCCAGTAACAGTGTTCTGCACAACAACTACTCAATCCTATCACAGTGACCACTGGTACCAAAACACTACCCACCAGTGTATGTCAACTCTTCACTCTTCATGTGTAACATGCCATTGACACACTTGCCACGGTTAGGAAATCTCGGGATGTGGTCCCTGGTTGATGGGCATGTTTCCTTTTTCAGGTATAAAACACTCATCTAAAGATGACCCGGGCCTTTTAGGTCAGCCAGTGGCATCTAGGTACATAAAATTGCATCACTCATTGATAATCTATTGCAGTATTTTCGGGGAGTCAAGTCCACAGTAGTATCTTTTCTTTGTCCAGAAATGCAATCCTGTCTTGAAAAGTGTGCTCCAGATTCCTCTTCCACCTCCTCTAAGCTGTCATTGTCTCTTCACTGTTATGTGAAAGATGGAGACTTTCAGATGCAGGATTTCTGGAGCGCTGGCCTTGTGCTGTGTGATTGCCCTTGGAATTGGGTTATGGGCAGGCTTGAGGGAGCGGGCATTTGAATCCTAACTGTGCCTCTTATGAGCTTTGGGACCCCAAGCAAGCTACCGAGCCTCTCTTAGTCTCAATATCCTCCTTGTATAAAATGGGGACAATGTTTGCCACCTCAAAGGATTGTTCTGGGAATCAAATGAGAAGGCTGTGCCTGACCTAGGGCTGAATGTACAGCAAATGCTCAAAAGTGGTAGCTTCCACTCCTTTTATTTGGTTGAACCGGGAATCAAAAGCAGATCTCTGGTATTATCTTTTCTTACACCACCAGGAAGAGAACTAAAAAGAAGTTAAAAGAGTACAATACATTGTTTTCTTTTGGTTGAACTTTTTTCTTTTAAGAGAAGTATTTCTTTGTTCACAAATAAAGCTGGCTGGATTGGTTGCTTTTTGGTGATCCTTTGGTTCTTTTGAGTCAATGAGTGAAGGCGGAGAGTAGGAGGAAACCAGGAAACCAGAGATCCGAGCGCCATATTTATATCGAGTAATGTGAATAAATCTCAAATGCCTAACGCAAGGGAAGAAAGGTAAGAAACAGGATGGGACTTATAGCATAATACCATTTATGTAAATTCAAAACATGCATATACAAACACCATATTTTTTCAAGGGTGCAGGTATATTTTAAATGTGTATAAACTATGGAAAGTGACTTGAAGGATATATGCTAGGTGCACTAGTGTGGGTACCTGGTAGGGAAAAATAGGAAATAAATATGAAAAGAAAGGAGGCTCCTACCACTGGATGATAATTATAACCTGCCATGAAATGGGAGAGTATGCCATTTCCTCTCTATATACGAATATTCTATATTCATATATGTGTGAATCCTTAGTAGGATAAATATGAATTATTATAAAACCAAGATCTACATGATGGCCAAATACAGACCTATCAGCTAGGTCTCCAATCTCATTATTCCCTTCTGTGGTCTTCCCTGAACCCAGTGAGTTAGGAAAGCTCTGATTCTTCTCTGTGACTCCTACTCAGTGAATTTCTTGGGTGATCTCATTAAAAGCATAATAATTGTAGGGTTTTCCTGTGAATGGAAGAGTACATACTGGTGATGGAACTGTCCTGTGTCTCCACCAATGAGAAGGTTTAGAAAGCCATGGGCTCTGAGACTAACAGTGACCCAGGGGGGTGCCTGGGTGGCTCAGTTGGTTAAGTGTCTGACTTTGGCTCAGGTCATGATCTCGTGGTTCATGAGTTGGAGCCCCACATCGGAATCTGTGCTGACAGCTCAGAGCCTGGAGCCTGCTTCAGATTCTGTGCCTCCCTCTCTCTCTGCCCCTCTCCCACTTGCACTCTGTCTCTCTCTTTCAAAAATAAATAAACATTAAAAAAAATTTTTTTTGGAGGAAAAGGACATGGTCTCCAATGCCCTGGACTCATTTTATCAGGCAAGTACTGCTTTTGTACAATGATAACAATGATTTATTTCATCCAAATGATCCTTTCTGTCACTGTTAATCTGCTGTGCTTTTCTGAACATTCTTCTATGGATTAGTATTGATGCTTGGAGTTTCTTGGAGGGAACAAGCAATGTGGCAAAAGCCTCCTAAGATGTGTACCAATGCTCTTCTCCTATTGATCTAATTAAAGATCATGATGCCTAATATAATTAGTTCAGTCGGCCTTTCTGTCTGGTTAGTTCTTGCACTTTTAGACATGTAAGCACCAGAGCTAAATTGCTCTGGGCTAATGAATTGCAATTCTGAAGGAAATGGCTTTCAGGATACAAATATGTGTATCAACTAGGACATTAATTATAGGATTTCCTTTTTTCCCCCCAAGCAATTGATGCTTATTTTCCTCCTAGACTTTTTTCATCCAGAGGCCAGACACCTAGTGCCATTTTGTGGAACATGCTTTAAATTCTTGAGTTAATGAACTGTCTAGAGAAGGGGGTGTGTGACTTAATTCTTTAGTTCGGGTGGTATCCAGCATTTTATTTTATGGTACAAGAGATAAAAGGGATATATGGGCAAATGTAAAGGTCTTAAGAAAGCCAATGTATATAAGATCTGAATCACATGTCAAGGAAATGACTTTGTGGAAAGAATGAGATCAGTAAGGTTATCTGGAGGTTTGAAGAGTTGGTGACATCAAGACTAGGGAGTTGTCATCTGAAATCTTCCAGTTTCTCAATTAAGTATGAAGTAAGGTCATTAGATGGAAGAAGCATGGGTCAATGACAATAATAACAATAGTCATATTACAAATGGGCCAACATTCAATCAGTTCATCCTATGTGCCAGGTATTACTGTAATCGTTTTGCATTGTATTAGTTCTTAGTGTTCACAACGACTTTGTTGAGGCTAGATTGGATCTCGGAGAGCAGGCACGCAAGGTCAGTAGAAACACATTATGAGATGTAAAACCAGTATCCCAGTGTTATTTTCTGTCTGGTGTTTTTAGTGGCTCAGGTGTAGCACAGAGAATGCAGATGGCTTACTGTATCTAGGGTTGGGTTTTGCCAAGCAAAGATGCTGTGGAGAGAAAATGAGTCAAGGATATTGTGTAAGTGGGCATTTGGAAGCAAGCAGTTGCAAGTGATGGGCTATGAGATCAGGATAGAAACGGGAGAGGAGAGTAGTGGTGGGGGACAAATGAATGTGGTGGCGTAAATGGCCTGGAGTCATAGAGAAGTGGAGGAATTATTGTGTCAGAGGTTGTTGTCTTCAGGTTGGAAGAATAGGAGTTTGCAGTTATGGAGTCAGAAGTTGGCATTGGTGATGTCTGTACATGGGGCAGTGTCTGGTGAAAGTTCTTTTTTTTTTTTTTTCCAAGTTTATTTTGAGAGAGACAGAGAGAGAGAGAGAGAGAGAGAGAGAGAGAGCGCACAAGTTGGGGAAGAACAGAGAGAGGGGGAGAGAGAGAATCCCACACAGGCTCTGTACTGTCGGTGCATAGCCTAGTGCGGGGCTCGAACTCACGAACCGAGATCATGACTGAGCGAGCTGGATGCCCCAGTGATAGTGAGTTCTAAGGCATATCCCTGCGGTGGTAAAGAGGAGGTGAAAGAACAGACATGGTCAGATTCGTGTTTGGGAAGGTAAGCAGTATGCAAGGGGCAATCCTGGAGGTGGGGAGAGGGTTAGAATAGTCTCCTGGAGAGGGAGAGGTCTTGACAGCTTGGCTAGCATGGTGGCAGTGGGGGTGCCAGTGAGGAAGTGGGTGGACTGTGAAGATATTTAGCAGATGGAAGGGTGGATGAACAGTGTGGGTTTGACTGAGTGGGGAGTCAGGGAAAGGGAGGAAGCAAAGTGATGCCCAGATTCTAAGTCCTGGTTTTGACAACTGGGTGCAAGTTGATTGGGTTCAATCATAAAAATGAATGAATGAATGAATGAATGAATGAATGAATGACTGGGAACGAGAAAAACAATGAATCCAGAGTAAACACTAGGGCTGGAGATACTTTAAAAAAGTTTCAGATAAGCCAAGATTTTTCTTACATAGATACAGGACCCTTAGATGTGGCTTTCAATGCTGCATCTAGTGGAAGGAAAGGTTTCCATGTGCCTTAGTTACTAACGAACTCAAATAGGCTCAGTGGGAAGAGAGAGTGTGGAAAATGGGAAGGTGAATGCAGAGGCTGGGGAAGGCATTACAAGGGCTGAGGTCAGGCCCAGAAGAACTAGAAATAACTGAAGTAGTGCTTCCCGGTCCAGCTGGGTAGTCTGCTGAGCCTGAGGATGAATAAAAAGCT
This sequence comes from Panthera pardus, assembly GCF_024362965.1. Taxonomy (NCBI): domain Eukaryota; kingdom Metazoa; phylum Chordata; class Mammalia; order Carnivora; family Felidae; genus Panthera; species Panthera pardus. The sequence goes on along the minus strand of NW_026526980.1, from coordinate 6,711,840 downwards.
GGTAAAATCTACAAACACCTTTCGTGTTTGCTGGAACTGTGGCCATCTTTGTTATCTGTGCCATGTGTCCCCATGTTGGATCATTTGGAAGAAGAAAACCATCAGGATTTTCTCAGTTCCATCTCCTTACAGCACCCTGAAGGGTCTCATTGGGTTGCAGATAAGAGAACCCCACTCACAGGACAGGAAGCAAAGCATAAGAATGCAATGGAATCATGGTGAATGCCTTTGATCCTAAAGAAAATATGAGGGAGCAGGCTTCAAGAAGGGTGGGGGTGGGGACCAGGACAACTCTTGAATCCCCGGTACCTTCACTCTGCAGCTTGGCCTATCCTAGTACTAATTCATCCTCCCTGTGGGTATTTACTGAGCATCTATTATGGACCAGGCATTGTGCCAGATGCTGGGGATACAAAACTGAGCAAAAGGAAAGACGACCTCACCCTGATAGAGCCTGGAGTCAGATAGGAGATGTGGTCATTAGTCAAATGATCATACGCGCAGATGAATAGTCACAGCTGTGATTAGCATTAGGATGGAAAGACATACAGTGCGAGGAAAGTCCACAGGGGGCAAGTTTGACCCAACCAGAGAGGGGAGGGAAGATTTCCCCGAGAAAGTAATCATGGAAATGGCATTGGAAAGAAGAGGAGAAGGGTAGGGGGGCGGGTATTCCAGGTGGAGGGAACAGCATGTGCCAAGGTCTCACAGCCAAAGGCAGCATTGGGAATCCAAGGGGCAGTGAAGGCCAGCGGGGCTACAGCACTAAAAAGAAATGTGATATAGTGTGAGATGAGGCCCTACAGATCCACAGTATGTAACTACACACGTTAGACTAAACACGTTCTTATTCCAAGAACAACAGGGAACCATATATATGTTTGAAGCAGGAGAGGGCAATTGCCTTTCGAAAGGATCAGTCTGTCTTAATTATGGTGAAGGATTTGAGGGAACTCAGCTTCCAAGTCCCAGCTCCTCAGAGAGTGGATCTGATTGGTTCACCTGGAATCAGGTGCCCAGCCCTGGTCCAATCATTATCAGGAGGTGGGGTTCATGTGTCAGGAACCTGGCTGCTGAGGGCCCACCTGAGGGAAGTCTTCCCCAGAGATGAACTGGACAGAATCCCCCAAATGACTATTGGATCAATTCACATGGCACCATCACTTTCCATGATAAGAAAACCCAAAGACTGTCACTGTCCCTTAAACGTTCCCAATGTCGTTCAGAGGAGGCAGTATCTGGGGAGTGAAGAGGGCAAAGGATTTTGGGGAAGACACTTGGCCAAATCATTTGTGTGTCTGTGGACAGATGGCTTAATCGACCCAACTCCCTCCTCTGTAAAACGGGAGATCATGACAACAGCCTCTGTGTCCCAGGCTGATACACCACAGTCTCACTGTAATGCCATTGTAACCCCACAGGGTAGAAATTATCATCCCCATTTTATAAATTAGAAATGAAAGTTGAACATATTTTAAACCGGGAATAACTTCAAAGTCTACCAACACTTCATCATTTTCCTCCTCAAATCTCATAACCCTCTACATCAAATGAGTCATTATTATCATTATGATTCTTAATAGAAATAATAGCAGTGTTCAATTAATAACACAATTACTGCTGATAGCTAAGACATATAGTACACTATTTGCCAGGCACTGTTCTAAACACTCTCCATGTATTTATTCATTTAACCCCTGCAAGAACCTATAAGGAAACATTATTTAGCGTTTCCACTTAACAGGTCACTGAGGCACTGAGAAATTAAGTAATTTGAACAATTTACATAAGTAGCAGTCATAACTTGAACCACAGTAGACTGGCCTCAGCATCCAGGCTCTTTACATGTTTGCACTCTCTCTCTCTTTCTCTCTCTCATACATATATATGTATGTATGTAGATATATAGATAAACATCTATCTATATCTATATATCTATACCATTCTCACTGTGTGTCTCTCTCAACACCACATAACACACACACACACACACACACACACACACACACACACACACACACCACAAAGGGGAAAAAACAAAACCCATGACTACCACTCACAAATTTTTATCTGAACCCATTTTCAAAAGGAATTACAAAGGCCCATACATCTGCTGTCACAACTTGCTATTCCTACTACTGACTCCATTTTACTGATAAGGAAACTAAGGCTCAGAGGCATGTATTACTTATTAGAGATAACACAGATTGTAACCAGAAGAGTCAGCATTCCAGTCCGGGTCTGGTTGACCCCAAAGCCCTATTGATATTAGGACATGAAAACAGCTTCCCATCATCCTCTCTCAACCGGTTCCATCTCAGCCCTTCTTGAGTGAACTTTGGGACCCTTGTGAAAAAAATAAAATAGAAGTTCGATATGGTAAAAAGTGCCCATTAGGTATTAAGCCATGCCAGCTCCCACTCGGAGACACCCACATGCCAGGCTGTGTCCTTATTTCAAAAAAAAACAAAAAACAAAAACCAGTCACAACATGGAACTGATCTCCTATGTATTTTCTGCTTCTGTTATAATCTCTGGCATGGAAATGAGTTATTTAGATTGTTGGTAGCTGACAGTCTCCATAAATTGCAAGAGGAGCCTCAACAGGGTGACGGGTGATGCTATTTTGTACTGTGTCATACTACAGCTCTCTCTCTCTGGTTCTACTCTCTCCCTGCAGTTCCATGCACCAAGCGGCCATGAATTATACATGTACTTTCTGAAGTCTGATGAAAGTTTTCCCACCTATTAAATTGCCAGGTTCCCAAATCTAACACAAATAGAATCCAAACACGCTTAGGAAAATATTGCGCCATTTGTTCTTCTATGATCGTGCCTTTTGCTTTCTTGTACCATGTACTCAAAGTGCCAAGAGCTTCTGCCTACTGTATATTCACCTGGGGGTTACAAACCAGTCAGATGAGTCTGCACCGTGCTCTGAAAGGTTAGGAATCCAGAAAACATAGGTTTCCTCATTCCACCCCATCATCCAGGAGGAAACCCCTCCACTGCCCTGGAAGCAACTAGCAGGAAAAAAAAAAAAGTTGTAGGAAAGAAGTCAAAATCCCAAATAAAGGGGTGCCTGGGTGGCTCAGTTGGTTAAGTGGCCGACCCTTGATCTCAGCTCAGGTCTTGTTCTCAGGGTCGCAAGTTCGAGCCCTGTGTTGTGCTGCACTCCGGGGATGGGGCCTACTTAAAAAAATTTTTTTTTGTTTTAATCTCAAAAATCCCAAGACAGAGAAAGCTGGGCCACTTCCCAAAATGTTCACTGGCTTACTCTTGCCTGTGGGTGAAGAAATGAACTTTTTAGGAAAGCCTCCTAGGTAATTTGTGATACACCTTCTTTCTATCTTGGCAACTTGCTCTGGCCCCAACACAGTTTCTTTCTAGCCATTTTGAACAATGACAGATCCTTGGTATGTTCATATTAAAAAATCCTGTTATGATGGGGCGCCTGGGTGGCTCAGTCGGTTAAGCGTCCGACTTCGGCTCAGGTCATGATCTCACAGTTTGTGGGTTCGAGCCCCGCATCGGGCTCTGTGCTGACAGCTCAGAGCCTGGAGCCTGCTTCAGATTCTGTGTCTCTCCATCTCTCGGCCCCTCACCTGCTCATGCTCTATGTCTCTCTGTCTCTCAATAATAAACATTAAAAAAAATTTAAAAAAATCCTGTTATGAATTATGAGTGACCCGAGGTCCTTTCATTGATTAGGATTTTTTCTTCAGTTGCATGTAAAATCATCTTAACTCAAACTGACTTAAGCCAAAGGAAGAAATTATTAGGCTATACAGTTGATAAGTTCAGGGATACAGGAAATTGCAGGTGTGGCTAGATCCAGGTGTTCAAATGACATCACCAGGACCTAGAGCCTCACCATCTCTCAGCTGTTTCCCTCTGTGTTAGTGTCATTTTAGATATGCTCCCTCCCTTAGTTGGCCAAAAGTGCTTGGCTCACATCCAGGCCAGAACAAAGATCATGCTTATTTAAAAAAAATAATAATAGTAGAAAAGCTTCAAGTACTTACTGAAGATGTGAGTCAAGAAAAAAATCAGCGTAGTACCCATGAAATAGTGCCATGAGAGTATCTCTGGAAAACTCAGATGACCGGTCAATACCGAGCCTTCCTTGGCACATGGTAGCCAAGGGCCGGCTGCTTAGAGGTGTTCCCTTGAAGCAGGGCATGTGCTTTCCAGGTTATTACCATCCCTCCCTCAAACTCTGGAGTCTCCCACATTTCTAGGGCCAGACATCAGTTGTCGTCTATCACCATGCTTCCATTGTTGTTTTGGTTTTAGAAGCGAATTCTTTCTTTATGGCCACATCTTAAAGAAAAGTGGGTAAACTACTGGACACTGAGAAAGCCATGTGAATTTTCTTACACTTGTTTCACTAAAGTTACGTATGTTGCCTACCTGGTGTCCGAGGGTATGGTAGCTTATGCTTCCATGGGAGAGTAGTCTTACTTTGATGGAGTGGTGGATGGGAGAGATTCCTGGGCTTAGATGACCAGGATCCAGGGGTGGACAAAACAATGCAGACAGAATGAGAGCACTTACAAACATTCATCTGCAATTTGAACATTCCACCTCACCCCAACCTGAATGCCTGCCCAACATTTGGTCCACAGCTGAACTGACAGCCTTTGGTGATTGTCCCAGGGCACATACATGGGAAATGCATTTCTCATCTTTCAAGCTGGTCATCCTCTTGGGATGGAAAGCAAGTAATCGCCAACTATTTTAAGAAATCAGTGCCATAGGTTGCTACATGCTTTCAACAAAGGAACTTCCTTTCTGGGATCAGAATGATCCACCGGGTGCTTTTTGCCTGGGACTGCCACAAACAAACAAACAAACAAAACCCCAAAACACCACCCATATATTTATGTTTTGGGTAAATCCTGGTATGCCTAAACAAGGACTCAGATTCATAATAAGAACCACAAATGTGCATTTATTACATTATTGCTTGTTTCCTTGGAGTCCTTCATGATTTAGGATCTTCATTGATTCTTTGACACAGAGGCCATGTTGTTAACTCCTTTTAACATAAGGAAGTATGAGTATTATTCCTCCACTTCTGAGTTGGAGAACGTTGATTCTGGAAAGTTGGGTAGCATTGCTGAATGCACCTAGGCAAGTGTGAGCAGGGGAAAGAGCCTTTCCACAACTCCTGGAAAGGGGAAAACCAAGAGAAATCTGATCTGATGAGAATCCACACTGGAACCCCTCCCTTCAGTATTTAACTATAATTAGCGAGAACCACCCATATGGCAACTTTTCTCGGGCCAGATGGGTGATTGTCGGGCAGCACATGATCTTTGCTTCACTTTGAAGGAGACATGAGTAATCCTGGGGATATTAATCCAACAAGGGCTATATTTATCTTCACTCATTTGGTTATTAACACATCTCTATTTCTTCTCTAGGCATCAGGGGTATAGGGCACAAGCACCAAGATAGTCCTCCCCAGAGCCCAAGGAAATAGGGGCCTCCATTCTGCAGTTCCTACTTGATTACACACCCATGCTCTAATGGCCTCAGCCTCCCTCAAAGGAGCATGGGAACCCTGTAGGATATTCTTGTCTTGGGAACTCTGTAGGATATCCTTGCCTTAGAATTTGTCCAGGCACTATAACAGATGAGGAGACCAGGGCTCAGAGAAGGTGTGTGGCTGATAAGTTAAAGTTGGAGTTGGAGGGAAAGTCACATGACTTCTCTCTGTTTTTTTGTGGGGGTGACATCCTATTTTGCACCCGGGGGGGCCAAACGATAAAAAATTATATGGTTGCCCTATTTTAAGGGACTACAGTCACCTTTAAAAGGAGCCAGAGGGTGAGTATTGCCAGCATATATATGATGGAAGTTGAGCCAGAAAAACTATCATGATTCAAGGCTGTTCTGCAACCAACCTACTCCATCCATCCCCCTTTTAGTCCATTAGTCCACCAGTCTCCCTAATGAAAGCTCTGCATTTCATCTCTCAACTCCAGACATGATTGTGTTGCACTGGTTCTCATTCACCAAGGACTGCACCCTCCGGGGACAGAGACACCACCAACCTGTTACTCTGGGTTGCCTCTGACCTTGGCACAGAGTTGCAATAAACACCTTCAGCCTCTCCTTTCAAGTGTTGTCTTTGGTATCTTTTACCTCCTTTTCCGGTCTTTTTCCAGTCTGCATATCGATTAGATCCAACCATGAAGATCCTTGATTATCAAGTAAAATTTTTGGCCAACATGACCTGGCAAAGTTTATAGTATCTTTATTATTTCTTCTCATTATTCTTGTTGCTATCATTGTGTATTTTATTAGTGGTCTGGAAAGCTTTCAAGATCAAAAAGTATGAACATCAGGGGCGCCTGGGTGGCTCAGTCGGTTGAGTGTCCGACTTCAGCTCAGGTCATGATCTCACAGTTTGTGAGTTCGGGCTCCATGTGGGGCTCTGTGCTGACAGCTCAGAGCCTGGAGCCTGCTTCGGATTCTGTGTCTCCCTCTCTCTCTGACCCTCCCCTGCTCATGCTCTGTCTCTCTCTGTCTCAAAAATAAACAGAAACATTAAAAAAATTTTTAAAATGTATGAACATCAGCTATGATATGAAAGAAAAAGACTTGAACGCAGATAGCATACTTTGGATAAGTTACTTAATCTCTCTGGATCTGTGTCTTCATCTGTAAACTGAGAACATTACTTCCAGCCTGATATAGTTGTTGCAAGTGTTGAATGATAAAATGTCCATGGAAGTGTCTCGAGAGTCCCCGACACCTAATACTTGCTCAGTAAGTATTTATGTCCTGGCCCTGTGTAATTCCTTAGGCATTACCACTGAGCTGTCTAGCTGGGACCTCCAAAACTTAGGCACCCATCTCCTTCTTTTTCCTGAAGTCTTTGCCCTGAGTCCATTCTTTCTCCAGATGTAATTTCTCTGATATAATTACCCGTGAGCCTGATTCATCACCTGCTTATGTATTTTCCCATTTCTAATTTCAACAAGCCCTTCACACCCAAAGCCCTACCCTTCCTCCTACTATGACCATCACATTTTGTGGATGGGTAACTTGTTTCATCTTTGCCCCATGAAAGAGACATAAATCAGTTAGGGTCTTCTCTCTTTTTCGGGAGCTAGAGAGAACAAGTATCTTTCAAACCAAAGGCTGGCTGTAATTAGGGGATAGTGGCTGAGTTGTTAAGGTTCTAGATATATGGATAGGTTCCTTCCTTTGTGGGAAGGAGGTCCACTAGTGATTAGCAGTGTGTGCCTGGGCACAAAGTGGAGAGTGACAGCCCATATTCCATCTCTACTCTACACTGGTGATACTGATCCGTTCCCCAAGTCTTCCCAGAATTGTTGCCCCATTATGCTGCTGGTCAGGATGCAGGTGAGGTCATGAAGAAGTACAAGATCTGTAAGCTTCCACTGCCACTCGATAATCCACTCAAATATCTTCCCTTCTAGTTCATCAGAAGCTCCATCTTCAAAGGCAAAACTGCATGTTTTATCATTCCCTCTTTATTGCATAGGGAAAACAGACCCACGGAACCATACTTCCTGGGTAGTCGAGGTAATTAGGCCATTAGATTCTCTCTCCATCTTCTTCAAATGTTTTTAATGAGCTATGCAATTAGGAAAAAAAAAAAACAACTCTGGGGAAACAAGGTATGACTGTGTCAGTCTTTAGGACACAACAGCAACTGCATTATCAGTAATTACCCTTTAAGGAGTGCACACCACTGTATACCTACCTCTGTGGTAGACACAATGCTTATGGCTTCTCATTTAACTTGATGACAGTCCTATAAGGCCAGTAGTGTTAGATTTCATTTTGCAGGTGGGAAACTGGTCCACATTCACAGTGCAGGTGAATAGCGAGCTAGGTTTTACCCTGGATGCTGCCTGGGTCCAAAATCTAAGGTCTTTCAAAAGATCATGTTGTTTCCGGGTGAGGGTCTATATGTCCTTATCTATAGGTCAGCCCTCCTGATCTAAAGATGCCCTTTCCTTATTTGCTTTTTAATTAGCATTTGAGGTGGAGACTTCTGTGAGTGTGTGTGTGTGTGTGTGTGTGTGTGTGTGTGTGTGTGTGTATTTCTGCAAGTGTCTTGGCTTTCTGCAATAGATTAGATTAGAAGATTTGGGCTCAAAAGGTCAGACTATGAAGCGTGCATCAACGAGGTCATGGGGAAAGTCTGAGTTGGCTCTTACCCCCAAGCCATAGATCCCTAGATGAGCCCATCTCCAAACCCCTAGTGTATTGGTTTCCTAGTGCTTCCATAACAGAGTAGCCCAAAATGGGTGGCTTAAAAAAACACGGATTTATATCTCACAGTTCTGGAGGCCAGAAGGTCTGAACTTAAGGTGCCACCAGGGTCCTTGTCCCTTGAAGACACAGGGAAGGAAGTGTTTCATGACCCTCTCCCCTAGTCCCGTGGCTTTCTTCTCCCATGGTGTCTTCACATCATCTGCCTTCTGTGTATGACTGTTTCTGTGTCCAAATTTCCAGTCATCAGTCATAATGGATTAGGGCCCACCTTCACGACTGCATCTTAATTACTTCTGTAAAGTCCCTGTCTCTAAGGTCATATTCTGAGGTCCTGGGGTTAGGACTTTAATATTTGTTTATTGGTGGGGTGAGACACAACTCACCTATGACTCCTGGCTTTTCTCTGTGGGAATCAGAATCTAGGAATTAGCTTTGCACATGCAAAGGACCAAAAGATGAGTTAGGAAGCATGAAAAGTTACCAGAACCAAAGGTGGGATTCACATAGCCTCTTAGAAGACTGAAGTGCACTATCCTGCTTTAGGAGGGGAAGGTGGGCAACGTTTTCTGAGCACCTACTCAGTGTCTGACTCCCTGTAAAGACTTTACTATCATTACCCTATTTAGCTCAGTTAGTAATGGGCAAAGGAGTTTGTAGATCAGTTCACTGATCCTTCACAACAAACCTAGGGGGCAGGGACTCCTATTGTCTTCATTTTACAGAGGAAAAGAGTTACATCCAGGGAAGGGAAAGTGCCTCAGCCAGCAGGACTAGAATTCCAAATTAGGAGCAGTGAGATTTTTCATCCCACAGTTGGCCATATGTATCCATGAGGATTGGCTGGTGACCAACACTGGCTCAGACCTCAGACACTTGGGCAATGACCACCAAGAAACAGATTCTTCCCCTTAGGGGTGGTGGAAACATGAAAGACCCAGGAAAGAGGAGACCAAACACTGAGCTCATGGGCTGGTGATGAATGTCTATTCCCAATGAGGAGAAAACAAGAATTGGGTCTTGATTCTTGACATTGAACTTTGACATTAAACTTTGAAACTTGTCCTCAAAGTCTAAAGATTGCCAAACCTCAGTTTCCTTATCTGAAAACTGGGGACATGAACATGGCTGGGGAAATCAAATGGAATAAGATATGAAGGAAAACATGATGAAAATGTTGATCTTCTTAGTTCCCGTGGTTGTATTTAGAGCAGAGACAGCTTAGAGCTAGATGAGGTGGATATTTCCTAAGAGACAGGGACTTTGTTATCCTTTTTAACAAGGTTGCAGAGTTTTAACAAGGAAGCATATAAAGCATGAATTATGTCAGCAAGTACAGGCAATGGAGAATGCCTCTACCCCACATTTTTTTGCTGCAAAGCAGTGGATGGTTACCTTAAGCCAAATTAGTTTAAGTACCAGATATTCACAGAATGATTTCCTTCTGTTCCTATTTTAGGACATCCCCGCTGATCTCCCCCATCCATCTCTCCCAAATCTTTTACTTTTTTAAATGTTGATTGATTGATTTATTTTTTTTTTTTGAGACAAAGACAGAGTGCAAGCAGGGAAGGGGAAGAGAGAGACAGGGAGACACAGAAGCTCAAGCAGGCTCCAGGCTCTGAGCTGTCAGCACAGAGTCCAATGCAGGGCTGTAACTCACAAACCATGAGATGATGACCTGAGCCAAAGTCAGACGCTTAACTGACTGAGCCACCCAGGAGCCCCTCTACCAAAGCTTTTAAGGGGTAAATAGAAACCTGAGGTATTTTCTCCTCAAAGTTAAACAACTCATCCCTTCAAATGCATAATGTTGCTCTTGGCTCCAGAAAGTCTGACATTGTTGGAAGATGTCCAGAAGTTCCATTCACCCTGAATGCCATGAAATATGCATGACATAAAATAGTCAGTCTTGAAAACCTACCTCCCTCCTAGATTTCAAGAGGGTGGCATTTGTGATGTACATGCATCTCGGTCAAATGTGCATCTGGGGACGTGTGGGAGACACATCAATGACTCCATCAGGGTGATAACATTTCACACGTTACCCAAACCAGCGTCTTCCTTCCCAGGTTACTGGAGAATCAAATGAAACTTTGACCGAAGCTGGAAGGGTTGTGGAACCAAGATGGTCCTGCCTATCCCTGACTGTGGCTTTATTTCCATTCTCCTAAAAGAGAGAGGAAAGGCTGTTTGGTATTTGGATGGATGTTCCAATTGCATGTGTGCTGATGACCCCAATCTTCAGGGTCTAAGAGCTGGACCAGAGAATATCATCCCTCTCTCCCTTCCCCAGTGAAAGGTGGTTTTTCCAGGCCTCTGGCTTACAAAGACAGCCACCATAGGGGACCTTTTATGGAGAGAAGAAGCAGGATGAAGGGATGGATATTTTCAAAAGAAGAGTCCATTTGCAGAGGGCAGAACAACTCCTCTGACAGTTCTAGACATGTTGGGCATCCCCAGGATTTGGTGTTCCAGGCACCAGACCACTCAGTATCCGTGCCCCAGTGGAGAGGAGAGGCATGAGTAACACCAAGACAGAACACATGAGTGCTCAAAGACAAATTCCCAATTATTTTATTGTATCACTAATGATCTTCCCAGCTGGGGTTTCTGAGAGCCCTCCTGGAGTCACACCCTGTTGGATATTTCCATTCTCCATTTCCTCTTCTTTCTCAGTGGGGAAACTCCACCTTACCCTCTCTGGGGCTTCTGAGGACATCTGGGCAGTCAGTACAGCTTCTCCGCTGCTCTGATGGAGGGTTCTTTGTCCTTGTCTGGTGGACGGATGTCATTTTTAATCAAATTTGAATCTTCTTTCAGAACACAGGTGGATTTTTGAGGGAATATGGGGACTTGCTGAGCCAATTAGAGTAGCTGAGTCATTCCTTGGTTATATCTCCCTCATCTCCAGTGTTTTCTTGAACCAGTGTTCTCTCACGTGCCCTTTCCATATTTCTCCACAACGAAATGGAGGTTACTCAGCCATCATGTTGACACTAAGTCCATCCAGTCCTTCACGGGCATGGGAAGGATCTTTCATAACTTCCACAAGCTTAAGACATATGATGACCAAGTTGTTCCAGTTAGTCTGGGCCTTCCCTGGGTCTAGCCAGTGCTAGAGGCCACATCCAGGGACCCTTCTTAGTCCCAGGAAAACCAGGCCAAGCGGGTCACCTTAGAGATATGTCCCAGCCTCTTCCAATAGGCCTGTCTTCTCTCATATAATGACAGATTCCAATTATTGTTTCGTTCCTAGTGTCACCTCTTTTGTTTGAGATCCACTTTCAGTCACTTCTCCTGACTTATGGTCCCTTATTATCTCCCCTAAATACTATCGTCTAATTTCTACCCCACCCAGGTTAACAAGAAGGACAACTGGCCCATGATAATAGGAAGCATTTTCTGAAGGGTATCAGGAAGGGGAAACAGAACATGAATCCACCCTAATGTGTGCCAAGAACTGTACCAGCTATTAACATGTACCATGTTATCATCACAACATGGCATAAGTAGTAGCACTGTCTCCATTTTCCAGATAGCAAACTAGGGATTAGAGAGATTAAGTGACTCACTGGAAGTCACTCTGCAAACAAATAATGGGGCTGGAATGAGATTCCAGGTCTTGTCTAGGGAAGAGTAGAGGTCGTCCTGGAAAGGAAGTTTGAGGTTACAGTTATAAAATTTCCCAAAATGTTGAAGCCAAAATCTAGTGTGGTGGAGGAGAGTAGATAAAGCAGCAATGTGGGAAAACTGAAATATATGCATTCCTCTTTTTGTTTTTAATTTTAACACTATGGAATTCAAGTCACTTTGTAAGCTTTGAAACATAAAAATGTATAATGTATAATATGGTTTGCTCATAAAATTACCATGTTTGGGGTATTTATTTAAAGACACGAGGACATAGGAAGAAGGAGAAAACTTTGGGGAAAATATCTTTTCTCTTTTATTTGAGAAAAGTGATAACATTTTGGAAAAATATTTTAAAAGTTTCCTAATTTTTTTAATGAGATTTTTCACAATCATATTTGCAGCCATTCACTTTTCCCTTACTCTGTTAAACTTTAGGAACCCTCACACTGACCCTCTTCAGGTTCTATCTCCTGCCCAGGGACCAACGCTTAATATCACCATCCCCTCCCCCTCTGCATCCTCTCCTTCTCTCTAGTGGTGGGTACTTCATGGCTTTTCATGGTCCTTTCTCCAGTCCCAGCCTTTCATCCAGCTCCCTACTCAGGAGCTCTTACTCCGTCTGCCTCTTCATAATTAACTACTCCTTATGAGTAGTGTCCGTGGTAGTTACTGGTGGCTACTGGTCACCTCACTTAGCTGATCCTTGGGATAGGCTACGTGCTAAGTTGAGAGGAGTACTTTAAGACTTCTAGAAGAGTGAAGTCAGGAAGCTGTCCTCTTACCATACCTGTTCAACTCATGACTACAGCCTTACCGTAGGGTTCCAGGTTCAGTGAGTGGAGTGTGGGCTTAAGTGTCAGTCCCAGTTGGTCCCAGATGAAGCCAGAGTTTTCAAAAGAATTTGGTCCAAAGACTAGAAATAACCTTAATGCTCATAATAGAGACTGCTTAAATTATGATGTAAGGCATAAGATGGAATTCAATACAGCTATGAAAGGATAAAGATAGAGCTATACCTACCAACTCTGGTACTATCTTTAAGCAAATCTAAGTGAGAAATATAGAATAATGAGAAATATAGAAATAATGAGAAGATATCCTGCATTTATATTAAAAAGATAGCAAAAATGGGATGATAGGTGCATATTTCCTTGTACATCCATAAAATATCTTTATGATCTTTGTAATGCCCAGGAAACCCTTGAGAAAGAGGTGAACTAGGGGATTAAAGATTAAGAGCAAGAGAGACTTAATTTTGACTAGACACCCTTTTATAGCACTTATTTTTTTTTTTATCATTTGCATGTATTGCCTTCTGGTAGGTGGTCAAGCAGATAGCTAGATAATACAAATAAATGAAAATATAAAGGTAGTTTGACATACTGTACCCATTTATAAGTATGCTGGAAATTAATTACATGAAACTATTGCTGATTGGTCATGTCACCTCAGCACAAAAATTAGCCTGCATGTAGTCTAGTGGATCTGGAAACATTTGTTTGCCATTGAGGAAGGAAGGCAAATGCGTGTCCATCTGGATGTGCCTCTGGATAGTTTCCTCAGCTACCTAGTCAATGCCACAATAAACATTAACTGAAAACTTAACACATGCCCACACTGAGGTGGATGCTTGTACCGCTCCGATGGATAAGACCCAGTTGACCCATCTGGATGTCACAGTGGATGGGAGTGGGATCCACCTCTGTACATCACTACAGTACAATGTAGTAAATGTTCAGCCCAAAGATACTGGGGGATGATCCACTAATGGGATTATCGGGGGTCTGGAGAAGAAACTGAATAATTTCAGAGCTAAAATGACCTTTAAGAATCGTCCAGTTCAATCCCTTGATGAAGGAGTTGAGGAAACAGTTCTGAGTAGAGCCACACAAAGATAAAGTGGCAGGAATGATGTATAAACCATATATCAATTTTAAATATTGCTGCTTAACAAATTCCAATATCTCAACAGCATGCAGCAATAAGCATGTATTTAGCTCAAATTCTGTAGGTTGGCTGGGGGCAGGGATTAGCTGGAGTGGCTCTGCTCTGCTCCATGTGGCCTCCATCTAGTGGGCTGTCCTGGGCATATTCTTCTCCTGGCATGGCAGAGATGAAAGAAAGCAAAAGGAAGCATGCGATCTTCAAGAGGCATAATCTCAGAATTGGCACAGCGTCACCTCTGCCTCATTCTATTAGCTACAGAAAGTCACTTGGCTGAACCTGAATTAGAGGAGTGGGAATTTATTGTTTACTCCTTTAGCAAAGAAAATAAAAGACCCCAGGCAAAAGGCAGGGATAGGAGGGGTTGGAGGGGCTGAAGAATTAGGGTCAACGATACCATCTACCACATGGATTTTTATGCATGTTTGTGGGTCACAAGCCCAGGGCAGTAGGCTGCCTCTTTGGGTGGGGCGGGGGGGGGGCAGGTTGCTAATGTTGAGAAGTTCCAACACCCTGATGGGTGGTGGAGGAGGGAGGGGTATGTAGATTATTCATGTGTAATGACACTGGTGTTGTCAAGGGGGAAAACAGACCCTTCCTAGAAAGCTGGCATCTAGGAGTTGATCTTTTCTTCTCTTGCAAAGCTGTTCCAGCCAGCCAAGAATTCTGCACAGGTGTATAAGGGCTAGAGGGGGTGGGGGGTAGGGGCACCTGCTCCAGGCCCCGTTTGGAATTGAGAGAAGGGGGACAGGGGCCAAAGTATATTTAGGGGAGCAGAAGAGATCACTGTTTTCAAAAGTGGAAACTTTTCAGTCATTTGTTCAAAGCTAATGTATGAACAAGATGTTGGTATGGGTGTGAGGAGATGTTTTCGGATGACACAAATGTCAAACTACAACCTTGAGGCCCAAAGAAAGGCAAGAGCTAGGGCCTTTTTACATGATCACTGATACACCAACTGAAAAGGAGAGGCTCAGGCTCTGCCCTCAGCAGGTCCCACCCCTGGGCTCCCTTCCTCCCTGGTTAGGATGTGGGTGTATCTCGAGTGGAGTGGGCAGAGAGAAGGGCTGGCAGGACTCTGTCTTGATGTACCAAGAAGAGTAAGTGTTACTTTCATGGAGTGATAATACCTGGTGTCTCCTGGAGGCAAGACTTCAAAAAATTGGTAAACACCATGGCAAGAACTGAAATAACTGTTATCATACTGTTTAACACCTAAATTGTATATACTCTTGCTGGGGAAGAAGCAAATTTGGCTGGTGGGCGTTGAGGAGGTTGTCTTCAGGATAACCAGGTGGCAAGACATTCTGAGATGATTCACTGAGTTACTGATAATAAGGCACAGAGAGGAGAGAGATGAAAATAATAACAATAGCTACCCATTTACGGAACATGTGTTAGGTGCTGTGTAGTCCTACCAGATCATTTTCCTCACTACCCTAATACAGAAGGGACCATCCTGTGATCTGATATCAACCAGACTCTTTCTTGGGACTTTGCCTCTTAAGTGAAGTAATGGAAGGAACTTGGAACCACTGTGGTTTCTTTATGGCACCTAAGTAAGACCACTGTGACAATTAATTTTATGTGTTGATTTGACTGGACCACTGGCTGCTGAGATACTTGGTCAAACATCATTCTGAATGTGTCTGTGAGGGTGTTTCTAGATGACATTAATATTTGAGTGGATAGACCATGTAAGTCTCTTCCTAAGGAGGGTGGGCCTCAGTGAATCAACTAGAGGCCTGCATAGAAGAAAAAAGGGAAAGGTAGGGTAAGGGAGAATTTGCTCTCTGTTCCTGGTTGCTTTCAAGAAGGACATTAGTCTTCTGCATGGGGCTGGAATGTGCACCATCAATCCCCTTGGTTCTCAGGCCCTCACACTCAGAATGGAATTCTACCAGCAGCTTTCCTGGGTCTCCAACTTGCAGATGGAAGAATGTGGGACTAACCAGCCTCCATAACTGTGTGAGACAATTCCTTATAATATAGTTGACCCTTGTCCTTGACCCTTGACCCTACATAGTCAGAAATCCATGTATAGGGGCACCTAGGTGGCTCAATTGGTTAAGCATCTGACTTTGGCTCAGGGCGTGGGTTCAAGCCCCGCATCAGTCTCTCTGCTGTCAGCATAGAGCCTGCTTCAGATCCTCTGAAGCCCTCTCTCTCTGCCCTTCCCCATGCTCTCTCTCTGTCAGAAATAAACATTAAAAAAACCCACATATAACTTTTGACTACCCCCCCCCCCACAAAATTAACTACAAATGGCCTGTTAACATTATCACTAACATTAACAGTTGGCTAACACATATTTTTATGTTATATATGTTATATACTGTATTCTTACAATAAGGTAAGCTAGAGAAAAGGAAACATTACTAAGAAAATCATAAAGAAGAGAAAATACACTTACAGTACGTGCTGTATTTATATTTAAAAAAATCTATGTGAAGTGGACCCCTGCACAGTTCAAACCTATGTTGCTCAACCATAAATCTTAGATAGATAGATAGATAGATAGATAGATAGATAGATAGATAGATAATAGATGATGGTAGGTAGGTAGGTAGGTAGGTAGGTAGATAGATAGATAGATAGATAGATAGATAGATAGATGGCAGATAGATAATAGATGATGAGAGAGAGAGAGAGAGATGGCAGATAGATAATAGATAATGGTAGGTAGGTATGTAGGTAGATAGATGACAGGTAATAGATGATGGTAGGTAGGTAGGTAGGTATATAGATAGATGACAGATAGATAATAGATGATGGTAGGCAGGCAGGTAGATAGACAGGTAGATATAGATACATGGATCAATCCGATAGGTTCTCTGGAGAACCCTGATTAATGCAACCATCAAGAGGTTTGTGCTACCAACACCTTTTGGATTTGCTCAGGCACTTTGTGCTATTTCTCATATCCTAGAAGCTAGTCCATATTTTTCTAATTAATTCAGTTTTGCTTCAGCAATCTGGAACCAGATTCTGTTGCCTGTGACCAAAGAACCATACCTGATAATGTAACCCTAGTAGATGGGCAAAGACTATTCCTCTTTAAAGGCAAACATAAATAAAAAAACAAAAAAAAGCAAAGAACAACTGCAAGTCACAAAGGTACAATTATGTCACACAGCTAGCTAGTGAGTGGTAGAGATGGGATTTGAACCCCATCTGCCGAAATCAAGAACATGTACTCTTCTCGTACATGTTTTTCTTTGGGGATGTTGATCAGAAGATGGCTGAAAACTGGGCTGGGACCCTGGAGATGGCTCTTGAGCTATAGAAACTCTCAGAGGCAGCTACCCTGGCTTAGACCGGGTCAGGGAAGATACTACGAAATCAAAGCTTCATAGACCAAGGAGTATCAATTCTGATTGGGAGCCAAGTGCCAAACTGTGGATCTGCCACTAAATTACTGGGGGTGTTGCCTCCTGAGGGACATGGGAGACAATGTGTATGTGTTAGCCCCACCCTGGGTGCAGATTTTGTGACAGGACATGGCCAGCCTGGCGCCTGGACATGAAGCTAATCACATTTCATTTCCAAAGGGATGTCGGGTATAAATGGAATGATGAAAGCCAACGTTTATTATGACATTCACTTTCTTTGCGACCATTCCCATCTGTAAAAATTGGGTAATACATGACCTAGCTGGCAACATGGTCAAGAGAGTTAAAGGCAAGAATATCTGTAATGTACTTAGCATGATTACTGAAAGAATACGGTATGTGGGCAATACAATATCTAGTCACAACTCTATTATGTTATTTATCAAGCATTTGTTGAGCACCTATTATATGCCAGGTATTAGGTACTTTAAAAAACATCTTAGGGGATCCTGGGTGGCTTAGTCGGTAAGTATCCAACTATTGATTTGGGTTCAGATAGTGATCTCACAGTCGTAGAGATCAAGCCCTGCATTGGACTCCAGGCTGGGTATGCAGCCTGCTTGGGATTCTCTCTCTCCCTTTTCCTCTGCCCCTCTCCCCCATTCATGGTTTCACTCACTCTCTCTCTCAGAAAAAAACATATATATTTTAATATATATTAAAAATATCTTACTGAATTATCACAAATTCTAAAGACGTAATCCTTATTATTATCCCTATTTCACAGCTAGAGAATCTCAAAAAGTTAAGTCCTTGCTCAAGGTCACATTAGCTATGAATTGGCGGCTATTATTATTATTATTACATGGAGCACAACTGTCTAACAATCCATAAAGCCCATCTATACATTGCACACATCTACATACAAACACAACCAGAGACCGCTAAACAGACACACCTGAAGACACACAAGGAGACACAGACATTGTACAGTATTGGCTGTATTCATAGTATTCATATGCTCCTTGAATTCTCCTTCCCCAGATACTGTGTCATCCCCTGTCCTACTGCTTCCGGGCCTCCACTCATAATCTGATAGATTAATTCAGAGAAGATGCAAGTAGGCTTTATTACAGTCCTCTTCCCAGGGTAGCTGAAGTTTAACAGATGAATTGTGGACACTGTGGTGCAAAAGCTGCCAGAATTACTTGTCCTTGGGGGGAATTTCAGGCCTGTAGTAGGAAGACCAAAGAGAGAATCCTGGGGAAAGATCATTCATTCATTCATTCATTCATTGTAATAGATTGATCACCAGCCATGTGCCACCCACTGTGCAAGGCTCTAGAGAGGATACCACAAAGACAGTCATGATCCTTGACTTCCCAGGTATCAGAATCTGCTAGAGTTACACTTGATCTTAACCATGTCCTCCTGATGCCACTGTAGATGGAGAGAGATAGTCATGATCTGGGGACTGTCCTTCCATTTAGAATTCTCATTGTGGATTCCTAGAATCCTGGAGCTGTGTTATCCAATATGGTAGCCACTAGCCACCTGGGCTATTTCTGTTTGAATTTAAATTTATTAAAATTAAATAAAGTTAAAAATTGAGTTCCTGGTAATGCTAGCCTCATTTTGGGTGCTCAATACCTCCCTCTGGCTACTGGTTACCATCTTGGACAGGGTGGATATAGGATATTGCCATCATTGCAGAGATTTTGAAGGTTACCAGACTGAAATGTCAAAGAATGACAATAGTTTGGAGGTATTCAAGTTCTACCCTCCTCATTGTACAAATGGTGAAAATGAGGCCCAGAGAGGGGTGGCCAGAGAATGAGTCCACAGTGTAGTTACAAATGGAAACTTACAGTAACTTTGCCAAAGAATATCCCCTGCCCTCTTCTTCGCCCATCCAGTCTTCCCTCACACACCAAGGGTAAGCAATCACTGACTTCAGATTTGACATTGTTGGTCACACACCAGGGAGGAAGCTTTGGCCTTCAGAAGAAGCCCTTCTCCAGAGGTGACTGTGCTACCTCCCCAGGAGGTTGTATGCACCAGTAACTACACAACAAGAACAGCAACAATGCCTCCCTTTCTGTGCGGTGAACTTGGCATCCGTTATCTCTTTTAAGCCTCCCCAACAACCCGAAGAGTTGGTATCATTATTACGGATAAGGAAACTAAGGCCCAGAAAGGTGACTAACTTGTCTGAGGTCACTGAGCTTCAAAGAGAGAAACAAGAATTGGAACTCAGATCTTTGGCCCCCAGAGCTCAATGCTGTTTGCTTCCACCCTAACCTACAATTTTAAGGTTTTACTTTTAACAGAGTAAGAAGCAATTATAATTGCAAATGTTCCTCTTTCTTGGCCTTGCTTCAAATTCAAATACCAAAACAAATGTAAAACCAAAGTTTAAACAAGAACCATCCCTGCTGGAAAAGCCACACCTCTTCAGTCCCTGGTCCCATTTCTTATCAGGCCTGTACACATCTCTGCACAGCAGTCCCTGGAAACACTCTCCATAGGCACCAGAAGGACCCAGAAAGAGGGTATCTGGAAGAACTTGGCTGAGATGCTGAGCCTCGGGCTGTAAACTCAGGACTGCACTTCCAGCATGGATGTGAAGGGTTGAAAAAATCAGATGGGAGACGGGTCCCCCTCAAGGCATGCATACCACTCACACCCTCCTTAGGCCCTTCTCCATCTGGGGATTCAGGGAGGGAGAAACAAAAGGCAGAAGGCTTCCTTGAAGTTGGGCTCTCTCCAACCACAGCTTCAGCTATGCAGTTTCAAATCCGTATCAGGCAAGGAGGAGAGTCAGCTTTATTCTTGTGCGATAAAGCGTTACTGTCTCTTATATGTAGGGCTTACCTCTTAGTGTCACTTTGACGACTAAAATATTTGTTGGAGAGTTTTCCCACAGGTCTCTTAGGGCAGGAGAGATGCAGCTGGCTGGAGAGTTTGTTTTGCAAAAATGAACGCAGGAAAGTGAATCCAGAAGGACCCCTTGAGTCCTGATGAGACTGGGGGTGTAGACTGGACCTGTATTGGGTAGGACTATGAATGTCAGCTAGGAATTTGAACTTGATAGGGGATGGTGGTGGAACCAGGTTTTTGTTTGCTTTATTTTCAGCAGAAAATTGCTGTGATCTGGGTTTATCTGATCATTTTGCAAATATTAAGCACCCACTGTGTGCCAGCTACTGTTCTTAGGCCATGGGAATTTAAGGATGAACCAGACAGACACAGGCAGGTTGTGATGGGATTTAGACTCATCTAGAATAGTGGTTCTCAACTGGGGGCAGTGTTGCACCGCCCCCTAGGATATTTGCAAATGTCTGGAGATATTTTTATTTATTTAGTTTTTAATGTTGTCTTTTGAGAGAGAGAGAGAGGGCAAGGGTCAGAAAGAGAGACACACACACAATCCAAAGCAGGTTCCAGGCTCTGAGCTGTCAGCATGGAGCCTGTAGAGGGGGCTTAAACTCACAGACCGTGAGATCATGACCTAAGCCAAAGTCAGAGGCTTAACCGACTGAGCCACCCAGGTGCCCCTGGGGATATTTTTAGATTTCATAATTATTGGGGAGTAATATTTGCTACTGGCACCTAGGAACAGAGGCCAGGGATGTTAAACATCCTACAATGCACAGGACAGGCCCCCACGACAAAGAATCAACAAAATGTCAATGGTAGAGAAGGTAGGAAATCCCTAACCTGGTAGGTAATAAACTTATGAATGATACAGAACCTTTTACCCTGCATATAAATTATGGACACTACCACAGTGCTGGGCACAGAGTATGTAAATAGTAGATTAAGTCTAAAAAGGCACATGTGGGATGGCTTTAGAAATTATCCTTTTTTTTTAAGTTTTAATTTTAGAAAGAGAACCCCGACAGGCTCCATGCTTAGCACGGAGCCCAATGCAGACCTCGATCCCATGACCCTGGGATCACGACCTGTGCTGAAACCAAGAGTCAGATGCTCAACTAACTGAGCCACCCAGGTGCCCCAGAAATGATCTGTTTATATACCATGTGAGTTATTAGGTATTTCAGACAGAAGATTTGAGCAAAAAAAGTATTTTTTTGCTTCCAAGTGAGGACCCCAGCTGATCAAATGGGAGGCATTTCCAATTTTAGGGACACAAGGTATGTCTGGGAAAACAATGATTTGTGAAGCTCTAAGAATCAGGAAGATTCTGGGACAGACAGCCATTGCTGTTGAAGTTAGCCATGTATGGGGACAAGCTGTAGACAGTGAATACACGCAGGGTGCGAGGAATTGTTTCATGTATCCCCCCACCCAACAACCCAGCAAGGTAAGTCTGATGTGATCTCCATTTTCCTCTGGAATGGAAGTGCAGGGGGCAGGGGGGTGGTTCACCCTGCTAGTAGGCAGAACCAGCCTGTGAGAGAAAGCAGCTTGACCCCAGAAGCTATGCTCTTCCCCCAGATCTCCTCTTGGGGAACCCTCTGCTGTGTGCAAGATCAGGAAAATTCTAGTGTCCTACTGAGCGTCCCCTGTCGTAATCCACACCAGGCCAACAGAACTCTGTCCTGGAACACGGACTCTTGAGCTTTGACCCAGATTGAGGAAAACCAACCAGAAGTGGCTGCTACAGAGCCCTTTGAGCAGATGTTCGAAGCTTCCCTGGCATCTAGACTCCAGGGGTTCCCCTAAACCCCAGGTCCCTGACCATTCTGCAAGCCTCCCCTTTCTCATCAATAAAACTCCCTCTTTTGTTTCTAAATCATTGGTAGTTTCTGTTGTTTGCAACCAGAGAAGTCCCAGAAAGAAAGATCCAGGAAAGGGTCCCTGGACCTCCTGGGCTGTGCTGGCCTCTGGAAGTAGGGAGGGAGTCAGGCTGTGCAGCAGGGAAGGCTGGAAGGTGTGAAGAGAAGCCTAAGGCTCTTTGGGGAGGAAGTAGAGGAGGAACAGGCAGGCTTCCTGCCTGATGTGCAAGGAGAACAGATACCTTTCAGGCTGTTGGAATCCCACAGGCTCACATCAGTCTGCCGAGGCTTAAGCCTTGGTTCTGTCTGGCTAGATGTAGAACTTCAAACACATTATTTAATGTCTCTGGACAAGTTTCCCCTTCTTGAAGGGGTGCATCTTAAGATCTGCTTTGTGGAGTGGATGGAAGGCCAAAGGTGTTAACGGCGTATTTCATCATCACTTCTATGGGGCACATCTCCCACATTTTGTCATCTCTGAAACTAGAATGTGGCTCACAAGTGACAGTTTATCATCAATTATTGGATGGAGTGGGGTTTTTCCTTAACATAAAATACAAGCGTGAACTATTGATGTCATCTTAGATTCAGTGATACAGAATGGCTGGACTGTGGTACGGACTTCAAATGTCAGGAATTATTGTTTCTATTTAGATCACCAGCTCCTAGTGCACATCGTAAGCACTCAGTAACTGTGGACGCAAAGAAGATCCCTCAGGAGTTTGAGCCTGACCCGAAGGTATATTTGAACGCTTGAACCCAGTAAAAAGCAAGGAGAGGTCACATTCTGGACTCCCTTCCTGGGGAAAGTGGTCAATACAACCTTATGGACAGAATCCCCAAGACAGGAAGAAATGGTGACACTCTGGTGAAGAAATGGTGCCTTCTTTGTTCCACAATTTACCAGACAAAACTGACCCGTCCACCTCTGTTTCCTGCCCGCTGACAAACCGCTCAGACCACAGGTGGTAACCGGGGACTCACCAGTGAACAAATGATTGCTCCGTGCCCAGGATCCGTCTGACCAGTCATCAGCTTTTTCCAAAAGCTGTCCCTCATCTTGGCCACACAACTGGGTGATGGTGACTCCCCGGCATTGTCCTTGTCATTGTTCAGGTCCCAACGCTCTTTAGCAGATTTTATTTACTCCGACCTACAGATGTGATTATAAGAGGACATGCTGTTCATCTGGGCATTTTTCTCAATATGCACGCATGTTAAAGAGTTGGCCAGGGAGAGGAGAAGTGCAGCACAATGACTAAGCTGCCTGGGTTCGTGTCCTCACTGCTAAACACGTGACCTTCCTTCGTAGGAAAGCCATCCGACGACTGTCAGCCTCAGTGACCTCATCTGTATTATGTTCCAGGCACTGTTCTGTGCAGTTAACATAAAATAATTTATTTAATCCTAGCAACCGTCTATGAGGTGGGTACCCTATGAGCATCCCCATTTTACAAGTGATGAAAAGGATGCTTCCAGACATTATATAACTTGCCCAATTATATAGCTGGACAGTAGCAGACAGTCTGTCTCCGGCGCTCAGGCTGTTAACCACAGTTCTGTTGTCTCCCGATAGAACCACCTCCTTGATGCAAAGTGTGGTAAGATTAAATGAGATAATGAATGCAAAGCATATAGCTCAGTGCTAAGCTTTATACACACAATAAATTTGGCTTTTACTGCAACAGCTTCCATTTATCAAGTACTTCTCATGTGCCACTCATTGTGCTATGTCCCCAAACATTCAATTTCTCTCGCCCTCATAGGAAATAGGAATAATTATCACCTTCCTTTTAAAGGCGAGGAGCTAGGTTCAGAGAGGTTTCTTCATTACAAATTCTTGTGGATCAGACACATTATAGGTGCTGTGCTAAGGGTGGTTGGCCCCAGGGCACACAGCTATTGAGAAGGCAGGTCTCCCTGACTCCAAGACTGTTCTCTCTCCAGGGGACCCCTGGCTCCAACAGCAGGTGGTATCTGACACAGAGGCAAAAGATCACTTCAAGGGGACCAGGAAAGACTGGGGGACCATTGCGATCAAAGGATAAGGAGTTGTTCCCAGCTCATAGCAAACTGCCCTAGGACTGATCCCAAGATGCCAGAGCAACAAGGGATCTTGGCGATCCAGCCTCGTCTGCGTGGTGGAAGAAAGCTGGATCCCTGCCCGAGGGATACAGCTCATTAGCAGAGCTGGAGCAAAGCCCCGTGGCTTCTGACTCCCCGCCAAACAATCCCTTTTGCTAGCCACTCCGCACGAGGAGAGAGGAGAGGATAGCAAACTGCACCGAGGGCTTCCATTCGAGTCTTGTGATACCCAGTTTATTTTGGCATTCGAAAAGCTGTGCGTGTTTGCCATAGAAAATTAGGAAAATACGGAAATGCACAAAGTGATGACAAAAATAAAATGATCCTGTTTCCCACCACCCAGGGAGCCGTACATAACTTGGCATGTTTCCTTCTAGGCCTTCCCTGTGCATAGCTTTTTGTTTGTTTTGGTTCTAGTTTTTATATACTTGTGAATGCACTGTGTATATAACTTGTTACCAGCCTTCCCACTTACATTATAAATATTTTTCCATGGTATTACAGACGCCTCATAAACATTTTTTCCCCTTTTCAATAATAAAATGCAACAGTCCCCCGCCGTATTCCCATCTTCTGCCCACGTAGGCACACATTCGGAGATTCCCTGGGGAACCACTTTTAACCTTTTACCTTTAAAGTTTTTCTACTGGTCTCTCCCTATCGTTAACTAGTATGTGACCTCTAGAAGCCTCTACTTGGGCAATTATCTGTGGATTTCCTGCTATGATGGATGGGAGCTGGTCATGTTATGTTGGGACTGGGGCAGGGGGGCAGAAGGAAACGTCAAGGAGTTACTGTCTTTGGGATACTTAGAATGTCTTTGATCCAGGATGTTTGCCTGAGACCTGTCGATGTTGGGGACACACTATGTGACCAACCTCATCTCCACCAACTGTCCTCCCTAAATGGTCTACCTTAAATAGTGTCACTTCGGGACCCTTGGCATGATGGTTACGGGGAGTGGATAAAGACCAGCAGTCATTACAGTGGGTACCAGTCTCTTGTCCCACCATTCTACCTCAACAGACATTGACACCTGAAATTTACATGGTGCTTTGCCTCCATGTCCTCCCTTCTATAAGCACCAAAACAAGATTTTTTTTCCCCAAGAGGATGGGCCAGGAACAGAGACTACTTTGCAAAATAGAACACTTCATACAGTCTGCTGCTTTGGCGGTTAAAAAGTCCCAGAACATTCTATTCTCTTTCTTCACTATCCTATTATTCATGTGATGCCTCAAAATAATTATTTTCTGAGAGCATCTTTGCTTCTCAGATGCACTTTGAATGTCACGAAAGAGCACTGGAAACGAGCATTGGATGTGGCACCAAGCAAGAAGAGAAAACAAATTGCCCCTAGCCTGTGATATATGGTGCCCAGAATAAACACAGGGAGCTTCGTGAAAGCAAGTCCATCTTATTTATGGTGAAATCCAACTTTAATCGCTGGCAAGGCCATTAACTGTCCTCATGTAATCATGGAAATAAGCCCATTTAATTATCCTGAAAAATCCCAACTTGTTGGGTAGATGAAAAGGATAGTCTTTGCTAAAGGTAAAACATTTCAAAGTCCCTTTTATAAAGTGCCAAAATCTGCGTTCTGTTCATTTCCTCTCTATTAAAGGTGTCTAAACAACTTATCGATTCCTGTAAAGAAAAAGAACAGGAAAAAAGATCATGTACGGATTGAATACAAACTTTGGGGTTTATTGCATTAGAGCTATAATTCAAACAGGCTTTGGAAGGAACTTTTGTCTAATTAGTCATTGTAATCAGGTAGCTGTGGGAATAACTGTTAATGCTTGGAATAGACAACCAATTAATCATGTCTACAGTCAGCATAATGGCTGGCATCAGGCTCCGTGCTTTTTAGACTCCTGTATGGCAAATATAAAACAAGGAGCTAGCCATCCTGTGCTTTTACTAGAACAGAAGGCACATCCCTTTCTGCACTGTGAGGCTCCTGTCAAAGCTCATCCCTAGATACCTGAATCTGTAAAGCGTCAACCACTAGCCAAGGGAAAACAGATGCCAGAAGAACAGGGAAAGTACACGGAGGGCCATTCAGGAAAGCATGATATCAATAATAAATGGCATTAAAAAAATTACTGTACGCCAAGCAGTGGACTAAGTTCTGTGCATGTATTACATTATTTAATCCTTCCAGCAACTTTGGTATATAGGCGCTAAACCATGCAACTGAACTTCAGAGTAGTTACATTATTTGTTCTGGTTTGCACAGATGGTCCTGGGGCTGGAAACTCAAGCAGTCTGACTGCAAAGTATACGATGTATCTGTCTCTGATGTGAAAATTAATGATGGGAACTCTCGTTTAGAATGGAGCTGGAAGGCCAGCAGGGGGAGCCCTCACGCCCTAGCACTCATCAATTGTAGTCCCAGACCCAACAGGAAGAGGGGTGCCTTGCGTGTGAATACCACTTCAGCCACTACTTCACTACTCCAGCAGGAGGAAGAAAGACTTTCCTCCTCCCTCAGCAACAGCCCAGCCAATGAGGGTGATGACTCAACTAATGAGAAGCCACTATACTTTGAACTCCCAGTCCATTCCCAGTTTATTTATAATAACCCCTCCCTGGGGACGCCTGGGCAGCTCAGTCAGTTGAGCATCCCACTTCGTCTCAGGCCATTATCTCACGGTTGGTGGGTTAGAGCCCCATATCGGGGCTCTGTGCCAACAGCTCAGCTGATAGGCTCCAGACTCTGGAGCCTGCTTCAGATTTTGTGTCTCCCTCTGTCTCTGCCCCTCCCCTGCTCATGCTCTCTCTCTTTGTCAAAAACAAATAAACATGAACAAAATAATAACCCTCCCAATTCCCCCTTTCCTGTGTAAAAGAGCGTTCCTCATCATTGTGCTCCAGACTTGCCTATGGCTTTGCTGTAGCTTGCTTTTTCTTGGATTGCAATTCTCTGTCATTCCTGAATAAACCCATATCTGCCGGTAAAATAATGGACAGTTTTATCTTTCCAGTTAACAACACCATGGAACCATGTTCGTAATATATTAAGTGAGATAGAATAAAGCTTGTGCATGCAATGTAATTGTTCCATTCATAAATATTTGAGTACCTACTGTGAGCTCAGCACTGGCATAAAGACATGTGGATATGTATACACACACACATACACAGAGCTGTGTATGTGTGTGTGTACGTTTCAGATATGTCCACATATTCTTTGATGTTCCTCACTTCTAATGAATGGAATAAAGCAGAAGTGACAGTGTAGGACTTAGAAGACTAAGTTATAAAAAGCCCCTTGGCTTCCTGATTATTCTCTCACTCTTGGGCTGCTTTGCTCTGGAGGAAGTTAGCTACCATATGGAGCATCCCCACAAAAAAGCTCATGTAGAGAGGAACTGAGGTCTCCACCCAACAGCCAGGTGGCGGGGCCATCTTGGAAGTGGATCCTCCAGCCCCACTCAAGCCTTCAGATGACTACAGCAATGGCCAACATCTTGACTGCGGTTTTGTGAGAAACCCTGAGCAGCTAAGCCACTCTCAGAACTCTGACCTTCAGAAACTTAATAAATGTGTGTTGTTTTAAATCACTAAGCTGTGGGGTATTCTGTTACACAGTGATAGATAACGAATACTCTGGCGTGTGTGTATGTTCTCAAAGAGTGATTGAAGAAAGTGAGAGAACAACAGCCCGGAATATATCTGGGACCTGTTCGAAAGGCTCACAGCCCTTTTTCTGTGGTTTCCATCTTAACTGATGGCACAACCACCCACCTGTTCAACCAAACAAAAAACTCTAGGTCACCCTTGACTCCTTCCTGTGTCTATTTCTCAATTCCTACAGATTGGTCACCAAATCATGATAATCCCACTTCCTGAATCTTAAATGGTCTTGCTTCCCATCTTTTAGCACTCAGCCCTCTTCATTTGTTCAAAAACTTACTGTTTCTAGGGGCTCCTGGGTAGGCTCAGTCAGTTGAGCGTCCGACTTCAACTCAGGTCATGATCCTGCAGTTCATGGGTTCGAGCCCTGCATCAGGCTCTGTGCTGACAGATCAGAGCCTGGAGCCTGCTTCAGATTCTGCGTCTCCCTCTCTCTGTCCCTCCACCACTCATGCTCTGTCTCTCTCTCTCAAAAATAAACACTAAAAAAATTTAATTTCTGTCTCTAGCATCTACTTAGTAAACTCCTACTTATATGTCAATGCCCCAGAACCCTTCATTAACACTGGATCCCCTCTACCAGCTCTGTGCCTTGCACACATTTCTAAACTTTCCATTTTAAATGGTTCTCTTTTCATTCTATGAGCCATGAGTTAGTTACTGCAGGGTAGAGACTATGTCCTGGTCCTCTCAATCTCTCCTGTCTCTAGGAGGGCCTGACAAAAGCTGTGCTTTGGAAACATTACTGTGCCGATTATCTGCTTCTGCATAACAAATTATCCCCAAACATGGTGGCTTAAAACAACAAAACACACATTACCTTGTCACTTTTGTGGGGCAGGGATCTAGTGTGATGTAGTTGGGTCATTTGACTTGAGGTCCCTTGTGAGATTGCACTTTTCATCTCGAGGCTCAATGGGGGGCAGTCCATTTCCAGGCTCACTCATGGGGCTGTAAGGAGGCCACGGGTCCTTCCCACCAGGTGGACTGCTCTGTGGGGCAGCTTAGAACACAGCAGCTGGACTCCATCAGAGCAGGCAAGGGAGGGTGCTTTGCCATATATTTTTTTTAAGTTTTTTTTTTGTTTTGATGTTTATTTTTGAGAGGGGGGTAGGGGCAGAGAGAGAGGGAGACACAGAATCTGAAGCAGGATGCAGGCTCTGAGCTGTCAGCACAGAGCCCGACACAGGGCTCGGACTCATGAATGGTGAGATCATGACCTGAGCTGAAGTTAGACACTCAACCTATTGAGCCACCCAGGCACCCCGGCCATATATTTATTAGAAGCAAGTTACCAGGCCAGCCCAGAGGGGTGATTACAGGGCCTGAATACTTGGAGGTGGGGATCACCGTGAGACATCCTAGGAGCTGCCTACCTTGAGTATCTTGGCCTTAATCTGCTCCTGCTATGCTCCCCTCCTGCCTCCTCTGCTCCCTGCAGTCAATGAATGAATGGCAGTCCTCTCTACACTCAGTTCATCACTCATTTATTCCATATTTCAGCCCAGGGCATGGTCCTCAACCTCACTAACCCTCCCGTTCCCCATCTGTAAAAAGGGGTTAATAATAGCACTGGCCTCTTAAGGTCGTGGGGATTAAAAATGCACATAAAAACTTCTGGCACAGTTCTCAGAACAATGTAACTGCTCAATAAACACTTATTGTTCGTTATTACTGTTATTATTTTGTATCTACAAAGGCCAAGATATCTAGAAACCAGCTTCCTCTGTTCAATTTACACTCGGCGTCAAATTACACACTCTTGCCAACTTGATTTAGTGTGCACGTGTTTTTCTTCAGTTATTAGAACACAAAACTATCTTTAATAAGTAATAAAGTAATAATAAAGGAAGAAGAAGGAGGAGAAGAAAAAGAAAAAAAAAAGAATAAAGGCAGCTTCTGTGTGGTGGGTGGCAAGGAGATACCACTTGTACAAATCTTCCAAGAACTAGAAACTGAAAAACCCAAGGAAGACAGTGGAGTAGCCCAGAGGTGCATGAGTGTGAATGCTCGAAAACAGAGGTTGGAAGTGGATTGAGAATCAGAGCCCAAAAAGCTGTAGTCTGGACAGAAATCAAGTTCGGGAGTGGGACCTTTTTGTACACTTCCTCCTGTAAAAAAATTCCAGTTGGTTTCCCGAAACAAGTAATATGGTACTACCAAGTTAAGGATAACTCAGCTGTGCTACAGGACCCAGGGATCTGATGCAGATTCACATTCCTAGCCTGTGAAGATTCACTCTACGAAGAAGAAGGAAAATCACATGTATATTGAGTGACAACTGCTGATTCCCAGAGTGGATTTGGAGTTACACCCGTATTATCTCATTATCTCATCACTCATATCCAACCGTATCATGTGGCTGGTTATTGCTATCCCTCACTTAAAAAAAAAAAGTGCAATTCACATAATAAAATTAATCACGTATTATTATTTTTTTTAGAGAGAGGGAGTGTGTGAGTGGAGCAGAGGGAGTGACAGAGAGAGAGAGGGAGGGAAGGAGACGGGGAGGGAGAGAGGGAGAATCCTAAGCAGGTTCCATGTTCAGTGCAGAGCCTGATGCAGGGCTTGATCCCATGACCCGGAGATCATGACCTGAGCTAAAATCAAGAGTCGGACGCTCAACCGACTGAGCCACCCAGGCGCCCCGGCATGAATCATTTTTAAGTGGATAATTCAGTGGGATTTATTCACAATGCTGTGTAGCTGCCACCTCTGTGTAGCTCCAAAAACATTTGCATCACCCTAAAGGGAAACCCTGTATCCACTAACCACTTAGTCCCCTTTCCATCCTCACTCCTCAGCCCCCAGCAACTCCCCATGTGCAGTCTGCCTTTATGGATTTACTTACTTTGGAGATTGCACATCCCTTGTTTCTTTCACTTAATGCTTTCATATAACGGTTTTGAAGCTGACCCACATTGCTGCAGGTATCCACACTGCCTTTTTAGGGCTGAGTAATAATCTGTTGTGTGGATGCAGT
The DNA here is from genome assembly GCF_024362965.1 of Panthera pardus. NCBI lineage: Eukaryota > Metazoa > Chordata > Mammalia > Carnivora > Felidae > Panthera > Panthera pardus. Next base: position 6,681,217 of record NW_026526980.1, on the reverse strand, counting down.
AATTCATTTATTCATCCATCCTCCGATGGACATTGGGGCTGCTTCCACCTTTGGGTATTGTGAATAGTGCTGTTGTGAGCACATGTACAGCTATTGGTTTGAGTTTCTGTTTTCGGTTCTTTGAGTTACACCCCTGGGATTGTGTTATTGGCTCGTACCGTAATTCTGTTTAACTTTTGGAGAAGCTGCTTCATATTCCCTCTTTATAGATGGGGAAAACATGAATGCTTTTTAAAAAAAAAAAACTGACTGAGCCACCCAGGTGTCCCTAAAATTCAAGTGTCCAACTTCGGCTCAGGTGATGATCTCACAGTTTGTTGGTTCAAGCCCCGCATCAGGCTCTGTGCTGACAGCTCAGAGCCTGGAGCCTGCTTCCGATTCTGTGTCTCCCTCTCTCCCTGCCCTTCTGCTTGTGTTCTGTTTCTCTCTCTCTCTCTCTCTCTCTCTCTCTCTCTGTCTCTCAAAAATAAAATAAACATAAAAAAATTGTTTTTAAATAAAGTAAAATAAAAGATTTTATTTTTAAGTAATCCCTACACCTAACATGCGCCTTCAACTCATGACCCCCAAATCAGGAGTCGCATGCTCTACCGACTGAGCCAGCCAGGAGCCCCCAAAACATGAATGCTTTAAAATGCCTTCCATGTAGAGTCATCAGGTCTCTCAGACAGAAAAGTCATTGCCATTTTCACTGGGTGACAGCTCTATAAGGAAAGGCTTCCCAGAGGAGGTGAGACTATCTAAAGGGAAGCAAGTCACTGATGGGAGAGTACAAAGGGCAGAGTGTAGATGCAGGGTGATGTGAACGGAGGCAGAAGCAGACAGCTAGATAGTCTGATTGGAAAGAACTCAGGCCAGAGAGGCTCCAGTCTGTCCTCCTACAGCACCCGGCTGCTGGTGTCATCACCTTCCAGAGTTAGAGCAGCTGATCTCTGTGGGGTTCACTGCTAGTAAGAACTGTGTATTCCAGGACAGGCTTGGGGCTCTGTCTGGCTCACTCATACATGTGCACAAGCTATGGACATCTTTGCTTTCGTAAAAAAAAAAAAAAAAAAAAGTTAATTTCCTGCCTGCACACCTCGGTTCCATGGGGCAGAAATGAGAGATGACACATAGAGATTGCTGGCTCGCTGGCTTCCCCTTCTCATGACTCAGCAAGACCAAGAGACAACGGTCTGGGTCCTACCAGTCCGGCCCAGATCATGTCACCGCCGTCTAGTAAAACCTTCTGTGGCTGCCCAGGACGCTTTAAAAACCAGCATGTCCCTGTGGTGCCTGGACTGTAGTCCTTCCACAGTGGCAGAGTCACCATCACTGCCCTCAGCTCTGTTCACCCTCCATCGTCTTGTTAGCCTTCACAGTGACTCTGCCGAGTGGACGAGATAATCCTCATTTTACAGTGAGAAAAGTGGGGTTCAAAGAGAACAGGTTTGGCAGAATCAGTGTTTGAGCCTGAGCGTGGCTCAATTCTGAATTCTGCTGCTTGTCTCCCGGTCTCCACATGGTGGGTTAGGTCTACTAGAACTTTGCAGAACTGTAATGTTGTAACCTCCGACCAACATCTCCCCGTATCTCCCAGCCCCTGGCCACCACCATTCTGCCCTCTGCTTCTGCGTGTTTGGCTATTTTAGCAGCACTTTGTAGGAACATAAAAGGACAGGAGAAGGCCAAGAGTGAAGGAAGGAGAGAGAGACAGAGAGACAGACAGACACACACAGAGGCAGGGAAGCAGCGAAGGACGGAAGTAGGGGGCTGGGGGAGCATGGGGGGCGGAGAAGGAGAGACCCATCTCATCTTGGGGCTGAGGAGTGCCCCACCTTGTGCATCCGGCAGAACCCACACCTCTCCTAAATGACACCTGGTCCCTTGGAACAATTTCCCCCTGGCTGAGGGCCAGCGGGGGAGAGTGGAGACAGGATACAGTGACACAGGCACATTTATCGATTCCAAACAGACTCCCCTGGGAGCACATCGGAATGATTTTCAGGATTCAATTGAATCGACTCGTTCTTTAAATTAAATTCTTTCATTGCGGCTCAGCTCCTCACCAACCGCCTGGGTGCTGTCCTAAACGGGCTCCGATTGCCAATTAATAAACGAGACCTTGAGTGATCGGATTCTGAGTTTTGCCGACGGGGCAGACCAGACGCCAGAGCAGACCGGGGAAAGGCAGGGGAAGGCACCACCTCATTTCTCTACGGGAAGGCCCGCCTGGATGAGCCGTTGTGGAGGATCAAAGGGGAAGGAGCGGGGTTACACTTGCAGGGACGCTCCAAAAACCGGTCCTTGCTCCCGGGGAGCTGGCTCTGCTCTTTGTAGCGGGTCACATCATGAGATCCCACTCAGAAACGCTCCAGGGGTGGACTGGGTCTAGGAAGTCAGCACACCTTGCAGTGCAAGGGTTATCCGAGGGAAAGATGGGCAATAACTTGTTACGTTGGGCGTCTGGACTCCGGCTCCGGTCATGATCTCACGGTTCCCAAGTTCGAGCCCCGCGTCGGGCTCTGTGCTGACAGCTCAGAGCCCGGAGCCTGCTTCCGATTCTGTGTCTCCCTCTCTGCCCCTCCCCTGCTCACACTCTGTTTCTCTTTCTGTGTCTCAAAAAATAAACATTAAAACAATTTTTTTAATAAAAAAAAAAGTGGATTCTAGAGCCAGCCAATCTAGATTTCCGTCCAAGCTCTTTCCCCTACCCAGCTGTGCGCCCTTGAGCAAATTATATAATGTCTCTGTGCCTCAGGTCACCTTCGTGAAAAGGGAGATCAAAGCCTACCCGCTTCACAGAGTTGTGAACAGTGCGTGAGAATCTAAGTCTAAATGATCTGAATGGTCAGTTGTTTCGAGCAGAGACTGTACAGGGTAAAGGGTGATGGAAATGTGACCAAAGAGTCTTTACCTTCTCAACCATAAAGCAATATTCTGTGCAATGAAAGAGCATGCAGGTGAAGGTGGGGGGGTGGTGGTAGTTAGATCAGGGGAGAGGGGTCTCTCAGTGGGCCTCCACGGAATGAGCAGGGAGTCTTTGGGCTGCCCTTGGAGCATCCTGCTGGGGGTTCCCTCCAGGCCAGTCTTCACCTTGTTCTTGCAGTTCACGGGGATCCAAGGAGACTGCTGATTTCGGCCAAGCAGATCTGGGGACAGGCCTCCAGGCACCCCGCATGGGGAGCTTCCCACTCTGGCTGCGACCGGAACCCAGTGGTGTGCAGAGGGGAGGCTGAACGTGCCCTCCCGAAGAACCAAGCCCTGCGCGTTGCTGGGAGAGCCATAATTAGGCCAGATCTCAGCATGGCAGCCAGGATGTGTTTTGAGCGGTTTCCAGCCCTCCTTCCCCAGGGCCTAGTTAACTGAATAAACTCTTCCAAAGGGCTGCATATCAGCATTTCACCAGATAAAGTATGGCTCTGAAAGTGCTCTCTCTGAGGCAAACCAGAAGGTAGACAGAGGTCGCCAGACAGAAGTGGGTTCGAATCCCAGCTGTGCCCGCTTACCAGCTCTGTTATCCTAGAGAAGTGACTTTACCCTAAAGCCTGGTTTCCTCCTCCTCCGAAAAATGAGGATAATAATATTACTGACTTCTTAAGGTTGTTGAAATGATTAAATTGAGGTAATCTATATAAAGCTTTTAGCCCAGTGCCTGGGAGATAATCTCTTAGTATTTACGAGCAATTATTTTCATTGTTGATAATACACTGAGGTTAATAATTAGCAAAATTAAGAAAGTTAATAGCAAATTAGAGTTTTCAGGGGGGACTTTTTTCCAGAAGGAGCTTCAACATCGGTTCCTTCTAGCATGGAGGGTCTATCAAAGTCTCTGAGCTCCTGAGCCAGGAAGCCCACTGGGTTTCTATGAGGATGGGAGCACCTCTGCCTTAGGTAAAGGTCACCTCCTTGTTTACCAATCAAGTAGCAGGTATCAACCAATGGATTGAGCACCTGAGCATATCCCCCTGCATCCAGCAAGTTCATCAAAAGTGTTTCAGAAAGTCCTGGACGCTGTGTGATTGGAGAAAGGACACTTCCGGGTAAGCTGCCCTTCTTGCTCTGGTGGCCAGGAAGCTCAGGGCCAAGAGTCAGCCCATCCTTCTTTCCGTTCTTTGCCAACTCAAACCTTTTCCGGCCTAGGGGATGTTGCATCTGCCGTATCCTTGCTGGGAGTCCCTTCCCTTAAATACATACGGCTCTTTCTCACCTCAAGCAGGTGGGTGTCATTGTGTTAGGCCACTTGGGCTATGGTGACAGAATGCCACAGACCAGGTGTATTATAAACAACAGAAGTCTACTTCTCACAGCTCTGGAGGCTGGAAGGCTGAGATCCGGGTGCCAGCATGGCCAGGTTCTTCTGGTTCCTTCCACTTTGCAGATTGCTGACGTCTTCTTGCACCCTCCAGAGGCAGAGAGCAGGGAGAGGAAGCAAGCTCTCTAGTGCCTCTTGTAGGGTTCCTGATCCTATTCCTGGGGGCTCCACCATCATCAGTTTATTGAACCCTAGTCACCTCCTCAGGGCCCCACCTCCTAGTAGCATCACATTGCCAGGTAGGGTTTCAACCCATGAATTTGGGAGACACAGACTTTCATTCCATAACCGTCACCTTGGCAACACCATCCCTCACTGTCCTGCTTCAAATCTCAGCTCCACACCAGCACTCTCCAGGCATTCACCTGTTTTCTGTTTTTCCCTGGGACAGAGGGAAGCCCCTACGACGGGCTGACATTGACCTGGTCTCAGAAGACCACATGGTATAAATTTGCACCAACTTCCTACAAAATTATCAAGAGCCTTAGAAATATCCATTCCCTTTGACTCAACAATTAAAAAAAATTTTTTTAACACATCAATTTTTGAGAAAGAGAGACAGAGCATAAACAGAGGAGGGGCAGAGAGAGAGAGAGGGAGACACAGAATCCCAAGTAGGGGCCAGGCTCTGAGCTGTTAGCACAGAGCCTGATGTGGGGCTCAAACCCACGAACCGTATCATGACCTGAGCTGAAGTCGGACGCTTAACCGACTGAGCCACCATGTGCCCTGAATTGTGAGCAAGGACATTTATCCACATGTAGACGTGAAAACCTGGAAGTCGCCTAAATATCCACGCAGAGGGGAATGAAGATGTTATTGAACATTGATATGTTGCAACATTGTGTGGGCATTTCAAGTCCTTCCTGCTATGGGGATGCCATTAAACTGCAAAATAAATCTGGATATTAATATGTATTTATAGTGTCGTCCTGAATGGGTGCATGGGAGACAGTATTTCACACTAAGTTCTTTACAGATGGAAAGACAGGTGATTATTCTCTTTACCCCTTCTGTATTTTCTAAGGTATGTTTACAATGAACATGCATTACACGTACAATAAGGAAATAGTATTATAATCTGCACGACGGGTTTTTCACAATCCCATCTTGGATGGCTTTGTTGCTGTGATGCCGTTGTCAGTCCCCCAAGCAGAATGGGATCAAACACATCCCCAGTGTTCCTGGACACAGTGAGGCAGGGATCTGCCTTTTTTTTTTTTTTTTAATTTTTCTGTGTGCCTTTTGGAAAACAGCAGGCACAGCAAATAACAACCCTCTAGATAATACAAGTGGGTAAATATTGCCAGGATTTGTTACATAAAATGCTAAAAAATTATAACTTGAGGATGTAACCACCTATTTTGCCACCTTCAGAAATCCCCGTGTCTGTTCCTGCCAAAAAAGATGGAGGGTGGGGAATTTTGCAGAGAAAAAAAAATTGTAACTCTTTTCTTTCAAACTGACAGAGCTTAAAGAGGTGGGGCTGGTAATGGAGGCAAATGCTGCAGTAAGGAAAATAAGAGATGTTGGCTGTTATCACCTCTGAAGGCACAAGGGAGGTGGATTTTGCAGGAGGAGTGACAGGTGTCAACCTCTGGAAAGACTGGTGACAGAATACTTTTCAGATGTGCAAGGAAGGCAGGGAGGCTTTTTCCCCCCTCCTCTAACTAACAGACCCGCACAGAGTCGGGTACAGATTCAAGAGGGGCAGACTGAGCCCACAAAAACCTGCCTTGTGATTTGGGGCAAGTCAAGGAGAAGCTCCCGAGAAAGGAGAAGAGCAACATCTCTGAATCAACGTTCCCTCCTCTGCACTTTCAAACTTTTTCTTTGCACACCACAGGCGTTGTTCCTCACCCTGCATTGCGGGATACATTTTTCATCACTAGTTTTCCCATTCTCTGGTCTTCCTAAGGTTTTCCTCTTCTAACCCCCACCCCCTCCTGCCCAGCCAAGTCTTGGCAACAGTGTTAAACTGCACTGCACCTGCTCAGCACTGGAGACATCGCTTACCCGCCCAGGCCCCTGCAGGAGGGTGAACCCTCCAAGGTGAAAAGGCCCAAAGCTGACCCAAACCTGATATGTATGGCCAGTCTCTGCCTGGGGCTCCAGTTCTAATTTCTGATGCCCTCAGAAGGACTGGCCAATGTCAGGCAGGGCCTACCTGATACCTTGGGCCAGTGCCAGGGCAGAAGCCTCAGCCAGAGCCCCGTTAAGACACTGCTGGGATCTTGGGGATTGATTTCGGAAGCTTTGATTGAGTTCAGTACTTTTCCGGAAGGGTAGGAGGCCTGCAGTGGCTGGGCGGCTGCCCTAAATTCAGGCTCATAAAATTCCCCTGGTCAGCCCAATATTCTAGGTTAGCTAATGGTCTTAAGCTAGAGGCCCACAGTCAAATTCAGCCCATAAAGATACTTTCCTTGGCCTGCACGTGATTTTTGTGTATTTAAATTACTTGTCAAGATGTAAACTTGAATGATTTCATGTGAAAGTCTGCTTTTCCGGCTTTTTTTTTTTTTTTTAATATAAAGTGTTGATTGCAGAGTGTAATATTTAAGAACATGAACTCTGGAGCCAGGTATCTGGGTTTAGAACCCCCGCTCTGTGATTGGGGGCAAGTTACCAAACCTCTCTGTGCCTCAGTTTTCTCATTTGTCAAATGGGAATAATAACAATAATAATAACTATCTCAAATGCTTGTTGTAAGGATTAAATGAATTAACATAAGCCATGCTTTTACACCAGTGCCTGCCATTTATGTGTTGGAACAGTTACTACACTATGTCACAATTAACACCAGACAGGCATTCCCAGCAGTCTCTCCCTCGCTCAAGACAGGGCATAACCTTCCATTTTATTGTATTTCCCACCCCACTCAATTCACTCATTACATTAGCTGCCTGACCTCTGTAAGTATTTGAGCTTAAGAGCCCTGGTCTCAGATGAAGATACAGTACTTGCCAGTGTGGGACTTTGTATGCCCAACGTGGAAGACTGACTCGGGCACCTGTCAGGAGATCCCACAGCTGCACACTTTTGGGCACTAGGAAGTCTGTGGGCATAATGTGTGGGACATTATTTCCTGCTCCTGATTTGGCCATGTGACTTAGTTTGGGCAACTGCACGAAAGCAGAATGATGATGTGTCAGTTCTGAGCCTAAGTCTTAAATGTTTTCTCTTGCATTTTCATTGCTATACAGAAGGAAAAGCTCAGGCTAGATACTGGTCCTAGAAAAAGGAGGAGTGGTACACAAGGCAGGCCATCCCCGGTTAAGGGGACCTATCCAAATCCAGCATGGAGTAGGGCCCCAGCTGAACTGCAGAAGTAGTAGCAAACCCAGCAGAGATGTGCTGAAACCAATCCAGACCAGCCAATCCTTGGAGAACTCACACTACACGCCACAGAATAAGAAATGACACTGAGTGTTGGGGTGGATTGTTACACAGAAAACACGAGCTGATAAACTGCCCAGTGGAACCCCTTAGCATCACTCAGTCACTGAATGGGACATCGCAAATTTTCCAGGGGACACAGTGATGATGTCATCTTTGTTAGTGGTGGCCAGACGCTGAGAATGGAGCTGCTCTTAACCTCACATGAAGAGTCCAACATTCAAGAGTGGGAGTGTTGGATAGCCACCTGTCAGTTGGGTGTCCCAACCCTTCACACAGCCTTGGGCAAAACCATGGGACTACAAACCAAAGCCCTTCAAAGATTTTCTCAGTTCCCTAGACTTCACATGGTTCTTGTCATTTCCACATCAGTGTAAATGCCCTATCACCAAGTTTTTGTTCCTTTGTTTAACTGTTTAGTCTGGCTACACAATGGAAGAATGGACTAACAGAGGGAGAGCCCGGAAGTTCAAGAGCTATCTCAATAAATTTAAAAAGATTGAAATCTTCATGCACCCTTCCCAACCACAACAGTATGAAACTAGAAATCAATCACACACAAAACAGAAGCTATCGGTGATTTCTAGGCAGAAGATAGTGTTGGCCCTGAATGAAGAAGATTTCAGAAACGAGTAAACAGATTCTGTAATAAAAACAATGTCAGTAACAACACTTATCAGATGTAGGCCACTGTTCTAAGAGCATCACATATATTCAATCAACAATCTTATGGGTCACGTACTGTTACACCTTCTGCTTTATAGACAATGATGTTGAGGCCAAAGTGACCCAGCGTGCAGATGGTAAGTTCGAAACCGGGAAGAGCTTGAGTCTGGGCTCTTAACCACTGTATGATGTCACTACCGCATTTTTTAGGAGCTTTGCAGGTGGTGGAATAAGCAGGAATTAGTGGTTTCTTAACCACAGGGGGTGAGGGACAGGGAGCTGGAAACAATTCAGAGACAACATGGTCTTCTCGTTTGTTCTAGGGAATGGTGTGTGTGTGTGTGTGTGTGTGTGTGTGTGTGTGCACATGCGTGCACCCATATATCATGACAAACAAGAAAAAGTCTACTCACGGAGTAGAATTTTGATTAGAGAAGAAAAGACTCACGGGAGAATAATGATTCTCACCAAATATTAGGAGGAGTATCAAATATTTGGTTCTGACTTGGTTCTCCGAAAGTAGCACTGGGACAAAGAGGTATAGTTTTCTGAGAGAAGGATTGGATTTCAACAGAAGGAAGAACTTCCCTTGGTCAGAATTTTACATGGGGCGCAAGCTGCCTCAGACGTTCCGAAGGCACCTGGCACAGTGGTTGCCTAAGTGGGGCCTCCACATCCCTTGGCAGGGAGAGGGAATAAAAGAACCCAGCAGTGGTGTGTCTGCTGTGTGTCACGTCAGATAAGCAAGTTATTTCAGAACAATCACAAGACCATTGGTGTAAAAGAACTTGTCCAGATTCTGTCTGCCACAGGTGGACACTCATCGCCCTATCACAGAATAAACGGAGGCTTTCTGAAATCCATTTGCCTCTATGACTTTTCCAGTTAATACTGCAGCCAAGATGTGACAAGATTAACAGCCGTTTGGAGGGGGAGAAACCCTGTGTATGGTTGGCTTTGTCTTGTTCTTTTTAAAAAAGATCCTTATTTGACGAGAAGCCGTGTTCCTTCTGCCTAGAACAGAGATCAATACTGGCTTTTCTGCTAAAGCTAGCAAGCATATTTTCTTTATTTCCAAGAGATGACTGCTGGGACCAGGGGGGCCAAATGTCCTCATTCAACTGGATGCACTAGAACTTTTGCTCTTTGACAACATTAAAAATTTTTTTAAAATGTTTATTTATTTTTGAGAGAGGGAGAGACAGAGAGCACAAGCAGGGGAGGGGCAGAGAGAGAGGGAGACACAGAATCCAAAGCAGGCTCCAGGCTCTGAGCTGTCAGCACAGAGCCTGATGTGGGGCTCGAACTCACGAACCATGAGATCATGACCTGAGATGATGTCAAAAACCTGACCAATTGAGCCACCCAGGCGTCCCCAACAACATTTTTTTTAACTGCTTTGGAAGAGGTCAGCCCCTCAGGGCACAGTGTACAAGCCCACCCCAGAGACCTTCCCTCCCTCCCTGCTCTTGTCCTGAAGTGAAGATTTCTTTTTGTGTGCCTCCCCCTCACCTGAGTGGTGCTCTCTGGCAGGCATGGGGACTGGGCCTCTAGGATCCGTACAACTTGAGTATACAATGGAGGCCACCAGGGAGATCGACAGATCAGTGCAAGCCAGATATTTGAGAGAGACTTCAGAAGATGGAGAAAGAGAAAAAAAAAAAAACAACTCCGAACATCTGCCACTAGGTTTCGGATGAGCACAGAGCTAGTAACAGACTCCAAGTAAAAAGATCAGGGAAATGTAAACACCAGGGTCATTCCAAGAGCTGAGGTACAAAAGAGGGAAACTCCAGTCTTTCTTGATAAGCTGCGCAGGGATAGATACCCAATTCCTCTGTTTGTCGGGTTCCAACCGTTTGATGCAAAAAAAGAGTGTGTCACGAGTAGCCAGAATAAGAAGCAGCCATCAGGACAAACACACACACTCTGGGTTGTAATTGGGCTCGTGTACGTCACCACCACTTCTGGCTTCTGCCTAGTCCAGGACATGGACAGAACACAGAAGCAATGGCAGCTCCACGTTTGGCCTCTTCTTTTCCTTAAGATCACATTTTGATTCGTTTGTTTGTTTGTTTTAGAGGGTGGGGGGAGAGAGGGAGAGAAAGAGGGAAAAGGAGTTGGGGAAGGGCAGAGGGAGAGAAAGAGAGAGAATCTCAGGGAGAGAAAGAGAGAGAATCTCCAGCAGGCTCCACACTCCACACGGAGCCTGATGCAGGGCTCAATCCCACAACCCTGGGATCACGACCTGAGCCAAAACCAAGAGTTAGACGCTCAACCGACTGAGCCACCCAGGTCCCCTCTTGGGCTCTGTCTTTTTATATCGCATATTCTTTCGAGTCATATGACATCTTTGATGAAAAACAAATAAGTCAAATATCAAATTAAAACATGCACTTGAACATAGACTGGCAGGCATGCCTAAATGTAATTACCTGATCTACGCACACATGTTTCTATTTTCTCTTGGCCCCAGGCCGGTACACCACCACCAGCACAAGATAATTGAGAGCAGTTCATAAGCAACATCATCCAGAGAAAAGACATCAGGTATATTTGGGTGATGGAGTTAATGGGGTTATTTGGTCAATCCTGCGGGGACTTGAAATTTCTAGACTGTCAGAAGTGAAAGATGTACTTTGCAAAGATTGCCAAAAAGAGAAGTTCTATCCCACGTGATCTTTGGTGATGCCACTTTGTCACTATTCTTCAAGGGCTGGGGTCTGCTGGGCTGGCCAGGACCCTTGGTTTTGACCAACTACCAGCGGAGGAGGTGATATTGTGTAAGTTTTAGAGTATGGGTTTCTAGAGACCACCAAGTGAGGAAGTTGATCTAGCTTCCAGAAGCCATGGAGGTGGGGGCACCTAGGCCACCATCAGCAACCAGCCTCTCCCTTTGCACCTTTAGTTCCGGGGGCAAGCTGATCTCAGAGCTTGTGCTAGAAGGTGGGTCTCCAGGCCTCTATTCTCATGTCCTTAAAAAGTGTGCTCAACACTGCCACTGTCCTCTGTGAGGTGACACAGTAGGAAGGGACAACACAGAGTTGCCAAAGTCAGAGGGCTGCAGCCTCAGCTGCTTGCTGTGTGTCTATACACAAGAACAACGGCCTCTCTGGACCTCAACCCCCTCATGTGCGGGACGAGCAGTTTGGAGGCGTGAACTGCCAGGCTCTGTTAACTTCTGAGAGTCCCCTGATCATGCCTTGAAAGCATGCCTCCTCAGCTCTTTTGTCACAGTGGGAGCTCAGAGATTTTACTGTGACAGGCTGGAAGCCAGCGAGGGGGAGGCAGGGGGTTGCAATTCATTCTGTCAGCTCCCCTTCTTCTAAAGGGTAACATTGTCACTCACAGCTTATCTTGCTGTGAACTTTCCTTAATGGTTTAGTTGAATTCAGGCTCAGATTAATCATCCTGGACCACAAGCAACACGACAAACTCATCACTAATTAATTGTCAGCAACTCAAGACACCACGTTCCCCATGCAGAAGGTCTGTTTCTCCATCAGCCTCTGTCCTCCTAGGTGCTCACGATGCTGTGACAGGTCATTCTCTGGATGGGCATCTTGACTACAAGTGTAAGTGGATTCTCGCCATGGAAGAGAATAGTCAAGAAAAGACACAATCCAGGAAAGTGTATTTCTGTGTCCGTCTTCATCCCCAAAACCAATGCTGCATGTAAGGGAGAGGCTCTGCTTTGGCTGCCTTCTGGAAATGAAAATGTTCACCCTTGCAGCGTTAAATAAAAATGCAATAGTATTGCTACGCAGGCAATAATGTAGGAGCGCAGATTAGGTCATACCATAAATGGGCCCTGAAGTTGGATTTTCAACACAGTTTCTTATCAGAGAGATTTTTTTCACACGCAGCTACGCACATCCCTTCCACCTATGTTCAGTGTTAAATCTGTGCATAGGACAGTAGATGTGCGTTGAAGGAAGGAATGAATCTCTCTTACAAAACAACTACACGTTTGTTTTTTTCTAGTTCCTTGCCCTTGACTCCTCAAGTCACAGTATTCGTGCTTCTGGGACCACAGCAGCAATTTCAGGATCAATGAGGATTCTTCAGAAATTATATAAAGGCAGAAGCACAACTTCAAATGAGCTTGGGGCAAAGAGGGAATTTTTGAATCGTGTGTCTGGAAGGCAAGTTGGGCGGGTCACAGTGATCAAACAAAAGGGTGTGGGAGTCTGGAGTTTGAGGATTCATCTTGGAATTCAATACTGCCAGAAATCAGTCATCAATCAATCAATCAACCGATCAATCAACAAACCAAGTCTACTCTCTCCACCATATTGGGGGGACACAAGCCAGAAGGCAGGAGGAGTGTTCTCATCAGATCCCAACCACGCTGGAACCCTGACCTTGGACTTCTAGCCTTCAGAACTGTCAGAAAATACATTTCTTTTGCTCGAGCCACCCACTCCTGCAGGTCTATTGGTGTGGCAGCCTGAGCCGACTAAAACAGCAAACTAGTCTAGTCTTCCTCTTATCTCCCTGATATTTTATTGTTTATGCTCTTTTCATGGTTGGTTTTTACCCAGTCCTGTGTTTTCAATTACTATTACCTTTCAGGCTGCCTGGATACACTCTTTGACCCAGATCTCCCATCTGAGCTGCGTATTAACATTTCTTCCTGCCTACTATGTGGTTCCATGGGTGCCTCACAGGTGTGTGTCCAAAACAGAACATACCATTTCCTCCCAAAGCTCCTCCTCCATCGTGGTGCCCACCATACTCTTTATCTCTCTGGGTGGACCTGAATTCACCCATTGGTGAGAGGGTTTCCAAGTCGATGCATCCTTCTTCCTCACCCTCAGGTGCCAACACTCACCAGATCCTACTTATACCACCAAGCAGTTCTAGAACTGCCCTGTTTATCGTCACTTTCGCCGACAACACTTTTGTGAAACCGCCTTGGCTCAGCTGGATTTCCACCCATTCCCCAACGTGGTCCCGAGATTGCGGTTCCGCTGTCTGTAATCTCTCCTACACTCTGGAGCCAAACCAGACTATGCTGTTCCCCTGCCTGAAACTCAGCACAAGCCAAAGTTCCTGAATGTTCTGACCCCCACTCACCTCCCCAGCATTCTTTCTTGCTCCTTCCCCCGCACACTCTTTACTCGGGCCATGTGGATCCACTTAGGATTCTTTTGAAATGTATCCTTCTCACTCATGCCTCTGGATGTTTGAATATCTACTCTCTCTATCTAAAAACATCATTTCTATTGCTCTTTACCTGATTAACTCCTTCTGACTTCAGCTTAGTTGTTCTTCCTTTGGGAAGCCTTCTCATCCCCCTACATTTGATAAAGTTCTCACGGGATCTCAGAGACCAGGTTATCAATCTTGTTGTAGGACCACTTTACAGTGGTATCAACGATGGGCTTCCTTGTGAGTTCCTTAATTAGTGTCTTTTGTGGATCCTTAATTGATATTTGTTTAGTGAGTGAATCAATAAAGTAATGAGTGAAAAAGATAGACAAACAGGTATATAAACCGGTAACCACACTCCAGTTGCATAGTGACTATAATTCATTCAGCTCAGCTTTTACTAAAAGCACAAAACATAAGTAAATGAACTCTACACCTTCACCTTTTTAATGGAAATATGTTTATAAGGCCTCTAAGGAGTATCATCTTTATGGCTTGATACACAAGGTCCAAAATGTTTATGTGTCCTCTCTGCTAATTCCAATACCTTTTTCTTAAAAGTCTATTCTATCCATCAGTATCTGCTGTTTTGGGGTACTTTGGATGAAGATCTATTTTGTCAACAGTGTCCCCCTAGTGATAAATAAACACACATGAAAGCTCTCAGATGGCCTTCGCAAATTATATGTTCCTGCCTGTTACTCTTTATCTAATATTTTATTTATTAATAGTTACAAAATATTTATTAATAGTTTATTAGATCTAATAAACAAACATTAGCTGTTGTATTTTACCCAGACAAGTGGTTCACTCAGATCTGTGTACCTTTTTTATCTGGGTTCGTGATGTTGATTTCACACAGGTGCAGATAACTTTAGTGACAAAGAAGATGCTTGGGTACAGGTGGTTAGTGAAAGGATAGAAGTAGACACTTCTGGTTTGATGTCCGTGACGAAAACAACAGAAGGAAAGCATCCACATGTTCTTTAAATCTATAGGAGAATGGGGAGGAAGAGAAGAGTACCACCAATACATAATGACACAAGAGAAAGCTCTGGAAAATGGCAGGCAATGGGGTGGAGGAAATAAAGAACAATGGCCATGAGTTGTCATCAGGGCAAGGAATTAAAAGGTAGAGCAGTGGAGCTAGGCCCTGGGTATCAGAGTGGCTTTATTGACATTTATTCTAAGATAAGGTTTTGTGTACAAATCTTGTACCCAGAAATTCTGACAAAGACTCCCAGAGTGTGATCTATGGCCAGTGAAGTAGGGCTGTGCCCAGACAACTCATAGCTTTTAGGAAAGACTGGAAGATCACTTATTCAAAATGAAAAAATCCTCTGCTTACACACCTTAAAGGGAAGCCCAGTTTCCAATCTCCTCCTCCAGCCTTAAGGCCTCCATGATTGAAATCTGCATTCACTGCCAAGAGAACATGAAATTTCACTTCAACTAAAGAATAATTCCTTGGCTGCCAACATCACTCAATTTAAATTACATCAACAATTAGGACAAGCAACCAATACCTGCCATACATTTGAAGAAAACTAACAACGTGAAAAAGAATTTCAAAATACAAGCAGCAGCAAATTAATGTCTGGGGGAACAGTTAACACAATAAACCAAAGGAAACTTACCCATTTATCACATCAGTAAGAAAAGACAGGATGCCAAGGAAAAGAAACACCCACAACTCTCAAAACACAAAATTTTAAAACCATAATTGCCAAATTAAAAACTAAAATGTAGTAAATGGATGGTCTGCATAGAAGAACGGATACCAGTGAAGACTAAAATCTGGACCGGGATACTAAGGTGAAGGGTTTTGTCAGAACTGGTGAAAAAAAAAAAAGTTAGAGAGGGAGGGAGCCAAACCATAAGAGACTTAAAAACTGAGAATAAACCGAGCGTTGATGGGGGAGTGGGAGGGAGAGGAGGGGAGGTGATGGGCATTGAGGAGGGCACCTGTTGGAAGGAGCATTGGGTGCTGTATGGAAACCAATTTGACAATAAATCTCATATTTAAAAAAATAAAAACAAAATAAAAAAATAAAAAAATGAATAAACATTAAAACAAATAAAAATTAAAAAAATAAAAATTAAAAAATAAAGTTTTTTCTAAAATTTTTATATACATTAAATATGACATTTCAGTAGTTGGCAACCTAGAATTTATTCATTTAAAATAAAAACATGGGGGCACCTGGGTGGCTCAGTCGGTTACACGGACAACTTCAGCTCAGATCATGATCTTGTGGTTCATGAGTTCAAGCCCCACATTGGGCTCTGTGCTGACAGCTGGGAGCCTGGAGCCTGCTTCGGATTCTGTGTCTCCCTCTCTCTCTGCCCTTCCCCTGCTCACGCTCTCTTTCTCAAAAATAAATAAATATTTAAAAACATTTCATTTATTTTTTTAATTTTTATTTTTTTAACATAATTTATTGTCAAATTGGTTTCCGTACAACACCCAGTGCTCATCCCAACAAGTGTAAAAACATTTAAAAAAACATAAAATAAAAAAATGAAATAAATTAAAAAAAAAAAGAACTGGTAAAAGAGGTCAAACATGGAGTAGGGGGATATTCAGATATATCCAGAAATTCCAAATTTGCTTAGTAAATGTGCCAGAAAGAATGAAAGAGAGGAAATTGTCAAATAACTAATAAAGGAAAACCTTCCTGAGCTGTAGAAAAGACTGACCAGGTAACCACCAAGGATATCTTGATTATTCAACAAATTTGTATGGACCACCTATGTGTCCAGCACTATTCTGAATGCAGTGATAAGGAAGACAGACATCACATCTAAAGGTATCCTGATGAAGTTATCTGAATTCCAGACATTAAAACAAAGTGCCAAATTCTTCTGCTGTTGGTTATGATAGAATAGCTGGGGCTGGGCCCATCTTCTCACTGTAAACAATTGTAAAACTAGACAAAATCTGTAAGCTAATGGATTTTCAGACAGTGGAAAACAGGCAGCACAAGACTCTAATACCTGAGAGAAGGGACATCCCTGGTAAGCCCCATGATCACATAGCTCTCCGTCTATGGAAAATTCTCCCAGTGTGACACAGAGAACTAAAGTATAAGAAGAGAACAACAGTTCTGCTAACTTGAGGACGCATCAGGCAGAGTTCTGGACATCTGAAATGAAGCTGCAGGGAATCTGTCTAGTGAATGAATTGATGACATAATAAAGTCATTAGTGTTTGATGAAGGCATCAAAGAAACGGAAACTGTGTGGAGAGGGAACCCTGGAAGTCTATGCAGGGAGTCCCTTGCAAGTCCATAGATGAGAGCTAGGTTGTCCATTCTCAAAGTGAGCCCTCCCAAGGCTTACCAGACAGAAGCTACCATGGATTGAAAATGGAATGAGGGGTGCCTGGGTGGCTCAGTAGGTTAAGCCTCTGACTTCAGATCAGGTCATGATCTCACGGTTCCTGAGTTTGAGTCCCACGTCAGGCTCTGTGCTGACAGCTCAGAGCCTGGAGCCTGCTTCAGATTCTGGGTCTCCCTCTCTCTCTCTGCCCCTCCTCTGCTCGCACTCTGTCATGTTCCTTCTCTCTCAAAAATAAACATTAAAAAAATTAAAAAAAGAAAATGGAATGAAACACCATAGGTCAGCTGAGAAGAAGAGTGCCAAGAGATGGTCCGTTCTGGCCCTAGAGTGGAGGGATCTTCTTAACACATCCTTAACACATCTGAAACCCAGCTGACACATAAGAATGTTCATCATGTTAGGATAAAGAAACACCCTAGACTGAGACCTACTCCTAGCTTGCCTTAATGAAGCCTAGAAACAAGCCCCAGTAAGACCTGCACGGGACAAAGAATGTAGAGGTTGAAGTCAGCACAGTTAGAGAGGTTTGATAAACATGGATTTGCACTGGCAAAATGTAATATTAAAAGTTCACAAGTTCATGGTGATCAGCCAGGAGTTGAAGAATCAACATTCTTCAGAAAAGCATAATCCAAAGTCTCCATAATATTATCTATCACATCTAGTATTCAATTAAAAAACCCCACAACACTAGCGATACAAAGAAATGGGAAAGAGTGATCCATAGGTAGGAAAAATAAAGTTGTCACTATAAACCAATCCCAAACTGGTCCAAATGTGAGGCTAGGCAGACAAAGATTCTCATGCAGCTGTTACAAATATGTGCAAATAATTAAAGGAAAGACTTAAAGGAAAATAACGTCTTCATGAGTAAATAGAATATCTCAACAATTAAATGGAATTATAAGAAGGAACCAAATGAAAGGGCTAGAAATTAAAAGCAAAACAATTAAAATATGATACCTGGAATTTAAAAATTCCTGCATAAGTAAAAGAAAAAGTCAGTGAATTTGAAGACAGGTAATTGGAAGTTATCAACTCTAAAGAACAAAGGACAAAAAAAGACTTAAGAAAGATGAACAGAGCCACAAGGTCCTATGAGACAATATCAAATGATCTGACATGTGTATAAAGTCCCCAAAAGGGAAAAGGGAAAAGGGTGAGATTGGAGCAGGTTAAGTATGGAATTAATGACCTAATATTGCACTGAGGGGAAAAAAAGAGCAAAGTGAGTAAAAGGAAAGGAAATAAACAGCAGGAATCAATGAAGTTGATGAAAGAAAAAAAAATTAATAAACCCCAAAGTTTGCTTCTTTAAAAATACCAACAAAACTGATAAAGCCCTAAGCGAAGTGATCAAGAAAAATAGGAAATCATGCACATTTAAAAATCAGGAATGAAAAGAGGTTGTTAGCTCCACAGAAAAATAGAGGCATGAGAAGGAGAAGAGGAGAATATTAGAAAAGAAATTGAATTTGTCAAAAACTTTCCCACAAAGAATATTTGAAGTCCAGGTGACTTTGGTGGATTCTATCAAACATTTGTGGAAGAACTCACACCAAACTTACACAAGCTCTTTTAAAAAATAGAGAAAGAGGAGGCACCTCTCAATATGTTTTGTGCAGCCAGAGAAATGCAGATATTGAAACTGGCCAAAGTCATTCCAAAAATGAATAAAATTACAGATTAAAATCACTCCTCCACATAGACATGGATATCTTTGGAAGATTGCTAAATCAAATTTATATATATGACAGCATATTATGATCACAAAACTTAATAAGAACCTGTTGAAATAGTGAAGAGAAGGGGGAAACATTTATATAAAAGAAATCAGATTATATTGACTGATCTATTAGAACCATAGAGTAATGTCTTAAGTTCTGATAAAATGACTCTGAACTTTTATTTCTGCATCAGGCAAAACTATATGCAGTGAAATCTCAATCATGTAAAAATATGCACAAACAGTATCTGAAAAGAAATGTGTGTCGAACACCTAACCAGTCACAATATTAAGGGCTTTAGAAATATTATCACACTTGATCCCCACACCAGCCCTGTGGTAAAGGCTGGTAAAGACTGGAGCTGAACTCCAATCTATGCCTTCTGAATAGATATTTGACTGCATGCCTTATTGTCAGATGTGAGGAATTTACACTTGACACTGAATGACAGATATCCCAGCTGCATCAAATAACCATTGCCTCGACTCAAAGTGGACCCAATGACTAGCACCCTGGGCCACACTTTGAGGGCAGCTTGGCAATCTGTGCTAGACTGAGGACAGCTGACCGAATTTCCACCAATGGTTGACATTTTTCTGCTGTAGGGAATTAGTGAGACTTCCCTGAAACCTGTTGGCTTCCACTGGGTTTCCTCCAAAGAGATGGCTATCAACGTTCAGTGGCTTCTCTAGCTTCAAGGCAACATGAATGACTTTTTCAAGCATTCGGATCCCACAAAGAGTCAGCATGTCATGGAATTCAGGCCACTTGTCATATTTGGGGACTCTCTCCTCCCTCCTCCTTTCAGGGTCAGCCAGCAGTGATTTGACTCCCTTCTGTCTACCCACATTACCTCTACAACGGGGAATTAACAACCACTTCCATGCACAGCTTCTAGAGGCTGGAATCATCAGTTAAAATTTAAGATAAAACCATTTACGGGCCTTTGCAATTGAAACTATAAGAGTAGGTAACTTCTTCAAGGCATTTCAATTGATGAACAAGGAAAAGAAAACTTTTCAAGAGGATATTATCAGTGTAAAGTATATTTTATGAGCATATATATAAGCAATTAAACTGTACAAGCTGACATCAAAGCAGGACAATCTTGTTGTGTCTAACAATTGGAAATTTATCCAGAGCATCAAAATGGATTCACGTGGGGAAGTTGTGAGACGGGATACTGAATCACAAACATCCATGAATGCAAGTGGCAATTCAAAATGATGGCCTATCTTCCCCTTCATCAGATGCCCCAACATCTCTGGAATGGCCCAATAACTGATGGGAGAAAAATACATTTTTATGTTTTGGTTTTATGAGGCTTCAAATAAGAAGTTAGCAAGCTAATGGCATGTGTTATATATTTTTGTCTAGCCAAATCTGTTACTTTTGCCTAGGTGAGAAAACTAAGATAGCTTTCTCAAAGTCACTAAATTAACTTTCTCAAGGTCACACAGCAAGTGACTCATTCCTATAAACAGTCTCACTGGAAGAGCCTAGATTCACTTTCAACATTGGTATTTTCAGTTCCAACCCACTCAAAACTGATGCTCTGAATGATGGGCACTGAGACCACCAGATGTGCAAGTGCTTTCTGATTTCAGAGACAAAGATGCCCATGGACATCAGATGCCCAATGGATAACAGTCCTGTAGTATCTTAATCTTCTGAGGCTTGGGGGAGAGAATGAGAATTCACCGAGCCTCTACCCTGTGCCTGGCCCTGTGGCCTCTTTGTATAAATGATCTTGTTGAGTTTTTCTATCTACCTTTTAAATAAGCATTTCCATGTAACATACCAATAAAAACCCTATGAGTCAAACAACTTGCCCAGGGTCACATAGCTGCTCAATAGCACCCCTGAGATTTCACAATGCTTCCATCAGGCCATGCCATGGAGATGTCTCACCAGTAGCCTGAGGTCTCTTTGCACTGTCATGAGAAAGCTACATCGTTGGGAACTGGGTCCTTAATAATACTTCTGTAGACTGTTTTTGCAGCTGATGATGGCTGAGTTGGTGTGATGCAGTGAAAGGTACCAATTCTGATAGCAGGCAACTGGGGACATGGCCAAATCACCATCACTTCTCTGATTCCATGGCTGTCCCAGAAAACGAGACAGAAAGCAGTAGGTTTGGTTTTTCTGAGGGTTTAAAATCCCGAAGAAAAACAGAGTGAGAGAGAGGAGGGGAGAGAATATCACCGAGTCAATCTGGGAAGTCTTCATTAGTGACAAAGGTAAGAAGTGATCCTAAGGGCTGTGGAGAAAATGAAAATCCCCTATGATACATGCACAGTTCTAGTGTAAACAATGGGACGAGAGTAGATCCTAGGGAAGAAGAAAGACAATATGCTTTGCCTGATGCAGAAGAAAAGAAGGGCTGATACTTATTGTACATCTTCCATGTGCCAATCTGTTTATTTTTATTTTTATTTTTCCAGGAAATCTTAGAGTCCTTACCTACTAGATTGGCCAAAAAAATCTGGTAGCCCTCTCATGGGTCTCCCCACCAATTTCACATACAGCAGAAGAAACTAAGGTTTAATGCAATCGACATGTGGTACAGGAAGGAGAGTGAAGGGAGTAAGATCCTTATTCAGCCTCCACACTCAAGCAGGAAAGGAAAATCCATGGCTTTTAAACAGTCCACAACCATCATTGCTTCTTCTTGCAATGCTTCTTCTCACTGAATTGCTTTTAAAGACAACTTTATGGAGGTATGGTTTACATATCATGAAATTCATCCTTTACAATTACACACTTTGATGATTCTTAGTAACGTTACCCAAGTGGTGCAGCTATCATCAGAAATCAGTTTGGGAGCACTTTCATATGCACACACAAATACACACCCCTCCTAAGACTCTCCCCCCATGCCCATTTGAAGGTAATCGCTATTCCTACCTCCAGCCCCAGGCAACCACTAATGTACTCTCCTTTCTATCTTTTCTGAACATGTCATATAAATAGAACTGCACAATCTGGTGTCTCTGTGTCTGCTTTTCTTTTTCATTTCACATCATGTATTTGAGGCTCATCCATGATGCAGTAGGTGTCAGTAGTTGACTCCTTTGTACCATTGAAAAGTATCCCATTGTACAGACAGACCACATTTTTGTATCTATTTACCAGTGTCCACACAGATTTGCACACAGATGTTCACAACAACACTATTCAGGACAGCCCCAAACTGAAACAACCCACATGCTTTTTAAAGTTGGTCTACACCTGTGGTTCTCAAGCCTGGCTACACATGGTGATTTTGACTGAGTGGGCCTGTGGTAGAGCTCACAACAACTGTTTCCAGAGCTTTCCAGATGATTCTACAGGCCAAGAGAATCACTATATTACAGAATCTAACAGAGAATGTTTGTCCTCTGTGTCTATGTTGGCACTGCAGTTCCTGGATCACCGGTATGGTTTTTTGTTTGTTTGTTTGTTTGTTTGTTTGTTTGTTTTGAGGGGAGAGGGGCAGAAAGAAAGGGAGAGAGAATCCCAAGTAGGCTCTGAGCTGTCAGTGCAAAGCCCAATGGGGGACTCAATCCCACAAACTGTGACATCATGACCTGAGCTGAAATTGAGAGTCAGATACCCAACCAACTGAGCCACCCAGGCGTCCCACGACTGTTTTTTTTTTTTTTTCTATCTCATTCCTTGTGATTAAGCTTGGCCAAGGATGTCCAAACATGAGCTCTATTACAAAGCATTTCATTTGGCTGTCAGACTTAGGACATATCCCTGTTACCAACAAAACCACACAGTCCCATCAATTTCCCATCTCAGGGTCTGAGATCAGTGGTCAGTTCACTCTTTCTTAAACCCTGAGAATGGATCCAAATGCCTTATATACATTCCTTTTCCAAGAGAATGAGACCATATGATCTACTTCCCCACTGAGGCTCCAGAACAACCACCTCCCTCCTCCTTCCTCTTCCTCCTTTCTCCTTCTCCTCCTTCTCCTCTCCTTCTTCTTTCTCTCTCTCTCTGATGCTACTTCCAGTGACTCAAAACTGATTTCTTCTCCAAGGAAGGCTCCAGGTGATTCCAAGGTGCCAACTACCCATGCTTCTAATTAGAGACTACTTTTATGACTCCAAGGTGCTCTGTCGCTACTGATTTCTGTTTACTGTACATATTTCTTGGTTAATGAGACAGAGAAAAAAATACATTCAATGACTTCTGTGTCACAACCTTTGTAACATGCAAGTATATTATCCTGATTTTCAGACACTGATTCCCAGCTAGGTTAATTGGCTAAGGTCGTACAGCTGATAATTGCAGATCAACACTTCAACTCAAGTCTTCTTGACTCCAACGCCTGTGTCACTTTCTAACTTCCTACTACAATTTGCTGGCTTCTCTCTACCTTGCATCTTTGCAGAACAAGGATTCCCACATTCCTTTTAAAATGCAATTTAACTGTAAATACATTCTTGCAAAGCTCATTCTATCTCCCTCATTTTCTCCTTTCCTTCCTCAGCCTCCTAAGAGAAAGTCATTAGGAAGGTACATTCTGTTTCTAAGTCTGCTTTGCCTTGTACAAAAGGTCTCTTTCCAAAAACATGATGGAGGTGCCCTGGAGAAATGTGATGGTATCCTCACACCCCCCTGTTAAGTCTGTACAATCCTATACAGTGAGGAACACATCAGCCCAATGCTATAAAGTCCTACTCCTTGGCTTAGCCTGCAGACCCACACCATCAGGGGAAAGGTAAATGAAAGGCAAACTATTTTTCAACAAATAAACAGCTGGATTTTGTTGGAGTCTGGTGAATAAGGCCTTATCAGAGCCCAGCAAACACTTCCTCCCAATGTGGCTGGTTTTAAATTTTCTGTGGCAGGTAGAGTGATGATAATTGGGTCAGCCTCTCAGGGCCTGGTTCCAATGCCCTTGCATCCAACTATACCTAACTTTTGACAAATGTCAGCCTTGTTTTTGGAGAGGGGAGAGCCTTCTAGAGGTGAAGTCTCATCAGGTCTATGGTGATTGAAGGGGCATGGGATTTGGTTACCTGGACCTAGGATCAAATCCTAGATTCCCCTCTTTACAAGGTACATGGCTTTGGAACCCAGAAAGCATCACAGATTCTGACCTACATCTACAGATTTATTTCAACTATAGCCTCCTTTATTCCATCTCTTCATCTATTCTGCCTCAAATATATTATCCCCCAGGACCTCTGTAATACTGGTTCCTCTGCCTAAAACATGCACAGAACTTTATAGCTGAAAGGGGCCATATTGCTTACCTTGCTTATATTATAGATGAGGAAACTGAGGTACAGAGAAGTGATGGATGTAACTGGTATTATGAGTCTACTTGGGCTGTTAATAGGTTTTCAGCAAATACCTGCTGAATGTATTACAAAGCTAGTGATGGTAGTTCCTGCAAGAATTCTTATTTATTCAGGCTGCATGTTGATTTTTTTTTTAATCAAAGAGATCCCAGGATTGATTTGAAGACACTTTAGCTCAACAGGAAGGAAACATCATAAGGAAGTGTGCCCACCATAGAAAAGGGGAAAACATGCCAACAATGAGGATGGAAACAGGACCATTAACAGCATGGAAGATAGTATCTTCACTTTCTCATATACATGGAGAACATTATGTGCCGCTGAGCATCTTGCAAAGCCTGACTATTAAAAAGATAACTCTTTATTGAGCGTAAGGAAAGTCTTATTCATCTCAACATCCCAAACATCACTATGAACCTCTGCTCCCACTCTCACCAAACCATCCATCTGAGAGGAACGAGGGGTGGCAGGCGGGGTTCCTGAAGCCCCCCATGTGCATTTATGCAGCATCTGCCTGCACCCTGTGGCCCCCAAATCCTTTTGCCTTTTTTTCCTCTCTGCTGATGCCTTCCTGGTGAAATCCCTTGACCAGGAATCCTTTGAGGCACAGGAATATCTATCCCACCACTTGGAGCAACAGTGCCAGGTGCTAAATCAGGAAAGACTGAGAAACAAGAAAAGCACCCCCAGTCAATGTACCAAATACCCAGCCAAATTCTCACAACCACCCTGCAGGGGCCCATTAGTTCAATTTTACAGACAAGGAAGCAGGAGGAGAAATGCAAGCAGCATTCCCTGGGGCTCAGAGAAGAGAAGCCAGAACAGTCCCAGGTTGGTCTGACTCATTACTAATGGTTTATAATAACGCGACCAATGGACTCCATCAGCTACTTAACCATTCCTCCTCTCGTTAGGTACTTAGATTGCATTCTCCTTTTCACCACTGTAAACAACACTGCGATGAAGTTTGTTTTCTTGGTTTTTGTTTGTTTGTTTGTTTGTTTGTTTGTTTTTTAACAAAAACCTTGGCTTCATTTAGGATTGCCCCCTTGGAGGTAGAATTGTTGAATTAAGAAGCATGGATACTTTTAAGGATCTTGATGCACACTTACAAATTGCCTTCGAAAAGGGATGTACAAGCTCACATCGCCTCCAGCGGTGCATGAGAAATATCAATTTTACCACACCCCCATCAGTTTGGGTATTCTTGGTTTTTTGCACATGTTACACATTTGCTGGCTGCAAATAGCATCTCCATTTTTCATTTGCATTTCTGTGATTACTAGTAAGGTTGAACATTTTCACATATGTTTTTAAAGCCGTTTTGTTTCCTCTTTGTGATTTTCATTTTCTGTCTATTTTGGCTTTCAGTAGCTTAGTGATTTTCATAATGGTTTTATAAGCTCTTTTATGTTAAGAATATCAAGGCTTGGTTTTTCATCTTTGCTTAGAATATTGTCCTGCTATGCTCTCTTTCAACATTTTTTAAACCAAAGGTACACATATATGTATATGATATGATATAATGACATAATATATGTTAGATATATATTGGATAGATATATATTAGATATATATAAGATATACAAAGCTAGAGATTATATATCCCTCTATGTGGGAATACATCCATTAAATATAATAGATTTATTATAACAATATATATCTAATATAATCTATTAGATATAATGAATATATTATAATGTTATATATAATATATAATCTATTAGATATAGATATAATATATAAAGTATACAGATAATCTATTGGACATAATAAATCTAATATATTATAATAAGACATTGTTATATATGATATATAAATAATGTATTAGGATAGATACAATATATTATAATATATTATTTATTTTGAAATATATATCACATGTATAATTAAATCTTTTATTTTGTGATTTTATCCACTCATAGTTCTCCCTCTTTCAGCAACCCAATAAATGTTTACTTTTATTTTTTTTCTGGTGTTTATTTTTACTAAAAATCTAAACTCTTTTACTCGATCTGGAAGGTTTTTTTTTCTTTTTGTTCAGTATTAAATCTGACGTGAGGATCAACCCGAGCCTTTGCCAAATTGCTAACCAACATTTGTCCCAGCAGCATGTGCTGAATAATCCCTCGGCTTCCCCGTGGCTTGTTATCATATATTAAGGTCTCATTCCTGAGAGTGACTGTTTCTCAGCCCTCTCCTCTCTGAGCCATGCCCGGGCCTGTGCAGATGTCTTTCCTCCTCTCTATTCCTCCCACTACCACCCACTCAGTTCCTCCTTCACCAGAGTCCCCAGAGCTATCCTTGGACTTCCAGCCAAACAGTTTCCCATCTTGAAAGTTCTTTTGCATTTGCATTGCCAGCCTACATTCCAGGAGGCTTGGTGCCTGAGTAATTCCAACTGGAAAATGGCAAGAGCCAGTGCCTGTGGGAAGGTTGCTTGTGTGTCAGAACCTGCCAACAATGACTCCCTCAAAGCTCTCCTTTCTCTCGCCTGGACAAGCCTCAAGATAGGAACAGTCTGTATGGGGTTCCCGAGATGCACTGTAGGCTCTGAGACCTATAGAATGCTCATTCTAGTCCAAGACTGGGGAAAGAACTCACCCCCATAGAAGAGAATGAAATGCTTATCTTCCCAAAGAGGGAAACCATTGATAATGTCTGGGGGAAATGTGAGACAGCAACATGGGCAGATTTAGAAATGTAGCACTGGGGCACCTGGGTGGCTCAGTCGGTTGAGCGTCCTACTTCGGCTCAGGTCATGATCTCGCGGTCTGTGAATTCAAGCCCTGCGTTGGGCTCTGTACGGACAGCTCAGAGCCTGGAGCTTGCTTCGGATTCTGTGTCTCCCCACTCCCCCCAACTCTCTCTCTCTGCCATTCCCCTACACACACACACACACTCTCTCTCTCTCAAAAAAAATAAACATTGAAAAAAAAATGTAAAAAATTCTTTAAAAACAAAAAGAAATATAGCACTAACTTTGTGGAAGAAGAGCTAACCCTTAAAAATCTTTGCCTTTGGGAAGGCATCAAAGACGGGAGATGAGCAGACATGGGGAGAGGGGACCCCTACTTGTCCTTATAAAGCTGATACATTTAACTCTGTGCATGAAGTTGCTTTGCTATAAAAAAGAACATACCTGAAAAAGCACCCACTGAACATGACAATGCAAAATAAAACAAACTACGCACCTACTTCTTATCTGATGTCTGGTGTGCAGAACTGAACTTTTCTTACATCTTAACAGAAATTCTCAGCATCCAAGCCTGCAGACAGAGATGAATTAGAGTTTAGAAGATTGATTGCAGTGTGAACTGTTGGCCAGAACACTCTGGAGGTTGGTAATGATGCTTTTAAAAACAAAATCCCCTAAAGCTGTTTGCTTTTCTTTGATTCTGTTTTGCCTCTTTCCCTAGAAAGGAGTAGTTTCTATGTCCCACACTAAACTCTCCACTCTTGGAGAGAAGGGACCAGTGTCTCATTGGTTTCCATATCTCAGCATGTATGGCATGGTTTGATGCTCTGTGAATGTTGAATTAATGGATAGGATAGGATAGGATAGGATAGGATAGGATAGGATAGGATAGGACAGGACAGGATAGGATAGGATAGGATAGGATAGGATAGGATAGGATAGGATAGGACAGGAGAGGACAGGAGAGGACAGGATAGGATAGGGTAGGGTAGGGTAGGGTAGGGTAGGACAGGACTAGGACAGGATAGGACAGGATAGGACAGGATAGGATAGGATAGGATAGGATAGGATAGGATAGGGTAGGGTAGGGTAGGGTAGGGTAGGACAGGACTAGGACTAGGACAGGACAGAATATGATTCCTTGGGTCTAAGGAAGTCAGTATGTTCACTCACTTTCCTCCACGTGGGAATACATTAAAACCTTCCACGGCAGAGATATTTCTTACCTTTGCTTAGGATTCTGGCAGTCAGTGTTTTTAATTTAGGTAACGTTTGTAAAGTACACAGCCCAGGTCTGGCCTGTATCCTGACCCCATGTCCAGGTCATTTCTTTCCCCATATTACTCCTTACTAATAATCTCTCACACCTGTGTCTTATTTTGGAGTCTTCAGAGTGCTTTCACATGCCTGTTTTATGCACTTCCCATGACTGTGTCATGAGGGTAATGTTACCTTTCCCGGTTGGAAGACAGAAGATTGAGGCCTGGAGGCTTGTGCAAAGTGCCCTAGCTAATAACTGGTAGAACCAGAATTCAAACTTAGTCCCTGTGTCTCCAGGTCCAGACAATTTCTGAATGTAACACAGCTGCCACACAGCCTCTTTCGTGGGGTGGAGCCATGAGCTGCCATGTTTCCAACTGGAGGAAGAGACCGGGGGACTCTGGGCAGCTCTGATACTGAACACCATGGTTGGGTTATAAGTTGCCCAGAGCTTCTGGGACTAACACTGGAAAGGCTAGCACTAAAAGTGAGTCCTCTTTTCGCCCCACTTTCATTCTGACTCCTAAACCAGGGCTCATTAGCAACTCAAATCTAAGCTATTAAAAGGAGGATCTTCAGGGGCGCCTGGGTGGCTCAGTCGGTTGAGCGTCCGACTTCAGCTCAGGTCATGATCTCGTGGTCCATGACTTTGAGCCCTGGGTCAGGCTCTGGGCTGACAGCTCAGAGCCTGGAGCCTGCTTCTGATTCTGTGTCTCCCTCTCTCTCTGCCCCTCCCCCGTTCATGCTCTGTCTCTCTCTGTCTCAAAAATAAATAAACGTTAAAAAAAAATTTTTTTTTTAAAAAGGAGGATCTTCAGAAACCCAGCTCAGAGCTAGAGACAAGAGAGACATTCCGTTAAATAAACTACGTATAAGAGAGATACTAGGATGGAATGAATCTTTGTAGTACAAAGAATTTTCCTGTATTCAGGTACTTCGTCCCGAAGTCTGTCAACCAAGAGGAATGCTGCCCCTGGTTTTCTCCATTCTCAAGATTTGAAATAATCCTTCTCTCGCCTCCGCCCCCATTTAGTGCAGAAGGAGACAATAGTGATGACACATGACAGCCCACTGGAGAACATACAATGGGAGGGATAAAGGCACTAAGCCTCAGAACTGTGTAAATAGTTATATTGGTGTTTATAACATTCTGTGGATCAAATTCCACTCTAAGAAATAGAGAAAAGATACAAATCTTCTTGAAAAGTAAACAGGTACATGCATAAGAGTCTCCCCCGCCCCGGCCCCTCCCACCCCACCATTTTATGTATCTAGTTGCTTCACGCAATGTTTCTTGAAAATGTTTCTTTTTATTGTTGAGAGAGAGAAAGAGAGTATGAGCAAGGAAGGGGCAGACAGAGAGGGAGACGGAATCTCCAAAGCAGGCTCCTCATTGCGGGCACAGAGCTGCTGTCAGCCAGAGCCCAACTCAGGACTCAACCTCGTGACTCAGGACTCGTACTCACAAACCAGGAGATCACTAACTGAGCCAAAATCAGGAGTCGGACGTTTAATTGACTGAGCCACCCAGGTGCTCCTTGGCACAATTTTTAAAGACTTTTTATTATTTTGGCTTATTTATAGACTCATGAGAAGTTTTGGAAATAATACAGACAAGTGCCAAGTACCCTTCATCCAGCTTCCCCCCAGTGGCAGCATCATACAGAACCAAAGTACCTCATCAAAACCAGGAAACTGATATTAGCACAATTTCATACAAGATTTCATATTCCATTTCAGAGGGATTATAGGTCTCTGAAGGCTATCTACAGGCCATGCATGACCATGGGTTCGCAAAGCTAAAAGCCCTTGCCTTAGTTTACCACAGGTACCCTCACCAAAGGCAGTAGCTGAGAGAGATGTTCATGAGAGAGGGTAGTGTGTTTAGATTGAGATGAGGAGTGCAGGGTAAAGATCCTGGAAATGTGGTTTAATATTTGAGAAAAATTTTGAATCCAAACAAAGGTTAGTCATGTTGTAAGGCAACTTAAGGTAAGGAAATAGAGTCTTTTTGGTACTGAGATTGGGATGAGTAATACAGAAGAGACCTCCCCACCCCCACCCCCCCAACGCCCGCCCAACACTGGCCATGGCTATGCAGGGAGGCAGCAGTGAAAGGCATGGCTGCACCTAGGGGAAGTGATTTAGAAGGAATAGAGAGACAGTTCATGTCCTCTTCTGAAACTTAAGGCTAAATGAAGAGGGACTGGTTTTACATCTCTCAGTTGGGTGATCTTAGTGAATGGAGTGCATTCCATGGTCGAGGTGACCACCATGCTTCATGGTGGGTGGCCCATTACATGGCAGAAACAGCTGGCACTCTTTCCTTCCTTCCTTCCTTCCTTCCTTCCTTCCTTCCTTCCTCCCTCCCTCCCTCCCTCCCTTCCTTCCTTCCTCCCTCCCTCCCTCCCTCCCTTCCTTCAACAAAAAAGTATTGAGAACCTGCTACCTGGGCCAAAATAGGGAAGCTCCATTGGTCTTAATGGCTCAAGTTAAAATGATTAATAAGATAAGAGTTTCTACCTTTAAGGATCTTCCAGGCAGGCAGGCAATGCAGCAGGTCAACAGTGTGATACAATCTGATAAGACCCCTCTTACAGATAGAGCAGTGAGTGCCATAGGGACTGGTGTGTTTGAGGAAGGAGGGAGCTGAGAAATGAAGCTGAAATTCATCAGAGGGCTGCAGATGCCAAGATCAGGAATTGGGGCTTTTAAGTTTCCACTGAATGAAAACCACTACATTCAGCCTGTGATCACCTCTGGAGGTGTTCAGGCTGCTTCTCATCAATTTGCGGCTGTTATCAACCCCATTCTTTTCAAGCACTGAGCATATCAGGACCAGTTTTTCTCACTGGATGATTGACAGCCTGTTGTTTTGCCAGACTGTTTGAGGGCACTCAAGGGTGGTGGAATGTTGGTTTCCTCTCAGGCTGAACCTCAAAGGGAACTCCTGGCTCTTATCTCCAGTTTCTGAGCCTCTGTAGAGGGAACCCACCTGGGCTGGCTGATTTAATTAATGTCTGTATTATCTCTCTGCCATGTTTGAAGCTGTTGTCATGCTGTTGATGCTTAAGTTTCACAGTAACACACCTGTAGGCTACCCCTGCCAGCAAACTCCCATTTACTATCATCCTCAGCCACAGAATTTATAGTTGAGGCAAGAGATGTTTTGATTCCTGAGCATGTTCATATCCAGAGAAAGTCGGCCACATCTCAGTTTGAATCTCACGAACCCCCATTTCACGGATTCTTCCTCAAAGTCCTCTTGGGCTCATGAAAGTCTGGTCACCTGCTCATATCCATTTCAGGCCAGGTGGCACTGTTGACCCACCAGCTTTTTCCTGTATGAATTTATAAAATATTGAATACAGTGGACTCGGATTATTTTTTTTTAAAGGGTATAGTGAATATCATCACACTGTGAGGATAATGGATGCTCAAAATTTCATTCTTGGTCCACTTTGGAGTAAATTCTCAAGCTCCATGAGCTTGGAAAGAGCTGGTGACAGTCCTGGGCTCTGGAATTAGGAAGAACTTCCGTATGAAAAGGACTCTGACACTGATCAGCTGTGCAGACTTTGTGATCTCACTTAATGTCAGTGTTCAGCACAAAATGGGAATGATGCTGTCATCGTCATCACCAAAGTCATGAGCACCATCACCATCACTATTGCCATGACGATGATAATCATCATCTATGATCCCAGCTATAACCTAAACATATGCAGGTTGGGTTAGATTCCTCTCCTATGGACTCTGAAAGCACCTTAAACATCCCTACCATAGAACATAATCATATTTTACTACTAGACTCCTTAAGGACACAGGCAATATAGTTTTGTTTGACATTCTACCCCCAGTTCCTAGGAATGTGCTGGGCACCCAGGAACTATTCAATAAATTGTTGAATGAAAGAAAAAGTAGAAGGTAAGAGAACCAATTTTTGCCGAGCACCTATTACGTGCCATATGCTTTACAAATTTGTTTCTAATCCTCAAAGTAACCTTGAAATGGTTCCACTTCCATTCCCATGTCCTGGCTGTAGTAATAAAGACCCTGGAAAGTTAAGTGACTTGGCCAAGGACACCCTTAATAAGTAGCAGTGACAATACTCAAAGACAGTCCTGCCCAATAATCTTCTTCTACGAAGATGATTACCTAATGAACCAGAAAGTTTATTTATTCAGAATCTTCCTCTCTCTATGTTAGGTAATCAAAGTTTTACTGTCTCCAAATGGGGTTGTAGAGGAGGGGCAGTAAGGTTGGAGACGTGGATGGCAGATGGCTGAATAGTGTCAGCAACACTAAATCACATGGCCTCAGGGCTGCTAAGATTTTCTAGTCAAATTTCAGCTCCTTGGAATCAAGAAAATGCACAATTTTTTCCCCCCACTTGCAAAACCACCCATCCACACAGGGAGTGCTGAGAAGTCTGGTCATGATGTTTTTATTTGCAGAGAGCTGCTTTCAAATTCTCAGAGTTCCTTGCAAAGAAAATGGCAAACACGGGTTTAAGTCACCAATAAAATTAAGTGTTTAAACTGGGTTTTCCTCCAAAAAGCACAAAATGGGCAGATTTCCAATTTCATCAGCTTCTAAGCACAGAAGGGAGTCTAAAACATTAAGGGAAGAGAGAACATTCCACCTCTAAAGGTCAGTTTAAGGGCTTTTATATATATAAATGCTGGATTCCAGGTGGACATTCATAAAGAGGTGACAACATTTGCAAAGACATTTGAATTGTTCCTCAGAACCACAATATTTAAACTGGTGGGATGACCCTTGAAGGAAATGCTATCTGCCAGCATCCCTCTGCTTTGCAAAAAGGAGTCATCAAAATATGGTGATATTGTACAGATAAAGCATCACATAGATCAGATCGAGAGACCTGAATGCGGGGGTTTATCATAGTGGTGATGTGTGATTGTTGAGTGTGTATCGTATACAAGATACTGTCCCAGTCAACACCCTTTGAATGTTATCTATTCAACACCTTATGGCTTTGTTATTATTAGTGCAATCTTAGGGAAGAGGAAAGAGAGTCCCAGAAGTCACTTGCCACATAATTAAGAAGCCAGATGCAACTGAGACTAGCTTAATTACATTTAATTAACCTACATAGTATCTCCAAGAATCAACCAAGTCACTTTTCAGGGTTATAGCAAAGTACCTCGTATCAATAGCACCAAAGAAAGAAAAACTTGTCCAGGGAAGGTTTCCATACCGATGGCCAAATACTTCAGCCAAGAGGAAATGTGATGTCCCAGGGAAACAGAGAAGGCACAGAATTCTAACCCTATCTCTACTTCTACAAAACTTCCTAAATGGACAGAGACTCTCTGGCAGATCATTTGTACCCTGGCTTCATTTCCAGAGATGGAGTTTTTAATACTGTGTTCAAGTGAGCCAGAGGTCAACATATATAAGCATTGGGAATCCACCAGTTCACCACAATTATAGCAAATGTGTTATGTGTACGTGTATTTTTCGCATAAAGGTCACATCAGATGCTCAAAGGAGTCTGAGACACCCCCACCCTAACACAACCAAAGGAAGGTTTTCAGTCCTCAGATCTTTTAAGCTACAATTTATCTCTTGTGCTCAATAAGCCTTGGCCTCTCAATGCTCAGAAAGGCACCAAGGTATAGTAAAAATAGCATTCTTTCACTTACTAATCTCTTCACTTAGTCATTCATTCAAGTATTTATCAATTGCCTTATTTTACATGCTATTCTAGGCATGGGAATTCAGAGACAAATTATTCCTGTGAGCTCCCAGTCTAATAGGGAGAAAGACACCTAAGGAGGTAATTATAGAACAATATGTAATAATCTCAATAACGGATATTTATAGGTCATAAAGAGGAACATCTAATCGAGGCTGAGAGGGTTGGGAAGATTCTGATATGAGTCTTCAAGATTCAAGAATAAGCAGAGTTAAGATGTCGAAAGAAAGTCATTCCAGGCAGAGGAAAAAACCAAGCCAGGTGGCAGGAAACAGCATGGTAGATATATGGGGGAACTTCCAACAGCCTAATTTTCCTAGGACACAAAAAGGTACAGAAAGGTAAAAGATGAGTCTAGGAAGGTTGCAGGATAGGTTATGGAGGGTATTAGGTAATCTATGAGAAAATTCTGTTACATTAACCCAGGCCTGATGTGATGAAAACTTATACAATGATAGTGGTCATTTCCTTCCCCTGTAGACTGAATTCTTGCCTTAATTCTGACTTTTCTGTCACTTGGTCCAGACCTATTACACGATATCAACATATAGCAGGTGCTCAGTAGTTTATGTTGGATGAATAAATTAAGAGTAAGGACAAGAAGTTGCATTTCATGTTTCAGAAATATTTTGAGTATTAACATGGCCGGAACTGGAAAGAGAGTGAACATGGAAAGTGAGAAAAGGGGAGATTGAGGCAGCTTCTCACAACACAAGCTTTGGAGCCAGCCAGATCTGGGTCCTAACTTCTGTCTTCTGAGCTTGAATGGTCCTTGACTGAAACAAGTAGGAATGGAAGATGGTGGTGATGGTTTAACATGGACTGAGCTCAAGACAGAATTAATCCTTTATGAAAAAGAGGGAGAGAGTGAAACAGACAGAGAAGAGAGAGACAAGGAGTCCCAAAGATGGAGAGCAAGAGAGGAGAAACAGAAAGGGTCAAAACGAGAGAGTGTGTTTTGGGGGCACACAGGCTTTAGGGGCTGAGCAGTGATGACAGCGTGGTGCCAGTGACACTTTCTACCTGGTAAAGTCAGGTATGATGAGGTGTGCGGTGCTATTAAGTAGGTGCTCAAAAGGATCAGCAGAGAGGAGAGGAGAAAGTAACAGATACAGCGTGTCTCTTGCTATGCAGATGACCCTGGCTCACACCTGACCCTCCATTACCTGGTATTAATCTGCTGATCCATTACAAGACCACATTGCCTCTAGGCACACCTGTTTAACAAAACGACTAGCGCTCAACAAGCCTGAGAGGGACCCGCTCCTTCCTTTGCAAAAAGTCCTCATTTTACCCCAAGGTGTCCACTGAAGGTTCACTGGGAAGCCCCAGAGACAGCAGAAGTTTGATGTCACATCAGGAGAATTTGCCCTGAGACTCTATTCAGTTCTAGGCGAGGTGATGAGCCAGGCTACGAGGCCCTTTTCCGGAAAGAACATCGTGGTAATTGCTGACAGCCTTCCCTACGATGGATGGAAGAGTTCAGAAGTAACAAGAATAATGAATAAGCAATCAGTCTATTCTGGGGTCTATTACTGCCCTTCTAATTGGGTGTTTCAGAGTCTCCTGGGATTCCCTAAACTACAGCACTCTTCCCCGAGAGACCAAGATACTGAGGCTGGAGACCAAATAACTCATAACAAACATGATGATGGGAACTGATGGCCATTCTGGAAGCTGTGATAAGTTATTTTTTGTCTTATCTTCTCCCTCCCCATGATCCCCTGGGCAGGCAGGACATGAGAAGTCTTTGAGCAGAGAGCACACCTGCGTTTGGATCCCAGCTCCGCCAGCTCCTAGACGCATGCGTTGAGACCCATCACTTCACCAGCCGCACCCCACTTTTCTCATCTACACTTAGGGTGAATAGCTCCTGCCTCGTAGGATTTTTTATGAGGACTAGGACTAATATATGCAAATTGCCTGGCACATAGTAAACTTTCAATAAATGACAGCTATTCGTGTTATTATGATAGAGGGTATCTTTGGCGAGGATGCAAAAGACTGGCAGTCTGACAAACCAGAAGCCAGAGCTACATTTCGGAAACTACCGGTGAAATGTGCAGTAGTCCTAATTAGAGTTCTCATTAAGTTCTGATAATAAGAAATGTGTGAGAAGACACTTTTCAATCTCCCAAGAGAAAACAGGAAGTGGGAGGATTTAAAAAAAAAAAAGGCAAAGAAAAGTAACTTTCGGTGACATCTCATTTTTGTCTTCTTAATCTGAGTGTTAAGAGAAATGACGCGAAATGTTCCTTCTGTGCTCACCTTTTGACCTAATGGGGTTGTCCCATCACACTCTTGCCTAAGGAGGACTAGTACCCCAGAGGACAGATTTCCCCCCCAGCTCAAGAACTGGGTGGACCCTCCAAATACCTGAGGAAATTATAGGGTGGAGCAAGGTGTGAGCAGGTGGGTTTGGAAAGGAGTTTCGAGATTAAGGTTGTAACTGGCAGAACTGTTCTAGAGGATCCCTGTGTATGAGGTTTGCCAAGTGACCCCAGTACAACATAGAAGCTTTAAGGGAGTTGTTTGGGGAAGTGGTCCTAAGGCACAGGAGGAAAGTCTGGGAAGAGTGAAACAGGAAAGGAGGAAAAGCTGATCTCAGAGGGCTCTATGGAGCTGATTACCACTGTGAGGAAGGGAGCTCCAGCCCACCAGGACCTGTGAGGAATTGATGGAATGCCCTCAGAATTGTCTTCCCAAGAGAGGGAAATGGGGACTGTGCACCACTAATCCCCAACCCCCATTGGGCAACGTTTAGCCCATGGGGTGGTAAGCTCCTCACACTTCCAGCTTTGCACATGCTTCAAAATGGCGGCACAGGGTCCTGACGTGACACGGTAGAGGCAGAAACGCACTAAGGCATATGGCAGAGCTCTGGAGCACACATAGGCCAGGTGCCACCTGGGTAGACCACAGCAACAGCTAGAGTAAAAACCACTGGTCAAGAGGAGGTGATACTGGGGGTGGGATGAGGGGCTGAAGTGTTCGCTGGAATATTCTCTGTCTGCAGTCTCTTTGAGTCCAGAGACAAGGGACCTGGGAGGTGGTGCAGCTTCACACACAAAGGGCATCATCTTTGATTCTGTGGAGCCTCTGAGAGTCTTCCCATCTGCCATCTCATCTGTTTCTCACAGAAATCCTGCAGAAAGACAGGGCAGGGGTGAAGAGCCCTACTGTGCAGACAAAGAAAGATGCTCAGAGACCTTCCACAACCAACTTGGAGTATTTGAGGTAGAGCCAAGCCCGAGTGCCTAGAAGTGATTCTCGAGGGTCCACCAACTACCCACATCAGAATCTCTGATGTGTTTGTGAAAATGCTGATTTCTGGGCCCCTAGAGCTATTGGATTGTGGTGTTCAAGTCCGAGTGCTGTTTCATACAAGTCACCAGAGTGCTCTCTCTATGTGCAGCAGTTGCCCTTGACTTCACAACACAAGGGTAACCGGGCTCCAGCCAACAGGGCCTTGCATCTAAGTCTTTCCCAAGCCCAAAGCTAATCATCTCCCAGAATCCTGAATGAAAAACAAAGGCTGGTTACTATTATTAGGAACCCCTAGTCAGTGTCATTCCAAGACTGAGAAGCATCAAGGGGAGAAATCAAGAGATTTTTGAATGCAGAGGTCCTGGCCAAGAGGACCAGAAGAGTCCTCAAAGGTCACAGTCTCTATCCCTATCCTACGGATGAGGAAAACAATGTCCAATATCATGCAGCTTGTTCCTGGTACGAATTTCCTGGGGCCCATCCCAGTGCACTTGGGAATCCACCTATATGCAAAAAAGCACGGAAATCACTTCTGCTTTCCAGACCTTCCTGCACCACCACCCACCCCTTGCCCCCAAACAATTAGCCATGTATTCTAATTTGCTCTTCTCCAGGATTCAGGACTGCTACTTGCACATGTACACCCACACCCACCCCTTACTCTAGCCTTCAAGCTTTAACTGCAGCTCTGGATGGTTTCCTGTTATCTTCAGGTCACCCACGGTCATACCAGAGGGCCTAGGATGAAGTGAATTGTCCAGAACATCAGAGACTCTGCAGCCTTCAGAAGGGCCCTTGGAAAACAGCAGCGGGAGGCAGGAACTAGCTAGGGCAGAAGGTGGTAGAGTGTCCAGTTGATAAGAAAACTAGTCTCTGGGGAGGGTAGGAGGATGCAGGACAGAAATGTAGAGAGGAAGAGAAGGAGGGAGGACATGGGGCGGAAGGAGACAGAGGAGAAGGCACAGCATCGAAAATAAGACATAGATAGAGAGGAAGACAGAGAGAGAGATCACGTATGAGGAAGGACACGGAGTCTGTAATTCATACATCTGCCTCCTCCACTAGCTGCCAAGGTCTTGGATCGCAGGACCTGTGTCTGATTCATTTCCGTGTACCAATGCTTAGCCCTGAGCCTGACATATAGCAGAAGTTCAGTATGTATTTGTCAGATAAATCAGTGAACAGAAAGACATCCTTGTAGAGCAAACCTGCAAAAAAGCATATTGTTATTCCTCTTCTACGAATGAGAACATTTAAGTCAGAGAGGCTAAAGCAGTTGCCCAAAGGGCCACAGGCAATAGAAAGGTAAGCTAAGACGTCATGGTAAGCCAGGGTGACCCCAAAGCCTCCCATTAGCCCTATTTGGATAGATAAATTCTCCCAAACTTTCTATGCTTATGAACCAAGGAAAACTTTTCCTACTTCTTGGGGCTAGTTGGGCCAGGACTAATGTCCTCCAGAAGTCAGAAAAGGGAGGTATGACCAAGAGTTGGTGCTTCACCCAGATGCCCTCATATCCCTCTTCCTACTTTCAGGCACCAATCTTTCAGACTCTGTGTGCCTTTGATTCTAACTACCAGCACCCGAGATTCTGGAGCTCTTCCCTTGGGCTACTGGCACTGTGTTCCCCTCCCACACAGCAAGCCAGTGTTCCTGGGGGTTCCCATCCCTTTTGATAAAGACCAGCTTCCTTCCTTGGATTAGCTGCAAATTCTGAGGAACACTATACACCGATGACCCTTCACGGGACATCGCCTGAGACTGTACCCTCGTGTGGCTTCTTTCCCTTCTGTCGGACTCCCACCTTTCCCTTACCTGTCCCTCCTTGGATCCCTTTCTTCCTTGCACATGAATCTCTGTCTTGGGATCTGTTTCTGGGGATTCCAATATAAACAAAAGAGAAACACCAAGCTACGCCATTAGCCTGGGAATCCATGGGCTTCCTATTAATAACAGCTCCCCTTTATTGAGCATCCACCATGATTCAACGTTTCACACACTTTACCTCAAATGCTCCAACAACATGACAAGTTAGGTATGATTGTGTCCATCCTGGCGATGAGAAAACCTAGGCTCTGAGACAACTCAGTAATCTCCCCAAGGTCACCTAGCTAGAAGTGCTAGGGAGGGGATTTGAACCCCAGACTAGCTGTCATCGAGGCTTTCCCCTACCCATGCTCTCTTTATAGCACTTGCTTATCCATTGTTCACCTTACATTTTCATTTGTTTTTTTCACAGGGAGGGAGGGAGGGATAGTGGCACAGAGATCCTTGTATCCTCAAGGTCCTGTACAACACCTGGCACAGAGTAGGTACTCTGTATTTGTTGAGTGATTAAATGAGGTGCTTGAGAGGAACAAAACACTTAGAAGTGTCTCTAAATTTTCTCCAAAATTCCATTGACTCTGCTTGAGAAAGTACTAAATACCCCCCTGAGGCAGATTCCCACAGCAAATAAGGAGACCAACAATAAAAGCTTTAAGACCTACATGGTATTAACATTTGGGACCTGAACCTGGGGGCTCGACTGACAGCTTGTAGAAACCCTGTACATTCAGCTCAACTGCCTTCGATAAGTGGGCAGCAAAACGCAAAACCAAAATTAGAGTATCAAAACCAGCTTCCAATTACCAGAAAATAAGGCACCTGCATGTTATAAATTGCCTCTTTAGGATTTCCTTATTTTGTAGCTTTTAAGATGAAGACAATGAAGTGTTCTATTTGGATGTTGAGATTCTTAAAAACGAGGTGCCTTTTTATAATGTTTTAAAAGGAGGCATCATAAGATTTGAATCTAAGTGAACCCTCTGAACTTGCAAAAAGGAAAAATTCAAGATGATGTGAAAAAATTATTTCCAGCAACCATGACATTTCTTGATGTGAAGTGCTTTCTTTGAACTGTACAACACAGTACGAGTTAGGATTTGGATTCTGACAAGAAAATAAGCAAGATGCCAAGTTGACAGTGTAGACATTCTTCTCCTACAAAGATTTCACCTCCATAACTGGATCCAGATTGTGCCAGCAACTTGGAGAGGGCTGAGGGGGGTACTAGAATTGGTGGAACCAGCACTTGCTCTGTGATCGTAAGGAAGTCACTTAACTTCACAAAACCCTTAGCTATTAAATGGCATTACTAGCCCTATTAAATAGAGTTCCTGGGAGGTAAGACATTGGGGAATTTCTTAGCATGAGTAGGTTAGTCAAGATGGTGATGATGATGATGATAAGAGACGACATCTATTAAGTGTCTTTTATGTGCCAGACACTGTTGAAGATGTTTCATCTATTGGATTTGTTAAGGAAATTCTAACTACTCTAACAGATAAACCCTGAAATCTCAGGGCTTAACACAATAGCAAGAGTACTTCTCACTCATATAAAGTTCAATTAGTGATAGGAACAGTGGTGGAGGAAGTCACTGCTCCACAAAATCATTCAGAGACTGGGGCTCACCAAGTCTCTGCCATCTTCAATATGTGGTTTCTGAGGTTGTGCTGAGTATTGGCATCTATTCAGCAGGTGGGGGAGGCAGTGGGAGGATTATGCCAGAGGTTTTATGGACCATGTCTGAAAAAAGTTGACTACATCAATTCCACTCATATCGTCCCAAACCCAGTCACATGACTCCCATCCAGATGCAAAAGGAGAAGGATTGGGAAGCATAGATCTTGTCTGGCCTGCCATAACTCTATGTTACATCTTTACTGGGTAATTAGCTGTTTTGCCACTCATACATTCCATATAAAGGCCTCACACAAAAAACGTGAGGTATGGGGGCTCTTATTACTTCTATTATTGAAGACGGAGAAACTGAGGCACAGAAGGTGGTGGAGCTAAGAATTGATTCCAGGTTAGTTAGTTATCTCTCTGAAAGTGATAGAGATGTCATAATTGTGCTCAGATACTCAATACTCCCAAAAGACATTATAGCTTAGACTTTTGCACTGGGGGGCAAAAGCTGTCAGGCAACCTCTAAGATGGCCCCAAATGATCCCCATCTTCTGGTCTTCACAGCCTTATGCAGTCCTTTCCCCTTGAGCAATGTGCTTCTAACCAATAGACTATGGTGATGTTGTCACCTCTATCATTAGATGACCAAGAGATTGTGACTTCTGTCTTGCTAGCAAATGCTCTCTTTTGCCGTCTTTGATGGAGTAAGCTAACATATTAGAGAGTACCCCATGGAAAGAAACTGAAGGTGGCCTAAGGCCAAGAGCCAGGGAAGAACCAACACCATCAGTCCAACAATCCCTTAGGAACCGAATCCTGCCAACAACTACATGAGGGAGCTTGAAAGCAGATCTACCCCACTTGAGCCTTCAAACGGTACTACAACCCTGACTTACACTTTGACTGCAGGCTCACAAGAGATCCCTGAAGCACAGAACCCAGTTAAGCCACGCTCAGATTCCTGATCTCTTATAATAAGCAACAATAAACAATACATAACTAACAAACCATCTAAATCCAACATTTTTTACTACCATGATCTCCTTAATGATGATTTTATCCCCTGTAGACCTCCAGATCTGAAAAATTCCTTCTATCCAGCAAACCACATTCATTGGGCAAGAATTTAGCTTCTTTCTAGTTTTAAAAATTGTATCAAAACTACAAGAGGGTCTGTAGTAAAATCAGGTCCTTGACATGCTCACGACATCCCCAACAGCCAGGGAGATGGAAGAAAAGGTCCTACACCAAGTTCAGAATTGTCTCACCCAAAGCCAAGGTGAAGAAGCTTAATGAGCTTGAGGTTTCTTCTAATCCCTTCTGTGGGGCCTAGGGTATGTGATGATCCTGAACGGAGGTTTAAAATACTGAAAGTACTATCTGGAAACTGTGCTCAGAGCTTTACATAGATTATATTATTCCATTCTCATACCAACCCTTTCATAGGTGCTATTATTATGCCCACTTGGAAGCAGATATAGGTCCTCTGACTCCAGAGACCCGACTCTTATCCAAAAGAAAGCACAACCTCCTAGAGAGGGGAAATGACTTTCCCAGAGTCAGACAAAATTAAGGGACACCTAGTTAAAATTCCTGGTTTCCTGTCTGCTGGCCTCAGAGGGCTCCTCTGGTGCTGCTTTCTTTCCCACTCCCCAGACACTAACCCATTCTGGAGACCAAGTACTGTTTTGCTGGTGACATAAGCAGTTTGCAGGACAGGTCTGAAGAACATGAAGGATGGAAACATCAATGGAGGCAGCCTCAGGCCAGTTGAGTGCCTCCAGGTCAGTGACATTTGGTAGGAATGGATACTGACCAGTGGATACTACCTGTCCCAGAGGAATATACTTCTCCCTGCACTTAACTGAACATCCTTAGAGCAATTTTGGGACACATTATGGTTCCCAATTATTTTTTAAAAAGATTGTTAACGTTTATTCATTTTTGAGAGACAGAGCATGAGTAGGGGAGAAGCAGAGAGAGAGAGAGAGAGAGAGAGACAGAGAGAGAGAGACAGAGAGAGAATCTGAAGCAGGCTCAAGCTCTGAGCTGTCAGCACAGAGCCCGATGTGGGGCTTGAACTCACTGACTGCGAGATCATGACCTGAGCTGAAGTCGGACGCCCAACAGACTGAGCCAGCCAGGCACCCTTACAGTTCCCAATTATTTAGTTCAGTGGAAGCAAGTGCAGGCATGGATCGTCTGAGTACGAACTGACTCATTGTGGTAGGGTTGGCTTTGGAATCATACGGACTGGGTTTGGATTCCCAACCCTGCCACTCGCTAGAGGTATGTTCTTGTAAGAGTCATTTCACCTCTCCGAGTCTCAGCTCTTCCTCAGAGCACTGTTGAGAGGAGAAAATGAGGCAATGCATAGAAAGTACTTAACCTGGTGCCTGGCCCATAATAAAAGTTCAATAACTGGTAACAGAAAGATGTGTTGCTATTATTATCATTATGATTATTATCTTTTAAGGCTGAGACTGTCTGAATTTATGAGGAAGATTTATTTTAGTTTTAGGTGATGAATATATTTCTAACTGGGTTTAAAAAAAAACCAGAATCTGAAAATTTCTGGGACAGTGAAGTCTTTGTAGTCAGGATCTTCTAAGCACTGGGCTTGGAGAGCTTACCTTGAATGGAAAGATATTATTATTAACTGTCTCCAACATTCCTTTAAAAATAGTCCCCAGACAGGGCGCCTGGCTGGCTCAGTCAGGAGAGCATGTGGCTCTTGATCTCAGGGTTGTAGGTTCAAGCACCACATTGGGTGGAGAGATTACTTAAAAAATAAAATCTTAAAAACAAAAGTCCCCAAACATGTCTGATAAAAGGTTCCCTAACCTCAGACATCTACCTTTCTCCTCAGGGAGGGGGAAAGAACTAGGGGTTTCACTGTCACTACCCCAGGGTTTGAGCTGACTCCAGGGAGTTGTAAGAACATTTAACATATTTGCAACACAAATATGTATACAACACAGTATGTGATCAACAGCTTGAGGGTGAACCAGAAAGATCTGGGGTTCAGTACACTCTGTCACTGACTTGCTATTTCTCTATGCAAGTGTAACCTCTCGGAGCCTCAGTCTCTTCTTCTGGGAGTGGGGGATAATAAAAAACCATTCATAGGATTGTCATAGAATGAGCTGAAATAATAATTAGGACAACAAAAGCTAACTCCTGAGGTTTACTAGGAGCTCATTAATGTCTTTGAATCTATTACTTTATTTCTCACAACAGCCAATGAAAGAGATACTATGATTATCTCTACTTGAAGGATGAGAAAGTCGAAGCATGGTGAGAAAAGCAAGGAGCTCTGAGTCTTTCTAGTCCTTGGGTGCTTCACCTAGACCCACAGACCCTCAAGGGGAGTTGTGGGTAGAATTCCGTGGGTTTGGGGACTTGGATGGTAAAAACTAACATCTTTATTTTCACTAGGCTCTAACTGAAATGTTGTATGTCCCTCAGTTATAAACATAGGCAAAAAACCATCATGATATTAGCACGGACCTGGGACTATGTCACCTATAGAATCACGGATGCTGTCACTTCAATGTGCACTTGTAACAGCTCAAAGGGTTGTTTGTACTCGTCACTACATTGACACCTATCATTAGATCTTGTCATTTAATGCAATAGTTACAAATCACATATATTACTGTATCACACATGTAGGTCCTTAAAATATTTTCATGTTGCATTTCCAGATGATGGGCTTATTTTGTAATTCCATGTATTTCATTTTGTGCATTTATTTTTTAAAAAAAATTTTAATGTTTATTTATTAATTTTGATGGGGGGGAGAGGCAGAGAGAGCGGGAGACACAGAATCTGAAGTAGGCTCCAGGCTCCGAGCTGTCAGCATAGAGCCTGATGCAAGGCTCGAACCCACAAACTGAGAGATCATGACCTGAGCCAAAGTCAGAGGCTTAACCCACTGAGCCAACCTGGCACCCCCATTTTATGCATTTAAAATCATTATTCTGAGAAAGGATCTGCAGACTTCCCCAGAATGCCAAAGGAATCCATGGCATGAAAAAGAACTATTGTCATTAAGTCCATAGCTGTTAAAGCAATGGAAATCCCTAAGCATAAAGCCAAGTACCTAGCAAGTGCTCATGGCATAGAAGCCTCTACAATAATAATTATCATTACACGCAGCAAAATCCTGTTCATCCAGGAGCAAACTTTTGGAAATGATAAAGGACTTAATCCCGTTGACTATATCAAATGCCATAGTGAGAAGTAGGGGGAAACAACCCAATCAAGTGAGAGAGTAGGATTGGAGATTTTTCTATCCCAACCTCCTCCTTCTTGGGATGAAGAAAGAGTCCCGAAGAGCACTAGTTTCAGGCCCCAGGGCACATGGCAAATGAGTGTGAGAATTAATACCAGCAACCAGTTCTTCCGGAGTCAGTCCTTCGTCTTGTATGGGACACAGTCTTCCAACATTGGATATGAAGCCAAGGGGTTAGTTAGGGGCCCTCTCCTTGGAAGCACACACCTCCATCCCATTTCCTTCCGCATCCCGGGTCCCAGAGAATGAGCCCACAGATGTTGGATGATTGGCAAATGTGGTGCAACACCTTTCAGGTCCAGGGGGCTACTGCATTGTGATGACAGAACACCTGTTACAGTGAATCCTGGGTCCCCATTCAGACCCA
The DNA here is from genome assembly GCF_024362965.1 of Panthera pardus. Classification (NCBI taxonomy): domain Eukaryota; kingdom Metazoa; phylum Chordata; class Mammalia; order Carnivora; family Felidae; genus Panthera; species Panthera pardus. Next base: position 6,636,271 of record NW_026526980.1, on the reverse strand, counting down.
CTTCATCTTGGTTGGAGGAGCTTGGGAATCAGCTTTTTTATCAAGTTTCCCCACTGACTCACTTGCTCAACCCAGTGACAACTACTCTATAGGAATCAAAGCATCATATGAGTTCTGGAATTCAAAGCCCAGTTCCGCTGCTTACTAATTAAATCCCTTGGGGCAAAATTACTCAAGTCCTAAGTAGAACTTACCTCCAAAGCCAACACTGCCCACCTTATTCAGTCGTGAGGATCATATGTGGCAACGCACGCAAAGTCCTCAACACTGTTTGGCATGTGATGAGAGTTCTACAAATATATTTTATGTGGTGTTTTGAGTTGTGACCAAGCAGCTTCACTAGTGGGAGAGTCTGTCACTGTCCCCCCTCCCCGCCCTCCACAGAGGCATGATCTCTGTCCTACCACCGCATCCGTGGGGCTGTGAAGCGTGCTGTCCGTGACTCCACCTCCGAAGAGTTCCTGAGCACTGGGGAGGCAAGCACCCTCTGCCATCCAGACTTCTCTGGTATCCACAGCTATGCCCCAGAGAGAAAGAGAGAGAGAGCCCATGAGATCTACTTTGGGAGACGCCAAGTGACCCTGTGACCAAAGAAGGCTGTCTGCCTCCCAAGGCAAGAACCCTAGCTCAGACTGCAGACTGTGGTCCCGTCCCCTACAGGCGACTCCTCTAGGCATCCAGAGAGAAGCTTCATGCCAGCAGACCTCAGAGCTTTGGCTCTGAGCAGCCCCCTACAGAGAGCTCCAGCCTCTTCCCTCTGTCTTCCCCCAGTGGCTGGCTGACTTCCAGTTACCAACAGGGGCATCTCTGCGCCTGGGCCTTTCTCCAGGACTCGAAAATCTCTCTGCCACCACTCAGGAGAGCCTGCGAGTGTCCAATTATTAACAGTCCCTGAAAGCAATGCTCAAATGGTGTCAGATGGGAGTTGGTGTGTATACAGCCCAGCTCCATCTGCATTTGGGTGGGATGATTCTGAGTGTGTGTTCTACACCCTCTCCACCCCACCCCCACATTTCCCTGCAGCATTAAACTCCAGTCATTCATAGTGGGAGCTGGCATGAGAAAGTATCCTCTATTGGCTCTTTCCCATTTCCTGCCTCACCTGCCCACCTACTGGTATCCCCTTCATCTCTCAAATCAACTTTTCTCAGACCCCCTTTCCAGTGGGGCCATATTAAGGCAAGTTTCTACCTGAACATTTCCAACTGAAATAATGCTCTTAACACTATTCTGTTCTTTTAACAGAAGCCAGGCAGGAAGTAAAATTTAACAAATAGGGGAAGAATCCCCTATTATAAAGAGACCTAGCAATGGTGTATTTTTTGAAGGCAGGAAGTGAACCTAAGAGACACAGACTCTTACCAAAAAGGTTTCAAACAAAAAAGTCTCAGGAAAATTTGTGTAAATTGCTACTAAGCAAAAGCATCCTTTACCTGTAACAATTACCCATGCATCCTGAGTACGTATGAAAGATTTAGCTCTCTGTGGTAACACTGGTAGTCCCTGGTGGGATCCCGTTCAGATTAGGATGTGGGATCCTAAAAAGTGTTAAACACAAACGGAGATCCGAGTTGAAAATTCCCTGAGCAGGCAAAACCAGCTTAGTCACACAGGCAAAGCTTAATTTACCTTCTTTTGCAAGACAACCAAGGCTCACTTGACCTGGGTTGCTTCTTGCTGATACCTCTGAAAATCCCAAGCCAAACCTGCTGTTCCCCAAGATTGATACGAGGTAACCACTAACCAGTTCTCTTTCAGTTAAGAAAATTCTGTGAACCAGTCACTGTGAAAAATAAACAATCACTGTCTCCACACTACTTAGCTGCTTTCCAACAATATACCTCTCAGCCTTATTCCACGTTTTGGTTTGAGTGCTCCCCGTCTGCAAAGTTTTTGGTGTGTGCACAAGAAACTCTTAGTAAAATTACCACTTTGGTGATGCATTAGTCTTAACCTCTGTTGTTTGTTTGTTTTCCTGAACTTTGGACAAAACATACAGGGCAACCCCAACAGCATCACATATAATCAGTTTTATTGCCAGGTAAGAAATTCATATTAATATAGTGAATACATGTTTACAAATAAACATTCTTAGAAAACAAACAAATGTTTTTTTTTTTTCTTCTTCTTCTTTGTAGGAAGTGTTATTGGTATCATAAACTCTGCAGTTGTGGACGAATATTAACACAGGTTTACTTGCAGAACATAAGGTTACTAAAATATTCGCACATAAAATATGCTCCATTTACACGGAAAACTGGGGGACTTAGGTGGGGGTGCCAGGCAGAGCCCAAGGTGGATGGAGGCTGAGATACTCTGGGAGGGCAAGGGGAAGTCAGACTCTGGTCCTGTTGGGTTGGGGGTTGGGCATAAACTAAAGGCAAGAAATAGAGGCTGATGCCAGGGCATGGGCTGAGGCAGGGAGCGACTCTCTGCTTTGTTCTGGCTTCTCTCTTCTAAGGTCCCCACTGTTAGCTACAGGATTCTTGCTGACACATGGCAGCCACAGTTCCCTCAGTACCACGAGTTTGATCCACCCTCCCTAGAGGATGCCAAAGAATAAACCTCCCTGTCCAACAGTCCCTGCTCACAAAGCCTCCTGAAAGGTAATGAGACCTAGAAGATATGTTCTCAGTCATCCGCTGCCACATCTTACTGACCACACGGCCACCTTCCTGCCCAGACCCCCAAATAACACAATTTGCTGGATGCAGTTGACTCAGAAGAGAAGGAACACGGAGGAAAAAGGAAATTCTGTAGTTGCAGAGACCAAGAAAGGCCCTTAATTGGGGTCAGGATAAAGGTGACACCAAGTGAGTTGAGGGCAGGGGGCAAGATGAGCTATAAAAAGGGAAACCAGACCCCCAGCACTTTGGAGCTGGGGGGACCCTCCCAGAGAAGCCCACCAGCATTTCCTGAAGTATGCGCCGTGCGCCACTCACGAATGCAAAATGATTCATCGTAGCATGTGGACAGAGGACTGGCTAACACCCAGTCACAGAGGGAATCGGCTCCTTTCCATTTAGACTCCGATGGAGTCCCTTGGGAGTGCAATGTCTCCACTGGGTGCCGGTAGATCTTCAAGAACTTTTTAACATGCTCATCTTTTTAAGAGAAGAGAAGAGAAGAGAAGAGAAGAGAAGAGAAGAGAAGAGAAGAGAAGAGAAGAGAAGAAAAAAGAAAAGAGAAAAGAAAAGAAAAGAGAGGAGTGTGAGGAGGGAAGAGAGAGAGAGAGAGAGAGAGAGAGCGCGCATGTGCGCAATCCCAAAGCCTGGCTCTAGAGTCATACCCTTCCACAAGCAACACGATTTACCTAGAGCTTAACAACTGTTGCTTTGCTGCCTTTGTACTTATTTTCTTCCTTCTTTTCTATTTAGGGTGATCGATACCGCTCTTCTATTTGGAATCATGAGAGGGAGTTTTCCTTTTAGAAATTCGAGGTATTAAGAATGAATCCCTTTAGATACAGCGATGGAGACACACAGGGATGCCAAAGCACACTGCAGTACCTGGAACTAACATCAAGAAAACACTGACCAAGCTTGGCGGTGTTTACTCCACGCTGGGGTGTGCTGGGATCCTGGCAAAGAGGCTGAGAAGGTGGGCACTGTATCTGCCCCCCGCCCCGCCACTGACAGCCCTGCTTTGTTCAGCACAGAACCACTTTATAAATGAGGATCTTCGATACTGGTATCTGTGGATGATTTTTCTTTTTTTTTTTTTTTTTTTAACTGGCAGAGGTTTTGCTATCCAAGAACCTTGAAAAGCTTGATCTAGCCCCAACTGCCTGTGTTTCAGATGGGAGGCCAAGGCCCAGAGAGATACCATGCGTTGTCAATGTCCCCAGATCAGCTGGGAATGAGAAGGCGAATAAACACCGGATTTCCCTGCTTCCATGATGCCCGAGATGACAAACGGGTGAGGCAGAACTCTGCACGTGGCCATCCTGGGGAATTCTCTGAGTCTGACACCAGAAGAGCCGGGGGGTGGGGGTGGATGGCCAGGGGGCTGTCACTTGGAGGTTCCTATTAACTGGCTAAGGCCATTAGGGACTGGTTGAAAACTTCTCACCTAAAATCAAAATCTCTTGTGTCTCCACTCTCCTCTTTGGGCTTCCACTAAACAAAACTAGCAGGGACATTGGCTTTGTTGGGATACCCAAGGGCCACTGGCTATGAGAACCCATCTGAAAAACCACCTCAGGGAATTCTGGGTGGGAGCTGAATTCATGGAAGTATCTGGGGAGGTGGTTTGGAAGGACCATTGGAATTACGAGATGCAGAAATGCTTGATAGGTCTGGGGGGCTAGATAAAGGGAGGACTAGTGGTGACAGGGTGGGAGGAAAGGGGGGGGTGTCTTCGTCTTTAGGTACCCCTGACATCACAGCAGCCCCCTCAAAGTGTGTTATGGGTGGGCTCACCGACAAAGGGTTGGGGGGATAGAAACATCTTCTATTATTGCAGGAAACAGGAGGGAGGGGGGCCAAGAGAACACAGGTTGCACTTGGGTAACAAGACTGTCATTAAACAGTAACACATTGAAGGCACCACCCACGCTTATGACATTTTCAGTCCAAAGCAGCTGAAATTTGGCAGCGGTGGTGGCAAGGGCTGAGGGGAGTCAGGGAGAGACAGTTAATGGAGGACTGGTTTCTGTGTTTCTTGTCTCGGAGGCAAGGCAGGAAATAGGGGGCACCCTTTTCACCTCTTGTCGACTTTTCAACCGTGAATTTTGGTGTCATTGTTCTTGATGCCATTGTTTGTTTCCTAAGTCGCGAGGATTTGGGACAAAAATTGATTTGCCGTTTTGTCTGTTTTGTAGTGGGCTTGTATTCGTTTATCTTTGTTCTTTTGTTTTGTTTTGTTTTTTGTTTTTGTTTTTGTTTTTTTTTAAGAAAAAAGTTATTTAACACTCTCTGGACCCTCTCCCAGCCATAGAAGCCTATCCTTCCCATGTCCATGGTCATGGTCTTTACGGGACTTCTCTACAACGTTCTTTCTCATCACTATTGGTGGGTTCAGGGTCTTATTTATTCCTTGTGAGTTCAAGTGTGTGTTGTTTTTTGCTTCCAACATTGACAATATGAAAAGTACTATAAATAGAAGGGTTGGACTGTCTCACGCTCGTCAAAAGCGTGTTTCCACGTCACTACTTCTCGGGATTAGAAAACACTTATAATGCACACAGATTCCTCCCCAAACAGCTCATATTCTCAAGTACACTCTTGTCGTACCCTCCACGCTTTCCTCTCCCCACACCCCCGGCTCTTTCACCTGGAAACAGACAGCACGTGGTAAATGGAATATGTGCTCGAATGGACAATTTCTCTAAGTTGTGCTACTTTTAATTCGTCATCATGGATTTCAGTCTTAAGTCAGGAGGAAAAGACAAAATCAGCCCCACGATTTGGGCGTGTGAGTCGGCCACCTTGGCCCGAAGTCGAAAGAACCGTGCCTCAGTTTCCCCTCTGCTGTATTGCTGAACATCCCTGCTTCGGCCTTGCTCAGCTGCCCGCCGACACGTGTTAGGCATGACCCAAGAAAAGCATGATTCCGCGTCGCCAGCAGGTTTATGGTCGGTTGGTATGGGGAGTCAGGGTGTGAGGGAGCATGTCGGGGAGGGCAGGAAGGGTGTGGGCCAGGGATATTTTTTGCCTCTCAGTTGAGTATGGTCTCCAGGATGCTTCCTGTAGTGAAAGCTCAGACAGTCACTTCTGTTTTGCTGTTGGTGATGAAGTATGGCTGTGGGGGTGGGTAGTGCTGGGTGCGAGTCCCCAAGGGATCGCTGGAGCCCGACTCGGCTACGCCAAGTTTGCCCTTGTTACCATAAGCCTGCCGCCGGAGAGACTGCTCGTTGGGGTCCCAGCCCTTGAAGTTGGTGGTGGAGTTGTAGGCCAGGGGATGTGGGGGCGTCTTGTTGGTGCGTGACTTCTGTCCATTTTGCTTGGCGGGCCCATGCTCAGGGCTGAAGGCCCGCGGCTCATCTTCCACTCTTACCGGGTGCAGAGGTAGGTTCCCCTTGGCGGCCAGCTCGGCCAGGTGCCGTCGCTTGGAGTAGAAGTCATCATTGACCTTGTCGGCTGTCCAAGGCGGACGTGGAAGGGGAGGAGAGAGCAAGAGAGAGGGAGAGAAAGGAGAGAGAAAGAGAGTTAGGGATTGGCAAGGGTACCAGAGCACAGCATCAAAGTGGGCCAACAGTCCAAACGAGACACACACTAGAAACTCCATCTGGAACAGACAGAAGGAAGGAGGACAGAAGGAAAGAGGCTCATGTTTCTTTCACAATCAAGATCAGGACCAACAAGGTAAGGGCATCTCCAACGGAAACTCTGGATCTCCCCCAGATAAACACTTCTCCACCACGGCGCACCTAGCATTGTACATCCCTGGCTTTTTTACAAAATTCAAGTGTTGTTTCATTATTAAAATCATGCATTCTCATTAGGAGAATTAGTGAACATCTTGAAAAATATTCGTGTCTGTCACCCACCATGCAAGACCGCTGAAATCAACACTTGGCTGTTTTTTTCCTCTGGTTTTCTCAGTAAACGCGGTTTAATTTGGGATTTCTATTAGCGTGTTTGATGCCTTTTAGCAGTTAAGCAGGCCTGTGTTCAAACCCCAACTCCACCATCTCCTAGAAGTGTGTGCATGTGTATATATATTTCATAGGGTTGTTCAGAGGGTTAAATGATATGATGTGCATGAAGCATTTACATATTAGCCCCTTCCAAGCTAATTATCATTATAAATCACGGCTTAATTTCCACATAACTTTCTATCAAGCATTTCTCCGTGTTGCTACAAACCACTAATGAACATTTTAATGCGTACATAATATTTCATTGGGTAGAACTACTAAAATCAATCGATCCTCCCATTGATGAACAGTGAAGTTTGCTACTCTGTTGTTAACATAAATAAAGCTGAAATAAGAATCTTTAAGACTCAAGCTCTCTTTGTATTTAGAATTTTGCATTTAGAGTAATTCTAAAAATATTTTCTTAATCTACATCCGATGACGGCAAGCTATAGCCCCTGGACCAGATGTGGGTGCTGCCTATTTTTGTACATAAAGTGTTACAAGAACACAGTCACACCCACTTGCTTACCTACCGTCTGTGTTTGCTGTTGCTCTACTAGGGTAGTGGGTTTGGGTACATGTGACAGAGACCGTGTGGCCCCGCAAAGCCTGAAATCTCTACTAGCCGGCCCTGAAATGAATTACCTGAAGTGGAATTACATGACCACGGGGTGTAAATATTATGTAGGGTCTTGATACATATTGCTAGCTACGCCACAAAATTGTTACACCAACTTCCACACCATTTCACCACACTATCTCCAGCATGATTTCTTTCTTCCTTCCTTTTTTTTCTTTTTTTTCCTTCCTTCCTCCCTCCCTTTTCCTCCCCTCCTTCCCCCTTTCTTTCTTTCCTTCCTTCCTCTTTATTTATCTATTTGATAATTTTATGAGATCTTTTATTTTATGTTCTCTTCCAATTCTTTTACTATAAGGTGCTCTACACTTTGAAAATTTATTTCTTAGTGGCGATGCCCGGCTAGCTCCATCGGTGGAGTGTGCAAGTCTTGATCTTGGGGATGTGAATTTGGGCCCCATGCTGGGTGTAGCGATTACTTAAAATAGATAAGATAAATAACATAAAATGTATTTATTAGCAATAAACCTTTGAACTTCCATCTCTTGGGGGATGAAAGATATTTGCTGCTTTTTCATCCACACTTACAACATCTCACACTGTGACATGTGAATTTATGTAAATTCATGGAAGCCACTATAGTTCCAGATTTATTTTCCCATTGGCTTCTTTCAAGAACTCTCAGGAGTAGGAAAGATGGGGGCTTTAACCCCTGTTTGATAGATTAGGAAATTGTCAAACTCAGACATATGAAGTGATGAACAAAAGTTACCCACAGCTAGTGACTAATCCAGGGGAGAACCGAAGTCCGACAGACATTATTTTATGCGTTTGAAAGGCCGTAGAGGGAAAGCTTCAGTTTTAGGACCAAGGGGACAAAAGTATGCCCTCCTTGCTCCCTCCGTGTCCGTGGCAGATGTCCCTCATGGATCACACTTGTGCTGTCCTGGCAGCCTGGCCTCCACTCAGACTCAACACAGTACCCCAGGAAGCCACATGTTAACCTTTCAGGCTTAATACAGTTTATGTTGGGTTTCTGTCCTCGTTAATGTAAGTACTCCTGGCTGATGTGGTCTTTCAAGAGAAAGTCCCCCTTTCCCATAAATTCTAGAGGTGTCTGAAGATACGGAATGTCACTGCCAAAAGGAATCTGCTACTAAAGATAAGAATATACATTCTCACCATACCAGGCATTGAAGTGGCAAGAGTTAAACTCAAGTCAGTGTTAGATCTCTATCTTTCTGCCTTCCAGAAGAAAGTGCTAGGTTTCCAATGCCATAAAGTTTCAACAGAAGGATGCTCTGATATTCCCCCTTGGACTTAGTCAGGGAACATGTATCCAGGTACCTCTAGGACAGATTCACAGGTATCTCCCACTCCAAGTGCCCAAACCTGAACACATCATCATTACAAGTACTGTTCTTCTTCAGGCTCTTCCTTATCTCTCCAATGGGGACGCCAACTAGCTTGTCACTCAAGCCAGAAGCACGGTGGCATTCACTGACTTCCACTCTCCTCCTCTCCTCTATTACCACTAATAAATGACCAAGTTCTTCCAGCTACACATGCAAATGCTTCTCTTGTAACACGGTCCACCTGACCCCCAACTTTGAACATTGTTCCACTTCAGCCACCAAACTGGCCTCCCTTCCTTGAGTGTCGTGCCTCCACCCAGTCCATTCTCCACACTGAAGCCAGAGGCCTAATTCTAAAATGCCAAAGTGACCATGTCCCTCATCTACCAAAACCTCCTCAAGCAATTTGCTCATGCAGCCATTCAACACAGTGGCATGGGTCATGTGCTAGGCAGTGGAAATCTAAGGAGGAATCAGAAACAGATGTGGTCCCTGGCCTCATGAGCTGGGCATCTAGTAGGCAGAGACAGATAATGACTAAATAATCTCAGAAATTGCATAAAAGTATACATATGGTAAGTGCTATGAAGAACCATTCAGTATTATGAATATTTACAATAAAGTCTGGTCTGGGAACCAGATGTTGGAGCTTTGAAGGCAGGGACTTTATCTTTGCATCTGTGGGGCTCTCAATCCTGGCAGTACATGCAAATCACAGGGGAGAGCTTTTCAAGCATTCAGATCCCTGGATAGCTACCCCAAACCATTCGATTAGAATCTCTGGGCAGGTCTGGCCCAGACACAGATTTTCTTTTTTTGTTAAGGCCCCTCCACCCAGGTGATTCTAAAGGTGCAGCCAGAGATGAAACCACAGGCACAGCCCTGGGGTCTAGCACAGTGCTGGCACATAGCTTTTCCTAGAGAACTCAAGGGAAGTGGCCTCTGACCTCACTCCTGTTCTCTCCAGCCGCCTCCCACCACCTTCCCTTCTAGGATGTCTAACAAGGTCAGATCCCACCATGATAGGCTCTTCTCCATGGCATGCATCATAGTTACCATTCTGCCCTTGTTAATGTACTTCATTCGTTACTATTTATCTCTCCCACTGCAGTTCCAAGAGGACAAGTCCAGGTCAGATTCCTGCCCAATACTTCATAAGCACTGTCCAGCCTACCTCCTGGAAGATATTAGGTACCCAACCAATATTCAGTGAGTCGATGTAGGAGCAAAATATCATGAATGCACATAGAATATCAGGGCAGTCGTGGGAGTGGAAGCTTCCTTCCCCCATTCCTCCCAGAAGTCTCTTATGAAAGTCTCGTTCACCCTCGTTATGTCCCCAGTCATGATTTGGAATTGTTCATTCCCCAGTTCCTCTTTCCACACAATGGAGTGGTCTAAGTTCTGCTCAGAGAAGGGAATGTATTCAAGGTTTCCCATGTCTGACAAACCGAGAAAATTGATTATGCACTAAGTGTCCCAACAGCTGGGATAGGTGATGTTTTCTCAAAAAGTTCTAAAGAGAAGAAGTCACAAAGACATTCAACTCTTGCCAGATCAGTGCAGGGATGGGGAGAGTCCTCCATTAAGAGGAGTCATGGAGTCCCACATGGAGAATCTACAACCTTCTCCATAATCAACCCTGACTTGGTCTCTTGGTGAGCCTGGCACTGGGGAGCCCCTGACCACAGAAAGTGTTTGGTACTTGGGGAAAGAGGGGGGTGGGCAGACGAATCTGGGGGTTCTGGAATCAGAGAGACCTGTGTTTAGATCTCAGGAATGTTACTTAACCTCTTACAGCTTTATTTCCTTTTGTGTGAAATGGGGATAAATCAGGTTTGTTATGAGGAATAAATTATATGGGATCTATAAGCTACATAGCATAGTTCTGGAATGCAGGAACTATTCGATACATATATTTCATCTGTCTCCTGGCTTATGAAAGAACTGGATTAAATCCAACAGACATTTATTGAGCACTCACTCTGTGCCAGGCAACTTGCTAAGTACAAAGGGGGCATTGATCCAAACCAACCATCCTTCTTTCCTTTCTTCCTTCCCCCTTCACTTCCCTCCACCTACCCTGTGTGTTGGCCTCGTTTGCCCTATGAAGTGGCCTAAGAAGGGGACTTGATCTATTTGGGATGATTAGGGAAGGCCCCCTCGGGGATGTGCCTTTAGCTGCCAGCTGGAGGTAAAGAGTAGCAGAAGCAGAATTCCAGGCCAGGGCACATGTGGTTCTTATAGCAAACACGGCCACAGTACTTTGTGGTTCCATCAAGAGGTGCAATGTCTTTCCCCATCCTTTGAAGTTGGCCTGCCCGTATGGCTGGCTTTGACCAGTAGCATGACCGGTGATGTCACTCATGTGCTGAACTGGGGCTTTTTAAAGAGTTCTACAGTTTCTGCTATCAGGCTTTTGGATTCCTGCCTCCATGTGCAGAAGGAAGCCCAAACTGTAAAACTGGCTGAGAACAGCCACTCCAGCCCAAACCAGAAGAAATGCCAGCTGACCCAGAATTACGAGTCCAATAAGTGGTGGCTATATGAAGCCACTGCCCTTTGGGATACTTTGTTAGGCAGCAGTATATGACTGATACAGAACAGCATTTGCAAAAGCCCTGAGGTGGGAAGGAGTGTGGCAGCTTCAAGAAACAGACAGGATGCCTAATTTGGTAGAGCGAAGAAGGCAGGGGATCACCAGACCATCTGACGTCTTGCAGGCAACACTGTATCATTCACAGCTATTCATTTGTCTGACCATCTTCCCTCCACTAGACTCTGAGGTGTTTGAGAGAAGTACAGAGATGGCACAGATTTGTTGCCTGGGGCATGACACTGTTCCTCAAACAGTGATTTTCAAGAGTATTTCAATAACAAGAATGTGGATGGTGGTGGATGAACTGTTCCCATAACCAGGAAATGCAATTTTCGGGACGCTTTCCTTCCAGTGCTTTTGGTATGCTCTAACTTGGCTCCAGAGGGGGAAGAAATGCCTACCTGGCCTCTCCTGGCTTTGTGCCGTATGGTCCCTGTCAGTCTATCAAAACTCCTCTTGTGAAAGAAATAACAGATTCATTGAACAGCTTTGAAAGCCCCATTAATAAATGCATTAACCTAATCAGCCCCGATACCTTATGGGCAGATGGCTGACAAGCCAACCAAGAAAAAGATGTGTGAGCCTTTCAACAACATTGGCCCTCTATAGTTCGATTTTTCTTCATTTAAAAAGAGGAAGAAAGAATGAAAAAGGTGCTTTCCTTCCAATAAGCCTCATTGCCTTGAAGGAACCAAGGCTGTAATATTAAACTGTACCTTCCTCCATCTGTCTCTCCCTTAATTAGCAGCAGACACTTGTACAGGTGCAGGGTGGGATAGAGCCTCACTTCCGTGGGGATGGAGAGAGTCAAGGTAAGAACCAGTTTCCACATGCCACACATCTGGGGGTCTCAACAGGTGGCCTCCCACCTACCTTCTTTCCCAGAGCCAAAGATGTCTTAAGGAGAGCTTCCTACACCTCATGACCACTCGGTGATATTCTTGGGTCTCAGGTGATGAATTTAACCTGGTAAGCAATGCCCCAACCAACCTAAGCTTTTGCTATTCCTCACTGGCCCCGGTCTTTGGTCCAAGAATAGGCTGAAAGCAAGTGATAAACCTTCCCATTACACTTAAGAATAAAATCCAAGTTATTTGCAGTGGCCCCAAGGTCTGCGTGACCTGATCTCTGGCTACTTGTCCACCCTTGTCTCTTCCACACTTATTATGAACCCGTCACAAAGTGTATTCATTTTCCAGGGCTGCCATAACAAATTACCACAAATTGGGTGGCTTAAAACAACAGAAATTTATTCTTTCACAGATTCCAGAAGTCTGAAAAAAGTCTCAGCAGGCCATGTTCCCTCTGCAGGCTCTAGGGGAGGATCCTTCCTCACCTCTTCTAGCCTCTGGTAGTCACCACAATCCTTGGTGTTCCTTGCCTTTTGCCTCATTCCAGTCTGTGCCTCGAACTCCACCTGGCCATCCCCTGTGCGTGGGTCCATGTGTCCAAATTTCCCTCTTCTTATAAGGACATCAGTCACTGCATTAGGATCCACTTGAATCCAGTATGACCTCACCTTCACTTATTACATCTGCAAAGCCCCTATTTCCCAGGGTGGGGAGACGTTCTAATTTCTGAGTGGTACAGATTTGGAGGGATACTCTTCAACCCAGTTCGCACAGGAGTCCTTTCTGTTTCTGAACACACCAAGCTTTTCCACATGTCAGAGCCACTGAATTGTGTCCTAGCTGCCCAAAGGCTCTTCTTCTTGGTTGCGTATCTGGACCCCTCTTGTCATTTGGTTCTCTGATCAAAGGCGACTTCCTCCTAAAATTCCTCTTGATGACCCAGTCAAAAGAGAGCCCTCTCCACCCCCAGTTGCCCTTGTCACTTCTCCCCATCTTGTATATTCTTAACCCTGTGTCATTTTGTCAAGTTATCTTTCTTAGTTACTTGGGTATTGTCTGTCTACCTTGGCTAGAATATAAGCTCCAATTAGGGTAGAGGCCATTATCAGCTCTGCTCACTACTGTATCTCCAACACCTAGCCCAGTGCCTGGCATATAGTAGGGGTACAATGATTCATCTGATGAAGGCAAGGAAGTGCTGGAAATAGTTCACATACCAACAGCATTCTCCAGAATATTAGAAATGGGCAGAATGTCTCCTGTTCAGGCCATCTAGTGTGTCATGTTAATTATGCATCAACTAGGATGGGTCCACAGGGTGTCTGGATTAATTTTTATTTCTGGGTGTGCCTATGAAGGTATTTCCGGATGTACTCAGTAAAGTAGATTGCCCTCCCCAATGTAGGTAGGAATTACCTAATGTGTTTGGGGATGAAATACAACAAAAATCAGAGGAAGGGAAGATCCATGTCCTTCCTGACTGTCTGGCATTGGTTTTCTGCCCCTGGACTAGGAGAGGCATTGCTTTTCTGCTCCTGGACTGGGAGTTACCCCATAGGCTCCCAGGGTTTTCAAGCTTTCGGACTTGGACTGAAATCACCCCACTGGCTTTCCTGAGTTTCTAGCTTGCAGACAATAGATCATGGGACTTCTCAGACTCCATAATCACATGAACCGACTCCCCATAATAAATCTCCTTTCATATATATAGATATCCTATTTTTCATATATATGAATATTTATAATATTCATATAGATACATACATATATATGAGATTTATTATGGGGAATTGCCTCAATCAAACTGATAATATATATATATATATATATATATATATATATATATAATTCATGTGTGATATATACAAATATATATAAATAATAGGATATATCTGTGTGTCTGTAGTTCAATTTCTCTGGAGAATCCTAATACATAGTCCGCATCATGGAAGACTGACCTGTGCCCTGTGCTTTACAGAAACTTAAGGAATAAGCAGTGGTTAAGTTCCTTTATTTCTGGGGCAGGAGAACCTGGTGCTGCCCAGCTCCATATCCCTGGCCATAGTCTTGCAGAGGCATGACTGCAGAGGAGCAGTTCGTTCAAGGAAGCAAGATGAAGGTGGGTGAAGGAGGCATGGGCTGGTTAGAGACTGCTTCATTAGAGCAGAAATCTGGCCTCCCTCCCAGCTCCCCCAGCGGTAAACTGAGTAAAAGCTCATCTTTATTAAGTGTGTGCTCTGTTCTAGATACTTGGCTAGGGAATTTGTTAACCCGTGTAATACTCTCAATACAGTACTAAGGTAGGTGCCATCATCAGTCCCATTTTATAAATGTGGAAACTGAGGCTATAGAGCTTTGGCAACTTGTCCAAGCGACGGTACTGGGATTTGAACCCAGGACACCTGGCTGAATACCAGGTACCCTGGAATTTGTGAATTTGTGGCTACAGCACTCACCACTTCCCTGGTTAGGCTGCCTGCCTTATGGAGAATAGTCTTGTTTCCTTTTGAAGGTTTTATATGTGGGAAAACATCCCCCTAAACTAAAGAAAATGGAGGGCAGAATGAGAATTATGCAGAAAAATCACTTTTCTCGATTCCTCCTCTCCAGACATCAGGGGTGGGGGTGTACAGGTAAGTTATCATATTCTCAAGTAAGACATATTCCCATGTCACCATGGGAAGTTTAACAAAGCCCCAAATTCCCTCTTAAGAAGATAAACTATGTTTATCTTCTTCTTTGAGGTGAGGAGGGAGCTGAGGGTGACATGAGACTCTCCCTGCCAGGTTGTGACTCTTCCAGCATTCACATTGGCTAGTGCACAGGTCTTGTGCATCTCTGAGGGGCACTGACCAAAAGCAGACCAGCTGTCCCAGAGCTGGGCTGGAAAGAACCATTCACTTCTCACAGAACTGAGAGAAGATGGAAGTTCCTTCCTCATCACTCAGGGCCAGGCACTCTCCATATTATGTCATGTATCTGGCTCCCACCCCATCCCAAGCCAATGAGGCAGATGTGCTTGCCTGGGCTCTTCACGCTACATCATGCTGATTCCCTCAATGTAGTGGGATATTTTCAGATATTACCCAATATTTCCTTTTCTTGTGGTTCTAGCATCCCCTCCCCATCACCCAGAGAGCAGCAATCAATTTCAGTGATGACAGAGAGCCAAAGTGTTGGTTTTGAATCCTACACCGGGCTCTTGACAGCCATAGCAGAGCCTGAGACTCAAAAGGCAAGGCTTCAGCATTAAATTTCAGGAATCAGAAGGATTAATGAGCAAAAGAAAGAAGTATTAATGAGGCTACACCTTGAAGGATGCAGTGCATCAGGTCTGGAAGAATCTAACGATGTCTGGAAGAAAGCCCACCTGATTTTTTGGGACCGTAAATTCTTCCTTACAATATGGCGGAAAGAGCCTACCCTTTGAAAGAAGATGGATCTGGGTTCAAATCCCAGGTTTTCCACTTACAAGCTGGAGACGTTGAGCAAATAACCTGATCTCTCTTAAGGTCACCAACAAAATTGAAAATAAAACAACCAGGGTTACGTGGCAGGAGTGTGAGGGTACCAAAGGGAATCATATACAATAGCAACGTCCTTGCCTCGTAAGTAGGTATTCAACAGACAGTAGCTGCTGTTGCTGTCATTGTTCGAAAGGAAAAGAAACTCACATGGGGATACTAAGACTGACTTTGAAGGGTGCAGTACAGGAATAAAGGAGACAAGGCAGGTTAAAGCACAAACCATTACGCATGGCACAAGGCAGGCCTCCTTAAATGCACATCTCCTGGGAAGGTGTAGCACGTGGTCATTTGTCTCTCGGGTCTCTTTCTACCCTTTTCTCTTGGGCACATGGCCACCCAGCTCTGAGCTACATTTCCTCACCCTTCTCGGAAGCTCAATTTGGCCATGTAGTTCATCTCTTACCCACGTGAAGTTAGCAAAAGGGATGCACCCAATTTTCCACTTCACCTTACTTGCTTGCAAGAAAATCATTTCCCCTGGGTGTCCTCTCTTCCGCCTTCTCATAGCCTATGACAGCCACCAGCTACAACACTGCAGCCGAGGACAATCCGGTAGAGGGTGGTAGAGAAACGGTGTTGGAGGAACCTGGGTCCCCGTGGGACAGTTTGGAGTCAAGCTGCCCCACCAACCACCACCCCTCGGGTCTATAACAGAGATATACTTCTTTCCCTCAAGCCACTGTATCTGTAGGGACCTTTGGCTCAGTAGGACAATATTTGCTTTTTACTTATACAGGAATATTTTCTGGGTCTCTACTTCTTTTTCCTCCCTCACAAGCTAAATTAAAAAGCAAAAGCGGGGACAGTTCATGTTTAAAAAATACCCAGGTATTTCTCTCTTCTTTTAAAATGCATTCTATAAATCTGTGCAGGTTCCTGAAACTGTCTCAGCAGGCAGAAACAAGAAAGGCAGGAAAAAAGCCTAGCTTCTCAGACAGGAGAGGGCCAGGGAGGAGATGAGAAGGACTGTCTTTATGGTGAATTAGCCCTGTTTCACCTGGTTCTGGGCCTTGCTAAAGAGGCACAAGGAAGAAAAGTCGCATTTGAACCAGGTCCTAATAAAGCTCAGGGCTCCCAGCTTTCTTGAAGTCCTGTGTCTCTCTAAGAAAGAAAATTGTCAAGGGGAGTCCAGGAGCCTGGACCTTTTTTTTTTTTTTTTTTTTTTTTTTTTTGGTCTTAACCCTGAGGGCTCCCACTGCCTTTGCTGGAGAGGATTCTGAAACAGCGCCTGGCTTGGGCTGTGCACCAAAGGTGTCCAGGCTATGCCATGAGCCCCTCTGTTGTGAACTCCAGGCCTCGAACCCTACAGGTCTTTTGTCTTGTCCTTAGGCAGGCCTGCTATGCAGTCACCTCTTTCTGAAAGGCTGTTGAATAAAGATGGGGTCCAGCCATGGCTGCCCACAGAGCCCCCTGCACAGAATGGTCCTGGATGGAAACTTCATTCATTCATTCATCACCCTTCCATGCATCTCACACTGCTGCTCCAGAGATGGAGATACTTCTTTTCAGAAATGCCTTTGTGTGGTTTATCTTGTGATCAACCTCCCCTCTGGTGAAATTTTATGCAACTGGGTTTTTTTTTAATTTTTTTTAATCTTTATATATTTTTGAGAGAGAGACAGAGCATGAGCTGGGGAGGGGCAGAGACAGAGGGAGACGCAGAATCAGAAGCAGGCTCCAGGCCCTGAGCTGTCAGCACAAAGCCCGACAAGGGGCTCGAAATCATGAAGCGTGAGATCATGACTGGAGCCGAAGTTGGATGCTCAACCGACTGAGCCACCCAGAAGCCCCAAGTTTTTTTTTTTCTTAATGAAACAAATACAGGGTATTATCCTTAATACAATGCACCTCCTTCCAAAATGCTATAGGCAAAGGGCCATCTCAAAGATAATCGTAAGGTTTGGGATCCTATGTTAAACTGACGCATGAATGGCTTCAATTCCTCACCCTTCCCTCTATCCATGCTCTTTTTATGTGACTTTGAAACTCACCCCAAAAGAGGAAGATCTTTTTTTCCCACCAGCGGATTCGGAGTTCATCCATGTGATTAATGAATGGTAGAAGACATGACATAACAGAAGTTTGATAAAGTTCTTTGTGTTTCTCTTTTGCACCTATGTCATCGTCATGAGATGTCTAGGCTACCCTCTCTGAGGATGAGACACCTAGAGCAGAGCCAAGTCACCCCAGTCTCTCCAGCTAAAACCAGCCTAGATCAGCCAACATCCAGCTACCTCCCAGGTAGATGGGTCAACTCAGCTGAGCTGTGGAGAAACTCCCACGTCAATATAAGTCACTGGTACACAGACACCTAGTCTCAGTAAATGCTGCTAAATAAATGTTAAACCACAAGGTTTGGGGCCACTTGTTATGCAGCATTATTATGGCAAGACTACTGATACAAATACCAATCATTTACTCGTCCTACTTCTAGGAAGAGCCCCGTAGGTGGCTCTTTTCAGGTGGGGAATCCACCTGTCTCCTACTGTTGATCCACATGGTTTAGATGACATACCTCTCCACTCTCCCACCCCCAGCTATTCCCCAGTGACTACAATCAACCCATTTCGTTGCCCTTACTATAGCAATTTGTTCAGAGGTGGGCACGTGACAAGGCAAGCCAATGAGAGCAAAGCCTGGGATCTGTGGTTACAGAGACAGAAGGGCTAAAGAGATCAATGACCCCCAACCTTCCATTCTATAGGAGAGAAACTGAAGGGCTCAAGGATACCAAACTAGGTGGAAGCAGCAATGGATCTGGAACACAGGTCTCCTGGACTTCCATCTGCTTAATTTATCCGTGTCCCAGCACCTCTTCAGAAAAGACTGCAGGATTCCCTGCAAATGCTATGCCTCACTTCACTTAATAATTTGTTAATAAAATGCATACTGAGTGTCTGTTATCTGCCATGGGTACCATGCAAGATGCCAGCGAAGTTTGGAATGAATAAGATCTAGCTGGCTTAGCCTCTGAGGGGCATATTCTCAAACTAGCATAAAATGTTTACTGCAATCTTACCACAGCGGCCTTTTCTGCAAAGCAGAGAATTTCCCCCATGCCCTATGGGTTCCCAGGAAAGCTCATCAAAACTCCAGTGCTCACTGTGTGCTTTTAAAAGAGGCCATACTTAGGAGCTGGTGGGATTTGATTTTTATTAAAAAAAAATCCCCTCCCTATCCTCCACCTGCTCTGCACCCTCCAGCTCACCAGCAAACCAATAACCCAAATCAGAAAATTGCAAAAGGCTGCATTTCATGAAGTAATGTTCTAAGGTTGCCTTTCCGTGGGTCCTTACCCAAGATGTGCACACCCCGACAGAACTGCAACCCAAATTACATGTTTTCTACTGCTTTGTGCCTTCTGTAGCATCTCTTGGATGAATATTTATTGAGCTACATCAATATTCTTCAAAAAAAAAGAAAGAACTGGAATTTACTGACCACCTACTCTGTGCTGGACACGCTCTCAGCCATTTCACTGACACTATCTCACTTAAACCCTCTTAAAGACGGATGAAAAGGCAATATCATCTTTTCCATGTGACAATGGGAACTAAGGCCCAGAGATACTGAGTAATTAGGCCACCAAATTTCTGTGCCACAGCTGATGAGTGTCAGGGCAGGACACCAAATCCAAGACTGTCACCTCTAATGTTCCTACTTTCCAGCTGGGGCTCCAGCTCAAACCCTCAATTAAGAAAACAGTTTTATTTCAGCAAACACCAAAAATACTCATGTTTGGAAGAATGCTGGCATGTGGAATTGGCGTTGTAGGGCAAACTGCGTCTAGGGATTGGGTCTTAGGAAAGGTAGGTCCACACTTTAGTATATAGAGAATTATCCAGAAGGTGCAGTTACAAAATGAAAAAAAAAAAAAAAAAAGAAAGAAACATGATGAAAAGATGTTGAGGTCCCACATCCAGTGGTTCCAGCTTCTTTGCAATGTGTCCAAAGGATTTTCATTTGTAACAAGCATCTCCAGTGATTCTGAGTCCAGGTTTTAAGCCATTCTTTGAAGACTGGGTCCATGTCCTGGGTATGATAGAATTTTCCCGTGTGACTTCGGGCAACCTCATTTATCTCAGGGGACTTGGTTCTCTCATCCATAAAAGCAGAAAGGTTGAATCAGGTGCATTTTCTTCATTGTCACCATTGCCGTGTATTACCTGTATTACCTCATAACATCCCCCAGCCCCAAACACAACAGGGTGTGGATTTTCATTGCCTCTGCTTTGGAAATGGTAGAAATGGGTGTTCAGAGAATGTGAGTGGCTTGTGCAAAAGCATATGGTCTGCTTCTGATCAGAGCCAGAGTGACTATATCACAGTACACAGCACCATGCTGGCATTTTCCCCAAGTTCAGGACTAAGCGATAGGTCAGGTTCAAATATTCATTTTGCAAATAACCAGGTTTCAAAAGACATGGCTTTGTGCTGATAAGGAAAGTCCACTGGGCTTGAGGGGGTAGTGTCTTCCCAGGTGCACTGTCAACAATTATGCCAGGAGTTCCCAGGGCTGGACACGGGTGGAGTAACAGCAGGGACCACTAGGGGGTGGTGTGCATGAGAAACCTCAGAGAAAAATGAATGGCGCGAACCGGTGTGATCTGTTTGCCATATTCAATCCTGGCAGATATGGTTCACCTCCCAAGGGAATTATAGATCATGCAGGTGGAAGCAGGAAAATGCATCTTTAGGGACCTTGTCTTTTCTTCTAGGCAGCTATCCCTTCCTTCACCAACCTCCCCACATGGCACGCACCCCTCCTCCTACTCCTCTGTTCCTTCTTGCCCTACGTTCCCAGAGTGGGTTTCTAGCCACATTCATGCCCCTGTTTATGAAGAGGTTAACTGCGTTTCCCGAAGAGGAGAGAGACGAGACATCAAAAGTGTTTGGGAAATGACGTGGTAGAGTCTGACAGTTTTTGTTACCACGAGATTTTCCAGAGCCTTTAATTTGTTCACCTGGAAATAGTCATAATGATGCCAGTAATAGCCTTCATGTGGTTACCACTTTCCGTATGCCAGGCACCGCACCACGTGTTGTACACGTTACCTTATCTTCACAGCAACCTAGGCAGTGGGTGACAGTCTGGTCTCTGTTGTGCGGATCAGAAAACAGGGACTCAGAGGGGTTGGCTGACTTGCTGAGGGTCACAAGAGTATTGAATGATGAGCCTGATTGTAACCCAGGAGTGTCTGGGGCTAAACCCATCACACCCTGCATGTGTCTCCCTTTTGAGAAGGGAGCGGCATGTGGGAGGTAGGGGCCATCCAAATTCCCCAACCTTGTTATCATGCCTCCTGTAGACTCAGGGTCTGGAGACTGAGTAGAGAACACTAGAGAAAGATCAGTGACGCTAGATGAACTTGGGCCTGGCCAACTCTGAGACCCCTTTCCTCATGTAGACTCAGGGTCTAGAGACTGAGTAGAGAACACTAGAGAAAGATCAGTGACTCTAGAGGAACTTGGGCCTGGCCAACTCTGAGACCCCTTCCCCCCCCCCTCCACCCCCAAGACAAGGCAGGATAAATAAAGATGCATTTAACAGGACAGGTGAAATTAGCCCAGTTTGGGTGGAAAAACAGCTTCCAAGCCCTTGCTTTTGACCCATCCTGAAATATTTCCTAAATGCATCAGACAACAATAAGCTGATATAAAGACAGGGGTGCTGACTGCCTCTAAATGCTGTCACGGGAATCATAATGGCTTTGTTTTTCACACGGGAGAGAAAAAAAAAGTTTATGCCTCAAATTAGTAGGTCTGTCATGTTCCAAATTGTTTGCCTTTCTAAAAATGGATGTTGACATGTAAACAGTTATTACCTAATGCAAGACCCAAAAATCTGCCTCTCTAAAAGCAACAACTGTGTAGTCAAGGGATCCTTAGCAGACTCGTGGGTCTAAGGCTCTCTCTGTGGATATGGGAATACAGTGCATCCCCTTCCCTTCCATGCTCCCCCCAGAGCTCAGGTTGTTTCTGAGCCACTGAGAACTAGTCAAACTCCCCTCATCAGAACCCTCAGCCCACAGAAAGATCTTTAGAGACCTAACCAGAGGGTGCTAGTTCCCAGCAAGATTTCTCTACTGTGGTGGTTTTCAAAGTGTGGTCTCCAGGCCAGCAGCATCCCCTGGGAACCTGGTGGCAATGTAACTCCTCGAGCCCAGCCCAAAGCCCAGTGAATCAGAAGCTCTAGGATGGAGCCCAGGGATTTGGGTTTTAACAATCCTCTGGGGGAGGCTGATGCTGCTCAAGGAGCTGAAATGTGAGAACCAGTGAGGGCCCACTGTTCCCTCCTTCCTGCTCACAGGCACATACTCATGACCTTCTACAGTCCCTTGTCTCCCACTTCATTGTCTTCTGTGTTCTCTATGCACCTGGCCCAGGCCACCGCCCACCTGGGTAATCGTAGGAGCCTCCGGGGGCGGCGGGGGAGGGGGGGGAGGGGGGGCTACCTCCAGGCCATTTGCCCCTAATCCCAGCTCCACTTGAAAACCAAAACTATCGTTCAAGAATGCAAAAATGGTACTGCCAGTATCCTGTCTAGAGCCCTGTGAGGACTTCTAATTTCCCCAGTCCAAGGTCACTAAACAGTTCTGCCTCCACCGCCTTGGGTCAGTGACATCCTCCCCACCGCCAAATCCAACAAAGCAAATGGAGTGAAAGCAGAAGGGAACAGAGTTTCTCATCTGTTCTGAAAAGAGCTACTCCCATCACACTCAGGTGGGAAATAACCTAGGCATGTGAGTCAGACGGATGCGGGTCCAAACTACAACGCCAGCACTTAGCAGCTGTGGACGTAAGCGAGACACCCTCCCTCAGACGCCCATGTCCTCATCGCTAAAGGGGAAGGACACTGCCTGCACGGCTGGGTCATCAGGGAATTTAGTGACAACATGATGCAAAGGGCCAGCACCCTGTCTGGCACATGGTAGGGAGTGAGGAGATGCTAGCTACCTCCTGGTCCAGCCACCCAGCTGGTTAAACTCACAGACTCCATGTAAAGGACTCCTGATTCTCCCCAGACCGCCTCAGGAAAGCTGAACAGAGCAAAAAGGCTAAATCATCCCCAAGACCTGGAGCCAAGAACCTGACTGTGTTTATCTCTGCCTCACAAGGTGTGTTTTCTCCCCTGCATTAATTCACCTTGTGTTTTGCTAGTTTGCTTGGGCTGCTTTCTGAAAAAAAAATAAAATAAAACATTTCCTGGATGTCTTACCTGGATGGTGTCTGATAGGGACATTTTCCTTCAGGCAATGAATATTGAGAAGGGGGGCGGGTAGCACCTTCTCCAACAGCCCAGAGCACAGATACATCTCACACACACACACACACACACACACACACACACACACACACACACGCACACACACACAAGAACACCTACATGCTGGAACTTAGACGGATTTCAGGTCCACCCAATGGGGACACACGTGTGGCACTGGGTCACACACAGACACCAGGACACTTTGTGCTTCCAATGATTAATGTCAAATGTGACAAGACCTAGACAAAAGAGCTAGAAAGAGCCGTACAGTACCTTTTGGTGACTTAAGCGTCGCCACTGCCCAGTCACCATCAGAACTTCCTAAAAAAATAACAATCGAGAGATGCTGATCTGCTGGCCGGCTTCTCGTGTTCGCTGCCCTCACCTGCTGCCGGCCCCAGCCGCAGCCTCCAAGGCAGGTGGGGAGCAGGCCTCAGGGGCCCCGGGAACAGGGCGAGAGACCAAACGGGCAAATGTGATTCTGTAGGCACTTCCTTCTGCAGCATCAAGATAACACCCAACAGAGGGTCAGAAGAAGTCCCTTGAAAAAGGCCTAGATGCTTTCAGTTACGTCAGGGAGAGAGAGATTTCTCAGGCAGTGAATCTGGCTCTAAATCTCAACCCTCTAAGAAAGAAAGGGAAATGTGAGTTGCATGAGGTCACTTTGGCTAATGACAACACTTGGTTGACAAGATACATTTGGATCCTGTTTTACTGCAATCCCTCTCCTGAAAAAGTTAGAGGGAAATCCAAGGTTGGGCCAGGCTCTGCAGTGACTGCAACTTTACAGGCTGGGTGGCAGGCACCCAAGGGGTAGGGACTGTCCATGCGCATAATCTGTGTTTGAAAATACTGATGGGGCGCCTGGGTGGCTCAGTCGGTTAAGCGTCCGACTTTGGTTCAGGTCATGATCTCAGGGTTTGTGAGTTTGAGCCCCACATGGGGCTCTCTGCCCTCAGCATGGAGCCTGCTTTGGATCCTCTGTCTCCCTCTCTCTCTCTGTCCCTCCCCTGACCCTCCCCCTCTCAAAAATAAAAACATTAAAAGAAAAAAGAAAAAAGAAAGAAAAATACTGTTGAATGAATGAATGAATGAATGAACGAACAAATTCAAGTTTCTCTGTGAGTCACTCTTCCTAAGGGAGGGAAATTCCCCTAAATGCTACAGGATTCAAGTTTGTTATTTAAGCATCACATAATGCTTGGAATTTTGTTTAGAAATCAGTTTCTCTAAGTTGAATTTCATTTCAGGTGTGCTGAATGAGCCCTGGGTGATGGTACTTTATTAAGAAAACTCCCTGGTAACCTCTTGTGTAAAGTAAAGAATGTTAAGAAGGGCAATGGCCACACCCTAAGCCTGTCTTTGTTAGACTTTCTCTGTAAGATTGGATTTTACTCAAAGGGGGGTAAACCTGCTCACGTGTCTGTGCAGCAGCCTCTGTCCATTGGCCAGAGGCCTCACCAATCAGTGTGTGCCATTGGCTCCCCGTTCCTTTCTTAAGAATCTACCTGAAAAGCCCAAGTTCTCAGCATTTTTGCACAATTTCCAGACAGACATCAGGCTGCCAGCTGAGAGGAGTTGCAGGGAACATTCTGTGTGATGTGAAAGATTACAGGGCACAGATCCGGTCTCATTTAAACATTTCTGGTTGGCCTCGTAGGCATGCCAAAGGACGCTCAGATTGCCACATTCCCCCTGCCGATATGAACTCAACACCCTCATTATTCACAACAGAGGGGAAACGAAGGGACAGGAGGGTGAAGAAGTTAAAATTAAGTTGAGACCCGCCCAGGTTCATTGACATCTGGAAATAGTGATGTGGCCCCAAATCTTCCTGTGTGGGTGGACACAAGACTGCCTGAGTCACTGAGTCACGGACGCCAAACAGGTCATTACCCCTAAGCCAAGTTCATCACTTGAAGACAGGAACCATGCCATGGTCACCCCTATCCCCACCTAAGGCAGGGCTTAGCTCTGGCAAGGTGGTAACAAGTTCTCTTTCATAAATCCACTGAAAATAAGGACACTTAATCAGGTGGCACACAGGCTTCCAAATATACACGTAAGGTCCCACTACATGCTTGGTGCCACTACCCCTGACATTAGATAAATATTTATTGGGTGGAAAAACTTCAACACTTATTAAAGGGGGATGAATCAAAGGCGGTGAGAGGAAACAAACGTGAGGTAACTTTCTGGGTGATGAAATATTTCTTATCCTTACTGGGATGTTTGTTATCCTTGAGTATGTGCCTTTCAACAATCATGCCACTGTAAAATTATGATCTGCAGATTTCACTACATATAAATTTTACCTTATCTGCAGTATACCTTAAATATATTATACCTCAATTATACTCAGCACCATGGGAAAACTTTAAACTTCAAACAAAGAAAGATAACTCAATATAAATAATCCTCCCTCCAAAAAAGAGGGAAAGGTGCTTCCCCATTTTTTTTTTTTTTTTTTTTTTTTTTTTTTTTTTTTGGTCTGGTTATAGCCTTCTGATGCCAGAAATTGCCCTCTGGAAGATGAAATCATGTCATGGAAAGAACACAGGATTCTGAATCAGGTAATCCTGAATGTGATTCTTGCCTCTGCCATTTACTGGAAGACACTGGGAAAATTGCTTAATTTCACCTGCCAAAATTGCTTAATTTCATCTGCCAAAGATTGGGAACAATACCTCCCTCAGAGGTATAGTGTTTTGAGACTTCAATGATGTTAGCCCTCTTCTTGCCATAACTTAAAAAAAAAAAAAATTAAACACGTAGAGGTCAATCCATGGTTGAGGTCTCATGCATCAGGTAGGTTTCTCATGCATGACTCATACAGCAAAACGAAAGAGGAAATTGCTGCCATGTTGAAGTGCATTGTTGTGGTTTTAAACAGTGCCATTGGAAAATGGAACAGGATTCTGGCAAGAGCCCCTTGTCTGTCAAATAGCAACAAAGAAGATATCTTCTTAATAAAATTTTAATGTAAAAATGAAGGCACCATGGCACTTTATCAATAATGCTGGTATGCCCTGTCTCTTTCTCTCACTGAGAAGCCAGGGTTGCAATGAAGCATCTAAAGGGCATGTAGGTCAATGAGAAAGAATGAAATCCTGCCATCTGCAGCAATGTGGATGGAACTGGAGGGTATTATGCTAAGTGACATAAGTCAGGCAGAGAAAGACAGATATCATATGTCTTCATTACTCATATGTGGAACTGGAGAAACTTAACAGAAGACCATGGGAGAGGGGAAGGGGGAAAAATTGTTACAGAGAGGGAGGGAGACAAACCATATGAGACTCTTAAATACAGAGCACAAACTGAGGTTGATGAGGGTGGGGGAGTGGGGGAGAGGGGGAAAATGGGGGATGGGCATTGAGGAGGGCACTTGTTGGGACGAGCACGGGGTGTTGTATGTAAGATAAATCATGGGAATCTACTCCCACAACCAAGAGCACACTGTATACACTGTATGTTAGCCAACTTGACAATAAATTATATTAAATAAATAAATAAGTAGATAAAATTATAAAATAATAAAATAAAATAAATGTGGTCAGGAGTTTAAGTCTTACGTGCCTAGAGGAAAAAACTGGACATGGGGCCAAGAGGCGATAAATGCTAATGCGTAGTCAATTTTCTGTATGCAAGGTCCATCAGAAATTACGTGAAAGTATGGTCTTTTTCCAGCTCTGGAGGCAGGAACCACCCCTCTCTGAACCAGCAGGTAAGCCTTCTGGACATTTTCCCAAACACCTCTGTCCTATCAACATTGCCTATGAAGAACCATAAAGTGGGTTCTTCACATCGTAACTACCCATCAAACTGGAGGCTCAAGCCAGGGAACTCGTGTGCTTAACGGAGACTTCAGGTTACATTTCGACTCAATCTACCACAAGACACACTTTTTGTCTTCAGTCTTGGTGGAGGATGTAACTACAATGTTTAAATCCGCAGTTGTAACTTAGGAAGGAGAGTCAGTTGGAGGAGACTAGGAATCTTTTTTTAATGGACTGTAGTAGCCATATGTCTGGATCTTTGTCATTCAGGAGACATGGGGCAGTAAAGAGGTTTGGCTGACTGCTGGTCCTTAGAACGGCTCAAAAACGTCATTTGCTGTTTTGCTTGCTTGTTTGTTTTATCAGATCCTCAGTGTGAGTTAGCTTCCTTGTATGTCTTTCCCATCAAACTGGAATAAACTCTCCCTCCCTCAAAATGACACCTGAGCCACTGCATGTTAATCAAGGCATCAGTATATCTTGGAGATCTGAGGAAAAATATGGCCAACAAACAACTCTGGTCTGGAGACTTTAATATGTTCCAGTATTACTGAGGTTGACTGTATGTCAGGCTAAACACATTCTGTGCAATGTATCACTGAATCTACCCAACAAACCATCAGCTCCGTATTGTTATTATCTCCATTTTACAGAGGGGTGAAACTGAGACCTGAGGAGGTTAAGTAATTTCAGAAAGAGCCTGAAAATATCTAGAGAGATCTTAAACTCCGTCCTGACCAGCGGCAGAGGCCATGCCATGTTCCACCATCTTGCTGATCATCTCATGCTCCTGACTTGATGTGGTACTCACCATACGCTCTAATTCACTAATTTTACAAAAACTTATTGGGAGCACTTGTAAGTTCCCAGCATGGTATTAGGTGCTGGGGATGCATTGATGAATGGGACAGACTTGGTTCATGCCTCAATGGGACCTACAATCAAGGGACACCAGATTAAATGTCTAAAATAAATGAATGAATGAATGAATGAATGAATGAAACAAATGATAATCCAACCCCATCATACCTCCTTGTACAAAATCTGATGAAGTTTAGCTGCTAACATTTCCCTAATGTGTGCTAATCTTTTGCTGACACTTGGGCAGTGAACCCCTTGGGAACAGAGAACATTGTGTACTCACATGCTATATCCCTGAATTGTAGAAAAAAAGAGCTCTCTTTAAACATTAATGAGTGTGTTGGGGTGCCTGGCAATCAATCAGTCAATCAAGCGTCTGACTTTGGCTCATGATCTCATGGTTCGCAGGTTCGAGCCCTGCATCAGGCTCTGTGCTGACGGCTCAGAGCCTGGAGCCTGCTTTGGATTCTGTGTCTCCCTCTCTCTCTGCGCCTCCTCCTTTCACACTCTCTTTCTCAAAAATAAATAAACACTAAAAAAATTTTTTAACACTAATGAGTGTGATTTCAACAAGCAAATAAAGTAAAATAAAATATAAAATAAAATAAAATAAAATAAAATAAAATAAAATAAAATAAAATAAAATAAAATAAATGTACCAACAGTTACCACTCTTTTCTCTCTGGAGTTGGCAGTGAATGGATGGGACATATTTAATGGCCCACAGTATTCTAATAACTAGAATGAGTAGAATTGTTTCATTTTCTATTTTAAAATTTCCTCGCTTTTCATTCCTCATTTTTCACATGAAGAAGCTGAGGTCAGAGAGTTTCAGTGACTGCATGAAACTACCCCATGTTCTGGATATTAAAGCCACCAAGAGAAATTTATTTTCCAGGGGTATTTTTGAACCTGGCAGTTAACCCTAAAGGCTGTCCAAGTCCTTCCTTCTTTACTGGGAATTTTTAGAAAATGCATCTGCTTATCGAAGGCTGCAGAACTCTCAAAGGAAAAAAATTTTTAAACAACTTCTCTCCTGGGTGGTAATGATTTTGCTAATGAAATGCATTTCATCATCCGCACACACATCATGGTGTGAATTATGCCTTAATAAAAAACCTTTCGAACAGCACTTAGCCCAGGATCTGCATTTCATTTGTGCAGGCAGATGCTGGACACGTGGGTAACCCATTGGGTCAGGCAGTCCTTTAATTTGCTCCTCCCTGGAGAGTCACAAGACCATCGGCGACTCAGGTAAAGTCTGTGAACTCCCACAACAACCAGAGAGGAAGGACAGAGAAGAAGAGGGGCACATCAACTATATCCAGGATGGAGGAGGGTTCTTTATGTAAGATCCTTCAGAGTTTTCTAGAAGATTAGGGGTACTTCCTTACAACTGAGCTATGATTGGACTCATGCCAAAGACAAGCGCAATCATTCATTCAGTAAACACTACAGAACTCCATCCTTTATGGAAGAAAGGGTTACTTAAGGAGGGCAAAACTGCAAATGGAATTCTAAATGCACTGTAGACATGTGCTATGGGCAGGATCTCTGTACAAATCTGGGGGAAAAATCAAGGAGCATTGTGGGAATATCCATCTATGATTCACCCAAATAACTACTGGGTTTGGAGGGGGAACAAGACACCAGGCCTAAGCTGAAGAAATAAGTTGTTTAGGGGAATGTAACCAGTTCAAAGGGAAAAGGATGTCTGGGTTGATTTTTTTTTTAATGCCAAAAGAAGAATCAAATGGAACTGGCAGATGCCACTTGTCACCTAAAGGCAAGGCTCAGGAAGGGGGCGGGGAGGGGCAGGGCACCACACAGTGTATGAAGGCTTCCACAGCTACATTGGTGTAGATGCCCTGACTCCTTCTCTCCTAGGCAACAGCCTGCAGCTCTTCCTCCTAATATTTGAGTCTACTTAAACACGCTCAGGATGCATATGCTGTGCAAACACGTGATCTGGAATGGGGGGAATCTGTGGTCACGGGGTGTGTATAAGGGCTGAGTTCGGTGCAGAAACTCAACATGCAACACAGGAACTGGTATATGAGTTCTCGCAGGGCTTGGGATTTGGAAAAACCTGTGTCAGTCTGCTCAGCCTGCGTCCTTGGGGTTAGAAATCTGGTCTGCCCATCTTTGAGGGACTCCATCTGGAAGCCCTAGGAGACGGGGAGACATGAATTCCTAAAGATATTTGTGATTCAAACGCTTACAGAGCTCCTAGTATGTTCCTGGCCCTCTGCCGAGCCACCAAGATGCTCTGTGCCTCCGATGTTTGGAGACCATGGTCACCTCCAGCATCACAGACACGTCACAGCGTCTGGGCTTTGGTTTCTGGTGTCCGTTTGTAATGGAATTAAGATATTGGACACAGGAATCAATCAGCAAACACCTCCCATCCCATCTCTGATGAGGGGCGTGGTTGCGAGGGAAGGAATGAAGACAAGTAGCTGATAATAAAAGCAAGCAGGTGGCCTGTGAGTCCATCTGCCCAAAGTGTGACTTTGCTGTGGCTGCTGCTTCCATCCGATAGAACTCCTGCCCACACGGTTCGTTCGGAAGCCCGGGACACCATCATACGTGACGCTCCCTCATGTGTGAGCTGAGGAAAGGGACTAACAGAGGAGCAAGGCCGGGGGAAGCTAGCAGCGGGAGGATAGGCTCTGGAGTAATAAAAATCCACAGGCTGCTTGATTTGGACCAAGGTAAAGGAGACCCCTTGAGTCTTAGTTTCCTGATCTGAAAACTGGGATAATAATTGTGCCCTCCTCTTTGGACCGCTGTGAGAAAAAGAGGCAGGATGTATAAAATGTCCCGTGCAATCGATAAGAACTTGATCAGAACTTAGCACAAGCTCCAGGCTGCGTGCCCAATCCAGAAGAGCAGAAGTGTTCCACTTACTGACTTCACAGAGACAGGGTGACTGCGGGGTGATGGATGCTACCTCCTACAGGGCAAGACACTCGGACACCGGGTGTCCTGGATTCTATGTCCTGGGGATTCACTAGGGCAGATGGTGGACGACGAAGGGGCTGAGGTGTCTGTGGGTCCAGATAAGCCTCCAGGTGCCCTCTGTCCCAGGAAACAGCCCCCACACGTGTCCCTTGCCCAACCCCCACCCTGGCTTGTCATAGGGAAAGCAACTGTTTCACAGTAACCTGGGCCCCAGGTAGAGACATCAAGAATATGTGTGAGAGAGACAGAGAGGGAGATAGAGAAAGAGATGGACAGACAGAGACACAGAGTTCAGGAGACGAGAAGAAGGAAAAGAAAACGAGAAGTAGAACGAAAGAGAGGAGCAGAAAAAACAGTTTGGGGGGGGGAGAGAAAAGTACAGAAAAGCAGGGGAGAAAGAGAACAGCACTTACCAACCGCCTTCAGGGAGGCATATTTGTTGAGCTCTTTGCCCGGCGGCTGCTGCTCGTAGGGGTTAGAGATCTGGCCCAGGCTGGGGTACGAATGCGGATGGCCCATCTGCTGGAGCAAAGGGGAGGTGGGCACCGCGTTGTTCATCTGCGTAGCATCTGCAAGCAAGATAACAGGGGGTGGTCACAGACGGGGCGGGACCTTCCTCCCATGCAAAGCAACCTACCCTCGCAGGGTCCCAAATGCCCCACCCTCCTGGGGACACGAGAGCGAGAGCAGCAGGGGATGGGTGAATAAAGGGCAATGGGTGGGCCTAGAACTTTTCATCTCCCCCTGAAATAGATGTGTTAAGGTCCCTACCATTGCAGGGGCTATTTCTGTTATTAAAACTATAGGGGTTCCCCGGGTGGCTCAGCTGGTTGAACGTCCAACTTTGGCTCAGGTCACGCTCTCACGGTTCGTGAGTTGGAGCCCCACATCGGGTTCGCAGAGCCCGCTTTAGATCCTCTGTCCCCCTCTCTGTCTGCCCCTCCCCCAATCTCGTGCTCTCGCTCAAAAATGAAGAAACATTAAAAAATAAACTATATACAGATGATTAACTTCAGTAACAGTCAAGGAAATGCAAGTCAGAACAATGACGAGAAGCCGTTCCTTCGCCAAGAAATTGGCAAACATTGAGTAAGAGGGGGGAGGTACACCGATAGTCGTAAAGATGTGGGAAGTTGTGTGGTCTCATCAACTCACAGTGGGCACGCAATTTGCCATATTTGCGGAAAGGAACATGACAGTGTGTCTTAGAATGTAAAGTGAGTGCATATTTTGACCAAACAATACCACTTCTAGGGAATGAGCCTACAGAAATGACATCAGAATACATGGATATTTGTTCAGAGATGTTCTCTGCACCATTGTCTATAAGGTGAAATATATGCACACACACAGAAACAACATGAGCTCCTAAAATTACAGGAATTCTTGGGGGCACCTGGATGGCCCATGTGACTCTTGATTTCAGCTCAGCTCATGATCCCAGGGTCATGGGATCGAGCCCTGAGTTGGGCTCTGCTTAGAGTATGGACCCTGCTTAAGATTCTCCTTCCCTCCCTCTCTCCCCCTCTGCCCCCTCCCCCACTTTCTCTCTTATCTTTCTCAAAAAAAATACATATGGGAATTATTAAATTATTGTACATTCATATTACATACACAATATGTACATGCATACAATGGGATATCATGCAGCTTAAAAAAAAGTGTTTAAAATCGAGTTAAACTCTGGGGCACCAGGGTGGCTCAGCCAGTTAAGTCCAGCTCTTGGATTCAGCTCAGGTCATGACCTCACAGTTTCACGAGTTCAAGCCCTGTATCAGGCTCTGCGCTGGCAACTTGGGATTCTCTCTCTCTCCCTCTTTCTGCCCATCCCACACTCGCACTGTCTCTGTCTCTCTCAAAATAAATAAATAAACTTAAAAAAAATCTTACAGAAAGATGTGTTAACTCTACACGTCAACCTGGATAGTTCCTTGGGGCTTATACTGTTAAGGAAGGAAAAAGAAAATGAGAAAGCAATGCAAATAATACAGCATTTTTGGTAAAGAAAATCTGCGTGTTGTAATTTGCAAAGACAGAAAAAAAATATGTAAAGACACATGAGCAGAATACTGACTACGTACAGGAAATGGAATTCACCTGGAGAGGTTCAAGAAGTCGGCTCCGAAGGAATATTCTCTGAGCTGAGACCCAGAAATCCAGATGTGAGTTAAATGTGGGAGGAGGTGGAGGGCAGTAGAAGCGTGTTCCGGGCACGTGCAGAAGAGGGGAGAGGGAGGAGGTGGGGCTGAACAGGCCTGCAGGGCTCACGATGCCTTGTGAAGGGTTTCTGTGTCACCCTGAGAGCAGTGGGAGGGAAGGGGCAAACTCAGATGAGGCACGGAGTCCAGAAGAGGGGGGTTATTGTTCAGTTTCAGGCAGGAAGTGGAGATTCTCTCCAGGTACATGAAGCACTCATGCAGATCCAGATAAACATGGCGGTGGATGCTGGTGCTGCTTTGAAAGATCCCCTTTACCTGGCATATGTGCCCATTTCCCAGCTGCTCTGGAGGGGACTCACAGCTCAGAGCTGGCCCTAGCACCCACTAAGTTATTCTCAGGAACCACCACCCTGGGTTTCGGGTGCTTCATGAACCTCACCCTCAACACCTGAGGTGGCTGGCCACCAGTGTCTGGCTGGCTGACACTAAGGTGCGCAGACCAGCCCCTTGCCTCAAGGTGTGGATAGCTTTATGGACCAATGGATATGCTCCAGAGCTCCCAGGGTTTGGAACAGGGGACAGCATTTTTTTGGGTAAAGGGACAAGACTGTAAATAATTCAGTCTTTATGGGCCACACAGTCTCATTAGGAATACTCTCAACTCCACCCTTGTATCAAGAAAGCAGACACAGACATTATGTCAAATAATTGGTGTGGTTGTATGTCAATAAAACTTAATTTATCAAAACAGGTAGCTGCTAGATTCGATTCAAGGGACATAATTTGACTAACCCTGGTCCAGACTTTACCTGAGACTGACACCCCCATCCGTGTGAGACTCCTTCATCTTACCTATTTTGTTTCTCTCACAACCTGAGAGGGGCGTGTGTGTGTGTGTGTGTGTGTGTGTGTGTGTGTGTGTGTGTGTTGAAGAGCACTCCCTCAGAGTATTATACACCTGAACCCCCTCTCTGAAGTGCTGCTTCTAGACAAGTCAACCCATGACTTCTCTACACGTTATACCCCATGACGTGTATGGAATGCTTGCCTTTAGAAACCAATAAACCCAAATGGAAAGAGGCAGGGATACCACAGCTGAGACACAGAGATAAGAACATTTTTATCACTGCACAAGCACACAACCCCAAATGCGTAATGGGGATGTGACCAAACATATGCCACGTCGCCCAGCCTCTGCTGGCATGTGAGAAAGTGGGTGTATCCTTCTGCCATAATAGCATTTTGGCTGTGATTCAGCTGGGTCCGGAAGGCTCAAGATAACAAAATAATGGAAATAGGCTGCATAAGGCATAGCGTTTGTTATGGTGTGGACCCCGAGATCGTCTGACATCTTCCTCTCCAGAGCCACCTGCTAGGGAGGTCAACTTCATCTCGGCACGTCAGGCCAGACATGTTTTGTGCCCAAATGCTGGTCTGGTGGGAGCACTTACTATAAACTCTCAATGTTTGCTGTTTTGGGGGGGGGGGGCGGCTCACACTGTATCTTTTTTAATGGACAGCTACTATTTTTGTGTCTTCAGAACCGCCACTTCCTTCTACATCCTGCTTCATCTGAATTTGGGTCATGTGATGAGCTGCCAATTACGGTGATTGTCTTAGTCTGGGTTTTCCCAGAAGTCACTGAAATAAGGATCCAAGTATGAGCATATCTGGGGGCTGCTCTCAGGAACACCGTAGAAAAGGAGTAAGGGTGGCACAAAAACAGACACTCAGATCAATGGAACAGAAGAGAGGACCCAGAAATGGACTCACAAACGTATGGACAACTAATCTTTGACAAAGCAGGAAAGAATATCCAATGAAATAAAGACTGTCTTTGCAGCAAGTGGTGCTGGCAACACTGAACTGCGACATGCAGAAGAATGAACCTGGACCACTTTCTTACACCATACACAAAAATAAACTCAAAATGGATGAAAGACCTAAATGTAAGACATGAAGCCATCTGAATCCTCGATGAGAAAGCAGGCAAAAACCTCTTTGACCTTGGGCACAGCAACTTCTTACTCAACATGTCTCTGGAGGCAAGGGAAACAAAAGCAAAAATGAACTACTGGGACCTCATCAAAATAAAATATTCTGCACAGCAAAGGAAACAATCAGCAAAACTAAAAGGCAACCAACAGAATGGGAGAAGATATTTGCAAACGACATATCAGATAAAGGGCTAGTAACCAAAATCTCTAAAGAACTTATCAAAATCAACACCCAAAAAACAAATAATCCAGTGAAGAAATGGGCAAAAGACATGAACAGACATTTTTCCAAAGAAGACATCCAGATGGCCAACTGACATATGAAAACATGCTCAACCTCAGTCATCACCAGGGAAACACAAATCAAAACCACAATGAGATACCTCCTCACACCTGTCAGAACAGCTAACGTTAACAACTCAGGCAACAACAGATGTTGGTGAGGATGTGGAGAAAGATGATCTCTTTTGCATTGTTGGTAGAATGCAAACCGGTGCAGCCACTCTGGAAAACAGTATGGAGGTTCCTCAAAAAATTAAAAATAGAACTACCCTATGACCCAGCAATTACACTACTAGGAATTCATCCCAGGGA
The DNA here is from genome assembly GCF_024362965.1 of Panthera pardus. Classification (NCBI taxonomy): domain Eukaryota; kingdom Metazoa; phylum Chordata; class Mammalia; order Carnivora; family Felidae; genus Panthera; species Panthera pardus. The sequence continues at coordinate 6,601,158 of NW_026526980.1, read as the reverse complement.
TACAGGTATGCTGTTTCGAAGGGACACATGCACCCCTATGTTTATAGCAGCACTATCTACAATAGGCAAAGTATGGAAAGAGCCCAAATATCCATAAATGGATGAATGGATAAAGAAGATGTGGTATATACATACTATGGAGTATTACTCGGCAATCAAAAAAAATGAATTCTTGCCAATTGCAACAACATGAATGGAACTAGAGGGTATTATGCTAAGCAAAATTAGTCATAGAAAGACAAAAATCATATGACTTGACTCATATGAGGTCTTTAAGAGACAAAACAGATGAACATAAGGGAAGGGGAAAAATTTTTTTAAAAAAGGGAGGGGGACAAAACAGAAGAGACTCATAAATATGGAGAACAAACAGAGGGTAACTGGAGGGGGTGTGGGGGGGATGGGCTAAATGGGTAAGGGGCATTAAGGAAACTACCCCTGAAATCATTGTTGCACTATATGCTAACTAACTTGGATATAAATTTAAAAAATGAAAGAAAATAAAGAAAAAAAGAAAAAAAAAAGAAAAGGAGTAAGGAAGCAAGAAAGGGACGGGAAAACAGACAAAGAGCACAATGCCAAGCAAGGGGCGATTCTAGTAAATGGAGTTTAATCCCACTTTGGAATGCTGGTAAATGATGTGGAATGCCTGTCTGAGAATTCTATCATTAAGCAAGCCCCTTAGTATTTATATACCAATTCCCATGAGTCATCAGTTGAGGGCTGCTTCTGGAAGACAGCAATGCCTCAGCATTTGCAACCCACCATGTTCATGGTCAGAGTGTGCTCTAGCAGGCAAAAAAACTCTTATTCAGACATGTAAGGGCTGGCAGTTGGATATCAGGCCAGTAACTCTCACTTCTGGCCACAGAAGTGAGCACGTGACCAAATCTGACAAATCACAATACCTCCTTCTTCCCACAGTGATTGGGCCAGAAGCAGGCACGTGATCTAGGCTGGACCAATCAGAATACTTCCCTGAATTTTTCTATTTGGAACCTTTGGATTCAAAAATCCAGGAAGCCATGGATTCGAGTTTGAACCTACCAAGTGGAGAAGGAGAATCTCTTTACTGTGAAGGAATAAGGACAACAGGAGCGAAGCAGCGAAGATAGGGAAGGCCCTCCCCTTTTTTTATGTTTATTCTTGAGAAAGAGAGAGAGAGAGCACACACAAGCGCGGAGGAGGGCTGCAGAGAGAGAGGGAGACACAGAATCTGAAGCAAGCTCCAGGCTATGAACTATCAGCACAGAGCCCGACTCGGGGCTCAAACTCATGAACTGTGAGATCACGACCTGAACTGAAGTTGATGCTTAACCGAGTGAGCCACCCAGATGCCCCAGGGAAGCCTCTTTCTAATAAGCTAGTATGCTTTGGGGTGTATCTCTTGCACTGTATAGTTTGGACTAGTGTAGATGTCTGGATTTCCTCTGGGAAATGGAACCAACCAGAGGGGAAGTTGCCCATGTGGATATAAAGCAAGGCCTGGGGCTGGTGTTAAGATGATAAAGGCATTGTTCCTGGGTATTCTACAGAAATATAGTAGAAATTTCAAACCGCAAGTGCCCTTACCAGTACATAGAGAATGCCCAAAGCTATTCATAAGCTAATTAACTAATGTCTTTATGGTGGTCGCCTTTTTTTTTTTTTTTTAACCCCTGGAAGTAGATCCCAAACATGAGCCTGTGTAGTTAAAGAGCTGGCCTCTCCCCAGCCCACTGTCCAGTGGGCCCTTTCTCCCATCTCCTTGCTCCCTTGGTTCTAGATCCCACCCACTATGCTCAACTTCCCAGGCCTGCCAGGAGAGATGCAAAACATGTCATTAAAGGAAAAAAAAATCTGTAGAGATGTTCCTCATCACTTGCGACAGCCTTTTATGTTATCCAACAGAATATTTAATATGTCATTATAAAGTATTTGCTGCTGGATGATATCTCCCAAGTCCTGAGCTACCTCAAGGACAGTGAGTAGTTACTTAATGTAAGTGGGCATGACCTAGATGGCCCACCAAAGGGATCCCTCACCAGCCCAAAGTCACATTCCTGCTATCCCATGTAGAACCCTGGGAAGACAGCCATTTTGTGCCTGCTTCCAGGCATCAAATATTCAGAAATATTGAAATCTAGGGGGCGCCGGGGTGGCTCAGTTGGTTATGCATCTGACTTCAGCTCAAGTCACAATCTCCTCATAGTCCGTCCTTGAGTTCAAGCCCCGCATCAGGCTCTGTGCTGACAGCTCAGAGCCTGGAGCCTTCTTCAGATTCTGTGTCTCCCTCTCTCTCTGGCCCTTCGATCGCACCCCCCTCGCTTGCACTCAGTCTCTCTCTCCCAAAAATAAATAAATAAACAAACAAATAAATAAATAAATAAATAAACAAACAAACCAACCAACCAACCTAAAAATAAAAGGCACATACTTAAAAAAAGAAATCTGGTCTCAGGGCAGCAACAAAAAATTATTAAACGCAGGTGTGACTGGATTTTTTTTAAATGTTATTTTCATTTTACTGAACAGGAAGATGGAAAAGAGCTGGCCACCTAGGTTCCCTGGGAGTTTTCTACAAATATATCCAGCTAAGGAGGAGATACCTAAGTGTAGATGCGAAGGAAGCCCAGTTTGGCATCCAACCAAAATAGAACAATAGGGTGAGGGAAGCACAAAGAGTGAGATCTGGGTTATAATCTGCAAATCCTGTCCTTGACAAGAGAGAGAAGAAAAATAAAAGACATAGATACATAGACAGATAGATAGACAGAATGTAGGTATACATGTATATGCATATGTATGCGCTTTTTAAATATTCATTTATTTTGAGAAAGAGATGGCGGGGGGGCATGGAAGGGCAGAGAGAGAGGGAGAGAGAGAGAATTCCAAGCAGGCTCTGTGCTGAGATCGACGTGGGGCTTGATCTCATGAACTGTGGGATCATGACCTGAGCTGAAATCAAGAGTCAGATACCTAACTGACCAAGCTACCCAGGCACCCCATACATATGTATGTATTTTATGTATGTAGGTATATGTACGCATACATATATATTACTTATGATATATATGTTGATATGTCTATCTCATTTGATTTGCATAGTCATAACCATAGAGAGAATCCAGTTGAACCAACTCTGTCTTGCTCTCAGCCAGATGGTTTCTTTTATAGACCAACTTTGGCCCCAGAGATACCGTTCTAAGTACTTCATACCCCGTGCCGTAAGAAAAACTCTTTGCCGCATTACAGTTTTGCAACTCATCCTGACCCTTATAAACAGCCAACGAGAACTTTCTGTTCTGGGATGCTGTTTTCAGTCAAGACCCTCGGTCAACAAACAAGAAGCTGATGATGTCCCTGTGCTCTCCTTCCTGAGACAGAAGAGGGGCCTTATGTATTAAACAACCGTTTTCAAAGAAGGGTAAGATAGAGCTACTCTAATTGGAAACCTCTGGCTGACTTGCCCCCAGGTAACCGCTGTGGAAATACCATTATACGTGGTATATCTTAGCCACTAAACAGAAAGGAGATAGATGTCATTCAGACAGGGTCATTTAAGGTAAAAACGCTCCGCGGCAAACGCTAGGATGATGCTGTGGGTTTCTCAGTGTAGAACAGACAAATAACAACTATCAGAAACTGGACCAATGTGGCTCCTATTGGAAGCAAAGCGACACAAGCCAGTCTTTCATGGCACATCACAAGGAAACAGCTGAGAAAGGCACAAGACAGTCAAATGGTGTTGTTTTGTGGAGCATGCATTATATGCCAGTCATTGGTAAAGAATTTCTCATGCACTTTAATTCCCATATCAACCCTATGAGGTAGAGAGCTGCGGACAAAATATCTTTTAAAATAAGGTTTTCGAGGCGTGCCTGGTTGGCTCGGTCGGTTAAAAGTCCAACTTCAGCTCAGGTCAGGATCTTATGGTTCGTGAGTTCAAGCCCCGCATCAGGCTCTGTGCTGCCAGCTCGGAGCCTGGAGACTGCTTTGGATTCTGTGTCTCCCTCTCTCTCTCTCTCTCTCTCTAACCCTTCCCTGCTCATTCTCTCTCTGTCTCTCTCTCTTTCTCTCTCTCAAATAAACGTGTGAAAAGTTAAAAAAAATAAAGTTTTTGTTGTAAAACAATCTTAAGAATTATAAAACTATTGCAGAGATGCCATCAGGAGGTCCCACATATACCCCAGATCCAGTTTCCCCTGATAGTAACAGCGTGTGTCGTGTAGTGCATGTGTTACAAATAATGAACTGATTTGATAAATTACCATCAACACAAGTCCACACTTTCTTCACATGTCCTCAGTTTTTACCTAATGTCCTTTTTCTGTTCCAGAATCTCATCCAATTACCACATTAAAGTGAGTCCCTCATGTTTCCTTAGGTATCTCGTGGCGGTTAGTTTCTTTGACTTTCCTTGTTTTTGATGACTGTGACAGTTTTGGGGAGTACCAGCCAGGTATTTTGTAGAATGGCCCTTGAGAGGAATCTGTCTGATGCTTTTCTCATGACCAGACTGAGGCTGTGGGTTTGGGGGAAGGGAACTGTAGAGATAAAGTGACATTCTCATCATAACCTATCAAGGATACATACTATGATGCCTTACCACTGTTGATGTTAACCTTGATCACCTGCCTGAGGTAGCGTCCATCAAGCTTGTCCACTGTAAAGTTGTTCTACTTTTTTCTTTTTCCATGCTATCCTCTATAAGCCACTTTGCACAACCCACATTTCAGGAGTGGGGAGTTACATTTGACCTCCTCGAGTAAAGAGTATCTACATAAATTATTTAGAATTCTTCAATGTAGGAGATTTGTCTCTTTTCCCACACTTGATTATTCAACCATTTATTTATATCAGTGTGGACACATAGATATGTATGTTATTACTTTGGGTTATAAACCAATACCATGTTGTTTTTTGCTCAAACTGTTCCAGGTCCAGTCATTGGAAACTCTTTCAGTTGGCTCCTGTGTCTCCTTTTTCAGACCCCCACCCCCTGCTCTCTAGCAATATGAGATGCTCCACGTTCATCTTGTATATTCCCTGTCTAGGGCTAGAATCAGCCATCTCTCCAAGGAGCCCTGGTTCTTTTCATTGTAGAATGGTGTTAGCAACCAAGATCTGGGTGCTTCTGGTCTCTCTCTCTCTCTCTCTCTCTCTCTGCGGACAGAGTACGGAAAACTATGTGTATGTCCTAACTCATAAACTCCGGGATCTACAAATATTTATATATGTAACCATCTGTATCTACCTTAAGCCAAACACATGCATCCTGCTCTCTCCAGCTCTAATCCATGATCCATGGATCATTCTAGGCTCCTCCCCTTCTTTATTTGTAATCTTTCACCTCAACGAGAAACATGGCTCCCATCATCCGCCATCCATTGACTGAGTTGTTAAGTCCAATATCCATGTCTAGCAATACCAGAATCATTATCCCATATCCCCATGGGAAACAACTTTATCAATTACAGCACAGTCTAAGGACAATGGATTTTTCAAGTTATTAAAGTGTTTTTCTCTTTTTGTCTTCCTAAGAGCATCATGGCCCATGGCATCCACATGCCTGGGTAATGCTGGGGAATTGGGATTTATTACAGAAGGACCACAAAGAAAAATAATCATTATGGATGGCATCAATCAATGATGGACATGGTGAAGATACACTTACATACATGATACGCACAGAGGTGTTATTAGGTACGAGGCACTATTCTGTATACGAACTAATCCAGTCACTCCAAGAATCTCTGTGAGATACTATTATTAACCCCACTTTGCAGAGGAGGAAACCAAGACAGAGAGAGGCTTTGTAACTTGCCCAAAGTTATACCATTTATATACAGCAGAGCTATGCTGTGTTCCTGGCCATCTGCCTCTAGAATCTGCGTTCTTGACCACTTCCTTTTGGCTTTAAGGGAGTTAAATTCAAATGTTTGACATTCAAAAAATTATTTTGTAGCCAGACAATACAATTTTAAGTCATGTGACTGACTTTGGAAAGTGGTAGGTTTTTATTCCTTTCTCACCACTCTTTGTTTTTCTTTCTTTTTTTTTTTTCTTAGTTTTTAAAGTTTTATTTTGAATTCCGGACAGTTGATGTATATTAGTTTCAGGTGTGCAATACAGTGATTCAACCCTTCCATATATCACCCAATGGCCATCACAAGTGCACTCCTTAATCCCTGTGACCTGTTTCACCCAACCCCCTAGACACTGTCCCTCTGGTAACCATCAGTTTGTACTCTATGGTTAAGACTCTGTTTCTTGGTTTGGCTCTCTCTTTCTCTTTTTTCCCCTGCCTTTGATTGTTTTTGTTGGTTTCTTAAATGCCACATGAGTGAAATCATATGGCATTTGTCTTTCTCTAGGCTAACTTAGTTCATTTAGCATAATATACTCTAGGTCCATTTATATTGTCACAAATGACAAGATTTCATTCTTTCTAATGGCTGAATAATATCCCATTACACACATTCACACACCTCACTTCTTCTTTATCCATTCATCTATCAATGGGCACTTGGGCTGCTTCCATAATTTGGGCACTGTAAATAATGCTGCAATAAACATAGGGGACCATGTATGCCTGTAAATCAGTGTATCCCTTTGAAATAGCCAATAGTGCAATTATTGGATTGTAGGGTAGTTCTATGTCTAACATTTTGAGGAACTTCCATACCTTTCTCTCTGCTCTTCAGCATATGGAGGTCTGGACTTGGTAGATAAGACCACAGAGTTTTTGTCAAGGGTAGACCAGGGAAGAAATGGGATAAGAAGCCTGCCTTCTCTGATTCTAGGGAATTGAGAAAATGAAAAGGAGAGAGAGAGATGAAAGAATGTCACTCAACTTTCTCTCTTTGGTCTTCAGACCCAGGTTGGGATGGAGAATGATGGATGAGGAAAATGCTGACGGCAGGGATCTCTTGTCTCACTCTGGGAGGATCTCACAGGGAAGAAGTGCTAAGCTGTCAGGGGGTAGCTGAGCCAGTTAAGAAATGGAGTGGTATGATCTGACTACCAGATGCCTAAATTGACCTTCCTCAATGACCCTCACATCCCATAGCGCTTGAGGGCAGGAATCTCGCCAGAGAACCTCTCATTGTAGGGCAGGGGGGTTCCACACATAGATCGTTTCCTTCCACTTGATTCTACTCTCCTTTCTCTCCCAAGCAAGATAGTTAGCACGGGCCAACTCAGACAGAAGTCACACACCCACAAAGGCCAAATAGAAAAGCACGTTAACCACATAAAAAACAGATTTCTCTGCCTATCACAATCCTGTTTTACATACAAGGAAATCAAAGCCCAGAGAGATTGAGGTGCTTGCCCAGAGTCACACAGTATGTTAGTAACTATCAGGATTTGATCCCAGCTTTGTCAGATGGCAGAACAGGTGTTTCCTCCATTAAGTTAGGCTGCCCCTAGCTGGGACTAGAAGAAACTACTGTCTCAGCATGGAGCCTCCTCTATGGGGAGAGACTCTTGGGTCTTAAGTATCTTCCCTCTTTTTTAAAGAAAAAAATTTTAACATTTATCTATTTTTGAGAGACAGAGCATAAGAGGGGGGGATGCAGAGAGAGGGAGACACAGAATCCAAAGTAGGCTCCAGGCTCTGAGTTCTCAGAACAGAGCCCAACGCAGGGCTTGAACCCATTAACTGTGAGATCATTACCTTAAATGAAGTCGGACACTTAACCAACTGAGCTACCCAGGCATCACAAGTATCTTCCCTCTTGTAAAATTTCCCACTCAGACCCGTAAACCTCTAGCCAGATCTTGTGTCTTTTTGCTTCCCTTTCTACCAGAGAATGGAACTTGTGTTATACCCAAGGAGTGAGCAGGCCTCCCCACCCCCTGCCCATCCTGAGAATCCCTTACTGCCTTGTGGAATGTGCCTGTGCTCTGACCTCTCCAACTTGCTCACCCATCCATCCCCCCTCATATATTTGAGTGTCTGCGGTGGGCCAGGCATTGAACTTGGCAGACAAGTCCTAGCTCTTGTACCACTTACTAAATAGAGGAACTAATTAGGGAAACATTTCCCAAGGTTTTTTCAACACCCATGAGGTTGCCTGGCCTGCGAGGCCATGTTGGTCCTGACCAGCATTGTACTTCAGATGAACCCCATGCTCCCCAACACATTCTCTGTGCCTCCTCATAATGACTCGACATAATGAAAAAGGAATGGAATTCTGACTCAGTCAGCTCTTGGCTCAAATTCTGGCTCTTCCCTTTCCCAATAGCATCACTGGGTATGTTATCATGCCTGTCTGAGCCTCAGTCTTCTCAGCTCTATAATAGGGACATAAAAGCATCCTCTTGGGCGCGGGGGACTTCATGGAGACTGCATGTACACAATCCTCAGCATTGCCCCTGAAATAGAGTAACCATCCCACATATTCTAGCCAAAGCTTTATTGCCTCCAATTGTCCAGTAAACAAAGAAAACATGATGGGGTGGCCACAGAAAGAGAGTGGTCCTCTCTTGACTCAGGATTCCTGGACATGTTCCCGATCATTCAGTTGACTCGGAAAAGGACAAATGAGAGAGAATAGGCAAGAGATGTTCCTGCGGGGGGCCAGTTGCACCGGTAATTCTCTTAACAACAACAAAAAAGAGAATGCATGTTCATAAATCATAGCAGAGCTCTGGCTTTTAGCTCTGTTTTCCTTTCTATCATTCCCAAACCTTTATGCCCAGTATCCTTTTAAAGAGAAAAACCCGAAAATTACAGTTTGAAACACCATGTAGATTTTTCTATGGCCGTAAGCAAGCAAAAAAAAAAAAAAAAAAAAAATCAAATCAAATCCAACTCAAAATTACCCCGAATTTGCCAAAAAAGAACATAGCAGGTGAGCCTCTCACCAGAAAAGGTTTATGTAGAACGAGAATTAAATCCATCTTATTGAAATTCGGTGGCAGAGAGACCAGCAGGGATTTGCAATGGAGGGAAAAAAATGCACATATATCATTGTAAAACCTTTGGTAAATGAGGCATTTGTGGTGCCCATGGGTTTATACCTCTAAGCATGCAAAACATTTTTTTCTTATTTTGACCATTTGGGATGGGACTATTTTAAAAGTGGAGTTGTTAAATATTTGTTTAATGTTCCTTTTGCCAGTTTTTATGCAGGCCCTGGCGGGGGAGGGGACAGCAGAGATTCATTTCAAATCTCAGGTTGTGCCCCAAGGAGATGACAGTCTAGGATAGGAGGCAGAACAAGAACAACGCAAGGGACACAGAGGACCGTTAAGACCAGCATGGTTAGGTGCGCCTGGGTCACTCGGTTGAGCATCTGACTCTTGATTTCAGCTCAGGTCATGATCTCAGGGTTTGGGAGATCACCCCCCATGTAGGGCTCTGTGCTGACAGTGTGGAGCCTGCTTGGGATTCTCTCTCTCTGCCCCTCCCCTGCTCTCTCTCTTTACATATATAATTATATAAATATAATAAATAAACTTTATACACACACACACACACACACACACACACACACACACACACATATGCATAAAGACTAGTATGGTCTTTATAGACCAGTACAGTGCCATAATACAGCAAAACACAGAGTCCCATGACAGCGCAAGGGACAGGGTACCTCGCTCAGTTTTAGAAGGAAGAAGACCTTCATCTACACTTTGAGAAAGAGAGATTGTCAAAGACAGTAACTAGAGGACCATGTTGGAAATAGCATCAGGAGCACAATCTAGAAACTACCATTTACTGGTATTGCTTCTGCAATGGGACATCTCCAAGGTGGGTTAATTCACCACCAATAGCTTAGCATCATTATAATACCAACATCTGCTTATGTGAACAGCAGCCATTCCCCAAGGTCAAGTTCATGAGCCCATCTAATGGTGTATATGCCCCTTCCTTCAATAGCCCAGGGAGCCATAGTTGCTTCTTTTTTGCTCCTTGTACTCTTCCCCTCCCCCGGCAACCTTCTCCTTCCAATTCCACCTCTATTTAGTACTTTTCTTTTCCCTTCCACCATGGCTAGTCTTTGACCAGCTGCATGGTGAGCTGCGGCCTGTCCTCTTGGACTTCATTATTTCTAGTCCAAATGTGTTGTGGGATTAGAAACTAATCCCAAAGGGTGCCTGGGTGGCTCAGTTGACCTGGTTTCAACTCAGGTCATGATTTCATGGTTCGTGAGATGGAGCCCCATGCTGGGCTCCACAATGAGCATGGAATCTGCTTGGGATTCTCTCTCTCTGCCCCTCCCCTGCTTGTGCGCTCTCGCTCTCTCTCTCTCTCTCTGTCTCCCTCTCAAAAATAAATAAATAAGCATTAAAAAACAAAAGAAACTAGAGGGGCATCTGGGTGGCTCAGTTGGTTAAGTTCTGCCTTTGGCTCAGGTCATGATCTCACAGTTTGTAGGTTTGAGCCCCCTGTCGGGCTCTGTGCTAACAGCTCAGAGCCTGGAGTCTTCTTCAGATTCTGTGTCTCCCTCTCTCTCTCTGCCCCTCCCCCACTCACCTTCTGTCTCTCTCTCAAAAATGAAGAAACATTTTAAAAAATTTAAAAAAAGAGAGAAACTAGATACCCAAGCTTGTTAGAATGGATGGTAAAATAACAACCATATGTAAAAATACTATTTGCTTCTGCAAAATGCTCTCCTTTTTCCCTACATCTTTCCCAAGGTGACTGTGAATCATCTTTCCAGGGTCAGCTTATACATCACAGCTTCCAGGGGACCTTCCTGACCCCATCCAATCGTAAATACTCCTGCACCTCTCGTCTGCTAGGGCCACCATAACCACAGAATAGGGCTTTAACAAGAAAAATGTAACGTCTTGCAGTTCTAGGGGCTGAAAGTCTAAGTTCAAGGTGTCAGCAAGCCTGGTTCCTTCTGAGGTGATGAGGGAGGGTCTGTTCTGGGCCTCTTTCCTGGTCTCTGGTGGTTTTCTGGCAATCTTGGGCACTCCTGGGCTTATAGAAGCATCACCCAATATCTGCCTTCACCCTTACATAGTGTTCCCTTTGTGTGCACATCTGTGTCCAAATTCCCCCTTTTTTTTTTCATAAGGACATCCATTCTATTGAATTGGGGCCCATCCTTCTCCAGTATGACCTTAACTAATTCCATCTGCCATGACGCTATCCCCAAATAAGGTCACATCCTGAGGTACTGAGCGTTAGGACTTCAACACTTCAATTTGAGAGGGGCACAATTCAATGTGTAACACTTCCTTAACTTGACTTCTTTAGCCACATAAATACTTCTATTTATTTCCAGTGCCTGTTTTCCCATACCACTGAGGCCAGGGAATGTGTTCAGTTTCCTCCACCCCTCCGTTCCCAGTGCCTCTCCTGGCTCCCTCCATGGAACTGAGTTCTAACTAACACAGGAAAGGATGAGAGGGAAAAAGACCATTTTTCAGGCACCTGCTAGGTGGCAGGCAGTGTGCAAGGAGCTTTACCTAAAAGTCAGCTTTTTCACTAAGAAAAAGGCATTGGATGTATCGGCTTAGCAACAGCCATTTCGGTTGCTCTGAAATTAGTTTTTTCTTTTTGGACTGTACGTGCATCAGGTAAGTATTTTGTGTATGGACAATCTGACACCTGGGACAGCAAACGATAACGACAAAAAAGCAAAGGGATGAAACAAATAAGGGAACTGGGCTCAGCTCAACCAAACACCAGGGATGGTACGCTACTTAGGTATGTGTCCTCCAGGCGGTAACACAACACAGATGCCCCACAGACAGAGGACGAAGTATATCCTATACCAAGTCTCCAGCAGAAACGATTCTATGCAGGGCTGCAACGGACCTGTTGCTTAAGGAATTTTCCAGTGTGCACCAAGAAGGCCTTTAGTTCCAGCTTTCATTGAAGCTTCACAGAGCCAATGCACGGATGCAGAGTACAGACTGATTTCCTATCACCCGTATATTTTCTGTCTTAAAGAGCCCACTTGAATTGGGTGCAAATCTCCTCCACTTAGCTTGTAGAGTCCATTTTGTAAGTGTATTTATTTATTATTTTTTGAGGGAGAGAGAGAGAGAGAGAGAGCAAGAGCGAGAGCAAGTGTGCACAGGGAAGGGGCAGAGAAAGAGAATCCCAAGCAGGCTCTGCACCATTAGCATGGAGCCCCATGAGGGGCTCAATCCCAAAAACCGTGAGATCATGACCTAAACCAAAGTTGGATGCTTAAACAAATGAGTCATCCAGGCACCCCCCCCACACACACACTTTTTTGACAGAGACATAAGGAGAGCCTGAGCAGGGGAGAAGGGCTGAGGGTGAGAGAGAGACAGAAAAAGAGCAAGAGAGAGAGGGAGGGAAGGAGGATCCAAAGCAGTCTCCATGCTCAGCATGGAGCTTGACACGGGACTCCATCCCTGACCCTGAGATCATGACCCGAGCAGAAAACATGAGTTGGACATTCAACTGACCAACCAAGCGCCCCTGGAGAGTCCATTTTTAAGGACTTACCACACAGAGAGTGGTTGAGATTCACAGTGATAGACACAATCATGTCTCTCCCCATTTTCCATACCTTCCAAAATTCTCCAAACAGCTTCCTCTGTGAGGAGTTATCTGAGAGCAGAGTGAGAACACAGAGAGAATAGGTCCTTTAGAGATGGGAGACAAGGGTTTAAATCCTGCTCCAGCCATGTATTAGCTGTGAGGTCCTAAGAAAATTACTGAGCTCTGGTGCCTCTGGTTCACTGCATATGAAATGGGCGAGATGGGAATGCCAACAAAAGAAGTGGAAGCAGGTTCTTAAACAGCCGTTTGCTTGCCCGTCTATACTGCAGCACTGTTCACAATAGCCAAGAGGTGGAGGCAACAGGTGTCCACCGATGGATGAAGGGATAAAGAAAACGTGCCGTATGCGTACAATGGACTATTATTCAGCTTCAAAAAGGAAGGAAATTCTGATACATGCTACAACATGGATGGACCTCAAGGACATTATGCTAAGTGAAATAAGCCAGTTATAAAAAGACTTCTACTCTATGATTCCACTTACATGAGGTAGCTACAGTAGTCAGATCCATGGTCACACAGAAAGCAGAATGGTGGTTTCCAGGGGTAGGCAGAGACCGGAATGGGGAGTTGGTGTTCAACGGGTAGTTTCAGTTTTGCAAGACACAAAGTTCCATAAGTCAGTCACACGACAATGTAAATATACTTAATGTTACTGAACTGTACACCTAGAAACGGTTAAGATAGTGAATTTTATGTTATGCATTCATTGCCAAATTTTGAAACCAAGATGCATGTGCCAAGTGCTCTATCCACACACCCCTCATTATACGTGAAGCCATTCTGTAAGTTAGACATTATTGTGCACAACAGGCAGATGGAAAAAAATGAGGCAAAAAGAAAGGGCTGTGGACCATGTATGTGAGGTCACAGGCAGCAGAGACGAAGTCAGCTTGATCCCAACCCAATGCTTCCTTCTCCATTCTAACTGATTATCTTCGACAGAGTCCAGAAAAGATCAAGCAAGATATGTCCTGAAAGCACAGACCTTAATATCTGGCACACGTAAGAATCTGTAATGGTAAACCTTTCTCCCCATAATATTTCCACATTTTAAAAACATTCAATCTAACCATTTCTTCTTGTCTCTGAGAATGTTCCAAGGGGTGATTATTGCTTAAACCAAATCCTTTCTAATTGCCGGATGAGCAAATTCATTCACTGAATAACCCACTTATCAAATAATCACAACGTGCCAATCCTAGGCCAGGTGTCTTTCTGGGTACTGGGGAAGGAGAAATGCCTAAGACCCACTCCTGCCTCTGAAAAGTTCACAGTCCAATGAAGGGGGAACTGAAAGGTAAACCACTCCTGGTAACACATGTGATAGTAAAAGTAGGTACAAAGATCTGGGGCGCCTGGGTGGCTCAGTCGGTTAAGTGTATGACTCTTGATTTCCGCTCAGATCATGATCTCATGGTTCATAGGATCGAGCCCTGCACTGGGATCTGCAGGGACAGTGCAGAGCCTGCTTGGGATTCTCATTCTCTCCTTCTCTCACTCTATTCTGCCCCTGCTCTCTTGCTCACTCTCAAAATAAATAAATAAACATTTTAAAAAAGTAGACACAAAGATCTGAGGCAACCTATGTTTCAAGATAAAAATTACCTGATAGTAATCCTTCCTATATCAAATTCCTAAAAATGATTATCAAGGCATAAAAAAACTCTTAAAAATGCAAAATGAAACCACGATAATATATCACTACCTATCTAAAAGAATAACAAAAACAAAAACAAAATAAAACATCTCACAATGCCAAGTCCTGGTGAGGATATGAAGCAAAAGAAACTCTCATTCACTGCTTGTAGGAATGCAAAATGATACAGCCCCTTTGGAAAAATAAATGTAGTGGTTTCTTAAAAAGTTCAACATATACAGAAAACCTGGGATTGCAAGCAACTTGTTCTGCTAGCGTTATGCAAGACAAGCAAACATTTCCAATAAATTTTAACCTGATAAATGAGTGATGTCTTGCAATATGAGTAGTACATGATGCTGAATGTCACATGATCACAACTGAGCCATGGTTCCCGCCACCCACCCCCCGCAGGATTGTGGGTGATAATCTCCCATGCTTGCATGCTCCGCCTCAAGCTATGGTGTTTGGCAGAAGTCAGTGATTTTTCAGAACAATGGACAGTGCCCACAACTAGCGCTAGTGTATTTTTTGTCACTTCAAAGCCCCTATGGACAGTCCTTTGCTTTTCCATACAAGAGTAAGCTTAGGAATGCTGTGCTTCATTCTAGGTCATTGGATAGGTTCCTTGTTAAAGCTGCACAAAAAGAAAAAGATGCCATTGAGCCAAGAGATAGCAGTGATTCCATTAGTGACAGTGAAAGTTGTCCTACACAATAAGCCTTCTCTCTCGTCACCCTCACACTAGCCACGAAGGTTTTCAAAGATAAGCGTAGGTTAATTTATTTTTTTTCATATTTTGTATTTTCCTTATTATTTTATATTATATTACAGTATTGTAATCACTTTTATATGGTTATTTTGGGGTTGTGGAACAAATCATCTGAGTTTCCATTATTTCTTATGGGGAAATTCGCTTTGATATACAAGTGCTTTGGACTACAAGCATGTTTCCAGAATGAATTATGCTCACAAATCAAGGTTTTACTGTACTTACAATCAGACTCTACAATCCCACTCCTAGGTATTTAACCAAAAGAAATGAAAACTTAGGCTCACATAAAAACCTGCTTGATGTTTAAAGTGGATGCATTCATAATCACCCAAAACTAAGAACAAACCAAATGTCCTTCAACTGAAAAATTGGTAAATAAGCTTCGGCACATTCAGCCAGTGGAATACCACTGAGAAGTAAAAAGGAAAAGACTATGAATACACACATTATGTTAAGTGAAAGAAGGAAGACTCAAAATGCCAGACAGGATATGATTCCATTTATATGACATTTTAGACAAGGCAAAACCAGAGGGACAGAAATCAGGTCTGTGGTTATGATGGTTCAGGTGAGTAACCGGCTACAAAGGGGCAGCCCAAGGAATCTGGAGGTGGGGTAGAAGGATGGAGACATTTCGGGTCTTGACTGCGGTAATGATTACGTGACTCCATGCATTTGTTGAAATTCACAGAACTGTTCCCCAAAAAGAATCAATTTCACTGTATATAAATTATAAAGTACATTTAAATAATTTTTTAAAAATATGTAAAGACATTACCCTGCTTAGCAACAAAGAGTTCTGCTGGCAGAGCAGAAACTGTGAGGAATCTCTGAAATGTGAGGCCAAAATGGGATTATATTTAAAAAAGGATTCATAGGGCAGGATCTGAACTGGAGAACAGAGCTGCAGAAGATGTGTTCGAACATCCCAGAGGGGATAGAAATGTGAGGGGCTGAGGACACTGACAGGTTATTGGTTTTGTGCTGCAGTGGAGGTAGCTAGGGAAGTAGAACCCAAGCCATCATGCATCTTTCCAAACCCTCTGGCTTCCCAGTTTAGCAAGTCAGCCGCCATGATTGAGACATCTTAGGTCAGACAGACAGAGGAATGCCCAAGGTGGATGGGGGTGCTCAGGAAAAATCACTACCACCAAGAAGACCACCTGCTTGAGCATCCCAAAGAGTGACACATCCCACCCTCCCCTCACTCTCTCTGCATAGAATGTGGATATGGTTAAGGAACTACAAGTAACAAAAGTTCCTTCCCTTCCCTCCCTCAAGACGACAGTGCTAACAAATCCGTAGACAATCTAACAAGTAATCTCACACACCAAGATGAGTACCCAATCCAGATTCACTGAACCCATGGAGATACCAACACCATGAAATAGAAAAGATAATCTCAAAAAGTGGAAGAATGTAAATCTAAAGATACAGAACCAACAGAACCGTTAGCTCAGGACTTTAAAACGAGTGTAATTAATATTCTCAGAGCTATTGCATACATGAAAGAAGAACAGGTATTCATGAAAAAAGAGTCAAATAGAGTTCTTCCAAAAAGAAAAGCACAGTTGTTGAAACCAAGATGAAGAACTTCATAGAGATTTAACTCTGGAGGATTCAGGGCAGCCTTCTTAGACTCTGCCAGCTCTTAGTTGTGAGATCATTCCTGGCAGGAGAAACAGTAAGGATGAAAGTAAAGAACCACAGAAAGTATTTTGTGGTTTTTAAGGAACCATAATAAACTCAGAGTAGCTACAGCAGACAATACACAGGGAAGGCTTCTTTTTATTCTGCTTTTCGTTATGGCAGTAGCCATGAAATGCATTGCAATGAAAGTGCTCACAACCACCAGCCATGAATCACAATGCAGTGGAAGTGTCCACCTATGAGTACAAATACATAAGGTGGGCATTAGCAACTAATATGTTTCATTTTACTCTTTATCTCCTATCATCTGTGGCAGATTGCATTTTCCAAAGATGGTCGTCACAATACCTCCCCAACTCATTTGCTCTTTTTATAATATGATGTTGACAATTCTCCCATCTGGTGGTGGTATCTGTGTCCTGTATTGCAGAGCCCTCGCAGATCTTTGTGACTGCTCTCACCAACACAGTAGGGCAGAAATGATGCTTTGTGAATTTCATGGCTAGATCAGAAGCTGCCAGGCAATTCTGCTGGCTTTTTTGGAATGCCAGCTCTTGGAACTCAGCTGCCATGTTGTGGGGAAGCCCAATCTACAGACAGAGGCCATGTGTAGATGTTCCACCTGACCGTCCCAGCTGAGAGTCTAGCTGGTGGCCCCAATCAACTACCAGATATGTGAGTAAAGAAAGTTCAAGATGACATCTGCCCCAGCCACTGTCTGACTGTAACTGCATAAGAAATCCCCAGTGAGTATCACCCAGCTGGGAAGAGTCAACCTCTAGAACTACGGGTGACAATAAAATGCTTGTTTTTGTTTCAAGCTGCTGACTTGTGAGGCTAATTCAGTACACAGCAACACATTAAAAAACATCTTAGTTTGTAGATCTGAAAATATGAGATTTGCATTTCTTTAAAATAACATCCGTTTTCAACTTCACGGGAAATTAAATGAGATGAAATTTAATCTTCAGTCCCTAACATGTGCGACAGCTGGAACCACGAGAAGAAAAATAGGATTCTCACCCCTTGACTCAGTGTTATTATCCCACCCCATCACCACCACCAGTAGTGGGTAGGCTGAGACGTGCCGAGAAAAAAAGGGGACAGGGCAAGGGATGTGGACACAGAACCAACAAGGAATGGTGGGTTCTTCTTTCAGCTGAATATTTCTAAACCACTGGGCAAGAAGAAGGTTTTGTATGGGGATTTCTGGACTTGGAGTTCTGGCTGTGTGATCCTGGGTAAGTAATTTAACCTCCCTGGCCTTCCCTTTCCCAACTAAAAAGTGAGGGGAATAATAGTTATTTCACAGAGAGTGCCCACCATCAAAAATATCTGGGGAAAATGAACTCGCAAGGATAGAGAAATTAGAGAGATTAGGCCAAGGTGGGTGGCAAACCTTTTGTTTTATCTCAGGATGGATGAGAACTTGGGATGTCTCAGACTGACTCCTTTTGGACATGCCTCTCTCTGAGCTTGCTGGGCATCCCACTGCTACATGCGTCCAGCTGCCACTACCCCTGGTGATGATTCCTGAATCCCCATCCCAAACACCTAAGGCCCCATAGCAGTTACACACCAAACTTACTACTCAGAGTTTGGGGCAAAGGTTTTGTGGGAACTCCTAACTCATAACATGCTTCATTCCTGCTGGTTCCCTTAGAGTAGTTCTACATGAAATACGCACCCCAGCACCTCTCTAGACCAAGCCACCATTGTCTCCTATCTGGGTCCTCCTACCAAGATGCTTCATGTCCTCCCCCCACTTCTAACCCATTTAAGCACTCACAAGTTTGAGCAATCTTTATTATACACCTGCTATCACAACACTCCCTGTTTGAATTCCTATAATCAGTTCCCAGTGTCACTTTCAGGTAAACTCAAAATGCACACCATGTACGATGCGGTCACGCACGACCAACAGTTGCCCACCTCGCCAGCCCCTGGTTCCCTGTCACTCTCCGCCACCCACACTCCGTCCAGCCACACTAGCCCATATTGGGACCTTCTCACACACAAGTCATGTCCCTACTCAGAGCCTTCACACATATTCTCCCCTTTTGCTTAGAATGCTCTCTTGTCTCCTGATTTCTGGTTGATCTTTGGGGACTCATAGCTATTTTTCTAGGAAAGACTTTCTTGAGCCTCCTCCCCTGCATAAATCTGGCCCTCCCCAAATAGTAAAGATGACTATTATAACAGTAACAACAACCTTTCTCTCTGTAATCGCACTTTATAAAAATATATTTCCTTGAATGATTATTTAACCGTGCCCATGTCCTCCCCTAAACATGCAGTGACCAAATCTAATTTGCTTACTGGGTCAATGCCAGTGCCCAGCACAATGCCCGGCCCACAGTAACCGCTCAGGACATGTTTCTGGATGGAAAAAAAAAAGCTAAATGTTACTCTGATGGACTCTGCAACTCCACTGGGTGTCTCCTGAAACAGGAATAACTTTGCATGTGAAAAGGAACCTGGTCCCCAAACCTGCTTCCTGAGATGTTGAATTTTGCATTCTAGACAGTGCTCTGTGCCATGCTCGTGATTTTGAATCCGTAAGGATGGCTCAGTCTGTTTTCCATTTCCAAACATTTGGTTGTCGGGGGTCTCCTCTGGTCAGTTCATCTTTTTTACTCTGAGAACACAGATCAGCCTATGGACAGGCTGCCTCTAGGTTAGGTGTCCTGCAACCCTGGTCCAAACTTCCGTGGCCTGGAAATAGGTCAAGCTAGCTCATGCTTGTCTGGACACTGCCTCATCATCTTCTGTTCCCTGGGCAGTGTTGCTAGGCTCAAATGTGGCTGCTCTGTAAGGCCCCATAGACCCATGGCAGGAGGCTGGCTTCTAGGCTCCGCATTCCCAGGTCCCTGGCACAGACCAAGGCATGGGGGCGGGAAGTTGTCTGTGTTGCTCAGGACAAGGAGGGCTCCCCCAGCGTCTCAGAGCTCTATGACTCTGCCAAATAGCCAAGTGGTTAAATGTTGAGGGCTGTAAATGAGGCTCATCTGTCAGCCGTGGGCGGGCAGCGGCTCCATCTGCTGTGTCAGGAGCCTGGAGGGCGATTGGAGGAAGCAACTTGTAAGCGTGAGGCCCAAGATGGGAAGGGAGAAACTTCCTCAGAAGACTGTAGAACGGGGGACCTTGAAGACTCTATCAGCCCCTTCAAAGTGTTCTGGATGAAAAACAAAAACAAGACCTGAAGAGGGGGTAGGCTTGGCCACCATCACTCAGCAAATACGCATCAGTGCCGGATGAGAGTCAATGCTCCGGAATTTTAGACCGCATCCCTCCCCACATAGACACACCTGACCCAACTCACACCCAGTCCACAGGGGGAGGAGATGCTCTGAGCCACTTGAGGATAAAATATCCCAGTTCTCCTCTCTGTGCTCACATTTCTTCTTCAAGAGTCTCTTTGGACCTCTAGAACCTCAGAATAGACCTGATCACATTGATTCATCCATTCGATAGATATTTTTGGAGTGCATCTATATGTAAGGCATCGGGAATTTATCAGTGAAAAAAAAAATGGACCTCATTCCTGCCTCTGGGAACTCATACTCTAGTGGGAAAGAGAGAGAGTAGGCAGAAGAAAATCACATGAATATAGGTACAAGTTACATCAGTTCTTTTAAGGAAAAGAATTGGGCACGAGTTGTGCCAATGCATGTGCCGTGGGATGGTATGCAGAACTGATGGCCATGTCCCTGTCCCCCCCGCCCCCATACTTCTTTTAATACAGTGACCCTTCCCCATTGGTCAGATGGCCACAGTGCAGCCAGAGTCTCGATGGAGAGTTTGCACAATGGACTCAGACAACCAAAGAGTCAGATGCCAGGTTTTTGAGCTTCGAAACATGGTGTTGATAAGGACGAGCATTTGCTGAGCTGTGTTGTCTCTGGTGCAGAAGCTAAGAGGAATCCCGGGTCGCAGGAGAGGATAAAGCTAGGTAAGAGAATAATTTGAGTGAGCTGTCATTGGTGTGGGGTGGGGTCCTGTACGCTGCTCGTGGTGGAAATAAAATACGGATCTCTACAACTCAGACCTCCAAGCAGATCTAGAGTTTGGCCCCAGATCAGAGATCCTCCTGGCTGGTGACTGAGCAGGGAAAAGGAAATGCAGAAAGAATCAGGTTTTCCCCCGTCAGCAAATGAGGAGGCTCCCAGCCCCGGGTCCTCAAAGATCAAAGGCTGGCAAGCAGTCTATAAATGGAGTTGTGAGTCCCCCCCAGCCTCGGAGTAACTACATGGATGAATAACACCGAGTCAACATCAGGGCTTAGCTATTGTCTCTAAAAGAGATTAAAATCGGGGAGAAGAGAGGAGATGTGGGTGATCCAAGAGCTGCAGCCCTAGAAGGCCATTATCTGTCTTGAGCCTTCAGCCCACCCTACCACCCACTCCTCCGTGTGAGGTTATAGTATAACAATAAGCCTGCAATTATATTTTACTTGTGAAAAAAAAAATAATGGTGAGTCAAACACCAGCTCGCAGATGTAACGGGTACCACTAGTTATGTCAGTAGGAGGGGGCCAAGTCTTCGGCTAAATTGAGAACCCCCGCTGTGGGTCCACGTTCATAAGCCTGCCTGGCTGCCCAAGGCGACACTCCCTGCGCCTGTGAGTAGCACCTGGCCCTGGGAAGACGTGGGACCACCAGACACAGGGGGTACCAGTCGAGATCTGGGTCCTGAAGGGAGACTGTGGCACTCTGGACAGACCGTGAGGTCAAGACGACAAACAGGCACAGAGCAGCGGGCCTGGCACGAACCGTAGGACCAGAGACGGAAGGAGAACACAGGTACCTGTGCTAATGTGAGGACAGGCGCCTTATGTGGGCCACGGACCAAAGCAGGTGACAAGTGCAGGCCAGACCTGTGCCTCCAAAGTGCCTGGACCCTGGGCCAGCCCCTGTGAATTTAGATGCAGTCGTGGGCACGAACAGGGAGGCAGAATAAGTTGAGTAAGGAAATCTTGCTTGGCCGATGTAAGTCTTTAACATTAGGCCAAATATGAACATAAAGCAGAGACTAAGCCAAATTATAAATAACATTTTACATATATATATGAAAACAAATATTAATACATAAATACAAACATGTGATAAAGATAAATGTAAATACATATCATATAAATGTTATATATGCACAATAAGTATATGTAAGTTACAAATCTGTAAACAAATAAACATACTTATAAACAATATATGTAACATATAATAGAAACATAAATATACAAGTTACAAATATAAAAATTAAACATATATAAATATATATTATAAATATAAATATATATTTATATAACATATATATAGATTTATATAACATATATAAATATAACATATATTTATATATCCATATATAAATCTATATTTATACACACACACACACACACACACACACACACACACACACACACACACACATATATAAACTTACATTCAGAGAGGGCAAGAACGAGAATATACGTAGGTTCAAATCCCAGTTATGCCCTTGATAGCCACATGCTCTGGGCCTGGTTATTTGCTCCCTCTGGCTTGGTCTCCTCATATGTGATGTTCTAACCTGAGTGGGGCTGCCTACCACCCTTGGAAAGGTGAGCAAGTCTGGGACAGCCCATTGTCTTTTTTTTTTTTTTTAATGTTTATTCATCTTTTTGAGAGGCAAGAGGGAGGACAAATGGGGGAGGGGCAGAGAGAGAGACACACACAGAATCCAAAGCAGGCTCCAGGGTGTGAGCTGACAGCACAGAGCCTGACGTGGGGCTCGAATCCAAGAACTGTGAGATCATGACCTGAGACGAAGGAGGCCGCTTAATCAAGTAAGCCAGCCAGGCGCCCCTGGGAGAGGCCATTTTCTAATGGTCAGGTGATAAAGGGAAAGCTGCCAGCACTGTAGCTAAATGCCCTGCGGTGTGTGGGGTCCCAACACGGGTACTCATCCCCCCAACATGCTGACAGAGCCCCTGCTGAGAAACACCGCAACTCCCCAAGTCCCTTTAAGACCAGCAGGGGAGTTACCTGTAAGCAGCCCTGCCTCTCTCATGGGTTATGTTGAACCCTCACCTTCCTCCTGGCAGGCAATGTGAGGGAGCCAGAGTCCATGCCTCTCTCAGAGTCTGCCCCTCAGCATGTCCCATGCAGATCCCAGAACATTCCAAGAGTCTCCTAAGTACTTTTACCCCCCATTCTCTCCTTCACTGCTCACGGCATCCCCAGACATGGGAAGAATCGCCTCCCTCTTGGGCAGGGGAAAAGTGGAGCCCCGACACAGACAGAATGCCACAGAAAGATCTGGAACCCGAGCTCAGATCATGTCACTCCAAATCTGAGTCCCACTGGGTGCCCCAGCCTGAGCAGCCAGTCGTGGATTTCCCGGGTCTTCATCTAGGTCTGTCACCAGTGTCAGGAAGCCAAGGACAGTGGGGCAAGCTTTCTCCCCACAGGAGGGCTCTTTGTTTCCCTGAGTCAGAGCTGCCTCCATCCACAAGTGGTAAGCGAATCTACTCGACTGCTTGGTACCTCTCACATTCCCACAGGGCTTCCTGGCTCCATGAGCAGGAAGAAAGAAGGACCCGGAGCACCATGTTCATATAAAAACAGCTTCTCCTTTCCACGCCTTTCCTCCTCCAAGGGCCCGCCATCCACCTACTGCTCCGATCAAAGCCCCAGGCTTCCTCCTGGACACCATCACCATATGCCCCGATAACTGACTGAGTCCTACTAATTCTTTCTTATAAACATCCCTCAAGTTTCATCGCACCCATCCCTGCGTCAGTTCTATTTCCACATCCCCTGCCCCGATCCAGGCCACCAGCACCTTTCCTAGGACCACCGCCCAGTTAAGAGTAACAGCTCCCGTAGACTCACAGCCCTTTGACTCCCAGGGGCTGCTCCAGGATCATGGCAATGATGGAGGGGAGCTTCTAGGAGATTTTCAGTTGCAGGAGGAGGAGGAGGATGTGAAAGAAGAAGAGAATTTCTGTCTACTCAGAACCTAGCATGACGCGGAGCCCAAAGGAAGTCATTTGTTGTTGGTAAACAAATAGGAGGCTGCAAGTTGTCACATGAGAAGGCCCCACAATGAAAACAACAAAAATGAAACCAGGCAGGAATCGAATACTGCGTTTTGCAAACGGATACAGGCTGGAGGCACAGAATCACAAACGTAGAGCTAGAAAGGACTTTGGAAATCACCCACTCCAGTCTCTTGTTTTACGGTGGAGGGAAGAGGCCCAGTGAGGTGCCATGACATACTTAGGGCCACACCGTGAGCCAGCTTTTGGGCTCTGCCATGACTCTGGCTCCCCCCTCAGTGCGCTGTCTCCCCGAATATCTTTTTCCCATCTCCTTTTCTCGTCTATGTCTTTTTGCCTTTTAAGACTCAGTACGGCCATCACCTCCTCCAGGAAGTCTTCCCTGAACTCCCTAGCTGGGTTAAATGCCCTACTCCATTTACCCTGACAGCCTTCTAAGCTTCCTCTGGCATAGAATCCACTTAGCAAACTCAATTGTACTTGCTGAACATTTCATTCACCTTTTATGCTAGACCACAGCTTCTTTGTCTCGGCACAACGAGATCCCATCTTGGGCTGGATCATTCTTTGCTCGGGTGCGGGGCGGGGGGGGGGAGGGGGTGGGTGGTGGTGGCTGTCCTGTGTACTGTGGGATGTTTAGCGGCATCCCTGGCCTCTACCCACTAGACGCCCATCACCCATCCCCTTAAAGTTGTGACAACCAAAATGTCTCCAGAACTTACCAACTTTCCCTGGGGTTGAGGAGCAGGGGCGGAACAGTAAAAACACCTCCAGATGAGAGGAGTGATCTAGGCTGTGACATGTATGAAGGCAGAGGCCATGTCCTCCCGTTCTCTACATTACACTCCTACCGTGCAGCACAGGGCCTGAAACATGGCGAACATACAATAAACTGCATCTATACTTAGGACATGCATATGCGGGGCGTGACTGTGTGTACGTGTGTGCACACACACATGTACATGTCATCCCCATATTGTCGTTTCCAAAATAAACTGTCCAAAACTGCAACATTTTTTGCTCTTTTGGGATGCACTCAACACTGCTGTGTTTATACTGCCTTGTTACAATAAGAGAAACTGTTGGCGCTAATCGGAATTTAATGTTTTGTTTCTGGATTGGTAATTGTGTGTGTGTGTGTGTGTGTGTGTGTGTGTGTGTGAGAGAGAGAGAGAGAGAGAGAGAGAGAGAGAGAGAGATCGATCTTGACTAACAGTTCCCTCTCAAACAAAAGACCCTTGGAGAAGAAAATGAATTTTCAGTGAAACAAGAAAACCCTTTCTCCATTCCCGAATAAAGACATTATTGGGTCATTAAAGCGTGGCTCTCTGTTCAGTTGCTAATGTACTGGTCTTTACTCTGGAGCACATGGCAATCACAAGGAAGAATTTTTACTTACTGCCAGATGAACAGATCGGGAAGTAAGATATTATGGAACGTGCCATTAGGTGGCAGATAAGTAATTAGGTGACAAGCAAAATATATTATTCAGCATTTCAAAATATTTCCACTTCATCTCCCATTCATTAAAACCCGCCTCCTCTCTAATGGGCCCACCAGGAATTTATATCAAGATTATTTACCAAAAAAAAAAAGGAAAGAAAGAAGAAAAAGAAAAAGAAAGAGAAGAGGAAAAAGAAAAAGAAACCATCAGGATTAGTGAATTGTGATTAAGTCGTAGGATTGTTTTTAACACTTGTCTATGAGTCTGAAGAGACAGACAGGAGAAAACAGGCTCAGATTGTCGCTGGCAGGCTGGATGATCGCTGTTCTTGCCAGCATGAAGGTGATAGTGAGGTGATGGTGTTTTCATTATTATTTCACAAAAAGGAAGAAAAAGAGGACGGAGGGGCCATGGACGCTGCCACAAGAAGGGAAAACAGTCAAAACCATAAACAAGATGATGGTGCATCTACACAGAGGCTCTGCACAATGATTTGACACCATAACTAATGGCTGGGCTTGGTAACAAATTCCCCAATCAGTAAGTTACCCGGCTTCCTTGAAGCCACCTGCATGTTTAATCAAGGGCCCCTTACGCACATCCGGCCATACAGAGGCACAGGTGTGACAACTGGGGCTTCCCACACTCGCGGGTTATCTCCGTAGAACCAGGCATAAGGCTAGCCCCCATTTCACGCCCACTGATTAATCGATTTAATAAGTGCAGTAAGCTGGATGCCCAGTTGGCTGAGTCGGTTACGCATCTGACTCTTGATTTACACTGAGGTCATGATCACAGTTCGTGAGTTCGAGCCCCACGTCAGGCTCCGCACGGTATCAGCTCAGAGCCCACTCAGAAGTCTCTCTCTTTCTCTCTAAATAAATAAACTTTAAAAAATTGCAATAAGCAGAGTACTTAGTGTGTTGTTGTTTTTAAAGAGCCTTAAGTGTCCTAATATTTAAAAGAAGCAGAATATATCTTTTGGTTAGTAGGTTGTTTCCCGCACCCCCCCCCCCCCCACTGGAGGTATTAGCTTGATGAAGGCAGAAGAATGGAGGGAACAAGGGACACAGAAGAGGAGGAAGAGGAAGGTGGAGTGGGGGGAGGAGGAAGGAAGGAAGGAAGGAAGGAAGGAAGGAAGGAAGGAAGGAAGGAAGGAAGGAAGGGAGGCAGGCTGGAAGGAAGAAAAAGAGAAAGAGATCAAGAAAGGAAAGTATCTTCCCTAAGACCTACCAACCACTAACAGAAGCATATGCACTGGGATTACTCCACATAATAGTTACTGTAAAACTAGAGGCGGGTCCCATTACTAGCTTCATTTAATCCACGTGGAATGGGTCAGAGAGAGAAAACCATTCGTTCAGCGGCACGGAGTTAACGTTGCATCTTTAATTACTGCACTGTCTGTGTCTGTGTGCACACATATTCATAAAATGATCACGTCACCTCCTAAAATGCTCCTATAGTTTTCTAGTCTCTTAGGGTAAAAGGTGACAGTCCTGCACAGCTCCACCCATCTGTCCCCCCTTCCACCCCTCCTCCCACACCCCCCTTTCAGCCACCTGGCCTCTTTTCCATTCTCCACGTTTGTTCTTTTGCTCCTACAGCAGGACCTTTGCCAATCCCGTTTCCTCATCAAGGAACACCCCCCATTCACCTGGTAAAGCCCCCTCCCTTCCTGCCTTTCACCTTCAGAGGGAGCCTTGCCTGCCGCTCCCTGACAACATCTTGGAGGGTCATTCCCTCTCTCGGCACTGCATACCTCCTTCATCCATTACATCTGCCCCATTTGCAATTTCTCACCAGCCTCAGAGATTTACTGATGAGCACAGAGCCCCTCTGTTACGCTAGAAGCATCTGAGTTCAGGACTGCTCCATCCGCCACTATAGCCCCTGCCCGGTTTATGGCGTGGCCAGTAGCTCGATAGATATTTACTATAGGGCTGAATATATACTGATGATAAATGTGAATATGAATGAGTATATTTAAGCGGCTATATTTTTAAGCACATGGGCAAGAATCAGAACCAGATTATAATGCCAGCCAGAGACCCAGTGCATCTCAGGAAAGCCCTGAGAGAACAGGGTGATTCAGGGCTGGGACGCAGAGCATAAGTTTCCACCCAGAGCGATCATCCGTCATCATTAGTTTTGGGGGGGAGGCTGGAGACTGGGCTACAAAGACTACATTACTCTCTGACTTCTGGCCCAGGCCGCTCGTAATTATTTCAGAAATCCAAAGCCAGGAATCTGATGAAATGTTTTGGTTTTGTTTTTGTGTTTCCCCCCCCTTTAAAAAGGATGGATCAGCTGCTCAGCATTTTTCATAAATTCTTCATCCAGAGTTGCGTTTTTCCATCCACATTTCACATTAAGGATTCTTTATGAAAATGGCTTTATAAGAGAGGAATTTAATGAGATTATGTTTTTTTTTAAACTTTCTCTCTCTAATTAATACCCCAGAGAGGGACATTTTTCCTAACATAATGGCCTTCCAGGGTTAAACAGGGCTTTAATATTATGGTAAAATATGTTAACTTTCCTGGCACTATGACCCAACTGATGAAATGAAAAGGAGTACATCTGTCTTCCCAGAGCTTCTGCCACAGCAAATGGGGTTGTTTTCGGCATTTTCATAATGAACTAATCAACTGCTTATTCACTAATTGCATCTACATTAGAAACTTATTACCCTGGAAAAGGGCTGCCCTGCAATTGACCTTCCAACTAGAGTTGGGTGCGGTGAGGGTCACGGCACCTGTAAGACAGAGAAATGGCCGAACCCCTCACAGCGTGCCTCTCTTCTCCGAAACAAGTATGAGGTCCTCCGTGGGGTCACCATAGGCGAGGAGTTGGAAACCCAGAACCTGGAAGATGCTTCCACTTTGCTAGGTAGGGTCTGTGCCTCAGTAGGTTTCCGTGTAATTAATAAGGTGACAAAATGACAACTACAATGGTGACCATCACTCATTAAGCATGGTGTTAGTGCCAGGCACAACGCACATACAAATGCCAATTTCACGTCAACTCTATAGGCAGGTATCGATGCTCACTCTTACTGGTGAAGAACCTGGGGCCCAGACAGGTGATGGGATGTGCCCAAAGCCACACAGCCAGTCAATGGCACAAGGGGATGGGAATCATGCCCTTCTAATTTCATAACTTGAGCTCCAAGGTTCTCAGGAGATGCTGGAAAAAAAAACCCCAGAAACCTGGTGCTGATGAGATCCAGAGCAAACCCAAGACCACTAGCAGCTTCTAAGCTGTCAATGTTTCCGGGACAGCTTTCTCCACGGCAGCGGACCATGGCCTCTCCAAAGGCTCCCTCTTCTCTTTCATGGCGTCACGTGGACAGGAGGTGCTTGGCAGTTTACCACACCTGGGCACACAGGAAGACTATGTTTCCCAGACTCCTTTGCAGGTAAGATTAGGACCATGTGATGAAACGCTGACCAACAGAATGCTGGCAGAAGTGATGTAAGCCACTTCCAGGCCACTGCTGTGGCAATTTTAAATGCCATATGTGTGGGTGGGTTGCCGCAAAATGGAAGTGGCCTGCCCAATATGCTGCAGAGTTGTGTAAATATGAAATAAAGTTAAGCTGCTGAGTTTCCAGGTTTATTCATCACTGTTGCACAGCCTAGCCTCACTTAACTAGAGCCCTTCTCAGAGAGTGACCATATGTCTCTAGGTCACCTTTCTGCATTCAATCAACAGACTTTATTAAACACCTCCTGTATGCAAGGCACCAGATGGTTAATTTGATGTGTCAACTAGACTGGACCCCAAGCTTCCCAGATATCTGGTCAAACATTATCCTAAGTGTTTCTGTGAGGGTGTTAGTAGATGAGACTAACATTTGAATCTGTAAACTCAGTATAAAGCAGATCATCCTTCCCAGTGTAGTGAGCCTCATCCAACTGACCGAAGACTTGTAAAGGACAAAAGGCAGAGTTAAGATGGGACTTCATCTGCCTGATACTTGAGCTGAGACATTTCTATTTTTCGGCCTTCAGACTCAAACAGGAAAATCAACCCTTCTTGGGTCTTGCACTTACTGGCTTTTGAACTAGAACTTCCACTAGATAGATAATACATAGATATCTTACATATATGTGTGTGTGTGTCTTACATATATATATATATATATATATATATATATATATATATATATATATATGTATAGTTGATATATCTCCTATTGTTTTTAGTTCTCTAAAACACCTTCAAAGAATCAGGTGGGGGAAGACAGATAACAAGACAAATGAACACACAAATTAAATAATTATAATCTCTGGTACTTCCCATGAAGGAAGTCAACAAGTGTGTTTACACAGAAATATAGGGGGGTGAGGAAAGGGCTCTCTGGGGAGATAACATTGTTTTAAAGTATAGGTTTTGTTATTAGGTATGGCATGGCCAACAGATCAGGAGATCAGAAAACCCTTTACCATTGAAATGATAGCTTACATACTCACAGATCCCAAGAGGACAAGGCACC
Organism: Panthera pardus; assembly: GCF_024362965.1. Taxonomy (NCBI): domain Eukaryota; kingdom Metazoa; phylum Chordata; class Mammalia; order Carnivora; family Felidae; genus Panthera; species Panthera pardus. Next base: position 6,571,626 of record NW_026526980.1, on the reverse strand, counting down.
CCATGCCATGGGGTGGGGGGGGGGGGGTCCACAAGGGGAAGGATCAGGGTGAGTCAGGAGGCAGAGGGACATGCAAGGGGAGGGAATATGGACAAGAGTGGTGGTTTCTATGGTCAGCAGGGGTGGGAATCGTTACTTTGAATGATTCTGGTAGGCTCTGGAACCCACAAGCCATCCTAGTTGTCCAATACCTAAACCTGGGTGATTCAGGTGGAATAACAGTCATTGGCCTGGGGTGTCAGAACTGGATAAGAAAGGTAGCTGGGGGTATGGGCTCTGGGTTGGATGGTGTGCATATGAAAGGCCTTACCATCTGTAGGAACTGGCTAACCCTGGGATGGGCAGTCCCACCAGGGTCCAGCAAGACCACAGATGTCAAAGCATCAAGTATAGAAATCAGAAAACACGGTCATTACAGACAGGTGAATGAGACCTGAGTGATGGCAAGCCAACAGCCATGGAAGAGCCAGAAGTCATACTCAAAGCAGACAGAGCAGCACAGGAAATCTATGAAATTAAATAAAGAGTGTCCAGGAACGAAGGGAGTAGGCAACTGTGCCAAATCCTCAGAAGTAGAGTAAAATAAGAACAGGGAAACATTCTTCTGACAACAACAAAAGTCTTGGTAGAATATTCTACCCACAACTTTCTCTGCTTCCCTATTCCCTCCGTCATGATCTGACTCACCAGGGGCTTTTCCACTCATCGCATCCAATGACCTTTCCTTTGCCCTCATTTTGACAGCTTTTCTGCAACATTTGGGGGACATGTTGGGGACAGAGCACTAGATAAAAGAGACAAAAAGACCTGCCCTTGTGGGGCTGACATGCTAGTGTAGGAGAAAGGCGGCACAAGGGACAAGTGTATAATGTCAGTTACGGGGGCTATGGAGAAAGTAAAGGAAGAAAAGAGACAGGAAATGGGGAGGGAGAGGGGAAAGGGGATTTCCTAGAAGAAGTGGCCAGGAAAGTCCTCTCCAATCCTGCCTTGTCAGCCATGCTAAAGAGCATGCCCCTGATCCCATGGCAAAGGGGATGTTCTAAGACCGTTAAGCAGGGAGGTAGGTGCCTTGACCATATGTTTTATCAAGAGGGCTGTGACGTGAAGGATACGTTGGCTACTGTCACAGAGACAGAGCTGGAGGGTGCTCTGGCCAGAAAGGAACAAGCAGATCAGAAGCCCAGAAGCATGAAAGCACTGTTAGTAATCTGACAGCTGCAGTTGGGAGGAGGGCTTGGAGAAAACCCACAATCCTGGACAAGTCCCTTCATGCCTCAGGACCTGGAATGTCGCAAGGTTATGCAATGAGAGATCAGAAAACTGACAGTTGCAAGATCAAAGACAGCATATATAAAATCCCAAGCACGGTCTCCTGCTAAACAGCAGGCATTAACAAATGATCGCTATGATTACGCGAATGACTTCCCACTGAGAATTCTGTGGCTGGGGAATCACGGACTCCAGACTCTGAGTGGCGGATAATATCTGCCATTTTCTTTTAAAGGCTATACGGAGCCCACCTTGTGGGGCCAAAGCTGTTTCTTGGGCCCAATTTAAAAGCTCCCTACTGTTTTTATAAAGATCTGTTGACATGATTTATTGGGAATTCTGTCCATTAACATTTTTAAGGGCTCAATAGGTCCCCCGACTACCCTCGCAAATTAATCTTAATAAATTCACAGCAGAAAGCACTCTGCTTGCCTATCAGCATACGATAATGTGTCCAGTCTCCTGCCCGTTATGGAAAGGGACGTTGTATGTGAAGCTGTGAACCTCCTGAAGACAGAGAAGAAAGACAGGGCAAAGTGCCTTCTCTACTCATGTTCAGAGGACTCTCTGCCTCAGCCTCAGGTTCCCCATCCATGCAGTGGGATAGGAAATCTAACAGAAAGTTTCCTAAGCTTATGACACTTGTATGGTTTTTGCCAAATTTGCCTATCTATTTACTACATACTTAACTAATTAAATAGTGTTTATTAAATAGTTCTTCTTAAACTCAGGTCTGATATCACTACCTTTGCTTCATTCTAAGCAGTAGCACCTATAAAATTGCAAATTCGATGTGTTAGTTATATTTTTCTAATAAATTACTGAAGTTACAATAAATTCAATTATGTACTCCCTGAAGTCCTCTTTTTTTATTATTTTTAAAATGTTTATTTCTTTGTTTTTGAGATAGAGAGAGGGTGAGCAGGTGAGGGGCAGAGAGAACGAGGGAGAGAGAAATCCCAAGCAAGCTCTGTGCTGTCAATGCACAGCCCAACATGGGGCTCAAACTCACAAACTGTGAGATCATGATCTGAGCTGAGATGGAGAGTTGAACGCTTAACTGGCTCAGCCACCCAGTTGCCCCAGCCTGAAATCCTCTTAAGTACAGCTAGGGATATGTATATTACACTGAGCCACTGTACTAGAGAGACAGCAAGTTGTAGAAGATACGATTCCAGACTGTGAAATCTGACTGCCTGAATTCTTGTCCTGGTTCTCGGTGATTCGAAACATGCCATTTTAACTTCTGAGACTCAGTTGACTCGTTTCAAAGACATACAGACGATAAGACTTAATTCAAATCTCTCTCCCTTTCTCCAAAAGAAAGAAAGAAACAAAGAAAGGAAGGAAGGAAGGAAGGAAGGAAGGAAGGAAGGAAGGAAGACAGATTTTTTTTTTTAAAAGACAGCAAATATATGAAGAGAACATTTGCAAGATGCGGATAACATTAAGCAGCCTATTATATGTGGAATCTGAGTCCCTGAGGGAGAGGAGAAAGGCAGAGAAAAAACAAGTGTTTGAATAATCAATGGCCAAATATTTTCCAAATATTATAAAAAACCAAGATGGCTAACAAATCACAAGCACAAGAAACATGAAGAAAACTATACTAAAGGCATATCATCACCAAATTGCTGAAAACCAATGATATACAGAAAATCTTAAGAACAGTAGGAAAAAAGGACACATTACATACAGAGGAATCAGACAAGAATAATGGCAGATTTCTTAGCAGGTACGATGCACTCCAGAAGACAATCCATAGACAGAACATATTCTGGGCCATGAGATAAATCTCAACTATTTTAAAAGGATTCATATACAAAGTATATTCTGTGACCACATGGAATTAAAATAGGAACTGGTAACAGAAAATTATCAAAATACCCAAACATTTGGTAACTAAAATACACTTTTAAATAATCTAAGAATCAAAGAAAAGATCAAAAGGAAAGGAGAATGTAATTTGAACTGAAGTGAAAACAGCAAACCAAATGTGTGGGATGTAGCTAAAGTAGTATTTAGAGGATACTTTATAATATAAATGCTCACGGTAGAAGATCTCCAATGAACGGCTTCAGTTTCTATTTTAAGAAACATTTAAGGAAGAAATAATATGAATTACACAAAATATTTTCAAAAAAAAAAAAAAAACCGAAGAGGAGGGAATATTTTGCAACTCATTCTGTGAGGCCAGCGTTACCAAACCAAACACATGAAATAAAACTATAGACCAATGTCCATCATAAACATAGCTGAAACATTTCTCACCAAATTTTAGCAAACCAAATTCAACAATACATAAAAATAAAATATTACGACCAGGTGTTAATGATCCCAGGAATCTAAGGTTAGTTTACCATTTGAAAACCAATCAATGTAATTCATAATATTAACAATATAAGAAAGAAGCCATATGATTACTTCAATGGATGCAGAAAAGTTATATTATAAAATCCAACATCTACTAATCCTATTTCAACAGACTTGGAATAGAGAAGAATTCTCCAAATTGATAATGGACATCATATTTAATGTTGAGATACCCAAAACTTTCCCCTAAGGTCAGGAGTAAGGTGAGACTATCCATTTACACTATTTAAGTCAGGATGTTACCGGAGGTTCCAGAAAGCACAATAAAGCAAGAAAAAAATGCATTTTGGAAAGAAAAACTTAAATTTGTCTTTATTTTCAGGTAACTTCATCATCTATGTAAAAGTTCTTTGGGATCTACCAAAAAACAAAACAAAACACAAGCAAACACTATTACAACTAATACATTATTCAGCAAGGTTGCAGGACATAAGATCAATATACAAAACTCAACTGTTTTTCTACAGAATAGTAATGAACTATGAGAAATAGAATGTGAAGAAAAATATCACATGGAATTGCATAACAGTATTAAATACTTAGAGAAAAATCTGACAAAAGACGTGCAAGTCCTGTACACGAAAACTACAAAATCTTACTGAGAAAAAATTTAAAGGACCTAAATGAATGGAATGGTACACTCTATTCATAGTTTGGAAGGCTCAAGGCTGTTGTCAATTGACCCAAATTGATATATAGATTCAATGCAATCCCAATCAAAATCCAAGCAGACCTGTTTGCAGAAATAACCAGCTGATTCTAAAATTCATATGGAGGGGCCCCTGGGTGGCTTATGCAGTTAAGCATCCCACTCTTGGTGTCAGTTTAGGTCACGACCTCAGTCACAAGATCAAGCCCCACGTTGGGCTCCAAGCTGAGCATGGAGCCTGCTTCAGAGTCTCTTTCTCTCTCTGCCCCTCCCCACCGTGCGCATGCTCTCTCCTCTCTCTCAAAAAATTTAAAAATAAAATAAAATAAAATTCATATGGAAATTCAAAAGATCTATAATAACCGAAGCAACTTTCAAAAGTTATTTTTAAATAAAGTTGGCTCAGAGATATTAAATAATTTTCCTAAGGTCAAGGGAAGATCATGCCTTTCTCCTCCCTTAAATGACATTTGGGATTTATTGCCTCTCTCCCTAGGACTTGTCCCAAACAAGGCTGCCTCTTTCCCTAGAACTTGGGACATGTTCTAGGTAGGTACTTCCAAACACATCTTCTCATTTAACTCTTAGTATGACCCTAGAGGTTAAGCACTATTAGCTTTCTTTCATTTTATTTCCATTTTTATTACCATTTTTTATTAAAGTACAATTGACACACAATGTTACATGAGTTCCAGGCATGTAACAAGCCTATCAGACAAGACATGATGCTACGCTCACCACAAGTATCTTCACCATCTGTCACCATACAACACCAGTACAATATCATTAACTATATTCCCTATGCTTTCTCTACCTTCCATGCCTATGACTTATGCGTTCCATAACTGGAAGCCTGTACCTCCCACTCCCCTTCACTCATTTTGCCCAATCCCTTCTGGCAACCATAAGTTTGTTCTCTGCATTTATGAGTCTGTTTCTGCTTTTTGCTCGTTTTGTTTTTTTAGATTCCACACATAAGTGAAATCATATGGTATTTGTCTCTCTCTGACTTCTTTCACTTAGCATAATACCCCCGAGGTCCATCATATTGTCACAAAAGGCAAGATCTCATTATTTTTATGGCTGAGTAATATTCCATTACAATACACATATTATATATATATGTTATATATATATATTATATATATTATATATGAATGACTTCTTCTTTATCCATTCACCTATCAGTGGACACTTAGGTTGCTTCCATACCTTGGCTATTATAAATAATGCTGCACTGAACATCTGACAAACTTCAACATCTGTTCATGATAACAACTCTCAGCAAAGGGGGTTTAGAGGAAACATACTTCGACATAATGAAGGCCCTCAGCTAACACCGCACTCCGTGGTCAGAAATGGAGAGCTTTTGCTCTAGAATCAGAAGCAAGACAAGGATGTCCACTCACCACTCTTAGCTTTCTTTGCAGACTATGAAACTGAGACTCAGGTCAATTAAGTGAATTGTTCAAGGCCGCTCAAGTTCTGTCCACGTTCTTTTAAAGCATGTTCTTTAAGAGAAGGATGTGGGCTGGTTTAGAAAACGTTTTAAATTAACACATTAAGAATTAAAGTTGAGGGGCACCTGGGTGGCTCAGTCGGCTAAGTGTCCGACTTCAACTCAGATCATGATCTCACTACTCATGAGAGTGAGCCATGCTGTTGGGCTCTTTGCTGACAGCTCAGAGCCTGGGGCCTGCTTCAGATTCTGTGTCTCCTAGCTCTCTCGGCCCCTCCCCTGATCACGTTCAGGCTCTCTCTCTCAAAAATAAACTTTTTTTTTAAAAAAAGAATTAAGGTTGAGGAGAGCCATCTTTTGATACAACAACTACTCTGAGGCAATAAAACAGTATCTATTCAAAACTACTTCCTCTTATCAGTATTTGTTTTCATGTAAATGAAGAACTTAATTTGCTTTCCAGGGCACTAGAAACTGAAGTCTTTTTCAAGCATTCTGACATATACTTTGCTAACATTCTCTCCTGTTTTCTCTTAGCAGAGTGATCCCATACCTACATGGTAATAGCCACCTTCTATACCAAGAGAATTACAACAAAATCCTGTACGGTACATTGTCAAGGCCCAGGAGTGGCCTAATTACTCATTTGCTATGTATTGATTCTATCACAGAAAAGAATTTGGACAAGCCTTGAATTTGTTTTAATGGAATTTGGTGTATCATTCCAGTAATCAGTTCCATGTATTAACAACGTGCACTGTGATGGATGCTAATGTAAGGTATAAAGGAACATCATGGCCTCTCGGTTTCCTTGACAGCGCTATAGGAACCAGCAAATCTTATTTAATTTGTTCCTTAATGACTTCTATATCCGAACAAATAACTACTTTCGCTGTCTACCATGAAGGAAGTATACTGTTCTGCACTAACTCATAAGTCTTAAAAATTCATACTTATTCCCCTTATTCTAGGTCCACCAGGAACCCAAGACTGACACATGTATTCCACATCTCCAAGGAAAAGCTCACTCCCACCGCCTTCCAAACACCCACTCTTCTGGCTTTTACCAAACCTTATATTACCTACTTGAGAATGTTGGGGGTCATATGGGCTAATTCATCTACTGCCAGGCACATCTGAAATCCACCTGTGCCATCACATTTTCCCCTTCCCCAATATAAAGCCTCCAAGGAAACAAATCTTTAGAAACTTCCCATTTCTTGCACTGGTAAGAAAAATTCACAGAAATGGACTTTGCCTATAAGGGAGACTCTAAACTCTCCCACCCCAGCCAACCCAAAACTTTGTCTTGTACATGGCTGGCACCCAAAAGACCACTGTCTATAAAAGAGGCTGGAATATGCAAAGACAAGAAAAAATTGGTTCATCACTGCCTGGGTCCTGGTCAAGGGTCTGGGCCAACACAGACCCAAGAATGCTGGGACATAAAAATGCCTTTGAATACAGGAGTGATGATTCATATGGGCACATGTACCTCAATGTTTATAGCAACACTGTCAACAATAGCCAAATTATGGAAAGAGCCCAAATGTCTATCAAATGACGAATGGATAAAGAAGATGTGGTCTAGATATACAATGGAATACTACTTGGCCATGAGAAAGAATGTAATCTTGCCTTTTGCAACAATGTGGATGGAAATGGAGGGTATTATGCTAAGTGAAATAAGTCAGTCAGAAAAAGACAGATATCATACGTTTTCACTCTTATGTGGAATTTGAGAAACTTAACAGAAGACCGTGGGTGATGGGAAGGGGAAAAATAGTTTCAGAGAATGAGGCAAACCGTAAGAGACTCTTAAATACAGAAAATAAACAGGGTTGATGGGGGTGGAGAGAGGGAAAATGGGAGATGGGCATTGAGGAGGGCACTTGGGATGAGCACTGGATGTTGTATGTAAGTGATGAATCATGGAAATCTATTCCCAAAGCCATGAGCACAATGTATACGCTGTATGTTAGCTAACTTGACAATAAATTATATTTTTTAAAAAACGCCTTTGAGTTCATATGGAGGTGGCATCTTAGCTATAGAGAGACAGTCAAAGTTGAGATGGGAAAAGTACCCAAAGGGCTCAAATGAAAAAGATTAATTAACTGCTTCAGGAGCTGGTTATAAAGATGTCTCAAGATAGGTTAAGTGAAGTTGGGAGTACTTATCATGATGAACACTGAGTCATATACAGAATTGTTGAATCATTATACTGTACACCTGAAACTAATACAACATTGTATGTTAAAAAATTACACTTGACTAAAAGAGAGAGAGAATTTCCTTAGAAGTTTTAAAAAAAGAACACTGAGAAGGTGGTAGGGTCCAGGTCTATGTGGGGTTGTCCACATGGGCAGCTTAATCTGATGACATAAAGGCCTGAACAGCGAGGGGAGACATCCTCAGTGATGTCACAAAGATTGACCACCAACGTAGCAAAACCCCTCCTCTCTTGACTTCTGATAATCCTTGGATGGTCTCCTTTTCCATGGGTATCTCAGAAAGTCCTAGGTATCCTGGAGGCCCCCACAGCCTATAACTTTCTCTGCTCACAACTCCCTGGAGACATACAGGACAGAAAAGTCTAAGAATTTCTATGGCTCCTTTGAAATACACAGGTCTTTGGCTCTAACCAGGATCTGCCTTTTCCAGGAAATTTTAAAGTTTTGGCTCCAATGCCAACCTTTCAATGCCTCTTGCCATGGGAACCAGGACTAGGGAAAGACACCAGGGTCATTTCAACCCAACCTCTGCCCTGAGGCTGAAAATCCACTTGATTCCACTTGTTCCCTTGAAGCCAGCCAGTCTGAAAAGGAGAGTGTTGATTTCTCGCCTCCCCTGTCTCAGCCAGAGGCATCGGAATTAGGAGGCTTCAGGGAGACATCATCATTTCCCTACTGTCAGAATGTTCTCAACGGAAGTATTCTAACAGATCTACGTGCTTATGTAGGAGCTTATTAAATATTAGGTTCAGAGGGCCGTATCATTAAACTGAGCCCAAGGAGGTGTGAAAACCATCTTCAAAGAGCACATACTAGAATTTTCTCATCAGACTTTGTTCCTCATATCCACTGCTTGGGGTTGGGCTGCGCGACCCAACTTGCATTAGATGCACCCTACTGAAGCCATGTAGGACTCAATGGTCTTCTGCTTTTGGCTTCACAATTTTGCGGGAAATAACATTTGAAGGGGTCAGGACCACCTATGCAACATAATACACAAATGAGATAGGGATGTCAATCAACAAATGTCAACTTAAGTACCTCCTCCAGTGAACAGTACATTCTGGGCACAATTAATAACAGGAAGACATTAAGAAGTAGAAGACGCACGCTTGATTACAGAAAACCCAAGTTTACAAGCCAAGATAAAAAGTACTATTAACTGAACCCTGTATGCCATTGTCTCCTCCCTTTACTGTTCTCTAGCTGTGCTCATCCTGTACTTGTACCCAGAACACCTCAGCTCACATTTACCCAGGGCCTTGGGACACATTGTTCTCTTTACCTGGAACTCTCTCCCCTCCGAGGAACCTCCCACTGATATCCACACAAAGTTTCCTAAGCTTCCCTAGGGCCACTGTTTCAGAGTCTCCCTAGCCCTCACCCACTACAATATGGAATTATTTTATTCCTTGTTTATTTTCTCTCTCCTCTACTAGAATGGACATTCTCCTAGAGGAGATAGCATGTTTGTCTTCATATCCACTTTATCTCCAGTGTCTGGCACCTAGTAGGCCCTCGGTGAATAACTGGAGGAGGAAGAACAGGCGTAAGAAAAAAAAGAAGATAATGGGCTACAGACATATTCATGGAAGAGAGAATTCTGGGGACTGGTTATAGACAGCTTCACCGAAGGGACAGACCCGAACCTAGGACGTGGAGAAAGGACAAATGGTGTGGACATCTCCATGAGCCTAAATTCTTGAAGCAGATTCTAGAAAAAGCGAAAGGATACAGGTACTCGTTGAGTGCATATGACACGCTAGATATGATGTCTAAGCACTCCGCAGGGGTTAACTCATGTAACCATCACAAGAATTCTTAGAGATGGGTGTTGTTTCCCCAAATCTACAGAGGAGGAATCAGTATTGTAGTTGACGGTGTTTGGCTGAGTTTTTGTCTTACTGTTTTTTCAATCATCTTCACCCCCCTCTTCCTATGTTTGGGGGGGGGCTCCCCATCTTATGAATCTTGGAGAGACATGGAGTGTGGCTCCCTGCAGCTGGAAAGACTGCCTTTCCTAGCCTCCCCTGCTGCTCAGGCAAGAGCGTGTGACCTAGGCTTGGCCACTCACAGCCTTCAGCCTCCTGATTTGGGAGCTCATGGCACAAGAAACAGGGATGGTGAAGAAGCCATCCTAGGAGGAGAAACACTGTGACGACATCCAGTGTCCTGGGGTGGCTACAGCAGGGTCCTCATAGGACACCTTCCGTGACACAGTGGTTCTGGCTACTGTGGTTCCCTCTATCTCTGCTCATTTTCCAAGCTAGTCTCCTAGACACCCTGGAAATTCTATGAGCAACCTAATATCCTTCCAATAAATTCCTTTTCTGCTGGAATCATTCAGAGGAGGGTCCCTTTGCTTGTGACTAAGGACTCGGGCCGATTCAACAGCCTTGGAGAAGATGAGCAAGTTCCAGTCGGGGAGAAGCAGAGCCGGGATCTGGATGCCGGTCAGCCTGACGGCAGAGCCCAGGCATTCCCCACTATGTCCACGCGGCTCTGAGGGGAAACACAGGAAGAACTCTGATCCTGTTTTATAGCTGAGGCAGAGAGGAGAGAGGTAAGCCTAGAAGGGACTGGAGCCTGGGTTTGGGCCACAAACCCCTGGTTCTTTCTAGTGTACCAAAGTCATCCCCAACAGCACCACTTCCTGACATAAGGATCTTGTTTCAGACTAACTGAGGAGCCCACGTCAGAGGAAACGAGGCCCTGGAGATGAGTAGAAGCAGAGGCACGGTGAGACCAGACAAGGAGACAGGTGAGGGCCCGCTGGACCCTGTGCAGCGATGTCTCAAAGTCTCATCTCCGAACAAGGTTCAAATCTGCCAGGTCCGGGGAAACTGGAAGAGGGGATGAACGACTGTTTGGGGGACTTAGGGGTGGCCTCCCCGTCCTTTGGGGAACGGGGATGGAGAGTAAAGCAGGGAGGACAGCTGAGAGGCAGTGACCGTCAGCCAAGGGTAACACTGAGCCACTTGGATCCTGTTTTCCTGTGTGCAAAATGTGGACAGTGCCATGAGCTGCACGGGCCTGCCTGAGAGAAATCGACGACAGCAATTTTAGAAACAACCAATAGCACGTGATGTGCACTGCACACCGTTTTAAGGGCTTTCATACATAAATTCTTTCAATCCTCACCAAAATCTTATGAACTGGGTCCTGCTGCTGTCGTCTCGGTCTCGCAGATGAGAAAATGGGACACAGAAAGGTGAAGCAACTCATCCCATTACAGCAAGAAATTGGCACAGCTAGGACGTGAGCCCAGGTAGTCTAGCTCCAAAACCAGTAGAGCTCCAGTACTGGGCTAACCAAGTATTATAATGTATGCAGCGGAGCTTTGGGACTGTAAGTTGTTTCACACATCAGCAAGAATTTTACTTGATGCTAGGATAGAGTAGAAGCTCCGAGAAAGGAGGTGCAGGACTGTCTTATAAGCCAACATGTTTAGCCAATAATGAGCACATAAAGTACATTAGGAAAGACAGGATGGGAGGGAGGAAGAAAAAGGAAGGAAGGGAGGGAGGAAAGGGAAGGAAGGAAGGAAGGAAGGAAGGAAGGAAGGAAGGAAGGAAGGGGAAGGGAGGAAGAGGAAGGAAGGGAGGGAGTGAGGAAGGGAGGGAGGGAAGAAGAGGAAAGGAGGGAGGGAGGGAGGGAGGGAGGAGAAGGAAGGAAGGAAGGAAGGAAGGAAGGAAGGAAGGAAGGAAGGAAGGAAGGGAGGGAGGGAGGGAGGAAGAGGAATGAAGGGAGGGAGGGAGGGAGGGAGGGAGGGAGGAAGGAAGGGGAGGGAAGAAGACATAAGATGAGGATTCAGATGGGAGCAAGGAGATGGAATCTTGCCATCTAGAAGTGAGAAAGAATGGAACGTGGAAACCAGTTTCTAAAAGGGGATCCTCTGAAGCATGCTTGAAAAGCCTTCAGCCAGGTTTCCAAAGGAAATTCACAAACTGCTTCTATATATCGTCTACAGCCCTTCGGCGTTCAGTTCCTTTGTGTTTTCATATTTTGATGGTGCACACATCACGGGGTCGAGCGCACAGATAAGGGCACATCTGGCTGTACACATGTGCAGGCAGAGGTGTGCATGGAGTTCTGTGCACAAACGGAATCCCGCAGGTGTGCCCGGCATTTGATGTGCACGGCTGTGTACAGACATACCACAGGACCCATCAATGAGTGTTTGCAGCACTGGGTACATACACACCTGCACAAAGTTACTAAGTAATGGGCTAGCACTAACTTGGGCTTACTATGTGCCAGGCTCTGTCCTAAGCATGTTGCAAATGTGAACTCCACTTAATGCTCCCGGCGGTGGTGATGGGTGTGCCCAGTCACGCATGCGTGCCTGGCTCTGTCTGAGCTGCCCGTACACACATTTCTGTTAGGTAATCACAGGCTCAGACTGGCTGTCAATTTTCTGCTGCTTAACCCAAGCTACGTGAATACCACCAGGAAGGCACACTTTCCTGGGCTGGAGGCAGTAACAATGAATTAAAAGATAGATCATAAAGTCCTTTCAAAATACCATCCACTTAAGAAATAGCAGACAGCCAGCCTGCGTTTTCTTGCTGGGTAAACACATTCCCACCACCCCACTCACTTAAATAAGGCTCACTCCACTTTGGCATCCCCGCAAACACATTTTTTTTACAGTTTCTTTTTCAAAAACAAGATTGCTCCCTCGGCAACTGTTTCCAAGCACATTCCCTCATTCTGGGAGAGGGAAGGGAAAAGCAGAGCGAGCCTCTTGTTACTATACAGGGAACACAGAGCAGGGGCAGGGGGAGAGCAGACGTGGGGAAGAGGGAGAGAAGCTGAAGCTGAGGGTATGTAGTAAGATGCACTTTCCCAGAAGAGAACCGGCCATATGCCCCCTGACCCAGCACTATTTCCCCCAGGCCCAGAAATAGCTAGTTGGTTCGAAGCCTGCAGTGTGGATATGCCAGTTGGGATCATATTCTACTCCAGGGTGTGTGTGTGTGTGTGTGTGTGTGTGTGCATGTTACACACTCACACGTGCACACAGACACACACATATGCACCATCAAAGGCCAGAGGTCATCCCTGGAGCAGCCTGGTATAGCTAAAGAGATCGAAATTATTTCCCTCACAGAAGGGACATCTTTTTAACAATGGCACTTGCTTTTTTTTTTTTTAATTTTTTTTAATGTTTATTTATTTTTGAGAGAGAGGGAGAGACAGAGCGTGAACAGGGGAGGAGTGGAGAGAGAGGGAGACAGAATCCGAAGCAGGCTCCAGGCTCCGAGCTGTCAGCACAGAGCCCGACGTGGGACCAGAACTCATAAGCCACGAGATCATGACCTGAGCTGAAGTCGGGCGCTTAACCGACTGATCCACCCAGGCGCCCCAACAATGGCACTTTCTCAACAGCATGTTGACAACTTACAGCAGCAAAAATCGTTCCTGGGGCAGAGGCAAAGGTGGGGTGGGGTGGGGTGGGGTGGGAACAGGAGACTGGAAACAAAGAACGCTTTCCAGCACCATCTATGCCTTTAATCCAGTAAGTCACTCTGTTCAATCCAGTTCATTCCATTCCATCCTATATTCCACGAAGTCCACTCCAAGCTATTCCGTGCTCAGCCCATTCCATGCCATTTCAACTGCAACTCATTCCACTGGATTCCAGTTCAATACAATTGTCCCTCATCTACGTCCAGGGCATCTCAACCTCTTCCATTTCAAGCCACTGTGTCCCAATCCATTCCCTTCCATTTCATCCTGTTCCATTATTTCGTTGTCTTCTTAACCATTTCGATCTGTTCCAGTAACCGCTGCCGTAAGTATTTTGTCAACTACCCTGTGAGCCATTCTGAGTACCATGAGGGATATGGAGAGAGAGACAGAGTCCCCATCAATGCACCCTTCTTGGGGGGGTGGGCAGAGACAACCCTTCCAAAACAACAGAGGAACACATAACCCTCTCTGCCTTCAAAGACTCAGTTGAACCCAGATCATGGGCAAAACCCAAAACTAAACCAAAACCAAAACCAAGTCAAAACCCAAAGGCCTCTCTATATACAGATCATGAATAAGAAGCCAAGCCTCCTCTGGTGCCATGCAGAGGGAAAGCCAGACTAAGAAGGGGTCAAATTCCAGATATTCTCCTTCGCAGCTATATCAGACAGGGTTAGCCTGTCTGATATACCAAATAGCCTCAAAAATCTCAGGGGCTTAAGACAAAGATTTATTTCTCACTTGTGATTCATGTCTCACAAGCACTGGCTGGGGGTGCTGCTCTGTGGTATCCTTACTGCCAAGAGCCTCCTGTCGGAGCAGCCTCTATCTGGAACACTCACCATGATGGAGGCCAAAAGCACATGGCAAGTAATGGAGTGGCCTCTAAATGCATCAGCTTCCTAACCAGAAGAGATACACCTCATTTCTACTCACATGCCCCTGTCCTAACCAAGTCACATGCCCATAGTCGAAGGTCAGAGCAGAGAAATCACGCTTTGAGAAAGTCAGAGACCAGGCAAATTCTCACATGCTTAGGAACAGAACTGGAACTATTTGCTGGACAGTGCTAAGGGCTGCTACACCTGCTGGGTATGTCATCTATAGGGTCCTAACTTAACTTCCCGGAGCCTCAGTTTCCTGGCTTGTAAAAGGCAGACAATTAACACCAACTACTTAGGTCTGCTACAGACGCTAAGTGAGATAGGTATGGAAAGAACCCGCACATAGTAGGTGCTTAATAAATATGAGTTCCCCTCCCTGAGCCCCTGCATGGGTTTCCCTGCCAACCTCCTTACAAAAGCATCAGAGGCACAAACTAGACAGCTCTTATCTGGGAACAGAGGAGAGATTTCAATCCCCCACCCCCAGCCCAGCCCTCATATCTGTTGCTTCTCTTTGAAACAGGAGCTTCAGCCACCTGCTCGTTGATGATCCATCTGCTTTGCAAATGTAAAAATGTAATTATATCACAACACTGATTTCTGATGGGCATAGACCAATACCCAGAGATGCTCCGTTCCCAAACATTGCAGGAAAAAAGTACCATACTCCCCGGAGCAGAAGTGTAATCAAAATGAACGATCATCAAGTACAATATTTTCTCATGCTCCAGAGAAGACTGGCAAACACCCCGGAACATCAGGTTTGGGCCCCTCCAGAGGGCTGCGTCTCTCTGTTTTCTGGAGCTCGTGATGGGTGCAAGTGGTACTCCAGGGCACATTTTTATGCCTTATCTAAAGGCCCTGCAGAAAGCAGAGATGGAGAAGCCCTTTTCTGGTGTGAAGTCACACAACGAAGTTTCAGAACACACAAACTTCTAGAACAGCGGGCACAGAACATTCACTGTAGATCCCAAAGAACACCAGAACAGGAAGAGACCGAAAGCAAGAAACCTCCACTGTCTCTCAATTCAGGAAGCCACCATTCACCAAGCACCTCCTTTGTGCTGGGTCTTGGAACAAAACTACGACTGTCCGTCTCTGAGGACTGCTGACACCAAGCTTTCCATTAAAAGCTCAACGTGGAAACAAACACTTACAGGCTACCCCTGTTTTAGACAGTGTTGTTTTTTTTCTGACTGATAATCTGTATCTACATCCTATTACTACTGGGGCAAACGACCACACAAATGTGTGGCTTACTTAACACAACACAAATCTATTATGTTATGTTTCTTGAGGTCAGAAGTCCAAATGGGTTTCATGGGGCCAAAATCCAGGTGTCAACAAAGCTGCGTTCTTTTCAATGGGAGAATCATTTTCTTACCTTTTATAGCTTCTAGAAACTGTCCTCATTCTTTGGCTCATGGCTCTCTTCCATCTCTAAAGTCAGCATTGGCTGGTTGACTTTTTATTATGAGACATCACTCTGACTGCCTCATCCACATTTAAAGGACCCTTGTGATTACAGTGGCTTACCTAGACAACCGATCTCCTTGTCTTAAAGTCAGTCCACTGATTAGCAATTTCAATTCCACCCGCAATCTTAATTCTTCCCTGCCATGTTCCATAACATAATCACGGTTTCTAGGATTAGAATGTGGACATGTTTGGGATTGTTATTCTTCCTACCACATCGTCTATTCTTCTGATGCATCTTGGTCAATCCAGCAAACTGGGTGTTCTCTCCTTGCCTGGACAAGGACTGCACATGGGGCCCAAGGTAGGCCCATCACCCACCCCGTTGCTGGGATTTAAATCTTGAGCGACTCACCAATGAAAAATGGTTGAGGTTCAACCATCTCAGTGACAGAGCATGCTGAAAAGACCCCTTGGGTTCCAGTTCTCTGAAACTTCCCTGGTCTCTTTCCTTTCGGAAGTGCGATTCTCTAGCATTTCCTCTGAATCCACAAGCCATCCCCTATTTCGTCCAGTTGATCATTTATTTACATCATCCAGAATTAGTTTCTGTTGCTTGCAACCCACAAGCCCTGGAAGATCAGGCAAAAGGAGAGACACAGAGACAAGGAGAGAAACTCACAGAACTTAAAGATAAAGCCAGCATGCAGATACACTCTCCTGACTTGTATGGAGGACAGCAGACTTATTTTGAAGAAAAAAAAAAGTGAGTCTGAAATAAATAGCTCAACCAGATGAATTTATTTCTAGGGAGTGGTAGTGGTAGACTTGTTATATGCATCTCTGGGTATTTTCACAGCTCCATTGTTGGAACGAGCCCCTTTTATTTATTTACACTGAATGAAAAGAGCAGTATGATAATACACATGAAATAAGGTTTCTGCATATTGTTTTCTTCCCTGATCTTTTTCTCATGTAATTTCATCTAGGGAGCCATTCTGATCCCTACAGGCAGAGGCTGCAGAAGTGACTGCTCCTGTTGTCCATTCATTCATTCAGAATTAATTATGGCACCTACTCTGTGCCAGCAAACTTGGGAACGTACAGATGAAAAAGTCAGACTCCCTGGGCCCAAAGGTCCTACTCAGTGACTCACCTAAGAAAAATGTCCTAAGCATACCTACTGGGTGTCAGCTAATCCATGGTCCTGTACTCATGGAGATTAGGGTATAAAGACAAAGGAGGCATGTGCTGGTGTACAGAATGATCAGCAAGGAAATCTATTTTTTTTCTGAAGGAGGGAAGTACATTTGGCTAATTGATAAGCTTATAAAATATATTTAGTTCAAGAATTTGTAAGGGTTTAATTACGCAGTCATGTAAATTTGGAAATATTCTTTATACAACAACAGTAGAGATAGATCCTAATTGAAGAGAGTTGAGGGAGCATGTATTGGTGGGTAGGATACATAAAGAGGATATAGCTACAGAGCCTTTATATTCTTGTGAACATAAGAGGAAACTAAACTTCTTGCTGTTCAGTCAAATGAAGGGAAGATAGAGTCTACTGAAAACCAAAGAGACTGGGTACCGTTCTTGGTTTTTCCATTTTTGGAGCATTTTTCCCTTGTTAATTATAATATTAAAAAATCTACGTGCAAGTAAATATGCAATAATTAAGGGCAGAGAAAACCATAGTCTGCTGGTTCCACCTTGGCAACACTGGGCTAGATCTTGGGAAAGGGTTAAGATGAGGGCAAGATGAAAATAATATGGAGAAAGATTTGGGGATTCAATAAACAGGACAGACCGAGATCATATTCTTGATTGCATCTTGCATACATATGGTAACTACCTGTGTTTTCCCCATGGTCATGGATGAAAGCAGCCAAAATAAACCAAATGCTCACAGATGCACAATATTTCACCTGCCCTGCTTGTCACCATCATTGCATAGGGGGAGTCCTAGACAGAGCTTCTCAAATGTCATTATGCAAATGAATCACCTCATTATTAAAATTTATATTCCAGCTCAGTAGGTCTGGGGCAGGGTAGAAATCGCGCATCTCTAACAAGCTCCCAGGTGACGATGACTCCCCAGAACATACGTTGAGCAGCAAAGCTTGGAGTAGACTGAACTCATTATTCTAAAGACTGTCGTCAGCCCTCCTTCTTAGCTACTCCTGCTGTCTCTTGCTGCTGCCAAACAGGGTCAAGTCTGCCACAAAAGTGAAGGATGGGGACAACGGTCACCATGCACAAGAAGCAGTGACAGAGTGGAAGAATCCTGAGTCTTTCTTGGGGTATCTAGGAACACTAACCGGGACAAGCTCACACTTGAAGGATGAGTAAAAGTTTGCCAAGCCAACAAGGAAGGGGATGGCAGTACATGGAGAGGAGTCAGCATGAGCAAAGACATGGAGCTATAACAAATGTAGCATATTTGAAGAACTACTGAAGGGCCAATGTGGGGGAAGAGTAAAGTTCTACCTTCAAAGGAAAAACCAAAGAGCAGGGCTTCTTCCGAATTCAATCTTGGCCACAGTTGACACCAGAAAAATAGGTCTGGTTTGGGGAAAAAAAGATATTCTGAAGACTACTGAGTGTTTTCTACATGCTATGCTCTTTTCATGACTCTATCTTTTGGACATCACAACAATCCCCATTTTAGAGTTGGGGAAAGTGAGGCTTAGAGAAGCCAAGGAACTTCTCCAAGGCCAAAGAGCTAAAAGATGAAGGAGCTGGGATGTGACTCACTGTAACCTGATTCTAGGCACCATATACTTAACCACCCTGCAATACTGCCCCTCACCTGGTGATGCAGCGGCCACATCATCCCTGCCAGTAAGTAGACTCTGGAAACCCTCTGTGACCCCATGCCCAGTGAGTATGAACAGCAGAGCCCAAGGCGTTGAACCACAGTCTCTCCCCATGGGCCCCTCATCTCTATTCCCAACTGCCCTTCGACACTCATGTTTGGAACTTGAGCCTGATCACCTGGAGTCCACACTCTTTCCCCCAGATATCTGACTCACATCAAGAGAGCTTGGGAAGCAGTATGTGGCAACAACAGACCATTTTTCATGTTGTGGTCTGGGCTTTACTGTGTTCAGGAAGCTCATCGAATGGGCTGAGGGCATCACTTTCCCCCAAATATTCTATCCCTTAACCAGAACAGTAAATATCCCTTTGCCTAGAACACCTGCTGCTGCTGCTGGTGGATGAAAGGGCCTTACACTCCCATTACCAAGGGTAGACAGGCACTGACGTCAGAAGTCAGAGCTGTTTGAGTTACATAATCCCGGAAGCTGCCTGAGCATGGAATAAGGCCATATTTAACCTCAGGGGAGCTAAAAATAGGCAAATAGAATTTTATTTTCCCATAAAAATTTTAAACTTTAAATAATATTTTTTTAGTGATCCTAGACAAAGATTGCACTCAGCCCTGGGCAATGTTTTCACTGTTGACTTAGGATTCCTAGGAAATAAGTATGGTACATACACATGGTAAAATCATGGCATAAGTATATACGCATATATGTGAGCAAACGAGGGTGCATGCGTGTGTGTGTGTATGGGGTATGTACGTGTGGGTAAATATAGCTAGAAATGTGGCTGTGGATGCACATAGAAACATAGATATAGGTATAAATACAATATGGGCTGTGTTTGCTATGGAGAGGTGGTAGAGGAAGGTATATGTAACTTGGGTGAGAAGGTGAGTATGAAATGTGTGTGTTTGGGGAGTGGGAAGGTTTTGATGCAGGTGTGTAGTGTATTTCTGTGGCTGAAAGCACGAGTTGTATGGGTGTGTTGCAGAAACGACATGGTATGTGTGCTTGCAGGGGTGTGTAAGGGTGTGTGAGCATAAGGCATTACATCTGTTCTAGCCTATGTGAGTGTATGGTGCATATATTTCAGTGAGTGTGGGGAATGTGTGTTTGTGTGTATTCAGATAGTGTGGGGATGGGTGGGAAATGTGTGTTGACAGTGTGCATGTGTGGGCAGCACCAGAACTCTAAGTTGAGCACGCAGGTGGGTGCTGGAAGGGGTGTGTAACTGTGTGTGTGTGTGTGTGTGTGTGTGCATGCGCGCATGCACATGACAGCTGCTGACATAGGAAAAGATGGTTACAGACTCTTGAGCACACCCTTCTAATGTTTAGAACATTCTAGGTCCTCCTCCAACATATTTCCAGAGACCTATTTGAAGGTGCTCTCCAGAAGGCTAACTCACTGCTCTCCTTTGTCCCTCTGGGACTCCAACTCTTGATTACCCCCTTTGACTAGGCATGAAGTATTTGGAGAAATTAGCATTTCTTGGTACATATGGGCTTCTCTCAAACTCTAGTCTGTAGGCAAAGATTTTCCCACCTAATGGAGATGGTCAAAACAAAAGCAATGCCAAACGTGCCCTGAGCAGAAATAACATATAGTTAAAGCACAGTTCACATTTTCCCACAAAAATTAAGACATAGTGTGGCTCAGAAGAAATTCTCTGGCTTTAGGGTTTCTAGTTTCTGCTCTGTCACTATTCTGGGGTCTGGCCTTAGGCAAACCTTTCCTCTTCTTGGTTCTAGAATCATCTTAATTTTTAACTATTCCAACCCTTTTTAATGTGTTCAACAACTTTTCACTGACTTCCTATAGCCCCCAGATAGTATCCAACTTCCTTAGCATGCCATTCAAGACACTCGATGATCTGACTGTACTAGTTTCTCATTCCCTGCTTCTTCTCACCATATCTTCTAGGCTCTGACTGTTCCTCAGAGGCAATATAACCTCCTCAAAGAAACACAGGTTGCTGTCCTTTGTGCTGAGTAAGTCCAACTCGGCTGTCTTCCCTCTGTAGACACATCAAGGACCAGGAAGGACGTATCTTACCATATTCATTCATTCATTCATTCATTCATTCATTCATTCATTATTAATTCAAAATATTTGGGGGCAATTAATAAATTCCAGAAACTCAACTAGCTTCTAAAATGCAGTAGCCAGCCAAAAAGACACATACTTTGCCCTTGTAAAGCTTATATATTAAAATTGACAGAAATCAGACTTTTGTCCAGAAAGTTGGTCCCATTACCTGCACGTGAATCTGAAGTGAAAGGAAGTTTCAGGGAAAGATCCCACCCATCAAGCTGGTATCTCAATAGTAATGGCTAAGAGCATGAGTTCAAGATTAGGCACACCTATGCTTAAATTCTGACTCTGACACGCTGTCTCATTGTAAGAGCTCAAAAAATGTTGGCTTTAAGAAGTACGTACCTAACTTCCTCCCAGAGGACTTGGATAATAACCCTTTCATTTCCTGAATGCAGCAATTTTGACTTCAGTTAAGAGCCTTGTCCATTGGGCTGAGGTTTCCAGTGTCTTCTCAAGTCAAGGAACTGTAAATTTCTCAAGATGTACTAGGATGTAACTCTGTAAGATCAGCAATGTTTTGTATGTTGTGTGTGCTGATAAAACTTCAGTGTCTAGAACAGCTTCTGACACAGAGTAGGTTATTTTCAATAAGTTATTTGTTAGGAAAATGAATACTGTGCCTGTCAGCAGATTGCAGAAATCGATCTGTCCAATCATTACTATTATTGACAACTGCCACTTTACACCTAAACCATGAAATGCGTTCCACACTGCACCTTTAATTCTCTCAATAAAATCATGAAGCGGGTCTGATTATTCCATTTTATAGTCGTGCAAGCTAAGTAATCTTAGACTTGGCGAAGTTAAAACTTGCCCAAGTCCACGTAATTGCTAAGTGACACAAGTGGAATTTGAACTCAAGGTTGGTTCCAATAGTGGACTATGCTGTAATCCAGGCACCCCTTTGGTTTCTTGGGGAGAAGCAGAGAATCTCCTTTCCCTCTCATCCCTCTGATGAAGAATCCAAACTAGACAGTGAAGAACACAGACAAAGAGACTGGCATTAAGGAAACAATAGAGCTGAAGACACTGCATGGTCAATAACTGCTGAAAAATCATGGCACTAATTAAGAAAGATGCTCCTTGTTCTGCCAAAAGCTCTATCTTCTTGCAGGGATCAATAAATCAAAAATAATTGTTTACTTTGTCTAGGCTCCCTGCCTTCTCTTCTGCCTGTGTTTTTTCTTTCATTCTTTGTGTAATGTGAAAGTTGATGAAGGAGCCTCATTTTCACTAATGAAAGAAACTTAATTTTTTCAACACTATATCCCTCATTAAGAAGAGCGAAATCTACTTAGTGAGGGTTCTGCTTCCTCCCATTTGTCCAAACCAAGGCCCAAGATCAGTAGAAGGCCAGTTTTCACATGCAATCTGAGCTTCCATTAAATCTATTGTTTCACCAAGGGCATTTAATGACAGACGGTTAACAGTCACTAAAATGACGGCAGCACTTGCCTCTTGTTTTTTGTTTATCTTGCCACTCTCACCCCCAGTAGTGTATGCAAGGCCAACAGTGATGTGGCCCCAGAGAACCTGGAATCAAGAAACTAGGTTATCCGCTGAATATAAGATGGACACCAGAGTAGAGGTAAATAACATCAACTTAAAGGAGTAGTAAGGAGAAAACAGTCTCCCATGCTGGGACATAACAGTAGATCCATCCATTAGCAGAATTCCTGTCCAGCCACAAGAAGAGTAAAGGAAGAAGACATCCGTCATGGCCCTCCATGGTCTGTGCAAGACATGTCCAGGACTATGCTACCAACTTAAATATGTTTTCTGATACATGTAGTAAGTCAACTGATATACTGATAAATGTTCAACAATCAGATTTCTGGGGGAGAAAAAAAAAAGCAGTAATTTGTAACATTTGCCAATTATCACAGTGTAAATATTCTCAGCATGCCCAACTGCAAGCAACCAACAGGAATGTTGGATTTGGGAAAAGACATGTACAATTGATCCTTGTAGGTCAAAACAAGCACGCTCCAGCATCCCTGGTGGTACCACTGAAGGAATGTTTTGACTATAATTTAGCTTCCCATGTGGTGTGACCCACAGAAGAGATTTCATTCATCTACCCCAACGCTGTCTGCTTGATGACCAACTCTCTCTTTCAGTGGCAATAGATATATTTTTATGATGGTTTATACATCAATCTAGTGGGAGTCAATTGCTGGAGCCAGGTCACATCAAG
Source organism: Panthera pardus (assembly GCF_024362965.1). Classification (NCBI taxonomy): domain Eukaryota; kingdom Metazoa; phylum Chordata; class Mammalia; order Carnivora; family Felidae; genus Panthera; species Panthera pardus. The sequence goes on along the minus strand of NW_026526980.1, from coordinate 6,548,745 downwards.
AGAGACAGCCAATAAGGCTGGGGAGCACAGCTAGAGCACGGTGACCAGACCAGAGCTGGCCCACTGGGAACCAGTGCAGCTGCTTACTGGTCTTCCCTGTGTCGTGTGTGAAGTTCTTATCACCCTCTGTTGTAACAGTTTGAATTCCAGAAGGAGAAGTATGGAAACATATTTATCCTAAGCACACTGTGCTGTTAGGCTGAAAATGTCCACTAATACATTAAGTGAGTAGGCTAATTGGAATAGAAGAAACATCTACTGAGGACCTTTCCTCAGCTCCATATGCTCTTAAGTTCATCCCCACTAACTTGACTATATCTTCTCCCTTAAAAAATATAAAAAGGGGAATTAGGGAAAAGCCTTACAGCCCCTGTGACATACTGTATAGCATCCTGAATAATGTTCCCTCTAAAAAAAAATTCCTAAACAGTATACTAACATGCTTTAACTTGCTTCAAAATAGTAAGGTCTCTGCATTGCCATGGAAATGTCCCTCCCTCGGTGAAATAATGACATGATAAAAAATAGCATTAAATCTGGGGTCAAAAAAAGGCAGAGGTGAGCCAGGTGATCGACCATCAAAAGGATGATTTGATAATGCATCGTCTGCAGTCTTCATAGGCAGGGCAAGATAACTATGCACAGCTCTAATATCAAGACTTGGAGCCTGAGTATTATAGACTAATGGTCTCTATTTGCAAAGTTTCCACTGCAGCTGGCCAAAGAGTTATAGTCATAAATTGGGTTATGATTACATGTATTTACCTGGACTGTGAAAACCAAGTGGAGCCAAGAGGAGCTCAGAAGCTGCAGTTAAACTGCCTGGCTCAGGCAGTATGGTTTGGGAGACTCAAATTCTCTAGCTACAGAAGGGAATGTGTAGGCTGTTACTGACGTGGACTCAGGGAAGACCTAACAAGTACTTGTGGCTATGCCACTCGGCCTGGCCGTGCTAGACACCCCATTATCTATCACAATTATAATGAACCTTGGACTCCCATTTCACCCAGTCCACATCCAGAGAGGAAAGACCTAGAGCCAGACCCAGCATAGCTTTCTCCAACTGGCTATGGGTTCAAGGATGAGGCTCAGAAACGTTTCCAGCATGGGGATGCTGGAACTTTATTTCAGGTAGAATAGAAAGCCATGTTTATTTCAACTGGTATGGTGGGGAATCATTCTACCATCTGAGTTAATTTCCTGCTTCGGCAAAGATGACCTACGGACAGGTCCCTGCACAGTTATCAATGTGAACTGTCATCCTCAATGTCCAGTATTATAGCTACAAGGAGAGGGCAGTCATGGGGAAGTACCAACCAGCCACCACATTTTTAGACAAATCCCCATGACTTGCCTATTGTCTTATCTGACTAACAAGTGATGGCAATAAACCTCAATTAATTAAGACTATGAAATGGGAAACTGGGGAGAGAGGTACATAGAAGCTCTCTGTAGTATCTCTGCAACTTTTCTATAAGTCTAAACTATTCTTAAGTAAACACTTGGAAACAAAAGACTATCACATAATTTCCGGTCCATTGAGATTTTGCTTAGGGTTCCAGATGTCATGTGGCCCACAAAATGATTGCTCTCGTGGGCAAGTCTGGATTTGACTATCCTGTTGAAAACTCACTGTTGGTATTGTTTCCACTATATCAAAAAATGCATAGTAAAAAGACTAGAAAATAAGCAGTTGCTGCCTTTGGACCATGGGCTTCCATAGGTAAGATGTTTTGTTTTGTTTTTGCATCTCTTTGATTTCTGTCTCCTAAAATTTCCACCATGACTTTTGAGGGAAATCAGATTTGCACATAGGCTTCACTGTTGCCCAGTCATCTACAAAGTAAAGCTTCTCAGTGTAATATACCAGTGTAATATGCTCCTGTGATTTCATCATCCACAACTCCACCTCCTTCTGGAGATGACAGTTATTTTTCGATAGTTCTAAATGCCCATACGTGTAACACACATGTCCTGTGGCCTCACAACTCGGAATCTTCATACATCTAATCCTACAACTTCAAATACCTCACCTCCTCCCCAGTCCAATTTTGGGAGGTTTCCTTCAAAACCTAGCTATGACCTTTCTTGGGAAAGCCTCCCCAATGCCAACAAGCCTCCCTACAGCGTTCATGCTCTCCCCTCACTGCCATGCACAGGTTTCTGTCATTGCACTGCTGACACTGATAGGTATTGATGCGTTTGCATGTTCAGCCTGACTACAACATCACTGAGGGCAAGATAGCGTGTGATGTATTACTACAGTCCCATGGCTATTACAGCGTCTGGCATATGGAACTCACTGTAATGAATCTTTGTTGGGTGGATAGTGAATGGACCCATGAGATGTTTGCTTACCCCCAGAAGAGAGCATTATTGACCTATAAAAGAAAAAAGCTTGACCGACAGCCAAGAGCCAAAACAGAAAGACAGAGCCAAGCTGGGAAGTAGGGTGAGAAATGGACAGAACCATGACAAAGGGTACAAGGATACAGACGACCAGGAGCCTCACTCATCTGAATCAGAGCCAATATGAGTGAGTCTGAGCCTCAAGGGTTGTCCTTTCTGAGGCCCTGGGGTAAGAGCTTTAAAGTTGTCTTGCTGTGAGGTGCCAAACAAGACATTCTAACCTGACTTGTCTTGTTTACTCATATGATCTTTAAATTATTGGGAACAAAATGTTCATCAGAGATCATCAAATCCAGTGGTCTGTAAACTGCACTTCACAGGAATTTGGGATTCTACAGAATTGTTTCAAAGACAGAGAAAGTGGAAGAGGCTGGTGGTGCAGGCACACCAAGTGGGGCAGCTCCATTCGTGACTGGCTTACAAAGTTGCACCCACACAAGATTCCTGAAGAAATGGTTATGCTGATAATGCAAAGGGAAGTGGGGTGGGGAGGGGAAGGGGGAAAGAGAAGGAAGGAAGGAAGGAAGGAAGGAAGGAAGGAAGGAAGGAAGGAAGGAAGGAAGGAAAGAAGGAAGGAAGGAAAGAAAAAGAGAGAGGGGGAAGCTTGGGAGCGGGGAGATGAAGGTTGAGAAGGAAGGGAAAGGAAGAGAGGAGACAGACAGGGAGATGAAGGGAGGAAGGAACAAAACCAAAAAAGGAGGGAGGGAGAGAGGAAACTAGAAAGGAAAGGAAGGAAAGGAGGAAAGAATGAAGGAAAGAGGGAGGGAGAGAAGGAGAAAGGAAGGGAAAGGGAAAGGGAAAGGGAAAGGGAAAGGGAAAGGGAAGGGAAGGGAAGGGAAGGGAAGGGAAGGGAAGGAAGCAGGAAGGGGGGAGGAAGGGAGGAGGTTGATGGAGGGAACAAAGTTAAGGAAGAGAAACAAAATAAGGAAGAAAACAAATTACTAATAACATCCAAACCTATCACAAGAAAATGAAGTCAGGAGAGGAGAATTTCTGAGGTCACTCTGGAAGGAAACATTACTTTCACAATGATGACTCTAGTCTTCTAATTCAAACTCAGTGCATTTGTTTGAGAACAGAAGTTCCATTAGCTCCATCCACCCCACCCCCACTCCCCTTACACTGCAATGCAGCAAGGTACCCTAATTAAAGCTCCCAGCCTGAGGGGCACCTGGGTGGCTCATTTGGTTAAGCGACCGACTCTTGATTTCAGCTCAGGTCATTATCCCAGAGTCGTGGGATTAAGTCCCGTATTGGGGCTCCACACTGAGTGTGGAGCCTGCTAAAGATTCTGTCTCTCCCTCTCTCTCTGCCCTTCTCCCCTGCTCATGCTCTCTCTCCAAAATAATATATATTAAAAAAAAGCTCCTAGCCCAAGGTGCCAATGAACCAAAGGTGAAGGTAGGTGTAATAGAATTAAAAACTTCAGATAGACGATCAGACACTCCAGCCATCTCATGAGGCACTAATCCTGCAAAAAGATATTGCCAAATAGGGAATCCTCATGACCTGCTCCCATGAATGGGGGAAAATGATTCATAATTACAACAGCAATTGTTTGCAGGGAAATAAGAGCTGATGTGTCTGGAAATCCCTTGTCCTCCTAAATGGCTCAAATGCTCCCTTTGTGAGGCGTCCATATTCCTGAATCACTGAAAAACTAAAATCCCTCTTCAAAGATCACCCAAGAGAGAACTTGAATAAGACCTGGAGGGATGGTTAGTGGAGTCCAAGGTCTGGAGGCTACCATATTTGTTCATTCAACGTATACTTCTCTGAGGGCCTCCTCTACACAAGTACTGGCCTAGGAGATGGATATACAGAAGTGAAGATGTGGGGCCGTGTTCTCAAAAGGTAGATTACTCTGATTATAATCATGTGATAAGGGAGGGATGTGAGGGAGGGATGATGAGAACCTAACCCACCTCTCCCAGCACAGCAGAGTAGACAACAGTTCCTGGACCAGAGGTTCTCAACTTTAACTGGCATATGGATTACCAGGGGATCTTGTTCAAGTGCGGGTTCTGATTCAGCAGCTCTGGGATGGGGTCTCAGATTATGCATGTCAGATGGGCCCAGCTGATGCTTATGCTGCTGTTTGCAGAGAGAAGGTTCTGGAACAGGGCCACTCAAAACACGGTCCATGAAATAGCAGCATCACAGCCATTTATGAGTATGCATAAATGCAAACTCTCAGGCTTTACTACAGACCAACTAAATCAGAATCTCTGACGATAAAGCCCAGAAAGCTGTGCTCTATCAAATTCTCCAGGTGATTTTTATACATGCTAACATGAGAAGCAGCACCCTTGTGCATGTACATAAACTGAGTCCTAAAGAAAGAGGTAAGACTGCCAGGTTAAGAACTCCACCCAACAGCATCTAGCATGCCTCCAAGTGCAGTTCCAACAAATATTTCTCATTCACTTGGCTAGTTACAAAAGACAGACATCCTTGCGAAAGCAAAACTCTACCTGATTTCCCACAAACTGAGACAGGCTTGAAAACTCCTGGATGGGAAAGGATACATCCTGCTGATGTTGCCACAAAGACGGCAAGTGTGTGCCATGTGTGGCCCCATATGCTCATTCTGTTCCTGTGACAGACATCATTAATCAATCCCTGTTCTCTTTCTTGCTTAACCCAGCCCTTGTCTCAGAAACCTCAGAGTTTCA